>NC_140051.1:1498904-2698904 GCF_963513975.1 Fringilla coelebs | reverse complement strand
GAGATTCCCAAGACCCCTGGTGGGATTTTCATTGCCCAGGTGGGTTTGTATAAATAGTTCATCACCTTATTTTGTAGGAGGGGCTGGAATTCTCCATCCAACCTCACATTCTCAAACCAGAATCACTTTCTAGACCTGCTTGTTCAAAGAGGAGTTCTCCAGACTGGTTGGATGGCCCAAAATCTCTTTTTTTTCCCTATATTTTTCATGTTCCAGTGCTCCTCCCTAAATAACAAGGTGCAATACAGCCAAAAGATCACCTAAAAATCCTATAAAACACCAAAATTCAGCTGTTTCCCATTCCCATCCCTCAGGAAGGAGAATCCAATACAAATTACAGCACAAAAGTTGACTTGACCTGCTATAAACGCTCTCACTTTGAATTCAGTCAATAATATTTTGCATTACTAAAATATGAATTTACAATCATTTCACATCTGAAAGCTGTTTAAGCAGCAAACACCAGGCTCCTTAGTGATTCCCAGTTTGCACTGGGATTTTTTAGTGTTTCTCCTCCACTGATTTTCCCTCCTTGCCCAGCTCCTGGAATTATGGGATGCCTGCCCACACAGCTCCTGTTAGCCCAAAAATTTCAGATATTTGCACCAGGAATTGGCAGGTTTTAAACAGGTGTGATTTGTAAGCTACAGCCACGTGCCCTGAGGATTTTCAAATAAATAAATAAAGTGATTTATGCTGCAGAGAGGCTTCACAGGGAGATCTGAGCAACCACAGCTCCAACCACACAGAGAGGAAATTTTTACCCTCCCAGAGCATCCCTGTCCCCACCCTGGATAATTCCTAACAACCTAAAATACCTGACTGCTCTTACCCCCAAAACCTCAGGTAATTGCAGCAGGAAGTGGCAGGTTTTAAGCAGGTGTGATGTGTAAATTATCACCCCATGTCGTGAAGATTTTCAAATAAAAAATTAAAGGGATTTATGCTGCAGAGAGGCTTCACAGAGAGCTCTGAACACCCACAGCTCCAAACACAGTGGGGAAAGTCTCATCCCTGTCCCCACCCTGGGTAGTTCACAACAACCTGCCTCAAAGACCTGAGTGGTTTTTGAAGGTGAGTTCTCAGCCCTCCAGGAACTTGTAGAACAAATCCCTGATGTGAAAAATGCGTATTTTATGACTGGCTTTTCGCAAATATTCAAATGAATATTATTTGTGTTGCGTTAGAAAGGGATGCTGTGTTAATTTTCTTAAGTAGTGTGTTAAATGTAGTTTTAGGTTGTAACAAAATGTTAAAATAGAAACTATGCTGTGTAGGATACTTTTGCCCGAGCTAGCAGCCACAGGACACCTCAATCTTTCAGAGAAAGAGAATTTATTGCCCAATTATCAGAAGAAATGAACTTCTTCCTGCCTTGCTTGAGCAGAATGACACTGTCAGGACTCAGAGGAAGGAGCTGGCACTGCCCAGCCAGAATCCTGTGTGTGAATGGAATTGATGCATCATGTGTGAGCTGTATGAATATGCAAAAGGCTGCTGCTTTTAAGGGTTAATCCTCTGTTAACCTGAGTTCTTTTTTGGGCTTATTTTACCCAGAAAAGGTACCCAGACCCTCCACAACTCTTTGTTTCTTTTCTCTCTTATTGTCCTAATCCAAATTGTCCAAATTATTATCACTCTAATTGTATTGCTATTTTTATAACCATTTTATTACTATCAAACTTTTAAAAATTTCAAACCTGTGACTGGCATTTTTCACCCTGAGCAGAGCAGGTGCACTGGGGTGGAAGGAGGAAACACAAGGCACAGATGGCAGCGGCTGGGGAAGCTCTGCCCACGTGGCAGGGCACTGTCACCTCCCAGAAGGGGTTTGATCATGGCTAGTGCAATATAGGTTATAAAATAATTCCTGCTAAAGGAAATTAAAAAACACACTATTTTGTGTGGGGCAACCAGCAGTAATGGGCTGAGTGATGAGGATGGAGATTCAAACACCAAGAGGGCACTGTCTCTAAAGATGATTTTTCAAGGGATTTTTTCATCTGACACGACCCCAGCAGGAGGCATTTGTTAGGCATCATCAATAAGATAATATTCCATGCCAGAAGTTTATCCCAGAACATTTTCACCTGACAGGATTTCAGCAATTATTCGCCAGTTCTGAGAAATATGGCAGCAAGAAAGAAAAAAACTACAATAATATCCTAAAATATGCTAAAGAAGGGCCCCTTCCAGCCCAAAAGACAAAAACAAGATAAAACAAACCCCTTAGAAATGACATTTGGAGACCCACAGGGACTTTGGTGCAACAGAGGCCAAATCCTGGGTTTCCCTAACTCTGATCACCTGCCTCAGAGTCGAATTCCTTGTGGCTTTTTCCAAATTGATACTTTGATTATTTAACAAATTTCCTTAATTATTAAATTGGGGTATTCATTTATAACAGCTAGGGAGGCTTTTTTCTGCTGGGCAAACAGTCAGGAACGTGGAGTTCTGGGTGGAAATGCAGATATTTAAAAGCAGCCCCAGCCTCTGGCCCGTGTTCCCGAGCTGGCTGTGATGGGAGTTCGCCAGAGAGAACAGCAGAGCCCTCAAAATGAAGTTTGTAACTTGCTCTTGTTTATCTGTGTCTCTATTGCTGCTATTAATGTTTAATGTCCCTGGGGGAAGGGTTCCTCTCCAGCAGAACCAGCCCTGCTGCAGCATTAATCAGAGCAGCAGCAGCCCCCGGCTCTGCAGGGTTCCCGTGGCACGTTCCTCACCTGGGGAAAGGAACCTGGGAATGCTGCCCGCCCTCCCCCTGTGTCCTGCCACCTCTGAGCCCTTGGTATCATGGCTTGGAGCACCGTGGAAGGACAAAGAACCATTCCCACTCTGGAATTCCAGGCACAGCCGTGAGCTGAGCCTCAGGCTGCACACCCAGACCTTTGTCCACAACGCCACACTGCCCTCTTGGTCCTGAGCAGAGGGATCCGGGGAGAAATGAGGGAGGAAAAAGTGACTCTGGAAGGCACAAGAACCTTTATAAAAGCTCTGCATGGCAGCTCATTAGGGCCTGGCTGGGCTTTGCTCTGCTCCCATTAAAGATCTCCTTCTCCTGCCCCCATCCACACCTTAATGGGCAAACCCCTTAAAGAGCCGGGTCAGGAGCTGGTGTTTGATGGCTCCCCCATCTCCCCAGTCCCAAGCACCCTGGGAATCACTAACTGGCTCCAATCACCAGAGCTCTGCACTTTGATTTAACCCCGTGGAAAAGGCACTGCTGGAGAAGGGCACAGGAGGATGGTGAGGTGGATAAAGGCAGCCAGGGAATGGGATCATTAGTTCACACAAACATGCTCTCCCAGACAGCCTCAAATCCCAGCCTACAGACTAGAACAAAGCCAGCCCAGCACAAAAGGGTTTTTCTACCTTGCCCTGGCTGCCCAGCATCCATGAAGGAAATTAAATAATCCCAGGGAAGCAGCATCCATTGCTTGGAAAAGCTGCTGTGGCTGCCACCACGCACAGACAAAGAGCTCCAAGGAAACCCTACAAAAGCTGCCTCACACCAAGCAGCAAATGAGCTCCTGCTTCTGCAGCACAAAAAGTGGGATTGATGTTATAATCCCATGGGATTGCATCCACAGGGATGTGCAAGTTTCCCTTCAGCTCCATGGGCAGAGGTGATTTTTGCTCTATGGAATAAAGACTCTTCAGTCCAGCCTTTCTTGTTGATATTCAGTGAAGTGGAATAGAGTTTGAGAAATTATTTTCTTTCCTTAAAGTACCTGCAACAATCCCCCCCATCACCACCACACACACACAGAGTCCTTTTTCAATCTCAGCTGCCAAATCTTAGCCCTGCACTTCAGGGCCAATTCCTCCTTTATTTACTGAAAGCTCACTCTAAATCTCTTAAATACCCGAATTGCCAGTCCTCCAAACAATTACTCTGGCTACAACATCAGTCAGTTCCATTTTCCATTAGTGTTACTCATTTGATGGCACTTCATCTTCGCTTTAGTGAGATCTGGGCAGTGCCTTTCCTCTCCTGTCCTTCCTGGTGCTTTTCTACCCACGAGATCCCAGAATTCCAGATTTCATCTCTGGACAGGGAACATCAGACACTGCATTTCCCTCCCAGATTTCATCTCCTGGACAGAGGATATCAGAAATTGCATTTCCCTCCCAGATTTCACCTCCTGGCCAAGGAGAACATCAGACACTGCATTTCCCTCCCAGATTTCACCTCCTGGCCATGGAGAACATTGGACACTGCAGTTCCTCTCCCACATTTCACTTCCTGGCCATGGAGAACATCAGACACTGCAGTTCCTCTCCCAGGTTTCACTTCCTTGACAGAGGACATCAGAAATTGCATTTCCCTCCCAGATTTCATCTCCTGGACAGGGAATATCAGACACTGCATTTCCTTCTCTTTCTGACCACCAGGAAAAACCAATCCATGCACGGCTCCATCCAGGAGATTCCAGCACAAACACCAATCCACCTTGTAGCTCCTTCCAGAATAGCAACAATGCAGGGGGATTTGGGGGGCTTTTTTTTAGGCTGGAAATCCTTTAATTCATATCCCAGGGGCAGTGGGAAGTCCCTGTGAAACATTTAACAACCAACACTGAGATTAGAGCCAGGTGGCAAAGAATGAGTCTCTTCCAAGGAGCAAGTTCTGGATCTCTTATCAATATTGACAGCAAGGAGAGGAAACTCAGAATCCTGGTTCCAGGGGGGTTGAGCACTGGGGTTACCCCAAGACAGAACCCAAAACCTGAAGCCTCAAAGACAGGAACAGATTAGGTTTGTTCAGCACACCAAGAGATCCCAGCAGAGCTCCAGTTTACCATGGACAGGAACAGGGTGGGATTTGGGATGCCCTGAAGGCAGGAGCCTGGAGCCAGCAGCCTCCTTCCCTGCTGGGCTCACCTGGAGCCCCTCCCAGCCCATCCTCCCCCAGCTGGAATTGGCAGGCTCTGCCCTGGCCCAAGCAGCCCCTTTTCCACATTTGAGCACTTACATCCAAGGTCTTTCTCCCCTTGCCTCATAAAATTTTTTGATAGAACACTTCAGAGGGAAAGTGGAGCTGTACCAGAACACAAACCAGAGCTCTCCTTATGCATACATATGTTTGATGTCAAAAAGACAGAGCAGGCCATTCCTTAGGAAAAGGCCCTTGGAATACCAACACTCGCTGTCATCTCCGGTTTCCATCACAAAATGACAGCCTCCCGTCTCAAAACAAGCTCTAATGGAGCCACATTTATCCCCATCTTGCTGTAATCACATTAGACAGTCCTACCAATTTAACTTTATTGGTTTCTTAACTGTCTGAAAAAAATAAAAAATATAAAAAAATAAAATAATAAACCCACATCCAGACCAGCCTGACGTGTTTTACTACACAGGAGCAGCCACCTGCAGTCCCTTTCCGACAGCAGCAGCCCATGGTCAATAAAGAGCCTTCTGTTTGGTGTTAGGCTTCCTGCTAAGATCTCATTTTCTTTAAGAGACTTGTGCAGCTTGTGAGCCCATCAGATTCCGTTTAGGGCAGGATTTGCAGCGTGTGCTGGGCCATTAGAGGCACGGGGGATCACATTCTGGGGGATCATCGGCGCGGGGACGCTCACCCGCAGAGAGCCGGGGACGAACGCGGATGAGGCTGCTGCTATCTGCTGCCCAGACACCTCACCCCGACACACACAGGGGGAGGTGAGCACAGGGCAGATTGCTGCACCAGGGATTTGGGTTTGCAGACTTTTTTTTATCCCAAAATTCACGGTTTGGGCAGCGCTTCAGAGGGATGCAATTAACCTCAGTGGCACCGCGCCACTCGCTAAACCCACAAACCAACCCTGCTCCTCAGGTCCCCTCACAGATTTCACTGGAGAAGCAACGGGTGTCTCCCAGAGAAGGAAAAAGAGCTGGCCCCATTCCAAGCACAGCCACTTTAAAAAAGAGAACAGCAGCAGCAGCCAATTTATTTTCTGCCTGGGTGGAGACCTCGGCCAGACCCTGCTGGATTTCTGTGCCATTTCCCCAGCAGTGCTGCTGGTGTTGGGAGGGGTGGGCAGACAGGACATGCACTGCTGGCATCCCTAAGTGGACACAAAACAATCAGGAAAGTTTCCCCAGCGCTCTGAGCTCCTCCAGCACCGAAGCACGGGGAGTATTTTCCATGCTGGAAGGAGAACTGCAGTTCTGTCAGCTCCTAAGATAAACTGGCCCACCTTTCTCTACAAATAAAGCCAATTTTTATGGAAAAGGCACCAAAGTGCCAGCCCTGGGCACAGCAGTGTAACTCAGATGCCCAGACCTGTGAGCTGTAGCTGGTCCATGGCCAGCTCTCGCTCAGCCCAGACACACAAACTGTTCAGTCTGTTCCATCTCTGTGCATGGAACTTGCAGTCCAGCCCAGCAGCTGCATTTTAAGGGCTGGAGGCCATGGCTGGGTGTCTTGGACACCCTTGCAGGGCCAGAGGATGGGATGCCATCGTCCCCCTGTCTCCTGATGGGAAGAGGCAGTGACCCAGAGCTGCTGAGTGCTCCCTGTGGGAGTGCTGCTGCTCCCACCCTGGCACAACAGAACCCTGTCTGCAGGAGTGACGGGGGTGGGACAGTCAGGACAGACGGACACGAGAGATCTCTGAGGCCAGGTCGTGGAATTTGGGGTTTACTGCAAAGGGTGTGAGTGCAGGGACCTGCTGGAAGCTGCCAGGCACAGCTCAGAGCAGCCCCAAAGAGGAGCCCCAAAGAGAGAGAGAAGAATAAAAATGAGGAAAAAAGAGAGCAAAGTTCCCATTACAATGTGGGAATCCATAAAATCAGAGGGTTTTGGGAAAGCTGCAAAAGGCCTCAGAGAGAGCAGAACTGGGATTGGAGCTGAGCAGCAGCCGTGAGATTGGTCAGCAGAAAAATTATATAAGAAATAGAAAAGTAAGGACAGATAGAACAATGCTCTGTGTATTGAGGCTTGTCTGGAATAACTCCTTAAGGTGTAGAAAAGTTTATCTAGGGAGATATTAGGAAGTTCTAAGCTTAATAATGGAGCTCTGTGCAGTGTGTTTGAAGGCTCACAACAGGTATTGCATTTGAAATAAGCAGGCATAGTTTAACTAAAGGTACCTGTGCTTATAGTGGTTTGAACTACTGTCAATATAGAATATATACTACACAGATATAAATACTGTCAACGTGCTTTTGCTTCGTGTGATTGGGCAAAAAACTTTTTAAGTTGTAACACTGAGTTCCTTGTCTGCTGCCTGGGGTGTGAGCTGCTGGCACCTTCCATTGTCATAACCACATAAGGAGAGTGGTGCTGGAAAATCCACCAGCTCAAGGCACGCTCCCTGCAGTCCTGTCCTGTTGGTGAGTTTTGCACAGCCCCTGGCCAGCGATATCACAATACCATAAATCTTCTTTGTGCTGAACATTCTAATTCTCACTAACCAATCTAGCCCAAGATACAAATCCTACAGCATTTACACACAGCCTATAGGAATCATTCCATTGCCATCCTGTGTTCCATTTTAAACCCCAAAAACTCCTCTCTGGGCCCCTTCTGCCAAGCCAGCAGGGTCTGCTCTGCCCCTTGGAGCTGTCTGCAAGCAGAGGGTGTTGTTCCATCCAAAGGGGATCACCTTCAGCTCGCCATGCCATTGTTTGCCAGTTGTTCAGTAACTGAGGGATCTCAAAGCTGCTTTAATTTCAATCTCATTTACAGTTTCCACATTTTCCAAATCTTTTGCCAGGCAATCATATTGATAAGGCTTTCCTGTTTCATCTCCCTGACACTTGTCCTTCTCCCCCAGGCCTCCAGAGCTGCCTGCAAGCTCAGCTTACCAAAACCAACAACCCCAGAGCCCAAAGGGACCAGCAGGCTCCCCCAAGCCTGGAGAACCAAGGGCTGCTTCACAGCTGGAGCTGCTGCAGCCTCTTTTCTTGGCTTGACAGCGGAGAAAATCAATCCCACCTCCCAAACCCACCGGCCAAAATGCACATTAACCAAGGTGCACCACGCTCCTGCTCGTGCTGGGGTGCTTGAGCACACACCACGCTGCACAGCAGGCAGGAGCTAGCAGGGGAAGTGGATCTAATTAGCCAGAACATGGATTGGAAACCTCCAAGTGGTTGTGTTTTCATACCACCAAATTAGGCTCATCAGGTTACCCGCTATGGGCAGGATGATTTTTTTTTTAAGTGCTCCTTTGAGGCAGATAAAAGGTAACAGAAATTATTTCAGCAGAGCTCTCCCGGCTGCGCGGCTGGAAGGAGCTTTTGTCTCTTTTGGAGCTGAGGCAGGGGACAAAAACAGCCTGAGGCCCCTCTGCTGCTCCCCACAGCCCAGAGGGGGTGGCAGGGACTCAGCAGGACCATCACAGCCTAAAGGGTCATGGCAGGGGCTCAGCAGGACCCTCAAATCCCAAAGGGTCATGGAAAGGGCTCAGCAGGTCCCTTTGAGGGTTCCCATAACCCAAAGGGTCATGGCAAGGGCTCAGCAGGACCCTCAAATCCCAAAGGGTCATGGAAAGGGTTTAGCAGGTCCTTTTGAGGGCTCTCACATCCCAAAGGGGGTGGCAGGGGCTCAGCAGGACCCTCACATCCCAAAGGGTCATGGCAAGGGCTCAGCAGGACCCTTTGAGGGCTCCAATAACCCAAAGGGTCATGGCAAGGGCTCAGCAGGACCCTGACAGCACAAAGGGAGTGGCAAGGGGTCAGCAGGACCCTGACAGCCCAAAGGGGGTGGCAGGGGCTCAGCAGGTCCCTTTGAGGGCTCTCACATCCCAAAGGGTCATGGCAAGGGCTCAGCAGGTCCCTTTGAGTGCTCCCAGCCCTCTCCTGGCTCTGGTCCATGCCAGCTCCAGCTCAGGCCAGTTCCCCTCTAAATCAGCAAATCCACAAAGTTGGAGTCTCACAGCCCAGCCAGACTAAAAGGTGTTTTAGGCAGGTTTGGAGGAGCAAGTGAGCCTGTCTGCATGCTGAGGTCAGCTTCTCTCCAGCTGCTTCCTCGACACAAGACAAGAGAAACATCCTTGGGGATCCCCAGCAATGAGGACAGGAGCTCCATCCTGCCTTCCCTGCAAAACTCCAGTGAGAACTGGGCTGTTCTCAGTGAATCAGCCTCATTTCTCCACTGGGACAGGCAAGCTGTGGGTGTCACTGTGGGACAGACCCTGCAGGCACAGTGCCCTTCTCTGCTCTGCAAACAGCCCAGCAGAACACAAACAGCATCGACCTGCAGCTGCTCCAGGTCCTGGAGCTGAGCCCCATCTGTGAACTCACCCCCTGCTTGGGTTGGAATACTGGGATTCCAGAAAGGTCCGAGTTCAGAGCAGCAAAAATGCAGAAATTAGGAATAATGAAATGAAAAATGCAAAAATCAGCTTAAAATGAACTGGAGGGAGAGGAACAAGAGAAAGGTCATCCTCACAACAGCAGCAAAGCCACCCTCATGTCATCAGGATGCAACAGACTCCAAAGTCTGAGACATGGTCCATATTCTGCTGGGACTCCCAAGTCCCAATTCCTCATCAAATCCCCCCAGTCCCATTTTCTGCCTGCCCACTCCTAGCAGAAGAACAGATATGAAAACAGGTCTGCAACACTGATTATCTCTGTGCTCTCTCATCAAGGAGTCACTGGCATCAATTAGAAGACAAAGCCATTAGACACAATTTGTTTATTCAAATTAGCAACAAGCTTGTGTCACAGCCCCGGGCTCCCCATGGCCCTGGTCTCAGACAGAGTTTGGGGCAGAGTGAGTGACTGAGCCTCCCACAGGCTCTGGACTTGCTCAGCATTCCCAGGACAGCTCCCTGCCTGCCCTGGGCTTGGTCCCTGCTTTCACTGAGCATCTCCATCCCAGCCTGATGCAGGAATGTGCCTTCCCTACGGATCCACCTCACCTCACTGGGCTTTTATTCCCTCAGAGCTCAAATAACCAGCCTGCTGAGGGGTTCCACCAGCCAGGGCTGCTTGGATGCCCACGGGGTGAGTGCAGGGGGTGCCTGCACTGCTCAGCACCAAACCCACCCTGACCACAAGGACAGGGGAGCGCTCACAAGGGAGCACTGAAACACCCCAGCACTTTCCAGAGGGTCTGGGCGAGGACCTCCAGTGCCCCTGTGCTCTCTGTGCTCATCAAGGGCTCTCACACATCACTGCACAGCAGCAGTGTCAGGCTCCCGGGGTTAATTGGCCCTCAGCATCTCCAGGGCTGCTTCCTCCTTTAATAGCCAATTAGACCTTATTAGCTGCGTTGTCATTTACATCCAGGCCTCCCAGCAGCAGTCCAGAAGCTACAAATTTGCCTCAGCAGCCCTTCAGGAGCGTGGGCTTTGACATCATGAGCTGTCCTTGCTGCTGCAGGACGCCTCTGCCAGCAGCTGCCCTGGCTCTGGCTGTGGCACTGCCCTGCAGGGAGCAGGGCTGGAGGGTCACAGGAGGGTCTGGGGTTGCATTTGTGTTCTCCCCAGACAAGGGGAGGAATGATGAATCTGACTACATCTTCTCAGAAGGCTAAGTTGTTATTTTATGATACTATATTATATTAAAGGACACTAAACTACACTGAAGAATACAGAAAGGGTACTTACAGAAGGCTAAAAGGATAATAATCAAAACTTGTGACTCCTTCCAGAGTCCCAACACAGCTTGGCCTTGACTGGCCAAAGAGTGAAAACAACTTACATGAAACCAATGAAACAATCACAGGCTCATTTATTATTCTATTCTATTCTATTCTATTCTATTCTATTCTATTCTATTCTATTCTATTCTATTCTATTCTATTCTATTCTATTCTATTCTATTCTATTCCATTCCATTCCATTCCATTCCATTCCATTCCATTCCATTCCATTCCATTCCATTCCATAATACTAAACTATACCATACTAAAGAATACAGAAAGGATATTTACAGAAGGCTGAAAAGGATAACAATGAAAACTCCTGAGTCTCTCCAGAGTCCTGACACAGCTTGGCCCTGACTGGCCAAAGAGTGAAAACAATTCACACCAGAATCCAATAAAACAATCACCTGTGGGTGAACAATCTCCAAACACATTCCAGAGCAGCAAAACACAGGAGAAGCAAATGAGATCAGAATTGTTTCCTTTTTCTCTGAGGCTCCTCAGCTTCCCAGAGAAAAAATCCTGGGTGAAGGGATTTTTCAGAGAATGTGAACGTGTCTGGCCCATCAGGAAAAGTGTCCTCATGGGCTCCAGACATCTCACAAACCTCTGCCAGCCCCCAGGCCGTGCTGACATCCTGCAGCTCAGATCAGAGCCGAGCTGGGTAATGGCCATCGATTTTACAAGTGTAATGAAGTTGTTGAGTCTCTGATTCAGCCATTAGTGAGTGTTCATTTTATTGACCTGCAGGGCCAGGGGGCTGAGGAGGTTTGGATTTTCCCTTTGGAAGAGCAAGCAGCACTTGCTGATGAGAGGAGAGTGCCTCCCTCCTCATCCTCTCCCATCCCACACTGCCATCACAACACCAGGCACACACTCCCAGATCCACAGAGGGTTTCCTTACCCCCCTGCAGCCTCTGGACCAGCTGGAATTCCATTTTATTCCATTCTATTCCATCCTATTCTATTGCATTTCATCCCATTCCATCCCATCCCACCCCATTCCATCTTATGCCATCCTATTTTCCATCCCATCCCATCCTATTCTCCATTCCATCCCATCCTATCCCATCCCATTCCACCCATCCTATTCTCCATCCCATTCCATCCCAATTCCACTGATCATCAGAGGAATTCAAACACAGCGAAGACACATTTTTTTTTTGTCTTTGCAATTTAACATTTGTTTCCACTTGCAAAAAACTTAATTAACGTTGTAATTGGATTCTCAATAATGACCAAATATTTGTGCTTTCAAGGATCCTAGAAAGTACAGCCAATTATTCTGCATGCAACATAAGGAATATGAGAGGGAGGAATGTGAGAACAAGGAATATGAGAATAAGGAATGTGATTATAAGGAATGTGAGAATAAGGAATGTGAGAATAAGGAATGAAGGCACAAGGACAGCACAGTAAAAGCAGAGGGGTTCCCTGCACAACAGGATCAGATCTTATCCCAACTTTGCCAATGTTTGGATGGATGGTTGTAAATCAGGATTATTTATTATGCTATCTAGATTAATAGATATGGCATATCCAAGTAGATAATGACTGATAAGATTCTTGCAGCCATCCCAGAAGAAAGGATTTAAAGGATGCAAGGGAACAAGTCCAGCTGGTCCAAATTCCAGCTCGAATTCCCTGATTTTCATGGGAATTTTCGTGCCCCTGTCCCAGCTCTGCCTCTTGTCCACACCCCACTCCAGTTTCCTCACTCATGCTGCACAAGAGCACAGCCTGAGGCCACACAGCTTTTGGCAGCACCATCAGAGGGGTTTGAATTTGAAAAACAAGAAGAAAAAAGGAAGAAAACTGAAGAAAAAATGTCTGGGAGACTGAACTCGAGAGGACTCTGGAGGGGGAGACTCAAAGGCACATCACAGATAAAATCCAGCCAGCACAGGGGGGCTCCTGGTGGAGTCTCAGAGAGGTTGTGCTCAAGGCTCTGTGTCTGACAGACATAAAGCAAGGCACCCAAAACTGTGAAGATGCTTAAATTAGAAGGGAGAGCAATAAAATGCTGGAGAGAATTGAGAATTAACATCTCCAGAGAGGCTGAATGAACACAGCCTGCTCTCCCTAGAAACTAAAGCTGAGGTAGGAGAGATGGGGAGAGCAAGATAATCCCACCACAAAGCACAGGACAGAATCATTTCGAGATGAAGGAGATATTTAAGGATGGCATTAAAAAGCAGAAATGAATGTTCAGCTAGGGGAATGGGAGAGGGATGCTCTCATGTGACAAAACCCAAACAGGTTTACATGGATTCTGCTCCCACTAAACCAGGGGATGATTCCAAGCTGAATTTTCCAGCTCCCAACCCTTTTCCACCCCTGATCCTGCTGGTTTCGCTCTCTGTCACTCTGTCACTGCTGCCACAATTTCCCTCTGCTTGCTGCTAACAGCCCAGGCAGATTTCCACACTTCCCAGGCCTTGATGGACACTGCACCAGGCTGGGGCTGGGGAGATAGAGGTGCTAATTTGAGAGCTTGCTACAGGCAATTCCTTTCATTTTCTCTGTGCCTCTGCCTCATATCTGGATTGTAAGAACAAATGTTACTGTCAAAGCAAAAGTCCATCCAATAATTCCTGCTAATAGCCTCCCAGCCCTGGGCTACTCTCAGGTTAGGAAACTTCTGAAACTGATGTTGTTTATATATTTAATAACTCCTGAGTGCTTTTCTCTCCCCTGTGCTCAGCCAGTTTCCCCTTAAATCTGTGAAAACTTTCTGTACCCACCACATGCTTTGAGCTCAACACATCAATCACCTGTTGCAAAAAACCACCTGATCCTCCTCACCTCCATTTTACTGGGAAACTCTCCACACCTCTAACAATACGTAATTCCAGGCAGGAAGGGGCATCACTAAAAACCCAAACCAGGTTCCCTGGGTGTGACTGTACAGGTGTCCTGTGAAGACACACATTCCCTGGAATGCCACAGGGTACAGGGAGCTGCACAGTGAGGCTGCAGCCAGCCCTGCCTGGGATCTGCAGGGAATTCACAGAATCACAGAATGACCAGGTTGGGAGAGACCCTAAAGATCATCGAGTCCAGCCCAGCCCCAACCCCTCAGCCAAACCCTGGCACCCAGAGCCACATCCAGGCTTTGTTAAACACACCCAGGGATGGGGACAGAACATTCCAGAACTTTATCACCCTTTCTGTAAAACCTTTCCCTGCTCTCCAGCCTGTATTTCCCTTGGTGCAGCTCAGGCTGTGTGCTCTGGCTGTGTCAGTGCTGCTGCAGACAGAGCCCAGCCCAGCTGAGCACAGGCACCTTCCAGGAGCTGTGCAGTGATGAGGGCAGCCCTGAGTCTCCTTTTCTCCAGGCTGGGCACCCCCAGCTCCCTCAGGGGCTCCTCCCAGCCCCGCTGTCCAAAAAATTACCAACCTTATATGAGGACCTGCAAGCCACGAAAGTCCAAGTAGAATAATAGTTAGTTTGTCACAGGGTGAAAAATAGATTTTTGGGGTTTTTAGAATGGGGGTTCAGGGGGCAAGATGGAGGAATCTGGGCATGTCCAGCCTTTCTCCTTCTTCTTCTCGGCCTCCATCTCCTGCTGTGCTGGTGGCACTTTTAGGTTGGTTTAGAGTAGAAGCTCACTGTCTGACATAGTTGATCAGTATTGAGAAGTTATTGTAAATAATGCACACGTAGTTTTTAGTATAAAAAGATAACACTATCCCAGGGCAGGCAGAGTGCCTCTGACTGTCCTGCTGAACAGACCTCAGCAGACCAGGAGAAAGAATTTCATAGATAAGAAACAATAAACAACCTTAAGCACGAGACCAAAAGAGTTCTGACTCCTTCGTTGACTGCCGAGCAGAGAAAAGAGTCTTTGTGACACATCTGGGGGTCACTGTGAGCAGCAAAAATCCCAAAGCCTGCCTGGTGACGTGGGGAGCTGGCACTGAGCCCTGTCACTGCTGGGGAAGGGGAGAGCAGGGACCTTCCCTGTGCTGCTCCCTGCCAGAGCCCCCAGCTCACACACCCTGCCTGCTCCACCACAGCTGCTGCCTCGTTCCCTCATGCTGCCACCAAGGTGACACCAGCACACAGCTCCCTCCCAAACAGCCAGGCTGGGATTTGCATTTCTATTTGAGCTCATTCTCGTGGTTCTGATGAACTTCTGGAAGATCTCCTTGCGCACAGTGATGGAGCACGCTCCCCCTCTCTGCTGACATCCACGGGGATGTATTTTTAGCCTTGATCCCTGCATTAGGAAAAAGTCACCCCCTTAAAAGAGCAGTTTTATTGCCAAGCTATATTAGCACAATGAGGGAAAATCGCTCCTAATTTTTATAAATTATCTCATCATCTGCGACTAATTAGCAGCCGTGGAAAGATGAGAAAAAAAAAATAATAATCATCTCTCCTCGCCCCTGAGAGATGAGCTGGGAGGTGTTCAGAGCTCAGAGATCCCTGCTGGCCAAGGATTCCACAGGAATTCTCTCCCCCTGCACAGGTGAGGAGCTGTCCCACCCTTGCCCAGCACCACGGAACAATCAGGGTTGAAAGAACCTCTGGAGATCATCAGCACAGTGAGGAATAGTTGTGCTGCAGCTTAGCTGGAAACTTTATTAAAATCCAATCTAATCAAGCTGTTGTGAGTCTCCATTCTCCTTACCCTTGCTCCTGGGCTCTTGTGCCTCTGTAAATGTGTCTATAAAAGTAAAATGAGCAAGCAGCCAACGGCTAAGCGGCACTTAATCAGAAGAAAATGTATACCCTGGTGGATAGCAAACTGCTATTAGGCTGGGGAGGGGGGAGACAGCAGGAAATAATAAGCTATAAATGGACAACCAAATAAATCTCCTGCTGCACCAAGTGAGAGCACATCTGGTTAGATGCCACCTCCAATGAGTTGTGAGCAAAATATTTATTTGCCGCCGAGCACCTGGCGGAGGGAGAGGGAAAGGAGCTGCTTTCCCAGCAGGAAAATCCTACCTGGAATTATCTAGCCCTCAGGGAATCACTGGCCAGGCTGTTCTGCTCCAGAAACAAGGGGGGAAATGTAAAAACCCCAACAGCAGAGCCCCTCTCCTATCCCCACCACGAGCCCCAGTCAGGCAAAAAGACCCCGAAGCTTTAAATGCCACAGGACTTTTACACCTCTGATCCCTGAGAGTGCCTTAATTTAATATAGAGCACTTCAGCATTAGGAGAAAATGGGATTTGGGGCTTGGAAGGGCCCGAGGGAAAAGCTCCTTGGAGAGGGGTGTCACTGCAAAGGGGATTATCACCATAATCACGAGATTAGTGGAATAATCCCAGCCCAGAAGAGAGGTTTTGTTGTCTGCAAGATGCTCAGCACCCTCCTGCTTTCACAGAGCTGCAGTGCAGCGTGGGGTCAGGGTGAATTGGAGGAATAATGTGGGGGAAAATCAGTCCAGGCTGTGCCTTAGGGTCCCTCCAAATCCATCAGGGTGACACTGCCGTGCTCACAGCCTCATCTCCCAAACCCTGACACCACAGCACACAAAAATTCACTTTTCACCCCCTCCACAACCCCTCTCTGCTTCATTTTTCACTCTTTAAAGCAGCCACGGAGTTCAATCCTCCTAAAAAAGGCAAACCACCCCCCTCCAAGAAATTCAGCCCTTCCAAAGGAAAGGACAACGTGCCAGGGAAAATAAACTAAACCAAAATAAAATAAACCTCCCCTCCTAATCACCCAGCCTGGCTCTTCGAAGGAAGCTCTTGCACAGTTGAATTGCACAAAGTAAACAAATAATTACCAGCTATTTTCTTCAATAGGTCAGAAAGCAGATTAGCAAGCTGAGACTGAAATCCAAAGCATGAGTGTGGCGTGCCCAGGATTACAAAAAGCAGAAAAAAACCAGCCAGAACCCTGCAGAACAAGCACAGCTCTCAGTGCAACGAGAAATCCACCTGCTCAGGTGTTGATAATCTGCCTGGAAAAACACCTAAACCCAATGTTAATATTTGGCATTTCTGGATTCTCAGCTTTTTAACTGAATCTGTTCTGATTTAGTACCCAGGGAATGGTTTCCTGAGAAGGGGAAGGCAGGATTTGGGGCTTCTCCTGGAAATGTTAAATCCAGAGCACCTCAAAGCCCAGGGCTGAGCTCTGCTGCCAGAATCAGAAGGGACAAAGAGGTGAGAGGGATGCAAGCAGCAATGCCTGCATTCAATGCCACTGTATTTTTCCCTTTTTTGTAAGTGAAAGCAAAATCCACCCTCCTGGAGCCCACTGTGGAACAGGCAGGGATGGAGCTGCTGGGCTGAGAACTTTAGGTCAAGGAGGTTGCAGCACTTTTTCCCCAAAGCTGCTTTAATTCAGCTCTGGCAGAGAAATCCATAAAAGCAGCAGGGAAGGGATGATATTCCAGAAGCAAAGGAGATTCACTCCTGACCCTGCAAGCAGAGCAGGTGAGGATGCCCTTCCCCACTGCTGTGTATGGATCACACTCTGCTTTTCCCCCCCAAAAAAAGCTCCAAGAACACCAAGCAGGCAGCCAGGACCTGTTGCAGCTCCCTGCAGGTGCTGGCTCGGGCAGAACTCACAGCCAGTGCTGCCTTTTCAAGCATGGATGATGCTGGATGCCTTCCAGATGGGGAGGGTGGGGAAGAGCAGAGAACAGAGCCAGGACATTTTAAAAAAATATATATTCAGCAAATGACCAGTTTTCAGAAAGGTTTTAGTCCCACAGATGCTCTCTTTTTTTTTTCTTTTTTTTTTTGCATTTTTTCTGGCATTATGCTGTTATTTTATTCTCCTTTTTTTTTTTTTTTTGTTCTCACTTCACCTTTCAGTGCTAGAAACCATCCATGCTTCACGCTGAATGTGGCTGATTTTAGCAGCAGGAGAGGAAATTCTGTGAGCCAGTGTTCTTCAAACCAAGCCACCAAATGGTTTCGAGGTTAATTGATTCTCCAAGCATGAGGACACATCTTCCAAAAGCATGTTCAGTGGCATGAACTGCTACTCTAAAACTCTCTGTGCTGCCAGCTAATGCCTGAAAATGCTTCTCATTTCCTCACAATGAAATCTGACAGCCCCAGGACAACAAACAGCCACAGTTTGTCATTCAAAAGGGCAGCAAGCAGGAAATGATAAAATCCCAGGATGGGTTGGGCTGGAAATGAGCTTAAAATCATCTCCCTGCCATGGGCAGGGGCACCTTTCACCACCCCAGGGTGCTCCAGCCTGGCCTGGGACACTTCCAGGGATCCAGGGGCAGCCAGAGCTGCTCTGGGAATTCTGTGAGGAAGAGGAGGAGCAAAGGCAGCAGAGATTCCAGATTTTCAGCTCAGTCTGGAGTGATCCCACCCTGTGCAGCAGCAGCTCAGGGTCACCTGAGGGCTGAACACCTTCACTCACACCCCTTTATTTTCCAGAGCTTTTCAATCCATCACCAGCAAAAAGCCACATCACTCTGTGGGTCCTTTATGCTTTTTGTTGTTGTTTTTTTTGCCCAGGGGGATCTGTGTCTGTGCCCAGCTCAGGATGAGCTGCAGGCTCCCCAAACCCCTCCTCATGTCCCTGACTTTTCCCACCCAGCCTCTCCCAGCTTTGCCAGCAGGGCTGGAGGGACTGAGGGCAGAGATAGAAAACAGGGGCTGGAGGGAGCTCAGAGCCTTTTCCTGCCCAACAACAACCCAAACTGCCTGCAAATAAAACTCCAGAGCTCATCAGGCAGCCCTGACCACTGAGGGTGCTTAATAAAGATTACTTTGCTACAGCTCCACTTGCCTGAGGCATCATTTGCTCCTAATGAGATGCTCCATGGGATTTAAAAGCAGGAGGGGAGAGCAGGGTTCCAACCACAGCCGAGGAAAATGAGATTTCTGCTCCAAAATCTGAGTTGGGCACCTCAGAACCATCTCCTGCCATGCTGGAGCTCCTCAGCTGTGCCAAGCACAGGACCTGCAAAGACTGGGGACTGGGAGATTTGGGCAAAGCCACTGCAGCCTCACCTGGCCCTAAAAAACCCAGCTGGGGCTCAGGAGGCATCTGGGGTTTGTGATTTTGCACAAGGTATTTCTTTGCCCACTCCACTGTTTTCTGCTTTATCTCCTGTGATAGTTGAGATCAGGGGATTTCTGAGCATGGCTGGGATGGGAAAGTTCTCCTTGCCACTGGGGCAAGGCCCCCAGTGAACCAGGAATGCCAAACAACTCTGTGTGATATTCTGGTGGATAATTTATCTACTGAAAGGATAATAAATATAATAAATACTAAAAGTCCAAAATTGCCAAGTTCTCTTATGTGTGAGGGATGAGGGAAAAAAAGTGCCAAAGCCAAAGAGCAGAAGGGATTTGCTGCTGGAAAATGGGAATATGGACGAGTGGGGGCAGCTGAGCAGGACAGGAAACCTCTCTGCAGGGGAAGGAGGGGATGGGATCAGGACAGTCCTGCCCTGGTGGAATTACTGAGCATCAGACCCGGAACAAGGTGATGTCAAATGCTGCACGCCACAGCGAGCACAAACTCACAAAACTCATCCCAAAATCCTGCCAGGCGCTGCAAAGGAGAGGCTGAACCTGCAGTGAGCCAGGGGATCCTCAGCCAGACCCAGGGGGACCCCACAGCACAAACTCCCAGCCCCTGGGCTTGGCAAGGACGTCACACCAGGCTTGGCAGGGATCAGGACCAGGTTTGATCTCTCATGGGATGAGCCCTGGAATGCTCAGGGGTTCCACCTGCACAGCAGGAATCACTGCAGAGCACAGCCCAGCTGCTGAGGGTCTGCAGGGGGAGTGGGGACACAGAGCCCCTTCCTGGCTCTGAGCTCCCCCCAAACACAACCTCAGCTGCCTGAGAGAACTTTTCATGGTTCATTTATAGAGAGCAGGCTGCTGGACAAGCCCAGGGGAGGAGATAAAACCCAGGATGGGCTCAGCTCTGCCTGTAGCCAGCTTTATCAGCCCTTCTGGCAACAACAAGGCTACCAAAAAATGGAATATTTAAGGAGGACAGACTCCTTTGAACAGACAAGAGCATAATCCAGGTAGGTTACCCACAACCTGCCTACCCCAAGGCTGGAATTTGATCCTGGATTCCTGCATCCCACCTGGGCCTCCCAACCCACTCATGGCTTGATTTCTCTCTCAAACTGACTGTAAAAAACAAGAAAAATTCACAAATCCTCCAAATAAAGAACACGAGACGCTCTGAAACCTCAGGGTTGCGCAACCAAGAAGAAAATCAAGCCTCATCCCTCCTTGTGCTTTTGTCCCTTGTTCCAGATGCTCCCCCCTAGGCCAGGGACTGTCACCTCCAGGCTCAGAGGTGACAGCAGCCAAGAGCAGAGCCCCAAAAGTACTGAGAGAAACCAGGTCCTTCCCTCCACAGGCGATTCTGGAAGCATCTGGAGCTGCCAGTACAGAGAGATGGGTCAGGAGCACATGGGAGGTGACAGGTGACACCTGCACTCAGCCAGGTGAAGCTGGCCCAGAGCACCTGGCTGCTCTTCTGTGACAGCCCTGCTCCTGCAGCAGCAGGTAATCAGCACTCATTAATAATTACCACGCTCTCTCTTTGGCTAAAATTGCAGCACTCCAGGTTTCCAGCATTTTCCAGCAAATGCAGCAAGAGGCTGCTCCCCCTGCATCTCCAGGGGGCTCTGAGTGTGCCCATTCACCCCAAATGATGCAGCACTGATGGCTCTGCTCTGAAAATGCCCCACAGGCACATGAGGGACACAGAGGTACCAAGGTGATCCCACTCTTGGTGATGCCACCCCAATTCTGCAGCCAGAGAAACTCAAAGTCAACCCTTGTAGAGCAGTGAATGAGCTCCTTGTGAGAGTACAAAGCACTCCTGGGCAAATTCTTGCTCCTGTGGCTCCGTTCTAGGGGATGATGGCACAGCTGTGGTTCCCCTCCACCACATCCCTGCACCTCCACAGGCTGAGCTTCCCTTCAGGAATGCTCACAGCAGATTAAAACCCAGTTTATTAAATAAGGCAGTGCTCTAACAAGGGTAATCCACTGATAATTTCACTCATTTAAACCCTATTTTATCTCAACCAAGTAGACTTATTTCCATTTAACAATCTTAATTCTTTTAGCACTTTGCAGCTCCCAAATTGGCTTCAACAGCAGCATTGACATTCAGCCATCACTTCCACATAAAGTTCCATTTAGTCTCCCCAAGCCCCTCCAGTGGCTGGAGGTGCAAGAAGAATTCATCAGTGATGGAAAGGAAAAGGAGCCATCCCTCTTTTCCATCCTTCCCTTTTTCCCCAGTGGATTTCTCTTCCATCCTTCCCTTTTCCCCCAGTGGTTTTCTTTTCCATCCTTCCCTTTTCCCCCAGTCGTTTTCTTTTCCATCCTTCCCTTCTCCCCCAGTGGATTTCTTTTCCATCCTTCCCTTTTCCCCCAATTGATTTCTTTTCCATCCTCCCCTTTTCCCTCAGTGGTTTTCTTTTCCATCCTCCCCTTTTTCCCCAGTGGTTTTCTTTTCCATCCTTCCCTTTTCTCCCAGTGGATTTCTTTTCCATCCTCCCCTTTTTCCCCAGTGGTTTTCTTTTCCATCCTTTCCTTTTTCTCCAGTGGTTTTCTTTTCCATCCTCCTCTTTTCCCTCACTGTTTTAATTTTTTTCAGCTTTGATCTGATCACAGTGAGGTCTCTGCGAGGGAGAAGAGGAGGAAGAGGAGCACAAAGCTGAGGCAAGGGAAGGGCAGGACCCACCACTGCCCCTGCTTTGTCAGCAGCTCATTCTCCACTTCTGGGATTGGGACTTTTCCAAGTGCTGTGCGTCCCTAGCACCTGGAGAGGGAGAGTGGGAGCTGCTGAATCCGAGCCAGGGCAATTTGGGATTTCAGCCTCTCAGGGGCCGTGTTTGTCTGACACCGAGCCAGCAGCAATTAGCTGCAGAGGGGCACTCGAGAGAAGTGCCCTGCTAGGTCAAAGCTCCTCTTTGGGAAGGTTGCCCAGCAGCCCTGCAGTGCCTAAAGCTCGGCTTAAACACCTCACTGAGCTCAGCTCTGGGCACGTGGCAGCCTGGAGAGCTCCTGAGCTTGCAACCCACCCGTGCACAGAGCAAGGACGAGAAGATGTGCCAAGAGAAACAGAGCAGAGGAATAAACCCCGAGCACAAAGAGCCCTCCTCGCACTCCCAGGGTGGGATCTCAGCTCTGCTCCGACAGGCTGGAGCTGGACTGGCTCTTTGTCTTCCTTCTCCCATCTGCCATCCTCTCCCTGCCCTTCCCAGAAAGGTTCCAACAGCTCCCAGGTGACGAATTCGGCTTTATCTCAACTCAGCTTGAGGAAATTGGGCATCTACCTGAAATCTGCAAGGCTCTCCTCCCCTCACTGCCAGAAAAGGACCTTCAGATCACATTGTGGTCACTACAGACCTGCATTTCCCTAAAAACAAGGAACATGCTCTTCAGCCAGGCCTCCAGAGGTGCCCCATCCTCGGGAGTCATTCCCAGAGCTGCTCCTGCCTCTGTGGAGGATTTGCCTCCCCTCCGTGCTTATCCAGGATTCCTAACTCCACTCAGCTCCTGCCCACATCCCCCACATCCTCCTGCTCCCTTCAGCTGATTCCTTACAGGGAAATCAATTGGTCTGTGGGGAGGAAGGGATTTGGAGCCCCAGGCACCACCGAGGCTGGCTCCCAGCTCCAGGGGCTCCGGGTGCCAAGGCAGCTGCCTGGCAGGGTGGTGGCTCTCAGCCCAGCAGGGCTCTGAGGAGGAGATTTAATCCAGCCCTGCAGAGAAGTGAAATCCATCCTTGCTGGCTGCCCACACAGATAGCCAGGGGCGAGGGGCTGGGCAGCAGGAATCTGTAGAGCAGCCTCCTGCACAATCCCATCTCACGCCACACTGGAGCTCTCTGCAGAAATTCCAGCTTTGCTGAATTTGGCTCCGAGTTGGAATTCATTTTGGCAGCTGTTTAGGCAGGCAACCAAGGATCTTTCATTCATGTAATTGACTTTTTTATTCATATATATATATGAAAAAATAATGAAAGAAATTGCAGAGTAGATCTTGCTATCAGTAGCTTCCTCTGTGTGAAGCAAAAAGATCTGTATTAAAAGTGGCTCAGCAGCTAAATACACAAAGTGCTGCCCAGGGGCAGGAACAGTATTTAGATATAAAACAAGTTACATGACTCTCAGATCTTGATCCTTGGCTCCAGGAGAATGTTTAATATTCAGGAACAAATGTAAAAAACCAGACCTTTGATACAAAATTCTGCACATGCACCCATCCATGCCTGTCCTCTGTCACCCTGCCACAGCTCAGGATTGTGCCTGGAAGAGGTAAGAGTCACCTTTCCACTGACCAACCCCTGGCTCCTCTCCTCAAATTTCCCTTTTCCCACTGAATTAGCACCTGCTTCCAACCCGGTCACCTTCCAAAACCACAAAGCCACGCGGGCCAGGGCAGCAGCTGCTGCTGTGCCCAGGGGCACCAGAGCTTCCCCCGTGCTGGTGGCTAAATGGCTTTCAATAAACAAGAGAGTGAAGAAATAGAACGTTGATTTGCTGCTTAAGTAACGTGGCTCTTTTCCATAACTACCAGCAGCTTTCCCCATCCAGCTGCTCTGCACAGAGAGATCTATATCTATATAATATGTATGTGGATATATAATGAATCAAAACAAAGCTTAAAGGCCTCCTGGGGTGGGTAATATAACCTGCCTCTCGGACATTAATGAATAGGAACAGATCAGAAAAAATAACTCTGCCACAGAGGTGCAAAAGATGGAAAGAGATGATCTGTCTGGCTGACTCTCTCCCCGTGCCTCCTCACTCCGTGCCCTGTGGCACTGATCTAAAATATAAATCTGCTTATTATTTATTATTCATATTATTATAGCGCCGGATTCCTCCGCTGGAGACGAGGAGCTCATTATGTTTTATGTGGCAAAGCTGCAGCCTGGAGAGAGGCAGAGCCCTCCCACACCAGGCAAAGGGCACAGCTTTGCTGGGCATCATCTGCCTGGTGCCTGGACACCTTCTCCTGGCAGGGCAGCTCACTCTGCTCAGCACCAAATCCCTCTTTTTTTCCCCATTGAGTTATCCCTACTCTGCACCAAATCTCTCTTTTTTTCCCCATTGAGTTATCCCTACTCTGCACCAAATCCCTCTTTTTTTCCCCATTGAGTTATCCCTACTCTGCACCAAATCTCTCTTTTTTTCCCCATTGAGTTATCCCTACTCTGCACCAAATCCCTCTTTTTTTCCCCATTGAGTCATCCCTACTCTGCACCAAATCTCTCTTTTTTTCCCATGGAGTTACCGCTACTCTGCACCAAATCCCTCTTTTTTTCCCCCTACTCTGCAACAGATCTCTCTTTTTTTTCCCCATGGAGTTACCCCTAGTCTGCACCAAATCTCTCTTTTTTTCCCATGGAGTTTCTGTCTACACCAAATCCCTCTTTTTTCATGGAGTTACCCTGCTCTGCACCAAATCCCTCTTTTCTCCCATGAAATTTCCCTACTCTTCACCAAATCCCTCTTTTCTCATGGAGTTTCCTTACTCTACCAAATCCCTCTTTACCCATGGAGTTTCCCCACAGGATGGAGCTCAGCTGATTTTCAAGCCAAACCCATCCAACCCTGACTGCGTAAAATTTGCGTACAAACCTCCGCGGTGGAGGAAGCCACTGATCCCTCCCTCCTCGATACCCAACCGTGTCAATCTGCCAGAAAGGCTTCTCTCACTGCCAAAAACCAGACCAGGGCTGCAGGGTTGGTGCATCCCTCGGGGCTGGTGCATCCCTCGGGGTTTCACACCCCTCCAGAACCCGCTCGCCGCCGGTCGCGGTTCCCGCTCGGAAGCGCTCGCGCTCCTCCCGCAGTTTTCCCTCACACTTCCCTGGTGCTAATGAGCCTCCTCCTGCCTCTGCAGGCTGCCAGGGTGCTGAGCACAGCCCCAGGAAAAGCTGCATCCACAGGTTTGGTGGGAATAGCGTGCAAACCTCCTGGAGACCGCCCGGCGCCCACCGCGGCTGAGCCTCAGCACCCTGCCCTGGCGTCCTGCAGCAAACACCTTTCACCAGATCATTCCAGAGAAAAGCAGGGTGGATAAATGACTGCACCAGTCACCAGCCCCTTTTTGAACAGTTTCAGTTGCCTTTTCCTGAAAAAACCATTTCATTTTATCCTTGAGCAGCCTCCGTGGATGAGTGGCCTTAAGGAGATGGCTCAGGGAGGGTGAAGGAGAGGGGGCAGTGGCAGCCACTCCTCCCACTGCTGGAGCACAGAATACCTGGGCAGGACTGCAAAGAATCCAAGGATAAAATGTGCCCAGAGCAGCTGTGGCTGCCCCTGGATGCTGGAAGTGTCCAAGGCCAGGCTGGACAGGGCTTGGAGCAACCAGACCCAGTGGAAGTTGTCCCTGTCCATGTAAGGGGGTTGGAACTGGGTAATCTTTAAGATCCTCCCAACCCAAACCATTTGTGATTCACTGTAAGTCTCAATGAGGCTTTGCTGAAGGGCCTGGCATCTGTACAGGTGATTTTAAAAAGAAATATTTATGCACATAACTCAAAACCCATAAATAAGACATCGCTCTCCAAGAAGAATAATCAGAACAAAATTAAAAGACCAGATAGCAGATGAATATCGTATTTTTCTCTACCTCTCACCAGTCCCCAGCAGCAAATGATAAATAACTACAAACCTACTTCGCTGTAATGAACTTAACTGGCTCTTTTTAATATTGGAGGAAATATTAATACTGTATCCCAATAACTACACCCTCCTCCCACCCCACTCCCCGAGCCAGGCTGGGATTAAACACTAATCCTGATGACAAGTGGGGAGGTTTTCCAGCAACAGCACCACCCTGTGAGCCCTGCAGATTGCTCCTGTGCTCTGAGCTGATCCCATCAGCCTGGCTGGCTTCAAAGCCAGGGTAAGGCCATTCCTCTGCTGGGGAGCAGCAAATCCACGGCCACTTCATCCCAGATCCATCAGGAGCATCCACAAAGGGCTTGGCTCAGGCAGAGCAATGCCAGGAAAGGAGTTTGTGCTTTGTGTGTGTTAAATGTTTCCAGCAGGAAGGAAAAGGGGAGTTTCAAGCTGTGTGAGCCAGCTGCAAACAGGAGGTGGGGAGCTGGGGATGGCACAAAATCTGCCACCAAGACACAAAAAAAGCACAGCTGGGCTTCTCCCCCCACCACCTCCTCCTGACACCTGGGAGGAACAATCTGGTACCTGCTGACATCAGCGTCCTCCTTCCCCAGCACCCAGGGACTGCCTGCACCTTCATCATCAGAGCCACCAGCACCCTTTAAAATGCTAATTCTGCCCTGTGGGATCTTCCCTGCAGTCCCTGCAGGAGAATTCTGTGTGTCCTGAGGGAGCTGAACTGAACCATCCCCAATTCCACTGCTGTTATTGCTCATTTTTACCTCACGAGCCTTTAATGCTCCTTTCTCCCTTGTTTCAGCCCTCCAGCTCAGACACATCTTTGGACAAACTGCACCAGCAGGGCAGCTCTGGGGCCTTTACTCACTGCCAAAGGGGTTTAGTGTCTCACAAACACCTCAGGAGGGCGATTGCACAGGGATTTGGGGCTGTGCAAAGGATGCTCCGCTACCCACAGCCCTGACAGAGGGGTGGGCTGGGGATACAGGGGCACCACACCATCACAGAGATGCAGAAAAAGCCCCACTCTGCCTCTTCCCACCCCCTTCAGCACACACAGCCAAGTGCAGGGGTCTCCCACAGCTCCAAGAACATTTTCTGGATGGGAAAAGCTGAGAGATTTGGGATTGTTGGAGAAGAAAAGGCTTTGGGGTGACCTCGTTGTGGTCCTCCAGTGCCTGAAGGAGCTGCAGGAAAGATGGAGAGGGACTTTTTACAAGGGCTTGGTGTGACAGGATGAGGGGGGACGGCTTAAAACTCAGAAAGAGTCGGTTTAGGTTGGATATTGGGAAGAAATCCTTCCCTGGGAGGGTGGGCACAGGGTGCCCCCGGATCCCTGGAAGTGCCCAAGGCCAGGCTGGGTCTTGGAACAGCCTGGGATAGTGGGAGTGGGGTGGAACTGGGTCTTTAAACCAACCTAAACCACTCCACGATCCTGTGATTCTAGTTCCACCACCAGAGCAGACACAGGAGATTCACAGCCCTTCAGGCACTCCAGAATTTTGGAATCATGCCCAGAAAGAAGGACAAACTGCCCAGAGTGCCACTCCCAGCATCAGGTTGGGGTTCATGAGGAGCTGGAGCACAAATTGCCTCTCTGGTGGATGGAACCACAAAGCACAGGGACAGCAATGACAGCTGAGCCCCAGCACAGTCCTTGGGTATGGGGCAGGAAAACATCAAGATCCACCCCAAAAAATGCCCTTAAATGCTGGAGTTGTTGTGGGAAGTTTGCAGAGCTGGGAGACAGAGACAGGGAAGGGATTTTGACAGGCAGAGACAATCCTGAAAGGCTCAGGAGGCCTGGCAAGGAGTTTGTCAGCAGATCCTCTGTCAGGGCTCCTGATCCTGCTCCTGCTGAGGGCAGCTCCATGGATAAACCACAATTTTGGCCGGGGTGTGAATTTTAAACGAGCTTCTTTATCACACCCAATGAATCAAGGCAGAAAATGCCAATTTAGGGCCCCCACGCTCTGCTCGGTGAGGCTGAGTAAATAACCCAGTAAATAACTCAGGCAAATTTCCTGACACTTCCTTCAGCATGAGTGAAGAGGCAAAAAACAAACCCAGAACTGCTCCCACACACTGCAGGAAAGCAGGACCAGGGAGATGCTGCCCTGGAGGGCAAGAGGGAGCTGATGATTTTTGTTTTTTGGGGTGGCTGGATGCAACACAACCCGTGCATGAGCTCCCAGGATATTTTGGGAGGCCTTGCACTGGTTCCTCCAAGGGCTCCAGGCTGCCTGGAGGCAATTCCTTCTTTCTCAGAGCTCTTAAAGCTGCTGAGAACACTCCCATCCCTGCCTGCTCCTTCCCTCCCTGATCAGACACGGCTTTTGAGGCCCACAGAGACAATAATTCACCCAGACAGAGCAGGGAACTGACTGACAAAAGACATTCTCAGCAAAACGTCACCATTTCAAATAAACCTGGATTTCCCCACCAAGGTCTCCAGAAAAAACAGGAGCAAGGAGAGTTTCTCCAGGGCTGCACCAGAAGGGAACAAACAATGCAAGGCTGAAAGAACAAGTCTGCACTGATGGGGTGTTTTTTTTCCCCCTTTTCATCAAGGAGAGAAGCAGAGCATTCAGCAGCCAAAGGCTGGGGGAAGGTGACCCTGTAGCCCACATTCTGCTCCATCCCTCGCACAGATGATGCTTCTCCAGCTCGCTGCAATGCAACACTCGCTGTGGGTCCTGTCCAGGCCAGCAGAAACTCGCTCAGAGGTGAAGCAATCTGCTGCCTCTCCACTCCACTGAGGGCTGCCAGGGCCAGGATCCACCCCAAACCCCCAAAAAGCAGCAGCAGGGAAGCTCAGGGCTCGGTTCCCAAGCCAAGAGTCCCTGACTCAGCACCACCGCGTTCCCTCCTGCCTGGAAGGCAGGAGCTGCAGGGAATAATCTCATTTTCCTGGTGAAGAACCCACTCTGGCACTGCCCAGCTCACCTCTCCTTGCTGATCACACCCCTGTGCATTTCAGCAGCCCCTTCTCAGATGGATTGTTTTGAACCTTTGTTTTCAGCATTGTTTTAAACCTTTGCTCGCATTTTCTTTGAATATTCAAATATTCTTGCTGGCCTGGTTTTCCCTCCCTATGCAGAGCATTGATTTATGTTGCTAGATACCATATCTCCCTGCCTTGCCAAAAGCATGCATTTGGGAATGATTTCAGGGCTGCTGGTCATATTTTTCTCCCTCCTTTTATTCTGCACTTTATTTTTATTAACTTTTTTGTTGGAGGCGCCGTAAAAATGAAACTGTGGCTTGAAGGAACAACACTCATCAAACCCCCCAAACCAAAGCAAGCTGGAAGGCAGCTGCCATTCCCACCTGGAAGCTGCAGCATAATTTGAGTTTCCAGTCCTTAAAAGCTGAAAATCACAATCCCTGGTCTCAAACACCTCCACCTTTCACTCTGGGGAGGTGGGAAACAAACTGACCCCAGGTTTGCAGCTCTGTGCTGCTGGAAGAGCTCCCCTTTTATTTTCCACATTTCCAAAATCCCCACAGTGCTCCCAAAAAAGACAGGACACAAAATTCAACCCTTCAGGATCTCAAACACTTTCACCTTTCACTCTGGGGAGGTGGGAAACAAACTGACCCCAGGTTTGCAGCTCTGTGCTGCTGCAGGAGCTCCCCCTTTATTCCACACTCCCAAAAACCCCACAGTACTCCCAAAAAAGATGGGACACAAAATTCAACCCTTCAGGATCTCAAAAACTTTCACCTTTCACTCTGGGGAGGTGGGAAACAAACTGACCCCAGGTTTGCAGCTCTGTGCTGCTGCAGGAGCTCCCCCTTTATTCCACACTCCCAAAAACCCCACAGTACTCCCAAAAAAGATGGGACACAAAATTCAACCCTTCAGGATCTCAAAAACTTTCACCTTTCACTCTGGGGAGGTGGGAAACAAACTGACCCCAGGTTTGCAGCTCTGTGCTGCTGCAGGAGCTCCCCTTTTTTCCCACGCTCCCAAAATCCCCACAGTGCTCCCCAAAAAGATGGGACACAAAGCAAAAGGAAGGATTTTCACCTTCAGCATCCTGATAATTCACGTTCCATCCCCACCCCTGCCTGCTGGCTCGAGTGGGGGATGTGCCCATCAAGGTGAAATGCAGGCAGCAGGGCTGGGAGCGTGCAGGGAGTGCTTCACATGAATCAGGGATTCCAGGGATATAAAACACCCAGCCACCCTTCCCAGGCTCCTGCCAGCTCCCAGCCTCCCTCCCCATATTTCCTGAGCTGCCTCCTGCTCCACCAGCAGAGGGGAGAGGTAATTTTACTTGGAGTGTGTCACCTGTGAAAGTTGCAAATGGGGACAGG
The DNA here is from genome assembly GCF_963513975.1 of Fringilla coelebs. NCBI lineage: Eukaryota > Metazoa > Chordata > Aves > Passeriformes > Fringillidae > Fringilla > Fringilla coelebs. Next base: position 2,669,407 of record NC_140051.1, on the reverse strand, counting down.
GATGGATTGGCTGCTTATCTGAGACAAATGGTTCATAAAGGTGCTGCAGGGGGAGCGGCCAGGGAGAGCAGCTTCCCCCCAAACTGCAGAGCCAAGGGTCAGCTCTGCGAGGTGAGCTCCATTTGGAGGTTTTTGGGTGCATTTCTGTTCCCTACCCTGCACAGGCAGCCAGGGGAAATGATGGTGCCCCTCCCTGAGAGCTCCTCAGCACAGCCCAAAGGGGCCTGGGGCTCCCCTGAAATGGGATATTTTGGGGTTTGCACAGCTCTTGTGGCACCCTTGGGCTGGGGGCAGGCTGGGCTCTGTCCCCCCTTGCTCATGGATGGAGGGCAAATGTGTTTGTGACAAATTATTTCATTTTATGTGGGGTTTAGGAGAGGGGTAGGACATGGCAGGGGTGATTTTAGCTCCTCAGGGGCTCTTTGAGGGGTGGCTTTGAATTCACACAGGAAGGGCAACACCAACACCAAGAGAACCAAGACAAACCTGGAAATTCACCATAAACTAATTTCACTGACAAGAGGAAGAGACAACATCCCCAAAATGCAGGGAGGAGCTTCAGCAAGGGTGTCAGCTCACCATAAACTAATTTCACTGACAAGAGGAAGAGACAACATCCCCAAAATGCAGGGAGGGATTTCTGCAGCATTGTCAACTCACCGTAAACTGATTGCATTTGCAAAAGGAAAGTGAGAACGTTCCTAAAATGCAGGGAGGAGCTCAGCAACTGTGTCAACTCACCATAAACTAATTTCACTGACAAGAGGAAGAGACAACATGCCCAAAAATGCATGGAGGAGCTTCAGCAAGTGTGTCAGCTCCCCATAAACTGATTTCATTGACAAACTAGAGACAGAACATTCCCAAAATGCAGGGAGGAGCTCAGCGTGCCCACTCACCATAAACTCCATTTCATTGATAAAAGGAAGGAGAGAACAGTCCCAAAATACAGGGAAGAGCTCAGCAACAGTGTCAGCTCATCACAAATTAATTTCATTTACAAAAGGAAAGTGTGAACATTTCCAAAATGCAGGGAGAAGCTTCAGCAAGCGTGTCAGCTCACCATAAACTGCATTTCATTTACAAATGGAAATAGAGAACATTCCCAAATGCAGGGAGAAGCTCAATGTGTAAACTCACCATAAACTGCATTTCATTTACAAAAGGAGGGAGACAACATTCCCAAAATTCAAGGAGGAGCTCAGCAAGTGTGTCAGCTCACCACAAACTGCATTTCATGTACAAACTGGAGACAGAACATCCCCAAAGTGCAGGGAGGAGCTCACTGTCTCCACTGACCATGCAGGAGAACCTTTCACTCAGGGACACCCCACCAGGCAGGGAGGATTCCAAGAATCCCTCCAGAGCATCACTGGGAAAGCATTTTCATTTTATGTTGAGTCATTTCCCCACTATTTTTTTAAGCTGTAAAATCTCAGGGTTCTCAGCATCTTTTTCTCTCTGATCTTCTCATCACAGGAAGTACAATTGCAAGGGTTGGTGGAAAGACAGCAAATATGTATTAAAAAATACCAGAGTCTTCTTCTAATGGTCAAGTTCTGCTAATACACCAAGTTTTAGAGACACAAGCCAGTGTTGTTTCTGTGAACTTGGGGATCCTGCCACAACTTCCAGCATCTGACTGCTAAAATCTACCAAAGCCTTTGCAGATTTTTTTTATATTCGTATTTCACAGTAAATTGTACATCTAGTTTCGCTCTTGTTTGTGTGAACATACGTGTACATATAGTTATAAAAATAATTATGTGTTGTCAACCTTACTACAGTCAAGTATTCTTCTTTTAAGAAGGTAATTTAAGATTTGACCCTTGCAAACTCCTAATAACAAATACAGTAAATTGTACATCTAGTTTTGCTCTTGTTTGTTTGAACATAGGTATAAGTATAAAAATATTGATGTTTTGCCAACCTTACTACAGTCAAATATTCTTCTTTTAAGAAGGTAATCTAAGATTTGACCCTTGCAAACTCCTAATAACAAATAAGAACAATCAACCCAGCCCCAAGCCAGGTGAGCACTCACCAATCCTCAGGGAATGGGGACTGGCCCAGATCCTCATCAGCCACAGCAGAAGGAGCACCAGAGGCGCCAAGACACGGAGCATCTTCCATAAATCCTCATGGAGCCCTGCGGTGGTCTGGGCATGACATAACTCTGCAGGGAGACACAGAACACGGCTGTGTGAAATACAGAGCTGTGTTTCAGGGGCAGACAGGCAAGGTGTGTGTTTGTGATCATGATATGTGTGCACACAGACCATGGGACAGCTGCGAATTCTTGTAATAACTGAGGAAAGTAAAGCGTGGAAGAAGGCCTTTGAACCTAGCCTTGGTTTGCAATTTTTGCAATTAAACTTGATGGATTTAGGAGCATTTAAAGTGTTAAGGAGGTTGCTCTTTGCTTGTAGTCAGGCCTTAAAGAGTGCTGCAACAATAACCTTTTAAAGTACAATTTTAAAATATTGCTTGAAACTCTAGCTTTGGAATATAGATAAAGGAAATATGCTTATCTGACACCTTAACAAAACCGAGAAAAACAGCTTGAGAAAGGAAGATGGACATCATCTCAAGGATTTACAACTTCACCAAGGGAAGGTGGACATCACTGTTGTGAGATTTATAGGCATTTCTGATAACAAGGGGGACCCACATCTGGGGAGCTGGACTGCACCAGATGGGATTCGTCTTTATTCTTGCAGAAACTGGATCAACATCTCAGAAACTACCACCAGCATCTGGGGATCCTCTTTTTTGGGACACATCCTGAAGAAAAACTAAATCACAATAGTGTATAGAATTGTGATGTAAAAACTGGACTAGAAACTGCTGAGAAACCTTCTGAGTACCCCTATAAATACCTCTGAGCCCCAAATATCAGTGTGCAGTCGGAGGGAAAACTTCCCCCACTGTACCAGCACTGTATTGCTCATATTTTACCATATTAATTAATGAATTGATTGCTGCTTGAATATTGGCCTAGTCAAGATTCTTATTTATAAGAGCTGTGAGCCCCTCTGCTCCCCCCCAGCAGCACCACTCAGCTCGCCCAGCACGGAGACAAAAGCTCTATTTACCCGAGGAGGAGGGAGCTATTTACAGACTATGAATTATTCAAGATTTGAAATCCAACTGGGCAGAGAGCTCCTTGCAAGGAAAAAGAAAAAAGGAATAAAAAAAAAATTTAAAAAATAAAGAAACACGAGGAAAAGTCCAAATATTTCATCGTGGCATTTTTAGCGTTTCAACAAAAACAAGTGGAAATCAATATTGAGTCACATCTCTGACTTCTATTCTCACCCACCCCCCCTTTTTCTTTCCACTCACAGCAGCCAGCAACTCATTATATAATACTGACTTCTGATTTTAGGATGGGACAAAAGATTTTTGTAGCAAAATGTGATTTGAGGGAAGGATTTAGGAGGCACAAGTCACTTGGGCCTCACCAAACTAGAAACCAATTCCTTGCCACAATTCCAGTCACCTCCTTCCCTCCCTTTCAGGAATAAGAGGATTCAGCACAAGACCAAGAACATCTTTTTATTTTTTTTTGTCCGCTTTTTTTGTCTCACCACCCAGGCACAGAGAGGTCCAAGTTCCAAAGTCAGAACACCACAAAAATGAAGGGCAGGAGGTGGAAAATCCACAAACTCATCATCAGCACAGATATTGGCACTGGCTGTCCCACAGCAGGCTCCTGCAGCGCGGCTAATCAAATTTGTAACAAATGCCATTTTAAACAGCTTCATAAAGGGCAGATTTTACTTCATGGAAAAAAATAAAAAACCAAAAAACTGTTGTCTCTGGAGTTGATAAAATTATCTCCACAGGCAGCAATGTCCTTAAATGCTGACTTTGAGTGTTTCATCTGTTACCTTATCTCTCCCTTCTCTCTTCTGCTGGCAAACATTCTTAACCTCTTCCATTTGTCTCCTTCTTGGGCCAAATACCAAGTCCTGACACAGGCAAAGTCTTTAATCTGCCTTTGAAGCTACCAGGAGTTTTGTCTGAGCAAGACGCAGCCTTTTGCTTGCAATTTTCCAATTAATCTATTTTTAGATTACATTTAAGACTTCCTCCAGCTTATCTCAGCACTCTCCACAGGGACCATCCCCTTTCACAGAGGGGAAATGCAGAGACAGGGACAGAGAAATAAAAATCCCTGGGACATCTCCACTCCCTGGGGTTTGATCCCTTCCTGGATCATGCTTCCACACCTCCTGCATCCCAATTCCAGAAAATTGAGGGATCTCATGCTCAGCTGTCAGTCAGACATGGGAAGAACATCCCAATTTCAGCGCTCTCAACCCATTTTTAAAAGCCAGAAACTCCCCCAAAACCACCTGGAAAATGATGAACCACCTCCGTGAAGGGCAAATAGCAATTTTCTCTTTTTTTTTTTTTTTCCCCTCGTTTCAGTGGGAGTTCCAGAGTAATTCCTGGGGAAGAGAAGCCCTAAAAGGTTAAACACGTGGGAAATTGGTTACTTAGAAGTGCTGGCAGTGGCAGAGACAGATTGCAGAGCAATGTATCATTGGAGCACTCTTCGAAGCAGCTATTTCCAAACTTCCCAAGATATTGACAAAACAGCAGCGTCGTGTCAGATGCACTCCCAGCCTGGAATGTGGAGCTGGAGCTGGTGGAACACACGCAGCCATCCCTTCCCCATGGAGACAGCTTGAGGTTTGCCCCCCAAAGAGCTCCCTCGTGCTCAGCTCGGGCTCTAAAGCTGCTCCCCAACACTCACAGTCCTGTTTTCCTCCTTTTTTAGGTCGTTTTAGGTCCTACTTCTTTGCACTGCTACCCCCAGTGTGCCTTCCTTGCGTAGTGGTTTTGGTTTGCCAGTTTGAGATTTTTGAGAAAATCAAATTTGAGGTTTTGAGAAAAGCAAAACACCAACACCTGGTGATGAACAGCCACAGCTCACCTAAACATCTGGTAGGGAATGTCAGACCAGGAGCAGGGCAGGGAAAAGGGGCTAAAACCCCTCAAATTCCAGCCAGACAGGAGGGAAATGCCTGCCTGAGATTCGAGGAGGTTGCTGGAGTTTGCATCCTCATCATTCCCCGCCAAAGCTCTAAGGAATCACTTCAGGGAAGGACATGGAGGGGCTGGAGAGTGACCAGGGAAAGAAAAGGAGCTGGGGAAGGGTCTGGAACACCAGGAGGAGCTGAGGGAGCTGGAAAAGGACTCAGCCTGGAGAAAAGGGGGTTCAGGGGGGACCTTGTGGCTCTGCACAACTCTTGACAAGAGGGAACAGCCGGGGGGATTTGGGGTCTTATCCCAGGAACAGGGACAGGAGGAGAGGGAATGGCCTCAGGCTGGGCCAGAGGAGGCTCAGGTTGGAGAGCAGCAGGAATTTCCCCATGGAAAGGGTTGTTAAATACTGGCAGGGGCTGCCCAGGGAGGTTTGGAGCCCCCAGCCCTGGAGGTGTCCAGGGAACCACTGGATGTGGCACTCAGTGCTCCGGGCTGGTGACAAGGTGGGGATGGGGCACAGCTTGGTCTCGATGGTCTGGGAGGGCTTTTCCAACCTCAAAAATCCTGTGAACCACCAGGCTGAAAAAAAGGGGTTCTCATTTCAGACTCTGCAAAGACAAAATGCGCCAGGAGCAACCACTCTTGTGGGAAACGGGAAAAGCTCCTGTGACTCCCTGCTCCAAGGAACAGACCCCAGTGCTGCTCCTCCTGTTTGCAGCCTGCTGGAGAGGCTGAGGAGGAGATTCCCGGGCAAGCAGCAGCTGCCTGTGCATCAGCAGCTCGGAGTTATCAGCCAGGCTGAGCAGTAAATCCAGGCTGCCTGCTGAGCTCTGCTCCGGGAGCGGCGGGGCTGTCATTACCTGGGACACAGAGCACAGGGGGAGGCTGCTCCACCTCACCCTCAGGAGGGCTTGGGGTTTGGAGCACGGGGCCAGGGAGCAGCTGCCAGCAATAGAAATGCACCTCAGGGGCTGCCAAACGGCAGAAAACACAGGATCCTACAAGCTGAGCCCACGGAGCAGCTGGCTGCTGGAGGTGATGGCAAAATACCCAGGGAGGGGAACACAGGGATGCCTCCCCACCTCCCCAAACACTGGGATCCCAGATTCAGGACCAGGAGGGAAGGAGAGTGAGGATTGTCCTCCTAACTCAGCATCAAAGCTACTCTGAAATGACCAAAGAGGTGTTTCAGTCCCCACAGCCCTCCGCCGCCCCCCAGTCCCCACCTGCCGCCCCCTCCCTAAATTCAGGTAGTAAAGGGTGGTGAGCACAGTCCAAAGCCCTCACTGTACATTGATTTTGCCTTGCTGAGCTTGTCATCCTGCCAAGCTGCCTCCCAGCTGCACGGTGCATCTGTCTGTCCCTCATTTCCCCAGGAGATGCTGTGAAACAGGAGTTCCACCCAGGTGCACCAGCAAATTGCAGCCACAGCTGGGGCACCCACTCCTGTGCAGCCCCAAATTCCACTCAGAGAGGAGAGGAGGACAACTTTCCATCATTAAAACCTCACAGAGCCAAGAAAACCCCGGAGAGACAAAGCTCTTTAGCAGCTTGCCTCACTAATTCTCGTGCATGTGAAGATGACTTATCCCAGACTCATCCTCAGCTGGCTGAAAATAAATCAAACCAACTTCCCCTGCTGAAGTTTCCAGCGAGAACATGTCAGGAGCTGTGCATTCACAGCTTGAGTGGCTCCTCTCTCCTGCTCTGACAGCAGGCTGGGTTGATGGACAGCTGTCTGTAGAGCATTCCCAATATGCTCCCCAAAAAAAAAAGAGTGGGATGGATGGGAAAGAGTTCCCTGGGTCCTTCAGGGTGGGAGGTGCCTTGCTGAGAAGCTGCTGCTGGATCACGAGCTGACCCCTGCGTGCAGCACAAATGCGGAATTCTTTTCCTGCTAAGCCCCTTTTTTTTTTTTTTAATCTTTCAGCTCTGGAAAGTCAAGAGAATAAAATAAATCAGGGCTATACTGGGGAGTTTTGTGTTCTCTCTGGAGATAAAAGTCTCTAAATACCAAGCAGAATTATGGACGATTTGCCTCCGAGAGGGAGCAAGTTGCTTCTGAAACTACTGATACATTTTTAATGACTGTGTGAGCTGGTGCTCTTCTTTCACTGCTATCACCACAGCCTCCTGCTATTTGGAGATTTCTGCAGAAAAATTCTTAGACAGTAGAGCAAAAAGCCAAAAGGCAGAACAAAATGTTAAATCACTAAAAGAAAACCCCCCCAAAAAACCCTCTGCTGGAGCTGCCACAGAGATAAAGAAGACATCCCTGAAAAGCAGCCACCTCTTTGCTCGTTCCCTCTGCACAGCCTGACAAGGACACTCGAGGAAGCTGCTGGTATTTCATGGAATTATGGAGTGCTTTGGGTTGGAAGGGATCTTAAAGCCCATCTGCCATGGGCTGGGACATCTCCCACCATTCCAGGGTTCTCCAAGCCCCGTCCAACCTGGCTTTGGGCACTTCCAGGGATGGCACCAACCTCTCTGGGCAGAGATTTCTGCTCCCACCTCCAAAAACGCCACCACCCTGCAGCACCTGTGTGACACACATCCTCTGAACACAGAGAGAGACATAATTCTCTCTCCCAGGATTTCTCCTGGGCAAGGCAGTGAGAAAGCTCAGAGAAAGAAGAGAAAACAATTCTCATCTCTACTTGCTGTTCCTGTTGTTTGGCACACGTGGAATGTGTTATGGGGATTGTTTACAAAGTGGATTTGTTAATTGGACATCAGTAATTGTTGTTTTGATTGACTGATTGACCAATTAGGTCAAAGTTGTGTTGTGACTGTCTAGGAAGGGTCACAAGTTTTTCTTTAGTATCCTCTTAGTATAGTATTAGTGTAATATAGTGTAATATAGTGTAGCTTCATAAAGCAATTGCTCAACCTTCTAAAATCACATCATCCCCCTAAAAAACAGCTTTTACAATAAACCTGTTCCTGCCACATCTGTCCCCAGCAGGAGCCACACAGGGCTCAGCATCTCCAGCTGCCCTGCAGAGCAGCGCCAGGCCCAGGCTTCCCAAAAACCCCAACGTGTTGCTTTTATCCCCATGCAACCCCACGCTGCAAACCCCCCTGCACGCCTTCTCCTGCAAGCTGAGAAACCACAAACACCCTGGAAAAACCTGGCAGCAAATTCCACCTTCTCCAAGCGGATTTTTTGGGTTTTTTTCACCCAAGCAGGAGTTTGGAGGGGGCTTTGGTGTTGATGGATCTCTCCCTGCCTCACCAGAAGCTTGATGAATGGTGAGAAAACGCAGCTCGAGCAAAGCTGGAGTAATCCTCACAGCTGAGACAACAAATTTAACAGCTGCAGAGCAGCAAGGAATTGGGGAAAAAGCTGTTGGGGAATATCAACAAACAACTTAACAGGGCTTTTTCATTCCTTGGACAGGCAAAGGGAGCTCTTGCCTCGTGTCAAGCTTCTTGTGCAGACAGGCTGGGGTTTAAAAGGAGCAGGCAAGAAGGGAAGAACCTGAAAAACATCTCAACAGGTGGCTGTTGCTGAGCTCCAAAAAGTGTCTCAGGGGGAGGGGAGAGCTCCACTGACAGCCTGCCCTGGGGCCACAAAGATGTAAGTTCAATTAAACTGAAAAACTGCTGCATTTAAAGCCACCACCAATATGTTTCGCTCGGCGAAAGATGCATAATTAGCACGGGTAAATCATTACCACGAGGTATTGTCACAGTCAAAAAAACCTCTGTGAGGCTGAGGGAAGGATGACATCTATCAAGAGAACGAATGGCTGGAATTACAAGGCTACATTTGAAGGGGGGGAAAAAAAATACAATTTCATGTTTGGATGGGGTGTAAACCCTTCACGCTGCAAGGAGCTGGTGAATTCTCTATTTTTGAGGGCTGGAAGAATCAGCCCTCAGGGCAAGGCTCCTCACACAGCCTCTGGAAGCAGCCAGTGCTTGAAAAGGATATTTAACAACAAGAAGCAGAGCTCGGTTCCAGTCTGGCAATTTCTATGTTCCTATAAAAACCACGTCTCGTTTTTTAGATTTCATCAGCATTAAAGAGCCTGCTCTGCTCGCAGCCACCCCTCTCTTTGTCCCCACACCAGTGCCAGGGATGGATTCACCAGGTGAGAGACAGAGCTGTGGTATCTCCCTTCCCCAGGTGTCAGGGGATGAAAGGAACCTTGGGCTCCCCATCACATCTCACCTCTCCAGAGAGCAGCCAGGTGACACCAGGGCAGGTGACAGCCCAGGGAAGGTGATATTAGTGATAAGCACCTGCTCAACTGATACATTAAATGGATTTTTTAAAAATTTTCATTCCCCTAGCTGTGTTCTTTCATCTCTCTCTTCTCCTTTTTTTTTCCCCCCTCCACCCTTCGTGACTTCCAGAAAAAGAAGCAAGAAAACTTCAAGGAGAAAAGAATTCTGGAGGCAGTGAAGCAGAAGGACGAATGCATTGCTGACATTTCTCGTTGCTGTGGATTATTTTCTTTAACTTTCTCTCTCCCCAGCCTTGAGTCCTCTCATCTCACCCTTCTCAATCCTCCCCAGAATTAGCAAAGCCTGATCAAATTTCCTATCACAGCTTAGAGATAAAAGCAGCGTGTGCCCATCCTAATTCCTCACACAGGCTGGGCTATCTCAGAGCGAGATTTCCCCCAGCATTATCAACCCCAGACCTGTGAACACAAGGAGACTTCACTCACAGGACATCTTTATTCAATTTTCCTCTCCTCCACAGCTTTATCACACGGCCCATCAGCCCTCCCAGGCTGGGTCAATACTTGAGAGCTCTGCTGGCACAGAGGAGTGAATTATGAGTGTGAAACCCCACCTGCCCCCTCAGCCAAGCTCACAAAAGTCCCATTACAGCATTAAAACTCATTTGCTGGGGCAGCTTACTTGATCCTGGGAGTGGGCTTGAGCTGGGGGGATTTAGGCAGCGCAGAGATCGAGCAGCTGTGCCCTTCCTGCCCTCCTCCAAAGCCTTCCACAAAGAAAATCCTGTGCCTGCTGAGAAAACACTCAGCGTGATGGATGCACAGAGCACTGGGAGTAAAACACCCCAATATTTGAAATGGTGAAAAATGACCCGATAATGTTGGCTTTTGCATTTATGTATTAGCTTATGCATGTTGTGGGTGATCATAAGTATTTAGAAATTCTAAGGAGTGAATTCCATTTCTCACAGAATTTTTGGGGGTGACCCTCCCTGGGAGAGCCGCCTGAGCCCCCATTTGTACAAAATCTGTGTCACCAACAGCATGGGAGGGGTGAGGCTCTCCATCCTCCAGCCTGGGCTGTGCTTTCATGCCTGAAATGATCCTCTCCTTCTCAGATCGGCCTTTCCAACTTCTCCCACCCCAACTCCTCCCTGTTTTTCCCCAAGTCTCACTGCTGTGCTGGATGAGCTCCCCCAGCCTCTGAGAGGATGCTGCTGCTGCAGCTGCCCCATCCCTGTGCCAGCAGCTCCTGCTCCTGGCAGCAGCACAGCCCCAGTTGTGCCTGTGCCTCAGCCCCCTCGCAGGGAAGCTGCTGAGCAATGATTTGCGCCTTGCACAGGGGACCAAACACCCCAGCACATCCCTGCCCACATCATCTGTCAAAACCTCCCTGGCTGTGACCATCCACTGACTGAAAAAACCACCAGGAAAAGAGAAAACCGAGCCCATGTGGGATTCCCTCCCTCCCTCTGTCCTCTGGTGCCCACGATTTATTTTTATTAACAAACAATAGCAGTTAAAAGCACCGTGGTCTCCCACGGCGAGGACTGTGTGAGACACTCTTAATTGGCTTGGAGCTGTTATCTGAGAGGAAAAATCACAAAAATCACCACCAGGCTGGGGGAAGAGGAGAGGCTGCATGTGGGAGGAGGGAGGGAAGGGTTTCTCCCAGCTGGGCAGGACAGGGAGCTTCATTAAACAGGGCCAGAGGTGGCCACAGCAGCTCTGATCCCATGGCCAGCACCTCGATCCTTGACCAGAACCTCAACCCTTGCCCTGAACCTCAGTCCTTGGCCAGGACCTCCATCCTTGACCAGCACCCCAATCCTGGACCAGCACCTCAATCCTGGACCAGCACCTCAGTCCTGGACCAGTGCCCCAATCCTTGACCAGTGCCCCAATCCTTGACCAGTGCCCCAATCCTTGACCAGCTCCCCAGTCCTTGAACAGACCAAATCCTTGACCAGATCCCCAATCTTCGACCAGCACTTCAATCCTGGACCAGTGCCCCAATCCTTGACCAGCTCCCCAATCCTTAATGAGTACCCTAACCCTTGACCAGCTCCCCAACCCTTGACCAGCTCCCCAACCCTTGACCAGCTCCCCAACCCTTGACCAGCTCCCCAATCCTTGACCAGCACTTTAATCCTGGACCAGTGCCCCAATCCTTGACCAGACCAAATTCTAGGACAGCACCCCAATCCTTAATGAGTACCCTAACCCTTGACGAGCTCCCCAATCCTTGACGAGCTCCCCAATCCTTGACCAGCACCCCAATCCTTAAACCAGCACCCCAATCCTTGACCAACTCCCCAATCCTTGACCAGCTCCCCAACCCTTGACCAGCTCCCCAACCCTTGACCAGCTCCCCAACCCTTGACCAGCTCCCCAGTCCTTAATGAGCACCCCAATCCTTGACCAACTCCCCAATCCTTGACCAGAATCTCAATCTTTGGCCAGCACCTCCATCCTTGACCAGCCCCTCAACCTTTGACAACCACCCCAACCCTTGACCAGCACACCAATCCTTGCCCAGAATCTCAATCTTTGGCCAGCACCCCAATCCTTGACCAGCTCCCCAATCCTTGACCATCCTGAGCACAAAACACAAGGTTGAGCGTTGTTTACCTTGGATAAAGATTCTGGGCAGGTCAAAAATCATCTCTAAAAAAGGAAGAAAAGCTTTGTTTGGCTCCCCACCCCGGCAGGCACAAAGCCCTCTGTGTACAGCTGGTTTTTCCCAATTTAAAGTGGCTCTCCTGACATATTTTATGGCACATTAATTCAGCAGAAGACTCCTGCCCACTCTGCAGGCCTCCACTTCCATTAAAGCACCTCTGGTGAGGGACAGGGCAGAGCTTGCACTGCAGACAGCAGTACAGGAGGGGATTTTTGGACAGGGAAATGCAAACTGATCTCTCCAGCTGAGGTGGCCTGGGGACACACTGAGGTGAGCAGAATCTGAGCTGTTCAACAAGTCTGCTTGCAAAGAAACCTGAATAAATGAGCACAGCCAGAGCCTTGGATTCATCAAAAGCTTAACCAGGAAAAAGGCTTTAAAACAGCAAAGGTCTTACACTGAGAAATGGATAAAAATTGAGTTTGGGAGTCTGGGGTTTGTTCCAATAGGGAACAAACCACTGTGGTTTTTTCCAGTGGGTGTTCCAAAGTTCCCCCTGGATCCCTGGAAGTGTCCAAGGCCAGGCTGGACAGGGCTTGGAGCAACCTGGGATAGAAGAAATGTCCACAGCTTTAGAAATTTCAGCAAAACATCTTTCCCTGGGCAGTGCAAGATCCAAGCACCCACCGGCATCAAACCTTTAATTCCTGCAACCTTCTTGCCTGTCTCTTACAAAACCATGCTGGGAGTGCACAAAGCGGATGAAGAACCCACTCAGGACCCCACTTTGATTACATTTCAAGGGCAGCATTCAGGAGCTGCTTCAAACAGCCCTGTTTGAGATTTCCTTGCATTCAGTGCATCCCCTCTGAGCGCAGCAAACAGAGCTGATCAAAAACCCATTTTCCCCTCCTCAAAAGCCAGAACTTTTCCAGTTGTGCCACACTTTGGTTTTGCTAAGTGGAGGCACTTGTGGGAACCTGCTCTCAGCCATTTGGCTCACAGTGATCCAACCTTCAACGCACAAAACACCAAGCTCCCCTTCTGAAGGAAACCTTCAGGTTTTAGGCAGTTCCCCCCACCTCTCCAAAGGCTGCTTTTTCTACCAAAAAAAAAAAAAATTCTCCTTTTAGCAAAAAAAAATAAGGCTTTGATGGAAAATTTTCAGCTCTGTCAGAGGAGAAGAAACCCAAGGAGCAAGGAGCCCTATTTGCTGTTAGTGAAGAATTGCTGCTGCACCAACGAGGCTCTTTACACATGAAGGAAGTTCTAAAATATGAATCGGATCTGTGAACATCTCAGGAGTCTGGAGGGAGAGAAAGCTCTTAAATGCATCAACCTGATCTCTGGGCTACAGAAAGAAGATTAATCTATTTATTTAACTTAGAGGCCCTGGCAGATTCAAGAGGGAGACAAAGCAGCCTCTACCAAATCAACCTTCAAGAAGTGGTTTATGGCCAAAAATCCGGGTTTGTTTCTTTTTATTGCTGCCAAAACTGTAAGTGAAACAAATAGATTAATCTCCCATCTATCACCCACAGAACATTTTGATCCATCCAAGCTCTAAAAGGCTGGGTTTTGAGGAGAGAAAGAGGCAGTTTGTGAATGGCTGAAGATGGAATTTGTGGTTTTTAATGGAGTGAGGATTGCTGGGGGTGCATTTGGATGACAGGGAGCATATGCACAGGGAAGGAGGTGGGAACCAGGACAGATGCCAGGCTGAGAATAGGCACAAGAAAGCACAGGGGTGATAGGCTTGGGGGCAAGAGAGCAAGGAAACCTTGCAAAATTAATGGGATACAAGGAAAATACAGGAGCTGGGAGATGCTGGTGCCATGGCACAGCTGCACACAACCAGCAGATGCAAAAGAATAAAGCAGCAATAAATAGTCTTGCACAGGAAGGCAGAATCAAAGTCCAAACTTGTATGTGAAGTTGCAATTAAAGGCATTATTTTGCATGAGAGAAGCTTTTAATCCTGCTTGTAGCAAAAGTGACAAGAAGGAAAAAAAAAAAAACCCAACAAGATTTCAGGCCAGAAAACCATGGGTTTGATTAATTAACAGCAAAAAGCAGCAATTAGGGGTGCAGAGCTCCTGTGTTGCTGAGATGAAACACCCAAAACCCAGAGGGATGGAGGAGAATGGGCAGCCCTGGCACTTTTCCTCTGCTTGCTGTAACCACACATCAAATCCCAACTAAAAGAGGGGAATTCTGGCTCTAGGGGAAATACCAACCAGACAAGTGGAGTACTCTGGTTTTTTTGGGGTATTATTTGCTGATCTCCCTCCCTGGTGGTGAGCCTGATGGGATTTGCTTTTAATCCAACAGAGATCCCCTGGCTCAGCAGGAGGAGCATCCCCAGAGCAGGGATGGGGAAAGGACAGCACAGAGGCAGTGTTGGCTGACAAAAGGAAATTTCCTCTCCTGCCTGTCACTGCTGGGCAGGAGACCAGACAAATCCTCACACTCATCCTTGGCAAGAAGCTGCTCAGCTTCTCCCCTCAGCACCACAACAGCACAGAAAATCCACTCCCAGACAGGACTTGTCTCTGCAGCCTTGGCTCTGGCACCTCTCAGTTTCTCACCCCCTGTCTCATGGCCTTTCGTGGGTTTATTTAAGGCTTGGGGAACCTTTTGCATAACGGGAAATTTGGGCTCAGAGCAGCTTGCCTGGTGATGCAAGAACCAAGCACCACTCAAGCTTCATAAGGCTGCAGATAAACTCCTTTCTGCCTGCTTTATCCTTTCTTCCTCCAGCATCTGCCCACTTTACAGACACAATTCCAGGGCAGCTCCACCTTTCCCCTGTGGTTCTGCCTGAGTTATTCACCATTTCTCCTTTTTTGCTAAGGAGAGCTTGCCCAGACAAAGCCACTCCTGCAGGAGATCCCAGCTTTTCCACACCACAGGTGAGTAGAGATCCCCAAAAGTGCTAATGGGGATAAAAAACCACCACTGCCATAAAAACCACCCCAAGCACAGCCCTGAGGAAAACCCCACAGCCACAAAAATCTCCAGCACTGACCCTGCCAACCTGGCCCAGCAGGAGCTGTCCCTGCCCGTGGCAGGGGGCTGGAATGAGATGAGCTTTGCAGTCCCTTCCAACCCAAACCAATTTGTGACCCTGTGGTTCAAACAGAGCCAGCATTTCCCCAGCCAAGCACGGGATAAATCTCACAGATGCTTCAGGAGGTTTTGCTGCACTCTGTCTCCTGTCTGCAGGGTGGCACGGGAGGAGCAGTGCCACCACCGCTGTGGCCTTCCTCCAGTGAGCAGAGATCACTTGGCCTCGTTCACAGAGCGTGACACAGAGCCCCACAAAGTAACAGACATGGCCTCAGCATGAAAAACAAATTTGCTCCCTGGGCAAAGCCACCGTGGCCAGGTTAGCTGCAATCAGGCTGGCCGTGCTCCTGGCTCAGCAGCACTCCCAAAACTGCTCCCAGAGCACTCATCCTCATCAGTGATGTCCAATTTCCAAACTGAGCAAGGAGCAGCCCTTCCCAGAGCTGGCTTTGCAGTTGTTCTCATCGCTGGCTTGACATCAATTCCAGTTAAATGAGGGAAGGACAAAGTTATGCCCAAGCTGAGCGCTCTGAAATCCTCATCCCATCACTCTCCTCCAGCTCCAGCATGAATTGTCCTCATTAAGCAGGCTCAGCCCAACTTTAATGTTTATATCCTGACCTATAATCCACCCAGACCCCAGCACCACGTGCTAATGCAGCTGTCACCTCAAGGCCACAGTGACAGCCTGCCTGGCCAGATGAGCCACCAGGACTCAGGGATGTGACATCCTGAATCTGCTCTTTCCATCCAGACACTTCTGCTTGTGTGTCAACAGCAGAGAAAAAGAGGATTAAACAGCTGAGCTTTCAACACCCACTTCTGTGCCCAGCCTCAATCAATCTGGAATAGGATGGCCAGCTCCCAGCCAAATTTCGTGGGGATGCAGGCTCAGAAAAAACTCCTGGTTTCTCTGAGTTTCATGAAAGCACAGTCTGCTAGAGGAGAGGAAGATTTCCTCTCAGAGGGAAGGGCGGCATGTCTAGCTCAGCTCCCATCAGGCACCAATGAATCCACCAGGGAAGGACGTTATGCATGCCCTAAATGTGGGGAAATCATCAATTAGAGCTTGCTGAGCTCAGCCATGAGGCATAAACAACTCTCCAGGCTGCTGTAACTCCCCAGCTCATGGGAACCACTTGGGTTTTATTCCCCCACCCGCTGGAATTCTCTTCACCTCAGCCCCTCTCCAAGCAGAGGGAGTTTGGAGTGGCTGTGATTCAGCACAGCTCATTTTGAAGCAGTCTGGAGCCCAGCAGGCTTCCAAACCCTTCCAGGAGCCACTGGCCCAGCTGATTGCTGCTGACTGCTGTCAAATGGCAGCCTCTGAGCCTCCCCCTGCCCCCAAGAAGAAAAGCTGTTAATGCTAAAATTCACATTATTCCTTCCCAAAAGTAGTTTCCTTACTGCTGGTGGGAGAGAACAGCACTGAAGGTGGAGCAAGGCTCTTGATCAGACCCCCAGCCTGAGCTGGAGCAGCTTTTCCTGCCCTCCATCCTCAGCCTGAATTAAATCACAAACATCAGGGGGCCATTCTCTCTCTGCCACCCCCAGCAAACGCTGCTGCTCCAACAACAAACCCTCAGAGAGCTCGGGGAGGTGGTGACCTGTCATTAACAGAGCAAGGGCAGCCTGTTGTGGGCAAACAGAGCCTTAAATCAGCAACCAAACCAGCTGCCAGCACCTCGGTGGTCCCTGGTGGGGCAGCATCCCTGCCCTGAGCTCAGAGGGAGCTCTGTGCCCCCACCACTGCACCCCTTCTCCCCCAGCAGTGGGGTGAGAACACAGCAGGAAGGTCATTTCACACCTGGGTGATCTGGGTGTCATCTGTCATCTGTGGGGGCCCCAGTTCCACCCCATGGCACAGGGATGGGGCTGGGTGCTGACAGCAACAGAGGGAAAAGGGTGAGGAGCACAGCCCAAAAGGGTGAGGAGCACAGCCCAAAAGGGTGAGGAGCACAGCCCAGAGTGGTGAGGAGCACAGCCCAGAGTGGTGAGGAGCACAGCCCAAAAGGGTGAGGAGCACAGCCCAAAGTTCCACCCCATGGCACAGGGATGGGGCTGGGTGCTGACAGCACAGAGGGGAAATGGTGAGGAGCACAGCCCAAAGTGGTGAGGAGCACAGCCCAAAAGGGTGATGAGCACAGCCCAAAGTTCCATCCCATGGCACAGGGATGGGGCTGGATCTGACAGCACAGAGGGAAAATGGTGAGGAGCACAGCCCAAAAGGGTGAGGAGCACAGCCCAAAAGGGTGAGGAGCACAGCCCAGAGTGGTGAGGAGCACAGCCCAGAGTGGTGAGGAGCACAGCCCAAAGTCCTGCAGGGACACCAGGCAGGAGCCTGGCCAAGCACCAGGCACAGCCTCCTCTTCCTCCAGCAGCAGCTTCAGCCAGGGAATGCAGCAAAGAACGATCGGTGCAGAAAGCCTTTGACACACCAAGGGGAAAGAAAAGCCCAGAAAACAACACTCTCAGCAATAAACAGCGCATAAATTGCTGTTCCTGAGGCGCTGGATTAACTCTGGCCCCTGAGCAGGCTCAGACTCTCCATCCTGCAGGACCTCTCGGAGCAGCACTTCCAAGGAGCTGCTCATTAGGGCTGCAAACACCCAGAGCCCTTCAGACCCAGCTGCTCCCTGCAGTTCCTGCTCCCTCTCTCCTGCACCACTGCAGTCATCCAAGCCCCTCTAAAAACAGAGCCCAGCTCCCTCACTGGGGGTGTTTATCCCAACAGCTCCCTGCTGGGGTTTGCTCCACCCTGACACCCCCTGAGCCGGGCAGTGCTCGTCAGGAGCACTGAAAACAGAAGCAGCTCGGCTCCTGTGCTGCCTGCTGCAGCCGGGGTGATGAGTGCCTGTCCTTTTTTTCCCTGACTCCCACCTGCATCTGAGCATCCCCCTTTTTCTGCCATCCCCATGGCTACCAGCACTCTCTGCCAGCTGCCTGCCAAACCCCCTCCTCGGGGAGGAGGCACCAGTGCCTGCCTCCCCCTGCTCTGGAACTCGTTCCCTGGGATTGGATCCTGCTGTTCTCCCCCCAGATCCCCTGTTTATCCAAGCTGGGTGCGGTTTTCCCTGTGCCCTGAACTTCCCTGGCAGGGGTTGTCCCCAGGTGTGGTGCTGTTATCCATCCTCATGTGGCACAAGGAGGAAATCTCTCCTCTAGCAGATTGTGATTTCATGAAACTCAGAGAAACCAGGAGTTTTTTCTGAGCCTGCATCCCCACAAAATTTGGCTGGGAGCTGGCCATCCTATTCCAGATTGATTGAGGCTAGGCAAGAAGTGGGTGCTGTCCCACAGGGGACACAGAGCCCCCCCAGAGCCCCCACACAGCCAAACCAACCTCAGGACCATCAGAAGGCAGGGGGAGAGGCACAGCAAGGAAAGCTGAGTGGGAAATGCCTGGTGCTGCAGCTCCTGGGCTGGAGGGAAGCAGGCAAAGCCCCCAGACTCACTGAGGCACTGCCATCCCCCTCTGCCATCCTCCACCACAGCCGGGCAGCCCAGGAGCTGCAGGATCCTGTGAGAGCAGCTGCTTTTCTGGGGCATTTTAACTCAGGCCAGCTCAAATCCTTTCCTTGGGGTCAGCTCCACCAGCCTTGGCCAGAGAGGAGATGAGAGGCCCAGGGATGGGTGGCAGAATCCTGGTCAGGAAGAATTCCTGCACTGGAAGGGTTGTTAAACATTGGCAGGGGCTGCCCAGGGAGGTTTGGAGTCCCCATCCCTGGAGGTGCCCAAGGAACCCCTCAGTGCTCTGGGCAAGGTGGAGTTTGGACAGCTTGGGCTCGGAGTCTTGGAAGTCTTTTCCAACCTAAATATTGGATTCTAAACCTGATTCTGTCCAGTCCTGCCCCCAGTGCTTCAGCTTCCTTCCCTCCCCATCCCAGAGAGGGGCACAGGAGCAGGAGACAGGAATTTCAGTGTCTGGGGAAGAGGAGGAGTTAAGGACACTGAGCATTCAGAGCAGGGAGAGGCCACACTTAGCCTAAACCCAAGCCAGGCTGGAGGCAGGAGCAGAGCATCCAAACCCCAGGGAAGGGATGGACAGCCTCCAGATCCCTGGATTGGTGTCAGCCTGGAGCCCAGACAAGGACCCATTAATTCCTGAGCTGTCCAAGCAAGAATTGGATGAGTGACAGCTGCAGCACAACGGCCTGTGTCCCTGGGGTGCCCAGGAGAGGATGCTGGCTCTGAGCAAAGCTCCAGGAGAGCTCCCAATTCCCCTCCCCACCCTCCTCACGCTCCCAGCCAGGAGCCCTCTCCACCCCCGTGCCTTGGGAAGGGCTGATAAAGGAGCTGCCTGGCAGCACTGGAGCCTCTCCTCCTCCTCCTCCCATCCCTGTCCCTCTCTGCTCTGCCACTCAGGCAGGAATTGCTCTCTGGGGAGGGATGGGGGGCACAGGATTTTCAAATCCCTCCCTTGGAGCTGACAGCAGCCTTTCAGCCCAACAACAGATCCAAACGCTGCTGAGCAGAGATATTTTTATGAAAGCTTCCCCCCCCCCACATCTTCCCAAAATCATTCTAAGCTCCTTTTCTTAGGCACTTTGAAATAATTAAAGTCTTCCATCAAATTATACTGAAGATCTCTATGAAAAGCCTTTAATTTCCATTCACTTAATGTAACTCCATCCACCAGATGAACTCTGCAGGGGGCTCTTTTTGTTTGGAGTTTTTCCTTTTATCCCATCTCTTTTTTTATTATTATTATTTTTTTTTCCTACTCCTCCTCAAAAAACACCACGCTGGGAAACTTTAATTTGATTTTAGCCTGGCTGGAATTTTGGGCTGTGCCACATCCTGCATGGCTGCAGTGGGAATCCCTAGCTCTCCTTAACATTCAATCAGCTCCTGGTGGGCAGCAGCAACGTCTGAGTGTGGGGTGGGGACGTGAGAAATCCTCTGAGTGAGCAAAGAACCAGCACCAGGATCTCCCCAAGTCCATTGCTCCCTCTCACAGGAGTGCTGGGATAACAAAAATCACTCCAGAAAGCCCAGGCAGCAGAGAGGGGAGGGTTTCTTATTTTTATCTAAGTAGGGGAGATTGCCAGCCTGACCTTTAGCTCAGGGAATAAATAGCAGGGATTTTCCACCGGGCAGAAATGGCTCTTTCCACCCCAGTGACTTCTCCAGGTGATAAACCCCTTAATGAGCCAGAAGTTTCCCAAAAGAGAGCCAAAATCAGCTCCCAGGGACAGCTGGGAGGTGCTGGGCAAGTGTGTGCCAGGAGGCCACAGCTCAGGATGTCACCAGGGCTGCAGGAGTCCCCCTGTGTGTGCCACCACCTCTGGCTGTGCCTGCAGCAACCAAACCTGACAACAACCCCCAAAAACCCCTGACTGCCCCCATCACTCCTGCTGTGGCAGCTCAGGCACTTCAAGGCCTGTTTGCCTTGACACAAATGAAGAGAATCTGCTCCCCAAACTGTTGGGGCCATCTGTGCAGGGAGGGGGGGCTCAGCAGCACTGCCAGCACTGAGTGCAGGGCAGGCACACAGAGCCCTTCATCCTGATCCAGCTGTGTCCAGGGTGATGGAGAAGCAGAGCCCTTTTCCTCCCTTTTATCCTGATCCAGCTCTCCCAGGGTGATGGAGAAGCAGAGCCCTTTTCCCCGCTTCATCCTGATCCAGCTCTCCCCAGAGTGATGGAGAAGCAGAGCCCTTCTTCCTTTTGTTGTCCTTATCCAGCTCTCCCAGGGTGATGGAGAAGCAGAGCCCTTTTCCTCCCTTTTATCCTGATCCATGTCTCCCAGGGTGATGGAGAAGCAGAGCCCTTCTTCCTTTTGTTGTCCTTATCCAGCTCTCCCAGGGTGATGGAGAAGCAGAGCCCTTTCCCCCCCTTTATCCTGATCCATCTCTCCCAGGGTGATGGAGCAGAGCCCTTTCCCCCCTTTATCCTGATCCATCTCTCTCAGGGTGATGGAGGAGCAGAGCCCTTTCCCCCCTCTTTATCCTGATCCAGCTCTCTCAGGGTGATGGAGAAGCAGAGCCAACACCCTGGAAGCAAGGGGAATCCAAAGAAAAGAGCAGATCAGGAGGGAAGGCACATGCTCCTATCCAAAAGAGGATTTCCCTGATTTTTGTGGCTTTTCCTGGCTTTGTCCCTGCTCCCACTGCTGCTGACCCACTCTTCCTCGCTGGGTGTCTCCTGGCCAGCACATTTTCCCTGGCAGTGGGGTTAGATAAAGGAGACCAAAAAATGAGAGTCAGGTCTTGGCAGATCCCTGGGTTGGAGCAGAAGGGCTCCAATGGATCCAGGCAAGGAAAAATAAGGAAAAAAAGCCCCACAAACTTCAAGAAACAAATTTTAGCTGCTAATAACTGAGAGCTACAGGGCAGGAAACAGGGACAAGACAGAGGGATGCAGAGTTCTGCACCCTGAGAGAGGAACCAGACAGGGACAGAGGATACAGATGCATTTCAGGAGCAAGCAATGCGTCCTGGTCTACTTCAGAGCTTAAATTTAGTTTGTCCATGCTAAAGTGAGGATTCTGCCCCAAAACCAGGATAAGAAAAGGGGTGCCAGTGTCCCTGGGACTGGGCAGCCCTGCTCACATGGGTGTCACCCTATCCATAGGCCACATCCCAAACCAGCCATGGCTCCTTCCCAAGGCTTTTTAGGGACCTGTAGAAGCTTTGACATCCCCCCAAAAAACCCTCAAAAGTTTTGCAACAACCTCTGAGAGCAGTCTGGGAGAGTTAAAGCACTGGCACGTGGCACTGCCAGCAGGTGCCCAGCAGAAGGGAGATGGTAATGATAAACTGATTTTCTCCCTGGCAGAAGGGGGGACATGGGGTTCAGAGCCCCTTGTGGCACTCCACCAGACAAAGAATTATGGAGGAACAAGGGGAATAAAGCTTGCTGAGCCTCCAGAACAACAGGGCTTGATTTAGTAATCACAGCACCAGCAAACTCCAGGAGCTGGGAATTTGCTGGGAATTTCAAGGCCCCTGTGAGGCAAAGCCTGACACTGCTTCAGGATACCGAGATCTCCTCCCCAGCTCTGCTGCTTGGCCAAACTTTCTCTCCTCATGCATTAATTTTACCACCTGTACCTAGTGAGAATAATGTCACAGACCTCTCCAGCAGGGGTGTCAGGATGAAGAGTGTTCTGCAAGGCTCATACATCATCATTAGCTCTGGCCAGGAATAACCCAGGCACTGAGAACCTGGAGCAGCATTTTTCCAGCTGCACTTGGAATGTGTTTCCCCTCCTTCCAGCCCACAGCCTGCTCCTTCTGCCTAGCTGGCCTTTATTGCCATTTATTTGCACACCCTAAATGAAATCATCACGGCTCCTTATCCCCAAAAATGCGTCCTGTCAGTCAAATCAAGCTCTGCTTTGCACAGCAAAAAAACCAAAAAAGACAGAAAATCATGGAATCTCCTCAGCTGGAAAGGACCCACAAGGATCATCTGAGTCCCTGCACAGCACACAACCCCAACAATTCCACCCCATGCCTCAAAATCCCAAAACAAAACTAGAAGATGCTGCCATGAACGTTTCACACCTAGAGTCTACAGACAGCGCTCACAGAAAAACCTAAATATTTAGCAAAATGAGGAAATAACAGCTTTTAACAACATTTCCACAGGGATTCCTGCCCTGTGGTGCAGCAGCTCAGCCATTCCTATCCCCACAGCGGGACAGGGCATGGGAAATGTCACTCCAAGAGTCAACTGCAGACACAAACCGGGTGGGTTATGCGAGGTAAATTCCCTCTGCAAAATCCCTTCTCTCTTACCCCCAAACCAGAGCAGTGATTCACCAGATGAAGAGACTCTCATAATTCTCCCCCTGACAGCTCAGGACAAGCAGCACAGCTCTGGTAGCATCAGGTCAGTGCTCTGCCTCAGAGCGTGGGCCAGAACAGCGCGGGGATGAAGGTAATTAACGACGCGGTAACGAAGCTGTTTAGTCATCCGCTGTGCCGGCAATTCATCGCTGTCATGTGCAAAGGGAGAATCAAAGCTGCCAGCAGGGCTCTGGAGCTGCCTGCTGGCCCCACACGCTCCTGATGGGCTTTGGAGAGGAGCTGGAGTGGCCTTCTCCAAAAATCCAGATAAACCCCACACTGGCACCAGCGGGAGGTGACAGACGCAAGGAGCCCTCGTGGCATTTTTCCATCATCACGTTAAAAACCAAGACCCAAAGGCTCTCTCCCTTTTCCAGAATCCCAAAGGGGTTTTCCAGAACCCCACAGTGCCCGTGGCTGGCAGGACACTGAATGTCCTGGGTTGTCAGGTGAGTGTGGATTCTGTTCCCAGAGCTGGGGCAGCTCCCTGCTGTTCATGGGGCAGTTTTCTTTATTTCCCACAGCCAATCCTCCCTCCAGATCTCTTCTGTTCACAGGCCATTAATTATTAATTATCTTCTGTCCATGGCCAGTGAGTGTCCCTGCAGGGCTGATCAAATTCCATCATCCCATGGGGAGATGCTCCACCCAGGGGAGGAGCCAAGCATTCCTACCTGGATACAATCTGAGGTTTGGGACATTACAGCAGCCTTTGCCCACTGCATTCCCAGAGGAATTCCAGGCCCATCTTGATCAGCCCTGGAGCTGCAGAGGAAAACTCCCCCCTTGTGCAGGATCCTGCTGCAGCAGAACTACAGCTGGCACTGCAGGAGGGCTGAGCCCCCACATTCAGGTGTGTGCTTGGAAAACACTTCTGTGCCCAGATTTTGGGTTTATTTCAAAAGGTGGGGGGGCACCCAAGCAATTTCCTGGATGGGAACCAGATTTTTGACAACAAAAATGCACCAAAACCTCAACTCTGGGTTGATTTCAGCCTTTGCAGCAATACCTGAGAGCAGCCCAAACACCCAGCTGAGTTACTGCTGCCCTGACGCTGATTCTGTCTTCTTCCCTATCCACCCCCAATTTCTATCACTATTTTATTGTCAGCATTTGTGGTTTAATTTCCACTTCTCCTCTACCTTTTTTTCCCTTCCCCAACACCACTAAAAGCTGGCAGGTTTTAAAATCCCCGAGTATCTCGACGAGAGGAGGGCTGGAACAGCTCCTTTGGGGACAATGGATTCTATTCTCCTGCAGTGTGCCTACAAAGTCAAACCCAAATTCTTCCTTTTTATAGGAATTCATTCAAAGCCTATTGATCTGAGCCTTCACTCTGCTCTTAACAGCCTCTGACTTGGATTTTTTTTTTTTTAATCAAGGTTTCTAAAATGACATTCAGGTCTGTGCCTTTATCTTTTTAACCAGCCCCTTTACTCCTCCTTGCCCCAGCGCTGCTTCCCACGCTCCAACTCCATGGCAAAACCCCACAAACTGCCCCAAACTTTCTTTGCTCCCACCCCACCACCACAGCTGTGGCTCCTCCCAGGAATCCCAGGATTATGGATGTTGGATCTGCTCCCTGGGAGTGATTACAAGCCATTCCTAAGTTGGACCTGGGGACTCCTTATCCCTGAATTATTCTCCTGGAAGCAGCTCCTGCAATCTGCTGAGGCCTTGTGCAGCAGGGCTCACACTTATGGATGGTGGCAGCTTGGATTTACTCTGCCTCAAGGTGGGAAAGAGGAAACTCCACATGGGAATGGTTCTAAGAGCAGTCACTGGCTCCTGCCTGAGCATTCCAGGGCAGTGGAATTGCTGGTGCACCCCTGGGATCATCCCTGCAGCCCTCCAGGTACCAGAGCATTCCAGATTTTTGAGGTGGGTGCACAACCCTGACAATTCCAGAGCACAAACCCAGGATTGGGAAATCCTTATCCACGAGCAAAACAAGGACCTTACAGCACCTCCTTTGAAATGGCTTCCTTTATGGCAAATAATCCAAAATACGGGTGGCACCCAAGCCTTGACAGCTCCTGGAATTCCCTGAGCCACCTCCAGGTTGGGAGATGTTTTCCCAGGTTTTCCAGCCTGCTCTTCCTCACCCTTATTCCCACACCCAGCGAGTTTTGCTCAGGTGTCACAGCAGAGAAGCTGCTCCAGCTGGGGGAGCACAACCCTCACCCACCTCACCAGGCAAGCTGCAGATAAGCAAGGACACAGCCCAAGGAATGGGAATGTGAGCCCTGGAGAGGCAGCAGGCAGACAGACAGACATGGAACAGCGAGCACGAGGCTGCTCTGAGCTCCCCAGCGTGGCTGGGAGAGGCAGCAGCCCCGGATTTATGGCCAGGCTGGAATGCCTGGAGGAGCAGGAGGTCAGGGAAGAGCAGCAGTAAATCCTGCCTCCCCCAGCACAGCTGGGAATGGCAGCAGGAGGATGAAACCCTGGCACACCAACCTGAAAGATTCCCTGGTAACATCGCTCGAAATTTCAGCTCTCGTTTGGGCTGGGTTATTAGCAGGAGATTAATTAGAGGCAAACAAGGAAGGAGGTTAAGATGCAGCAGGGTGGGATCATGTCCACAGCCACAGGACTCTGCTCTGAGGGCAGGGACGCAGCCAAGAAACCCAAGAGTTTTAATTTGAGCCCACCATCATCCAGATAAAACAGAGTTTTATGCTGGTTTAATGCAAATACATGGCTTAAAGGCAGATAAAAGGGAGAGGAGGCAGCAAGGACAGCAAAAATATGCCAAGTCCTGAAGGGAAAAGGCATTTTACTCATTTTAATAAATAAAGCACATTTCCATTCATTCAGAAAGTGGATAAACACTCGGCTTGCAGAGCAGGAATTACTCCAGGTTGGTTCCTCCCCTCCCTGTTTGGAAAAACACTCCAGAACTGGGGCTCTTTTGCACCCAACTGGTGGGAACAGCAGTGCCAGGTGCTATTAATAGGAGCTGCCTACAGCCTGAGGGAGCTCTGCTGCTCTCACCAGGGCTCTCTACCCATTCTCAGATTTCATTTTCATTCATTAAAAATACCAAAAAAAAATTAAAAAACAAATAAACCAACCCCCCCCCACCCAAAAAAAGGTTTCCAACACACTTAATGAATTAACACATAGATGCTTCTCCCCCTGTTGCTTTCCCCTCTAACAACTTTGCCAAAGCAGGGAAAAAATAATTCAAGAACAGGGTTTCAGAAGTGTTTGTTGTTTTCTGGCTGTTTGTTGTGCTTAATTATAGACGTGTTACAGCTCCCGTGCCCACCTTCCCCTTCCTGCAGTTACATAATCAGCCCCAGCACACACTCCCACCCACCACAACAACATTCCCAACGAGTTTTCTACTCAGAAAACTCAATTTTCCCAGAGTTTTCTACTCAGAGAAGCAAAAATGAGGATGCTCATCAGCCTTGCTGCCCGTGGAGGGGGGCTGGGGTGGCCAGGAGGGCTCAGAGGTTTTTGTAACAGCTGGGAAAAAAAACCTTCCAGCCCCGTGCTGAGGTTTTATCCACGTGGTTGTGGAGCTGCTCCCTCCTCTTGGAGCAGCTGATGCTGAAGGTTTGGAGCATCAGTGTCCTGCCTTCCCACCTGAAGGGCTTCTCCAGGTTACAGCTCCACTGTCCCTGATGATTTATGGGATTTGTGAGAATTTCAGCAGATCCCACGCTTCCAACACGAGCACATCGAGGCATTGAACCAGGCATCCTCCATTACACACACACAAAGAATAAATCACACACTGTCCCTCATAAACAACCCCAGCCAAAATCCCAAGCTGAGGGAACAATTCCAATGTCACCACACAAAGTCACAGCAAAAATAATAAATCTCCAGCACACACAGGGAGAAACAGGTGAATGCCAATGGTGTGGAACCACTGAGTGGCCTGGGTTGGAATGGACCTCAAAAATCATAAATTCCACCCCCTGCCATGGGCAGGGACACCTCCCACTGCCCCAGGCTGCTCCAGCCTGGCCTTGGACACTTCCAGGGATGGGGCAGCCACAGCTTCTCTGGGAAAACTGTGCCAGGTCCTCACAGGAAAAAAAAAAATCAACAAAAATCCCATCAAACCCTACCCTCAGTTTGAAATCATTCCACCCTCTCCTGTCACTGCATGCTGGAATCAACTGGAATTGGTAATCCAGCTAATCAATTCAATTAATTAAGCCAATTAATCCAAAGAATCGTTCATTTCCTCCTGGTTCTGACCACGTTTGCTGTGCCCAAGGTTTGTTTAGCAAACCAGAGACTGAATCTGGTTAAGAAAGGGACAGTAGAAGTTGCAGGGGAGCAGGAGCTGAGACCTCCTTGGAAACAACGAGCCTGTTCAAACATCTGCAGCAAAACCAACTTTTGGGTGACTCCTGAACTCCTCAGAGTACAGAGATGCAGAATTGACCCTCTTGGTATTGATCAGGATTTCACTGCTCCCAGAGCTGTGCCTGGATGTGACCCCTGCCCTGCTCAAATCCCTCCTGCAAGCAGAGCTTTGGGAATATGGCACAGACAGGAAGCTGGGAAAAGGAAAGGGCATAACCTGACAAATTGGTGCCCCTGTGTGAGGCAAATAACTCAACATATCATAAGAAACACTTATAATGCATTGTAATCAGGAAATTATTGTCTTCAGATTGTAATAGCATAAATTACACCACCTGCATCGTCTCACCCTTCACATGAGACTGAAAACAGGGAAATTCAGGTTGACTATTAGGGAAAAGTTTTTACAGAAAGGGTGATAAAGTTCTGGAATGTTCTGCCCAGGGAGGTGGTGGGGTCCCCATCCCTGGGTGGGTTTAACAAAGCCTGGGCTGGCACTGGGTGCCAGGGGTGAGTTGAGGTGTTGGGGCTGGGTTGGACTGGGTGATCTTTGAGGTCTCCTCCAACCCAGTGATTCTGTGAATTCTGTGAAAATGGAATAAAAGATTTCAAAACACCTCTCAGCTGCCCCATCCCTGGGTCAGAAAAGGGCACAGTCCCACAGAACCAACAGTGGGGCTGGGGCCACAGCAGCACCCAGATCCGGGAGGTGACAATCCCTGGGAGGCTGAGGAGCCCCACGGGGAGGAGGAGGAGGCAGAGGGGGCCCAGTCTGGGGTCACAGAGCCCAGCCCAGGCAGGGACAGGCAGGGACAGAGGAGCCTGCTCTGTGCTGGTCACAGGGATGCACTCAGAGCCTCCAGCAGCCTCACAGATCCATCAGAGCCCCGGCCTCCAGCCAAGCTCCAGCCACAGGAGCCATTTATCACAATAATTAAAGGGAAAAAAGCAGCATTACAAGGATTCTGGAGCCATCAGTCAAGGAGCAGAAGAAAGGGGAAAAAAGCTTTCCCTGGATTCTTTTTCCAGCTTTCCTCCAGCAGCACCACGAGGTGACAGCTCCAGGAGCCTGGCACACCACTGGCCTTTCCCTCCTCAAATCCCATTCCCTTTGTGCCTTTTGGTCCAGCCCCCCCATCAAAACAAGGAGGAATATTAAAAAAAATGATTAAGACATAAAAGTTTATTGATTGATTTAAAATTATGCTTTGAAACAAAACCCTCTGGATTGGAAAGCTTGTATTTCACCGTGGGAAGGGGTGGTGGAACGCAGGGAACACGAGGAGAAACAAACAGCCCCGTCTCAGAGCATATATTCTGCCTTCATTATGCCCCTGAGAAGGTGTTAATATACAATGTACAACGTATTAATCACCCCTCTAACTTCCAAATGCGAAATGCATCATTAACATTCATGTTGTTTTCAATTAGTTTGCTGGATGGGAAGGAGGGAACAAAGACAGGTTCACCCAGTAAATTTTGTTGCCTTCCCAAAGAGTAGGGACCATAAAAAGCAGCCGGGGTGAAACTCCTGCACTCCCCACCATCCAGCAGGGGCTGCTGGCAGCAGCACCAGGGAAGCTTTTAATTGATGTGGCAATTAGGAAAAGGCAGGGTTTGCAGGCAGGCAGGTAATTTAGAAGTGTAAATTTCCAGAAGTGTTTTGGGATGGATTTTCAAAGGGTATCAGCCGCCAAAAGAGGCAGAAAAGCGCCTCGTGGGATTTGTAAGAGCCCCTCAACCAAAGCCCCCTGACTCCTGTTGATAATTTCATTTATAAAAAAGGGCTTTGAAGATTGTTTTTGATCCCAAGTCTTAGAAGTTTTCCTGTTCAGATACAAGCTGTCCTACAGAGAAAAGCTGTTTGTTTCTCATTCCTGAGGCTCTCATCCCTCACGGGCTCCTTTGCCAAAGGACAGAAGGTTCAAAGTCCCTCCTGTGGGACACCTGCTCAGTGCTGCCCATTCAGAGATGTCATCACTGAAATTGTTTCATTTCTGGGTGCTGAGCACTTCTGGAAGCTCCTAAGAGCTGCAAGGGCAGCACCACCAAGAGATGAGCTGGGAACTTTTCCCTCCAGCCAAACTCTCCCAAACCTTGTGGCCACTTCAGCTTTGCCACCGACGCCAATTTCAGGAATTTGGCTTTGGTGGCAAAGCTGGAGCAGCTCAAAAGAAGTCTGGGAAGAAAGCTGGGTTCTTCTGCTAAAGCAGCTCCCTCTGACAGATCAGTCAGGACTCCTGTGGCTGTCCAGGCCCCCTTCCAAAACAACCAGCCATGGGCCTTCCTGAGCTCGTTCCAGCCCCAGCTTTATCCTTCAGGAAAAGCATCCAATCACCAGCTGAAGTTGCCATTCATGGATAATTGACCACAAGCCTTAGGGGGGATATTACAGTTTTTAATTACTCTCACTTCTCAGGGCCGTCTGTCTCAGTCCTAAGGCAGAGCTCCTCGAGCTCCTGCTCCTTACAAGTGGCTCCTGCTGTATTTCTTAGACAAAAAATAAATAAATAAAAAATGCAGTCACCTTGGCAGTGGGAAGAAAACACAGGATTTCATAAAAAGGGAAAGACAAGCTGAGCCCAGAGGATGAGTCACATCTGAGATGTCACCTCAGAGGGAACACAGGCCAATTGCTCTCTGTTGACTCAAAGAGATGTGAAGGTAAGGGGGACGGATCTGGGCTGAGGGACGGGAGGAAAACCCAAACCACATCCCCTCAGCAGTCCTTGGCTGAATATGGGATTTAAAAGGATGCACCCAGAGCTGAGACAGGACGGAGCTCACCCTGCTCTGGTCAGAGATACCCAGCACAAACACCTGTCCCTGCAGGAGCAGCATCCCTCTGTGCTGGCTCCACTCACGAGGCACCAGCAGGGAGCTGTTCTCCCCCAAAAGTGGGAGAAAAAAATAAACAAAAACCTCCCACGGCGCCAAATCCCAGCCCCTCCCTAACTCACGGGAGCCGCGTGCATCCCCCTTGAAGTGTGGCAGCAAATCCCACTTAATCCCCCTCATTCCAGCACGTGAGCTGCTCAATAAAACAGCTTTTGTTTGAAAGTGACACCACCAGGGACAGAGCTGCTGCCTCAGCCTCCAATCCAGCACAAAACCGCCTCTCTCCCTTCTCCTAAAATCCACGATTCCCCCATGGATGGCACCTGCACAGCAGCCCCGGGGGTATCAGCCAAGCCAAAAAAAGTTGCCATGTGCTGGAGACCTGAATCCACCCAGTGGAACAGGTTGCTATGGTTCCCAAGATCGGATCCAGAACGATACAGGTATAAAAAAGAGAAAAATGCAGTGATTAAAAATAAATAAATAGACAAATCTGGGCCCGGTGCCATGAAAAATGTGAAGTTGTCCTTGACTCCAGAAGCAAATGAGGCATGAAATGTATCAAAATGTGATATTGAATATAAGGATGTATTTAATATTTTACAACACTGGAAATCTTGTTACAAAAGGGCTGGATCATAAATCAAGCTGAGAGGGGGCCAGGTCTTCCCTTCTGTCCCTTCTCACTGCTCCTGGAAAAGTTTGAGCAGGGAGGAAAGCTGAGCATCACTCCCAGGAGGAGTGGAGCTGCTGGGTTTGTCCATCAGCAGCAACAATCCCTCATTAATCACCTCATTATCAATCTCAGCATTCCATCCCCTGCTCTGCTCCAGAGTCACTGCTTATTTATTTTTATTTGTCTGAATTCCTGAAGATGTCCATCCCTCCAGAAACTCAGCCCAGAGGAGATCACTGCCCTCAGCTCATTAACCCCTTGTGTTAATTGCCTGCCTGGGCTGCCACTTATCAGCTTCTCATTATTATCTGTACAGAAAGATTTGTCACTGTGCCCTGCTGAGTTTGCCCCTGGATTTTCACTCTTTTATTGGATGCTGGAGAGCAGCAGCACCATCCCATCAGGAGCTGGGGGAATTCAGCCTGTGGAGCTCCCAGGCAAGGAATGAAACACACATTTCACTCCTTTCCCTCCTTATTGCCCAGCCACTCTGTTTTTGTTTAATCACACTCTTAAAAACAAATAACAGCAAAAAAAAAGTAAAGGGAATTTAGGAAAATTGCATCTCCAGTGGAGAAATGGATTTTGTTGGGTTTTTTTTTAAATACTGCATGCAATGGAAGCAACCCAGTGGTAAAAAAATGCAGCTTTGGTACCAAGCATTGCAATCCCATCCCCTGGTCATGGCAAACGAGCAGTTTTAATTTAAGCACCACCCTGGCATGTCAAGTCCTGTTTGTCACCATGTTAATGGACGTGTTTATTCACACATTCCCCGGAAAAAACATCCTCCTCCCTCCTCTCAGAGTCCAGAAATGGTGGCACCGACTCCACCAGGTCCTCCTGCCAAAAATATCCTTTACCCACCTATCCTCCCAACCTGCTTTCCTATGGAAACAGCAGAGCCACCCACAAACGAGCCCACCTGCAGCACATTGTCCAGAGCCAGCTCCTCCAAACCCTTCCAGCTCCACAAAAACAGAGGCCAGACAACAACCAGGCTCTCAGCATCCCCAGGGACAGGCAGGATGCAAGGAGAGCTCGCTCCTTATTAGAGAATTTACACCCAATCCAGCTTTTCCTGTGGCTGGGGCGCTCAGTCAAAGCCTGAAATTATTTAGTTATCAAAGAAGCCAACCATGAGAAAGCAATCCATAGGAAACCAGGCTTCATTACTCCCACTGCTGATGATACTACCCTGAAGACTGGGAGAAAAAAAAGAAAAACATTGGTACTTCAAGTGATGGAGCTTCCAACATTTACCTTGAAATTTATTGCCCAGAGTAATTGAATTGCTGGATTGCAAACTAACACCTGCTCAAGGCTTTAAAAAAGTTCAGCAGAGGCAGAGGAAGGCTTTGCTTAAATCACCACCCCTTGCACACCTGGAAAATAAAAAAAAACCTAGCAGTGGTTTCCAGTCTGGAGGAGCCACCCTGAACTCCCAGGGGGCTGCTGGGAGGGGGGGAAATAAAAAAGAGAATTCTTTGTTTCAGGCTGAGCAAAATGCTTTGTTCCAATTTCAATATTTATAACCTTAATAAAAAGATGAAGCGCATTTCAAAACTAAATTCTCCCTTCATGGCAAACAATCAAAGCTTGTTTCCCAGCAGATGCCAAACGAGCACGTGTGCTGTTGTACAGAATTTTAGCTCGAACATTTCATTTTCCTGCGCGTTTGTTTTGTGATGAATTTACCTAAAGCTGCTCCCTTCTCCAGGTATCAAACAGCTCCCGTGGATCTTGTAATCACTGGGCCAGAACCCCAGAGTGGTTTTAATTCCCACTGCCAAGGGGGAATGGAGTGGCTGGGCTGATCTCCACCTTCTCCTGCCTTGGAAAACCCCCTGTGCTCCACAGGAGGATGCTGAGGCCGAGGTGGAGTGGGGAGCCCTTCCCAGCAGAGCCTGTGGTGCCTTTGGGACTCCCCTTCCTCCTCCAGCCAGCCCTGCCACTGCCTCCTGCAGCCCCCAGCCCCAGGGACCCTCTGGGAGACCAAAAACCACCTCTGGGAGACCAAAAACCACCCCTGGGAGACCAAAAACCACCCCTGGGAGACCAAAAACCGCCCCTGGGAGACCCCAAACCACTTCTGGGAGCCCAAAAACCCTCTCTGGGAGAACAAAAACCATCTCTGGGAGAACAAAAACCATCTCTGGGAGCCCAAAAACCATCCCTGGGAGCCCAAAAACCATCCCTGGGAGCCCAAAAACCATCCCTGGGAGCCCAAAAACCATCCCTGGGAGCCCAAAAACCATCCCTGGGAGACCAAAAACCATCCCTGGGAGACCAAAAACCATCTCTGGGAGGTCAAAGCCACCTCCAAGCATGGCAGGGTGGAGTTTTGGTTGCTGTCTCTCCATCCCCTCCTGTGCTGGGCTTGGCTTCCCTTCAGGCTCTGAGTGCCCCAGCCCTAGAAAATGTAAATTCTGCAATAGGGAGTGAGCCTGCCTCGCATCCTGCCCGCCCTGAGGGGATGGTTGTTGGCTGTGCTCTGTTTTTGGGGGGTTGGAAGGATTTTTAGGGGAGATAAGCTTCGGAAACAGCAGGAAAAGCTGGAATTTTCAGGGATAAACATCCTGCCCCAAAACATCCCGCCTAAATGTCCCTGCTGGAAACTGACACCTTGATTTCCTCCTCTCCCCTCTCCAGGAGCCATTTCCCACCCAGCACTCTCTGCCTCAGCAACTCTGAGTAAAACATGTGAAAGTGTCTTTATTCATCTCTCCAAAAAGTAATTAGAAGCAGGAACAGGAGTCAGGAACGTAAACGTTATCCTTCCTCAAGGAAAGCAGATTTCTAATTAGCCAAGAAAGAGGCTTCTGTGGGATTCTTTCTGCAAACAGCTGCTGCTGAGGGATCATCTGTCTCTCTTCTTTTCCTCTTTTGCAGTGAAAAGTTCATTTATTTTAACATATAGAGCTGGTGCAGCACCCAATTAAGGCAGGCAGGGAGTCAAGGAATGGAGACAACTCAATGAACCCTGAGATGAACACAGATGCCACTTAAACCACCCTCATTTTCCTGTGCTCCACTCAATCCACGCAAAAGGTGGGAAAACAGTGCCAGGACCAGCTCAGCTCACAAGGAACAGGGAGAAAAAAGTGCATTCCTGGCTTCTTTAGCCCCTCTGAGAGGTCAGACAACTTCCATCCAAATATTCCACTTTATTTCTGCTGGCTTCATTTCCTCTCCTCCCTTCTAGGACATGACAAAGCTGATTGGTTTTAAATCACAGAAAAATCAAAGCTGTGCTACTTCTCACACACACATGAGATTTTTCGCATCAAAAAAGACATTTTCCATTAAGGAAGGTTTTTCACAAGGCACCTCTTTCTTACCCATTGTAATTTTTTTTTTTTTTTTTTTTTTTGCTTCATTATCACCAAGTTTGACAAGTTCATCTGAAGGAGGAAATGTAAATCACCCCCTACAGTGCTGCAGTGACAAGGGCACATTTTAATTTTGTGCTGAAGGGGACTTTTAAGCAAACCCCCAACCCATGGAGGACCATCCATCCAGCTGGGATGCACAATTCCAGTCTGAGATAAATCCAGTGGATAATCTCTGTGATTATTGATACCCAAGAAAAAAAAAAATGGTTTATATTACAGTAATAACAATAGTTAATGGGGCTAAGCAAGCTCTGGAATTAATTTTGGCTGCCATTAGAGCTGGAAATGCCTTCCCAAAAATTAATAAGAGGGAAAAATTAATAAAAGGGAAAAAGGAGCAGGTTGGAGGTGGGTGCTTGAGGAGCCTTCCCAAGGCAGGTACCTGCAATTGCAGGGGCTGGGTGGCTCCCAAGGTCCCTGTCTAGGCTCACATCCAAAATTCCTTCAACACATCACATGGGGAGAACAGAGCAACGTGTCCATCTGTGCCACAGGCAGCGCTTGCAGCCAAGCCCTCCCCTCCTTCCAGGAGAAGGTGGCTGTGCCATGCACAGACATATTGTGCACCTAAGAAATTGCATCAACAAACACACCTACAGAGGCTCAGCTGGGTCCTCTCCAGCCTGGCACAGCTTCCCGAGGAAGCAGCACAAACAGCGCAGAGCTGAGCGCTGAAATTCAAATTATTTCATAATCATCCCTAAATAATCCCTAAATAATCCCAACAGTCAGTGTCTGACCCCTCAAAGGCCACACTACTCCAAGGCACCCAGGGTCCATCACACATGTGTTCCTCTCTGCTGGTAAATTATTCCATGTGGAGAAGAGGAGAAAGGGGAAAAAAACCCCAAATAAACCAGAGCTGAGCTCTGAAATTCAAATAATTTCATAATAATCCCTAAATAATCCCAACAGTCAGTGTCTGACCCCTCGAAGGCCACTCTGTCCCAAGGCTCCATCACATACGTGCTCTTCCCTGCTGGTAAATTATTCGATGTGGAGAAGAGGAGAAAGGGGAAAAAAACCCAAAATAAACCAGATCTGAGTGCCAAAATTCAAATAATTTCATAATAATACCTAAATAATCCTGACAGTCAGTGTCTGACCCCTTGAAGGCCACGCTGTCCCAAGGCTCCATCACACACGTGCTCCTCTCTGCTGGTAAATTATTCCACGTGGAAATGGGGAAAAAAGGAAAAAAATCCCAAAATAAACCAGAGCTGAGTGCTGGAATTCAAATAATTTCAAAATAATCCCTAAATAATCCCTAAATAATCCCGGCAGTCAGTGTCTGACCCCTCAAAGGCCACACTGCTCCAAGGCACCCAGGCTCCATCACACACGTGCTCCTCTCTGCTGGTAAATTATTCCATGTGGGAAAGGGGAAAAAGGGGGAAAAAACCCCAAAATAAACCAGATCTGAGCGCCAAAATTCAAATAATTTCACAATAATCCCGACAGTCAGTGTCTGACCCCTCAAATGCCACGCTGTCCCAAGGCTCCATCACACACATGTTCCTCTCTGCTGGTAAATTATTCCATGTGGAGAAGGGGAAAAAGGGGGAAAAAACCCAAAATAAACCAGAGATGAGAGCTGAAATTCAAATTATTTCATAATAATCCCTAAATAATCCTGACAGTCAGTGTCTGACCCCTCAAAGGCCATATTGTCCCAAGGCTCCATCACACACATGTTCCTCTCTGCTGGTAAATTATTCCATGTGGAGAAGGGGAAAAAGGGGGAAAAAACCAAAATAAAGGAAATCCATAAGAGTAAAACCAGAGATCGTCCCGAGCGCTCAGTCGCTGCTGGTACAAACACACAAATCAAGAGGTGAGATCTCTATCAGTGCTCTGGAAACTGAGAAAAACAAAGAGGGGAGGGCAGAGAGAGCCCCAGAGCAGGGGGACCCAGAGGTGTCAGCACCACAGGGGGCTCTGCTCATCATCAGGGGAGCAGCTGCAGATTTTCAAAAGACAAATTTTCCAATAGCTGGAATGGAGCCTGATCAAAGGAACGCCTCAGGAATCTCTGGGAGGGGGCACAGCAGCAGACACTGCAGAGAAATCCTTTGTTCACGTCACTCCTCCTGCAAAACTCCAGTCTCTGGCCTCCCTCAGCCCTGGATATTCAGAATATTGACACCAGGTTTCCTGTGCACTTCAGCTCCCATTACACCATCTCAATCCAGCCCATCATAAACATCAGCTTGATTACAGAGCCTGCTGCACATAATAAATGTTTATAATGTGTATGTAGGAAGAGAGAGACACCTCAATATTTTTGCTTTGGTAAAGACAAATAGCCTCAATTGTTTAATCAATAAAAATGCCTCTCTGACTCCTGCTGTTATTACAAAGCTGTTCCAGACAGAGTGAAAAAGAACCTTTGCATCTGTGTTGGTGTCAGAGGAGATTCTGGGCACATCTGTGTGCTCCCCAAACCCGGCTCTGAGCACCCCAGCCCCATGAGTGATCTCAGCCAATTTACAGCCTCCCATTAAGGAAATGAGGATTCTTCCAGGAAAGGACTCGGCACCTCAGCCAAGAGGAACTGAATTATTCAGCAGGTGGCAATGACAGGGAGGGGACAGGCTGGCCTGGGGGCTGTGGGTGCACCAGGAGGAGAGCTGGGGGCTGGATTGGGGGAATGAGGAACATTTTGGGGTCCTTCAGTCCTGGATTTTGGGAATGAGGAACATCTTGGGGTCCTTCAGTCCTGGATTGTGGGAATGAGGAACATTTTGGGGTCCTTCCCTCCTGGATTGTGGGAATGAGGAACATCTTGGGGTCCTTTCCTCCAGGATTGTGGGAATGAGGAACATTTTGATGTCCTTCAGTCCTGGATTTTGGGGAATGAGGAACATTTTGGGGTTTTTTCCACCCAGATTTATGGGAATGAGGAACATTTTGGGATCCTTTCCTCTGGGATTTATGGGAATGAGGAACATTTTGGGGTCCTTCCCTCCTGGATTGTGGGAATGAGGAACATCTTGGGGTCCTTTCCTCCAGGATTGTGGGAATGAGGAACATTTTGATGTCCTTCAGTCCTGGATTTTGGGGAATGAGGAGCATTTTGAGGTTTTTTCCACCCAGATTTCTGGGAATGAAGAACATTTTGGGGTCCTTTCCTCCCAGATTGTGGGAATGAGAAACATTTTTGGGTTTTTTCCACCCAGATTTCTGGGAATGAGGAGCATTTTGAGGTCCTTTTCTCCTCGATTTCTGGGAATGAGGAACATTTTGAGGTTTTTTCCCACCCAGATTTATGGGAATGAGGAACATTTCGAGGTCCTTCCTTCCTGGATTGTGGCAATGAGGAACATTTTGGGGTCCTTTCCTCTGGGATTTATGGGAATGAGGAACATTTTGGGGTCCTTTCCTCTGGGATTTCTGGGAATGAGGAACATTTTGGGGTTTTTTCCACACAGATTTGTGGGAATGAGGAACATTTTGAGGTCCTTTGCTCCCAGATTTGTGGAAATTTTGA
Organism: Fringilla coelebs; assembly: GCF_963513975.1. Taxonomy (NCBI): domain Eukaryota; kingdom Metazoa; phylum Chordata; class Aves; order Passeriformes; family Fringillidae; genus Fringilla; species Fringilla coelebs. The sequence continues at coordinate 2,631,995 of NC_140051.1, read as the reverse complement.
GGTTTTATCCCTCCCAGATTAATGAGAATGAGGAACATTTTGGGGTCCTTTCATTCTGGATTTGTGGGAATGAGGAACATTTTGGGGTCCTTTCCTCCTGGATTTGTGGGAATGAGGAACATTTTGGGGTCCTTCCCTCCTGGAACAAATCCAGGAACTCCAATGGACAAAATTTGAAGCACAGCAGAGGACAAAGTGCTGCCCTCCCCGAGGCAAAAGCAGAAACAGGAAACCACTCCCCACCTGGACATTTCTGCATCCCAACAATCCAGATTTGACCCAGACCCTCCAGTTTGGAGGGTATGACCCCTCCAGTTCCAACCTGTGCCAAAAGCAGATTCCCCACACCTGGCCCTGAGGACAGCCCTTGCTCAGCTCTGGGATTTCTCCTCTGTCTCGCTCAGAACCTCCCTGTGGTGCCAGGGAAAGCTGCAGGACAAGGATTTCCTTCAGGACAAGGATTTCCTTCAGCTCCTGGGGAAGGTGGGGTTGGCAGTGAGCAGGACACCCAGGAGGAGGAGGAACCCCAGGAGCCAGGAGGATTTCCACCTCACCATCCACCCTCACCATCCACCCTCTTCTCCACCATTTGCTTCTTCTCCACAAAGACATTTTCCCCCCTCTTCTCTTCCCTCTCTCTCCCTGGAGACTGTAAATTAACTGTCAATTCCCTGGTATTTTGCACCCTGTTCTTTCTGGCTCTTTTCCAGATCTCCAGGGTGCCATTCTTTATTTTTTCTTCTTTATTCCTCCTCCTTGCTGCTCTCTTTCCTTCACCCCTCTGCTCCTCCTGGCTGTCCCCTGGGGTTTCCAGCTCTGCACAGCTCCAGGCTGAAGGACTCCAGCTTGGCAGAGCCCAGCCAGGCTGATCTCACCCTCACCAGCTCCATCTCCTCCTCTTCCTCACCCTTTGCACTCTGCCAGTGAAGCCTGGCTGCCCTTTCTCCTGCGGGTGGCAGATTCCCAATGGGAAGGGAAAGGGGGAAAGAGGGAAATAAATCACCAGAGCCCACAAAATCCCAGAGATCCCCTGTCAATCAGAGCCTGCCCTTCAGCCCTGTCCAAGGCTGCTGCTGGCTGGGAGTAGAACTCATTTCAGTTATCAGTGCAGGAAAAGAGATTAGAGATGTTCTGGAGAAGGGAAGAATCAGGCAGTGGAGGAAGAAAAGGTTCTTGCAGAAAAGGAGAGCAGATATCTGCTTGTCAGGCACTGGTGGAAGCAAAGGGAATTAAGTGGGTTGAGAAGTGAGGGATGAGAGAGGGAGGCAGATCCTGCAAACCCCTCTGCCCCGCACCTCAGCGGAGTTGGGGTGAGGAGAAGAAATCAACGCCAAAAGCTCCTTCCTCCTGCTGCAGCAAACAGAGCTGGGAGCACCTGAACACCCAAACCTGACTGGGCCAGCTCTGCCCAAACCCACCCTGCCTCTGCAGGGATTTCCTCTCCATCCCACCCTGCCAAAGCCTCACCTCAGCCCTTCCCTGTCCTCCCCCAAAAAACCCACACGTGGATTTCTGCCCCCCAACATCATCCCCATCCCCAGATGCTGCAGGTCCTGCCCCCTTCCCTGGCACAGCTCTCCCTCATTAAGCTCCTGGCTGTTACTCATGCCTGGCTAAAAGCTCAGCTGAAGCCCAGCCAGACTCCAAAGGTCTCGCAGGCAGGTGAAATACAGCCCCTGGGATGATCTGAGAGCTGAGCCAGGCCTAAGGAGAGGAGAGAGGGATGCGGGAGATGGAGAGATGGGAAAGCAGGGGATGCATTTCTGCCCGAGCTCCTTCCATCAGCTCCCCTCCATCCACGAGGGCCCTGCAAATTCCCACAAATCCAGGGGAAAAAACCTCAAAATCCACCTCATCCCACACATCTGGGAGGAAAAACCTCAAAATGCACCTCATCCCTCAAATCTGGGAGGAAAAAAACCTAAAAATATACCTAATTCCATAAATCCTGGAAGCAAAAATCTCCAAAGGTACCTCATCCCACAAATCCAGAAGGAAAAAACCTCAAAATGTACCTTGTCCCACACATCTGGGAGGAAAAACACCTCAAAATACAACTAATTCCATAAATCCTGGAGGCAAAAACCTCCAAAGGTACCTCATCCCACAAATCCAGAAGGAAAAAACCTCAAAATGTACCTCGTCCCACACATCTGGGAGGAAAAACCTCAAAATGCACCTCATCCCTCAAATCTGGGAGGGAAAAAACCTAAAAATATACCTAATTCCATAAATCCTGGAGGCAAAAACCTCCAAAGGTACCTCATCCCACAAATCCAGGAGGAAAAAACCTCAAAATGCACCTCATCCCACACATCTGGGAGGAAAAACTTCAAAATGCACCTCGTCCCACACATCTGGGAGGAAAAAGACCTCAAAATATACCTAATTCCATAAATCCTGGAGGCAAAAACCTCCAAAGGTACCTCATCCCACAAATCTAAGAGGAAAAAACCTCAAAATGTACCTCATGGCACAAATATGGGAGGAGGAAACCTCAAAATGTACCTCGTTCCCAAAATTCAGGGGGAAAAGGACCTCAAAATGTGCCTCATCCCACAAAATTGGGAGGAAAAACCCTCAATATGGTCCTCGTTCCCAGAAAACCCAGAGGAAAAAACCTCAAAATGTACCTCATGCCATAAATCTGGGAGGAGAAAACCTCAAGATGTACCTCATTCCCAAAATCCAGGGGGAAAAGGACCTCAAAATGCACCTCATCCCACAAATCTGGGAGGAAAAAAACTTCAAAACATGCCTCATTCCCAAAATCCAGGGGGGAAAGGACCTCAGGATGTACCTCATTCCATAAATCTGTGAGGAAAAAAAACCTCAAAACGTGCCTCATCCCACAAATCCGGGAGGAAAGGACTTCAAAAGGTACCTCAAAGTACTTCCAATCAGCTCAGAAAACTCACACAAAAATGGAGATGAAATCAGAGGTTGAAAGGGAGGAAAGTGAGCAGTGGAGTAGATTCAAGCCACAGAATTTCTGCAGGGAAAAAGGGGGGGGAAAAAAAGAAATCCAACCTCCTGCTCCTAAAAAGGAAGGAGTGGGCACTCAGCTTATGGAGATTTCTCCCTCTGAAAAATTAATCCTGACAATACAAAGATGTAGACGAAAAAAGGAACAACTCTCTGCAGAGCACCCAGGAAAGAGAAAGCCAAGTTTGGTCAGGGAAGATGATTATTTTAACATAATCATGCCTCCCCCCAAGGCTTTTGAGAGGAGCTGTTTTGTGTTTTCCTCCACTGCAAGGCTGTAATAACCCCACAAACACTCAGTCAGCTACAGTAAAAGCCACATCACAACAAAGGCCATTATATGAAACACATTTTCAATAAAACTTAAAAATAAAAAAGAAGAAAAAAGAGAGAAAAAACAATAAAGCCAACATTTTCAGGGCAAAACCTCAATCAGTGCCTCTTGCCTGCCACTTTCAGAGGTGCTGAGATGGATTTCTGCTGGTTTTTAAGCAGATCAAGACAAATGTCCACCCTGAATATCTGAATATTTCCCCTCTCACATAATTTTCCACCTCTCTTCAGCATTACCCACCCACAGCTCCCTCAGTTCTTAAATGTTTATGTTGTTCCCCTCAGGAACAATTTGTGGGGGAGAAAGTCCTGCTTTCCCAGGGTCTGGAAGGTGGCAGGAGAGGGCAAGACCTCATTTCCTTCACCAACATTCCCAAAAGGATCCAAACCACCTTGAGCCAGCCCAGCAATGAGAAAAGAACACAGAAATTTCTTGATTTTTGTACAAAACCCTCCTCATTTTTGTACAAAACCATCCCAGTGAGATGCCTGGAAAGGCAGGACCTTAGCAACAACTGCTCCCCTCGGGAACAATTTTTGGGGGGCACTATCAGCCCTACAGAAAATGCTTTTTCCATCATCCTGCATTCCCAGTGTCTGGATCCTGGCAGGAGAGGGCAAGACCTCATTTCCTTCACGAAAACTCCCATGTGGATGGAACCACCTTGAGCCAGCACAGCAATGAGAAAAGAACAATGAGAAAATTCCTGATTTTTGTACAAAACTATCCTGATTTTTGTACAAAACCATCCCAGTGGGATGCCTGGAAAGGCAGCATCTCCTTCCCAGGGCCAGCAGATGATTGGGGTGAGCACAACCCTTCCCAAACCTCCCTTGGGGTTTTCCATTGGTCTCCTTGGGCTCAGCCAGCACTGAGTTTTGAGAGGGAAATACAAAAGCAGAGGAGAGAGAGCTTGTCCTGGGGTTAAGTCTCTGCTCAGTCTCGTTAAGCAGAGCTTAGGCCATATCCTGAAGCACAAGAACTTACAACTTTCTATTCATTTATGCTCTTACACTCCCAAGTCCCTAAAAAGTCTGATAAGCCCCATAAATATCAGCCCTGGGTTTCAATTACACGGGGTGAGGATGAACACCACGGGCTATTTTTCCACGATACTCAGGAATTAACCCACATATCAGCAACTGGAGTTTGACTGGAAATTACCTCTTTTTCTCCTGAATTAAAACATTCTAGAACAGGGAAGGGCAATGGAGGAGGAAAGGGGATGGGGGGCACTCCCAGCTCCCCCATTTCTCTTTTTCTCAGGAAAAAACCCCACGATGGCTTTTTATTATTCACTGGGTTTTAAAGTTATTGTCACAAGTCCTTAAGATGTCAACAATGAAGAATCCCATTGTTCTCCTAATTAATTCGGCAATCTCAGTGAAATAATACAAGCTGCAATTGTAATTCCAGGCTCACCCCTCGACCACTGGAATCAAGTAATTAAATAACAATCAGTGCTACCACTTGCATTTAGAAGATGGACTATTCCTTTTTATTGCTGCAATTAGGGAATGCACTCAATAATCGGAATGAAATACAAATTTACCCAGGAGCCTACTAAATTATGACCATTCATACTTTGTTGTCTTTCCATCCTAGCAAAAAAAAAAAAAGAAAGAAAAAAAAGGCAATTTTCCCCTTTCCCAGCTCCCTCAGCTGGAAAGGGCATTGCCAGCTCCCAGTGCAGGCCCAGCTGTGCCTTTCCTTCCTCCCAGTTAGGATAAGCTCTGTCTTTTTGATGAAGGTCCTTCATAATCACCTCAGATTTGAATAAATCAGGGCTGCAGACACGCTCACTCACAGACTGGGGCTGAGCAGGGGCCTGTCCTGGTGGTACAGGTCACAGCCAGATCTCATTCTCTCATGCAAATGCTAAATGTTATTTACAGAGCAAGAATATCATCAGAAAAATACCTGGGGGACACAGGTAGCTTTAAATGATGATATCTGGCTATAATTCCCATATTTTGGGTCTTGCCTTCCTCTGTCCCCCTGCACCTCGAGGTCCTGCACTTTGCATTTCAGTGCCAGAATTCCCAGCTCAGCTGAGCTGGAAAAATCCTCTGTGGAGTCAAGGCAGAGCCCTGTCCAAATTATTGGATCCCATCTAGGGTGGCACTAAAATGAAAGGGAACAGATCCCGCAGCCAGTGGGGAGAGCCCTGGCTACTGCCAACCTTCCTGAGCCGGGCAGGGATCACGTCGGGGTCACCAGTTATCACCAAAGGGGATCAGGGACAGACAGAGGTCTCTGACATACAGACTCCCTCATCAGAAGGCATGAAAGGCACTTTTTTATTAGAAATCCGCAGTTCTTACAGAAACAATGGTGGATCTACAACCTGATTGACTTTCAGGAATATTCTCTCACCTACTGGTCACAAAGGGACAGCTCCTTCTTGTAAACATCTTTGACAAACAGAGATTACCTGCCAGCTGCAGAGATTGAGGCAGTAATTGTTTTAATTCTTTCTCACAGCTTCCCAGGAAAATCCTGGGAGAACTATGTCTCTCTCTGTTCACAGGATCTGTGATTGCCACAGGCAGGGATAAAAACAGGGGCAGCACTCAGCTTCAGGAAATTATTACCAACCAAATCAGATCCTGAGAAATAACCCCAAACCTTAAAGCAGTTTTTCCAACCCCTTCCTTCTTCCCCCTGGTACTTTTTTTCTCTATTATCCAGGGGTGCTCCCACCACTGCTGGGGGCTTGGCCTCAGAACTTTGGGGCAGTTTGAAACAAAAGCTCCCCAAGCCTTGCTGGGCACTCCAAGCAGGGTGGCACAAGCATCCTGTGAGCCCCAATTCCTCATCAGGAACTCCTCCTCTGTCTCTGCTCTCCTCTCCTGCCCACCCTGCAGGCTCAGATGGCAGCTGGGCCTCGATGAGCCACAAACATCAGAGGCCAGACTCAGGTTCTGGCTCTGTTCTGGGGACAGAGAGCTGCAGTTGCCTGACCCTTCAGCTGAGACTTCATCAGCACTTGTGGTGCTGGCAGAGGCAGAGCTGCTGACTTGTCCTCCAGCTGCTGCTCTGGCTCTGCAGGGCTGGCAGGAGCCAGGAGGAGCAGCCTGGCTAAAAGCAGAACGAGGGCTGGAAGCACACTGCAGGGTGGGCACCGACACCGAGAGGGGATGCTCCTGGGAGGGATGCGGGAGATGGAGAGCTGGGAAAGCAGGGCGTGCATTTCTGCCCGAGCTCCTTCCATCAGCTCCCCTCCATCCAGGAGGGCCCTGCAAATTCCCACAAATCCAGGGGGAAAGGACCTCAAAATGCACCTCATCCCACAAATCTGGGAGGAAAAAAAAACTCAGAATGTACCTAATTCCATAAATCCTGGAGGCAAAAACCTCCAAAGGTACCTCATCCCACAAATTGGGGAGGAAAGGACCTCAAAACGTACCTCATTCCCACAAATCCAGGGGGGAAAGGACCTCAAAATGTACTTAATTCCAAAATCCAGGAGGAAAAGACCTTAAAATGTACCTCATTCCATAAATCTGGGAGGAAAGAACCTCAAAATATACCTAATTCCCAAAATCCAGGGGGGAAAGGATGTCAAAATGTACCTAATTCCCAAAATATGGGAGGAAAAAAACCTCCAAATGTACTTCATCCCCCAAATCTGGGAGGACAGGACCTGAAGTAAAGAAGCCCTGAGGAAAACCCCAGAAGAGGAACATTCCACTGCCCCCACCCTGCTGGGGTGCTGATATCACACAGACAACCAAGGTTTAAATCCAAACCAACACAAATTCACAGCTGGCCTTGTGCTTTAGCCCTGTCCTGCTGGGAATCTGAGGTGTTTTCCCCCAGCTATGACCAGAGCCAGCAGGATTATGGAAGCCACTTTGGGATGGGAACCTTCAAGGCAATCAGTGCAATAAAGGAAAAGACACCCACTGCAGAAGCACAGAGATAACTGGCAAGGACAGCAGCAGCAGGAGGAGGTGTGAAAATTAAATTGGATAAAAGGCAGGTGCTCAGGGAGGAGTGGGGGCTGAGGGGAGGGGGGAGGCAGAGAGGTAAAGAACCAAACTGAGCCGTGCTGCTGTCACTGGGACCTCAGAACACTGCAAAACGTTCCTGTCCCCTCCAAGGAGAAGGAGCAGCAGGAGATTTAAGCTGCAGAATCAACCCAGCACCCAGAGTTAAAGGAAATGACATCTTCCCCACGCTCTAGCCCTGCTCAGAGGTGGGAGTCAAGGAATCCACCCTTCCAGCTGGGACTGAGGTATAGAGGGAGGGCACAGATGCTGCTCTGGGACCCCATGCCCTGCTACACCACAATCCAGACATGGCCAAGGGGGTTTGAAAGCATTCCTGAGACCCTGGAACCCTGCAAAGCCAACCAGCCTCCAGGCGGAAAAGCCACGTGCCATCCATGGGATTGTCCCCAGATTCCCTACCTGTCCAGATCAGAGGGGAGCCACCACCTTGCCAGCAGGGTCAGAGGGGAGCAGGTCTGTGCTGCTGCCTGAGGCATCATCATTCCCTCACTTGAGGGATATTTCAGATGAGGCAGCATCCGTGCTTCAGAAATAATGAACTGTGATTACACAGGATGGTGGCCAAAACACATTAGAGCGAGAGCTGGGGAGAAATTCTCAAATAGTTTTTGTCAAACGAATGGCCCTCTTCCAAAAATCGGTAATTTTTGCAATTCAGCCCCCTCACCAAGAAGTTTCCAATTTTTCCCACAAACCCCTCAAGTAACACATTCAATTTCTTGTCTCCTTTATTAAGGGTTACTGAAGAAAACAGATTCTACCAAAATCAAAAAAGAAAAAGGGAAAAAAGAGCAGAAGGGAGACTGTGAGAAGGAATAATCAGTGTTTTGCTTTTTCACCTCTGAAACTGCAACTACATTTCCACGTGTGTATTTTTGCTATTTTGGAGCTTCCTCCAACTCCCACAGGTTTATTTAAGCCTGCAGAGAGGCCAAGGCAGAGGGGATGAGCCAGGTTGGGTGAGGATCCCAGAGGAGAGGGCACACAGCAGGAACACACGCTGCCTTTGCCTCCTCTCCCTAGTGCAGGGGTTCCCACAGCCTCCAAGACAAGCTTCAATCACTGGATTGGAAGAGATCTTAAAGATCATCAAGTCCACCCCAGCCCCAACACCTCAACCAAACCCTGGCACCCAGAGCCACATCCAGGCTTTGTTAAACACACCCAGGGATGGGGACTGCACCACCTCCCCAGGCAGAACATTCCAGAACTTTATCACCCTTTCTGGAAAACCTTTTCCTGCTCTCCAGCCTGTATTTCCCTTGGTGCAGCTGCAGGCTGTGTGCTCTGGCTGTGTCAGTGCTGCTGCAGACAGAGCCCAGCCCAGCTGAGCACAGGCACCTTTCAGGAGCTGTGCAGGGTGATGAGGGCACCCCTGAGTCTCCTTTTCTCCAGGCTGGGCACCCCCAGCTCCCTCAGGGCTCCTCTCAGGGTTTGTGTTCCCAGCCCCTCTCCAGCCCCGCTGTCCCCTCTGGGTGTGCTCAGTGTCCCAAGGTCCTTCCCAGGCTGAGGGGCAGAGCTGGGCACAGCACTCAGGGTGTGCCCTCCCAGTGCCCAGGGCAGGGCTCCCACCCTGCTGGCACAAGTCACTGCTCCAGCTGATTGTGCCACTCGTGTCTTTTTCCACAGAAAACATCCCCACCTTCCCTTCCACTTCAATGCCTCAGAGGAGTTTCCTGCAACAACTGCTGGGACCTCCCTCCTCTGCCTGGGTGCTGGTGCCCCTTCCTGGCTGCTGGGCTGCACATCTGACACGTTTACACCCAAAAAAAAGGAGTCAGTGCACTCAGAGTGAGGTTTGTTCCACTGATTTCTGCGCCATCCTTGGGGTATTTCTATTCCTGTGTTATCTGCAGCAAACAGAACAGCAAGGAAAAGCCTGGTCCTTGCAGCAAGGGAGATGTGACCTCTGCTTCCCTTCTCCAGCCCAAATATTCTCTGCCAGTCGCCCTTTCCCTGCTCCAGCTGTTCTGGCTGAGCTAGAGCAGAGGCTGGGCAGAGCTAAAGAATAAAGCAGGGATTTATTAAAAGCATCTCCTCATGGATGCACCTTGGGCAGCACAAGAGCCCAGCCAGGGCTGCACCCAAGGTGAACCAAAATGGTCCCAAAATGAACCCAAGGTTAACCAAAATGGTCCCAAAATGAACCCAGGATTAACCAAAATGGTCCCAAAAATGTACTACAGCTCACAGGGTCTCTCACTTTGATCAGTTCTGCTCCATTTGCATCTTGCAGTTCATTGTCCAATTCCAGTTTTAGGTTATGAAGTCCCATCCCCTCTTGTCCTTCTCTCCTCAATTCACTGTTGTTTACTCTTTTTGGGCCTGGAGCCTGTATCAATTGTCCTTGATCTCAAGTTGGAAAAGGATTGTTCAGTCAATCCTGTGAGGAGAGCTCGCTAACACTCACACAAAGCTCAGAGTTACACACTAAAGCAGCGCAGAATCTGAAAAACACGAAAGCTCAGACTCCAGGCATCACTGGAGCACAGCCCAGGCTGATGTTCCTTTCCTGCAGCTGCAGGAGCAGCTCCAGCTCGGGCTGGCACTGCCAGGGGCGAGGCAGTGCCTGCAGCTCCCGTGCTGGCTTTGTCCCCACGGGCAGCAAACAAGGCTCCCAACCTGTCCCTGCTCTCTGCCTGGCTGCTCGCAGCTCCAGGAGGTTTGGGAGGGCGCCTATTAATTACCCAAGCATAATGAACTAAAGCAATTTGTAGCAGAGCTTGTTTTGCTCGAGTCAGGAGTCTTTTATCTCGCGAATCAGTGACCCGAACATTCCGCCGCGGAGCTCGCAGATCCCAGGGATGCAACGCTGGGGTTTGTGCTCCCAGCAGTCCCTCTGCCTAGGGATAAACACACTTCACCCCTTCACAACACCTTGCTTTTTTCCCAGCAAAACCGCCCCAAAAATTGCCTGGAGGCTTTTCCCATGAAGGAGAGATAGCAGCTGGTCTGATTGGAGGCAATTCACCCACAGCACACAGCCTGCCCTGAAGCTGGTTTTAGAGCCACCAAAAGATTTCAAGTTCATTCCCTTTCCTGCTTCTGTGAAATCTGGTGGGCCATAATTGCTCCACGAGATTAAATTCTGGCACGCCTGTCCTAGATCTGGTGTCCTAAACTGAAAAATTTGGACTGAGTTGCAAGGAAAAACAGATTAACATGTCTTGAGGGAGAATGATGCCTTTGCCACCTCCAGCACCAGAAACATTTCTGTCCTCTAGGATAAAATAATGCAAAATATTCTGACTGCATAATAATTTCGCTTCTCTCTTTTGATTCTCCATTGTCCCTGAGAGTGCCCAATCTGAATGACTTTGAACTCAAGGATATCTTGGAGCAGGCAGAGGCTGCACGACGTGGGAAAAGATGAATTCACAGCTCACACGGAGGCTCAGCTGCAGGGCAGAGGGCCAGGAGATCCCAGCAGAGATCCCCTCACCCAGGAGATCCCAGCAGAGATTCCCCTCATTCAGGAGATCCTCTCATTCATGAGATCCCAGCACAGATCCCCCTCATTCAGGAGATCCTCTTATCCAGGAGATCCCAGCAGAGCTCCCCTCCATCCAGGAGACCCCAGCCAAAGCCCTGTGGCAGGGCCAGGGACAATCCCAGCACTCCTGCAGGGATGTGATCCCTGCCACATCAGCCAGGGATCCCTCATTGCAAGGAGCACCTTGAGCTCAAGTGGAAAAGGGAGTAAAGTGGAAAGTAAGCAAAACTCTCAATTCATCCCCCAAACCAGTGCAGACAGCACAATTTCAGAGCAGAATAAGGTTCTCCAGTTCTACAGCAAGGCAGGGAAAAAAACAGAACTTCACCAATAATTCAAACTGCTGCATCCAAAGGAAATCATGAGGCTGCTCTTGTTCCCTTAAAGATTTCTTTTTTTCTTCCTATTAAAAATATTGAACCCCAAACCTTTTCCACTGCAACACCTCCAAAAGAATAAATAAAAATCTACTCTCGAGGAAGGGAAATGCAATGCCACGAGGAGGAGGGGAAGGAAACCAAAAGAACAAAGCAGAATGGAGGCACCTCTGCCATCGATGTATTGAAAGCCCTAATCACAATCCCATAAAACAGTTACCTTGATTAAGGCAAGCATGATTTAGGCATGGCTCCCCCACTGCTGCTCCCTGCTTCCCTGACAGGGCTGGATGTGCCAGGGGGAGGCTGCTCCAGCCAGGCAGGGTCGTTTGGGATTCTGGAGATGCCTCTCACCTTCCCCTCTCCCTAATCAACTCAGCCACACTCACACAGCACCAATTCTCCTTCCCCACGTGCCCCCACTCCTGCACAACTCGTCCCAATTCCTGCCTGCTAATTAAAGGAAGAGCCTGGAGACGACGAGAGGGATGCTCTCCTTGGGTGCAGCTTCAAAACCTTCCCAGCCCCTGTGATGTTCCCGAGCCCTCGGGGCACAAACCACACAAATCCCAGCCCTAACCAGGGCCTGTTTGTGCTGCTGGAAACAAACAAGCAGGCAAACAACACCCAGAAAACCAAACCATTTCCTCTGGGTCTAAGGCAGGACCCCCTGGCACGGAGATGCCACAACCAGTGAGTTTTCACAACCAGTCCTATTTTCTGGAAAAATCCACTTGCTCAGGATTCTTCTCCTGGGAAGCTGAGAAGCCCCAAGAAAAAGGAAAACAATATTATCTCAGTTCCTTCTCCTGTGTTTTGCTGCTTTGGAATGTGGTTGGAGGTTGTTTCACTGGTTTCATGTGAATTGTTTTGACTTAATGGCCAACCAGTGCCAAGCTGTGTTGAGGATCTGGAAAGGAGTCAAGTTCTTATTATGATTCTTTCTAGCTTTCTGTAAGTATCCTTTCTGCATTCTTTACTATAGTTTAGTATAGTGTTCTTTAATATAATATGGTACCAGAATATTATAAATTCGCCTTCTAAGAACATGGAGTCAGATGCATCATTCCTCCCTCATCTAGGGAACCCAACAAACACAAGAGGAACAGGGCTGGAGCTGCCAGCAGCCCCAAAAACCTGTTGCACTCCCAGGAACACTCTTGCAACAAGTGTCCTTGGCCGTGTGAGCTGTGAGGGATGTGAGGGATGGGTGTTTGGGTGATTTACACCGAGCTGACAGGCAGAACAGGCTGCTCAGAGACGTCTCCTGGGAGGCTGATGCTGGAGGACAACATCCTCCAAGCCTTGCTGAGCAGACCAATATCAGCCCCGAGCCAATAAACTGAGATAAATCAACAGCAGCACTTCACTCCTGCTGAAGTCAGACTAATTACACCACACAGCACGGCCCAGAGGGGCCCAGGCACGCCTGCCTCAGAGAGAAACTGCTCACAAGGGCACCTGGTGACAGGACAGGGGAACAAATGTCAGCTTTGAGCTGACAGAGAGGAGGTTTAAATGAAATACTAGGGAAAAAAGCCGTTCCCTGCGAGGGTGGGGAGGGCCTGGGATGGATTTCCCAGAGAAGATGTGGCTCCATCCCTGGAATGGATTTCCCAGAGAGGATGTGGCTCCATCCCTGGGATGGATTTCCCAGAGAGGATGTGGCTCCATCCCTGGGAGTGCCCAAGGCCAGGCTGGAGCAGCCTGGGATTGTGACAGTGATCGCAGGGTCCCAGGGTGAGGGGAGAGATGACAAAGTTGACTCCATGTTCAGAAGGCTGATTTATTATTTTAGGATATATATTATGTTAAAAACTATACTGAAAGAATAGAAGGAAGGATTTCATCAGAAGGTTGGCTGAGAATAGAAAAGGAATGAATAACAAAGGCTCAGACTGACTGAGACAGTCTGGACAGCCGGACTGGGATTGGCCATTAATGAGAAACAACCACATGAGCCCAATCCCAGCTCCACCTGCTGCATCTCACAGCAGCAGACAATCATTGTTTGCATTTTGTTCCTGAGGCCTCTCAGCTTCTCAGGAGGAAAAACCCTTTCCTTAGGATTTTTCACAAAACATGTCTGTGACATGGGGTAGTGAAGATGTCCCTGCCCATGGCAGGGGTGGCACTGGATGGTCTGAGGGTCCCTCCAAGCCAAACCATTCCATAATCCTGTGTGAGCAGCCTGCCTTGCCCTCTGCCCTGTGCTTGATCTGCCTTTGGCCCCTGGTGGAGAGGCCACCCCCAGCAGGTCACAGCAGCAGGAGTGACCAGCACGTCCTGCACACAAAGGGAACAACAGCCTGCCCAATTAAACCAGCCAAGGAAAGCACTCAGAAGGCTGGGGGGTTACACAGCAAAGACCTGACATTTGAAAGGTGAGAAAACGGGAGGAAAAAACCACACATCTTGAACCCAAGGCTGCAGCAAAAGGAGCATTTGAATCACCCACTGCAGACAAGGTGAAATCAATCTGACAGTCCCAGAGTACAGGTAACAATCTAAAAACCCCTTGGAGTGGATTTGCTGCTGTAACAACCTAATTTTTATTTCAGTCCTCTCACACTCTTGGTGAGTAAACTCCCCTTTATGTGCACAGGGAGGGGATGTTCTGCATGGGCAAAATGAATATATATACACAACAGCTACACAGAAATCCTGGCCTTTTTGCTCCCCCATCTCTTGGCTGTCCTCACTGCCACCACCAGACACCTGCATCATCTGCAGCCATGAAGATTATTAATTTTTTAAAGTCTCATTTATTTTAGCTGCTTTCCTGAAAGCCAGCCCCAACCTGGAGCCCTTCTGCTGACACAAGGCCTTTAAAAAAATAAAAAAAAATTATAAAAAACCTTATTGTTGCTGTCGACGTTTACAAATTCTGCTGGATCCATCTGTCCAGTTAATTACTTTGTGCAGTAGCCTGTTAGCTCCTTAAAAAAATGAAAAAGCACCCAATTATCATTCTGGGCAGCTCGCTGGATCCCAGAGAAGCAGCAGCAGCACATCCCCAGTGCCACGGATGCTTTTGTTCCCCTTGTGAGCTGACAAACAAGCAGAGAGGGAGGGGAGCCCTGCAAGGATTGCTTCTGCTGCTGGGATGAGGGCAGAATTCCCAGCTCCTGGTGACGTGGGGCTCTGTCACTGTGACACTGCTGCTGGCTCTCCCTGTCCCACCCCCTCCAGCAGCTCCCCCCTACCCATCCCTGTCCCATCCCCAAATCTTCCCCACATCCCTGGCCATCCCTGTCCCCTCCCCAAATCTTCCCCACATCCCTGGCCATCCCTGTCCCCTCTCCAGATCTTCCCCACATCCCTGGCCATCCCTGTCCCCTCCCCAAATCCTCCTCTCTTCCCCACATCCCTGGCCATCAGGCACTTCCCAAGACCAGGGACAAGGATGGGGACACGGCTCTGGGGGACAGCTCCCCCCACACAGCCTGTGGTGATCACAGATCCTCTGAACAGGGAGAGGCAGAGCTTTCCCAGGAAGATCCTGGGAAGCTGTGAGAAAGCTCAGAGAGAGAATTAAAACAATTACCGCCTCAATCTCTGCAGCTGGCAGGCAATCTCTGTTTGTCAAAGATGTTTACAAGGAGGAGCTGTCCCTTCTTGACCAAGAGGTGAGAGAAGATTCCTAAAGGCCAATCAAGTCTTAGGCCCACCATTGTTTCTGTAAGAACTGTGGATTTCTAATTAAAAAGTGCCTTTTCATGCCTTCTGATGATGGAGTCTGTGTCACTTTTGTCTGTCCCTGATCCCCTTTGTGGTAACACCCCAACTCCTAAATGTCCCTCTGGGTGCTGGGTCCTTCAGCAGGGGGGTTTGGCTCGGGCTGCCCTTCAATGAGAGCATTTTTTTGCTGGAACAAGGGGCTGAATTCAGCTGCTTGGTGCTGTCTGCCTGCAGTTTGTTGCCAGAGTAACCGAGGCACCGGAGCTGCCAGGGCCATGCTTCAGGGGAGGGCAGGGGCTGCTGCCTGGCACCCACTGCCACGGCCCTGGGGACACGGGCAGAGGGTCCCCAGGTCCTTCAGGGGGCCAGCTCAGCCTGCACAGCTCCCAGATTACAAAAGGGAGATGCAAAATCACTTCACAAACAACTGTGAGCCAGCCACTGTGAAACTGGGGTTCCAATTCCCACTGGGCCACCTTGCTCCGAGCCTTTGGACCCATCTCTGAGCCATCTCCAAGCCTGTGCCTCGCTGCAGTCACCCCCCAGCCTGCCACCCAGGTTTTTCCAGAGGTTTTCCCACCTTCAAGAACCTGGATGTGCAGCACAAGAGCAGCAGCAAGGTTTGCCAGGTGCCTGTGTCACCCTCTGGCTGGAGTGACACAGCCCCAGCCGTGTCCCCTGCCTGCAGCAGCCAAACCTGCCCTGGGGCAGCCAGCAGAGGCTGAACAGAAGTGGTTTTCTTCCAGAGAGAGAATAATTTGTGCTTTGTACGCCCAGAGTGCAAGCACAGCCCTGTCAGACAGAGAATGCAGTCTCTGCACATCAAATCAAACACCCCCTGATTTTCCTGTTTCAGGGCTGAGGTTTGCCCAGCACAGCTGAGCTCTGCAGACCACCAGGCCACCCCTGCCCCTCCCTCCTTCCCCTCTCCCCACGCTGATGGATTTATAAATTGGGTTTTTCATCTGTAACCTACCACTCAGCTCGCTGCCCAGCCCATTTTGGAGCTGTTTCCACAGATGAAAACAGAAGGTGAAAAGACACAAACACAGGGCTCCCCTGACTTCTCAGCACCACAGAGGGCAGGGAAAACACAGAGCTGCAGACACGGGCTGAGCACAGCGTGGGGAGAGCTGCCGTTCCCCTGCACATGCAAAGGAAGCCCCAGCCCTGCCTCACGTGGGGTTTGGAGACTTCTCTGCATATGAAGGAGCTCTGTCTGTCTGCTGATTCCCTCTCCCAGCCTCTGTGAAGTCAGGAGACCCAGCCAACCCTGCCACGCACAGCGACTTGCTCCCTCGCCGCCTGCTTTGCAATTTTAATTTCTCACCTTCCTAAACAGAAAAAGATTTAGCATACCCTAGTCAGAAATATTTAATTTTCCAAAATTCTTCTCTCCTTTTTTTTAAAAAATTTTTTTTGCCTTCCAGAGCCCTGAAAGCCTTGAGATAATGACGTTTTCACATAACACCCATCTCAATTTACATAAATCTGCTCGGGAAGGATGGACTGCACATCACAGGGAGCACAACCACACTCAAAAAATCCTTCCCTGTGAGGGTGGGGAGGCCCTGGAATGGATTTCCCAGAAAAGCTGTGGCTGCCCCATCCCTGGAAGTGCCCAAGGCGAGGCTGGATGGGCTTTGGAGCACCCTGGGACAGTGGAAGGTGTCCCTGCCCATGGCACTGGATGAGCTTTGAGGTCCTTCCAACCCATTGTTATTCTATAATTAGCTCTATCTCTAATCAACCATGGACTGAAAAAGGCCAAAAAAACTCATCTCAGTCCCTAACAAGGAGAGCTCTACTTGTTGCTGAAGGTCTGGCCTGTGCTCAAGAGGTTCTGATGATGTCCCTGAGGTGCCAGAGTGAGGAATTAACCCCAAACCCATGCGTTATTGCCAATACCGGCACAGGCTGCTCAGCGCCCACGAGGCTAAAACACAGCACCACGAGAGAGGCAGGAAACCCCAAATTCCCTGTGCCCAGGGCCGTGGCAGCCCCAGGAGCAGGCAGAGGCTGAGTTTGGGGCTCTCTGTGTGGGGACAGAGGCCGGCACGGGGCAGTGCAGGCTGTGGCACTGATGGAGGAGCCCTGGGAAGCAGGCAGTAAATGAAGAGCTCTGTTAGTGCTCCTGTCCATCCAACAAGCTCAATCCTTCCCAAGCCATTTGTCTAATCTGTTCTTTAAAATCTCCAGTGACAGATCCTCTGCAAACTCCCTTAGCAATCTATTTTAGCTCTTCACTATTTTTACTGTTCAACAATGTTTCCCGATGTCCAGCCTCAATTTTTCTTGCTGCAATTTCTGCTGTTGAGGAGAGTTCATTCTCTCTCTTTCTTTGGAGATTGTTTCTCTTTGATTCCTGGGGGCTTGTGTTCAGGTTTGCAGGCATTAATAAATCAAACATTACAGCACAGAACTGATGGCCCAGCTTATCTGAGCTGCCCTCTGCAAGCCCAGCTCAGGAATTTGCTGTTGCTGAATTGCCACCTTTGCATACAGCCCAACACAAACAGGAGCTCTGCGGGTCAGAATCCCAAACTGGCAACCAAAATTTAACAGGAACAAATAAAACAAATTAAATCTACACAGCCCTGATTCTCCCTTACACAGAGCACCCAGACCCAGGCACCCAAAGCAGCAGTTTCTGTTCCAGACACGTTTGTTATTTTCAGCTCCAAGGTGATTTTTGTGCCCAAACTGCACAGATGAGAGCTCCCACCTTGGAAACTTTGCCTTCTGACCTTGGGAAAGAAGAGGAGAGGGAAGCAGTGCCCTGCCACAACCCTGCTGGGACCTAGAAACCACCAAGGCCACCAAAATGAGTTGTTCAACAGAGGAGGAAAAAAATTTGGAACACGCTGGGAAGCAAATGGAAAAAGAGCAAAGCTCTCCCAGTAACCACAACCAGAGAGGGGCACAAACTGGGGAGGGACATCTCTGCTCCAGGCCCTCCTCACACACACATTTCCCTCTCTAGCCCCCCGAACATGAAGCAGGTGCTGGAAGGAGCTGCCTGCACCCCATCCATGGGAAATGGAGCTGTGCTGATGCCATGGTCCTTGCCCTGATCCCTGTCCGGGTCACTGTGTGCTCCAACACCGTGCCCCCAGCCCTGGCTGGCCCCAAACACCAACTGCAGGGCCAGCTGTGTGTCCTGCCGTGTTTTGGGGCGTCCCTGGAGCCCATCCCAGCACCCCCCATCCCCAGGGGCACAGGGACAGCCCAGCAGGCACCACACAGCTCGTGCCATGGCTGGAGCCAGCACAGCCCTGCTCGTGGCTCCAGCAGAGCCCAAAAACCTCACCAGACCAGCCCAGAGCAAGAACAAACCCCCAGCACGCCCAGCCAAGCCCTGGATCTGCCCTGGCTGCCCTCACACCTCTCTTACAGCATTCTCCTGTTTGATGACATTTTGACCATGGCTCAGCATTCCAGGCTGTCCTGCAGCCTCCCAGGCCAGCCCTGGGGACAGGGACATCCCTCAGTGCTCCTAAACCAGCCAGCCCTGCCTGCATGTCCCACATCCAACACCACAGCACTCAGGAGCTCCTCACCCTCCCAGAGGATGGGGAGAGGAAGCAATGCAGTGAGTTTTCCCCCCTGCTCTCCATGCCAGAGCAGCCTGGCAGTGCCTGCAGGGAGCTGGGATCCAGGGACTGCCTCCAGCAGAACCCTCCCTGTCCTTTTTCATCCCTCCAGACCACTCCATAACGCTGTGACACCCCTGGTGTGCTCCTTTATCTCTCTTTACTCCACCCAGGCGCTGTTCCCAGGAAGGATGGGCCAGCAGCTCCCAGCTCATCACCTGAGACATTAACAAAAGCAGATGCAATTATTTGGAAGTGCTGCTCCCCTGATGGATTCCGTGCTGAGCCTCTGCAGGCTGTACCCATTTGTTGCCTGCCTTTTGCTCCCAGATCCCATAAAGAACTTTTCCCTGTCATCATTATGGGCTGGTGCCTTTTTGTATTCACTGACTAACTGCTCCCAGTGGCTCCACATTAAAAAAAAAAAAAAATAATCAAATCAGTGTAACTTGATTCCAGTTGCAAAATAACAATACCCCAAACACAGAACAATTCTCCTGGACAGGAGTAGAAACATGACAGGAAAACACAGAAAGCCCAGCACAGCTCCTTCTGCCAGACCAGAACCACACCAATCACATCTCCCTGCTGTTTAAATTAAAGAGCTTCATCCACACCTAGGAGGGAAAAAAGAAACCAAAAAGCCAGCACACGCACAGCAGCTGGTTTGATAATTCTCAGCCATTTCCCTGATAATTAGAGGTTTTAGATGCTCTAACAAGGGGAGCACCGGTTCCACCCACGGGGCAAAGTTCAGGAGGAGAAGCTGGAGGAAAGTGAACAAAAAAAAAAAAAAGTGCAGTGAATTAAAATTCAGCAGCTCGTCATCTCCGTAGGAACACCCAAGTACACAAGACAACAGCTTCCTTTAATTAAAAAAAGACTCATCTCAATCTGTTTTCCACAGTCTTTTTTTTTTTCTTTTAATTCTTCTTTTTAGGAAGGCCATTTGACATTTTTTGATAGAAAAATTCACAGCTGCTCGTCCAAAGCTACCTGTTTCCACAGCTCCAATTATTCACGGTTAAGAAGGGCAAAACAGGGTCACAGGAACCCAAATTCTCACCCATCCTTTCTGAATATACAGACCCAGTGCTCCTGGGGGAGGGAGTGGAAGGAAAGTGAAGTCAAACATCCACCTGCTCTTCCCAACCCTGTCATACCATACCCCAAAGGGCATCCCAGTGAGCCCAGCCTGGCCACCATCCTAAACCTGAATTTCACAGATGTTTTTTAAGCTGAATTTAGCTCAGTGAGCTGCCCAGCTGTGCTTCAGGAGCCAGGGGGAATTATTTATTTAAAATATTCTTAGCTTCTCTCCTGGTTTTTGTGCGTGTGTTGTTTTTTTTTTTTGTTGCCCACTCCAAGAGCATTCCCAGGGCTGCCCGATCTCTGAAATCCTCAGTGCCAGGGAAGGATCAGCCCAGGCAGAGTTGGGGGCACAGGGATGAGCTCAGACAGATGGCACAACAGACCCTGGGTCAGCTGCTGAGCTCCTCGGTGTGGAACACAAAACCTTGTGCAGGAGAGAGAGAGAAAAGCCAAGGCAGAAATAACTCCAGAGACCCCAGAGCAGGAGTGGGCCCTGCCCATGACCTTGGGAAGCACCCAGGGCTGAACTGAGCACAGAAATGACCCCAGACAGGGATCCTGCTGGAGCAGGGACACCCAGGGGACAATGACAACGACACCAGCCCAGGCCCTGACAAGTTCAAGGCTTCAGAGCTTCCCTTGAGCCAAAGCCCATCCCTTCTCCAGGAAGGATCCATTTCATCCCCACACTGGAGCTGTTTATTGAGGCACAAAGAGCCCAGCAGTGGGAATAAAAGGAGCTGAAACCTCCCTGGAAGGCAGCACATTTCCTGGTGGTCCCACAGAACACAGCCCTGGCTCAGCCAAGGATTCCCAGGGGGATGCACTCTTTAGAAAGATCACTAAATAACAAAAGGTTTGGGTTGGAAGGGATTTAAGGATCATCCCACGAGCCCAGGCTGCCCCAAGCACGTCCAACCTGGCCTTGAAGCACCTCCAAACTGGAGGCAGCACCCCAGCTTTAATCTCTGAATCATTTCTTTAGCTCCCAGATCCCTCCCTCCTGGGCTGGGGGAAAAAAGGAGGCTCAGCTTCCCACTGAAAGCACCAGCCCTGCAGTATCAAACTGTGGGAAAGGAAAAATCAAACACTAAAAAGCCCTTTTTAGGTGTCCACTCCACAAGGAGCTGCAGCAGAACTCTTCATTAGTCATGGCAAACTCGAAAGGAGCAAAAGGAACTAATGAGTAATGCAGCACCATAAAAAGGTAACAACCTCAATAAGAGGAAAATCAAACCCCAGCTCGAAACCTGCACGTAAACAAAGCCACAGAACCAGGGAGGGCTCGAGCCAAGGTGATCCAGCCCAGAAATTCCATCTGCACAAGTGCATTTGGAGCACTGCAGCCATCCAGAGCAGCTTGGAAATGGTGGGATCCTAGCCCTGGCATACGCACTAAAGCACAGAGACAACCATCATCTCCCTCATCTTGGCAATCCCTGCCAGGAATTGCCACTCCAGGAAGGAGCAGGTGAGGGCTAGTGGCTCCATCAAGCATATGTGACAGCTCTAAAAGCTGCATTTATGCAAGCAAATGGAGCAGAGCAGCTGCACTGCATTAACACCACTGCCTCTAAATGGGACTCGGGTATTTTTGTGACTGGAAATCTGCTCAAGGAGAAAAGAGCTCCGAGTTCTGTGCTCAGAGCAGCATTTCCAGCTCCTGGAGCACCATCCCATGCTCGTCTGCACATTCCAGCAGCACAGGCTTGTCCATGCTTTACAGGATGAGCAGTGAGAGTGTCCCTCTGCGGCATTCACATTCTCTGAAAAATCCCCTTGCCCAGGATTTTTTCCCTGGGAAGCTGAGAAGCCTCAGAGAAAAATGAAAACAATTCTGATCTCATTTGCTTCTCCTGTGTTTTGCTGCTTTGGAATGTGGTTGGAGATTGTTTCACTGGTTTCTTGTGAATTGTTTTGACTCAGTGGCCGACCAGTGCCAAGCTGCATCCAGACTCTGGAGAGAGTCACAAGTTTTCATTATTATCTTTTTAGCCTTCTGTCTGTATCCTGTATTCTTTAGCATAGTATTCTTTAATATAATATAGTAACATAAAATAATAAATTAGCCTTCTGAGAACATGGAGTCAGATGCACCATTCCTTCCTCCCTGCCACAGGGATCTCTGCAAATACAATATCCCTCACCAAAAAAACCCAGCCCAGAGAGGAGAACTGCTCCAACCACTGGAATTCCCAGCAGGAGGAACCGTGCAGACAACTAAAACCACACAGACCCCACCCATGACCTCAGCTAAGGGCTATAAAGAAAGATTTGAGCATTGACTTCAGTGTTTGCTCATCCAACTCAGGATTTCTGACCTGTTGTAAAAGTCCCCAGCAAGGGAATTTCCACCTCCACCTTCCCAGGCTGATGGAAAATGAGTTTCTGGTTCTTGTGGCCCTCAAGACGAGGTTAAAGCTGCACGTTGCCAAAAACTGAATGGACAAAACGACTCTAACTTATATTTTTTACCACCACACATCTCTTAAGCCACTTTCCTATTCCTGGAGGCCACCTGTGGGTAGAAACTTGGGCAATCCTTTCAACTCTGCAGGATTTTCCTCTTGACATGATGATATTCCCAGAAACCAGAGAGCCATGGAGTAAATTCTTATATAATATGATAATTGACTTGGTCTCTGAAGGATAAGCATGTCAAGATCCTAAAAATCATTTTTTTCCTTACCAATGCAATAAAGATGTGATTGAAAGTGTCGTGTTCTGGGTCTATGAGCAATATTCTCATAACTCATCATCTAAAACAAATTGTTCTTTCATTTGTACAAGTTAGAGGAGATTCCCAGTCAGACAAGCTGAAGGCAGGAGTTTAAACAGATTCTGCATGGCAGAAGGAATATTAATTTCCCTCCCCCCTGTTATGAATGTTAAATCACAGCTTCTCACCTAGGGTTAATTAATCTTTCCAAAGGTGCTCCAGCCCACCAAACACACCAGGAAGATCCTTCACACCAGGGAAGCCCCACCACAAATCTCAGAGCTCTGCTGCACGACCTTCCCTGGCAGGGAAGGAATAATTGAATGTGCAGAGAACTGCACTGGGAGCCTCATTCTTTGGAGGGAAAACAAAATTATCCCAGATCACGGGGTGGGTGTGGGAGAGGAGCTCCTTGGTGCTGGGGATCACTGGGATGAGCTGCCAGCTCCTGGCTGGGTTTGGGGAGGACTGGGAGGACACAAGGAGGTGTGGATGCCATGGTGTGTCCAGTTCACCTTGGTGTGCCCTGCCAGCTCCTGGCTGGGTTTGGGGGAGGACACAAGGAGGGATGGATGCCATGGTGTGTCCAGCTCATCTTGGTGTGCCCTGCCAGCTCCTGGCTGGGTTGGAGCAGGACTGGGAGGACCCAAGGAGGTGTGGATGCCATGGTGTGTCCAGCTCACCTTGGTGTGCCCTGCCAGGTCCTGGCTGGGTTTGGGGAGGACTGGGAGGACCCAAGGAGGGGTGGATGCCATGGTCTGTCCAGCCCTCCTGCTCCAGCTCACCTTGGTGTGCCCTGCCAGCTCTGAGCTGGATTTGGGGAGGACTGGGAGGACCCAAGGAGGGGTGGATGCCATGGTGTGTCCAGCTCATCTTTGTGTCCTGCCAGCTCCTGGCTGGGTTTGGGAGAGGACACAAAGAGGGGTGGATGCCACGCTGTGTCCAGCCCTCCTGCTCCAGCTCACCTTGGCGTGCCCTGCACAGGATCCTCCCTCACCTGAGCGCTCCCCACCCCCGCCGGGAGCCGGAGCAGCTTCCCTGGAGCACAAAAAGGCTCCGAAAGGTCTCCGGTGGAAGAATTACACAAGTCCCGTCACCAGCACGACTCAGGCGCGATTACCTGATTACAGAGCCATTTCCATAACAGACACCATTAGCACAGAGAGCTTTTGGCTTCTCCTTCCCCACCTCTATTGCCATAAAACACCATTCACTCCCATAATTGAACCTCCGGCAACAAAGGACCTCTAATGAACAGAGCAATTGCTGGGGGAGCTCAGACCCTAAATCCAGGCAGACAACAGCTCCTGGACCGAGTTCAAGCACATCCCCTGCTTAAATTCTTGTCTAGGGCCACTTGAAAACCCTGAAGTATTAAAGCATTAAAGGTGCTTGGGAGAGAACAAGGACGGTGTGCGGGCTGAGCAGGCTCCAAAGAGGAGGAGATGATGCTAATTATCCAGCTGGTAAAATGGAATCACTGGGGGGAAGAAATGAACAGCCAAGCCTGTTCCTGGTGCAAGAGCAGCTCTGTTTAAGCAGGGGTAGGGCACCAGCCCGGGAGGAGCAGAATTACATCAGGGTGGTGACAGGCAATCAATGAACACTCAATTAACACTTACAATATTACTAACTTAAGCAAAACATGTTTTTGCAAATGGTAATCTCTCCCTTGTACTGATACAGCCCTAATTTAATTTTCTTCAGCGCGCCAGCATCAAGCATGGAAAAGAAAAAGAATGAGGAGCCACCCTCTGAATGGGAATATCCTTCAAGAGAGGACTCAGAGTGGGGATGCAGACAGGGCAAGGCTGGGATTCCCACCTGGAATCACTTTCCATGAGGAGGCAACACTGGCCAAGCCTCCCCATGCCAATCCCTGCTGAAGCTGGGTTTATTTCCAGCTTCATTTCCTTGCCTCTTCTCCTTTCCCTCTCTGCAGCTTTAAGGTTGGTGAGGTAAGAGGTGAAAGTAACCTTCCAGAGCCCCGTGCCCTAATTAACATGCCAGCCACCCACTGAACGTAATGATGCCTCTTAATCTCTCTCCCTGGGTCTGCTGAGCTCCTCTGGGAGGTGGCACAGGGGATTTGTGGCTGCAGCATCCCCCAGGTGTGTGCGGGAGGCTCGGGGGTTGGTCAGTCTCATGGGGCAGCAGGAGGAGAGCAGAACCCTTCAGACACCCTGAACACATCCAAACAGAACCCTTCAGACACCCTGAACACATCCAAACAGAACCCTTCAGACACCCTGAACACCCCCAAACAGAACCCTTCAGACACCCTGAACACATCCAAGCAGAACCCTTCAGACACCCTGAACACATCCAAACAGGCCCATCCAGCCCTAAAAGCAGTGGGAAAAGGGCTTTTTTTTTTAAACTGGATAAGCCCTACACACGGGCTCAGCTGTCAGCAGCCCAATCCCTTCTGCACCACAGCCCTGCTGGATTTCACATCCCTGCTCTCCCCCACATCAGAAAAAAAAGCCTAAAAATTCATAACATAACTGCAAGATTTGAAGGGCAATAATGACCATTTTGAAAATCTTGTTTGAGTTGTGATTGACTCATGCTGAGCTTTTCCCACTCCAAACCTGCAGTTGACCTAAAAGAACGCTGGCAAGATGTATCATTTCAATTTAAAGAACAGCAAATGTACCAAGTCCTGGGTAATTTGCTCCTGTGCTTAAATATAAAGCTGTACAAAAATAAAACATGGCTTTTTCTTGTCTGGATTTATCCAGCTTGAGCACCCAGCCACAGAACCATGGCCTGCCTCCCAACCTTTGCCTAGCAGAACTCTCTCCCCCTGCTTAAGTACTCCTGGACAATAATCAAATCACTCTCTTTTGTGAGGAGAAGATTGGGCTTCAGTCTCTCTCTCTCCAGCCTGTTTTACAGCCCTCGCATCATCCCCGTGGCTCTCCCCTTATCTCCCTCCAGTTTGCCAACATCATTTTTAAGGTATAGATACCAGGGCTGCACACAATGCTCTTCCTGCTTGTATTCATTATTTCTCTGCTTAGACAGCCCGAGATAGCATTAGCACTCCTGAGGATTCACAGCACAGCACAAGACCAGCCAGTTATTGATAAGATAATGAAATTAAGCCCCTGCTTCTCACCTTGATGTGGCAGCTCCCAGGGGTTCCTCTCTCCAAGTGTGGGTTTTACTCCCCTCTCTCGTTAGCGTGGATTAGTAAATTATCACAGGGGCTACCTGTGCCCTCAGCCCTTCCCTCTGTAACCCAGGGAACTGGCTAAACCCCACACCCTCACACTCATCCACGTGGGAACACGGACAACTCGGCTCAGAGGTGCTGCAGACACCCCAAAATCCAATGTTTGCCACCAGAGCTCCGGGCTGGAGGAGGGGAGTCCCTGCCCAGGCACAGCCACAGCCGCTGTGCCTTGGTGCTGCTGCCTCCTGGGAGCCCAACAAGCTCCAGCAGCCCGATCCCAGCACTGCCAGGACATCCCTGCTCCTGCCAGGACCTGCCCTGCCACGCCAGCACCACCGTGTTCCCTCCAGGGCATCTCCCACGCGCAGCACAGCTCCCGCCAGAGCCTCCTTCCCAAGCCATGCTCCCCCTTCCCAAGCCATGCTCCCCCTTCCCAAGCCATGCTCCCCCTTCCCTGGCTCCAGCAGGATTTTGGGAGCTGGGAAAGCCCCTGGCCCCACTCCCCCACCCCGAGGTGCCTCTTGGGCAGCACTGCCAGCACGCTGCAGGCTCAGGGATGCCAGCTGGAAACTGCAAACTCATCCAGGATCCTCACCCAGGGGTTTGCTCCCAGCGCCTTCCCCTCTTCCCTACCCCCAGCCCCAGCAGTTGGGAGTTCATATGGCTGGATTTTCTCACCCACAGTCAGGGGAAAGGAAAAAAAAAAATTGTCATAGAAAATGTGCGAGCACTGACATCTTAAGACAAAAAAAGATGCAGATTTCTCAACTGTTCACAGCACATTATGGAAATACATTCTCAGGGACTATTAAATATGGGATTATTGACTAGATGAGCAGCAGCTCAATGGACTGGCTTGCAAATATGTCTTTAGACAATTCTTAAAATGCAGATTAATTATCTAACAGACAAGAATATTTTTTTTTTCCTACAGACTTTCTAATGATCTGTTGCATAAACAAGCATCCAGACAGTTTTGTTTGCACTTGTGGTGGCTGCGATGTTCTTCAAGAACTAAACGGTGACTGAGACTTAAATCTTATTTAACACCCAGCAGGAACACAACAAAAGGCACGTCAGTCCAAATCACTGAAAGCCACGTCTCCTGAGAGACCCTTGGGAGGTCCAGCTGCCAAAAGACCCCAATTCCCAAACACCAAAGTCCTGATATTCCACAGAGCATTCAATTCTTTCCATGTTTATGCCATTAAAACAACTGCATCAGTGTCCATCATTTAACCCCCCAACCCCTTTGGAAATGAGGGAGGAATGTAGGTCTAAAGAGATATTTTCAGTGCTCTGCAGGTTCAGGAAAACATCCCTGTGGGAATTCCATTTGAAATTCCTACTGGAATTCCCTTGGAGGTTGGAGCTGGGGGAGCCATTGCACCGAGCTCTGCCCTCACCTGCAGATTCCTTCTCACCTGTTCAGCCAGAATTTAAAATTCCCATCTTGACTTTCAGTTTATCATGGGTGTAATGCAGAGCCCAGTGGTCTATTTCCTCCCTGAAGGTAATTAACTTGTTATTTGTCAGCTGTGCTTCCAGCTCCCAACCCTCCACTGCTCGGTGCCTTTTGTGACGGGTTCAAATGCTGCTGGGTGTCAAACCCACCGCAAAGCAAGTGTGAAACATTATTATTCCAGCTTCACACCCACTTTCCCCCGGTGTGAACAATAATGCAACGTGTGAGACAGTGATGAATGGGGCCTGGAGAGGACCAGATGCTCGGTGAGCATCAGCACAGGCTCTGCCCCAAACGTTTCTGGGGCTAAAATGAGATGTGATGGCCAGAGCTGCACACACAGCCCTGAGCAGCACTCGGGAGCAGGAACAGGAAATAAGCAGAGAGCAAACAAGAAAGCAGCAAGGGCAAACAAGCAGTGTGGGTAGATGTCACTGTCACAGTTCCTGAAAAGTCCCTTCGCCAGGATTTCTTCTCCTGGGAAGCTGAGAAGCCTCAGAAAAGAGTGAAAACAATAATTATCTGATTGCCTCTCCTGTGTTTGCTGCTTTGGAATGTGGTTTGGACATTGTTTACCAACTGTCCCTTGTTTCATGGGAATTGTTTTTACTTAAAGACCAATCACCATCAGCTGTGTCAGACTCTGAGGAGTCAGTCACGAGTTTTTCATTATCATTCTTGTTAAACCTTCTGCATTTATCCTTTCTCTATTCTGTAGCACAGTTTTAGTATAGCCTTCTTTTATATAATATAATATAAAATAATAAATCAGCCTTCTAAGAACATGGAGTCAGATTCACTCATCTCGCCCCTACAAATACCACAGGTAGAAGGTGAGATTCTTTGATTACCTCTTTTTTGGGGTGGAAGAAAGCGGTTTTGGCACACCTAGGAGCGTACAGCTCAGCAGTGGTTGCCATGAACTGAGTTTGCAGCCCCTGGCTCAGCCACTTCACCCAAACCAAGCCAGATTTAGAGCAATTCTCCCAGCCACAGCAGCAATTTGCTGCTTCATCACAGCCTAGAAAGGACAAGCTGCCCGGTGTGGGTCCCACCACAGCCTCCAGCAGCAGTGACGAGGAGCCCTGCAGTCCCTGTGTCTCTGAGCAGGGACAGAGAGCCATCAAACAAACCCTCAGCATCAAAACACCGCAAAGAAAACATCAGAAAACATCAGAAAACATCAGCTCCTGTCACCTGAAACTCTGGGGTTTGAGCAGAAGGTTTGCACAAAGGTCGAGGCTGAACAGGGGGTTCTCAGGAATCCATCCCCTCCTGAGGGGGCACAGATGATCTCTGTGATCAGATCCAGCTGTGGGGAGAGGGGGAAGAGGCAAGGGAAGCTGATTTCCTGCTGGAGCAGCTGAGGTGTGAGCACACAGCTCAGATCCTGACCTGAAACCGCTCCAGCAGGAGCCAGGGATGCTCCCAGGTGTCACACAGCTCAGGGAGAGCTGCTCCCCACGGCTTGTTCTCCTCCTCCCCGACAAACACACCACAACAGCCCCCAAAAAGGTGAAAAAACTGCTTTTTAAAAATAGCAAAGTCTTCAAGGAGCCGAGCACATGCCTGAGTGGGTGGGAAATTAGTGTTTTATTGTGGCTCTCTGCTCACAGGGGCTGAGACCTCAGATGACTTGTTTGTGCCCTGCACGGATTTTTGCAGACTCATTATAAACCCTGGCAAAGAGGGGTTTGTAAGGTCACAGGAGAATTTCCATTAACTGGAGCCTGGCTGGGGATTGCCAGCATGATCTATGTCTCCCATTTATGCATATGCAGGGAGGCCAAGAGGAAGCTCCTTTGCTTTATTTCCACATCATTGTGCTGATGCTGAGCTCACCAAATAAACAAACTGAAAAGCCAGTGGGGAAGCAGGGGGAGGGAAAAAAAAAAAGAAAAAAAAAATTACAAAATGCTGTGCCTGGCTGTCTCCTTCATGAAGGATGCAAATGAATTCTGCAGACTTTGAAGGCAGAGATGAAAATCCCCCAGTGCTGGATGGCTCAGCAGGTGAGGCACTGGGTGGGAATTCTGTTGGTATTTTGTTACAGAGCTGCTCACGTGTGATGGGGACAAGGAATAAACGTTGGTATGGGGATGAGAGCTGCCTCAGGGAGGAGCAATTCAGAACCCTCTGGGCTCTCCAGTCCCCCTCCCAGCACCGAGGCACCACAGACCTCTCAAAGGCTGAATTTCAAACACGGAACGTCCCCAAGGAGCCAGGATGGAAGCACCACGGACCTGGGGGAAGTCACCCCTGGAGAAGGACGGCTGATGCCAGCTCCTTCATCCCTGAGCCATCCCCTGCCCCCTCGGGAATCCAGGGCTGGCCCCACCAGGAGCTCAGGGCTCAGCAGGGCTCCCCTGATCAACTCCACAGCAGCAAATCCAGCAGGATGCTGGCACAGCCCCGGCACCCAGAGCCCCGGCTCCAGCAGCAGCACATCCCCGAGCTGGTGGGCTTTGGGAAGAGCTGATGTCACTGCAGAGCCCCCTCTGAGCCACCCAGAGATGGGGAGAGCCCTGTTTGCCCAGCAGAGCATCTCCTGGGGCTGCCCAGCACCTGCAGCTCGTCCACACAGCCCCAGACCGCCTCAGCTGCACACAAACCACACCAACTCTTCATGTCCCTGCGTGTTCTCCCACAGAATCACCCAGGATTTGTTTTCAGGGAAGGGCTCGTTCAGGTTTTCCCTTTTTTGCTCAAATCTGAGTTACACCAGCTGCACACTCCAACCCAGCAGCTTTCCCTCTGAATTCTTGCAAAAGCAACCCCTTCCTGTCAGCATGTTCACTCTGCCTAACCCAGCTCTGATCCATTTCCACCTCCAAATCATTAAAGATAATAAATAAGCCCAGCCTCAGTGTGAGGAACCTTCACATAATCACATATCTACGCTCCCATCAGCACTCGGCCATTACACTTCTATTTTCTGCAGCTTAACTAAGAAAGCCAGCACTGAACTCTGCCCCTTATCCCACAGCTATTTATTGCCCACATTCTGCTATTTATTTCCTAAAATAGTCTCTTTTGGGTGGATTTAATGAAATATCCAAATAAATTAGGCCCTTTGGAAGATGTTGAACTCTTATTTCCTCAGCCTCAGGAAGGAAGGCTTCCCTACTGGGCAGCCATCCTCTGCATATAAACGGTGGTGATTTGACCCCCAGGGATAAACCAGCCAAGTATTTGAGGGATAATTACACCCTCCCAGCAGGCATAGAAGAAAAAACTCAGTTACCTGATATCCCAGCTCTTCCTCAGGTTTGGTTTCTGTACAGGCAGAGTGTGGCAAAAATTCCTGCTGCATCCATCAGCTCCCTCTGCCCACTGGGGCCTTGGAAATGGCTGGGAGGAGGAGGAGGAGAAGAACAAAAGAGGTGTCCTCCCCTTTTTGTTTACACCTGTTGCTATTTTACACCTGATTTATCCCAGATTACTGATTTGGATCACCCTGGGTCCATCTCTCCATCTTTGAACAATCCACTCCCTGCTAACTGCCCTCAGCTGGGCACTGCCAGCTCTGTCCTGCCCAGCAGCCCCTCCCTGTGACCAGCATGGAAACCATCCTGGTTTGTCCTCTGCAAGGTGTCCCTGCCCATGGAATGAGATGAGCTCCAAGTTCCCTTCCAACCCAAACCATTCTGGCCTTCTCCAGTCTGCTCCTCACTGCATTTTCCTCCTCCTTCATCCTAACCAAGTCCCACATCCATCAGCAACCCAAATCTTCCAGAGGCACCAGGACAAACACCAAAATCCCTGTGTGTAACCACCACAATCTGTCCTGCAGGCTCCATGCCACAAATGAAGTTATGATGGAATCCTTAAAGCTGCTCCATGACCTCCTCACAGCTTTTACCCCTTCTTTTATCTCCTCAAGCCCCCCATTTTTCCTGTCAGGGACCCCATGGCTGCCCTGAGGTGACAAAGTGGAGTTTGCATCCTGCTGTGCACAGGCACAGCTCCAGCCATCCCACAATCTCCTTCCTGGACAAATTTTTCCTTGTGGAGCTGCTGACACCCCAGTGATTCCTCCCTGCAAGCTGTTCTCCTGCTCAGCCACAATTTCACTGTTCCTCCTGTTCACACACAGCAAGAGGTGCCTGGTTTTAACAGATTCCTCACCTTTTACGTGCTGCCTCAGAAACCCCTTGCCCCAGAACAAAAAGCATTTCTGAGGAGGCTTGCAGAACTTCTGTCTTGCCTTCTGCCTGCCCAGAAGCATGAAAAATAAATAAAATCTGACCCCAACAAGTGCTGCCCACAAAGATCTCTCCCCAAAGTCAGTGAAAATCAATATCCACACCTCAGGAACATCAGCAAGCCTTTAAAAAGGGCAAGACACCGACTGTCTGGTCATGCTGAGTGCTGAGCAAAACCAGGATAAAGCTTAAATTGCCTTCAAAAAAATGAAGTTTCTTGGAGGAGAGTGTTCTCCTCTGCCTGCCTGACCCTAGGGATGCTTCAGCTCCTTCATCTCTCGTGTCAGCCCTTCCTCCTCCTCTCCCCAGTGAAAAGCCCCAGCTTCTCCTCCAGCCAAGCCTTCCCTCTGGCCCTGTTCCACATGGAAAACCAGCAGGCTCCTCCAGGAGGAGCAGGAATCTGATCCCACGTGGAGCACAGAGCTCCCACACCACAGCCAGGTGCTTTCCCACCAGAATTCCCCCTGCCATCAGCCAGGATTTAGCTGAGCATCCTCCCAGCTCCTGGGTGAGTTTGAAGTTCGCTCTCTGCTTTTCCTCCAAGCAGAGACATGGCTGTGAGCACACACAGATGAGATTTCCTGGCACACTGAAGCTTCCAGGCTGCTCTGCAGGCAGCCCTGCCCCTGCCTTGCCTCGCTGCTCCTTTGAGGAGCTCTCAGAAGCCCAAGTCCCTCAAATCCTGCCCCCCTCACCCCCAGATTGCTGAGTGCTCCTTGGCACCCAGCTGTCCAGACCTCTGCCAGCCCACATGACTCCTTGGCTGATTTTCCTTGCACAGCTTGCAAAAGAAATCTCCAGCAAGAAACTTGCAGCAGCATCTCTGTGCTACTGGAAGCTGCAGGCAGCTGCTCCAATTCAGCCACTGAGAACCAATCTTTTCAAGGAGATGTTCGTGTCTTTATCCCAAGATTTTGGGATAAAACCCTTCATTTTTGGGGTTCACCTTCCCCAGGCAGCCTGTTCCCACCACACACATTACAAAGGGTCTAAAAGAAATTGAAAGGGTCTAAAGGAAATTTTTTTAAAGGAGCATTCTCCTTCCCTGTGCTGCCACTCTCTGCTCAGCACAGCCTGTCAGCAGCTCCCTCTTCCCCAAAATTCCAGCTGTCTCATCCCAGGGTATTAATTCCTGCTGCCAGGTGCAGGGGAAGGCACCACCTGCGAACCACAGAGAGCCACAGAGCAACTTTCCCAACTTCTGGCTCTGCTCGTCAGGCCCAGCCCTGAAATGGAAACCGAGAGGGGCCGGTTCTGCCTCTCACCATCGATTTCTGCACGCAGATGGTTCCCTTCAAATCCCCAGCCTCAGACACATCAATACCCAAGCAGGCTCGCATCGAGACACTTTAAACACGCCTCGGCGCGGTGGGAGCCTCACTGCGGATCGTTTCTCCCCCTCTGGGATACGAGACTCGAGCAAAGCACGGCAGGGAAGCCCCAGCACGGCCGCATCCCCCTCCTACCTGCGAGCACACACGGCCGAGCACCCGGGAGCCGGCGGCAGAGGCGGCTGCCGGCTCTGTCAGACTCCTGGGGGATGCTCCCGGCTCTCTCCGATGCCGTAGACTCCCGACTCGCTGCCCAGGGAGGCGGGCAGGGCTCTGCCCCCGGCTGCCTGCAGCGGTCACATCCAGCCGGGATGTGGCTGCCGGAGGAAAAGCTGCCTCGCCTCGCCGAGACAAAGGGGCTGGCTCCTCCTGGGGGGCTCTCCCGAGGGGTGGGCGCTGCTGGAGCCCCGTCAGAGCGGCCGGGATGCGGTGGCAGAGCGAGCGGAGCTGTCCCTCAGCATCTCTCGCTAGCGGCTGGTCCCCGGGGAGGCGGGCACGGCGCTGGATGCTCCGGCCAGCGGCACCTCCCCGCGAAGGACACGCGTGTGGCGACAAAGCCAGCCCCGCGGGGGTCCGCTTAACTCCCCCGGGGCCACAACCCCGCCGTCTCAATCCTAGCCGGCCAAAGAATCCAGCCCGGTGGATGGCGAGAGCCGAGCGGCACTTGCAGCATCGCGCACCTACGCAGAGCCCCGGCCCGAGCCGCAGCTAAGCCGGAGTTTGGGCATCAATCAGCCGGAATAAAGTTGGGCCTAGGAAGAGGTTTCTGCGCGGAGTTTTCCCCGCACGCTGCCCGGGCTCGGCGCTGCCGGCTCACCGGAGGAGTCTGCGAGCATCAGCCCCGCACGTCTGCGCACACAGCGAGCGCCTCAGCGATCCCAGCGCGAATCATTCCCGAGCACAACTCCGCACAAACGCCTTCCAGAACAGCGACCCTTCCCTCCCCCATCCAAAGCCTGAGCGAATACGAGTTAAAGAGCGTTTTCCTCGCCGCCTCCGAGCGCGGCACGCAGGCTGCGAGCCCGGCAAGCCGCGGGCAGCATCCCTCCCTGCCCGCCGCACGCTCCCGCACCCGGGAGCCGCTCCCAGGTGATCCGCACGAGTTGGAGCCACACCGAGTGTCCCCTCCCCGCGCTCTTTGAACTTCAGCTCTGCTAAGAAGAGCCCGAGCGTGGCATTTTTCAACTCTTGGTGCTCTAAAACACCGCAAAGGGCTGGTCCCAAAGTCCTTCAGCGAGTGCGGGAGGCGGTCGGGGAGCACCGGCTGTGGCCGAGGGGGGCTGGATGTGACCGGGGAGGGCTGGATGTGGCCGGGGAGGGGGGGACCGAGTGCCAGCCGGGGGCACCGCCGGCAGCCAGCGAGCGGCGGCAGCCGCGGCTCCGAGCGCTCCCGGCCCCGCGGCTCCGCAGCGGCGGGCAGCGGCCGCACCGAGCATCCCGCGGGGGTCCCGGGGGAGCCGTGCCCGCCCCCCGCCCCAGCCGCCATCCCCCCTGCGCCCCGCATCCCCCCATGGCTGCCCGCGGCTCGTACCTGGGCTGGGCTCTGCCCGCGGCTGCTCCGGCCCCGCTCGGCAGCGGCGGCCGCGGGTCCCCGGCGGCGGCCGCGGGAACTGCAGGGGGCGGGCGGGGGGCGCTGCCCGGGCACCGGGACCGCCGGGCCCTACGGCACGGCTCGGCACGGCACGGCACGGCACGGCTCGGCACGGCTCGGCACGGCTCGGCACGGCTCGGCACGGCTCGGCACGGCTCGGCAGGGAGAGAGCGGCGCAACGGGATGGAGGCGGGGATGACAGAGGGACAGGGGACAGGGATGGATCAGGGGATGCGGCGCAACCCGGGGACCAGGATGGATGGAGAGATGAGAGAACAGGGCTGGATGGAGGGATGCAGGGAGAGCAGGGGATGCGGGATGGATGGGGGGATGAGAGCAGAACAGGGGACAAGAATGGATCAGGGGATGAGAGGAGAACAAGGCGAGATGGAGGGATGCGGGGAGAGGACAGGATCCGGGATGGAGGGAGGGATGAGATAAAGGGATGTGGGGAGAGCAGGAGAGTGGGATGGATCAGGGGATGCAAGGAGAGCAGGGGGTTAAGGATGGAAGGAGGACCAGGCAGGATGGAGGGATGCAGGGAGAACGGGGCAGGAAGAGCAACGGACCGGGGATGAACAGAGGAGTGGGCAGGATGGAGAGAGGCAGGAAGAAGAGGACACTAAGGATGGAAAGAGGATGGAATGCAGAGAGGATGGAAGGAGGACCAGGCAGGTTGGAGGGATGGAAGGAGGAGCAGGCAGGATGCAGAGAGGATGGGGCACTGAGCTGTGCCAGGGGAGGTTTGGGATGGAGCTCAGGAAAAGGTTCTTCCCCCAGAGGGTGCTGGCACTGCCCAGGCTCCCCAGGGAATGGGCACAGCCCCGAGGCTGCCAGAGCTCCAGGAGGGGTTGGACAGTGCTCCAGGGATGCCCAGGGTGGGATTTGGGGGTGTCTGAGCGGGGCCAGGAGCTGCACTGGATGATCCTGGGGGGTCTCTCCCAGCTCAGCCTGTTCTGTGGTTTGCTGATTCTAAGGATGGAGGGAGCACAAGAATCTGGGATGGAGGGCAAGGACCAGTGTGGCACTGGAACTATTGCTGCCAACAGTGACCAGCTTAAGCCCAGACTAAACATCTCTGACTGGGACAGCTGGGTTTGTAAAAGCTGTGCTTGCTCCCCCACACATCCCAAATCCTCAACTGCTTTGGGACTCCCTGCCAGCACCCCGAGTGCCCCTCCTTCTCCCCTCCCTGAGAAGGACATAAGTGAGATAATTTTGCTCCCAGCTGCTGAAATCTTCATATTAAAGCTCAACCTCCTCCTGGTGCCCTGAGCAGCGACCCAGGCTGGGGAAAGCATCATCCAGCCCTGGGCAGCAGGGGTGGGACAGAGCCCTCCCTGGTGTGAGCCTGGGAAAGGCCAGGCAGGATCCTGATCCTGATCCTGATCCTGGGATGCTCCAGCCTGGCCTGCAGTGCTGCAGTCCGTCCTCCTGCTTCTGTTTGTTTGTCATGGCAAGGAAAGCAAAGCTTTTAAAGCATCAATTAATTGGACTCTTGCATTAAGAGCAATGAACTATTATTTGACAGAAATTCATCTTCCCCTCCTGCTGAGAAGAAATAAGCTGGAGGAAAAGAATCAGCTTCAGAGGAGAAAAATAAAACGCCTCTGCCTCAGAGACAAATTACTCATGAGATACACAGGTAACAGGCACGGGGAGTTTGAGCTCATCCTTTTACACATCATTTCCCTCAGGACAACAGCCACAAGTCAGTGGCTTTGTGGCAGATCCCTTTGTCCCCATGTCCCTGCCCAGCAGGCCGTTCCCAGCATTTATTATTCCTGGAATTGATGAGCATTCCCCTCATCTGGGCTGCTAATTAACAACTGTGGCCCCTGCAGGTCCAGGTTCAGCCCTGCCTGGGCGAGCAGAGGTTTGGCTGACAGAGCTGGGGTACCCAGAGCAGCCTCAGAGCCACGTCCAGGAGTGGGAGCTGGACAGATCCCACCTCTCACCTCAGCTCTGAGCACACCTGGGCCAGGCTGGGCTCCCCCACCCACCTTGATCCAGGTGGATTCTGCATCCTCCCCGTGGCTCCTGCCTTGGGCCAGCACCCCACTCTCTTTTAGGGATTTTTTGAGTGGTTCAGATCCATCTCTGCCACGCCCTGAGCCCTCCATGCAGTTACTGGAGCCTCAACTCAAGACCTGGAAACCCAGAATTTCTCCAGAATCTCCACGGCATGGCCTAAATCAGAGCAGAATCCCCAGTTAAAGCACCCTGGCAGCCAACAGGGTGAGCAGAAAGCAGGAAAACAGAGGAGGCAGCTCCAGAAACTGCCTGCAAAGAAACCTGGTTTGGTTTGGGGGGGAAAAAACCCAGGATTCCAACCAGAGGAGAGAGGTTTCCAAAGTGCCTTCTGCTGGGAAGTGTTACGTGGGGAGAGGAGGGGGAGGGAAGGCACCCAGCGGGGTTTAAAATAGAGTTTGGTCATTTTATGAATGAGGGGATGTGACACAGCTCCCTGCCAAAGCTGGAGGGTTTGCTGACCTAGAAAAGGCTGTTTGGGGAAGGAGCTGTTGTTGGTGTGAGGCTGCAGATCCAAGTGTTACGGAGGGGGAGGGATCCCACTCACACTCAGGGCGCTCAGGGAGGAGGTGCTGAGGCTTCCAAAATCCCTCAGGGGTGCTCAGGGCAGGGCTCTGCTCCCCCCCAGCCAGCCCGGGGTGCCCCTGCCTGGGGAATCCCTGCCAGGACCTGCCCTGAGGTCACCCAGGCACGGGGGGCAGCAGGGCTGGGGAAGGGAGCAGCACAAAGGGCTGGGGCCAGGGCAGGGCAGACCCAAACCCCTCTGGGGTCTCAGTCCAGACACAAACACTTTTTGGGGTCACAATCCAGACCCAAACCTGTTATGGGGTCTCAATCCAGACTCAAACAATTTTTGGGGTCTCAATCCAGACCCAAATGCACTTCAGGGTCTCAATCCAACCCAGGGTCACAATCCAGACCCAAACACTTTATGAGGTCTCAACCCAGACCCAAACACACTTTATGGGGTCTCAATCCAACCCAGGGTCACAATCCAGACCCAAATACAGTCCAGGATCTCAGCACAGACCCAAATACTTCATGGGTCACAATCCAGACCCAAACACACTTTATGGGGTCTCAATCCACACCCAAACACACTTTATGGGGTCTGAGTCCAGACCTAAACCTGTTTTGGCGTCTCAGTCCAGACTCAAACACTTTTTGGGGTCTCAATCCAAACCCAAATACACTTCAGGGTCTTGATCCAACCCAGGGTCACAATCCAGACCCAAACACTCTATGGGGTCTCAGTCCAGACCCAGGGTCACAACCCAGACCCAAATGCACTTTATGGGGTCTCAGTCCAGACCCAAACTCTTTATGGGGCCTCAGCCCAGACCCAAACAAATTTTGGGGTCTCCATCCACTCCCAAACACCTTTTGAGGCCTCAATCCAGATGCAAACATGATTTGGGGGCTTAGTCCAGACCTAAATACGCTTTGGGGTCTCAATCCAGTCTCTGGGTCTCAACCCAGCCCCAAACACTTTCTGGTGCCTCCATCCAGCCCCAAACCCTTTCCCCAGCAGCAGCTTTGCCAGGAGGGTGTAGGGAATCCTGCACATGGATGAATCTGCCCCAATATTCCCCACATTTCAGGCTGGTTTTTTTGGGAATAATCCCACACCTCCAGCTCCAGACATCTGGAACAAAGAGCCCCCAGCAGTGCCCACTGCTTCCCTCCTAGCAGGTTTATTTATCCAAGCAATTAAATTCTCTTTTCCCTGTCAGCTGCAGGGAGAGGGGCTCTGATCTCAGACTGACGTGGAGGTGAGCAGTGAATCATTTAAAAAAAAAAACTGCTACATTTATCTTCATAGGTGGCTGTATTTCAGCAGAACAGTAAATAACAGCCCCTCTGCAAAAAAAAAAGAAAATAAAAGCCAAATTCAGGCAGAGCTGAGAGATTTCAGGGGATAAAAGGCACTGAAAGTCAAGATTTGACTGAGACACAAAGAATAAATCTATTATGGGTGTGATTTTTTTTCACCCAGGTTCATAACAAGTTTTTTATTGGTAATAGAAGACATCCAAATGAGATAATTTTATAGATAAGAGCTGCTCTGAAGGAAGCAGTGAGAGGAACAAGTAGCCTGTGGTAGTTATATAAAAAAGCCCAGCTAATTATAAATATATATTTAGATAGCTCCAAGAAGTTGGTAGGATGAGTTAGATAAATAAGGAACATTCTGTGGAACAGTTTGTTTGCCTTGTCTTCCATGCAAAAAGGAAAATGTGGGTGAATTTCACCGAGCTGGAGAGGCAGGAGTGGCATCTGCCACATCCTGATGCAGGGTTTGGGAGGATATTCCTGGTCCCAGCTGGGGAGGCAGCTCCCCAGCCTGATTTGGGAACTGCCAGGAATGCACGTGGGGTTGGGGATTTTAGTGCCCAAAGCTTCCCAAAAAGGGATCCCACCCCCCCCTCAGGTGCTGCACTCGCAGTGGGAGAACCCTGGGAGATCAGAGAGCCTAAAGAAGGTGCAATATTGAAGGAATTTGGGATTTTTGCCACTTTAGGGACGGGGAGCAGAGGGTGGCAGCAGCGACAGGATCTCAGGGAGGTCCCACAGGACATCTCAGGATCCATCCCCTCAGGCAATCATAAAAATCATAAATATTGGACTGATCATTTCCAGCCATCACTCTGTTCTTTTTTTTTTTTTAATTTTTTTGTTCTCCTCCTCCTCATTACTGCATCAAAGGATGTTTTCTCCTCTGTGCATTCCATTCACACCCCAAAGAGAAAGGGAAGCAGAAAAGTCGTTCAAGTGAGGCAGAAAATAAAAAAGAATCCAACCAAAACCCAACCTCTCTTTGAAATGTGGGGGAAACAAAAGATGAAGAGACAAAAGATGAAGAGACTTTCAAGGGAGGAAGGAAGAATGAAATGAGTCATGGGCAGGCTGGGACAAGGATTCAGGAGGGGACCTCTCATTGCTGCAACAGGTTCAGGGAATTCCCTGGCTGTGATTTTTGGGGTGATTTCACCTGCTTTTAGATCTCCACCAGTTTGTAAAACCTTCCTTTTCCAGGCAGAGGTCAGAGGGGTGGAGGCACCTCGAATCCCTGCAGAACTTTTCCCATCAGCACAGGGCACAGCATTGTCCAGCTCTCAGAATTCCATGGAGAGTTCCAGCTCTCAGAATTCCATGGAGAGTTCCAGCTCTCAGAATTCCATGGAGAGCTCCAGCTCTCAGAATTCCATGGAGAGTTCCAGCTCTCAGAATTCCATGGAGAGCTCCAGCTCTCAGAATTCCAGCTCTCAGAATCTCAGCTCTCAGAATTCCATGGAGAGTCAGGAAAGGAAGGCAGCAAAGGGAAGGCTCAGTCCTGGGGCAAGGAGCACCTGAGCAGGGAGATTTGGGTCTGCTGAGAGCTCAAAGCCTGAATTTTGTAAGGGAATTTCAAGCATGGAGCCCCTGAAGGAGCTCTTGGAATTCCAGCTCTTGTAATTTCATGGAGGGAAAGGGGAAAGGAAAAGGGGAAAGGAAAAGGGGAAAGGAAAAGGGGAAAGGAAAAGGGGAAAGGAAAAGGGGAAAGGAAAAGGGGAAAGGAAAAGGGGAAAGGAAAAGGGGAAAGGAAAAGGGGAAAGGAAAAGGGGAAAGGAAAAGGGGAAAGGAAAAGGGGAAAGGAAAAGGGGAAAGGAAAAGGGGAAAGGAAAAGGGGAAAGGAAAAGGGGAAAGGAAAAGGGGAAAGGAAAGGAAAGGAAAGGAAAGGAAAGGAAAGGAAAGGAAAGGAAAGGAAAGGAAAGGAAAGGAAAGGAAAGGAAAGGAAAGGAAAGGAAAGGAAAGGAAAGGAAAGGAAAGGAAAGGAAAGGAAAGGAAAGGAAAGGAAAGGAAAGGAAAGGAAAAAGGAAAAAGGAAAAAGGGAAAAAAAAGGGAAAAAAAAGGGAAAAAAGGGGGAAAAAAGGGGGAAAAAAGGGGGAAAAAAGGAAAAAAGGAAAGGAAAAGGGAAGTAAAAAGGCAAAGGGAACAAGGCTAGGCCAGTCCTAGGGGAAGGAGCCCCTGAGCAGGAGATCTGGATCTGCTGAGAGCCCTGAGCTCTGTCAGGGAATTCCGAGCACGGAGCCCTGAGGAGCAGCTGGAGCAGAGACCACGCTGCTGCCCTGGATTGTGGGGCAGGAATTTGTGCCTAAATCAGAGAAATAGGTTTGCTGAGAAGGAGAAGCCAAGGCTGGAGCCATTTGCTGTTCTGGGGGGGCTGTCACAGCATTTCCAGCAGGAAAAAACAACTTTGTTTCTCTGGGATGAGAATTTTCCCAGGTTCTGAGGAGCACTGAGCCAGCCCAGCCTCAGCAGAGTTTTCTCTCAGCTCCCATCTCGCAGAGGGAGACAGATGAGGCAGAGCTCAGCAGTGACAGGGGCAGCTTTATTATGGCACAATGAAGAAATTGCAGAGCAGAAAAGATGAGTTCAGTAGAGGCTGCAATCGAGGCTATTTGACTTGTGCTGCATGCACGGCCCAAAAGGAGGGTGATGAATCGCTCAGGGGGGTTCTGAAATGCAGTGCACCCACTAAATCCAAAGAAACACATCAGAAAAAAAAAAAAAATCAGTATTTGGAGGTGAAAAACCAGGTTAAGGGCAGGCACAGGGGGACGTGGGCAGTTCTGGAGTGGAGTTTTTGTGGTGAAGAGCCAGAGGAATGGGATGAAACTGAAGATGGTAGAAGGATTTAAAAACGCCACCAAGAAGGGTTTGATCTCCCCCTCACCACGAGGCCCAAGCAGCTGGAGCTGCATCAATCCCATCTTCATAAAACTGAGAGAAAAGGGTTTTTTCAAAGGGAGCTGACAAAAGGAAAGCACAAAGCTCTCTCCTCTCTGTGCTAATTCAGAGCTGAGGAGTTGTTTCAGCACCAGAAGTGGGCTCTGAATTGAATTTTGGAGAGACAGAAGGGAGGGAGATGTGCTCATTAATATCCCAGCATAACAATAACCCCAGATAATGCAAATTATTGCCAAAGCTCCAGAGAGCTGAGAGAGATGGAGATTCACTCTGGAGCTGCACTCCACGGAGTTTATTCAGCAGCTCTGAGTAAATATCAACAAGAAGGTTAAAATATTGATCAGGGGAGATGCTCCACGCTGAATAAGCTGCAGACATCTGGAAACAAACAAACTGCTGCAAGAAAAGAAGAGGCTGGGATATTTTGGGGGTTTCATTCTGCCAAAAAAGCCCAACTCGATGATTTGCAGCTGTAAACTCCCAGCAGCTGAGGAAGAAGGAGAAAAAAAATAAATAAATTATTTTCCTGATGAAAGGAAAAGCTGGTGGATTTTTGGTTTGGGATGGGGAGAAGAGCAGGAGGCTGAAGCAAGAAATGCACTGGGATGGAATAATGGAATTTTAAGGAATTTTAATTTTTTAAGGCTGGAAATGCCCTTTAAGATCAGTAAGTGACAAAATCAACCCATCAGCCACAACAGCACCACCAAACCACATCCACAGGTCTGGACATCCCCAGGGATGCTGAACCCACCCTGCCCTGCTCCAAGCCCTGGAATTCCCACCCTCAATCTCACCTGGAACAACTCCAGGCTGTCTCCTCTCATTCCCACCTTCCTTCTCCCAGGATTATTCTCCAGAAGTGATGGAATCAGGGCTGGACACCAACTTGCAGAAAGGCTCTGAAACCCCTCACAAATCACAGCTTTATTTTCACTGCCTGACCTCACCAGGGTGCAGCTGAAAGTGGCATCAAAAATTTTTGGCTCCTTCAAAAACCTCCCCTGAGCCTCCTTTTTTTAACAGCATTTTTAATATAGATATAAGTTTTATATATCTAATTTTTAATATTAATAACAGGTGTCTAAAAATGTTGGAAGATTTCTCAAATCAATATTTTAACCCAGGCATATGCTCAGTGTTAACCCCAGGCTCTTTCCCATTTAATTCTGGATCACAC
The DNA here is from genome assembly GCF_963513975.1 of Fringilla coelebs. NCBI lineage: Eukaryota > Metazoa > Chordata > Aves > Passeriformes > Fringillidae > Fringilla > Fringilla coelebs. The sequence continues at coordinate 2,589,990 of NC_140051.1, read as the reverse complement.
TTTGAAGGAAACACATCCAAATTTTTTTTAATTTTTTGGTTTTTTTCTTCCCTCCATTCTGGGAGTGCTGGGAAATATTTTCCCCCAAAATTTGCTCAGCCCAACTGGCAAAGAACTCGTGCCAGGGACTGGACAACTTCCATCCCACACCAACCTCCCATCAATATTTTGAAATAAAACCTTAAATCCATTGAGGAGTTGACAAAAACAAGGGGAAATTATGGGATTTTTTCCCAGCAAATACCAAAGGGATCTTTGCTGTGAGAACAAACGGATTAAACAGTTGGTTTTTATCATTTAGGGGGGGTGGATGGACAGAATTCCACCCTCACTGCTCAGAGCCCCCTGGAATCATGGAATGGTTAAATTGGAAGGGACCCTAAAGCTCCTATAACCCAAAAATGACTTGAAATGACCCAAAAATGAATCAAAATGACCCAAAAATGACTCAACATGACCCAAAAATGACCCAAAAATGACTCAAAATGACCCAAAAATGACTCAAAATGACCCAAAAAATGACTCAACACGACCCCAACCCCACCTGCACCGACTCCCTGAATCCCCCTGGTGCCTCCCCAGATGAATTCCAGGATTGTGGATGTGGAACCAGCCCAAATCTGCAGCCCAGCTCTCCCCCAGCCCCAGCTGGGATTCCTCTGAGCTGCTGAGGTTTTGAATCATTTATTTACAGCAAGGCAGTAAAGGGAATATCTAAAATAACATTTAAATAGGCAAAACACGAAGAGCATCATTAGGAAAGTGTAATAGAGCTCAGATTACCAATTATAATAAAGTAATAAAGAAATCTCTCAAGGAGCTTCATGTTCATAATGCAGACAGAGAAGGGGAAAAAAATAAAAAGGAAAAGCTCCCAAGATTTTAGGAATAAAGATGATTTGTTTCCTGTTTTGGTGGTGTTCTTATTTTATTTATTTTTGCCAGGGAAAGACAGGAATGTCACTAAAGGCAGGGAGCTCAGAAATCACCAAACTCTCAGCACAGATGTTCCCTGCTCAAAAATTCACAGGTTCCCTCAACAGCTGAGTTTTAATTTCACTTCTTTTTTACAGTTCTGGGTGGGTCCCAGTGGAGGGGAACAAGATCCAGCAGAAAAAATGGGAATTCAAATAAATATTGAGGTGAAATATCACCTGGAAGGGTTGTAGAGCAAGGATCCCCAACCTTCAGAACAAATTCCCTTTTAAAAATAACAATAAATGGAGAGGATTAGTTAATTTAATGGAATGATGGTTCTGGTTGGATTTAAGATGAAAAAATAAGACAGAAATGATTTGGGATTGAGAGCAGCACTCCCTGCTCGGGCTGAGTTGTCTCAGAGATTCATTAAATTGCTTTTTGTGAGCAGGGTGAGCAGAAATCCCTTAAAAAGGGCAGAAATCCCTGAAAAAGGGCAGGAATTCCCTAAAAAGGGCAGAAATTCCTGACAAAGGGGCAGGAATTCTTGAAAAAGGGCAGAAATCCCTTAAAAAGGGCAGAAATCCCCCAAAAAGGGCAGAAATTCCTGAAAAAGGGGCAGGAATTCCTGAAAAAGGGGCAGGAATTCCCTTAAAAGGGCAGAAATTACCTAAAAAGGGCAGAAATCCCTGAAAAGGGGCAGAAATTCCTTAAAAAGGGCAGAAATTCCCTAAAAATGGCAGAAATTCCCTGAAAAGGGGCAGGAATTCCCTAAAAAGGGCAGGAATTCCTGAAAATGGGCAGAAATTCTTTAAAAAGGGCAGAAATTCACTAAAAGGGGCAGAAATTCCTGGAAAAGGGGCAGAAATCTCTTAAAAAGGGCAGAATTCTATTAAAAAGGGCAGGAATTCCCTAAAAAGAGCAGGAATTCCCTAAAAAGAGCAGGAATTCCCTAAAAAGGGCAGAAATCCCTTAGAAAGGGCAGAAATTCCTGAAAAGGGGCAGAAATCTCTTAAAAAGGGCAGAAATTCCTGAAAAAGGGCAGAAATCTCCTAAAAAGGGGAGAAATTCCCTAAAAAGGGCAGAAATCCCCTAAAAAGGGCAGAAATTCCTGAAATAGGGCAAAAATTCCTTAAAAAGGGCAGAAATTCCTGAAAAAGGCAGAAATCCCTTTAAAAGGGCAGAAATTCCCTAAAAAGAGCAGGAATTCCCTTTCTGATCTCACCTGCAGCAGCAGCAGGACTCACCAAGGCTCCAATTCCTGCAGGGAATGTCCTGGAGGCTCAGCCCAGCTTGGAGCAAAGGGGGGATTTCTTTTCTCTGCCAATTAATTAATTAATTAATTAATAATTCACGAACTGTAAGCAGCAAAAAATACAATCAAGGTGCTTCAATCTCTGGGAAAAAAAATTTCCTTTGCCATCATTTGTCCTGCAAACACTCCAGGAATGAAATTACAGCCAAACCACCCCAAAAAATCCACCAGACAAAGCTCATTTTCCTTTAAGCTTATTTAATGATATTTGAAACGTTTAAATTTTCTATTTCCCAGCTCCTGAAAACAGATTTCTTTTTTTTTTTTCTTTTTTTTTTTCTTTTTAAGTGACCAATATTTAATTCCAGAAACATACAACCCGATCAGCTAAGTCATAAAAGAGCTATTTTACAAACATACATCTGGATAATTAGAACAATAAAGTCTTTTTTAGACATTCAAACATGATCAGTAAAAATACAGGATTATTAATAAAGATTTTTGTGTATTTTTGTTTTTTTAAAGAATACTTCCAGATTTTTTTTTTTCTTTCTTCTCTTTAAAGTAAATCTCTGTTAAGAGTACATGATTGTATGTTGTACAAAGAAAATAAAAATATTCTAGTATGAAGAGAGCTCCAGGAGACTGAATTCAAAATAAAACAGCAGTTTTGGCTGCAGTGTCCCTTTTGCAGTACATCTGCTTTCAGTTGGCACCTTTGGGGAGGGGAGGGAATCCAGGGATTTCTTTGGGGATCAGGGAGAAAATGCTGGATCCAGGAGAAGGAGAACTAAGAGCAGGGAGATTTAAATGAGAAAATGCAATTTTAACACTGGAATTTTAAATGAGAATAAGTAATTTTAAACAGTGGGATTTTAAATGAGAATATCTAATTTTTAACACTGGAATTTGAAATGAGAAAATGCAATTTTAAATACTGGAATTTTTAAATCAGAATGTCCAATTTTAAACACTGGAATTTTACATCAGAAAATCCAATTTTAAACAGTGGAATTTGAAATCAGAATATCCAATTTTATACACTGGAATTTTAAAATCAGAATATCCAATTTTAAACACTGGAATTTTAAATGAGAAAATCCAGTTTTAAACAGTGGAATTTTAAATCAGAATGTCTAATTTTAAACACTGGAATTTTAAATGAGAAAGTCCAATTTTAAACACTGGAATTTTAAATAAGAATATCCAATTTTAAACACTGGAATTTTAAATCAGTATGTCCAATTTTAAATGAGAATGTCCAATTTTAAACACTGGAATTTGAAATCAGAAAATCCAATTTTAAACACAGGAATTTTAAATGAGAAAATCCAGTTTTAAACAGTGGAATTTTAAATCAGAATGTCCAATTTTAAACACTGGAATTTTAAATGAGAAAATCCAATTTTAAACACTGGAATTTGAAATCAGAATGTCCAATTTAAACACTGGAATTTTGAATCAGAATATCCAATTTTAAACAGTGGAATTTTAAATGAGAATGTCCAATTTTAGGCACTGGAATTTGAAATGAGAATGCCCAATTTTAAGCACTGGAATTTGAAATCAGAATTCAAATCCAATTTTAAGCGCAGGCCAGGCGCTGTCTGGGAGCTCCTGAGGTTTGCACTCCTCCCTGTCCCAGGGCACTCAGGGATCTTCTGCAGGACCAGGGAATTCCCACACTCCAGAAAATTCCATCTTCAGCTTCTGCCTTGCCCACGAGCTGTGAGGCAGCAGAAGGGAAAGGATCCCCCAGAAAATGTTCCTAAATCCCATCCTTGTTCCCAGAACAAAAAATCTGATTGGGGAGGGGGAAAAAAAAATATATTTTTGGGATGAGGGACTGGGACAAAAAAAACTCCAGAGAATTTTTGGATAAGGGAATGCCCAAGCAAGATTAAAGTGAAAATTCTGTTTTAAAAGAAAGGGGAATCTTATGGCTTAAAGGAGGAAAAAACCCCGTGGGAATCCTGAATATCCTGAATATCCTGAATAGTGCACCTGAGCTCCAGCCCCGGGGTCTGGGGAGCTGCAGGTGTGCCAGGGAGGGAGAAGGAATTCCCTGGGGAAGGGAATTCAGTGGGAAAAGGAATTTAGGGGGAAAAGGAATTCCATGGAAAAAGTAATTTAGTGGGAAAAGGAATTACCTGGAAAAAGGAATTCAGTGGAAAAAGGAATTTAGTGGGAAAAGGAATTTCATGGAAAGGAATACCCTGGGAAATTAATTCCCTGGGGAAGGAATTTCATGGAAAAAGGAATTCCCTGGGTAAAGAATTTAATGGAGAAAGGAATTCCCAGGGAAAAGGAATTTAGTGGGGAAAAGGAATTCCTGGGAAAGGAATTCCCTGGAAAGAAATTCCCTGGGGAACGAATTTAATGGGAAAAGGAATTCCCTGGGAAAAGGGATTTCATGGAAAAAGGAATTCCCTGGGAAAAGGGATTTCATGGAAAAAGGAATTCCCTGGGGGAGGAATTTAGTGGGAAAAGGAATTCCCTGGGAGAGGCATTTCATGGGAAAGGCATTTCATGGGAAAGGAATTTAGTGGAAAAAGGAATTCCTTGGGGAAGGAATTTAGTGGAAAAAGGAACTCCCTGGGAGAGGCAGCCCCTGGGAAAAAGAATTTAGTGGGAAAAGGAATTACCTGGGAAATTAATCTCCTGGGAAAAGGAACTCCCTGGGAAGGGCATCCCTGTCCCCCCGGGGAGGGGATCCTGCCCCAGCCCCATCCCTGTGTGTGAGGATGGCCCAGGGCTGGAGCCCCCCGGGTTCTGTCACCCCCAGGGCTGGGGGACACCCCGGGCTCCTCCTGGGGATTGTCCCCACCCACCCTGGGGGTGACAGGGACACCTGGGCAGGGGGAATGAGGGGATTTGGGGGAAAAGCCTCTCCCAGCAGGCAGAAATGTGAATTCCCACCCTGGCTGCTGCCACAAGCACCAGAGGTGACCCCACAGCCCCCGGAATTCAGAACCTGGAGAGCCCCAGGGAGGATTCTGTGTCCCACCACACCACCCCAGCCTCCCCCAGCCCCACCTCTGCTGCCCTTCCAGAACATTCTTCCAGCGCCAGGCTGAGCCCCCTCTGCTCTGGAGCTCCATGGAAGCCTCTGGAACCCTCGAGGTCACAACAGCTGCTCCTGGTTTTGGGGTGTGAGGGGGGAAAGGGGTCCAAGCCCGGGGCTGGGCTGGTTCCCAGCTCCTCCTGGCAGCATTCCAGGCTGGGGGGCTCTCAGAGGGAATTTGGGTGTTCAAAACCTGGGAATTGTGGGGCTGAGGTGAAGAGGGGAGTGCTGGGTCAATACTGACAATAATCCCACCCAGAAGGACAGGCCTGAGTGCATCCCAAAATTCCAGGGAGCTCCTGGCAGCCTGCAGGAGCTGCTCCCCAACACCAGAACTCCTCCCTGCCCTCCCTCCGAGGGCTCCTGGCTGCCACTCCCGCACCAAAACCCCAAAACCGCCTCTGCTCCCTCTCCTGCCGCCTGAACTCAGCCCCACGGCGGGGAAGAACCAGAGCTGGGGCTCCTCTGACCAGGGACAGAGCTGATTTCCTGCCAAAGGGAAACAGAGGAGCAGGGGGATCCTGGTGCTGAGCAAGGATCTGTCTGTCTGTCTGTCCGTGGGGTGTGCAGCATGCTCAGCAAACCTGGAGGAGGCTGTGATCCCTACCTGGAGGAGGGTGTGATCCCTGCCTGGAGGAGGATGTGATCCCTCCCTGGAGGAGGCTGTGATCCCTACCTGGAGGAGGCTGTGATCCCTACCTGGAGGAGGCTGTGATCCCTGCCTGGAGGAGGGTGTGATCCCTGCCTGGAGGAAGGTGTGATCCCTCCCTGGAGGAAGGTGTGATCCCTGCCTGGACGAAGGTGTGATCCCTCCCTGGAGGAAGGTGTGATCCCTACCTGGAGGAAGGTGTGATCCCTGCCTGGAGGAAGGTGTGATCCCTCCCTGGAGGAAGGTGTGATCCCTACCTGGAGGAGGCTGTGATCCCTACCTGGAGGAAGGTGTGATCCCTACCTGGAGGAAGGTGTGATCCCTACCTGGAGGAAGGTGTGCTCCCTACCTGGAGGAGGCTGTGATCCCTACCTGGAGGAAGGTGTGATCCCTACCTGGAGGAGGGTGTGATCCCTCCCTGGAGGAGGCTGTGATCCCTACCTGGAGGAGGCTGTGATCCCTACCTGGAGGAGGCTGTGACCCCTACCTGGAGGAGGCTGTGATCCCTGCCTGGAGGAGGGTGTGATCCCTACCTGGAGGAAGGTGTGATCCCTACCTGGAGGAAGGTGTGATCCCTCCCTGGAGGAGGCTGTGATCCCTACCTGGAGGAGGCTGTGATCCCTACCTGGAGGAAGGTGTGATCCCTACCTGGAGGAGGCTGTGATCCCTACCTGGAGGAGGCTGTGATCCCTACCTGGAGGAAGGTGTGATCCCTGCCTGGAGGAAGGTGTGATCCCTACCTGGAGGAAGGTGTGATCCCTGCCTGGAGGAAGGTGTGATCCCTACCTGGAGGAGGGTGTGATCCCTACCTGGAGGATGGTCTGTGTTCCCCACACACCTGGCAGGAGCAGCCAGCCCAGTGACCCTGGGGACAGCCTGACCCACCCTGTGCCAAGCAGGACAGTAAAAATTCATTTTCACCAAATTCATTTGACAGACAAAACCAGCACAACAAGGAGATGCCTCGAAGGGCAGAGATCCAGAACTCCCTGCTGTCAGAGCCCTCTGGTGTGAAATCCAGCCTGGGGGATGGAAAATGAACGGAAATGGGCTCAGGCTGTGCCCAGGGTCACCCCAGCTCCCACCCTGGCAGGAATCCCAGCTGCAAACCCCACCAGGACAGCCTGAGGAGGTGCCCAGGAGCTGCTCCAGCCTCCCCAGGTCACCCATCTCCCTCTCATTGGCACGAACGATTTCCAAGAAAAAAAAAAGCAAAATTCCACAAAAACCACCCCAAAAAAACAACCCCAAAGCCCACCCCGAGCCCTCAGCAAGACATACTCCAGGTACTAAAACTTACTGGCCCTAAAATCAGCAGTACCTGTGGCTAACTCCACGGCAGCCCTTGTTCATTCAGTAGTGAACCAGGGGCACAGCTGCCCCACATCTTTGAAACACTTCTGGGTTTGCATTTTTTCTGGTTTTTTTCCTTTTTTTTTATGATCCAGAGAAGAGTTACAAAAGTGCTGCAGGTCCAAGTATTTTTTTTTTTATCACTTTACAAAGGAGACAATGATCAAAGCCAACAAAGTCGAGAAAAAAAACCCCAAAATTAAACCTCTTTCTCCTCTCCCAGCAAAGGAATGGGAAAGGGGAAAAGGAAAATTTGCCCATCTCAAGTGCCTGGCTGTTTTAGTGCATGGAAAATTCCTGTTCCACACGTGGTGACACGAGCAATTCCCATGCAGTTGGTTGGATGCAGACAAATTCCAGCCATAAATTCCATCCTAACACCTTCATGAGTAGCTCTTGGTAAGTCTGAGTGCCAGCAGGGAGTGCAGAGTCCAGTCCAGTGAGGAATCACCTGCACACAGGTCCCCCCTGTCCCCTCACCAGGCAGGGTGGGACACGTGCAGGGAGCCAGAACTGTCACTACCCAAAAATAGAACCAAAAAAAAAAAAAAAAAAAAGGCAGATTAAAAAATTAAAATGTGCTTTTGATACACGGAATGAAGTCAAATAAATACATTGATTTTTTTTTCTTTTAAATGTCTAAATACATTTTTTTTTTATATCCTACACCCAAAGCTCTGTACATTTGGTTTGGTTTTTTTTTTTTTTTTTCCTGTTCTGAAAAAAAAAAAAAAATTGAATTTCTGGTAGCAAGGAGAGGAGCAGAATAGAATAGACTCCCTCACTGACAAGATAGTGCAGATGCCCCACAGGAAAAGCACCCCATGCCCACTTTGCTAGAGAATGGTTCTGTTTGGATGCTCCAAACCCTCATCCCAGAGTCCACAGGGGAGACAGCGGGTGCTGTGTCCTGATTCTCTTCCTCCCATCTTCAGCCACTCCTGGAAACACGACTAGCTTTTGTCTGAAAAGGCGGAAAAAAGGGAAAAACAAAGGTGGTGAGAGAGAGGGATGGGCTGGGAGAGGAGTGTGTGGCATTTCTGACTCACTGAGAGCTCCAGACCCCCCTCACCCCCAGCCCCTGGTCAGGTGTCACTGTCAGAGCCTCTGAAAATCCCTTGGCCAGGATTTCTCTCCTGGGAAGCTGAGAAGCCTCAGAGAAAAAGGAAAACAATAATTATCTGATTGCTTCTCCTGTGTTTGCTGCTTTGGAATGTGGTTTGAGATTGTTTATCCAACATGTGAATTGTTTTTATTTAATGACCAATCACAGCCAGGCTGTGTGGGGACTCTGAGGAGTCAGCCCTGAGTTTTTCATTCTTATCTTGTTAAACCTTCTGATGTATCCTGTCGTGGTTTGAGAGGAAGTAGGTCACCTCTGTCCACAACTCCATCACAGCACTGCCCTTTCTTGGCTCTGAGTCACTGCCTCCCCCTAAATTCAGTCTCTGTGTCACAGGAAAAAGTGGTTTGACCACAGCATCCCAAAAAAACCTACTTCCTCTCAAACCACAACATATCCTGTCTCTATTCTTCAGTTTCCTTTTAGTATAGCATTCTTTAATACAATATATATCTATTATGAGAAGGCTGCTCTCCTATCCTAAGACATTAGTGAGCTGTGAGACTGCAGAACTTCCTTCCCTAAAGTCAAATAATAACTGACTTTCTCTTATACCCATTTCTTTTCAAATCAGCTATTGCTAGAACCTACTGAATTCCTTTTGAGAACTATTTATTTTTCATATACATAAACCTAGCATATTAATTGTTCTTAGGAATGGATCTTTCAACTAACCTACTGCTCTTTCTCACAAAAACACTTTTCTAAGACAAAAAGAATTAACGACCTGTACGACTTTTTTTTTTTTAATGCTGGTCACTACATCTTTAGGGCATCAATGTGACCCAGACTTTCAAACAGTTTCCTAATGAAACACAGAGTTTCAAAAATTATTTTGACCTTCTTTATGCAGAATTACTTGTAATATTCCTATCTATTTTGATACACAAAAAATCCCAGACTGTCAATTCCTCCTGGAAACCCAACAAACACCAGGAGCTCAGCAATTCCACCTGCAGGGATTTCCCCACCTTTTCCCCCCAGGGAAAGCAGAGCCAGGCTCAGCATCCCAGGAGCTCCCTGTGGGAATTCCCATCCCTCTGGCCTGCCTGGAGGAAAAGTTCACCCCGGGATGGAGATGGAACAGAACCTGGCAGAGCAGGAACCAGCTCAGCTGAGCCGCCAGGGATGAGCTGACCTTTCCTGCAGGCAGCACTGCCAGAGCTGCTCGAGGAGCTGAAACCTTTTCTGGGCATGTGAGAAAGGCCAGTTGGACCTCTGATCCCTCAGGATTTTCTATTTTCCTTCTATTTGTAGCCCTGCAGTTCTTTAGTGCAGAACTCCAAACTCCACACACAGTGGGAGCTGCTGCTTCCCCATTCTGGGCAGACACAACAATTCCTCCCCAGGCCTGGCAATCAAGGACACCTCACTGCCTCAGGGATGGAAACAAAAGGGAGTTGGGGGCAGCAAACTTGGGGTCAATGACTTCATCAGCTGGAGCTGGAATTGGCAGATTCACCCCCAAAATGCAAATGGACCAAACTTATAAAAGTGTGAAACCATGACCAATTCTCCATTTTTGGGTGGGTTTTGTCTGCCCTAAATGTATCAAAAGGACCTTCAATAAACAGAACTGCTTTTTATTCCCATAATCCTGCCTGGCCTATGTTTTTTAGGTGGCCCCAACAGTGGGTTTTGTGCTCTGGGTTGATTCTGGGTCCTACCTGAGTGCTCTCCTGTGGAGGCTGAGCCAGCCAGCCCCTGGCGCCGCAGAACGCTGTAATCCTCCTCCACCTCCTGCAAAACAGCAACAACAGCCCCACAACTCAACTGGCTCCCCCTCTGCCAGGCAAACAAAGAGGGCTTCAAACAGGAAAAGAGAAGTTTCACCACTGCAAAGACCCAGGTTGGAGTGAGCCCCCTCAACTCCTTCATCAGCAGCTTCATTTGCATGCAATATTCTGATTTCAGTGAAATTCAAGGCTGGCCACTGGGTGTTTCACATGTCAAACCTTCTGGAGTTATTCTGCAAAGAGAATCCCTGTCCCATGCAAAAATAATTCAGAATATATTTGGAAAATGATTTGGAATATATAGAGCCTGAAAACCTCAGTATTGGTCTGATATCCTCAGTGCAACTCAGAATCTTCATCTGACACCACGAGCACACAAGAGATTTCACAGAATCAGCAAGGCTGGAAAAGACCTTGGAGATCTTTGAGTCCAACCTGTGCCCTCAGACCACATCCAGCAGGGATGGAGACTCCAGCCCCTCCCACCTCTCCCTGAAGAACTTCTCCCCAGGAATCCACATTCCTTAAAGGAATCCATTCCTTTATGCCTGGACTCCACATTCCTCAGGTCCTGTTGAGAACTCCACTTTTGCAGGCTTGTCCTACCCCTCAGAAATTTCTCCAGATTAAAATCAAAGCAATAAAGAGCCCTCCAGCTCCAGCAGAGCTACTGGCCTGCTGTGATCCACACCTCAATGCACACAAAACAGCAAAAAAAGCAAAAGATCCTGCTCTAAAGTCTTCTGTGGCAGTCACATTCTCTAGAAAAACCCCTTTGCTTGGGATTTTTCTCCTGGGAAGCTGAGAAGCCTCAGAGAAAAGGAAAACAATTTTATCTCATTTGCTTCTCCTGTGTTTTGCTGACGTGGAATGTGTTTGGAGATTGTTTATCACAGGTGATTGTGTCATTGCATTCTGCTGGGAGTTGTTTTCACTCTTTGGCCAACCAGGGCCAAGCTGTGTCAGGGCTCTGGAAAGAGTCAGGAATTTTCATTATTATCTTTTTAACATTTACTAAGTATCTTTTCTGTACTCTTTAGTATAGTATAGTATTCTTTAATATAATATAAATCATAAAGTAATAATTTAGCCTTGTGAGAACACGGAGCCAGATTCATCCTTCCTCCCTGCCACGGGGATCCCTGCAAAGACAACAATCTTCCAGGAGTAAGAGCCAGAGATGAAGAGAATTGTGGCTGTGTGCTTGCCCACCAAAATTGTTTTAAAGCTTTTTTCTAACCCAAAACTGAACAGGCAGGGAAACGATCAAACACTCGGGCGAGCATCCAACCTTCTACGTGCAGTAAAAATGAAAAGAATAATGAAAAGAACAACAAAAAGAGCAAAAAGCAGCGCACCTTTAGCTTCTCCAGGGCGTCCTGGATGTTGTGGATGTACTGCATGAGCTGCACTCGGGTCTCCAGAGGGAGCTGGGGGCTGCCCAGGAAGGGACAGGGCTCCTCCAGCCCTGCCCAGCGCAGCTCCTCGGGGAAGGGCGAGCTGCCCCCGTCCGACCGCGCGTCCCTTGGCGACAGGGGCTGCTGCTGCTGCTGCTGCTGCTGGGGACAGTCCAGGGGTGGCTGCCTGTGTGAGGTGCACTGCAGGACCAGGGCTGACACCTCCTCGTCCGTGGAGCTCTCCTGCACCGTCCCGTATCCATCGAGGATCAAATAATTTCCTACGGAGACAGCGGGGATTGGAGCGTCAGGGCTCGGGGGGGCTGAGAAGAGACAGAAGTGGGGATGTGCCACAGCTCATCTCATGGGAAAAGAAGTCCCACAGCCCATCTCCTGAGAAATGAAGTCCCACAGCCCATCTCCTGAGAGAAATCAAATAATTTCCTGCAAAGACAAAGGGGTTTGATTCAACCATCCCCAAAAAGCTCCGGGGTTTGATTCAACCATCCCCAAAAAACTCCAGGGCTCAGGAGGGTTTGAGGAGATTTTTTAGGGGGGATGTCCCACAGCCCATCTCCTAAGCAAAGAAGTCCCACAGCCCATCTCCTGAGAGAAATCAAATCATTTCCTGCAGAGGCAAAGGGGTTTGAGTCAACCATCCCCAAAAAGCTTCAGGGCTCAGGAGGGTTTGAGCACATTTTTAGGGGGGATGTCCCACAGCCCATCTCCTGAGAAAAATCAAATCATTTCCTGTAGAGGCAAAGGGGTTTGAGTCAACCATCCCCAAAACGCTCAGGGGTTTGATTCAAACCTCCCCAAAAAGGCTTCAGGGCTCAGGAGGGTTTGAGCACATTTTTAGGGGGGATGTCCCACAGCCCATGTCCTGAGAAAAGAAGTCCCACAGCCCATCTCCTGAGAAAAACCAAATAATTTCCTGCAGAGACAAAGGGGTTTGATTCAACTGTCCCCAAAAAGCTTCAGGGCTCAGGGGTGTTTGAGCACATTTTTAAGGGGGATGTCCCACAGCCCATCTATCTCCTGAGGAAAACCATCTGTGAACACTCCAAAGATCAGTGGTGCTGTCAGACTCAGCTGGTTCTGAACAGGTTCAGGGACCAGGGATGGTTTTTACACTGTACATTAAAAAATAAAAGGTAATTAAATGGACAGCACCTGGACTCAATGATCCTCCTGGCTCCTCTCCAGCTCAGGGTATTCTGTGAGCTCATCCTTCCTGCTTGCCCAAAATCTCTGTTTTTATGACAATATCTGAAAATCCTGCTCTTGCACCCATGGCACCTGACAAACCCAGCTGCTGGCATTCCCAAACCCCACTCCCCAGCCCTGGCACTTTGGATGCATTTAAAGCAGAACTTGCTGATAAGCTAAAAGATAAAGGAATTACAGACAGAAAATGCTTTCACAACCTGCACCCAGAAACAGGAGTCCATTTAATGAATTTTTCCATAACACCACAGGCAAAGCCAGCACAGGAGACTCAGAACTGACTAAAACCAGATCCATCTCATTTTGATGTCCCCATACAGTTAAAAAAGTAAACAGTGGAAGAGGTGACAAATAAATTAGATGCTTCAAGTTGTTGGCTCAGTTTTAATAATTTAAAATGTCTCAGGGAGAAAAATTATTTGCACTATGTAGTTGGAAAGCAGCATTGGGGCAGTCATAAATTGGCTTATCCACGTGGATATAATCCAATTTTTAAATAAGAGCATATTTATGGATAAGAGACTTCTGTGGGGCTGTTAGTGCTGAATCCACCTGACAGCAGCTGCTTCTACCAGGAAATGCACATGAGATAAACCTCAGCTTCTGTGGTGTGCTCAGGAACCTGTCAAATAGTCCATGAGCAGCAAAACCAAAAAAAATAATAAAATAATCAACTTTTCAGAGGTTCAGAGTGTGGTAAGGTTACAGGAGACTATTACAGTGTAAAATTAACGTCGTGAGTTTCTTTCCTGAAGCTTGATCAGGAAAAGGGCTTTAAAAAGTGCTTTGCCTCCAGGGAAAACCTTTAGGGAGCAGAGAGATGAAGAAAACCCCAGAAAAACAAGGAGATGCCTGAAGCCCAGTGCCTGGATTCCCAACTCCCTGCTGTCAGATCCAGCCAGGGAGATGGATAATGGATGGAAATGGGTGTGGGACCAAACCCCAGCTGCAGAGCCCAGCCCAGGGGGGCACTCAGGCCAGCCACAATCGAGGGCTTGGCAACTCCAGGCTGTCACAGGGGGTGCCTGTGTCCCCCAGCACTTCAGCTCCTCCTCCAGAACATGAAGAATCAACCAGCTCCAAGTTTCTTTCCTGAAGCCCGATCAGGAAAAGGGCTTTGAAAAGGGCTTTGCCTCCAGGGAAAACCTTTTTTCTACAGGTCCCTTTAGGGAGCAGAGAGATGAAGTGATCCAGGCCAGCCACAATCGAGGGCTTGGCAATTCCAGGCTGTGTCCTGTGTCCCCCAGCACTTCAGCTTCTGCAGCACATGAGGAATGAACCAGCTCCAAATTTGCACGGGGCTAAAATGACTTGGTGAGAGCTGGGAGCTGACTGTCCTACCCCAGACAAGCAAAAGTGAAGTGCTGAACAGACCTGGCCAGGCCATCACCTCCTGCAGGAATGCCCCAGGCTCACCTGAGATCCGAATTTGCACCTCTTCCTCCTCCTCCTCTTCCTCCTCCTCCTCCTCCTTCCTGTCCAGCAGCTCGCTCTCGCCGGGGTTCTCGTCGCTGTGAGCTTCCCGAGCATCAAAGAAATGCTCCCCGCTCTCCTCAGCCCCCAGCCCCTCCAGCTCCGAGCTGGAGCCCTCCAGGTTCGTGCTGTCCATGGGCAAACTGCCCCTGGCAGGGGGCTCGGTGCCCACCAGCTGCAGGGCATCCCCCGAGGCCGGGCACTCCGCTGCAGTCCGGGGGCCGTGCCTCTCCTCTCCAGTTCTGCCAAGGGCTCTGTCCTCTGCAGGCTGCTGGAATTTGCTCTCAGAGCTTGGAGTTTGCTGCAGCTCGGTGCCACTCTCTGTCTGGGCTTCCTGGGACGTGCTCCTGAACCTGGGCAAGCGCTGTCTGTCCTCCAGGGTGCCCTTCTCAGCCAGGCCCAGCTGCTGCACCAAGAGCTGCTTCAGCAGCCCCACTGCAAGGACAGGCAAGGGTCAGGCAACAGCTCTGTGAGCACCCAGGAACACAAAATCACAGAATGATTCTATGCAGGGGCTGTTATTGAAGAGCTCTGGGTGTCAGGGGTGCAAACCCAAATCTGACTCTGACCATACAGTCAAGATGAGCATGTTTTATATTCTATCGTTATATAACTTTCATGTTAATTATTAAACTTATATTGTTCTATTATATATATATAAATTTCAGCTAAGCAAAGCCCCCCTTAAATTTCCAGCATAGTTTCTCATGATTCTTCTTATGGTTATATAATAATTATATTTAATCACTAAACAATCATCACATCTAACAATTATATCATTTATCACACTGCTTACTCAGGTGCAGTTGATCTGGGAAAACACAAAGCCTAACATTTTCAGATTCTATCTTTAACATTTTCCAGGGTTCCACTATCAGCTCCACAAAGGGGTGAACAGGATTTGGGCTCAAAGGGACCAAATGACTCCAACTTAGACCCTGCACAGGAGCTCACAGCTGTGGTTAGAGCAGGGGATTCCCACCTCAAGGAAATCGGGAATATTCCACTCAGGTTTGAAATGACAGCAAAAAAAGAAAAAGGGAAAAAATCTAAGAAGGGAGGTTTGAGCAGATTTTAAGAGACTGAAGTGGGGATGTGCCACAGCCCATCCCCTAAGAAAAGAAGCCCCACAGCCCAACTCCTGAAAAAAATCAAATAATCTCCTGCAGAGACAAAGGGGTTTGACTCAACCACCCCCAAGAAGCTTTAGAGCTCAGGGGTGTTTGAGCAGATTTTTACTGGGGATGCCCCACAGCCCATCTCCTAAGAAAAGAAGTCCCACAGCCCATCTATCTCCTGAAAAAAAACCATTTGTGAACACTCCAAAGATCAGTGGTGCTGATCAGGTTCAGGGATGGTTTTTACACTGTACATTAAAAAATAAAAGGTAATTAACTGGACAGCACCTGGACTCAGTGATCCTCCTGGCTCCTCTCCAGCTCAGGATTTTCTGTGAGCTCATCACCTCCCTTCCTGCTTGCCCAAAATCTCTGTTTCTATCATAATGTCTGCAAACCCTGCTCTGGCACTAATGGCACCTGACAAATGCAGGCAAAGCTCACAGAGCACAGAAGGGATTAAAGCAGACACAAAGGTCACCCTCTGACAGAGGTGTGACTCCTTGCTCTTGGTGGGAAAAACAGGGATAAAAATAAATGTATTAAAGGCTCCAGCCTCACTCTCCTGTTTTACCTTACAGTATGTCAGGACAAGTTGCATCTCCTTGGAGAAAACCAAAGAAATTGTCTCCAGAAATGATCCTGAGTGCTTGGGTTTCACCCTGCTCAGGAGCTCACAGCTGTGGTTAGAGCAGGGGATTCCCACCTCAGGGAAATTGGGAATATTCCACTCAGGTTTGAAATGTCAGCAAAAAAAAAAAAAAAAAAAAAAAAAAAAAAAAAAAAGGAAAAGAAATCTAAGAAACATTTTCCCTAAAATTCAATGCAAATTTATGCCTGGTTGAACTTCAACCCACATTCCTTTAGCTCCCAAATTATCCCAAGCAAACACTTCATAATAGGGACATATTGTTCCAAACAAAAACGTGCTGCTGTCAAGAGCCCCAGATTGTTCCTCCTCACCACAAAATGCTCCTGCAACACCCAAAAAAAGCTGTGATGTCACACAGCAGAACTGTCACTCAGCTCAGGCTCTTGTCACAATGTTGGAGAGCTGCTCTTTTAACTCTCAACACTCAGGAGATGCTGTAGGGTCACTAAAAGCGTCCTTACACACCCCCAGACTAAGATTATTTTAGCTGTGGTCTCTTAAAACAAGTCCCAAGAATATCTGTCCAATATTCAGAACTAGAAAAGAACTTTGAATCCTCTAAGAAGGAGAATAAATGGAATTAAAGGTCTGAGATAACTCTGAGACTGCAGAGAGCTGTCATTGCTTGGACAGAGAGATGGAAAAGGCAACTGGGGCCAAGGATGTGAGAGTTCTGCATTTTGGTAAAAGCAAATGTTGCACAGACTCTTCCCTCCAAGTACATCTGAGGGACTTTTTGTCCCTTCCAGAGTTGCCAAGGAGAGATTTGTGAATTAATGAATTCACTGAAATTTTAGGGAGTTATATTTAGGAGTTGCACTGCCAGAGCTGATCCAGCAGGCTGCAGAGCCCTGCGTTCCTCCTCTGAAAGGAGAGCAGAAAAAGTGATTGAAAACCTTCAAAACAATTTCAAACAATGATTTGCCCATCAGGAAAACTTCTCAACACACACAAGTGTTGATCTAATGAATCCCAACCACCTCCCAAGTACTCAGGAAATCTGAGCCTGGGCTTTGGATATGAGTTTAACAACGTGCAGGCTCTTACAACAACAACAAAAAAAAAAGGGGAAAATTGTATTCTGCAACACAAGCAACCTCTCCAGTTCTGCTCCAGTGCTACAGAAATAAGGCCAGGGCTGACTGCCTTGTCTTTAAAAACTGCTGACCAGCAATGGCACTGTGCACTCAGTTCTGCAATATAATTTTGCCATCAAAGCACTCCATGGATGGTAGGAATTCATGATCAGCCTCATCTGATACAGAAAACCCCAGAAAAACAAGGAGATGCTAAAGCCCAGTGCGTGGATTCCCAACTCCCTGCTGTCAGATCCAGCCCAGGGAGGTGGGTAATGGATGGGAAGGGGCTGTGTGACCAAATCCCACCTACAGATCCAGCCCAGGGAGGTGGGTAATGGATGGAAGGGGCTGTGTGACCAAATCCCAGCTGCAGATCCAGCCCAGGGAGGTGGGTAATGGATGGAAGGGGCTGTGTGACCAAATCCCAGCTGCAGAGCCCAGCCCAGGGAGATAGACAGTGGATGGGAAGGGGCTCTTGGACCAAATCCCACCCACAGATCCCAGCCCAGGGAGGTGGGTAATGGATGGGAAGGGGCTGTGTGACCAAATCCCTGCTGTCAGATCCAGCCCAGGGAGGTGGACAATGGAAAGGAGCTGTGTGACCAAACCCCAGCTGCAGATCCAGCCCAGGGAGGTGGATAAGGGATGGGAAGGGGCTGTGTGACCAAATCCCAGCCACAGATCCCAGCCCAGAGAGGTGGGTAATGGATGGGAAGGGGCTGTGTGACCAAATCCCAGCTGCAGAGCCCAGCCCAGAGAGGTGGGTAATGGATGGGAAGGGGCTGTGTGACCAAATCCCAGCCACAGATCCCAGCCCAGGGAGGTGGGTAATGGATGGGAAGGGGCTCTTGGACCAAACCCCAGGTGCAGATCCAGCCCAGGGAGGTGGGTAAGGGATGGGAAGGGGCTGTGTGACCAAATCCCAGCTGCAGAGCCCAGCCCAGGGAGGTGGGTAATGGATGGGAAGGGGCTCTTGGACCAAACCCCAGGTGCAGATCCAGCCCAGGGAGGTGGGTAAGGGATGGAAAGGGGCTGTGTGACCAAACCCCAGCTGCAGATCCAGCCCAGGGAGGTGGGTAAGGGATGGAAAGGGGCTGTGTGACCAAACCCCAGGTGCAGAGCCCAGCCCAGGGTGGTGGGTAATGCATGGAAAGGGGCTGTGTGACCAAATCCCAGCTGCAGATCCAGCCCAGGGTGGTGGGTAAGGGATGGGAAGGGGCTGTGTGACCAAATCCCAGCTGCAGATCCAGCCCAGGGTGGTGGGTAAGGGATGGGAAGGAGCTGTGTGACCAAATCCCAGCCATAGATCCCAGCCCAGGGAGGTGGGTAATGGATGGGAAGGGGCTGTGTGACCAAACCCCAGCTGCAGAGCCCAGCCCAGGGTGGTACTCACAGTTCCTCAGGGCGTCCCGTGCCCACTGCCCCTCGGGCACTGAGGCTGAGCTGCTGGCCGGGTGCTCAAAGCAGCCAGAGGAGTCCTTGAGCGCCAGCTCTGCCTGCTGCCCCTTCTCAAACTGCCCCTCAGCCCCCAGCAGCCCCTCCACCTTGGCCTTCTCAGACAGCATGGGGGAGGAGGACTGAGGGTTCAGCATCAAGGGAGACTCCAGGCCCAGATCTTTATCTAGAGGACAGAAAACGAAAATTCAGGTCAAACAAAGGTGATAAAACTGCAGAAAATTCCACTCTGGAAACACTAAGATTCTTCAGCATGGCTTTAGGGTTCTTTCCAGGGTTTAAAAAAGACAGACTCTCTAAGCAGAGAGAGATGGAAATAATAAAAGATGCATTTCCAAAAGGTTCTGAATGACTTGTAAAGAAATCATCCCTTTCCAAAAAAAATCTCAAAGCTGCCCTAGGATCCCCAGTCCCCTGGGACTATGGCTGGGCACACCTGCACTCCCTGGAGCAAATCTCCTTCTCCACTTCCCTGAGTCCCTGCTTTACCTGGACTCTGCAGGCTGCTGGCAGGAATGTCATGCTGCTCCTTGAGCTTCTGCTGCTCCTCTTCCTCACGCTCCTCTCTGCAGGGAGGGAAGAACAAACACATCCTTTCAGTCAGCTTCATCTGCACGACAATCCATGCTTTGGAGGACAATTTTTAGGCAGGAAAAGGGATGCTGGAGAAAGAAAAATCAGCTTTTCTTCCTCCTGCAGCTTTGACTTACTCGCCAGGGCCTGACTGGGGCAGTGGGATCACTCTTCTGCTGCTCCCCATCTTCACAGTTCCTGCCATCTGAGCTATAAGGTCCTGCCAGCTGCAGCAGAAACAGCAAATAAAACCATGCAGCAAGTGAGACACAATGAGCATTTCTCTATGCAATCCTCTCAAACCCAGCTGATTTTTTTTTTTACCAAAAAGAAATGTCTTTTTATTTTTTAAGTCCCCCCAGAACAGCCTGAAATCTCCACAGCAGAAAGCTCAGCTCACCTGGCTGCTCTTCAGCAGACTGAAATGATAGACAGGACCTTATCACTTGTCAGATCAACCAGTTAACTGGTATTTAAATACATAAAAAAACATGATTTCACACATCACTGAAGTGTATAGATGCAACAACAGGCACAGATCCCATAAAAACATCTATCCCTGGGTATTCTTTGGGAGAAAAGAGTTTCTCCCAATAAAGCTTTTAGCCATGGAATCCAGTTCCTGCAGTGGGGTGTTCATGATGCCAGAACGGGAATCTGCAAAGATCTCTGGTGTTGCATAAAGATGCAGGATTGTTTCTGTGTCTGATCTGGCAGTCAAGCCCAAAAAACCAGATTTTTAAGGGTAAATAAAAACATTTTGGAGGTCAGGAGAGTCTGGAGTGAGACAGTTGGGAGGGATTATCTGCAGATAATTCCTAAAGAGACCACCAGGCTTCCAGCTGAATTTGGAGAAGGAACTCAGGGAATTCATGGGGCAAAAGAGCTCTCAGGTCCAACAAAGCCAGCACAGCTGGGACTGACCCCAGGACTTACACATTCTTCTCTGAGACAGTCTGTGCCACCAGCTCGTAGATGTGAGCCCCCGTCGCCGACATGGAGATGACGAAGAAAGCTTTGTTATCTGCACCAACACAGGGAAGGGAACTGAAACTTCCCAAAAAGTTCACAAATTCACTTCCCAAAAATTCCCACATAACCCCAGCCCAAAGCAGGGAAAAGTCCATGAGATAACTTTCCAACACTAATACAGAAACGCTGACCTTGTCCTATCAAAGTGCCCTCAAAGGGAAAAAACCCATTTTGAAAAAGCTCCATTTCTCCTCTTTTCCCTTCTAATAATTTCCAAAGTGCTTTTCCTCTAACACAATCAGAGTACTTTCATTTAGAAGTCTATTTAAAACTCAAGCAAATGCCTATTACTGATGCAAAGAAGTTAAACAGCTCATCCATACTAAGCACGATGTTGGACAACCAAGAATTAAGCCTACGCAGTTTTCCGTGTTCTGCTCTGAAAATCTACACAAAATCATCTTCCTCAACTGAGCTAATCTTTATTTTTGGCTCCTCTCCTCGCTGTCTCAGTGGGCTGCACTGACCTGTGGCCACCTGGCGAACCAGCACAGTGTTGAGTTTGATGATGGGGCTGAAGGTGTGTTTGCTGTCAGCTGTGGATGCCAGGATCTTGCTGTGGCACTTCAGCACCAGTTTGTCATCTTGTTTCTGCAGCAGCACCAGGATGTCCTCCAGCAGCAGAGTGTACAGATCTGCCCAGAATGCAAAAAAAAGCCCAGAATGAGTTAAAAAGATTGCCATCAGAAAGCTGCATTTCTGATTACTCATGCAGAGGCAGCAATCAGTGCTGTGCCATTCCAGGCAAAGCTTGCAAATCTTCCTGGTGAAAACTCCAGCAGAAAGCTACAGATGGAAGTGGATCAGCTCATGACTGACTGCTGTGTCCCTGCGTGGCCCTAATGATACTCCAGCACATTTCAGAATTGACAAGAATAATTTAATCAGCTCAGAGAAGCACACAGGCATTATTAGAGGTGGCAGTAAGAAGCATAATTGCTGCAGCAGAGCTTTTCCCTCCTCTCCTTCCCAGCAAACTCCCCCAGAGGCAGGGGATGGGGGGATGGCCCAGACTCACCGATGGTTTTGTCACGATTCACCTTCCAGGTCAGGGGCCCTTCATGAAGCATTTTTCTCTTTGTTAGATCCAGGTTCTGTCACCAGGGGGAAAAAAAAAATGAAATTTCCATGGAAGCAAGTGATGATAAAACAGAGGAATGGCAGAGGGACTCCAGTTTGGAGCTAAGCAGCTGAATCCAGGCTGGGAAAAGAAACAAGGAGCAGGGAACCCAAAATCTTGTCAGAGATGCTGTTTATCACTTTTCCTCTCCCACTGCTCTTTTCCACGTGCCAAGTGCCACAGAGTGGGGGATTCTCCCACCAAGTCAAGCTCCTGGGGCATTAGGATGTCACCTGTTTCCTAGGAGGAGTTTTTCCAACCCCCCATATTCAGCTCCAGCATTCCAACTGATTAATGCTGCAGCACTCGATTTGCAAGTCAAGTGTGCCTACAAATTATTTACAAATCATCCCAATGATCTGACAGGCTTTGTAATGTCAATGGATTCTTCAGGCACTTCAGTGCTTGTGACATTTAGATCTGCAGGCAAGCAGAAGTGACAATTTTCACAATTCATCCCTTCCAAGTCTCAGAGTCTGCAATCAATGACAGCGAGATTTCGTGGCTGCCAGAAGTTCTTCCTTCCCTTGCTGAATGCTTGCAAGTTTATTTGGGGAAGGATACATGACACAGTTTTATAGAAAAGTTGGGGTTTTTTAATTCACACTGACTTTGAGGGAGATGGGGAAGCAACCAGCAGGTGACCAGCTTCCAACAGAACTGCAAAGATTTACAGGAGCCATGGAACAGAATATTTTTAATATTGGACTTCAGGATTTATTTGGCTGTGTGAATCTCCCACGTTTTTGTACAGGCTCTCCTTTAAAAGCCAATTCCACTGTTATCCCTCAGGGCTCTCCAAGGCCTCCCCAGCTCCAACAGCATCACTAAGAAATGCACTCACATGAGATAAATATCCACAAGAATCTCATTATCCATCAGATCTCTCTTCTGGGATACAGTGCTTGAGCTTGCAGGCCATAAAGGTTTGTTGCACAGAGCTGACAAGCTTCATCAGCACCATGATGTGCAGAACTGAGCTGTTAGAGCCACAGAAATCTTCAGGAAGGTGGCAAAACTCACATTTTGAGACTAATTGTTTTCATTTTCACACAGAAATATTTATCTCCAAAGACCACTTGACTGTGCACCAGAAGAAGCACAAAGTGAACATCGGGGCTGCAAACTCCATTCACACAGGGCTGGTTTTAATGCTCCCAACTCACCCTGAACTCATCCATCATGGGATCCTCCGACTGCTTCAAGTAGGAGAGGTCGAGTCTCCGCTGATAATCCTCCAGGTGCTGCAGGAAATGCAAGGAAATGTCACTTGGAGAAATGTCCAGAGTGGAGTGCAGGAAATGCAAGGAAATGCAAGGAAATGCAAGGAAATGCAAGGAAATGCAAGGAAATGCAAGGAAATGCAAGGAAATGTCACTTGGAGCAGCAGAACTGCCCAGAGCAGAGTGCAGGAAATGCAAGGAAATGTCACTTGGAGCAGCAGAACTGCCCAGAGTGGAGTGCAGGAAATGCAAGGAAATGTCACTTGGAGCAGCAGAACTGCCCAGAGCAGAGTGCAGGAAATGCAGGGAAATGCAAGGAAATGTCACTTGGAGCAGCAGAACTGCCCAGAGTGGAGTGCAGGAAATGCAAGGAAATGCAAGGAAATGTCACTTGCAGCAGGAGAACTGCCCAGAGTGGAGGAAATGCAGGGAAATATCACTTGGAGCAGCAGAACTGCCCAGAGTGGAGTGCAGGAAATGCAAGGAAATGTCACTTGGAGCAGCAGAACTGCCCAGAGCAAAGTGCAGGAAATGCAGGGAAATGTCACTTGGAGAAATGCCCAGAGCAGAGTGCAGGAAATGCAGGGAAATGCAAGGAAATGTAACTTGGAGCAGCAGAACTGCCCAGAGCAGAGTGCAGGAAATGCAGGGAAATGTCACTTGGAGAACTGCCCAGAGTGGAGTGCAGGAAATGCAAGGAAATGCAGGGAAATGTCACTTGGAGCAGCAGAAATGCCCAGAGTGGAGTGCAGGAAATGCAGGGAAATGCAAGGAAATGCAGGGAAATGTCACTTGGAGCAGCAGAACTTCCCAGAGTGCAGCTCTACTGCTGTGCCCAGCCCTGGGTGCTCCCTCTGGCCCTCCCACCTGCTTGTTCTCTGACTCTTTGACAGCCTGGTTGACGTGGTTGAGGATCTGGCGGCAGTGATCTGCTGCTTTCTTGACTTTCTCCTTCTCCTCAGGCAGCTCTGCAAGAATAACACAAAGTGGGACAGTGCTTCCAGCAAAGATCTGGCCAGCCCTGCAGTGCAGCTTGCTGACCTCAAACTGGACAAAGAGGAGTTAAACTCACAGAGGAGTCACCAACAGTGATAAAAATGAGATTTGTGACAGGAGAGAACTGATTGTGACCTGCACATCATCACACATAATGCAATTGTTACTCTCCCTTTTTTAGGGCCTTGTGACAACTACTCACAATAATCTGAGAGACCTAAAATCCTTATAAAATCCATATAAAATCCTTACTAAGAGTACAGGCACAGGTGAACCCATCAATTCTCAGCAGCAGCAGCAGCCACACTGAGAATTCACTTAACAGGAACATCACCCAGTACATCAAAGATAATGGAGTATCACATGCTTTCCTAATTAGGATTAGAGGGAACTTGTAGCTGCAGTCTATTTTTATGAGTAATGAAATTACCCTGCAGCAGGTATCAGATAGTAAAGCTGGGAAGGCATTTTGTGCTGTTATTTATCACATTTTTACCTGTTGTGCTGGAAATATCTTTCAGTGTAACAGATCCTAATTAAACCCCACCCTCTGCAAGAGCATGAGGACATTCTGTGCTGCTTTAGAGGTCTGATAGAATCACTTATTTCACACTGGATTTCCTTTTTATTTTCCTAAGGAGGAACCAACACTGAGTTTTGCTTTTTATTCTTATTTTTTACACCTCCTGTGCAGACAGCAGCAGCGAGGTCGCAATGAAAACAGAGAAACATAAAATTAAAGTGTTATTTAACACATTTACCTAAACAAAACCTGCAGAGATGGGTGCCCAAATCCCAGTGGCAAGGCTTTACCTGTGTATTTAGCAATGTTATCCAGCAGAAGGGGGTATTTAGTCAACCTCTGCATCTCTGTGGGGATGATATCCTTCAGCTGCAGCCGCCGGCACAGGGGATTGCTCTCAGCATCCTAAATTTCAACAGCACAATATCTGCATTTGTCATTTTTATTAAGGCCATAATTACCTGAATGCACAACATCTATTCATCACTTAAACATCTATTACTTCACTTTCCAGTAATTAAATACAAGACAAGAGATGCCAAGATCTATCACCCAGACGACACATCCGCTCCCCATCTGCAATTACCCAGAGGAAAAGCTCATCACAGCAGCAGTGCCTTCCTCCCCTCATTACTCCCCATGGGCATGGGCCCATCCCCAATCCATCTCAGTCAGCAGCTCCCAGGGAACACATCAGTCTGGCCTTTCACAGCACAGCAAAACTCAGGAGATTTGTCAAGATGATCTCCCAGAGCTCCTCCCAGCCTGTGCTGATGGAGATAACGCCACGTGGACCCAAAGCCCAGCCCAGGCAGGCAGAGCAGCTGTGCAGCATCTGTCTCCTGCTCCTGGCACTCTGAGCACTCTGCCCCACAGGATTTGGCATCCTCGGGCAGCAGGCACCTCGAGGGAGATGGCATCTCCTGCCTGGGACACTGTGCTGCCCTGCATTCCATCTGTGCTCCCCAGAACCGAGGGCTCCTCCCTGCAGAAACCACCAGGAGAGATAAATACAGCGCTGGACGTGGTCCCCAGCTGAAGGCAGCCTCAGCCATGACGTCACTAATAACCAGCATTAATTATCAGAACTTTATCTAGGAGGATTCATCGGGCTGGGCTGAGGCTACTCCAAGCCTGGTGGAGAAACTGAGAGCTTAGGGGGAAAATCTCAAAGCCTGGT
Organism: Fringilla coelebs; assembly: GCF_963513975.1. NCBI lineage: Eukaryota > Metazoa > Chordata > Aves > Passeriformes > Fringillidae > Fringilla > Fringilla coelebs. The sequence goes on along the minus strand of NC_140051.1, from coordinate 2,564,844 downwards.
GGAGAAAACTCAAAGCTTGGTAGAGAAAATTCAAAAGCCTGGTGGAGAAAACTCAAAGCTTGGTGGAGAAAACTCAAAAGCCTGGTGGAGAAAACTCAAAGCCTGGTAGAGAAACTGAGAGCTAAGGGAAAAAAGCTCAGAGCCTCGTTGGAAAAAACTCAAAAGCCTGGTGGAGAAAACTCAAAGCTTGGTGGAGAAAATTCAAAGCCTGATGGAGGCAACTCAAAGCCTGGTGGAGAAAACTCAAAGCCTGGTGGAGAAGAAAACTCAAAGCTTGGAGAAGAAAACTCAAAAGCTTGGAGAAGAAAACTCAAAGCTTGGAAAAGAAACTGAGAGCTTAGGGGGAAAAAACTCAGAGTGTGGTGAAAAACTCAAAGCCTGGTGGAGAAACTCAAAAGTCTAGTGGAGAAAACTCAGAGCTTAGGGGGAAAACTTAGAGCTTAGGGGGAAAAATCAGAGCTTAGGGGAAAAACTCAGAAGCCTGATGGAAAAAACTCAAAGCTTGGTAGAGAAAATTCAAAGCCTGATGGAGGCAACTCAAAGCCTGGTGGAGAAAACTCAAAAGCCTGGTGGAGAAAACTCCAAGCTTAGGGGAAAAAATTAGAGCTTAGGGGAAAAAACTCAAAAGCCTGGTGGAGAAAACTCCAAGCCCTGTGGCAAACCCACCTGCACGAAGGTCTGGAAGCGCGAATCCTTCTTCTGGCGGGACTTGATGACCTCGAGAGCAAAGGGTTGGTTGCTGCAGAAGGTGGCAGTGGCAAGTTTCAGCTTCTCCTCTGCTGCTCCACTAAACTGTGCCAGAAAGCCAAAAAAGCCAAGTTTAGATAGGCTGGAGCTCAGCACGAGGCACTCTCGGCAGGCAGAGCCACACGGGACTGGGATCACCGGGGAACAAAGGAATTACTGACAAAAATCAGGAGGCATTTCTGCTCTGCCTTAAGGCTTTGTCTTCTCAGAGGAGACTTTTACATCTCAAACTCTTCAGTTCTCCTGAATCCAGCCCTCCCACATCACAGAATCCCAGACTGGTTTGGTTGAAAGGGATTTTAAAGCTGATCCCCATCACGGGCAGGGACACATTCCACTACCCCAGAACATCCTGATCACTTCCAGGGATAGGGGCAGCCAAATCTCTCCATGAAGATCTCAAAAGTGAAGCCTGAAGCAGCACGATAAACTCCAAATTTATACATTCTAAGATTAGAAATCAGTATTTCTAACCATTTTTAACTGCACCAGGCTCACACTTCAGTGTTACTGAAATAAATCGTGCCACTACATTTTCCAAAATCCCACTCTCACCTTTATGTACCCAAAGTACCTTTCTATTCTACCCACACATCTTAAGGATATTATTCTTGTGCCTTAAATGACTCTTATTCCAGTCAGATGAAAATTCTCTGAGTTCCTCCTGCTTTCCTTCCCCCCTCATCCTCCTGCTCTGTTTTGGCTCCACAACTCGCAGCCCTTCAGCTCCCACTGCTGGGAATTACCTCCTCCCACCTCTGGCTCTGTTGGTCATTCCATGACACATTATTTTCAAATATAAGAAATATTAAAAGAATTTTACCCAGGAGAGCAAATCTTCCCCAATTTGGCCAATGACAGAAGTCTCGTTCCTTTTTCGGACAGATTTCATCTGATCGTTCAGTGCAACTTAAAAACAAGGGGAAAAAAAGGTAAATTTTATTAATAGTGGTCAAAATGCTGGCTTAATTTTCAGCATTTAACATAAAAACTATTCTAGGAAAAGGCTGGATTTGAAATAATTTTAATTAGATAATAAACAATATCCTGCAACTTAATAAATTTAGGATATCTAATGAAATGTGATGTAACTCCTTTGCACTTGTGCCTCACCTGGCTTCAAAGGACCCCTAAGAACCATTCCAAACTCATCTTTTCTGAGGCTCAATATCATTTTTCTATAAACAGGAATAACACAGAAGCCAGAAAAGCACACAGCTGATGATTCAGTGGCTGAAATTCCTACTGTGAGCAGTCCTTTCCCTAAACAACGAGGAAGGGCCACCCTTCAGAAACAAAGACATCAATCTTCATCAATCTGTTTTCTGCTGGACACATGATTCCTCATCAAAATATCTTTGTGAATCAGAGATGGAACAACTGTGAGCAGAATCAAGCCCAGGGCAGTGTCCTGAAGAATTCCTGAAGAATTCTGCTCCATCTCAAATATTGGGTGAAGCTGCCTCATGTTCCACCACCCTTCAGAAACAAAGACATCAATGTTCATAAATCTGTTTTCTGCTCTCCTCAGGAGCAGTTGTAGCATCTCAAACCCTGGCCCATAAAGCTCACTGCTCCTTTCATCAAGCCTGAATCAACACAGAAAAGGAACACTGGACACAATATTCCTCATTAAAAAATATCTTTGTGAATCAGAGATTGAACAACTGTGAGCACAAGCAAGCCCAGGGCAGTGCTGAAGAATTCCTGAAGAATTCTGCTCCATCTCAAGCATTGGGTGAAGCTGCCTCATGTTCCACCACCCTTCAGAAACAAAGATCTCAATCTTCATAAATCTCTTTGCTGCTCTCCTCAGGAGCAGTTGTACCATCTCAAACCCTGGCCCATAAAGCTCACTGCTCCTTTCATCAAGCCTGAATCAACAGAGAAAAGGAACACTGGACACAATATTCCTCATTAAAAAATATCTCTGTGAATCAGAGATGGAACAACTGAGCAGAATCAAGCCCAGGGCAGTGCTGAAGAATTCCTGAAGAATTCTGCTCCATCTCGAGCACTGGGTGAAGCTGCCTCGTGCTCCAGGGTCGCTTTGCTCCAATTTTCCAGCCACAGGAAGCCCAAATTCCAGTGTCCAGCTGCTCCTACCATGCAGCCCAAGGATGTCCTCCAGGTTGGAGAAGATTTTCCTCTTGTCACTGGAGCTGAGGATGCCCTCCCTGGTGACCCTCTGGTAGAAGACGTTGTGCAGGACCTTCAGCGTGCGCACGTGGGCTCGCTCCGTGTAGAACAGCTCTGGGGAGACAGGGACAGCAACGTGCAGCTCAGAGCAGGGCCCTCAGCTGCATTTCCCTCCCTGGTCCTGCTGTAATTCCATGTTTGAGTTGTTTGGAAAAGCCCATCCTTTACCCCAAACCAACAGCTCTGAGCTCACAAATCCATGCAGGGATTTGCTCAAATCTGCTGAAGTTTGGGAGCAGCATTTCCATCACCTGCTTCCCAAAGAAACCAAGCTTTTCTTGTTTTCTTTTACAGAACATATTAAAAACCTGACCTTTCAGTGCCTTAATATTTAATAACTACTTGATATTGTTTATTTCTCCTCTAAGGATTGGATCCATCTCACCTCAGGTTATTTCCCAGTAACAAGCAGGGGTTTCACACCTAAGAACTCCTCAAACCAAAAGTTCTACAATTCTCCAGCCACTACTTCACAAAATCACTGAAGAGAAACCTGATTGTAAATTTTAAGAACTTCAAAGCTCCAGGGGAAGGTTTCAGCTCTGAGCTTGGCCAGGTAGGACAGAACCCCCCATCTCACCATTTATCACTTCCTGACGTTTGATTTCGTAGGGTTTGAGCCCCATCAGCACCTCCCTGCTCACAAGCTGCTGCCAGCTGGGAGGGTCCATGTCCATGTCAAAGTCATAGAGCTCATCCTCACTCTGCACATCTGCAAAGCCAACACTGTCCATCCTGATGGGAGGAGAAAAAGAGTGAGTCAATTCCCATTTCAGGGAGAAGCTGAGTACATCAATCAGCTTTATGAATACACTGTCCCTGCCAGCTGGGGGCTGTTTGATGCCTGAACCTCTGGGCACATTCTCTAATTTTGCCCTTTACAGATTGACTGTTCTGACAGTGTTTTCATAACCCTCCTTTTAATGACACAGATCAAATCATTTGCAGTCAGATATGAAGGCAGTGAAAAGGGCAGGTTACAGCTTCTTGCCTCAGTCTATCTGCAGGTACAGAACCAACAGCAACACAGGTTGAAAAGGAAAATTGGGATCTCTCTACTCCCTAACTCAACTGCCATCCATCCAAATCAGTGGATACAGCAATCATTCCACTTCACTCACAGATCAAAGGGGTATTTTTGCATATGACTCACTCCACCTGCCCCACAAATGGCTGCCAGTGTCTGATTTCATGTGTTCTTAAAGAAAAGAGATCATGCAGACAACTGTGCTGCCTCAGAACAGAGAGCACTGCTGCATTCCGTTTCAGAACTGCTTGAAATCCAAACAAATTCAGTCAAGTTCAAACATTTCTAAGCACACTCACTTGCGAAAAGGCTTCGGTGTTCCCATGTCAACCATCCTGCAAGGAAGGAAAGGAATCATTAGGGAGCTTGTGCCTGAATTTCTCCCAGCTCAGAATGGAGGTCTGAGCTCCAAAGCAGAGCATTCTGTCCCCTCTCCTGACAGTTTTCTATCACAGCAGAGAAAAAAACCAAAGTTTCCTAATTCTACCAACAATATTTAACACAAACAACGTCACTGTCCTTTTATGCACTAAATTCCAGCAGCCACTGATCTCTCTACACTGATCTTTTCCAACCCATTCCAAGCTTTCCTGATTCTCTCTCAAGGCTCCCTCAAGCACCCAGAGTTACCTCTCAGACTCTCCCTCCTCCTCCTGCAGGTTTTCCAAAGGAGATGGGAATTCAAAGGTGTTGTTGGGTGTGCGGGGGGTGCCATCCATGGACTCGCTGGCAGGTGGGGCTTCCCCAGGCTGCTTCACACCTGGACACAGGATCAATGGGAAAGGTGAGGAACCAAGTGAGAGGACATCTGAGAAACATCTGAGAACCTCCCAGCCTCTCCAGAGCCTCCTGATTCCACCTTCAGAGCTGGAGGAACTCGATTCCCAGGGCGGTAAGAACAAATCCCAGTGACAAAAGCTTCAGGTGGCACCTGCTGGGTTTTTCCTGTTGGGTGATCCAAATGCCACACTGGCAGAACCCACTAACAACCCCTGCTGCTCGTGGCAACATTCCCTAATTGAGGAAAGCTGATTAAGGTGAGGAAGAGCAGCTCAAATGACATCAAAGCATTGCCTAATTGGCCCAGCTGGTTGCGTCAGTGCCCTGCACATCCTGTTCACAGCACACAACCTTCAACCACTCTTCATTCCACCCTACCTGTGTCACTGTCCTTGCTGCCCTCTGGAGAGGCAAAGGGCCCCGTGGCCAGGGGGGACATGGGGTTGGCAGGGGGGTAGGGGGCATCTGTGCCATCGCTGGAGGAGCCGCTCTGGCGCGCCTTGCTGGACTCGGGGGGCTCTGGGCTCACAGAAGAGGCTGTGGGTGAATGCTTGGGGTGCCTGGGCTTCTGCATCTCCATGGCCCTGCCAACTGGACAGAGAGAACCATCAGCCTGCTGAGAGCAGCCTCTCAGTGCTCAGAGAGGCAGCACGGCAGGGCCGAACAGGTTTGTGCGTCTTGGAGGCTGGGTTTTAACAAGAAGGTGTTTAAAATCACTCAGTCCTGCTGAAAATCACTCAGTCCTACTGAAAAATCACTCAAATCTAATGAAAATCATTCATTTCTAATGAAAATCACTCAGTCCTACTGAAAATCACTCAGTCCTACTGAAAAATCACTCAAATCTAATGAAAATCATTCATTTCTAATGAAAATCACTCAGTCCTACTGAAAATCACTCAGTCCTACTGAAAATCATTCAATTCTAATGAAAATCATTCATTTCTAATCAAAATCACTCAGTCCTACTGACAAATCACTCAATCCTACTGAAAATCACTCAATCTTACTGAAAGTCATTAATTTCTAATGAAAATCACTCAATCCTAATAAAAATCACTCAATCTTACTGAAAATCACTCAATTCTAATGAAAATCATTCAGTCCTACTGAAAATCATTCAATTCTACTGAAAATCATTCAATTCTACTGAAAATCACTCAGTCCTACTGAAAATCATTAATTTCTAATCAAAATCACTCAGTCCTACTGAAAATCACTCAGTCCTACTGAAAATCACTCAATTCTAATGAAAATCACTCAATCTTACTGAAAGTCATTCATTTCTAATGAAAATCACTCAATCCTAATGAAAATCATTCAATCTTACTGAAAATCACTCAATCCTACTGAAAATCACTCAGTCCTACTGAAAATCATCCAATTCTAACGAAAATCCCTCAGTCCCAGCCCAAAAAGCCTCAATCCCAGCCCAAAATTCCATTCCACACCCTGTCAGGGTGAGACAGGGCTGGAAGGGAATTGAGAGAAGTGGGGTCCAGATTGGGAGGAGCAGGATGGGGTGAGGCAGGATGGGTGGGATGAGGTTTAGGGGGGAAATGGGGCTCCTGGCAGGGATTTTCTGTGGCTCTCAGGGCACAGGGGCTCCTGACATACTTGCACTGCTGTCGTGTCGGCTCGGTCTCCTTGGGGGGCCCAGGATGTTGGGGAATCCTCTCCTCTTCCCTTTCTCCTCTCCTTCTTTCTCTTTCTTGATGCTTTGCTGCAGAAAGGGAAAAGCAAACTCATCACTCACTGCTTCAGATCCAGCTGTTTACTGAGATTTTAATTAGCCCTTTAAGGGAGGGGACACAAAGCTTCAAAAAGGTTTCACACTGTTTCACCTTTTTGGCTAGTGCAGAACTGCTTGAAATTCTCTTAATGTTTCAAAGGAAGCTGAAATGCTGATGAAAATAAGCAGCTACTGTGACCAGATACACCCCCATGCTGTGGGAGACAAGGGATCACACCCACAGGGATGAGGTTTTGGTGGAAATAATCATTATGTAACTGGAAAGGTGGGGGTGGCAGGGAGAGGAGCTCTCCTGCATCTCAAACCAGGAGGGTTTGGGTAAATTTCTCCAGAAAAAACTGAAGTAAACAAGGCAACAGCTTTAATGAGACCCTCCTGTGGTTCAAGGTTGTGTTCTATGAAATATTTCTCACCCCAAGTTTTAATAACAGCCAAAACCAAGGTGAACTCAGGGGTAGAGACAAAGGAAATAATTCCAATTATTTCCAATTCACGCCTCTACCAACGTAGATGCAGAACCCAATTCCAGCTCTTAGGTTTGCTGTGCAGCTCAGCACTCCAAGATCCTCTTGAAACACAAAAATCCCACCCATTTTTACATTTTTTTCCTGCAAAACCGGGGGTTGAACTGCACACAAATCCCCCGTGGCCACGGCAGCCGTACCTTGATCTTTGGCAGGAAACCAATGCGGCCCCGCTTCTGCTCCAGGTTCCGAGGCTCTTTCACTTTCACTCCCAGGTGTTTCATGTAGGTGAGGATCACATATTGCATCGTGGAGCTGCCAAACACAGAAAAAAAACAGGGAGCTTCAACAGGAAAATATTGGGAAAATGCACTGAGTCAATAAAATTAAGGTCAAGTGCCAAGGTTCTGTCCAGAAGTTAGTTTTTAAATTGGAGTGATGAAATGAAGGGAAATAAATCACCACAGAAAAATGGGAAGGCTCAGCCAACAGCAGAATTTATCATTTTTTAATTTAAAAATCAGGGGGGTTTAATTTATTTATTTATTTGTTTTTAATTTTTTTACTTATAGAGTAAATAAAGATGGACTACATGGATAGGGAGGCTCTGCACAGGCTGCCCCTGGATCCCTGCAAGTGTCCAAAGCCAGCTTGGAGCACCCTGGGACAGTGGAAGGTGTCTCTGGCCATGGCAGGGGTTGGAATTAAATCACCTTTAAGGTCCCTCCCAACCCAAATCATTCTGTGATAAAAGGCACAGAAGCCCAGGAGGTGAAAATACAATTTTGAGAATTACACAGAAGGTCCTAAAATTCTACACTAAACCCATATTTGATGTCACATTACAGCTTTGAGTTATGGTAGAAATAAGCAGCAGTAAAAGGTGACTGCAAAAAGGAGGAAAAGCTGCTCAGATAAAAAACTGAGCAGGACAAGGCACACACAGGAAAATAAATGTTAGAGCAGATTGAAGCAGTTACAACACAAAACAAAAATAAACACAAACTCTCGGCGACAGCAATTTTTAAGATGTGAAAAACAGGCAACAAACATCAGCAAAGAAGAGGCTGATGCTCTGAATTGCAATGATTTGTGCCAGGGGATTCAGGAGTTTGGAGAACAGCCGGGAGAGGGCTGTCGTGCTCCACCAGCACACACAGCCCGGGCTCCCAGCTCCCATTACCTCTTGTCTTCCTCCAGAGGCTGAGATGTCATCCTGAAAACAAGAAAGGCTTTTCAAATGAAGCTCCAAACCCAATTAACACCCGGTCCCATCCACCCAGAGCATCAGTAGTTGTGTTGAAGTGTCCTTTAGAATGTTCAGCAGTCCCAGCAGGGGGGGGAAAAAAATAAAATCAAGAATCAAAAGTGAAGGTTCAGCTGTGGAAATTGGATTCAGCCCACATTAAAAAGGAGAAAATGGGTTGTGAAGCTGTTGTTTCTGCAGGAAAAGGGCTCTGATCTAATAATGCACAGGCTGACAATGCCTGCACTATTTCACAGCAGTCTCCTGGACAAAAGAGCCTCCTGAGCCTCCCCTTCCCTCCTGAGCCTCCTCTTCCCTCCTGAGCCTCCTCTTCCTCCTGCCCCAGCCCTGGCTGCCGCCACCCCAACGAACACTCAGGGCAGCAATCTACACACAGCAACACCAAACCCCACTCCCCAATTCCTCCATCCCGCTTTTCCCAGCACCTTTAAGGTTCTTTTTCTCCCCCCACACTCCTGTTTGGTGTCACTTACAGGACCTCCTCGATTTTGGCCAGGATCTGCTCGGCACAGCTCCTCTCCTTCTCCACGGCGTTGCGGTCGCGGAGCCGCTCCGCGTCCAGCCTGCTCAGCTCCCCCTCGGCCAGGGTCAGCCCCATGCTCCTCTTCTGCCTGCAAGAGGGCACAGGGAGCATCACCTGCAGCTGGGCACGGCCCTGGGGCACGCAGGGTGGGTCACAGAGGGGTTTTGGGGTTGTTCTGTGAGGATTTTGGGTATGAAAACGTTCATCGCGGAGCTCTTAGCGCTCCAAGTGAGAAAGCAAATTAATTATCAACTTCTACTGCATGACTGTGAGAGCTCACAGAACTCACAGGTTGGATGAGACCTTCAAGATCATCGAGTCCAACCCAGCCCCAACACCTCAAGCAAACCCTGGCACCCAGTGCCACATCCAGGTTGTGCTAAACACACCCAGGGATGGGGACTGCAGCACCTTGGGCACCTCCATCACCTCCCTGGGCAGACCACCCTTCCTGTAAAGAAAGATCACCCTTCCTATAAAGACCATCCTTCCTGTAAAGAACATCCTTTCTGTAAAGGTCTTTACCCTTTCTGTAAAGGTCTTTACCCTTCCTGTAAAGGTCTTTACCCTTTATCACCCTTTCTGTCAAAAACTTTTTTCTGATATCCAACCTAAATTTCCCTTGGCCCAGCTTGAGCTCTGTGAAGGGAATTATTCCCTGCCCAAAGGGGAGAGGGAAGGAAAACAGGGACAGGAAAAAAAAAAAAAAGAAGATATAAGCTGATTATAAACACAATCAGTAAGAGAGATTTATACAACAAAACCAGAAGAAAAAATACTCTGACATTTCCTCACACAGCTTCCAGGAATGAAGAATCCAAACTTTAGGATTGCAATTGATGATTTAAGGATTGGCCATGGGGTGTATTCCTGGTATGTTCCTATCCAATCCAAGAGGAATTTTGTCTCCCTCAAGTTTCCCTGTGCTGGAACACTGACCAAAATCAAATATGAATGAAAAGGAAATTCCACAGAGAGCTTTTGGTACCTGAAATCTTCCAGGTTCCTCTGAACCTCTGGGCAGACTTTATCCTGCATGGTTTGGATGAACTGGCGGTGCAGCTCTTCAGGGAGGAGCTCTGGCCTTCTCCTGTCTGGGAGGCAGAAAATTCACCAATTATTCCTCTGGGAACAGCCCCCACCTTCAATAAATGACTTCAATAAAGTCATTTCCCTGAATTAACCCACCCTCTGCCCTTCACCCCCACCCTACCTAATTCCAAGGAGATTTCCTCTGGAACTGGGACTTTCAGGTTCTGCAAAAGGAAAGAAAGGATGGGAGAACCCACAGAGAACCCCAATAAAACACACAAATCGCTCCAGGAAATTCCCTCAAAAGCCAAAATCGTCCAATCTGAGCACCTGAGCAAACCATTTATTGCTGGTTTGAAAAGGGGAGGCTCCCATGAATGGATTATCATTCACAGGATTATTTAGGGTGAACATGTGGTACATAAAGCTCTGCTGCACTTTCTGGGAGTTTAATTCATGACAGCAAAGAATTTTCTCAGCTTTCCAACAGAGACATGAAATTTCCCAATCCTTGGAACAGCCACATCAATACCCACAGCAATTATTAACTCAAAAGCAACACAGAGGAGCCAGAACTTGCTGAATTAAATTATTTCAATTAAATTATTTCTCCTATCAACAACAAATCCCCTGGGATTTACTTTGTCACCAGGCACCTGAGGCCATTCATTCTCTGGTATCATTTCAACAAAAATACTTCAAATTTTTATTACATTTTTACATTTTATCAAGTTATTTATTAAACATTACTCTGATTTTGATTTTTAAACCTGCTTCTTTTGGAGGGCTTTAAACCCTCTTAGTTTTTCACAGTTCAGAAGTGGAGAAAGGTCAAAGTCAACTTGCTGGAGGGATAAAAATGAGGAAAATAAAAGGAACCTACTGCAGCTCTGTCCAGGAAAAACTGGTAAAACTCCAGGAAAACACGCCGGGTCTCTTTGGAGTTGGTCTGTTTGTACAGGTCTGTGTAAAGGTAGCACAGCTGTGGGCAACAGGAGGACAAGAAACAAGGTGAAAACCATGAAAACTCCAAGTTTTCTTTCCAGTGTTTGAAGGAATTCAGCAGTGAAAGCTTCCCCAGCTCCTCAGGGAGGTGCCCTGGTGATGGGGGCAGAGGGAAGAGGCTGGGAAAGGAGCACAGAGAGGCCAAAGATCCCCTGTAGACAACTGATCCCACACCTTGGGGTGGAATGAGAGGCTTTCAGGAGATTAATCATTATTTGTAAGCAGCCAGACATAAAGGGAACAGTTATTTCTGTGTTTCTCCCTTTATCCGAGGAGATAAATGAGGATTTTTCACCCCCAGGCCTGCACAGAGCCTGCATTTCCCTCCTTGCAGGGAGTGCTGCACAACATCTGGTAAATTCTGGTGAAGATCCCCAAATGTGAGCCAGGGAAACAATTCCAGAGCTGCTCACCAGCGCTGCAGGATCAAACTGGGACACAATCAAACTGGGAAACAATCACACTGGGAAACAATTCCAGAGGTGCTCACCAGTGCTGCAGGATCAAACTGGGACACAATCAAACTGGGAAACAATTCCAGAGGTGCTCACCAGTGCTGCAGGATCAAACTGGGACACCACGTGGTGCAGGAGGACAGCCAGGTGAGCCGGGCGGGATTTCAGGAGCTCGATGTTCTGGAAGCAGCTGCACTGCCCATTGATCTGCAGGGGACAGGGAATCACAGCTGAATTATTCAGGAATAGGAGAAAGGACAGCAAAAATAATTCTGAGTGAGGATGGGGGAGCTGTGCTGCTCTGACAGGAATGCAGGGTTTAATAAAAAGTAAAGAATGTGAAATAAATTATAAATAAATACATTTATAATTAATTATAAAATTATATCTCATTAAAAAAAAATAATAAGTTGAGGTTTGGAGAAGAAAGAAAAATCACAGACTCAAAGATGGATAGTGTCATAAACTCCCCAAATATTTCTGTTTGGAAAGATCAGCAACAACAGGAATTCCCAAATTCTTGTTTCACCATACAAGGAGTACTCAGCACTTTAGGAACAGGGGAGGAGAATTCTGCTTGGTGGAGGGAAAAAAGGCTAAAAGTCATTCCTTGTTGGAATTCAGGACATCCCTCTGTCCGTCCTGGAGTGCAGCACCCCTGCCAGGGGGCTCAGAGATCCTGGCACAGAGCCCAAGACCCCTGGGACTTTGATTATGAGCCATGGAAAAAGTTACCAACCTTATATGAGGATCTGCAAGCCATGAAAGTCTAAGTAGAATAATAGTTAGTTTGTCACGGGGTGGAAAATAGAGTTTTGGGGTTTTCAGAATGGGGGTTCAGGGGGAAAGATGGAGGAATCTGGGTGTGTCCAGCCTTTCTCCTTCTTCTCCTTGGCCTCCATCTCCTGCTGTGCTGGTGGCACTTTTGGGTTGGTTTAGAGTAGAAGCTCACTGTCTGACACAGCACAGGTGGAATTGGTTTGGACCAACTGGAATTGGTCTAACACAGGATAGGAATTGGGAAGTTATGGTAAATAATGCACATGTAGTTTTTAGTATAAAAAGAAAACACCAGAGTGTCTCTGCCTGACCTGCTGAACAGACCTCAGCAGGCCAGAGAAAGAATTTCATAGATAAGGAACAATAAACAACCTTGAGAACGAGAATAGAAGAGCTTTGAGTCCTTCTTTGACTGCCAGGCTGGGCAAAGAGACTTTGAGACACACCTGGGGGTCAGTGTGGGCAGCAAAGCCCCAGACTCACCTGCTCCTGCTCCGTGTCAAAGTCATCATCCTCTGCCCCGATGATCTGCGTCCCCACTCGGGACAGGGGGCTTCCAACACTGGACTGGGAGTCCTGGGGAAGAGAGGGAGAAAAGCACAACCTTGGGATTGTCCCTCTCAGGGGAACCTGGAGACGTCCTGATCGTTTCAACTCTGCACAAACTCCACCTTGGATGCCCCTCCCAAAATCCAAACATTCCCAAACATCAAATCAGGCAGGAGCACAGCCCAGTGTCATCCCTGCACAGAGGGGAAATGTGGTGCTGGGAGGAGGGCAAGGAGAAGCCAGGAGTGGTGCCAAGGATGATGAGACAGCTCTGCACTTCCTGCTGAGCTCCACTTGCAGCCCTGCTGGAAATGGCAGCCCCCAAATGAGTGAATATCCTAAAAAAAAAGGGCTGGACTCAAGAATAAAACACGTGCACCACGTCCTTGTGGCAGGCCCAGCTGTTTCACTGCTGATCAGGTATTTCTCACCTCTAAATGGCCCTGCTCTTAAGCTCCATAAACATTTACTCAGCTAATTAACTTTCCCTGCACCGCTTTAATTGCACTTTATTTTTTAAAGCAAAGTTCAGGCATTCTCCATTTAGAAAGCAGGGGAAAGCAGCAAGATTTTAATGGGACTGCTAGAGGAGATGTGAGACTTGATGCTTTGTACTCACAGTGTCTTGAAGCTCAGCCTTTTCTGGGCTCTCATCTGGATAAATCCTCTCCTTCAGGCCACTGCGAGGGCTCTGGGAAAGAAGGAAGTTCAGTTCTGGTAAGTACCAGCAGATCCAGGGAAGGGAGAACTGCACAGGGCACTTTGTCAGCCACAACAGCCAAAAACTTCTCCTTTCTCACAGGAAAAGGAGGTGTGAAAAACCAGAGTAAAATCTGTCTCCTACATGTGCAGTAAAACAAAAAAACCCCAAAACTCAAGTGAATGCAGAAGTTTGGTCAGAAATCTGGTGACAGTGAGCAACAGCAGAGCTGTACAATCCCCAGCCCTTGGCTTTTCCTTGATTTCTCCACTTTTTCTCACAGTTCAGCTCTCTCCTCCCATCTGCCAGCAATCCTCTTGCTGGGGAAGCCCAGCAGAGCCTTATTTGCAAAACCCACGTGCTGCTGGCTCATCCTCAGGGTGCCCAAAGGTTTTCCCAGCCAGGCCACTGCTCAGGCTGTTGCTTTCCAGCCTGGCTTTTTCCCAGCTGCAGAACTCTTCCCACTTCCAAAGCTTTCTTTTCACCCCTGATCCTTAAGTTCCTCAGAGCTGGATGGGAAAGCTGGAATGTTTGGTGTGCCAATCACCTGCACTGATCAAACACCATCCCATAACTGACAGCATGATGATTATTATTAGGAATGATGATTATTAGTTAGCTAATTATGAATTTTGTTGTTGCATTTATTAAACACAAACACTGAGCAGGATCTGGTCAGATTTGCAATGTTTCAAAACAGAGTTGTGGAGGCCTCCATCTCACCCACCTCCCTTCCACTTCCAACTGCTGGGACAAATTTAGCTCCCACACCCTTAAGTTAATCAACAAACTCAGGCCAAATCCAAGCAGAGAGCCTCAATTCCCCAGCACTAATCAGATGACTTAATTAAGGATTAGGCACCAAGGGAGAGCACACAGATTGATAACTCATGAGTGAACACACCAAGAGCCTTTGCTGCAGGCAGGAGCTGAAGCTGGTTTGGTAGAGGGAAGGATCTTTCCCCCTCTCAGGGCAAGCTGCCTGGATCTGAGTCACGCTGCTGCAGTTGGAATATTCCCTTCAAAGATGCTCTAATTGGCAAATGAGCTTAGAGAAACATGCTGGCATCCATCTTTGTCTGGTTACAGGGATTAATGCCAGGACAATCTAATCCTGATAAAACCCCCAAATTTATTCTCTCCCAGTCTCTAACAGCAGTCCAATAGAACAGGGAAATTTTTTCCCCATGAAAATCTTTTCCTAGGGGAAAGGTTTTGGTGCACACAGAGGAGCCTCTTCCAGGACAACACACACACAGAATCTGCCAAGGAAAGCCAAATACAAGAGGGAGAGAAGCAAAGCCCTGGGGCTGCCCCAGACTCACATCAGCAATGTCACTGTTGGGTCTGGAGGGGCTGTCACCACTGAAATCCAGTTTGCTGCCACTGTCCCCACTCTCTGCCTCCCCCTCGCTGATCTGCAGCGACTCTGACACAGACCTGGAGGACAGGACTCCATCCTGCAAAGATGAAAGCAGAGTATTTCAAGAGAACATCCTGAAAAATCAACTCCTGCAAAAGCCAGGCAGCTCACACTTCTCATAAACCCTTAAGTTATCTAGAAAAGGCTGCAGAGCTTTCCTAAGGGAAAACAACAACACCGAATTTTCAGCACTTTTAACACAGGGGGAAAAGGGAAAAATGACAGGGCCTAAATTCATTTTTTTTCCAAAAGTGAAAACAAAATTGTTTTAAAAGCTTCCAAGAACGACTTCATAGGTGTATTTTAAGTTGCACTGACAGATAATAAATACATCATTGCTTGCACTTGTTCTTAAAAGCAGGATTTTCAGAGATGAGAGCCCACTCTAAAATGTACTCCACATCCTGATTAAGGTGACAGTGCCAACTTCAAATCCCAGCTGCAGAGGGAGCAGCCTGCCTGTCCCAACAACTGCAGCTTGCCCAGGATGCCTTGGCAAGGCTGGGCTAGAGCAGAGGCTGGGCAGAGCTAAAGAATAAAGCAGGGATTTATTAAAAGCATCTCCTCCATGGATGCACCTTGGGCAGCACACGAGCCCAGCCAGGGCTGCACCCAAGATGAACCAAAATGGTCCCAAAATAAACCCAAGGTGAACCAAAATGGCCCCAAAATGAACCCAAGATGCACCAAAATGGTCCCAAAATGAACCCAAGGTGAACCCAAAATGAACCCAAGATGAACCAAAATGGTCCCAAAATGAGCCCAAGATGAACCAAAATGGTCCCAAAATAAACCCAAGATGAACCAAAACGGCCCCAAAATGAACCCAAATGGCCCCAAGATGAACCAAAATGGTCCCAAAATGAACCCAAGATGAACCAAAATGGCCCCAAAATGAGCCCAAGGTGAACAAAAATGGTCCCAAAATGAACCCAAGATGAACCCAAATGGTCCCAAAATGAGCCCAAGATGACCCAAATGGCCCCAAAATGCCCGGCCGGGCACGGGGTCTCTCCCTGGGATCAGCTCTGCTCCATTTGCACCTTGCAGTTCATTGTCCCATCCCAGCTTCAGCCCCTGCAGTCCCACCCTGCTTGTTTTTCTCTCTCCAGCCCACGGGGTTTGTTCTCCTGGCCTGAGATTTGGCTCATTTGTCCCTGGTGCCCAGCTGGAGCAGGAATTGTTTTGTCTCCCTGCTCTGTGCACAGAGCTCAGCATCCCCTGATGTGAGCCTAGCCCCACACACTAAAGCAGCACAGAATGTGAAAATCATGAAAGCTGAAACCTGAGGCATCACCCAGAACACCATGAACCCCTGGATTGTGCCTGGCAGCTCTCCCCAGAGCAGGCTGGGGCTGTGTTACCTGAGTGCAGCCCGTGGCCTTGGACAGCTGCTCCTGCAGCTGGGGAATGTGCTTCTTTGCCTCCTGGATCTCCTTGAGCAGGCGGGTGGAGGGGGTCCGGCTGTACTCCTCCTGCAGGACCTGCAGAAGAATTGTTTGTGTCTTTTAAATTAACACCTGCACGTCTGCACAGCCAAGGAGATGCTACACACAGCCGGCCTCACACAGCTCTGCTAATAAATTAAATTAACAACCCCTCCTTGCATCACTTCCCCCAGCTCCCTCCCACCTGCACGACTCCAGTACCTGCAGCCTCTCCTGCTCCTTCTGGAGCATCTTCCTCAGAATCTCCACCTTCTGGTTGTGGACTATGTTATTCTCCTCCTAGGAAGTACAGAGAGATTAAGGTTGGGTTTGTTGGGCAGAAAAGGGAAATGGACATGCACATTTTTCACTGACTTCCTACAAACAGGCTCTGAAAAGCCCTGTGAGAAGCAATCCAAATTTCCAACCCTATCCTATGTACTCTTTCTTAATTTTGAACAGCTATAACACTATAAAAAACTCTATTTCTAGAGGTTTTCTGATAGAAAACCTTTCTGATAGCACTGCATTTCTGACAGAACTGCAAATTTTTACTTGCAAAACGCATTTTCATAAGTGAATAAATACCCACAGACAGGAAAACAGGAATCCCATTCCCACATTCTTATTTCACCATACAAGGAGTACTCAGCAGTTCAGGAACAGGGGAGGAGAATTCTGCTTGGTGGAGGGAAAAAAGGTTAAATGTCACTCCCACCTGCTCCTGGTCCATGTTAAAATCATCAGGGGGGACAGGGGACTTCCAACACTGGGCTGGGAAATATCCCAATGCCAATTTGAAGTGAAAACAAACAAAAAAAAAAAATTCAGGAGAAAACCACCCGAGTCCATTTCTCCTTTTGGGAAGAGAACTCCAAGCCTTACCCCCATGAGCACTGGGCTGGTGATCCTTTCTGCATTCCCTGACGTGCCAGGCGAGTGGGGGGATGCCATGATGGGAGACATATGCCCAAAAGCTGCCAGATCCACGTCAGAATCCGCCAGGGGAATCTGGGGCGACCCTGGAGGGCGCCCCTGGACAGTGAGAGCTACATAGGAACCCGCTGTGGGGACACAAGGACAGGCACAGGTCACACACACATCCCTGATTTCCCTCACCCTGGAGACACAACTCACACCATCCTCCTCCAAACTGAGCCTGAGAGCACTGCCTGCATCAGAAATCTGATTGAATTTCAGATATTCCAAAAGCTTCCATAAGAATCAGCCCTTATAAAGCAAGCAATCCAATTTCCAGCCCAGCAGGTTACATTTGCAGTGCACACACACAAAAGAAACCACCAGCACCTCCTTCCTCACAGAAGAAAATCCACCAGGAAGGTGTTTCCTGTAGTGCTGTGCAGGTATCACACATGCACACCAAGTGTGGGGTTTCAGGTGGAATTCCAGCACCCATTGGTGGCAATTCAAACATTAATTCAGGAGAAGCTACAGGAGGAGAATTCATCAGCTTAAATTCAGGATGCCAAAATCATTTCAGTTCCACTTCCCCGTTTCACACACTCCTCGATCTCTCAGCACTGGCCTCACCCTTGGCAGGGTCCTTGCAATGATCACACTTAAAGGTGACAGGAGAGTCACCTGCCTTTACTTACACTTGATCAGCTTGACCACCTCCAAATGGTTCGAGTGTGTTACCAGAGTCCCGTTCACCTGGCAGGGAGGAGAGAAAATTCAGTGTTTGGCTCCTTGTTTCCAAGCAATTCCACACATTCCAGAGGAACAGCAGCATTTTCTTCTCCCCCATCTCCATTACTGCCTCTTTCAAGACATTACCAGATAAATTATTTATCCCTCTAACAGTTTATCTCAGTGAGCAGAGCCCTGAAAAAAAGAAAACTGTGCACACACTAAAAGAACTCAAGCAGGCAGACAAACAAAAAAAGGGCAATCCATCTCTGCCTGGGCAGAAAAACAACAGGGTAGCTAATTTAATTCATTAATTTCAATGCCTGGTTGCAGTCCCAGCTCCATCTGTGTCAGGAGCTGCTGCAGCATTTTGCAGCAATAGTTTACAGAGTCTTTTAAGTTACTGACTTGATTTCTTACTTGCTTGGGACTAAAAAAGAACATGGATGTGGGAGCAGTTAGGGGGAAAACAACAATTGAGGCAGGCTGTTTATTTACAGATCATTATTAACAACTCTGCTTTCCTCCCCTTCCCTGCCATTTCTGGTTTTATTGTATTTGTGATACTCCAGCCTGGCAGGATGCAGAATTTGTCCATAAAATTCTGAAATGAGGATCTGGAGGAGAGTCAGAACACTGAAGCTTAGACCATTCCTAATGCAAACATATCAATGGTTTGGTTTTTTTCAGAGAAAGAGCTCATTTAAGACAAAGGACCCATTTCTCTCCCCATTTCAGTGCCCTTACCTTGATAATTCTATCACCTGTCTGCACTCCAGCCCGCATGGCTGCTCCATCTGGAGAGGCAAAAAAATCACTCAGTTCCCGTTTCAGTACAATCATTTAGAGCAAAAATGGTTTTATGACTTCTGTAAAACATGCAAAATATTCCTGCACTCAGCCAAGCTTCCTCTCTCAGTGAAATCCTGGGGTGTCAAGTCTAGAGCAGTTTTGCTTTCACCTGGCACTGGATACAGCGGGACATGATCCCACCGTGTCCCAAGGAGGCATTTCCTCCCCTGGAATGCTCCAAACCCAGCAGATCCCAGAATGAACCAGGCTGGAAAAGACCTCTGAGATCAGCACAGAATGACCAAAGAGGTCAGCTCCAAACCCTGCAGATCCCAGAATGAACCAGGCTGGAAAAGATCTCTGAGATCAGCACAGAATGACCAAAGAGGTCAGCTCCAAACCCAGCAGATCCCAGAATGAACCAGGCTGGAAAAGACCTCTGAGATCAGCACAGAATGACCAAAGAGGTCAGCTCCAAACCCAGCAGATCCCAGAATGAACCAGGCTGGAAAAGACCTCTGAGATCACCAAGTCCACCCTGTGACCTGACACCTCCTCATCACCTAAACCCTGGCCCGAGTGCCACGTCCAGTCTTGTTTTAAACACCTCCAGGGATGGTGACTCCACCACCTCCCTGGGCAGGTGATTCCAGTGCCCAGTCCCTCTTTCAGTGAAGAATTTTCCCCTGATGTCCAACCTAAACTTCCCCTGGCACAGCTTAAGGCTGCGTCCTCTCATTCTCTCAGCAGCTGAAGACTCAGAGGAATAAATTCACTGCTCAACCCTGACCTTGCACATCCCTTCCCCAGCTGCAGCCACCCCACCTGGCAGGAGTCTGGGAGTTTTCTGCTCCAGCTCCCAGCCATTCCCAGATGCCCTGGCAGGTCTGGGGGCTGCTCTCACCTTCCTTGACAGACTGCACGAAGACGGGGTTGTCCCCGCTGACCGTCAGCCCGAAGCCGTTCTCATCCCGCTGGATCACCACGCACCTCTGCACCAGGCCTGGGGACACAGGGGCACCACAGGGAGGGCAACACACAGAGACACAAGCCAGGCATCAGTCCACAGCCTTATCCTCCCAGATAATCACACAGTACTCAGAGGAACAGGGACAACATGGCACAGAGTGACAGGAACAGGGCAGCAGTCCAGAAATGGAGAGGGATGTCAAGACAGGTCAAGCTTACTGCTCCAGCTACACAAAACAGAGATGCAGACAGCTCTGGCACATCAGACACAACCTGAGGGAAAAGCAGCTTTTAAAGAAGAGCAGCAGTTACCCACACCAATGAGCAGGATTTCTCTTGTCTGCATTAATAGCTCAGGAACACCTCACAGGTTCTACAGGCTGCTCTAAGACAGAAGCACAAATCCCTCAGAGCAATGTGAGAGGGGTTGGGCTAAAACAGATTTATTGATCAGAAGTTCTCCCAATTCTCAGCCAAAATCTCCTCCTGGGGCATCTTCTGCTCCAGGTGAAATGTTGCACAGAGCCAGAACAGCAGAGGTGTTCAAGCCACATTTAACTGTCCTGAACAGGATTTCTGGAATAAAGACCAGTCCAGGGCCAAAACCCAGGGAGATGAGTTTGAATGTGCCCCTCCTTTAATCTGCTGTGAGACATCAAAGACAACTTGTTTTGTTTCCTGGTATACTCAGCACAATGTGAACACAAATGGAGAGATAGATTCATTTCGTAGGTGCAGCATTTGGACCAGGTGGAATGCTGGGGATGTCTTTTGTTCCCCTGGAAATGGAACAAGGGAAAGACAAAGCAAAAGCAGGCAGCAGCCCTGGCATATTCCTTGCCAAGCTCTTTCCTAGGAGTAGCTGCAGAAATCCTCCCACAGCAGAGCCCTCATCTTGGAAAGTGACTTCAGAAACTCTGGAAATGCTTTCCAGGGTGATCTCCATCACCTTTATTTCTAACAGCTTGCTTTGCTTTTCCATTTCTAAAGGCACAGCAGGCAGAGTTCCTGCACTGGCACCTTGAGAAAGAAATCAGAGCTGTCCCAAATCAGATTCCAGAACTGCAGCACTTTTGTTTGGTGTGGAGGGAACAGGGGGAATTGGGAAGATGCTGTCCCAGCCAGACTGGCTTTTCTGGAATGAGCTTTAAGGTATGAATGGGAGCAGAGCAGGGAGTCATTCCCTGCCTCACACTGCTCCCAAACCACCAGGGCTCCTTTCAGCAACTCCCCATGGAAATGAGCAGCCCCAAGAGCCAACGCTGCCTGCCCAGCCAGTCCTGCCCTCCTCCAGCGTGGCACAGATGGAAATGGGTGTGGGAGCAGTGCAAAAAGCATTCCAGGGCTTCTCCAGCAGGAATTCCCCTCCTGCCAAGAAAGCAGGAGCAAAGCACGGGATGGGGAGTGGATGGGAAGGAAAATCCCCCCTCCTTTCACCCCCTGAGCACAGGGAGAAGTGAGGAAGGAGCCTCTCCCTCCTGCACCTCCCCTTCTTTTATATGACCAAGCTTCTTCAAGTCTCACTTCCCAAGAATGCTGCCCGGGGCTGGGGTGTGGGAATTGGTGCAGTTTGGGAGGAACAGCTCCTGTGCACTCCCTGCCAGCCCTGCAGCTCCTGAGCAAGGCACCAAACTCAGCCCTGGGCTCACCAGGACTGGCCCTGGATTGCTTTCTCTCCAGAAGCAATAATCCTTGGATTTACTGATGAACTTCCTCCTGATGCCAAAGCAGTGCCCACACAACATAAAGTGACCTGGCAGAGGATAACTGAGTTTAATTCAAGGTTATTCACGTTAAACTCTTTCAGTCCTCAAGCTTCAGTTTCACCCAAGACCACCTCATAAATTTAGAATGGAGAAACAACTGGAATCAGGACAACTCGACCTGAAATTAGTCCATAATTGCTTTTTCCTGTACTTGTTTTCTTCAGATAAGGGACACTTAACCCTTCTCCTAATCCAATATAAAAGGCTGAAATGAGGTAGAGGAGACAGCACACTTGACAGAGACACACTTTAGAGTGATTTTAATGAAGTTACCTGGAAGTTTTCTGGAGATAACACAGTGACCTGCAGAACTAGATCAGCTCTGATAGCACTCCCTGCCTGAAGCAACCTTCAAGGGCTTTTACTTTGCTCATTTTGAAATATCCCACCCATGATATTTCACTTTTTCCAGCTGAAACTCAGTGAGTATTACAAAATCATCAGATTTCATCATTGATAGTACTCAAAATAAAATTAATAATCATCTTACTTCCAGTTTTTCTTTCCTTAACAGTATCTTTATAAGCGAAGAGACATCACTTAACTATGCTTTAAAATCAGTCTCTGTTTGTGTCTGGAATGGATTCCTAAAATTCTGCAGGAAAAATCATCAATTTTAATGTTTTCTGTCCTCATGGAGATGAAAATTCCTCCAAACTCACTCAAGCCAGGAGGACAACAAAGCAGCCAAACCCGTGCTGGAGTTAAAGGGGTTAAAATTAAAAGTGAAAGCAGAGAGAAAAGCTGCAAGGAAAGCTGAGAGCAGCTTCAGTAGGTGGCACTCGTCCCTCTCCCTTCTCCAGCCCTGCTCCAAGAGCTCTTTGGGATGGTGGAAGGACAAAGTCTGGACTTCTCAAGGCCACTGACACCCCAGGGCCAGAATAATTGTCTCAAGCAGCCTGGCCAGACACACCTGGGCTGCCCAACAGCTTCTCTGGGAAGCTCATTTTTCTTTTTCTCTCCCCTACATCCTATTTGGAAGCTATTTAACAATACAGGAATTTCTTTAGCAACAAACAGAGCAGGGGTTCACTCTAAAAAACCTGACTGAGAGGATGGACCAGGCTGGGAGCAAGCTGGGCCAGGGGAGGCTGTCCCTGCCCGTGGAAAAAAATCATTTTTAAGGATTCTTCCAACCCCAAACCAGCCTGGGATCCCATGGGATGTGAATTCCATCTCCCAAGTGCAGTCCAAGCCTAGGAGCTGAGATTTGGGAACTAAAACCTCCCCTGGGGGCATGAGGCCACCATAGGAAAATGCAGTTTAACAGAGGGATTTGAAATGAATCATTCCATAAACAAAAAGCCCAAACCCCTTGGGGTTTTGAGAGTGGCCAAACGCTTCACTTCATTTGGGAAGCTCTTTGTCCATAAAATATTGTCAGAAATGCTGCTCCAAAAGCATAAACAGAACTTTTATGGAAGCAAATTTCTCTGGAAAAATGGTGGCCACAACATAAAGACACAAAGCTGCAAAAAAACCCTGGGGAGAGTAAGTTTCAATTTCAAAACACCTCAAATCTGGGGTTTCAAAACAAGAACCAAAAACTTATCACAAAGTTGGAGAAATTATGTGAAAGAGTTTGTGTCAAGCCCAGGCTAATATTCAGGCCAGAAATTGATGACTGCTAAATAAAAAGGAAGATATTTGAGGAGAGCAACCAAGTTGTGAGGAAGAGGAAAGAGAAGCTGATGCCTCACCTACTACCCTGAAAGGTAATTTCAATTTTAAGTTCATTTAAGAGATGAAAATGCTAGTTTGAGAAAAAGATATTTGATATCATGGGAGATCATGGCACTAATTAGCAAATTACAGCATAACAAACTACACCCATTCTCTCTCCTGACAATCTGAATTTCGTTGACCATACAAAGGTGAGAAGGTTGGGTTTATGAATGAAAGAGAGAGCTGAGAGCTTTATGTCACCATAAATTAATTTCTTTACATCAGAACAATTCCCTCCATGACCACTCTGCCCCTTCAAACTGCTCACACGCTTCAGGAAATTCTGGCTGCTGAATTAAAAATTTCAAGAGGTGAGAACAAACAGCCACCAAAGCCACTCCTCCTCTTCCTGCTGTCACTCCAGCCCTCCCTGTAATTCCCTTTGCAGTGGCCAGCCCCCATCCAGTCAGCAGAGAGGAAAATATCAGCACAGCATTTCTACTTGGAGGGCCTGGAATAGTTTGGTGCCTTCCAAAGCAAACAGCAGAGCTCGGCAGACATTCCAGAGAAACCTGGGAAAAGCAGACAAAAGGCAGGGCAAGGAGGGAAGGATGAGTGGGAGCTGCTCCCAGGGATCCTGGCCACGGGGACAGCATCTGCAGGAAGCTTGGGGAAGTCAAAACTGCCATTAGGAAATTCTGTTTGTTCCAGGGAAGTCAAAGCTGCCATTAGGAAGTTCTGTTTGTTCCAGGAAGTCCAAACTCCCCTTAGGAAGTTCTGTTTGTTTCTGGGAAGTCAAAACTCCTTTTAGGAAGTTCTGTTTGTCTGTGGAAAGTCCAAACTCCCCTTAGGAAGTTCTGTTTCTTTCAGGGAAGTCAAAACTCCCATTAGGAAGTTCTGTTTCTTTCAGGGAAGTCAAAACTCCCATTAGGAAGTTCTGTTTGTTTCAGGGATGTCCAAACTGCCCTTAGGAAGTTCTGTTTGTTCCTGGGAACTCAAAACTCCCCTTAGGAAGTTTCAGGGATGTCAAAACTCCCGTTAGGAAGTTCTGTTTGTCTGTGGAAAGTCAAAAACTCCCCTTAGGAAGTTCTGTTTCTTTCAGGGAAGTCAAAACTCCCCTTAGGAAGTTCTGTTTTTCCTGGGAACTCAAAACTCCTGTTAGGAAATTCTGTTTGTTTGTTCCAGGGAAGTCCAAACTCCCCTTAGGAAGTTCTATTTCTTTCAGGGAACTCAAAACTCCTATAAGGAAGTTCTGTTTGTTTCTGGGAACTCAAAACTCCTGTTAGGAAGTTCTGTTGGTTCCTGGGAAGTCAAAATTCCCCTTAGGAAATTCTGTTTGTTCCTAGCCATGGCCAGGCTGGGGCAGAGGGACAAACACAGAGATGTCCCAGCAAATTCCTGCCATGACCCCACAGCACCTCCAGCACTTTGTGGTAAAGGGTAAAACTCAGGTAAAACTGAGCACAGGGCTCTGGTTCTCCTGGCTGAGCTGGCTGCAGAGCCACAGGATCAGCCCCAAATCCCTGCTGCTCCCTGGGAGGGTGGCAGCAGCAAGGACAAGCTGCAGCAAGCCAGCTCTCCCCGAGACAGGTTTGCATCAAGGCACCCTCCAGAGGTGTTTACAGCTCCTGGAGGAACACTCTCACACCCTCAGGAACGTGACTATCATATTACTTTGCTTTTTTTTAAAAAAAAAGAGAAGTGTGTGATTCAAAATTCCAGGGGAGACGAAGAGATCTCACAGCAAGAACAGGACACACCTCCCCAGACTGCACCAGCTTTTCCAAACATGTCTGTGTTGGTTTAAGCTCCTCAGGGTTGGTGTTGTTTGGTTATTTTTTAGCTCTGACAGCATCACTCTGTATTCCAGAGGTGGGTTAAGGAGCTGGAGCACGGCCATGAACACCTGGCAGTTTTATTCCAGTGGAATGATAAAGCTGATGGTTCTGGAAGAGTCACTGCATCCAAAATCCCACAGCAGGTTTAGCAGCAGCAATTTGCTGAATAGATTAAAATCAGGAAGTGTCACAAACTGCTTTAAACATGAATTAAAGAAAATTTAAAAAAAAACAGTAAAGGAAAAGAAAGGCAACCCATGGCTGGAGTCATGGAAATAAGTCTTGGAAATAAGAAATGCAGCCAGGGTGTTTTAGCAACCTTAATAAATTCCACAGAGAATTCTGATAAAAACAGATGAAAATTCTCTCTGAAACTGTTGAAATTTCTCTCTGAGAAAATTCTGATAAATTTTTTCATCTGTAACCGTTACAGACAGTATGGCTGGGGCACACCAAGGCCCAAGTTGTTCAAACACAGTCACTGGGGCTCATCCTAGCAGTGACACCTCCACAGGTGCCAAATTTCAGATTTCCCAGTCCCTGGCACGCTACAAGCTGAGAGCTGAAGCAGGATGGAAGGGCAGCTCTGGCTGCTGCTGGGCTGCAGGGCCTTCCCAGGATGAGGAAATCTCTGCCTGGGTTGGGAGCTGAATGCCTGAATGGATCCAAACCAGCCCAAAAACGCTGTCCCTGCTTCTCCCCAGGGCCACCTGGCAGAAGGAGCAGCTCAGGTGTCAGCAGCGACACCCCCAAATGGAATAAATGATAATTTTCCAGCCACTAGCACGCTACAAGCTGAGAACTGAAGCAGGATGGAAGGGCAGACCCTGCTGCAGAGCCAACCATGCAGATCAGGGGAAGGGAAAAGCCTGGGATTCACAGACAGGAGAAGCAGGAGCTGCCCAGGGGGAGGCTGCAGCTTTGGCTTACCATACGTCTCGGATCTACTCTCCTCAGAACTAGACTTTGTCTTCTTGGAGGAGCTATCTGCACGAGAGCAGGAGAAAAGGAGAGAGAGATATAGAAAATATGGAGACCAAACATGAGGAAAAAATAAAAAAATAAAAAAACAAACTTCATGAAAAAAAAAACAAACAAACGAACACAGACTCGGATTTATCGGGTTAAATCGTGCAAAACACAAATAAGATGTGAACAAAACACAGGTGGAACATTTGGAATAAGGGTGAATAATACAGGGAGACACAGGTAACAGCACACAGAATCTGTTACAGGAGCTAGGACACGACCAGAGGAGCTCTCTGCAGTAAAACAGATAAAAACCAGTCCAAGCACAAGGCAGTGTTCCTCCCAGAGCCAATAACCAGCACAGGCACAGCACTTCAGCATCCTGAATTCACCCCTTAAATAAAAGAAAAGGGTTTTCTGCAGGCTGCACTGCAGAGTTCCCCTGTCACAGCACGGGCTCAGGTAACAGCTCTCAACTCTGGAGTGACTCCCTGCAAATTAAGATTACAGGATTCCTCAAGTTTGTTTCTGGAGAAATTAAATTCTTTCCACAAAATGAGTTCACAGCCTGAGAGCTCCCCCAACCTGAAATAATTTTACATTACCTGTCCCAAAGGACAAAGGAAAAGAAGATGAGCACTAAACCAGTTTTTTCCCCCATTAAACGGGCATTTAAAGCCCATTTTCATTTCTTTTGTGCACACTAGAATGACTCACACATCACCAGGGTGGTTTATAAACATCAGCCTGGTGCACAAAAATCCCCACATCCTACAAGCTGTGCCCCCCTTCATTCATCCCCCCTGTGCTCCCCAGGGAAAAACCTGACAGGAAAAATGCACCTTGCATGGGGCCAGGAGGCTCAGGCAGGAATTTCATGAGTGCTCCAGAGAGAACAAGAATCCTCTGTGCACCCTCATCTCCCTAATTTAACTAAAACCAAAGCAGCTAAATCAAAGCAGGGCAGCAAATCCTTCAAAATGAGGAGTTTCTCTTCAAATGCTCCACCTTGGGAAGCACAAATTCACTTTGCAAGGGGTAGAGAGGGATCAAAATCCACAAAAGAACAAAACAAAACCCCCCAAAATTCAAACCCCAGCAGGGAAACTCAGCCCTGGCCGGGCCAACCACATCTCTAATTTCAGATTTCACTAAAGAACTCCTCACTGCTAATTACAGCCTTTGCCTCCTGACTCTGCTCAAAGTGGAAGTTGTTATAATTATTTACTGATACACTAATCCAGGTGGATGATGAGGGTGTTTAAAATCAAGCCCACATTCATGCCAATGCCCACACTGCCTTTGCAGCACAACACAGCTCTGAAAAACCACATTAAAATCATTTTTCATCGACTTCCCAGTGCTTTTGTTGGGGTTTTATCCCTCGAATTTGGGGATTTTACCTGTGGGATCGAAGTCGTGGGTGCTGCTGCAGCGTTCAACCTTCTGCTTCTTGTCTGCTGGAGACTCTCTGCTCAGAATGCTGCCGTGTCTGGGGCACAGAAAAGCAAAATATCCTCACCCCAGAGCCCACACAGAGCTCACCCAGCTCTGCCTGCTCACCAGAAATTCAGATTAAAGCACAGGCATCGAGTTGCCTTAAAAAATTTATTCCCAGGCTGAATTCAGAGGGGAAAATGATCTCCCTTGCAATCTCTGGGAGTGGATCCAAGGCTCCAGAAGAGTCTTGGTAACCTCCAGAATTGGTAACAGCAAGTGCACTCTCTTTAGCACTCAGCATCAGCCCATATTTTATCTTAAAAGCCAAATAAATTTAATGAAAAAAAAACCCTCCTGAAATCTTAAATCTCCCAGCAAACTTTCAATATTTCAGCATGCCAAAATTAAAGATTTAGGATCTCCCTAGAAGGGAAGCACCTGTACCACCAGTGCCCCCTTCCTTCCCTGACCCTCTCAAAGCTCAGGTAAGATGAGCCCCCAGCCATGTCACAGAATGCAAATGGTCCCCCCATGCCAAGGACACCACCAATAAATCCATTTTTGGCACCTCATCCCCATCTGGATATTGATTTCCTCACATCTGTAATGGGTACTACAAGCTGTGTGTGTATATATATATATATATTGTTTTTAAAAGCATTCCCCCTGCAAAAATGCTGCAGCATAATTTACAATAAAGACAAAAAAGCAAATTTCAGGAACTCACCTCGAAGGTTTTTTGAGAGGAAACCTGAAAAAGAAAAAAAAAAAGTTTAATAAACTTTTATTTTTCCAAATTTGGTTTTATATCAACATTAGTGTTTACATACAAACAGTTGTTTTACACCTCTGTGGTACCTTCACAAAAAAAAAATCTCTATTTCCATGGAACTCCATGAACTTGCCATCTTTGAGACAAGTGCAACAAAGCTGAAATTAAATTACCTATTCCAAGTAGTATTATACACACAGATAACAAAAGCAACAAAGCCAAAGCTGAAGGGAGAACAAAGAATATTTGTATTTTTAACTGAGGAAAACGCGGGATTTATGAATCCTGGATTTTTTTTCCCCCTGGAATCCCTGACAGAACAAGGTGGTGCCATCCACCAAAACTTCTGCTCTCATGAAACACAACTATTTCCTTCTCTGACCTGCAAGTTCAGCTCCATTCCTACTCCATTTATGTTTTAGGAAGGCAAAACACACATTTAGAGCTGTGCAAGGCAGGAACAGGTAACTTCCATCACTTTCTGTTCTAATGAAGGCTCTGCAGGTGGTTTATAACTGATAATTTCCCCCCATATATAAATATATATATATATATAGGGGGAATATATAAATTAAATAAATAAATAAATAAATAAATAAATAAATAAATAAATAAATAAAATATAAAAATAAAATTATTCTTAATGCATTTTCTCTTATTAAATACATTTTTCAGGAAGTGCTGGGTGAGGGATTAGAGGGAACAAATTCAACCCCGCACAACTCGAACACCACAGAGGTGACCAGGGCAAGAAATGACCTTTTACTTTTACATTTTATTTTATGGTTTTAGTTGAAACACACCAATCTGCTCATGAGCAACAGTCCCCAAGTCTGGATTAGGAAAGGACAACAGGACAGGGACTGGGATTCACAAATTCACTGGGATTCAGGAAGGAGCAGAGCACTGACAGAGCAAGAGGTCACAGCCTGGAGCTGCACCAAGGGAAATACAGGCTGGATAGCAGGAAAAAGTTCTTTACAGATAGGTGATAAAGTTCTGGAATGTTCTGCCCAGGGAGGTGGCGCAGTCCCCATCCCTGGGTGTGTTTGACAAAGCCTGGATGTGGCACTGGGTGCCAGGGTTTGGGTGAGGAGCTGGGGCTGGGCTGGACTGGGTGATCTTTAGGGTCTCCTCCAACCCAGTGATAATTCTGTGAATTCTGAATTCCCTGAATCCTGTGAACAGCTCCAAAGCCAGATAAAGTGAAAGGAGGTTGGAGCCAAGGGGGGTTTGGAATCCTCTCCCAAATGAGAGAAAGGTGAGAGGGAGCAGCCTCAGGGATTTCTCCCAGAAGGGGCTGTTGGACACCAGGAGGGGCTGGGGTCCCCATCCCCGCATTTCTGTGACCCTGAGCTGAGCAATGGCCCCGTCCCACAACCAAACCATCCTCCCAGAGCTCTCCAGACCATTCCAACCGAGATTCCTTGACTGGCAGCACAAAACTGCCCCAAATGCTCCTCCTGCCACCTCCTCCCCTCCAGAACTCCACCTGGAGGGGCCCAGGCAGGAAGAGCCCAGTCCCAAAGCTCCAGCAGCTCCCTCCCCATCACCTGAAAACCCCGAGTGGCTGCACAGAGCCAGCCTGAGCCCTCTCCTGCAGCAAGAGCTGTGCCATCAAGTGTGGATCCACCCAAAACTGGCCAGCTCCCACATGCCAAGCCCCTGTGCAAACATGCACTAATATGGAACTCCAGAACAGCATCTGATGACACATTAGGCAAGGGAAATTAAAATGCTGTCTGCCTGTTCCTGAAAATAATTATCCACAGCAAGACACTTGCCATCTTTCAGATAACAGCATTGAATTTAGCTGAACTACAACAGCAGCTTCCAAATTAAGGGGGTAGATAGGGCCTGTGATTGCATAAACAGCAAAAAGTTAATTAATTGAAGGCAAGAAGTGGTAATCCTCCTTCCTCCTGCCCCCCAAAGCTCTATTTTAATCTTAAAAGCCTGGGAAATCCACTCTGAATCAAATAAGAAACATCCTCTCCTCGTTCTG
Organism: Fringilla coelebs; assembly: GCF_963513975.1. Lineage (NCBI taxonomy): Eukaryota > Metazoa > Chordata > Aves > Passeriformes > Fringillidae > Fringilla > Fringilla coelebs. The sequence goes on along the minus strand of NC_140051.1, from coordinate 2,534,847 downwards.
CTCTACCTGCACAGCCACATCTCTGCAGCATCCCATCCCCCAGTCACCAATTTCAGGCAGGGAAGGAGGACTGGGTGCAGGACAGACAGCTTGAAACCCAAAGGAAAGCAAACAAAAGTCATCTCAGGCCAATCTAACCCTGCCTGAACCCTGAGCAGCCAGCAGATGCAGAGCAATCAAGTGTTCCAGTGAAAGGCAGAAAAGAGAAAAAAAAAAGAATCCAGGGAAAGATAGGAAAAGATGCTTAGGATGAATTACACCCATTTTTTTATCTGATGCAATCGAACTTTTGAGCTGCATAAAAAACCTTAACACCACTGGTAAGTATTTTAATGAAGCATTTCAGTGACAAACTTGATCCCCCAGAGGTTCTTATCAGCACCCAGAAGTGCTGCAGCATCAGGCAGAGTTTGTGGATAACACAGAGTGAGCTCACTGCTGCACCTCTGGCCTGGTTCAGAGCTCTTTGTTATCTGTGAAACACTCATGTCCTATTCTCCAGGTCCAGCAGTTGTGTAAAACCTTTCTGCTTATTATACCAGGCTGGTGATTAATTATTTAGGAAGGAACTTTAAAGTTTTTGTAAACAAAGCAGCGCTGAAAACACCGGAATCGTTTTCAGCGCTCTGACGTTACCGGTGAACGGCCAATTCCTGTGGGGAGGGAGCCAAAATCCCCTGGGCCCAACCCACAGCTGGGCTCACAGCTGGATGGCACAAGGGGCCAGGACCCAGCTGGCTCTGGGGAATCCTCCTCCCTGGGAAGGGACCCCCTTCCCAGGGCTGTGCCCCCTCCTGTGTCCCTGTGTCCATCCCAGGGCTGTGCCCCCTATCCCAGGGCTGTGCCCCCCTTCCCAGGGCTGTGCCCCCCCATCCCAGGGCTGTGCCCCCTCCTGTGTCCCTGTGTCCATCCCAGGGCTGTGCCCCCCTTCCCAGGGCTGTGCCCCCCCATCCCAGGGCTGTGCCCCCCTTCCCAGGGCTGTGCCCCCCCATCCCAGGGCTGTGACCCCCTTCCCAGGGCTGTGCTGGAGCCCCTTGGCTCAGCTTCCTGAGGCTCCTTCTGGGCCCAAGCAAGCAGGGATGGAGGCAGGGACAGGGTGGGGAGCAGGGATGGACACAGGGACAGGATGGGAGCAGGGATGGAGAGAGGAACACTGTGGGTTCAGGGATGGACACAGGCACAGGATGGGAGCAGGGATGGACACAGGGACAGGCTGGGAGCAGGGATGGACACAGGGACAGGATGGGAGCAGGGATGGACACAGGCACATGATGGGGAGCAGGGATGGACACAGGGACAGGGTGGGGAGCAGGGATGGACACAGGGACAGGTGGGAGCAGGGATGGACATAGGGACAGGATGGGGAACAGGGATGAACATAGGGACAGGCTGGGATCAGGGATGGACACAGGGACAGGATGGGAGCAGGGATGGACACAGGGACAGGGTGGGGAGCAGGGATGGACACAGGGACAGGGTGGGGAGCAGGGATGGACACAGGGACAGGATGGGGATCAGGGATGGACACAGGGACAGGCTGGGAGCAGGGATGAACACAGGGACAGGCTGGATGGACACAGGCACATGATGGGGAGCAGGGATGGACACAGGGACAGGATGGGAGCAGGGATGGACACAGGGACAGGTGGGAGCAGGGATGGACACAGGGACAGGCTGGGAGCAGGGAAGGAGGCAGCAGATGACCCCAGCACAGTCTCTGGGTGCTGCACAAGCACCACTCCCCACCCTCTCCTGCCTTTCCTTGGCTTCACTTTTAGGGATTCCCTAAATCAAGGGAGCAGGGGAAGGACAGGCTTTGTCCAGCCAGGCTGGAGGTGAAGCTCTCCAGCCCCCTGAGAACCTCCCCTCCTGGATCTGGAATCCCTCCTGGGCACTGAGTGATGGAATCACAGCAGTTTCAGGTGGAAGGCTCAGCTGAGCTGAGGCCACCACACTGATCCTTGCACTCAGCCCCAGATTCCTCCCTTCTCCCATTTCCCTGCCTGAACACCACCTGGAAGCCATCCCTCACTTCCCAAACCCTGTGCCACTACAGCAGGAAGCAGAATGAAAATGGATCAAATCCAACCAAAGATCACAGAGGAGCTCCTGGGAGTTTATCTGTGTTTCACTGCAACTGATCTTCACTTGGAAATTATATTAAATTTGAAAGCAGCCCTGAAAATCCCCTCACCGTGCTACAGCACCCAGCACAACATAATTCAAATTAAAATATATTTCACCTCCTACTGTAAACAGCAGCAAGGAGGCAGAGCAGGGTGTGGTGAACAGCTGGAGCCTTAATTCCAAAGGGAGCTGGCAAGTTTAGGCTCCACGATAAAAACCCTGTAGACATTTTGTCTGATAACTGATGAACATCAGCACATTTTCAAACGAGTTGTTCCACTCTCCCAAACACCAGCACCAATTAAAAGCCAAGGCAGATTTTGTTTTTAAAATGCTGGGTCTGAATAATTTGAGTCATTTAAATGCATCAAATGACTAAAAGTGTGTCTTCTTAGTCATGCTGCATTAGGAAAATCTATTTAAGTGAGGAAAATACACCTACAAGTAGTAACAGAATAGATTAAACTCTGGATTTCAGGTTAGCTCACACATAGGCACCACCAGTGCCTAATAACCACCTTGAAGCCAAGCAGAAAAAGGTGATTTGAAGAATTAATGTGTCAAAAAATAGGAGAGCAGGGAGGATTCCCAGCTTCCAGCAGTACAAAGCATTCCATTCTAGCCTGGGAGGATGAAAATACAGCTGACCATAAATAGCACAGCACCCAGATAACCATGTTGGGTTTTTTTGGTTTTTTTTTTTTTTCCCCTCCCCTACTAAAATATTACCAGAATTCAAGTATCTGCTATCTCCAAAGCTGATCAAAGAGAAAAATATTTAGATTCAGAAAAGGGCCTCAACCTTGGAAATATTTATTCATGTGCCTAACTTTAGTTCCAGGACTGCTCACATGCCTGAAATGAAGCCTGTGTGTGTTTGCAAGGAGAAATTACTGCAACTTGTGCCCAGATGAGTAAGAAATGTTGTGAAACCCATGCAGAAGAGAACAGCCAAAAAGTGCTTGCTTGACAGAACTAATCTTTAATTAGGAGATGAACAGTTGCAATAGAAGCTGCTTCAGTGCTTTATTAGTTTCATTTAAATAAGATGTTGCTTGTTGCAGAAAAACCCTCTGAATGAATTATAAATTTCAAAGAAAAGCAGCCAACACAACTGATCATGCCAAATTCAGGAGGAGAAACAGCCCAGGGCTGATCATTGGTTTGTTTTAGGGACATGTTTAGAAGGAGAAAAGGAAAACCAAAGGTTATCTCAAAGTTCCCCAATAAAAAACCCAAATTCTGGCTTTTTAAAATCTCATCCTAATTCAGGAGGTTTCCACCAACTCATGAGTCAATGAGAAGCCTTTGGGCACCACCAGCTCTGTGGAATTTGGTGAAAAGTGATTTTAACTCGCTCAGAATTCCAGAATGGTTTGGGTTGGAAGGACCTCAGAGCTCATCCTCCCAGGGCAGGGACACCTTCCCCTATCCCAGGCTGCTCCAAACCCTGTCCAGCCTGGCCTGGGACACTGCCAGGGATGGGTGCTCAAGATTTTGGGAATGCTGAGCAGAATTGCTCTCTCCTCTTGTGCACACATCCCCAAACAGATCCTGGAAAAATCAAAGTTTGCTCCTGGGTGAAAGGTATAAAAAATCACTGAACAATTCCAGACTATTCCTAATGCACCCAGCTCCTTTAATACCCATTAAACTTCATTTCCAACACCCTGACTGGACCTCGCTGACAGCACCCAGAGAAATTCTGCATTTTTTTAGTCCAAATCTAGGAGATCTTAAATGCTCTGCAAGCACAGTAAGTATTGACATAAATGCTGTTCTGCAAATACCTCCCAGAATCTCATCTTGGAGGAGAGAGAATGAAAGAAAAACAAGGAAGGGAATCTGTTTTCCAGGCACAGAACCACCAGAGCAGGATTTTAAAAGGTTTCAGGGCAGAGTGCAGCACCAACAGGAGCTGAAGGCAGTTTTGTGTCCCAGGGAAAAAAGCACAGGGCAGTGGCAGAGCCAGAGGGGCTGAGATCCCACCTGACAGGCAGACCCAGGGAAACACAAATGCAGCAAGTGAGAGAAAACACAGGCAGCACCTGCAGCTGGAAGCTCATCAGCCAGCCTGGGACAGCCCTGAGCCAGCACATCCCCTCCATGCTCAGCATCAACAGCAGCTTTCTGCTGGGTCACCCTTCCCATCAAAGGAGCTCAGGAGAACACTGAGCTTTTTCCCTAAATTAAAAATAAAAAAATAAAAAAACAAAACAACAAACCTATTGCATACTGATGGCAACAGAGTGGAGACAGGGAGCAGGAAAAGAGGGATCCAGATGGGATTGCTGGGAGCTGTCAGGGCCCAGGGATGGGTTTTGGGGCTGGCAAGGAGGCGCTGCGAGCTCTGTGTTATTTTTGTGGGAGTCCGAGGCAGCACAGCTGACACGGTGACTCATGGAGGAATCCTCCCTGGCATTACTGACCTTGCACTGCTGACAGCTCATGGACAGGAGTGCAGCCTCCAGAAAAGGAACATGGGAAATTTAGGGAAGCGACTGGAGAGCCCACAGAGGCATCACCTTCCGTGTCCAACCCCCCTGAACGCCCCCAGCGCTGCATTTGCCTCAATAAAACATCAGTAAATGCCTCCCACTCAATATTCCATCATCTTTCAGGCCACTAATGTCTCCAGCCATAACCAGAATAGGCCATTCCATTTTCCTTTTAGGAGAGAAAATGCAGAGTAGCCAATGGAGCCCATCAGCATATTTCCTGATGGATCAGGAGATGGATCAATGCAAGGGACTGCTGCCATGGCAACCAACGTGCTGAGCAAAACACTTCAACTAGGTTAAGATGAGTTTGATAAAAAAGCAAAGTCTGGAAGGCTGGCAAGTTCCATCTGTAAGATGGGGAGGGTCAGGGCTCCAAGAGGGAGGAATTTCTACAGGGAATGAGAATTCCACTGGTGCCTTGCCTTCACGGCTTTCTCTTTGAGCTTTAAAAAAATTAAATATCTATATACAGATTTCTCTGTCATACTTGTGGTTGAGGGATTCATCAAGAGGGGTGAAGAGAAGGTGGCAGCATGAGAAGGGAGCAAGAAAAGAGGAAAAAGAAACCAGCTTATAATCAGGAAAGAAAACCAGAACGTAAAGATAAATCTTCTCCATAAAACAAACAGCAAGAATTTGGAGATTTGCCTCCACACATGGAATTTCCTGATGATACAGGAATGCATCATCATACTATGTCCTGTAAAAATGACAGGCAGGCTACTCTGGGTTTACTGCAGCCAGCTGTAGCTCCTTCCTCAGCGTCCTTCCCTGCAAAGCCCTGAGGTGGGAAGGGCTCCAGCCAGAAAAGGAGGAAGAAAAGCATCTCCAGAGAAGTTCCATCCACAGTTCAGCCATTCACTCCCAGCCCAGCAAAGTGCCTCGGCTATTTTCCACGACACAAGCACTTGGATTTTTCCAAGAGCTGATGTCAGGGCTTTTGATGGAGAAAGAGCTGCATTTAGTGGGCAGGCAAGGAAGGAGGGCTTCCCCAGCAGCCAGCTCAATGTGGCCTTTGTGCCGCTCCGCTGCTCCGGCCAGGACCCTGCGAGGACTCTGAGTCCCCAGAAACTCTCCAAGGGGAGGGCACAGGGACATTTCCAGCAGCCAGAGCTGTTCTTCCACTCCTGACTGCCTTCCAAGGAGCAGCAGCAGCTTTCCCTCTGCAGCCCTGAAGTTGTCACACAAGGGCATTTATTGTTGGATATCCCTCCGAGGGGCTGGGAGCAGCCAAACGAATGAAAACTGGGGAGGGGGCACTGGAGGGAACATAAATAAACCAGGCTGCTGGTGTTTCCTTAATGCTGCCTTTAGATTCAGCCTAAAAGCGAGATTTGAGTAATAGGGGGAAGGTTTGGCCACTGAATGTAGCTCAGAGCAAGCACAAAACCCGCTCAGAAATTTGGTGGGGAATGGAGGCTGCCAAATCCCGGGTGATTTCCTACTGGTTTCCCAACGTGACTGCTTACAAATTACTGAATCTCTGTTTCCACCTCTGGGAGAGAAAAAATTGACAGCTCCGAAAGGGAAAAAAAATTAAAACACCACAAATGCTGAAAGAGGCCAAGTGTGTTTCTAAAAAGGCTTCCAGAAAATGTTATTATCGCAAAAATGAACATGAAATTTACACAGCAGAAAAGAAACATTCAGGATTTGTTCCTTCCCAAGCTTTTACTGCGTGACCCATTTAATACAAGTGACCAGGTAGAGGAGAAAGGTCAAGCTTGTGATTTCAGAAGTTATGACCCAGTTTTCTCACTCATTTATTTATTTTGAAGTAGGCCATAGACAAATATTCCCAGGCCTAGAGAGCTCAAGCTTCCCTGTAGCAAGAAAAAGCTGAAATACGTGGTTTGCCCATACTAGAAGAGCCCCAAAATATCCAATTTAATACAATAATTATATTTTCACACCATCTCATAAACACATTTTCACACCATCTTTGCATCCTGAGCTTTTGCTATTTGCAAGAAGGGAAGGAAGAGGGGTAGAACACGTTTGTTGTGATTCATTCCTCCAGCTTTCACTTCTGAAAAATCCTTTTAAACCCCTTTGCCCACAGCCTGAAAGAATCAAATGGAGCACTGGGGTTTCTTGCACAGACAGGGCGTGGAGTCCAAATTAACCTGCCCTCCCTAAACTGCAGCTAATTACAGGGAAATGAAATGTTTGCTTTGCTTGCCAATAATTGCAACGCAGAGCTGGCTCGGTGGCAGCTCCTCCTCCACGGCGTCTGCAACAGCTTCCCAATGAACTGCCCCAAAAAATAAAGGAATAAACTGATTATATTTCCCTAAGCAGAGCAGAGAGACCCAAAACTGTGCAGGTTTGCTTTCACCTGACACACACACACACCCAGCTGGGATCACTGGGGCTGCCCCAGCGTGGGGAGCAGTTTTTGCATTTCATTAGGCACCAAGCCTAGTTCCTTATTAATGCCATACCCAGCTTGTGGTTGTTATGAACCAGCAACGAGCCTGGTGTGGAAACAGTCCTTAAAAACAGCAAAAGACAGCAATTAGAAAGGGAGGAGAGGGAAAAAAAAAAAAAAAAAACAACCCATCCCCAACACAGAGTGCACGTAATACAACTGGAAATGTAGCTTTCAAAATAGCATAATGCTGCCTCCAATTAGGCAGCTTGAAGTTTTGCAAATATATGTACAAGGTTCAGAGGCACAGAGGAGTATTTGGCCCAGAGTTCACATTTCTGGGGAGTGAGTGCAGTTGCCTGGCACAGGAACACCACACCTCCATGGCTTGGAAGGACTGAGAGTCTACTAAAGAACCTGTAGTAAGTTAAATAAATAATAATAAATTTATTTTAAAATTATAAGATAGGTAAATAATAATAAATTTATTATTCCTCCTGTGTGTCTTTCAAAAGATGTTTTAAAGAAGGGACAAGGCCAAGCTGCTGTGCTCCTCAGCACTGTCAGCTCTGCCTGGTTTAATTTGGCCACCAAGGTGAGCAGGGGAAAGGATGGGAGAATTGGGATTGTCCAGCCTGGAGAAGAATTGGGATTCTTCAAAATTGGGAAAGGCTGGGAGAACTGGCATTGTTCAGTCTGCAGAAGAATTGGGGTTCTTCAAAATTGGGAAAGGCTGGGAGAATTGGGATTGTCCAGCCTGGAGAAGAACTGGAATTCTTCAAAATTGGGAAAGGCTGGGAGAATTGGGACTGTCCAGCCTGCAGAAGAATTGGGATTGTCCAGCCTGGCTTTGGGGTGACCTCATTGTGGCCTTCTAGGAGCTGAAGGAAAAATGGAGAGACTCTTTCCAAGGGCTGGGGTGACAGGGTGAGGGGAATGGCTCCAAACTGACAGGGAGCAGGGTTGGGTTGGATATTGGGAAGGGAACTGTTCCCTAAAAATACACTGTACAGGTTAAGCAACACTGTGGTAATGGTTTCTTGGTTCTCTCTGTGCTGCAGCTTTCCTTTGTAAAGCTGTGGATCCAATTTTTCCCTTGGTGTAAATTAAGCCACTGGGAGCACTTTGCCTTTGGGTGGTTTGTGGTGGATCCCTGGCAGTGTCCAAAGCCAGGCTGGAACACCCTGTGACAGTGGAAGGTGTCCCTGCCCATGGGACTGGGTGACTTTTAAGGTCCCTTCCGACCCAAACCACCCTGGGATTCTGTGATTTCCCCTGACTCAGGTGTAGCTACGACCTGACAACATCAGCAGCACCTTCCCCCATGGATTTACACATTCCAGAGGCATTATCAGTCTGTCTGCCCTCCTGCACAACCCTAAAGTTTCATTAAGTTACTCCTTTGACAAACGAGGTCAGCAGGCACCTTGTCTGAATTTAAATTTCCCTTCAGCCCTGGCGAGGTTGTTTCCAAGGTTCACGTGCCTTTACTGCTCTGGAAATGTAAACCAAGACTTGCCTGCTCATCAGAACCAGCAGTTTATGAGTTCAAAGCTAAGCAGACACTCTACCCAAAAGCATTTCCAGCCCTGCCTTCCCTTCTCCCACTCAGTGATGAACCTTTGGCCAAATTACACCCATTCTGCATGGGATGTGCAGACAACATCCACCCCTCTGACCTCTGCAGAGCTTCTAAATATTTCCCAGCTGCCATAAACTAATTTACAGTTAATATGCCTAAAACCACCCAAAGGCAAAGTGCTCCCAGTGGCTTAATTTACACCAAGGGAAAAAATTGGATCCACAGCTTTACAAAGGAAAGCTGCAGCACAGAGAGAACCAAGAAACCATTACCACAGTGTTGCTTAACCTGTGCAGTGTATTTTTAGCTCTCAGTCCTTCACAGCTAATTCTGCTCGAGTTTTACTCCTGTAGATACAAACACCAAGGGCAACCAAACTATTTGAGCCTAAATTCCAAGTATGCAACTAAATGAGCATTTCACCTTGCTGGCTTCCACACCTCCCAGCAGGGTTTCTGTCCCAGCATTCCCTCAGATTTTAGAAGCATCCATGGAAAGTTTCTCCACCATACATTGCAGTTTTCCAAAAAAAGAAAATGTGATGTCAGCTGAGCTATAAAGAGATTAGCAGTGCTGTATAGTGGAGTTGAAGCTATCTCAGTTGTTTCAAAGGCCTAAGAAAAAGAAAGAGGCTTCTGGGACATGCAAACCTATTATTTCTGCCATAAATGCAGCTCTGGCCCATAAAACACAAGAGGAAAGATGCACATAGCACACATTGCATGAGGAGGGAAAAAATGTACACAGGCATTTGTGGCATGCTTTGCTCCTTCCCATTTCACCTCCCCTCCATCAGCATAAATCCAGAAATACCGACTGGGAAGGACTGGAGCAGAGCACAGGATGAGGATTTCTCAGCATATCAAGCCCTGTTTTTTCCACTGTAAAATGGAAGATAAAAATCCAGGAGTGAAGCTCTTTGTAAAATGGCTCAAGATCCTGAGAACAGCCTGTGAGTCAAACCCTGAGCTATTAATAGGCCTCTGGATGTGTTGGTATTAGTATCTGCCTCTTGGGACTCGTCAAATAAATAAAAATACAAGCGAAAGAGAAAAAGAAATCCAAACAAATATTTAGTCAGGACAGTTCCCAGCTGCTAAAAGGTGACTGCAGCAAAATTCTCCAAGATATGTGGAAGGGGTATGGAGATAACCAAGGCAGCAGAAACAGCAGTGCCAGATTGGAGCTGCTCCCCCACTGGGTTCAGTCACACCTTCAGCTCCTGGTGCCTCCCCCTCATCATGCAGCATGATGACAACTGCCAGCCCTCACTGTATTTATATTTATATTTTATAAAAACAACAAATCCCCCCAGCATCTCAAAGCCTTTCTACATCACAATCTCACTTATTAGTACAAAACACAGCATTTTCTCTCAAAGCTGATGGCTGTCACTGTATCAACACTCAAATCTGTCCACATCATCACTGGGACTGATACAATTTGTTAAAATTTTAGAACACTTTACAACAAAATAATAAAAACCGAATAAAACCAGTGAAAAATGTATTCAGAAAAATAAACCCCACCCAAAGAGATGGTTGCTTGAGCACCAGCAGCTAATTTAACATCAACATGCATAAAATATCAACTTATCAAAAATCACATTCCCTGTGGCTGGCGAGGAGGGTCTGGAATGGAATGACTGGGAAATGGAAAGAAGGGAGTGCTGCCAGCATCTACATCCAAAGCATCTTTCCAGGCTCTCAAAACCTTTGTTCTTCAGCTCAGCCACCAAGGCACAGATTTGCACAGCCAACACATTAAACTGGCCATTTTCACAGCAAAAACGCAAAGGAGTAACTCAGGTTCACGCAGCAGCTATTAAAAGATGCAAGGAGAAAAAGAAAAAGGAGACAAACCTCCCCTCCCAGCTTTTTTTTGCAAAAGGAAAAATCCTTTCTCTCTGCCCTGCATCCAGGCAGGTATTCCTGGCTCGGGGAATAGGAACAAAGGCTCGGCGTTACCTGTTCCACACAGCGGGGCAGGGACATCCCAAAGGGCCGCGGCAGGGACGGCTCCGATCCCAAATCCGCCCGGCCGGAGCCTCCCGGGGCTCGGGGATGCTCGGGAGGAACCGCGGATCGATCCCTGACCACGGGAGCAGCAAACTCCACCTCTCCTGTCCCACCTCCTCCCAGGCAGCACCCACAGAGCCGGGAGAGCGAAATTCCGCTTTTCCAGCTGTCCCTGCCCAGCTGAAAAATAATTTATCTGTATTTCTGGATGTGTTTGCTTTCCGTAAATCTATATGTGTGCATATAAATGTATGCAAATATATATATGCATTATATATATATATATAAAAAATAGATATTATATATAATATATTTTATATATATATATTATATAAAATATATAAATGTATATTATATATATATTTTTATATATATAAAATAGATCTGAAAATATATCTTATATTAAAAACATATAAATACATATTATATATAGACTGTATCATAGTCTATTATATATAGCCTATAACTAGATATATAATATATGTATATATAATTTTATATAAAATATGAAATAAATATGGAATTGTAAATACAAATAATATATAATATTATCGATATGAATATATATAATGTTAATACAATATATTATTTATTACATATTATTATATTATATATATTGTATGACATTTTAATATTATATATTGTTATATTTATATTATGTATTGTTATATTCATATTATATACTTATATTATATATTGATATATTTACATTATATATTGATATATTTACATTATATATTGTTATATTTATATTGTATATTTATATTATATATTGATACATTTATATTATGTATTGATACATTTATATTATATATTGATACATTTATATTATATATTGATACATTTATATTATGTATTATGTGTTGTATGACATTATTTTTATATTATATATTGTTACATTTATATTATGTATTGTTATATTTATATTGATATATTTATATTATATATTGATACATTTATATTATGTATTATGTGTTATATTTGTATTATATATTATATAGTATTTATAATATGAATGTAATATTACATACATTATTGCGTATAATATATCGTAGAGATATGAATAATAGATAAAATTAGAAATATAACGTTTTATATAGACATATATAGATTTATGTGTTATATATAAAATATCTATTCTATATATATGATATATCTATATATAGTATATATGATATATCTATATATAGTATATCTATAGATATATATAGTACATATGATATATCTATATATAGTATATATGATATGATATAGTATATATGATATGACATGGTTTTCATATATTTTTAAAAAATATAAAGATATATATAAAAATAGAGATTTGTGTGCATTCCCGCCAGGAGATGCCAGCTCTGACCCCAGGAGCTGCATCATGAGGCACAGGAACAAAGGCTTGGCAGAGGGCACCGAGATTTTCCCCTCCATCCACTCCAGCCTCGCCCAGGGTCAGGCTGTGCCACGCTGGGCACCCCTGGCACTCTGGGCACCCCTGGCACAGCAGAGCCCAGCAGCTGGAACTCCCCACATCTGGAAGCTTCCAGCAGCGACAGGCAGGGATGGGGAGAAGGCAGCACTGCCCTGCCACTGTCACATTCTCTGGGAAAATCCCTTGGCCAGTTTCTCTCCTAGGATGCTGAGAGGGTGGCTGCCTCATCAGCTGCACAGTTGAAAGGCACTACTTTTCATTTTACTGGAAAAAGCAGCTCAAATAAATTTATACCTGACTGCTGAAACAATAAATCATCGGGCAAACTTTGTTCCTTTGTGTCTTTTGCTTATCCTAAAAGCAAAATACACATACCATGAAAAGAAAGGAGGCTGTGACAGAGATGGTTAGTTACATATAGAGTAAATTGATTTTACTTATTAGCAAAATGCACATACCACTAAGAGAAAGGAGGCTGTGACAGAGATGGTTATAGAGCATATTAGAGTACTACTCCATATTAGTTATAAATTGGTTTTACTTATTAGCAAAATAAACACACCAGTAAGGGAAAGGAGGCTGTGACAGAGATAGTTATAGAGCATATTAGAGTATTACTCTATATTAGTTATAAATTGTTTTTGCTTATTAGCAAATACACATACCATGAAGAGAAGGGAAGCTGTGATAGAGATTGTTTGTTATATATAAATTTACTCTATATATATAAATTGTTTTTACTTATTAGCAAAATACACATAAAACTAAGAGAAAGGAGGCTGTGACAGAGATGGTTATAGAGCATATTAGACTATTACTCTAATATAGAGTAATACAGAGTAATAATCATCTCTCTAATACAGAGATGGTTATAGAGTATTTAAAGGATTAATCTGTATTAATTATAGAGTGAATTGTTTTTATTTATCAGCAAAATACATATACCATGAAGAGAAGGGAAGCTGTGATATTGTTTGTTATAAATAAATTTACTTTATATATATAAATTGGTTTTGCTTATTAGCAAAATACACATACAACTAAGAGAAAGGAGGCTGTGACAGAGATGGTTATAGAGCATATTAGAGTATTACTCTAATATAGAGTAATACAGAGTAATAATCATCTCTCTAATACAGAGATGGTTATAGAGTATATAGAGGATTCATCTGTATTAGTTATAGAGTAAATTGGTTTTACTTATTAGCAAAATACACATACCACTAAGAGAAAGGATGCTGTGACAGAGATGGTTAGTTATATATAGAATAAATTGGTTTTACCCTAGATATATAAATTGTTACTCCCTTACATACAGAGTAAATTGTTTTTACTTATTAGCAAAATACACACACCATGAAGAGAAGAGAGGCTGTGACAGAGATGCTTAGTTGTATACAGAGTAAATTGTTTTTACTCTAGATATATAGAGTAAATTGTTACTCCCTTACATACAGAGTAAATTGTTTTTACTTATTAGCAAAATACACACACCATGAAGAGAAGGGAGGCTGAGACAGAAATGGTTCTAGAGAATATTAAATATTACTCTATATTAGTTATAGAGTAAATTGTTTTGACTTATCAGCCAATCACAACCAAGCTGAGTCGATGCTCTAGAAAGAGTCACAAGTTTTTCTTCAGTATCTTTCAGCCTCCTGTCTGTATCCTTTCAGTATTCTTTAGTACAGTCCAGTGCAGTATTCTTTAATATATTATAGATGACAAAATAACAAATTTGCCTCCTAAGAAGATGGAGTCAGACTCAACACTCCTTCCCACGAGCCAACACCAGGCTGCCCCTCTCTGATGGTTCTAGAGAATATTAAATATTACTCTATATTAGTTATAGAGTAAATTGTTTTCACTTATCAGCCAATCACAACCAAGCTGTGCCGATGCTCTAGAAAGAGTCACAAGTTTTTCTTTAGTATCTTTCAGCCTCCTGTCTGTATCCTTTCAGTATTCTTTAGTACAGTCTAGTGTAGTATTCTTTAATATATTATAATGACAAAATAACAAATGTGCCTTCTAAGAAGATGGAGTCAGACTCATCACTCCTTCCCAGGAGCCAACACCAGGCTGCCCCTCTCTGCCAGGCACACCCAGAGCTCAGAGCAGGGGGCTGTGAGGTTTTGGAGTGGTGAAGCCCCAGGGAAGGACTGCAGGGTGAAGGGGCTGTTTGCTTTTTCTGCCCCAATAAGCTAATGAAGTTTGGGAGCAGTGCTGGCGGGATAGAAATTTCTTCACGCTACACTGTCTGTTTGTGTTTGATTAATGTAAATCTTCCCAGGGCCGAGCACACCCCGGGCTCCAGCTCTCCATTAACCAGCCAGAGTGCCACGTACAGACTGAGCAGGGCAAAACCAAGATCTCTATTTTAGTCCTTGCCATAAACCCCAGAGAACTCCACCAAACTCATTTCTGGTGATTTGATTTGAATTACTCTCCTCCTCATTAAATTCTCCTTTTTTTTCCCCTTCCCCAAATCACCAGGCCTATTAAAAACTGAAACTGCAGCAAACCACTTTAATACATTAATAAGAGTTCTTTTCTTTTCAGATTATTTTCTTTTTCGATTTCCTCAGTTCTCATGATCAAATTTTTTAGCCTGTCCAAGGGATGCTGGTACCAAACATCATCTCCAAGCCACAACTGCAGCAAGGCTGCAATTACCCAGAAGACAGGAAGCCAAAGAAATCAACTCCTACCCTTCCATCTCCCTGCTCCATGCAATCATTTCCCAGCCAGAACTTGTATTTTCCATGCTTCTCCCTTTCCCAGTGGCATGCATTATCATTTTTGAAATAGCAGAGGGCTCCCTCTCATTGGTTCCTATTTTGAAACGTTCGCCCAGCTCCTCAATTTTCTAGGAATTTCACAAATCAGAAAATGTCAGCTGTCCAGAAGAAAATGGTAACCAGAGGGAAGGAGAAAGCCAGGCCAGGATCAGCTCAGATCCTCACAGGAACATTCCTGTCACAATCCTTGGGAAGCACAAGGGGAAAAAATGATCAATATTGGGCTTTTTAACCACTGTGGAATCACAGAGTTAATGAAACCAGGGAAAAGGGGCTGAAAATCCCAGTTTATTATTCATGCCTGAGTGAGAATCACATGCACCAAGCAGCCTCTGCTGAGGGTGTCAAAACAGAGGTATTTTTAAACTTGGGTTACATTCTAAAATCCAGCATTTCCACATTTTTCTCCCTAATGCTCCTCATCATCAAGTGAAACACAGATGGGACAATCTGACAGACCAATAAACCTTAATTTACTAATGGATATTTTGGTTAAAACATTGATATTTCCTATTTTCTGCAAATTCACATTTCCCAGCTGCCTGTCTCAGTCTACCCTTATCACCAATTAAAGGCTGCAGGTTGCTTTACAATCATAAAAATACATAAAACATTTTAGAGTATTATGTATTATTTTATCTATTTATTTCTATTTTATAGTTATATATTTTATCTTTTATATATGTGTTTGTATATATATATATAAATATATATATAATATCCTTGCAAAAAACCCTCAAATTTATCCATTTTAAATTTTCATGCAAAATATTTAGCTTGAAGTCATTAAAGTCAGTGAGGAGGAACCAGGAATACAAAAGGAATATGCTTCAAGGCTTTTAACTCAGAAGGGACATTTTGAATTCCCTGAAACATAACAATTCTGTTGCTGGCATGAGCACTTGGGAAAATAAATGCATTTGTACCATAAAACAAGCTTAAAAGGGTCAGAAATGGATATTGCAGCTCCTCTTTGTTACAAAGGAGTCAAACAGACTTTGAAGAATCCAAATAAAATTTCAGTCCATCAGGAAAAACATTCAGTATTTTTAAGAAAAGGACTTTAGGGCACAGTCATGTAAGACTCAACTGTTGTCTGCAATTTATTTTTTTTTTGCCTATGGAAATAATTAACTTTAAAAAAATCAGAGGATTAATTTTTATTTCTATTTTATCAACAGTTTTTGGGAGAAAGCAACACAATACATCCCTTTCAAGTACAAACCAACACAGCTGACAGGAAACAGTGTAAAAACAAGAAAAAATCAGGAATGGAAGCTTCTATCTTGCTTCCTACTCTGATTTCCCAGATTTCCTTCCCCCAGCACGCTCAGTCACAGGACACAATAAGAAAACAATTTGGAGGAGGGGAAAAAAAATGACCATAAAAAGCAAGAAAGTCTGATGCAATCAGGTTTTTAGGAGAAATTAAGGGATAGCCAAGAAATGGCGAGGACTGGAAATGGAATATCACTGTTTGAAATCCACGGGGATTTCCACAGTCCTGGACAACAGCAGGGAAGGAAGATAAGGAAAAAATATGGGAAAAAATACAAAATTAAAAAAGAAATCTCTCCTAAGAACATGGGGAAGATGGAGTAGGAATAAATAGTGATTTAGAGAGTTGTCTTTGCCTGTTTAGAATAAAGAATAATAAATTAAGTGTTTCTAAAGAATCACACAAGTTCCAAGCCTCAATATCCCAAATATCCAAAAACTTTCCAGTCTCTTTCCAATCTCCATCCTCTTTACAAGGAACAGCAATCCTGCTCCCCAATATTTTGTACTGATTGAGGAATTCTCTCCTCCTGGCAAAGCTCCTCCACTCGTTCAATCCCAGCTCTGTGCTGATCAGGCTGGGCTTTGGTAACAGCTCTATTCTGAATAAAGAATAATAAAATGAATGAAAATTAAGTGTTTCTAAAGCATCACACAAGTTCCAAGCCTCAATAACCCAGAATTCTGCAATCTCTGAGCTCCATTTCTCTTTACAAGGAACAGCAATTCTGGTCCCCAATATTTTGTATTGTTTGAGGAATTCTCTCCCCCTGCCAAAGCTCCTCCACTCGTTCAATCCCAGCTCTGTGCTGCTCAGGCTATGGTAACAGCCCTATTTAGAGAGTTGTCTTTGCCTATTCAGAACAAAAAATAATAAAATTAATAAAAATTAAGTGCTTTTAAAACATCACACAAGTTCCAAGCCTGAATATCCCAAAACTTTCCAATCTCTGTGCTCCATCCTCTTTACAAGGAACAGCAATTTTGGTCCCCTGGGCTTTGGGAACAGCCCTATTTAGAGGGTTGTCTATGCCAATTTAGAGTAAAGAATAATAAAATTAATGAAAATTAAGTGTTTCTAAAGCATCACACAAGTTCCAAGCCTGAATATCCCAAAATTTTCCCATCTCTGTGCTCCATCCTCTTTACAAGGAACAGCAATTTTGGTCCCCTGGGCTTTATTTAGAGGGTTGTCTATGCCTACTTAGAGTAAACAATAATAAAATTAATGAAAATTAAGTGCTTTTAAAACATCACACAAGTTCCAAGCTTGAATATCCCAAAATTTTCCCATCTCTGTGCTCCATCCTCTTTACAAGGAACAGCAATTTTGGTCCCCTGGGCTTTGGGAACAGCCCTATTTAGAGGGTTGTCTATGCCTATTTAGAGTAAAGAATAATAAAATTAATGAAAATTAAGTGTTTCTAAAGCATCACACAAGTTCCAAGCCTGAATATCCCAAAATTTTCCAATCTCTGTGCTCCATCTCTCTTTACAAGGAACAGCAATTTTGGTCCCCTGGGCTTTATTTAGAGGGTTGTCTATGCCTACTTAGAGTAAAGAATAATAAAATTAATGAAAATTAAGTGCTTTTAAAACATCACACAAGTTCCAAGCCTGAATATCCCAAAATTTCCAATCTCTGTGCTCCATTTCTCTTTACAAGGAACAGCAATTTCGGTCCCCAATCCTGATTAAGGAATTCTCTCCTGGCAAAGCTCCTCTCCTGGTTCAATCCCAGCTCTGTGCTGCTCAGGCTGGCCTTTGGTAAATATTGACACAGAATTTCCAGACCTTTCCCCCAGCAAGGAGCAGGCCTGGGAAAAGCAGAACTTCCCAGAACTTCCCAGAGCTGCGCAGGGTGGGAGGCGAGCGCTCCCCGAGGAACGGAGTCCCCACCCCTGTGGAAAGGATCCAGGAGGATCCAGCATCCCATCCTGCCAGGAAACCCTCAGCCTTCAGCTCCCCAAACTCCCAGGATCCTGTCTGGGATCTGGGAACTGCCCCTGGAAGCATCCAAGGCCATGCTGGGATGGTGCAAGGTGTTTCTACCCAGGGGACAAAATCAGCTTTAAGGTCCCTCCAAACCCACCCCAGGCTGGGATTCCATCATGTGGCATTTGCAGCTTGGAGAGGCCAAACCCCACTCAGAATTGTTGGGAAGTTCAATCAGGTATGGATGAAAAAAATCTGTTCTTGACAAAGAATTCCATACAGGCACCACCAGGATAGGGGATAGATGGACACTGGCACTTTTAAGCAGTGAATCCATAATATTTTAACACATCACATCAATTAATAAAAAGCTTGCTAACACTTTTTATTAGCCCTAAAAATCCCCAGTGAGAGAATGGCTGCCCAGTTCCCCCATGAGAATATCCAAATACTCCACAGAACTTTATATTAGCACTGAATCCCTAAATAAAATCTGTTCTTGACAAAGAATTCCATACAGGCACCACCAGGATAGGGGATAGATGGACACTGGCACTTTTAAGCAGTGAATCCCTAGTAATTTACCACATCCCATCAATCAATAAAAAACTCTACAATACTTTTTATTAGCCCCAAAAATCCCCAGTGAGAGAATGGCTGCCCAGCTCCCCCATCAGAATATGCAAATACTCCCCAGAGTTTTACATTAGCACTGACCCTCGTTCTCTCCCTTTTCTCTGGGCTCAGAATGTTCATTTCTCCTATTTTATATCAAGGAACAAAGTCCATCCCACACATCCTAAATAAACAGGAACTAGCAGAAGACTGCTATGGGTTGGGTTTGGTTTTTTTTTTTTTTTTTGAGAGAATGTGTAAATATAAAAGCACAGACAAGAAGAAATGGAAGAAATCTGACATATTTCAGCAAGGGCTCAGAGCCCACCCAATGACCTCCACCTTTCAGACACCTCTGAGAAACACCTGAGTCTTTTCAAGAGTGAAAATCCTGCCCCACAAAAAGCCACAAAGGTGTTACAGGCACAAAACTGCACTTTAATCAAGCGTGGGGAATTTTATATTTTCTTTTCTCCATCAAAAAAAAGACTCTGGGTGTTGTCTCAAAACCTTTTATTGCTCTACAAGCAGCAAAGGACTGAGAAATTTTCTCTCTGGGTACTCTGGATGTGTTTTATGGAAAGCAGGAGACAACCTGATGAGGAAATGAGTTAATATTTCATGTGAGTATCCCAGCTATGCTGGGTTACATAAGAGGCAGTGGAAGTTAAAGACATAGCAGCTTCCTCTCAGGCATTTCTGCAAGCCAGAGGAGACAGCTTAGAGCAGATAAAATAATCATTTTCCAAAGCCACTGCCTCACACAGACCAGCCCTTCGTTACCTCAGCTCCTTCAATTACTGGAACTTAGCTGGGAAAACAAAAAAACTGAGGCACAGAAACAGGAAATTGTTTTTGCAGTAAAAAAGGAGATGGACAATTGAAGTGGGAACTCTGCTCTGATCAGCCATTCTGCCTCACATCAGCACCAGAATTCCTTTTTTAAAAAAGAAGTGACACCTTGTGATGTACAGAAAATATCACAGCTATTTGGCACATTCAACTGATTTGGGAAGGCAATGCACAGGCCAGAATTCCTGCAAACTTTCAATTTTCACAGCATTTTGCTATGTAAGTTAAGCAAATGTTTTTAGGATGGAGATGAGAATGCCTCAAGAAAAACCCTCAATTTTTTAATTTTTCAAGTACAATCGTGGGCTGTAACAGTCACTGAGTGAAACCTGAGGACAGCATCTGCACCATGCCAGGGAAAATTCAAATTAAAGCTAGCACAGAAGAAATAAAAGATTAAATCACATGCAGAAGTACAACCCACAAAGGAAAAAGCAAAAGTGATTTAGACAGGGGAGAAACTGATCAAGTGAGTGGGTGGGAAAATCAACTTTCTTGCTGGATACAGCTCAATTTTTTACTGAGGATGATTCAGCACCCAAATCCTGTGCTCTGGACAAAACCACCTCCTGGGCTGCAGGCAGCTGAGCCAAAAGCCCAGCTCAGCACAAGTTAGGATCAGACTGGCAACCCAGCTTAGAGTCAATCATTACAAGGCTGGAGCACAGCTGTCTGCTTTTAAAATCAGCCCTAAAAAAAACCCCAGAACACTGAATTATTAAAACTTCCAGCACAAAATCTTAACTCTGAGCATTTGCTGCTAATAGATATTACTGGAGTGATCTAAGCCAAGAAAAGAATTACAGAAAATTATCATTTTCGACTGTGTCACCCAACAAGCAGCTGAATGGTTTCTACAGACAGTAATTAAAATAAGAAAGTTCTGGTACAAATATGGAAACTGATTAAAAGACAGCTGTGAAGTCTGCTAAATCTGTGATAAAAAAATAAATCTGCACAAGCAAAACATGAAAGATCCTTTATGAAAAGAGAACCCTCTTTCAGTTTCATTGTCTGGGCTGACTTCTGGCATAGGAAAATGAGTTCTATGGAGCTGCATTGTAAAGGTCACCGAGTTTCCTTCCTTGATCTTTTACCATGAACAATTTTAGAAGGCATTAAACATTTCAGAACAGCCTATCTAAACAAATTTTTGCTTATCCTGTCATTGAATTAAGTTCAACCAATTCCAGTAAGTCTGACCCCAAAAAAAAAAAAAAAAGCCCCCCCAAAGCAGCGCTAAAATGTAATATTGATGCCAGCCACTAAATGCAAACTTGAGTCCATGCCAAAACAGCATAAATTAGAAAAAAGTAATTATTCTATAGCTGACCATTTGAAAAGAGAGCAGTGAGAGCTGGGAAACTCCATTTGCTAAGGCAAAATCCATTTCATTCACAGCAAACTGAGCACACTTGTTAAATCTGTGTCATAATTCAGAGAGAGAGAAAAAGCACAGGACTAGTTCCATGGGTTTAGCACTCAATACCTTGTTCTGGTTGACTCCAGGGCTGGGAATTGTCAGCAATAAATACTTCCAGGCCTATAAAACTCCATGAACTGCTCACTATTTGTCAAGAAGCAGGGAGGGAGGGGCAGAGCTCCATTTATTCTTTCCAAAGAATTCTGCAGGTCCTTTTTAATTCACCATAAATTTCATCCCAGCCCACTTTTACAGTACAAAACATAAACAGACTCAAGGACAGGATCAACATCAAAATGTTGACCCCAGAACAAGTCAGGACTGGCTTTATCATTATTGCATCCCACACCTGCAGCATTACAGACCCAAATGCAAAAGCAGGGCAGAAAAACCCAAGTTAAAACGCAAACAGCAATACCTGTACTCACAGCCCTGGCCTCTGCAAAGGCAGAAATCCATTTTTTAATGCATTAAAACACACTTTTATTTTACCACTGCTTCAGTACAACAAAAACCACTAAATTTTTGTGTTTCCAGGTACTGTTCATGAGCCAAACACCAGTTTATGACCCCCAAAATTCACTTTATTTCTGACTCTGACTCCCTATGGATACCCACAGCCACTCCAGGGCTCCATCTCCCCTTCCCCTAAAGCCCAGCACCAAGGGCACACACAGGGAGGGAAGGAAAGGTTCAAACCCTGCCAGGAAGTTTTATTGTTTAACTCCAATTTTATTGTTTAACTCCTACATCTGCCCCTGGTTTGTGATTCCAAGGCAGGAACGTTCCCACAGCTCCTCTGAGGGGCCTGGCAGCTGATTCACCTGAATTTTTGATTATTTACTCATTATTTGTACTGTGCTGGACATGAGGTGTTCCTGCCCCTCAGCAGGGCAGAAATCAAAGAAATTTTAACCCATTGACTGCTTTGCAGGTAACATCTGACCATCAAATAGACAACATGAAGTGTTATAACTTGTTTTAGCAGGGCAGGCACACAGCTCACCTACAGAAAGTTGAATTATCCATTAAATAGATAACAAAGTGTTATAATTTCTGTTTTAGCAGGGCATGCACACAGCTCACCTACAGAAAGTTGAATTATCCATTAAATAGATAACAAAGTGTTATAATTTCTGTTTTAGCAGGGCATGCACACAGCTCACCTACAGAAAACTGAATTATCCATTACATAGATAAGATAAAGTGTTGTAATTTCTGTTTTAGCAGGGCATGCACACAGCTCACCTACAGAAAGCTGAATTATGCTGGCTGTGAGCAGCTAGATCAGAGTCACCCATGCCTGAAAGAAACCACAACCAAACAGCCTTTCCTTTCCAATTTCCTCTGCATCAACCAGACACATGGATCACCCATCAGCTGTCCACATCCCACAGGACTGACAAAATGTTGTGTTAGCACCAGAACCAACAGCTGAGCTTCAGGAACTGAGATGGTCCAAGAGCCCTGTATCACTGTCACATTTTCTGAAAAATCTTTCTGTCCAGGATTTTCTCCTGGGAAGCTGAGAAGCTTCAGAGAAAAGTGAAAATAATCATTTATCTGATTTGCTTCTTCTATGTTTTGCTGGTTTAGAATGTGGTTTGGGCACTGTTTACTCACAGGTGAATGTTTTGACTTAATGGCCAACTGGGGCCAAGCTGTGTCAGACTCTGGAAGGAGTCACAAGTTTTCATTATTATCTTTTAGCCTCTGTATCCTTTCTCTACTCTTTAGTTTAGTACAGTATTCTTTATATAATACAGTATCATAAAATAATCAATTTGCCTTCTGGGAACATGGGAGTCAGATTCACCATCCCTTCCTTTGTCAGAGATCTCTGAAAACACCACAAAGCTGTAAATGTAAAAATTAAGCCCTGGTCATCAGCAGAATGTCAGTGTTGAGTCTTTAACACCCATGTGCTGTGCCACTCACAGCTGGACAAGATTCTAAGAAGTCACTGCAACATGTTTTTGCAATTTGTCGAGCCAAGACAACTTGGATTTAATTCTTTGAAGCGAGTTATGCCGTTCTTTTGGATACAGCATTCTGTGTGTAAAAAAGGCACTTGTGGTCACCAGGACCAGCAGCTGAGCTGAAGGAACTGAGATGGTCCAAGCCAGCACATCTGCAAGGAACCTGTAAATGTAGAAATGAAGCCCTGACTGCCAGCAGAATGTGGGTGCTGAGGCATTAAAGCAAAGGGAAAAGCAGTTTGCTCTCTGTTCAGTAAGAGAACTCCTCCCGAGGTATTTGCTGCAGCAGGGAAAGCACCAGGATGCCAGAGCAGGGCTTTAATCTAAAGCAAACATCTCCACGTGATGGAGCAGAGGGAGAGGGGGAGAGCCCAGGCAGCTCCTGGTCCTACAGACAAAATTCAGCTGCTGCTGGGTATTTCTTCCTGAGCTTTTTCAGGGAATTGGGGAACAGACCCAGGGATGCTGCCACCAGCCTTAGCTCAACTGAGAGAGAATTCCCTAAAATCCCAGAGGTTTGAGGGCTCCTCACTGCCACACAGCTCCTCGTTGTATTTTACATTTATTCAGATTTACTGCCACAGCAAAGTGATCCAAATACGACTCAGAGGAGAAGATGAAGAGATTTTCACATTGAAATTTACAATTTAAATAAACAAATCACAGTCCTTGTTTGAAGTGCCCAGAGTCCCTTTGTGCTCATCCCCAAAACCAATTACAAACTACCTTTTTTATTTAACAAAAAGAAAAAAAGAACAACAAACCCCACCTCATTATTTGCATGTTCTTTGTTATTTTTCTCTTTCTTTGAAATGCTCTTTTGGGGCAAGCTTTTTGATCTAAAAGGCATTTAATTAAACAAAAAGAATAAAAGAAAGGAAAACCCTAAATCCCTATATACACTATACAGCACCATTCATTTGGGGGGAATATATTCCACAAAATTATATATATAATATATATTCCCAGGGATTGTGCCTGCATTACCAGGACCAGAACACAGCCAGATTCCCCAATTAAAAAAAACAGAGAAACCAACTTATTTCAAGTGTAAACTTTAAATTCCTTGAGACCTTTGCTGATCAAATCCCATCAGTACCCCAAGAATCAATCTGGAGATGGGAAGGAGCCATTTTCTCTGGATATGGAGAGCGACAGATGGAGCAGAACATTTTCAGCAGATTTTGAGCTGCTGTGATGTTCCTGTGAGGAGGCTCAGCTGAGCCACCTCCCAGGATCTGGGATGATTATAAAAACAGAGATAAATTTTAAAAATTAAATATAAAAATATTAAAAAAATATTAAATAAATAAAAGAATGGAGTGGGAAGGGACAGGTTCTTTTCATCTGGCTGAATTCCAGGGAGAGGATTTAGAGTTTTCCAGGCAGCCCCAAACTGCTGCAAGGCTGTTTCCTCTCCCCCTCCCAGCTATTCTCTGCTTCTGGGAGAGGGAAGAGCCTCCCCCAGGGACTGTCCCCTCCTGCTGACCCCCATGCCATCCAAAAAGGGTTTTCCTGCCCTAAACCTGGGCTTGTGCCTGGATGAGCAGGGCCAGGAGCTGCAGGGACAGAGGGAGGCCAAGGTGAGGGAGGGTGAGCAGGTGCAGACACCAGAAAGCTCTGCTGGATGTCCTGGGAGAGGGAGAGCTGAGAGCAAACCTGCTGGAAGGGAAAGGGAAAGGGAGGGGAGGGGAGGTCAGCCTGGGCTGTGCCATACGTTCAGCTGAAGCTGCACTGGTGAACATCCAAAGTAAACACCACGGCAGCATTTACAGCCAGAACCAACATTCCTGCAGCTTTCCAGACTGCAAGAAACATGTGCTTGCCTTTTTCTTCCTCCCACTTTTCCCCCTCCCTATTTCATTCTCACAGCAGTTTCCATAACGTGAGTGACCTGAGTGTGAAACTTGGGGCTTCCACTCAAAGGGGCAAATAATATTTACCAATTCCCAGAATTATCAAACTCTTACACCAAATCACCCAGCAATGAGATATCCAAAGAGATCAGATACCTAGACATCTAGATATCAGATAGATATACTGCAAGAAACATGTGCTTGCCTTTTTTTTCTCCCACTTTTCCCCCTCCCTATTTCATTCTCACAGCAGTTTCCATAACGTGAGTGACCTGAGTGTGAAACTTGGGGCTTCCACTCAAAGGGGCAAATAATATTTACCAATTCCCAGAATTATCAAACTTTTACACCAAATCACCCAGCAATGAGGTATCTAAAGAGATCAGATATCAGAAAAATATACTGCAGGAAACATGTGCTTGCCTTTTTTTCCCCCCCTTTTTCCCCTCACTATTTCATTCTCACAGAAATTTTCATAATGTGAGTGACCTGAGTGTGAAACTTGAGGCTTCCTCTCAAAGGGGCAAATAATATTTACCAATTCCCAGAATTATCAAATTTTTACATCAAATCACCCAGCAATGAGGTATCTAAAGAGATCAGGTATCAGAAAGATATACTGCAAGACACATGTGCTTGACTCTTTTTTTCCCCCTCACTATTTCATTCTCACAGAAATTTCCATAACATGAGTGACCTGAGTGTAAAACTTGGGGCTTTCAGTTGTCCTCAAAGTGGCAAATAACATTTACCAATTCCCAGAATTATACCAAATCACCCAACACTGAAGCATCTAAACCTAGAGATCAGATATCTAGGTGAATAATCCAGATATTTCTAGGAAGTAATGATCAAGAGAGCTCTGTTCTTTTAGATCGTTAATTCTGAATTGTTGGAAGGTGTTTGCCTTTACACTATTTCTGAATTGTTGGAAGGTGTTTGCCTTTACATTAATTCTGAATTGTTGGAAGGTGTTTGCCTTTACATTATTTCTGAATTGTTGGAAGGTGTTTGCCTTTACTGCTGATGGTTCAGGGCAGAGCAGCACCTGCACAGGTGCTCCTCTGGGCACCCCACAGCCTTTAACGCATCCTCCCAGCAAAGCAAACCCCGCAGGAACTGCAGAGGGCTCCGTGCAGGATCCCAGAGCACCTTCCCCAGCAGAGCCACCGAGGCTGCTGGTTTCAGATCTGTGCCCACAGCAACCACTTCCACTCCCCAGACCACAGGGCAAACCACAGCCTATCATTTGGTGCCTCTTTGGAACAAACTGCCAGCTGCAGAGCTGCACTCCAGCTCCAGGAGATCTCTTTTACCCTTGGCACACCAGGATCCCCCCATCCTCACATTTAGCAAGCCCATATGATATAAATTCACTCTCCTCTACTGCAGGTCCCCCTGGATGTTTGCCAGAGCTGATGCTGCTGCCTCAGTCAGGACAGAGTCTGCAGCAGCAGGGAAAATCCCTCTTTTAAATCCCCAGAACAGCAGCTCGCTTCTGGCTGAGGTCACTGCCTCATTTAGGACACGATAATAATTATAATTTATAAATAAATAAATAAATCCTATTGACACAGAGCAGAAAACAGCATTGTGAGCAGCAGCTTTGAAAGAAGAACAGGAACTGCTCGCAGAAGAACAAGAATTATTGGGACATAATGACACTGCCACACGGGAGCTGCTGTCACCCAGAGCCAGCCGGGCACTCCCAGGCTCTGAGGGGCTCCTCCAGCCCTGCCCAGCACCCTGGGCTCCAGCCCTGCCTTCTCAGCCCTTTCTGCCCTCCCTGAGCAGCTCCTGGCCCTGGGGCAGGCAGGAAACCTCTCTGCTGTCTGGCAGCTGCCACCAGCTCTCCCTCTCACTCACTTCCTATTGATTTCTCCTGTCTTGCACTGCAGCTTTTTCCTATTTCCTCTCTCTGCTGGCTCGGGATGGCTTCCCTCCTTGAATTCTCTGCCTCTCCACGTTCTCCATCCCTTTTCTGGCAGCAGAACCCTCTCTTTGCATCTGGGCACAGCAGCAAGGCAGCGGTGCCTCTGTGGCACGGAGCACTCAGAGGAGACGCCTTGTCTGAAGTGCTGCCAAGGAGCTGCACCAACAGCCACTATCATAACAGGCTAAAAAAGACTTTCAAGCAGCCATCAGATGCTTCAGGTGAGCCTGCAGGTTGAAGCTTGTATGTTTATGGGAGTGGTGGACTCCCAGTCCTTTGCCTGTCTCACATCAGGCTGGTGCTTTATTAACGGGGCTTCTCCTCCACACTGGGAAATGCTTGCTCAGGTCAAGCCAGGTCCCACCTAAGTTTTCCAGACCCTCTCCAGCACTGCAGCTCACTCTGGAAAAGAGTGTTGAACTCTTCTTAGGTGACTGATTCCACTTGGGAAGTCACCCAGGACTGCAGGTGATAGCACAAACCAGGATTCACCACCTGCAAATAAATTCAGGAGCGGCTTCTCACACAGACAAGGGTCAGTTGTGCTGCTGCTCACAGGTTCAGCGAGGAGCAGCATCTGAACAAAATTCAGGTTCCCACCAATATCCCTGAAAATTTCCAAAACACATTCCAAGAGCTCAGGAGTGAAACCAGTTTGAGTTTTGCCCTCGCAGCCACAGCTCTTGTGCCAACTGAGAGCAACCAAGAGCTGCCAGAACATGGAGATTCCCTCTTAGGTTTTTAACTTCTCTGGAGCACCAGGAGAGGCCCTGCTGCTTAATTCACACAGTTCAGCTTTTACCCAACCCTGCTCCCTGCCCATAAAAGATTTATTTTGTGGAAGAGCTGAGCCCCAGTGTCACTTGTGACCATGCCCCTCCTGCCAGGACAGCTGACAGCATCCCAGGGACAGACAGGACAATGACCCACACCACACCAGAATTATTCCAAGTACAGAAACCCGTGCTGTGATCTTTCCCAGTGCCACAGCAATTCCATGAAACCCTTTTGCCACCGAACATCCCAGCCCAGACCTTTCAGAGTTGTCAAAACAGAGCTTAAAATAGCCCCACAGGATCACATTGAAGTGTTTGCCAACAAATGTAAACAGCAATGTTTCTTATTTACCAGGCTGCAAGAAAGGGTTCCTGCCCATGGGCCTCAGAAGTCAAACAGACACAACACTGAAAATCCTCAAGGAAAGGATGCAGGGTGATAACAAAACATCCAGGCGATCTGTGAATGTCACAGGCTGAGCACTGTTTGTTTGGCTTTTACTATTTATACTTATGCTTACATTTGAAACATAAGGACGCTGTTTTTTCCTGTCAGTTTAATGTATTTATTTTTACGTGTTTTCTTTTCAAAGAAAAATGAGTAAACGTTGCTTCTTCCTGTCTTTTTCTAAGCGTGCTGTTGCTATTTTGTATGTATCCTGTCTTGTATTTTATCCCTTTTGCATTCCTAATCAAACACTGCACGTTTTACATCCCTTTTCATTTTACTGATTCCCTTGCTGCTGTTTCTCCTGTCCTTATTTTAAGCCCTCTCTTCTGATGTTGAGATATTACCAACATCCAGGCTCCTGACCCTTCGTTTAATCAAGCTGAGACATGAACTAAGACTTCTATTCTTTAAACCTACTAATTATCCAGAGCAGGGCCACAGAACACAGCATCACCTACCTGAAAATATGCATTTAAATCTATTTTCTCTTAGTGCTATTGACATCTCTTACACTGGAAAATCTGCTTATCTCAAAGCAGATAAAATATCAGAGGGAGTGCTTAGGCAGAGGAATATCTGGAATGCTGCAAGAAGCATTTTTACAGCAATAAAACCACCAGAAATTCGAGGATAATACAAATGGGATTCATTAATAAATCTCCAACTGCTAATTTTCAGAGGGAAGGAAGAGGTATTCAGGGAGAAACCTGGAGGATAAAGGCTCAAGGCAAGAGGCTGAGCTTATCTTCCAAGCAGCACAGCCAACATATCTCCCTGGTGACCCCAAGGACCACCTCGAGGAGGAGTGGAGAATTCAGTCTCCAGAGCAAAGCAAACACTGCTCCTCTCTGAGACACTCTGCAGAACTGCAAACTACACACAGGGCTGCCCAGGTGGGGGTGAGGATTCTAACCACGAGGGATGAAGGATATTGCTCAAAATACTGCAGGAAAAATGGGAAAGCAACAGTTAATGTGAAAATCCCTGATGGTTGTACTCCAAAGTTCTTGGGAAAACAGAAGCTGTCACTGAAGCTACTTAAATTCTTTAAATTCACTGGGAGACCCCACTGCAGGAAAGAACCAAATAATCCTGGTGTCCAGCCATGAAATATGGAAAATAACAAGAATCCTGGTGTCTAGGCATGAAATATGGAAAATAACAGGAATCCTGGTGTCTAGCCATGAAATATGGAAAATAACAGGTCCAGGTGTGTGTACCACCTTCCCCAGGCAAATCCACCCATGCTCCCTACAGCCTTGGGATGCACTGCTGCAATCTCCAGTGCCTAAATCACTACTTCTGCAATAAAACACCACTTCCACACTAATCACTACTTCCACAAAACCATCACTTGTACAACAAGGTCCAGAGCAGTTGTGAGAGGGAACAGAGGACTCTTTGATTTCCAGCAGGACAACTGTGCTCACTGCTGTCACCCTCCAGGACAAAGGAACCTCCTCCCACACAGGTCATGGAAGTTAAAGGACACCAGTGAACACCCACAAACCCCACCAGTGACCTCAGCAAACTCCAAGGGCAAGCTGCACTTTCCTTCTTAAGCTAGGACAGCACTGAGTCTTTTTTTTTTTTTTGCTGCCAAATTCCTGTAGATGCAGACCAGAATTTTGAAAATCTAAAACTGAAGGAGCCAACATCCTGGTCCCTTTCCTAACCCATCGATTTGAAATGTTAAAAAGCCATGAACAGGAGTTCTGTGCACAGGGAGAATTATACAATTGGGCTCACAGATGAAATATCATTCCTGCCTCCACCCAAATAATCACAACGCCCACAAGCTCTACTCAAAACTAGAAAATCAAGCTCACCTCAGCTGCTGTCTCCAGTAAAAGCCCTAATAAACTATGCAACACCAAGTGGTAGCATTTGTGTCCCAGCCAGCAGTAAACACCCCAGACAGTCCTCTCTTCTGCCAGCCTCAAGGACAGCAGCATAAAACAGGAATTTATGCACAGACTCTGTCAACTGCTAATTTCCAAACATAGCCAAGGCACAATGATGAAAAGCCCCACTCAAAGGCTATTATTCTTTTTAATCCTTAGATGCCATGCTGCAGCCCATTTTCCATAAATACTGGATTTTACTAACTCTACTAATTTAAAAAAATGCATGACAATATCTAACTAGTCAGTAACACTAAGGTGTGACTTTCTGGAAGAAATAAAACCCTTTTTTCCCCACCATATAGTCAAAGAATTCCCAATCACTACAAGGACTTCCAAAGAGCCAGAGACAGGGAAAGTGCATCTAAGGCAGATAAGAAACAATTAGAGTCTATTTTAATACCAAGTCAGGAGCAAATCACCAATTAAAACTTCTCAAGGGTAATTATGTGTAAATTCTACCTCTGCTGTTTTCCAATCATAGCAACAGAAACTACAGCAGGGTTATAAATAAAACTCATTTGCAAGCAACTGCAGAGAAGAGTCACCAGTTCCTCAGCGAGGTCCTGCAAAAAGCAAGAGCCTCCTTTCTTTTATTGGCCTTTAATAAACAGAAAGAAACATAAAGCAAGTCCTGCAGCCGTGCCATTGCTCAACCCTGAAGTGCGTTTGGAACGGTGACAGGAAGAAAAACACAGTTAGCTCCGAGAGTGAAAAAAAATTAATGGCGCACAAATGTTTCTTCAGTGTCATAACAGGATACAGCCGAGCTCGGGCCGGCCTTTGGTGGCCCAGCAGAGGCTGGAAATGGCCGAATTTCAGAATTCCAGCCTGGCCCCAGCGTGGCCTTGGGAAGAATAAAGGCCTTATCTCAGCTGGCCATGCACAGCACACAGCAACGCCCAGAGCTGGCCAGGAGAGCTCCAGAGGCAGGGAATGTGGGCACACTGCAGCAGCAACAGGAAAACTCCTCCAAAAACCCTGCCCAGCTGCCTGCCACCCCTCAGCTGGTCACAGATGGACCTTAAAGCTGCCATCCTCCCACCAAAAACAGCATCCAGCCACAAAAATCCCACCCAGCACCAGTGAGGGACCAAAAATTGATTTTTTTTTTTTCAGGTTAAAAGAGATGGGAAATCTCACCTAAATGCAGAGCTGGATGAAGCTCAGTCACCTGAGTGATTTTAGATTCCTTTAGGATAAGAAAGGTCCCCTGGATGTGCAGATTTCCTTCCACTAACGATCAAGTCGAGCCAGATGAGCAGCTCAGGGATGTCTACCTCAAAGAGTTCCTAAGCTCAGCAAGATAAATGCCACCTTAGGAGGCCTCTGAACAAATACAGCATAGCTCAGGGAGGATTAAATTAAGAGGGTGTAAATGTTTACAAACATAAAGGAGCAGAGCAATAAGGCTGGAGATGAAGAGTTTGATACGCTCCAATGGGCACCAGGACTATGAAAAAAAAAGCAGCTGACAAAGTAAAAGAACATCCTGAGGGAAAGAAGGGGAAGTTAAATCAGTGTTTAACTCTCTCAGATCACCAGCAGCCGTGCAAGGCACCACGGCTCTCCTGGAGAACGCTTTGCTGATGTGTTTTTAAGCCTCAAGTGCTCTTTAGGAGATAATTTTCTGTCTGCCTGCAGCCTTTAGGTGCTCCCCCAAAATGCTGCTGGGGAGCAGCGAGTCAGGAGCTCTCCCACCAACTGAGGAGCCTCAACATCTGTTCTGCCTTTTTTGTTTAATGCCTGATATCCCCCCACTCCCCCAGGCACTCACTTGCTCCAGACTGAAGGCACTTGAAGAAAAAGACACCAGAAATCGATGCTGCTTTGGGAGTTCTGATAACAGAACCTGAGCATAACCACTACCAAAACGAGCTGGGTTAAGGTTTAGTCCACAGAGAGAATGAGCCCAGACACACTCAGATATGAACTGGCCTGACTGTGTTTCAGCAGTGCCAGACACTAAAATCCATTCAACTTTCCTGGGAAAGGGAGCAAAAATAAGAGAAAGGGAAAAAAAAATAGAGGGGGACTTAATAAAAACATCATTTATCACCCTGGCTCCAGAACAGCATTAGAAATGGCCATTCATACATTCCTAATTTATGTATTTAATGGTAATGATGACATCATCAAGAGATATAAAATATGTCAAGGATGAGAAGTGCAGCCTGCACGAGGGAAATGTGACAGCTGTCAAATCATTGCCACCTTAAACTGCAGGGATGGCAAAGGAAATATCTGCTGTCTGTAATGTGGATTTAGGCAGCTCTATTTATGCAAAATGCAGATATGTAAAGCTAATATGGAGAAAAATCCAGGCCCAAGCTACCCTGTTATATTCCTAATACCATCTGGCACGGATGCAAGCTGGGTTTTCCTGGTTTAAGGCAATGCCCACCTCAATCCCACCAAGGAAGGTGACTGACAAACACAAAGAGAATTGAACATGTCAGATGATTTATAGCATGGAGATCTAATGACAGTGGAAGCATCAATATTATTTCTATTGCACCTGCTTTGCATCCTAAGCTTTAGAGGCAGATTGAAAGAGGCAACAGAGACTCCCTGAGCCTGAAAGGAAAGGGGAATATTCTGCAGGGACAAGAGTGATCAAAAGCCATCCTCTCCAAACCCTGCACAATGCTGGGGATGAAGAGGAATGGCAGAGCTGGGAACAAACACCACAACCATGCCTGGGCTTCTGCTGCAAGGTTCAGCCAGGGAATAAATCAGGAAATAAATTAGAGAATCACCAGAGAATCCCAGAATGGTTTGGGCTGGGAGGGACCTTAAATCCCATCTCATTCCCATCCCCCTGCCACGGGCAGGGACACCCTCAACTACCCCAGGATGCTCCAACCTCGGACACTTCCAGGGATCCAGGGGCAGCCACAGCTTCTCTGGGCACCCTGTCACCATCCTCACATTTTGCCCTAATGACCAAATCTAACCCTGCTCCGAGTTTGAAACCATTCCCTCTTGTCCTGTCACTCTAGGGCTATTAAAATAATCCCTCTCCACCTTCCTTGTAGCTCCTTCAGGTCCTGGCAGGCCACAATGAGGTCACCCCAAAGCTTCTCCTCTCCTGGCAGAACCATGACCATGACTTTGCACCCCAGAGCTGGGGCTGCTTCAGGCCAGAGGTGGAAAATGGAGACAAGAAAAGATCCAGTTCCCCCACATTCCCCCAGAAATCCAAGGGCTGTGGAGACAGCTCCTCACCTGACACTAAAAGCCTTTTGATCCAAAACCCTAATGGAACACCAAACAGAAACATCCTCCTGACATGACTGAGAGCAAAAGGAAATGAGACATTTTTTTTTATTTGGCTGCTCCAATTCAATAATGGAAAGTATTTTGTTTTACTAACAAGTAAATTAAATTCCATGTTCTCGTGTTTTTCCTTTCCACGCATCACTCAGCTGCTCCTTGGGATGAAAATCCTGTCATTCTTTTTGATATCATGCAACTGCCACAAGACATATGGCCTGAAGTACGTAACAAAATCCTCACAAATCCACTGAAATGCCTTTTTACTGTCATTGCCTTGCCTGCTACACAGAAAAACACCCTGCAACTCAAGAATCATTCACGCACTGCAAAACAGAAAATTCTGCTAGGACAAACTACAAAATTAATTGCCAAGATTTAATACTGTGTGAAAAGTTGTAAACACAGATTGTAGACAAGTCTGAGCCATCCCAGAGCCCTTTGGACTGTGCTGTGAGGAGTCACAAAAAGGCCTGGGTTTAAGTGAGAACCACACTCAGTCTCTCTCCTGCCCACACCTGGAGCCTAAAACTGGTTGAGCTCAAGCACCCAAAGCATCACTGCCCCATCGCAGCCCCAGCCTGGCTGCTGAGCCACAACTGCGTGGTCATGAAAGGCCTCGGCCACACACATTCACACCTTAACCACCAAACAGCCACGATAAAGACACAATCAATTACAGACAATGGCTTTTACAGCACACAGCGTCAAAAAAAGCTATCTGAAGACACTCACTCGCATGTTAAAATGTTTCCTACTTGACTTTCTTTTTTTGTCACATTTTTTTTTCCCCTTCCTCTGAACCACCCAAGCACAAACAAGAGAGCTCCAGAGGTAATGAAAGGCACCTGCAGAGCAGCCCAGAGGCCCGAGCAGGTATCTAAAGGCAGGTTCCTGCTAAGGTAGACACCAGCAGACATTCCTGCTTGTCAACTATCCCTCCCGCCCTCACCTGGAGTGACCTCTCCGCAGTACTTGACCCAAGGAGACCCAAGTGCATCCTCACCACTCTCTCCGAGCTCAGCTTGGAGCTGGGTACTGAATTCTGGTGGCTTCTGCTGCTCCATCCCCTTGCAGGAACCCTGCTTTCGGTGCTCCCCGCAGCACCAGCCCGTCCTGGGAGCTGAATTACCACCCTGGCTCCCACAAAGTCAGCCTGGCAGGCCTGAAAGCTGTTGGACTTGAAATACTCCAGTTTCAAAGTGAACCCAGTTGCTTTGACAGTCAAGACACCCTTGGTTCCCAGAACCTGTGATTTAATCCTGCTTTTCCGATCCTGTCTGTCACTGAAGCCAGAACACAAAGTACGTGAGCTCTGCGAATAGTCACGCTTCAAAAAAAGAAATAAAAAAAATAAATATATCAAGAAATCTCATTTTATACTGACCTGTCCGTGATTGTGGACTGTGTGCCACTCATTGGAGCCTTTGGCAAGAAGTCGTATTATCCAATTTACATTTTACTCTTATTGCAGGAATATGAACGAGGCTTTGCCCCTTACATGCACCGAGGTTCAGGATCCAGCCTTGCTCCAGAAGAGGCATGCACAGAGGACAAACGCAGTTCAAGGGCAGGAGAAAGGAACAAAAAAAAAAAAAAAAAAAAAAAAAAACAAAACCAAACCCAATCCAAAACAACTCCAAAACT
This sequence comes from Fringilla coelebs, assembly GCF_963513975.1. Taxonomy (NCBI): domain Eukaryota; kingdom Metazoa; phylum Chordata; class Aves; order Passeriformes; family Fringillidae; genus Fringilla; species Fringilla coelebs. The sequence goes on along the minus strand of NC_140051.1, from coordinate 2,500,096 downwards.
CTTCTTTGCAGTCACCCAGAATATCCAAACCACGGAAGTGGGGCGTGGGGGATAAAGGAAAAAACCTCCAGCAAGAAAAAACTCCAACAACAACAACAAGAAACAACAAAACAACCTCGGTGGACTCGGGGGGAAAAAAGACAACCTTGGCAGAGGCGGCCGGTGCTGCCGGTGGCGGGGCCGTGCCCGCGGCCGCCGGGGCTCAGGGGCTGCGCTCGGGGGGCGGGCGGCGCTCCCCGCCCGCGGCCGGGCCCATCCCCGCTGCCCGCCCGCCCCGACCCCCGCCCGTGCTGCGCCCGCAGGGGGTCGGGCAGGGCGGCCGCCTCTAGGCCCGGGGCTCCATCCCCCGCCGCTCCGCCTCTCGCTCCGGCCCGGGACCCAGCGGGGCGCTGCGGGCTGGCTCTGCTCCGCTCTGCTCTCCGCGCTCCGCTCCGGGGCCGAGTCCCGCCGCGCTGCCGGCCCCGCTGCGCTGCTCTCCCGGCCCGGTGGCGGCCCCGCTGCGCTGCTGGGAGAGGCGGGAGCGGCGCGTCCGGGGGAGCCTGCGCCGAGCCGGGCTCGCCCCTCCCGGCGCCTCCGGGGGGCTCGTACCTCCGGCCGCTCCGCCCCGCCGCCGGATCCCTCCGCCGGCCGCCCTCCTCTTCCTCCTCCCTCTCCTTTCCTTCTCCTCTTTCCCCTCCTTCTCCTCCTCCCCCGTCTCTTCCCCCCCTGCTCCTCCCTCGCAGCCCTTCCCCGGTCGCTGCCCGGGCCTTTCCCCTTCGGGAAGCGTTTTCCAGACCCGCGGGGTGTTTCCTTCTCTTGCCGTCTCCTTGTCCCTGCCGAACAGCTTTCCATCCCCCGCGTCCCTAACCCGAGGAGATTTCCCTTTTTCCCCTCTACCCTTTCCTCCCTGTTTTCGTTTTTCCCGTCTCCATTCCCCGTCCCCAGCCCGCCGACACTGCCGTGTCACCAGCGCTCAGAGCAGGGAGCGCCCGCGCCTCCATCTCCATGGAAAATATGACACAGGCGAAACTTCGAGCAGAAAGAAAATAAATAAGCAGCGAACGAAACGAGTAGAAAGAAGTGCCAGGAGCTGTGCAGAGCGGAGCTTTAGGCTGTGCTGTTTGCTCCCAGGCCTTTCGTGGCTCTGTTGTCCAGTCCCGCATTTCCCACGCACGGAAATTTCATCGGGAATTTTTCCCAGTGGTTAAGGTCATCATAAATCCAGGAACTGATCCCTCCCTGCACGTACATTCCAGAAACACTGCGGCCCAGGGCCTGTTCCTGCTCCCCTTCTAAAGCTCCAGTAGCAAAACATGAGCCACGCGGGGTGTTTGGGCTTTGAAATTTCAGCAGGTAAATTTCAGTGGATTTCCCTCTCCGCAGCCGCAGCCTGAACACAAACACGGCTTTGCTGTAAATCCCTGCCGTGTACAGCACAGTCCGAGACAGGAATTCCTGTCTGGAATCTGCACAGAATCCCAGAATGGTTTGGGCTGGAAGAGACCTTAAAGATGATTTTGTTTCAAGGTTGTTCCAACCTTTCACTATCCCAGCTTGCTCCAACCTGCACAACCTTGAGCACTTCCAGGGACCCACCACAGCTTCTCTGGGCAACCTCATCACCCTCACAAAGAATTTTTTCCCAAAATCCCGCCTAAACCTACTCTCTGTCAGTGTGAAGCCATTCCCCCTTGTTCTCAAGCACCTGGAAATAACATCCACACCTGAGAACCTCAGGAAAATTCCATGCTGCTCCTCCAGAAATTACAGCTCGTGAGCAGCCCAGATGTGCAATGAAAAGCAGGATGTCCCCGCTGCCAGTAATTCCTGCCCCCTCTGCACAAAGGAACTTGTGGAACATCACTCTCCTCCAACAGCAAATGCCAGCAGACTAAAATAACCTTATTAGCTAATCCCAATCATCTGGGACACCACGCTTCTTCCCTTTAATTAATCTTGCCGGGATATACTTCAAAGCCGGGACGCTGGGCTTGGGGAGAGGTGGGGAACAGGCTCTGGGGAGCGGGAGCAGCTCCCTGGCCGGGCACACAGGACCATCCATACCTTGCCTGAGGTTGCTCTGCCCCACGGAGCCGTGTCCCGCTCGCAGCGTGCCCCAGGAAGCCAGCAGACTGTCTGAGCACCCGAAGAATTTCTTGTTTTGAAGGAGTTCAGAGCAAAGAGGGGAAGCGTGGGATGAAATCATTTTCTACATGATGCTTCGCATCTATACGCGGGACATTTATACTTCCTTTTTTGGTTTCCTTTTGGGGGAAAAAAAAATAGAGGCTTGGGGAAAAAAATAAATAAATAAATAAAGTGTGGGAGTGCAAGACAAACAGCCACGTCTGCCTGTCCTTCTGCAGCTGTGTGCAATGCAGTCATCAGTGCTGATGAAGTGACTGAATGCCTCCATATATCTATATTTATTTATTATATATCCCTTTATTGCATCTTCTCTGCAATAAATCCCTCCCTGCTTTTAACTTTGGGAACATCGAGTACTGTGCCTGGAGAGGGGAAAGCTCCTGGGAGATCTGATTCCTGGCAGGCCCAGCATTTGCATATTAGGCCTCGATGCTTTTTTATTACTTTAATTATATTTTATTGTGCATGACAACATAACGAGAACAATTAGCTGGAGGAAATCCTAAGACAGATTCTGAAACCGTAACTGCTTCTCTTTTCTGCAAATGCTGATTTTTTTTTTTTTTTGGTGGGAGCTGGTGGCATACTTAGATTAAGATAGATGTCTATTTATGATAATTCTGTTTCACAACCTGAAACATGGGGTGGGGAGATCAATAAGCAATTACAGTGTGCCCATTTTTATTTTCTTTTTTTCTTTTGGAGCTCTGAAGTTGTCACTTCACCTGAATTTACACACAGAACCATCCCATGGCAGGAGGGTCGGAGCAAGATGATCTTTGAGGTCTCTTCTGACACAAAACCATTTCATGATTCTCTAATTAACCTCCTCAATCTGTTTTTTAGTCCAGAGCAGAGCTAAGCAGGACCCTGAAGTCGAGGAGAATAATTCCTGTAGAGTAATTCTTATTTTGCCTTAAAATAACGGTCAGATCCTTGGAGGTGCTTCCGAGGGGCTCCTGTAAAATCAAATTTATAAAGTGTTGAGCGAGGATCCTTTGGCCAAATCCCTTTTTCCAGGCTCGCACCGAGGAGCTGTTGCCATCTGCTGGGAAAGGCTCGAATGGCTCCTCTAACCTGAGCCCCGGGCAGGTAAAAGGTGAAATTTGGGAAAAGGAGCATTCCCAAGAGCTCTGGGATGGTGCAGCTCTGGAATGCTCCCAGGGGGTTTGCACCGCTGTCAGCTCAGCTTAAACAGAGATAAAAATCAGCAAAAAGTGATGCTTGAAGGTTTTAAGTGTGGAGTGCCTGGGAGCATTTCTCTTCAAGAAAAATTTCAGTTTGTGTTTGAGTTCGGATGATCAGGTGAGTTTCACTGAGCTCCACCACAAAAATCAAGTGCATAAAGAAGCTTTTGCTCATTGCAAGTAATCAATTTCACTGGGAGAATACTCAGGTATTTTGAGCTGTTATTTATGCTCAGTACAAATTGCTTGAAGGTTTTAAGTGTGGATAAACAGTGCCTGGGAGCATTTCTCTTTCAGAAAAATTTCAGTTTGTGTTTCAGTTGGGATGATCAGGTGAGTTTCGCTGAGCTCCACCACAAAAATCAAGTGCATAAAGATGCTTTTGCTCATTGCAAGTAATCAATTTCACTGGGAGAATACTCAGGATTTGGAGCTGTTATTTATGCTCACTACAAATGGCTCAGCCAGCTCCTGTTTTTCTGCTGCTTTTGGAAGCCAGCTGCCAAACCTTTGCACCTCAGAGGAGAAAAGCACAGGGGAAACAATTCCCAAGCTCATTTCCCAAACGTGCCTAGAAATTTGTGACTCCTAAGGAACAGAGGACCTAATCCAGAAAACACAAATAAATTTGTGCTGTGCTCCACGTTTCTGTGCAATTCCCAAGCCTTTTTTCATCTCCCACCTTAAAATGGGCACCAGATTTTCCTCCCTACAATCCTGCACTCTCAGAAATGCTGGCAACACACCCAGGGTTGGTTGTTGCACACAAGGCTTTGCTGCTTTTGAGACACAGAGAGCCTAATCTAGCAGAGCTTCTAGATTGACAGCTTATTACAGTTCCTAAACCTGGATAATCCACGGGGCAGTCAGCATTTTTATAGCGCTGAGCTTTCCTTCCATATCAGCACAATGAAAGCAGCAAGGACAGATGAACCTGCTGGGCATCCTGCCCTGAGTTTCCTTCTCTTTCTCCATCCTCTGGCTGGAGGGGGAGTTAAAAAGAGGTAAAATCTAAATAAATAGAGAATATAATTTCTCTTCACGTTTGAGGGTTGTGGCACTGGATAGATCTCATTCTGACACAAGACACAGTTCAAACAGCACAGCACAAGTGCTGCTGAAAATTTGTGTTTTGTAACATTTGAGAAGCTGCAGCAGCTGAAACTTCCTTCCTTCCATACAAAATTATCGACCTGCAAGCATTTCTTACTTTACAGAAGCTTTTCCACGTACCTTGATCTGTCATGTTCCTTCTTTTAGTAATTTTCTGAGGTTCTTTTACATTCTGACTTACCAGCTGCCAAGCTGCCCCTGGAACTGGAGGCAAACTGGGCATTGACTTCTCTGGCCATGGCAAACCCCGTGGTATTAATGGAATAGCAGATTTCAAAGACTTTAAATGCTGCTTTTACATCAGTGCCTGGACTACTGCTGCAAGGGAATAAAGCTGTGGATATCAAAAAAATTCAATTTTTTCGAGTACAAATAAGGAGTTCAGCTACAGAGAGGGCAGAGGACTGGCAGAGGAGGTTAATTTTACAAAGCTCCACTGCAGGGCCAGCAGGAGAAGCAAAAGGCAGGCAGCAGGGTTGCCTGTAAGGAGATAATAGGATGATAAAAAATGAAATTAATTGGGTGTAGAGGGGCAGATTTCCCTTTTCACAGACAAAGCACATCTGACCACTGACAATGCCAGATTTTGTCACTTCTGAAGACACCAGACCTGTGAGACACTTGCAGCTCTGAAGCAAAGCTCCAGAACTCTGCTGTACTTTCTTCTCTGCTTCTGGAACTGCCTCAGAGGTTCCACGAAGTCCCAGCACAAATTCTTGCAGGCTCTGAGACCTCTCCATCCCCAGGCTGGGCTCTGTAAACAGAAAACATCTCCAGAGGGCTCCGGGCTGCTCAGCAGCTGCTCCCCAGCCCTGGAGGGTTTTAAGCTGGACTTAAGGGTTACCTGCAAACAACTAAATTGGCTTAACTATTTATAGAAGGCAAGACTTTTGGTGTGCTGGATCTCAGCAAGCAGAGAGGCTGTTTACCAACACACCACCACAGGGCTTTCCCAGGCAGTAATATTAATTTATGATTGGGAAGGACTCACCGAGTGGAAACACAGGAGAAGCTCCTCCCGTGGCATCCAGGGCATGGAAAACAAAAGGAACATTTCTGCTCCATCCTACTGACCCACTGAATCTTTGAGGTTGAAAAAGATTCAAGTTGAAAAGGTTTTCTGAAAAGCCCTCCAGAACCATCAAGTGCAACCTGTGACTTCAGAGCAGCACCCAAACAGAGAAACCCAATTCCTCATATAATTAAATAATCTTTATTTTTATAAAACATAGTACAAAGCATCTACACCATTCACTGGTGGAACATTAGTTGCTATTACACAGTAATTCAGACACAAGTTATTATTTCACACTAGTTCTGCAGTTTCCTCTCACAGTTTGCTCTAGCCACTATGGACTAGCCTGAGGACAGGTCCCACCCTGTGCTCCACACCTTGGAATTTGTACTTTTGGGTCTGTGATTCTATGCTGGAGCCCACTAAATGGGCTGTGAGGCCTTGCTCTGCCTCATAAAGCCATTTTTAATTGCCCTTTTGTTTTCTTGTTTACTTTCCAAAGCCTCAGAGCTGAGCAGCGCTCTCCTGCTTCCAACCAAGTTTCCCTCCTGTTCAGAAAAGGGGACCACTCAAACCATTGTCCTTCAAAATCCCTTCAAACAGATGATTCACAGATGCTGCAGCCTCTGCCATCCTCACCCACCTGGGCAGGTAAAGGCTGGAACCCCACAAAGCTGCACCCCAACCCTCAGCAAAGCTCAGAGCCCACAGCCCCAGGGCTGCTCTGCAAACTCTGCATGGTGGCAGCTCAGCAGCAAGGACCAGCCTGCTCTCACCTCCAGGACCTGCTTCCACCTGCATTTCTGCAGGAGCTGCTGCTGCAAGCCCTCAATCCCTGCTCAGGCTCTTTTGGCTCCAGATTCCTGCCCTCCTGACCAGGGAAAAGCCAGCAGACCCCTTTTGCTCAGCTTGGGGCTGGCTGGGAGGATGCAGCAGCACAGCTGACCTTTATGAGCACGTCCAGCTCACTCCCTGCCCTTTAGCACCTTTGCAAAACACCTCACTCCTGCTTTTGGGATGCTGGGAAGTGCCCAGCTCAGGTGACAAAGCGCTCACAGCAGGATGTGCTGCACTCAAAGCAAATTTTATACAGCACAGCCTGACACAAACCACCCAAAATCCATCAGAGGTGGCTTGGTGCTGAATGGAAACACCCCATGAGGTAGGTAAGACTGGACCCACTTCCCAAAGTGGGTTAAGTTGAGGCAAAAAGTCTCCTGGATGTGCTCAACAGAGCAGCAGAGCTGGGGAAAAGAACCAGCAAGCCCCAACCAGCCCTTCTGGTCTCCTTTCAAGGCTTGAGAGTGCTGGATGAGTCAAGTTTCCTCTCCAGGACCAGCTCATCAGTTGGCTCTGCTCATCTGAAGGGGTTTTTTTGGGGCTTCTTCAGGTCTTTGGCTGCAGCAAGCAAGGCTCAAGCAAAAAGGGGGCACCTGAGCTGCACTGGAGGCTCAAGGGAAATGCTAAAATCACAGCAAAAACAAAGGAGCAGCTTAAGGACATGCAGTGAAATAAACTCCAGAAGCTGCCAGCTGGGCATGGTTTTTCCCTACAAATGGGACTGGATTAGTATTGCTTATTTTTCTCCCAGTCAGGTTTATTTTTGCTTTAAAAAGACCAGATTCTGGGCCTCTCATTTCTTTAATTACTGAGCTGTAAAATAAATCTCTCTGACCCTTTCAATGTTCACTTTTATGAAGTGACTCAGACCCAGTCAGAGGGAAATCAAAGCCCAGGGGTCAGGGCATCAGTTCAGATGAGGGAGAGCCAAGGTCAGTCTGTGGCTTCCACAGGGCATATTCTGGGCAACCAGAAATCCCAGTTTGGATCTGGGGCACAGCAGAGGGAATTTGGGTGTTCTGGAGACAAAATCAGGGCTTGGCTCATCAGCAAAGAAACCCCTGACTGGCAAATCCTGATGGGGCTTCTCAAAGTGGAGTGTGCTGGTTCCCCAAGGAGCTAAAAGCAGGGTTTGGAGGGGCGTTTTAACAGTCAGGGAAGAAGAGGGAAAAATCAGGAAAAATTTTCCCTTCTGGGTCTGTGTCTTTGGATGTATTCACAGAGCACCCAGTCCTGTAATTAGGCAGTGCTGATTAGAGCTAGCTTCTGGACACTACAGAAAAGAAGTTATCAATATGTTAATGAATAAGTTATTGAAAGGAGTTAGAAAGGGTAGGAAACAACAACCTACCTACAATACTGATTTTTCTAGAGTCTCGCTCTAGCTCGACCACCAAAGTCGTTTCTCCCACGGGAAACACAGGAACGATGAACCAAGTGCAGATAACAACCATCACTTTTTTCATATAGCACCTCTCAAGTAAAAATCTGAAAGTGCATAACAGATGGAGCAGCTCCATCTCCCCCAAATCACAGAGGGGGGATTAGGCACAGAGTTCCAGTTGTGAGACTTGCCCAAGGTCACACAACAAGGTGGTGGAAGAGCCAGGAATCCCAGCTTGGATGCAAGACTAGAACACTCCTTCCTACCAGCACGGAGAGTCACTCTAGCTGCCTGGACTGCACAGGACGTGGAGACCTGGCGTTTCCTCCTCCTCTCTTCCCAGGTCCTGAAGGAGCTGGCTACACACAGCACTATTTACACCTGCACTGCTGGACTAGTCATGTTTATCTATAAATGAGCCCTTCTTGCCCTCCCCGTTCAGAGCTCTGCCAGCCGAGCTCTGCAGACCCAGTGAATCCGTGGCGTAGCTCCATGGATTTCAGCGGAGTTAGGCCAGGGATAAATCTGCCTCCAGAGCTGCTAACGTGCGTTGGCTCCTCTCCCACCACGGCATTTCAGGCACGATCCCCTCCTTGCCAGCCCGAGGAGCTCCCTGCTCATCCTCCCCTCAGTGCCCTTTGAGATGCCCGTTGCTTTTCCAGCCCAGCTCGCGGCTCCTGCGGCTCCTCCACGCCTGGTACTTCCTGATGCTCTTCCTGCGGGCGAAGCGGCAGATGCTGACCATGAACACCCAGGACACCACGTACATGACCACCCCTCCCAGCTTGATGTACCAGCGGGGCCGGGGCGAGGCCAGCTCGCAGTACATCAGCCAGGCCCCCACGCCGATGCGCACGCCCGTGAAGAGCACCACGAAGAGGAAATCCACCAGGTCGCCCGTCAGGGTGTGGTAACGGCCCAGCTCCTTGAGGAACCAGCGGGCCTGCAGCAGCGGGTTGGTGATCTCGCTGCCGAAAATGACGGCGTTGACGTCGGCGGCCGACTCGCCCAGCGCCAGGGAGGCGGCGATGCCCACGATGCTGACCAGGTGGTGGGCCAGCATCAGGGCGCCCTCCGTCTGGAAGTACACGCACCAGCACAGGTCGAAGATGAAGTAGCCCAAGCTGAGGCACAGCCCGTGCACCTGAAGGGTTGTGTTGGGTGACCCTGAAAGGTAAAAGCAGAGCGTGAAAGCGTGGAGGCTGCAGGGGGTGGGACAGGGCAGGGGTGGTCACCTATGGCTCACGCTGGTGACAATGCCACAGTTGTCAATCCAGCAGCTGCACACACACAGTGGCCACACACTCTGCCAAACTGCAGAGGGAGGGGCAGTGTCACTGACATATTTTATGAAAAACCCTTTCCTTAGGATTTTTGCTCCTGAGAAGCTGAGAGGCCTCAGGAACAATATGCAAACAATGATTGTCTGCTGCCGTGGAATGCAACAGGTCCATCTTTGATTGGTCTCATGTGGTTGTTTCTAATTAATGGCCAGTCACAGAGTCCTGTGTCTCTCTCTGGTCAGACACAGGATTTTGTTATTCATTCCGTTCTTTTCTCCTTGCTTGCAAGCATTCTGATGAAATCCTTTCTTCCATTCTTTTAGTATAGTTTTAATATAATATATATAATAAAATAATAAATCAGCCTTCTGAAACCTGGAGTCAGAGCCTCATCTCTTCCCTCATCCTGGGACCCCTGTGAACACCACCATGGTGCTCACCTCTGGCTCTCACTGGTGACAATGCCACAGTTGTCAGTCCGGCAGCTGCACACACACAGTGGCCACACGCTCTGCCAAACTGCAAAGGGAGGGGCAGTGCCACTGACATATTTTATGAAAAACCCTTTCCTTGGGATTTTTCCTCCTGAGAAGCTGAGAGGCCTCAGGAACAAAATGCAAACAATGATTGTCTGCTGCTGTGGGATGCAACGGGTACATCTTTGATTGGTCTCATGTGGTTGTTTTTAATTAATGGCCAATCCCAGTCCGGCTGTCTCGGACTCTGGTCAGTCACAAGATTTTATTCTCATTCCATTCCTTTCCTTGCCAGCCTTCTGATGTCTCCTTTCTCTTTTCTTTTAGTATCCTCTAAGTATATAATTTTCTTTTAATATACTAAATATCATAAAATAATAAATCAGCCTTCTGAAACACAGAGTCAAGATTCTCATCACTTCCCTTGTCAGGGTTGCCTGCAAATTCCACATGTGGTGACCCCAAGTGAGGAACATGACCACAGGGCAGTACACAGCAAAATACAGCACCAGGCTCTCCATTCCTCTGGGGCTGTCCACCAAAAAGCAGCTGAGATATCACTGCAGGCATCCTCCCTCGGGCGGGCTGGGCACTGGGGAGAAGCCCAGGGGAGGTGGGGTGGTGGATTTCCTCACTCACCTGGGTGGCTCAGGGGCCAGGGGCCGTCGATGAAGCCGATGTAGGCAGACAGACAGGTGGCCAGGATGCCGTGGGTCAGGGTGACCAGCCTGCAGCTCCACTCGAGGTTGCGGTGCCGGTAGCGGTGGCAGAACCACTTGTAGAGGCAGAACCAGGCCAGCAGGCTGCAGGCTGCGCGCAGGGGCAGCGGGAACAGCATCCTGTCCTGGGAACAGCAGGACACAGGGGAGCAGAGGGACAAAGTGAGCAGGAGGTCAGGCCTGTGGCAGTGTCAGCACAGCCCAGCACGGCTTTGCTCCCTAACCATCCCAGCCCTGAGTGTGCAGAGCTGCTCCTGATGGGGCTGCTTGCTCCTGGCACATTTTCTCTGTGTGAAAACCACTTTATTCTCCTCGCTGCGGGCTTCATTTCATCCTTGCTGGCACCAAAACCTCTAAGTCTTTTGGATGCAAAAGAATAAGAATCTATGCCTATAAGTATTTCTTTTTGCAGCAATATTTCTTTTATACATCTTCCCTCACACACACACTGCAATAATCTCTCAAACAAGCAAAAGAGAAAGTGCCAGAACAAAATACAGCACATAAACACCTGTGGATGTTGCTGAAACCCTCCAAATACACATTAATCTGTTCTACACCTCGTTCATATAATGCCTTCCCATGAAATGTGTGTCCCACTGCCCCTGAGCATTCAGGGCAGTGCAGCTGAGTCAGGCTTTGGGATACAGGAGTTTCCAAAGCTGCCCTGGTAGCTGCTGCCCAGCTCTGGCCTCGCCCCCGGGCCTGGGGAGCACCAGAGGGACTGCACGGGGTGAGGAGTCAGAGCTGCACAGCCCAACCTTCCTGTTTGGCCTGTTGGAGCATTCCCAGGCACGACTGGAGGCTGGGTAAACAAAACCATTATGCTTTTATGGGCCCTGGGAACGGGGAGAGATGGAACAGGGATGGGATTAACTGCTCTGAGCAGGCGTTTCCATTCACATCCCTGGTGCTCCAGGTCCAGACTCAGAGCAGATAAGGAAGGGAGAATTCTGATGTGACAAAAGGGCAAATATAATTTAAAAAGCAGCAATAATTACAGAACAATAAATAAAAATCCTATATAATAAATAACAAATAATTCTATATAATATACATATACACAATAAATTATCAAACAACATGCAATCATATATAAAATTATGCATTTCCCTATATTTTGTATGCTCACATATATTATGTATCTATAGATAATAATATATGCGATAATATCAATTAGAGATATAATATATCCATTATACTGGATATTATGTTATAATTTGTATCACTGGTGGCAATGAGGCCCCGAATCAAAGCAGCCTCTACAACAAACACAAACGCCTAAAAACCCGGTGTGCAGAACACCCCTAAAACCATTAAAACCCAAACGGGCACCTCCAGCAAAGCACCGTTATCCCGTTATCCACATTTTTTCAGTCCGAGCGGGAAGATGGAGGAGCTCCCGGACCGTACCAAGAGCTCGAACCGCAGCCGCGGGGCACCGCCTGCGCACTCCCGGCCCATCCTCCGCATCCCGCGGGATGCAGCGGCCCCGGCCGCATCGCACAGCGGCTCCCGCGTCCCCTGGGGACGGGGACAGCACAAGGACAGCGACAGGACCCTTCCCCAGCACCCACCTGTCGGGCCGCGCTGCCGGAGCCGCCCCGGATCACGGAGCGAGCGGCGGCGGCCGAGGGGCACCTGGCGGCCGGGAGGAGGGACGGCAGGGATGGGGATGGGGAGGAGGAGGAGGGACGGGAGGAGGGGATAGGGGCGGCAGGATGGCAGGAAAGGCGACCCGCGGCCCTGCAGAGCATCCCTGAGAAGGGGCACACACGTCCCCGGGAACCCGCACATCCCGGGAAGGGGCACACACGTCCCTGGGAGGGGCACACACGTCCCCGGGAAGGGGCGCATCCCGGGGAACCCGCACATCCCTGCCCTCCCTGCTGCATCCTGGGATGCCCTGAGCTGGAAGGGATCCACCAGGATCATGAGCCCAGCTCCTGCACCCCGACAATCCCACCCCGTGCCTCAGAGCGGTGTCCCAAAGCTCCTGGAGCTCTTAGGGCCGTGTCCACTTCCTGGGCAGTGCCCAGCACCCTCTTTTCCCGATATCCGACCTAAATCTCCGCTGGCACAGCTCCAGCCTGTCCCTGACCACCGAGATCAGCGCTCCCCCTGTGAGGAAGCTGCAGACCCCAAATTGTCCCCTCCAGGTGAAACCAGCCAGGTGCCCTCAGCCCCTCCAGACCCTTCCCCCGTTCGGCCCAGGTGCCACAGCAGGTGGTGTCCCCTCGGGGCACACCTCCAGGAGCACCGCGCAGCCCGGGGACACGGAAAGCAGCGCCACGCCCGCTGCAATCACCCCGCGTGTGCTCAGAGATACCGGCACGGAGCACACCCTGTGAACCTGCCCTCCTCACCCCGACCAGAGCGCCAGGGCTGTGTCAGGGCAGGCATCTCCATCCACATCCCGGTGCTCCAGGTCCGGACTCAAAGAAGGAAGGGAGAATCCTGATGTGACCAAAGGGATTGACCAGCTGGAGAAGGCTGTGGAAAGAGGAACGAGTTGTAAAAATGCTGAGGTCTTTTCCACACCTGCTCATGAAAAAGATATGTCTCCACACCCTGGGAATTTTGGGATCCAGGGGAAGAAGGGGATTTCTGGAATAAGATGATCTTTAAGGTCCCTTCCAACCCAAACCATTCTGGGATTCAATGAGCAGCCAGGGAGAAAAACAGAGATGTGAAAAACACCTCCCGAGGGGTTTTGTCACCAGGAACGGAGCAGTGCAGCTGCAGCAGGCTGGGAGAGCTCACACCCTGCCCTGCACATCCCCTGCTTATGCAGCAGCTACAAAGCTGGGATTCTATCAGCAGCCAGGAGGAAAAGCAGAGATGCTCACAAAGGAACACTCAGAGCAGCAGCAGGTCCGAGGTGACATCCCCCGAGGGGTTTTGTCACCCGGAACGGAGCCGTGCAGCTGCAGCAGGCTGGGAGAGCTCGCACCCTGCCCTGCACATCCCCTCCACCCCCAGTTTATGCAGCATTTATAAAACCCAGCAGTTTCTTCTCGCTGCAGACATTCAGCACTGCCCATTCTCTCTCCTGCCTTCCCCATCCCAAACTCAGGCTTTAAGCAGGACACCTGAAGCAGCTACAAAAGTTCCTCCACCTTTTGTGAGCTACAGGCAAAACAACTTCTCACACCCAAAATCGTGGGGCTGGTTTTTTCCTTCATCCCGTCAAGTTTTACCTTTTGAAATGCACAGGGTGGGAGTGGCTTGCCCTGCCTCTTACAGCACTCGTAATTAGCGCTTTCAGCTGGGTGCTCACCAAGATACAGATCTTACTTTTCCAGTTCAGGCCAGGTGCAGGTTCCTACTGCTACAAAATGCTCATCCTGCTGCTATTTCAGCACATCCTGGTGAACATTAACAGTGCATTTGCCTCTCTGACAAATCTGAGGGCTCATCTTGCCTCCCTCCACCTTTGCTGGCCCTCCAGTAGCCTCAGGAACACCTGAGCTGGAGCTGCTTTAATATTTAGCTCAGGACAAAGAAAAGTGTAGACAGACAGGAGATTATAGGGCTGATGTTCTCACATTAGGAGCATGGGTAGGTGGAATATTAGGAAAATAAAATTCTTGGCTGTGAGGGTGGTGAGGAGCTGGGATGGAATTCCCAGAGAAGCTGTGCCTGCCTTGGAAGTGTCCAAGGCCAGGTTGGATGGGGATTGGAGCAACCTGGGATAGAAACAGGGGATTTTTGGGATGAGATGAGATGATCTTTAAGGTCCCTTCCAACCCAAACCACTGTGGGATCCTGTGAACAGCCAGGAAGAAAAACAGAGATGTTCACAGAGGAGCACTCAGAGCCCTGACAAGGCACAGATCATTTCATGCAGGAGGTGGGACACACAGAAGTGATGGAGGGTTTTTTTTTTTGGTAAACTTTGCATGATGAGGTGCGGAGTAGCAAGTGAAATCATCCCCCTGTGGATTGTACCAGAAGTGAGGTGCAGCTTTATACACCAATTTTCCTGTTTGCTTTGTGCAGAGTCAGCCATTTCAATGGGCTGCACTGGCTCGTTTGGCCTGCAGATGAACAGAGTTCAGCAAAACAGCTCAGGGCAGGATCCTCTGCAGACAGTTGTGTGCACACTGCTGCCTCATTTAGTACAGCCACAGCCTCCCTCTGCTCTCCTGGAGCTGTTCTGACCAGAGCTCACAGCACTGAAAAGCATCACAGAATGTATTTATTATCTTACCCCACTCCTTGTCCACAATTAAACTGGGAATAAACAAGAGCTGGAAACCTGGGAGTTCAGCAGGCCGTTACTGAAATTCAGCTTTTGTGGCTGTGAAAGCCCTCAGGGATATTTGACAGACTAAAAGCAGGAATCTCCATGAAAAATCACATTCTTTGAAATAAGAAATGCAGTTGGCTAGTGGAGCTGGGTGATTTTCTAGCATCACGTTAGAGGGTTCAGCACTAAAATTATCCTTGGGTGCCATTTGGCAGATGAGAACCCGAGGGCACTTGTTTTACACCAAACCTCCCCAGGTAACCGTGGTTGCACAAGCAGTCTGGGTGCCCTGGGATACTCCCCAGTACTGTCCCCAGTTGAAGGAAGAGGTTTTGTTCATTGGAAGCCAATCCTGGCTCTCCTCAGGAGAAGAAACAACCAGAACCAGCCACTCAGAGGTGATTAAGGACATTTTATAACCCCCAAGATGTTCTCATGCTTTTGATTGCATCTCCAAAAAAAGCCACAGACAAGTTACCCTGCAACCCCTCAAACTGGGCATTGCCCCAGTGAAACCAGAGAGACAGAGAAAAAACAAAACCCTGGGATGGAGGAGCCCATGGCCAGAATTTAGGGGATTCTTGTGTCCAGCAGGAGCAAACCCCTGAGTCTGGGGGCTCCCAATCTCTCTGCAGCACTGATTCCTTGGCAAAGCAGGAATGTGCCCACAAACCTGAGCCTCACAGCTCCAGCCTGACCTCCAGGGCTGCTGGCTCAGCCTGGGCTCATTTCCTCAGCACTCTCTGCTTCCTTGAGCTGCACAGAGGGAATGCTCCAGTGACTTTGGCATCCCCAGCCTTCCCTCCAGCCCTTTGGCCTCAGCCCTCGCTCCAGCTGCCTCCTCCAGTCCCAGAACAAAAGAACATCACGACCATCGGTTCTTTTTCAAAAGAGAACATGTTTTTATTAGAAGTTCCATGACTCAGAGGAGTTTTTGGAAGAACACAGAGCCTGGCAGGTGCCCACACCTCAGGAGGCCACTCTGGCTCCTGCTTTCCCAAAAACATTCCCAGGAGCTTGCCTGGGTTCACAGCTGCAATGCCTTCAGTTGGTGTGCCCAAAGTGAGGTTATTTCAGGTTATTTTTTAATCTCTCCAGACACCTTGAGGAGCCCCAGCCCCAGGCTGGTATCTGCCCTGAACAGAGCCAAATTCAGTGAGATAAAGGCAGTGCAGGAGCTGCATCCCCACTGCTCCCCTCCCTCACCTCTGCATTTGCTTCTCAGTGAGGCTTTTGGAGGAGACTAAATCTGAACTGTGGCCTTGAACAGAGGGAAATTCACATTAAAACCCCAGGGAAAATGTCAGAACAAGATTCTGAGAGGTAAAGAAAACGAGAGAACTGTTCCATGCTCTGAGGCCTGCTGGTGTGGAGCAGATATCACACCCAGATCTGCCTAAACATTCCTGTCACCCCTGGAAATAATCACATTTTTGACTCATTAGCCATGAATTCAGCTTAAGGGGTTTGCAAATGAGCCAGCCTTGGAACAGAAAGAGCATCCAGGGGGGCTCTTCACTATCCTCCCTCTCCCACAAAAAGCCTGATTATTCTTCTGAAGCAATCCCAGCCGAGGCCAGCACCTGCTCATGGAGTTTATTGGCACCATCTAATTCCTGACTCTTGTTTGTGAGGGCCTGAGTCAGTCCAGAGAAATCACTCTGCTCTGAGATCAGCACCGAATGGAAGTGTTAAAAAAGGAGCGAAGGAAATGTGTCATTAAAAACAAGGAGGTAAAAACACTGCCTCACCTTGAGTACCATCACTTCACACTCAAAGGACAACTCCACTACACCCCTGCAAGCACTTCAGTCTTGTTCAGAGTCTTTCACTCGAGTATTTAGCCAAGCACATTGTCCAAATCCAGGATTATTAAGGAGGGTGAGGCTCAGGAAATCTTTGCCAGGTCACGCCCCTTACCCAGTCCCGCTGGCAGGAAAATGAGATTTTTTTTCATATTTTTCTCTACTCTGCATTGGAAATGAGGACAGAACATATAAACTGTGCAATTACTGTTGCAGATTGATCATCTCTGGCATTGCTGGAGAACTCAGGGAATCAGTGCCAGGCTCCTCAGTCTCCACTCAAATCCCTCTTCTCTCAGCTTTCCGTGTTCCCAGCACCGATCCATCTCCTCCAGGGGCAGCAGGAAGTCAATCCTGTGTCATTTTAGGAGTTCTTTTCACAGGAACAAGCTCCAGCAGCCAGGGGATCATCCTCTACAACCCATTAACGAGCAGCCAAGGAGCTTCCACAGGCGCCCTCCTACTCCCGAAGGGACTGTGCAGGCAGGGAAGGCGCTCTCCCCCACAACTTCCTCCTCACAAAGCGACAAATTTCAACCATGAACCCCAAGGACACCACGTACATGGCCAAGCCCCCAGCCTTGAGCAGCCAGTTGGGCTCAGGGGACGTCACCACGCCGTACATGATCCGCGCTCCCGCGCCGATCCGCAGCACCAGGAAGAGCAGCACGAAGAGGAAATCCACCAGCTTGCCCAGGGCGGTGTGGTAGGAGCCCATCTCCCTCAGGAACCAGCGGGTCTGCAGCAGGGGGTTGGTGATTTCGCTGACAAACACCACGGCGTTCACCTCCGTGGCGGATTTGCCCAGCCCCAGCACCAGGATCATGCCGCAGATGCTCAGGGTGTGGTGCAGCAGCATCAGGTCCCCCTCGCTCTGGAAGTACAGGCACCAGCCCAGGTCGAAGATGAAGTAGCCCAAGGTCAGGGACAGCACGTGGATCTGGAGAGGGGTGTTTGGTGAGCCTGCAAGGGCAGATGTGCATGAGCCTGGCGTTTTATTTCATTTTATTTATGTTTTTCTGCTTTACAGGTCAGTACAGGTCGATTGTGCTTCTCGCCTCCTGAATTTCCAGCCTTATCCAAGTGCCAGGAATTAGGTGGCACTATTAGGAGGCAATATTTGGTTTTGCTTCCCCTTCACATCCCATCCTGCCCCACCACTGCTTCCCTTCTCCTTCCAGCCTTTTGGAAAAGCCAGACCTCCATCAGCAGCACTATCTGAGATTTAACCACAGAAACCAGCCAGCAAAACCCTACAGCTGAATTTCAGGAGTTTTTAGACCCTTCAAGATGTGAAAGCACTTTGTTCTCCACGCCTTGCTACACCTGATGCTGCAATAAACTCAACCTGGAAACTTCTAATTTGTACACGGACAAAAAAAAAATTAAAATAGCAAAAGGATGAACAGTGAGAAATGGTGGAAAAAGAAGCAGCAGAATTAAACAAAATTTGGCCCCTAAGACACAGCTGTAAGAGGAGAGGAAATCAGCCCCTACCTCCACCTGTGACAGGGGAGCACAGGTGAGATTCCAAACATACCTGCGTGGGTCAGAGGCCAGGGGCCATCCAGGAACATGACATAGCCAGAGAGGCAGGTGACAATGAGCCCGTGCAGGAGGGTCACCAGGCGACAGCTCCACTTGCAGGAACGCTGCCTGTTCCAGCGGCACAAGCAGCTGTAGAGACACAGCCAGGCGACAAAGCTGCAGGTCACCTCCAGGACGATGGGAACCATCCTGCTGGACACGGAGGGACAGCGTGAGGAGGGCAGAGCCCCTCAGAAAGCCGTGCTCATCCCGAGCACCCTCCGAATCCCCCCAGTGCATCCGTGGAAATCCCGGACAAGGTGGGGAAAAACCCCACAAAAACAGGAACGAGCAGAACAAACCTGGTCCCCCCGCCGTGAGCACCGTTCCCAAATTTCCCCAACGGGAAAAACCACAGCGCCAACCCTCCCGCTGCCAAAGCGCCTCTGCCACCGGGCGGGACCTGACCCCATCCCCATCCCGGCACGGAGGTGGGGGTACCCGAGACCCCCAAATCCTCACCCCGCTGCGGCTCTGCGCTCCTGGGACCTGCGCCCGGCTGGGGCTGCCCGGGCGGGAGGCGGTGCTGGTGCTCCCGGAGCCTTTTATCGTCCCTGCCCAGCCCTGCCCAGCTCTGCCCTGCCCAGCTCGGCCCGGCCCGGCCCCCGCCGCATCCCCCGAGGATGCTCCGCTGGCTCAGCCCCGCTTCACCTGCCCCGGAGGCGGAGCGGGATGCGCGGAGCGGAGCTGCGAGCCCCGGGGCAGGGCCAGAGCCGGGGCAGGGCGGGCAGGGAAGGGGAACGGGGCGGGGGAAGCGGGAACGGGCGCTCGGTACCTCCGCCCAGCCTCGGCTCGCCCGGCTGGAGCCGTCCCGGAGGGCGCCCAGACTTTATTTTGGCCGGGCGTTTTCCTCCCTGGTGATGGAGAGTAAAGCTGGATCAGGCTGGATGGGAGGTGCGGGTGCTCTTTATCTTCTTTTCTTCCTTTTATTTTTTTTTTTCTGTTGTTTTGCCAAGTGTCCTGGAGTCTTCTTCCGATCTTTCTCTCAGGGTACAGGGAGCACCTTTGTGCGGATTGCAGGGAGGACTCGGAGGGTTCGGGACGGGCTGGGAGTGGTGCTGGACACTCGGTGCTCAGGGAGATGTGACACAGAACGTGCAGAACAGGATGAGTGAGCCCGGAGCTGAGCTGGGGCCAAGTTCATGGCTAGGAGTGAGTAACCAGGACGGGGCTGTGCTTCTCCCAAGCCCTGCCAGCCAGCTCGGTGTCAGCACTGTGTCATCCCTGACTCAGTTCGCTTTAAAATCTGATACTGTGTCCCCCAAACGACCCAAATTTCCCCTGCAGCCAGAGCTCTGCACTGGGAGGGAAACCAGAAAGCACGAGAGCCCTTCCCAGTGAGATCTGCCACGTGTGCTGCACTCCACAGGATGCTCCTGTGAGTTATACACTCAAATATCCTTTTAATTGGGTCGTAGATTATAGGTTGCTCTTATATTTGAGCTAAAACTTGCTGATTTTTTGTCTCCTTTTCGAGCATTTTGAAGCAGGAGCCCCAGCACAGAGGAAGGGGGTCCCACTGCAAAAAAGCTGAGCCTGAATTTAAGCTAAAATGGGTTATTGGACAGCTAGGATCCATTCCAGTTCTACCAGAGCTGGAAATCCCGAGGCTGTGAGCATCAGGAATGATGAGGGATCTCAGTGGCATCATTTGGGCACTGGGAAATGCTCAAAATCTCCCTTCAGGTGACAGGGAAACCTGGGAAGGACAAGGAATATTCCCCCAGCTTGCACTCCCTCTCCTCACAGGTGGACATCAGAGGAGGAAAGAAACGAATGAGCGATAAAATAAATTAAATACCAACGAAAATTTGTTCGTTTTTCAGTTTTTCCCAGCCTTGCTTGAACTTGGGCAGTGCTAAATGTCAATTTCTGGGCTCTCCTTGGAGAGGGGCAGGCACAGCTCAGCTCAGAGGTCACCGAGTTCCCACAGGGAGCAATTGCTCCCTGCATTGTTCCTCGTGGCCGTGGGAGGTGACTCCTGCTCCTGGAAAGCTGGAATTTCCTGCTCTGCTGATCTGGAATCCCTCAGATGCTCTCCTGCCAGGCTGGAAGCCTTCCTGGGTGCCAGGGGAACGGAGCTCTTTCCCTTCCAGCTGCAGCTTTTTGTGGAGCAAACAAACTGCTGGTGTTTGTTTTCCCACTGGGGGCCAGTTCATCAATAAATCCCGGGGATTTGGCGTTGTGTTTATAAACTTTGGGGAGGAGAGGAAGCCTCAGGATGTTTTTGCACAGCGCCTGGCACAGCTTGGCCTTGATCTCAGCGGAAATATTCACGTGCAGGTGCTGCTATTCAGCTTTTAATAGAGTGGTGGTTTCCCTCCCAGTTTTCAGGAACATTATTCCCAAATTCATGCAGGTGGGAGTAAATGACTTAGAGGAACTCCTGAGAACCAAATGGAATGGTTTGGAATATAAAGCCAAATTTGGATTTTAATGTATCTTCTCAAGGCTCTAAGAGCATGTGGTTGTAAATTGGAAATAGATTATTGGAAATAGCTGATTTAGCTTTGTTTTTAATCCCTTTTGACCAAGGGGCTCACAAACCTCTGCAAACCAGGACCAACTCACTTGACTCTGAAGGCAAAATACAAATTACAGCTCAGCTCCCAGGAGTTAATTCAGGAATTCCTGGGTAAAACGTGCAGGCCGAGGTTATGAAGACAATCAGAGCTCACTGTTGAAATAACTGCTGATAATCTGTGAAATAATTTGAGATTTTCACAGTAGGAACAAGCTGGAAACTACAGCTGTGCTGAGGTTTGGGGTAATAAATGTCTCAGTGATGGGTGGCAGGAGAACCAGCTGAGATGTTCATCATTCCCTAAATTCTGATATTTGGCACAAATTGAGCTCTGGGTGAAGGAAATTGGATTTTCATCACCATTGCTTATCAGGGATCAACTTCTTTCTCCAAGGTCATGCAGGAAGTAAAATAAGAGTGGCCAGAAGGTTCAGATTGGTGTTTGAATTTGTCCTTATCTGCTAATCTTAAATATCCATATCAACCCAAATTAATTAAAAATAAAGGAGACTTAAGAGTGGAATTGTAACCATAATTTTTCTGGTGACAGGCTGTGAAAATTGACCTCTCCTTTGGAACCTCATGGAATTCCCAAGCACTGGCACACACCAACCTCAAGCAATGCTATGTGAACACAAAAACAGAGAACAGAAAATAAATTCCTGACAGCTCAAAGGCCAGAGGGCATCTCAATAACAGCTTGTTATAAAAACCCAAAAAAAAAGAGGAAAAGAAATAAAAAAGAGAAGGTCAAGACTCATTTTCATCCCATTCATTTGTGTAAATCAACACAAACCACAATTTCCCCCAAAGTTTCCAGCAATAACAAGACCTGGACACAAGTTTTGCAAAAGACAATTTTTTTTTTTGGTTGTTTGTTTGGTTTTTGTTTTTTTTTTTTTAAAGGAAAAAATAAGAAGGCTCTAAAAATTTATTAAAAAAAAAAAAAAAGAGGAAGAAAACAAACAAAAAGCACCTTTAGAAAGGGAGCAGGAGCAAAGCAAGTGGATGGGGAGCAGCAAGGCTCCCACCCAGCCACGGGGCTGCGGTGAAATGAACTCAAACCTCGGCTCAGTTTGGGGGCTGTGCGTGACAGGAACAGCAGGAGGGACCCTCCTTCCTTTTGGGGACCTCAGGGACGGGATGGGGACAGAGAGGACAGACAGACAGAGAGAGGGGAGTCCTGCACAGGAGCCCTGCCCGGGAGGATGCGGAGCTGCAAGCGGAGGAGCCATGCGAGGGATGGAGGGACGGTGCCAGCGCGGGGGCTCGGCCGGGGGGACAGTGCCACTGTGGGGCTGGGGAGGAGGGACAGCGTCCCTGTGGGGCTGGGGGAGGGCTGGGCTGCAGTTTGAGTCCCTGCACAGCCCCGCTGCCGGGGGCTCCTGGCGCGGTGGAAGGTTCCGGAAGGCGCCGAGCGCGGTGGGCGCTGCACGGCCGGAGGCAGAGCTGCTCCTGCCCTCGCTGCACGGGCTCTCAGTGGAGGTAGGTGGGCTGGTTCCATCGGTACCAGGAGCTGTTGGCAGCAGGGAACAACAAAAAGTGTCACAACGTGGCAGCATGGGACACAGGGCAGTGCCACATGTTGGCAGCGTGGAACAACAAAGTGAGAATCATCCTGATTTCCCTCTCTACCTTGTCACAGACACATTTTCTGAAAAACCACTCTGCCAGGATCTTTTCTCCTGAGAAGCTGAGGAGTTTCAGCTTCTCCATGTTTTTCTGCTTTGGAATGTGATTTGGAGAATTGTTTACCCAGCAAGTAAAATTGTTTTTGCTTGATGACCAATGACAGCCCCACCTGTGTCAAGGCTGTGAGCAGCCACAAGATTCTATTCCCTTCTTTTCTACTCCTTGCCAGGCTCCTGATGAAATCCCTTCTTCTATTCTTTTAGTAAGTTGTAATATATAATTTCCTTTTAATATAATATCTATCATAAAATAATAAATCAGCCTTCTGAAACATGGAGGCAGGATTCTCATCTCTTCCCTCGTGCTGGGACCCCTGGAACACCCCCACACAACCTGACCTTGGTCAGCACGTCCTGCAGCGAGTGGGAGTGCAGAAATCACATCCTGCCCCTCCTGAGAATCCCAGAATATCCTCAGCTGGAAGGGACCCACTTTTTTTTTTTAACACAGAAAACTTTCAAACCTTTGGTACATTTAAACCCAGCATTGCATTTTGCACAGAACCTCTTTTCCTAACAGGCTGGATCAAATTCTGAAGCCTGAACACTTGGGTCAGACTCTGATAGTTTTCACAAGAAGCAGTTTTATTTTTTTTTTTCCTGCTAAGAGCCACAAATTAATAGATTTCGTATGAAGACAGGAATAGAACACTTTCTAGCATTTAAAATCTGGATTCCAATCCATATTTTAGAGCTTGGGTCTAGCCCACAATCCAACTCATTTGGCAATGCTTTCTCTTCTAATTGAGATATCTGGTTCAAATTCAAATATCTAGGTCAGATATCACCAAATCCAACTTCTGTCCCTGCACAGGACACCCCAAAAATCCCTCCCTGTCCCTGAGAGGTGAAGCTTCCCACAGGAGCACTGCTGCAATCCCTAAGGGTTTTCCTGTTCTTCCTGGAGATCCTAGCGTTTTCCCCGAAGCCCTGGGTTGGTTTGGGGTTTTTTTGTGGGTTTTTCTGCCTTACCCTGAAGAGTTGAAGCCAGAAGAGTTCATGGCAGCTTTGGAGTTGCTCTGGGCTGTGCCGGGGCTGCTGGCATGGAGGGCACTGCCAGGGGACGAGGGCCTGCTGGAGTTCCCTGGGGAGCACGAGGATGTCACTGCGTGGGACAGAGCACAGTGAGCCTGGCACCTCCTCCTCCTGCCCAAACATTCCCACCCCACCCCTCTGCCCAGCCTGCAGCTCCTTGATTCCTGCCCTGGGCAAGGTGGGGGACCCCAGGAACATCCCCCTGTTCCTGTATCTGGGAATTTCTGGTTTCCAAGGAGATCTGACACTGATCCATCCTTTATCTGGCTCCGATTCCTGCCCTGGGCAAGGTGGGGGACACCAGGAATGTCCCCTGTGTCTGGGAATCTCTGGTCTTCACAGAAGTCTGACACTAATCCATCCTTTATGTGGCTCTGATTCCTGCTCTGGGGAATATGGGGACCCCAGGAATGTTCCCTGCTCCTATATCTGGGAATCTCTGGTTTCCAAGGAGATCTGACATTGATCCCTCCTTTATCTGGCTCTGATTCCTGCCCTAGGGAAGGTGGGGAACCCCAGGAATGTCCCCTGCTCCTATCTCTGGGAATCTCTGCTCTCCAAGGAGATCTGACTCTAACCCATCCTTCATCTGGCCCCTCTGATTCCCTGCCCTGGGGAAGGTGGGGGACCCCAGGAATGTCCCCTGCTCCTGTATCTGGGAATTTCTGCTCTCCAAGGATATCTGACACTGACCCATCCTTCATCTGGCTCTGATTCCTGCCTTGGGCAAGGTGGGGGACACCAGGAATGTCCCCTGTTCCTGTATCTGACAATCTCAGCTCTCCAAGGATATCTGACTCTAATCCATCTTTTATTTGGCTCCAGTTGTGCCTGGCTCCCAAACCCAAACACCCCAGCCCAGGGTTATGCTGGAATTGTTCTTTTGCCCAGGGTTTCCCGTGTTTTTACCCCACCCCACTCCCAGCTGTGTGGGGCCACTCTGCCTGGCCAAAGCCAAGGCTCTGGTGGAGATTGTCCTGCAAATGTGACCCAGAGGGATGAGAGGGCAGAGGAAGGAGGGAAGGGAGGTTCCCCAAGGCTCACCAGTCCCAGGCATGGTGCTGTGCACTGGATTGACGGAAAGGGGCCCCAAGGAGCCTGAGGTAGAGACCTAGAGAGGAACAGAGGCACTGAGAGGGGAGAAATCACATCCTGCCCCTCCTTTCACAGCCCCCGGCAGCGTGCTGGCTCCCAGGGACCAGCACCCACAGCTGGGGCTCTCCTGGGTGCTCCCAGTCATGTCCCAGGGCAGAAACACCAGTCCCATATCCAAGGGAATAGATTCTATCATCTATATCTCTCTATCAATCATCTATATCTCTCTATCAATCAATCATCTATATCTCTCTATCATCTATATCTCTCATCTATATCTCTCTATATCTATCATCTATATCTCTCTCTCTATCATCTATATCTCCCTATCAATCATCTATATCTCTCTATATCAATAATCTCTCTATATAATCTATATCTCAATATCATCTATATCAATCATCTATATCTCTATATCATCTATATAATCATCATCTCTATCATCTCTATATTATTTATCATTATATATATGTGTTATATATCTATAGAATTACATATTTAGCTATAATTATATTTATAGGTATTATTATATACAATAGTTCATGTCTATATCATTTTATACCATAATTTTATTATCTAATCTCTCTAGCATCATCTATATAATCTCTATAATAGTTATCATTATATAAATGTGTTATATATCTATAGCATCACATATTTAGCTATTATTATATTTATAGGTATTATTATATACAATATTGCATGTCTATATCATTATATACCATGATTTTATTATCTAATCTCTCTAGCATCATCATTATTATCTATATCATCATCATCTATATCATCTCTATATTATTTATCATTATATATACGTGTTATATATCTATAGAATTACATATTTAGCTATTATTATATTTATAGTTATTATTATATACAAAATTGCATGTCTATATCATTATATACCATCATTTTATTATCTAATCTCTCTATCATCATCTATATCATCTCTATAATATTTATCATTATATATGTGTTATATATCTATAGAATTACATATTTAGCTATTATTATATTTATAGGTATTATTATATACAATATTGCATGTCTATATCATTCTATATCATCATTTTATTATCTAATCTCTCTATCATCATCTATATAATCTCTATAATATTTATCACTATATATATGTGTTATATATCTATAGAATCACATATTTAGCTATTATTATATTTATAGATATTATTATATACAATATTGCATGTCTATATCATTATATACCATCATTTTATTATCTAATCTCTCTAGCATCATCATCTATATCATCATCTATATCATCATCATCTATATCATCTCTATAATATTTATCATTATATATATATGTGTTATATATCTATAGAATTACATATTTAGCTATTATTATATTTATAGGTATTATTGTATACAATATTTCATGTCTATATCATTATATATCATCATTGTATTATCTAATCTCTCTATCATCATCATCTATATCATCATCATCTATATCATCATCATCTATATCATCATCATCTATATCATCATCATCTATATCATCTCTATATTATTTATCATTATATATATGTGTTATATATCTATAGAATTACATATTTAGCTATTATTATATTTATAGGTATTATTATAGACAATATTTCATGTCTATATCATTAGTATCATTTTATTATCTAATATAAATATATCCAAGGCCACAGGAAGAAATCAGAATTAGTGTTGCACATGCCTGACACTCTCCACATCCATCTAAATTCATGGATCAGCTGTGGAAAAGCCTGAAATGATCTCATTTTCTGGAAGTCTCGAGATAAACTTGTGGGAGCCATTGTCTTGGTCTCAGCCTGGGCATTCTCAGCCTGAAACTTCTGGTTTTGGGCACAAAAAAATCCCCATCTCCTTCAGGGAGCCCAATTCTCAGGTGGCAATTTGGGAGCTGCCATCCAAATGAGCATTTATTCCTGAGGGCAGCACTCTGTTCAGGGACAGCAGTCACAGGGGAATAATTCACCCAAGCTCCTGCTCTGGGAATCCATACGTTTTTTTGGGGACCAAACTTTTCCTGCCTTCTGATGGAGGATTCCCAAAGCCAGAAGATTTCAAGATAAAATTCAAATTCTGCCTTCCACTCCTGTGGGAGCTGCAGAATCTGAACTTTAACTTGAATTTCTGAAATTTTGTCTCTTATCCACTGAGGAGGCTGCTGCCACTTTTAAATGGCAAAGGCACCAAGCAACTCTTAAATGAAGCAGCAGAACTGCAGCTAAATTGAAATCAGTGTATGCAATCCTCATCCCCCATTAATTTGGGAAAGATTTCCTTCATCCATCTCAAGGGGAAAAGCTTTGGGATAACATCATGATTTGACTAAATTATCCTACAATTAAACTAATCAATTCCTCCTAGGGAACTTGTCTTTCTAGTGTTTTCAATAAACAGAATTATCGCTTAATTAATCTTTATCATTTAGCTGATTGTTTTCAATTGATAGAATAATAAATTATATTTATTTATTTATTGATATATAAAATAATAAATTCGGGGTGGGATTCCACTCAGGTGGCTGAATCCCAAGCCCCTCACCGTCCCTTTTTGGGGAAAGATTTTCCTTCATCCATCTCAAAGGGAAAAGCTTTGGGATAACATCATGATTTGACTAAATTAGCCTAATCAATTCCTCCTAGGAACCTTTTCTTCCCAGTGTTTTCAATAAACAGAATTATCACTTCATTTATTTTCTTCCCAGTGTTTTCAATAAACAGAATTATCACTTAATGAATTATTATCATTTAGCTGATTGTTTTCAATGGACAGAATAATAATAAATTATATATATATAATAAATTATATATGTAATATATATGATACATATATAATATAAATAATTTTTTATATATATAATATCAATAATTATATATGTGTGTGTGTATATTTTATACATATATATAAATATAAATTCTGGGTGATATTCCACTCAGGTGGCTGAATCCCAAGCCCCTCACCCTCCCTTTTTGGGGAAAGATTTTTCTTCATCCATCTCAAGGGGAAAAGCTTTGGGGTAACATCATGATTTGACTAAATTATCCTACAATTAAACTAATCAATTCCTCCTAGGAAACTTTTCTTCCCAGTGTTTTCAATAAACAGAATTATCACTTAATTTATTTTCTTCCCAGTGTTTTCAATAAACAGAATTATCGCTCAATGAACTGTTATCATTGTTTTCAATGGATGGAACAATAATAATGTTAATAATATGTTAATAATAATAAATGTTGTGTCTGGGGTTCCAGTGGGGGGCTGAAGCCCCAGCCCTCACCAGTCTGGAGTTGTAGATGGGTGATTTGATGGGGGATGGCATCGGGCAGCTGATCCTCTTTTCCTTCTGGCGCCGGTTGCAGAACCAGACCCGAACCACTTCCTTCTCCATGGAGAGCTGCTCTGCTATCAAGGAGATCTCCTCTGAGCTGGGCTTGGGGTTCTGCTGAGAGAGGCAGCAGGTTAAAAAGCCCAAAAAAACCCAATAAATCTGCTCTGAACTGGGCTTGGGGTTCTGCTGAGAGAGGCAGGAGGTTTGAAGGCTCCAAAAGGCACAAGGAGATCTCTGAACTGGGATCTCTGGGTTTGGGGTTCTGCTGAGAGAGGCAGGAGGTTAAAAAGCCCAAAAAACCCCAATAAATCTGCTCTGAACTGTGATCTCTGGGCTTGGGGTTCTGCTGAGAGAGGCAGGAGGTTTAAAGGCTCCAAAGATCACAAGGAAATCTCTGAGCTGGGCTTGGGTTTCTGCTGAGCAAGACAAAAGGTTTAAAAGCTCCAAATAATTCAAGGAGATCTCTAAACTGTGATCTCTGGGTTTGGGGCTCTGCTGAGAGAGGCAGGAGGTTAAAAAGCCCAAAAAACCCCAATAAATCTGCTCTGAACTGGGCTTGGGGTTCTGCTGAGAGAGGCAGGAGGATAAAAAGCCCCAAAAAGCACAAGGAAATCTCTGAGCTGGGATCTGTGGGTTTGTGGCTCTGCTTAGAGAGGCAGGAGGTTAAAAAAGCCCCAAAGAGCATCAGGGTCTGCTGGGAGGACAAGGGTGGGGCTGGCTGCGAGCTGGGGAGGAGACAAAAGCTCTGTGTGAGCTGAGGGTAAATATTTGGGTGAGAGATTATGTTCTGTGGAGCACAAAGTGCCTCTGGTCCCACATCAGCCCTCTCGGGGGATGAGTCACAGCTCCTGCCCCGGTACTGCACAAATCTCTTCCCTCTTTGACCTTAACAGCCCCAAAATCAGAGCTGGGCTCACCCAAATGTGGTGGCCTTGCCACTGTCCAGGGTGCAGGAGCCCAGAAAAGTCACAGCCTCTCTCTCTTTCTGTTTAGAAAGGGAAATAACAGAGCCCACCCTGCCCCCTGAGTCATTTATTTTCATTCCTTGTGGCTCTGTCAGAGCTGAAGCTCAGAAATGTCAAAGGTGCCTGGCACAGAGGTGCCAAGATAATATTCCCATTGCAGAAAATGCCTTCTCCCAGCTCAGAATGAGCTGCTGAAATGATCTGATGATGACTGAGCAAGTTTTGATGTGAGGGAGAAACCAAGAAAAAACAGGCTCAGGAACAGTTTTGATTTGAGACATTTCCAAGGCACAGTTTGGCCCTATTGATTAAAACTCTGTTTGATGCCTGAAGTGATTTTTCTTGAAATTCTCGGAGTTTAAATAGTAGAAGGGTTCAACTTCTGAACAGGTTTGGGAAAAATATTCGGAGCAACAAGTTCTGGGGTCTCACAAGAGCTGCTCCAGGGGGCATTGTGGCCACAGAGCTCCTGTGACACACCTGCAACTCACAAAAAGCAGATTTGGGTGCAGAGATCAGCTTTGGC
Source organism: Fringilla coelebs (assembly GCF_963513975.1). Lineage (NCBI taxonomy): Eukaryota > Metazoa > Chordata > Aves > Passeriformes > Fringillidae > Fringilla > Fringilla coelebs. The sequence goes on along the minus strand of NC_140051.1, from coordinate 2,471,126 downwards.
CTCGTGGGTGATAACAGGAAATGTGGTGCTGAAATGATAATTTCCTTAGAATAACATTCAATGGGGAAATAATTGGGAATTTCTTTGGGTTTAACACTTTTTTCTTGTTAACCCCTTCAAGCATTTTTGAACCTGCTGCCAAATAATTGGGGATTCCTTTGGGTTTAACGCTTTTCCTGTTGCTTCTTCAAGCATTTTCTAACCTGCCATCAAATAAATACCCCCCAAAAAAAACCTCTTTTCTTGAGAGAACTCAAGCTTGCAAATGCCAGGCTCAGGGAGAGCTCCCAGCAGACAGAAAGATTTTCCCCTCACATCTTGGAATCTCTTCTCCAGCGTGGAGCGGATGTTGGTCTCAATGCTGGTCCTCTTCTTCCTTTTCCGCCCAAACATCTCGTTCACGGAGGGGTAGGAGTTGGGGGTGCTCATGGAGGAATCCAAAGGAGCAGATTCTGGGGGAAGAGGGAGGGGAAAAAAGAGATATCCAACAAGATGATGAGTTATCTTCATTCCCAGATGCTTCCTGTGAAAGTATCTGGTGCCTTCTAAGATTAATTAAATTAATTTAAAGGTGCCTTCTAAATTAGATTAATTGTTCCTGCATTTGGATCCTCCCTCTGATGATGATTAAAATTGCTCCAAATCCATCAATGAGCTCGTCCAAATCAAAGAAGAAAAATGTTTTAACCCCCACCCTGTTTTTCCTTTGTGATCCCCAGCCTGCTCTGACAGCACCAGGGGTGTTCCAATAATTTCATTTCACACAGAAAAAGATGTGACCAAAGCATTTGGCTTGGGGTGGCTGAGGTGTGACCAATAACCCAGACATCCTGAAGGGTGAGGCCAGCACAGGACACCACCCCAAACCCTGCTGCCCCTGGGAATTCCCCTCTCAGTGAAATCCTTCCTTTTCCAGCTGCTCCTCCTGGGCTGATCCCTCAGCACCTCCTCCCCTCCTTCTCCAGCTCCCACAGGGAGGGGCTGAAGGGATTTGAGGTTCCTGGATGGATCCTCTCCTGCTGCTGGTCATGCCTCAGGTTTCAGCTTTTCTATTTTTCAGGTTCTGTGCTGCTTTAGTGTGTGGGTCTGGGCTCACACCAGGGGATGCTGAGCTCTGTGCACAGAGCAGGGAGACAAAACAATTCCTGCTCCAGCTGGGCACCAAGGACAAATGAGCCAAATCTCAGCCCAGGAGCACAAACCCCGTGGGCTGCAGAGAGAAAAACAAGCAGGGTGGGACTGCAGGGGCTAAAGCTGGGATGGGACAATGAACTGCAAGGTGCAAATGGAGCAGAGCTGATCCCAGGGAGAGACCCCGTGCCCGGCCGGGCATTTTGGGGCCATTTGGGTTCATCTTGGGCTCATTTTGGGACCATCTTGGTTCACCTTGGGTTCATTTTGGGACCATTTTGGTTCATTTTGGGACCATTTTGGTTCATCTTGGGCTCATTTTGGGGCCATTTGAGTTCATCTTGGGCTCATTTTGGGGCCATTTTGGGTTCCTCTTGAGTTCATTCTGGGTTCATCCTGGGTTCATTTTGGGGCCATTTTGGTTCACCTTGGGTTCACTTTGGGACCATTTTGAGTTCACTTTAGGACCATTTTGGGACCATTTGGGTTCATCTTGGGTTCATTTTGGGACCATTTTGGTTCACCTTGGGTTCATTTTGGGACCATTTTGGTTCACCTTGGGTTCATTTTGGGACCATTTTGGTTCACCTTGGGTTCATTTTGGGACCATTTTGGTTCACCTTGGGCTCATTTGGTTCATCTTGGGCTCATTTTGGGCTCATTGTGGGGCCATTTTGGTTCCTCTCGGGTTTATTCTGGGGCCGTTTTGGGTTCACCTTTAGGCTCTTTTTGGGTTCACTTTGGGACCATTTTGGGTTCACTTTGGGACCATTTTGGGTTCACTTTGGGACCATTTTGGGCTCACTTTGGGACCATTTTGGTTCACCTTGGGTGCAGCCCTGGCTGGGCTCCTGTGCTCCCCAAGATAAATCCCTGCTTTATTCTTTAGCTCTGCCCAGCCTCTGCTCTAGCCCAGCCTTTACAAGGCATCAGTGCCATCTCTGCCTTGATGTCACCCACCTGCATCACTGAGCCACTTCTCCAGCAGGGGCTTGAGCTTGCACATGTTCTTGAAGCTCAGGTTGAGCGCCTCGAAGCGGGAGATGGTGGTCTGGCTGAAGTCATTCCCGTAGAGCTTCCCCATGGCCAGGCCAACGTCCCCCTGCCAGGGGACACCCAAACCCCACACTGAGCACAGGGAGACCCCTCCCAGCTGTCCCAGCCCCAGCAGAGTCACAGAGGCACAGAATTAACCAGCCTGGAAAGGGGCTCTCAAGCTGCATGAAGGGAAATTTAGGTTGGATATTAGGAAGAAGATTTTTCCAGAAAGGGTGATAAAGTTCTGGAATGTTCTGCCCGGGGAGGTGGTGCAGTCCCCATCCCTGGGTGTGTTTAACAAAGCCTGGATGTGGCACTGGGTGCCAGGGTTTGGGTGAGGTGTTGGGGCTGGGTTGGACTCGATGATCTTGAAGGTCTCATCCAACCCAGTGATTCTGTGAATTCTGTGACCTTTGGGATCATCAAGTCCAACCTATGACCCAACACCTCCTCATCAAATCAACCATGGCACTGAGTGCCACATCCAGTGACCCCACCACCTCCTTGGGCAGGTGATTCCAGAGCCCAATCATTCTTCCAGTGAAGGATTTATTCCTCTTGTAGCCTAAACTTCCCCTCAGGCTGCTTCCAGGATAGCTTCAGCCTTGTTTCCATGACCTGCCTGCCAGGGAAAGAGGATTTATTCCCCCCAGGAATCTGCCCCCACCCCTGCACACAGGAGAAGGTGCAGACATCAAGGATATGGTGGTGAGGTGCTGGCAAGGGTTTGTCTCTTGGTGTATTTGGATGTAACCCAAAAACCCAAAATAACCCAAAATAACCTATATGGATATAACCCAATAACCCAAATTAACCCAAATTTACCTGTATGGATATAACCCAATAACCCCAAATATCCTAAATTTACCTATATGGATATAACCCAATATAACCCAAATTAACCTATATGGACATAACCCAATAACCCAAAATAACCTATATGGATATAACCCAATAACCCAAAATAACCCAAATTTACCTGTATGGATATAACCCAATAACCCAAATTAACCTATATGGATATAACCCAAAATAACCCAAATTTACCTATATGGATTATAACCCAATATAACCCAAATTTACCTATATGGATATAACCCAATAACCCAAATTTACCTATATGGATATAACCCAATAACCAAAAATAACCCAAATTAACCTATATGGATATAACCCAATAACCCAAATTTCCCTAATCCAGCCTTTCCTTCATCCACAGCTCTGCCCCAAATCCCCCCCTCCCTCTCACCTGCGTGAACCCCAGCTTGATCCTCCTTTGTTTGAAAGTCTTTGCAAACTTTTCCAGCTCCTCCAGGTCGCTGGGCTCCTCGGAAGCCCCTGCTGGGGTCAGGTGCTTTGCCACTTGCAAGTGCTGGGGGACGTCCAGGTGGGGCTCAACCGAGGAGCCAGGCAGGCCAGAGCGACCCACAGCCTGCCCAAAACACCCCAAAAAAGATGCTCAGAGTCACAGGGACAGGAAACCAGAGAGTTCCCAGGGCCACCTGCCCTCCCTGCAGCAGCAGGGGGAGTTTGCCACGCCCTCAGGTGTGTCCTTACCTGGGAGGCCAGGCTGGGTCCAGGCTGGGAGAGGAGGAGGCTGCCCTGCTGCTGAGGGAAGGAGAGGAGGTTTGGCTGCAGAGCTGAGGAGATAAAAAGGAGACATGTGTGGTCAGTGAGCACCCCCAGGAAAGCTCCATTTGGTATTTCTTGCCCAAAATATGAGAATTTCAGCCCTTAGGGACGTGTCTGGCTCTGAGTGGATTATGAGGAAGAAAAGGTTCTTCCCGTGGCTTTTTAACCTGCAAGGGATCATTGCAATAATGATAGAAGTGAAATATCTCGTTTGCTGATCCCTGCGTGTCACTCATCACGCTCAGGCATTGTAGAGACCTCTAATCTTGATTTTAGGTGCCAAGCAGCAGAGAATTTTCTACATCCTTCCTGGGGATTTCACTCAGTTCTTAATTGTTGTAGCTCTTAGAAAAATGGACATCTTATTTCCAACGTAAGCCCTTGTGACTCCAACTTTCAGCCACTTGATCTTGCTGAAAAAAGCCCTGATCCTCCAGTTAATCTTGTGAGCCCTCCCACTCTGCTCTCAATTCCACATTTCATTTTCAAATGTCATTTGGAAGCCATCTGACCCCTTCTTTCCTACCCTACTGTATTTCAAATAAATTGAATTTCTTTCAGACCGTCGGAGCTGACACGAAATGATGAAAGGAAGAAAGAAGGGAAATCCATATATCCAACAAAAACTGGGATTTATGGAGAGTGTGTAATTGTTTTGTTGACAAACTGCCGAGTACAAGCCTATATCTCTTAGAGGGAATGTCCTACAGGATTAGGTTGTGTAGTTCCCTAGAAATTTAGTTGGTTTCAAGTCCATTGTGAGTGAAACCTATAGAATTTAGTGAGGATTTATAACCTTGCTCAGAGCAGTCAATATATTTAATTGATTATAACTGACAATTACAGGGAGATCCACAGAAATTTATGGACTTCTGCTAATAAAAAGAAAAACAGATAATCTCCAGAATCAATCACTGCCCCCTCTCTCTCTGCCTTTTCTTATTTAATTTAGATCTGATGTGCACAATCCCATTTATTTACTTGGGCTGGGGCTGGAATAAGCCTTCCCCAACGCTGGAACAAATTCAAATTTCAAATCCAGGCTGGTAATGAGGTGCACATTTTTAGCAGTGCAGGTAATTAATCACTGCAATGGCTTTGCCTTGGGACATGGCAGATGCTCTGTCATTTGGAGTCTTTAAAATCATGATTGAACACCTCGGCTCCAGCTCCGAGGGAAATGAAGGGCTGGATTCAGGAATCACCGGTCTGACAGCTGAGATGAAGATTTCAGCAGCAATGTTTAGGCTGACAGGGTTCCCAAAATCACTGTGGCTGTTCATTCCTACCTCTACAGACTCTCCCACCCCTGACTCAGGAGTTTGGGTTTTACAGGGAATGAGGAATGAGAGCTGGGAATTTATCTGACAGCTTCAGAACACAACCAAATTCAAATTCATGTCCCTGTTGGAAAGGCTCAGCCCCTGGCCGAGCCCCTTTGGCCACAAAATCCATTTATGGACCCACAGTCCAAAATCAGGAGACACTCAGAGCATTCCCTGATGGCCTCAGGGACAATTCTGGAATATTTTCTGCCTTGTTTCAGGAGGAAGAAGACTCCACTTGAACCAAATTCCTTTCCATTTTCACTCCCCACTGGCTGTGCACGCATGTGGCAAAAGGATCATTAAACCCTGGCAATCAGCCATGCAAAGGGAATTGTCCTGCACAAAAATCCAGCTCCTGGCCAGAATATCCAATCCTGGTCAAGCCTGGAACTGGAAGGGGTGACATGCAAACATAGCTGCCAAAAAACAGTCCCTGAACAGATAAATTCCAATCTATCAAAGGCAGCAAGTTCTGCTTTGCAGTAAAAGATGTTTATTATTCATGAATAAAAGCAAGGCAGCAAGGAATAGATTGTCCTGACCGTACTTCAAACTAACAAATTCAAAATTATTTGTAAATGTACATCAAGTATCTTTATCCATCAGTGTCATTTGGCAGAGAGGAGAATTTATATCTTGTCAGGAAGAAATAAATTCCCCACTCACTTTTGGAGTGTGTGAACCAGTGGGTTCAAGCTGCAGAGATTTAATGTTATAATCCTGAATTTCAGTTCATGTGGAGGGAGCTCTGTGCTGGGATAAATCAAAGGATCCAAACCCCCCCCCTTGGATCTGCCAGGTTATGAACTAAAGCCCAAAACATCCTCCATCCCCGGGCTGGGAGAGATGCTGTAAGAACATTGGGGGTAAAAACAGAATTGCAGGGAGTTTATCAAGCCTGGAGCGAGTCCTCGGTGCTGATTTTGGGAGCAGGGAGTCCCTTCCTGCCCTGTGGAACACCCAAACCTCTTCCTCCCATCCCAGAGCTGCTCCTTCCCTGCACTTCCCCTCCCTCCAAAGGACCGGCCCGAGCTCCGAGGAGCTTTCTGGAATTAAGGAGGAGCGGGAGGGAGCAGCTCCTTCCCTGCTCCGCCGGAATTCCAGGCTGGGATCGCTGCTGGCCCCAAGGTGGCACCCGAGGAGCGCGCAAGGCTCCGGGGCCAGCAGCATCTCCCGCACGGACCGGGATCATCCCGGGCTGGGATCATTTCCCAGGCAGCATCGCCCTGGGAAAACCCCACATCCACCGGAACGGAGCGTTTTAAATATTTATCCATCTCTGTCGCCTTGTCTTTTATATTTGGCGATTGATATTTTTATATTTTTTTATCTATTTGTAACCCTACAGTTCTTTAGTGTGTAACTCTAAATTCCAGGTACAGTGGGAGCTGCTGCTGTCCCATTTGGGGCAGACACAACAATTCCTCTCCAGGAGTTCAGCTTTTCTATTTTCCATCTATTTGAAAGAGATGATATTACATTTAATACTAATACTAATGCTACTACTACTACCACAAATAATAATAAATTATATTTAATAATAGTATATTATTGTATTTTCCATCTATTTGTAATCCTGCAGTTCTTTAGGTTATAACTCTAAACTCCACACACAGTGGGAGCTGCTGCTGTCCCATTTGGGGCAAACACAACAATTCCTCTCCAGGAGTTCAGCTTTTCTATTTTCCATCTATTTGAAAGAGATGATGTTGCATTTAATACTAATACTACTACTACCACCACCAATAATAATAAATTATATTTAATAATAGTATATTATTATATTTTCCCTCTATCTGTAACTCTGCAGTTCTTTAGTGCAGAACTCCAAACTCCACACACAGTGGGAGCTGCTGCTTCCCCATTCTGGGCAGACACAACAATTCCTCCCCAGGCCTGGCAATCAAGGACACCTCACTGCCTCAGGCTGAGAGATGGAAACAAAAGGGAGTTGGGGCAGCAAACTTGGGGTCAATGACTTCATTAGCTGGAGCTGGAATTGGCAGATTCACCCCCAAAATGCAAATGGACCAAACTTATAAAAGTGTGAAACCATGACCAATTCTCCATTTTGGGTGGGTTTTATCTACCCTAAATGTATCAAAAGGCCTTTCAATAAATAGAACTGCTTTTTATGTCCTTAATCCTGCCTGGCCTCTGTTTTTAGGTAATCCCAAAAAAGGAATCATCTCAGCTTTTCCTTCTCTTACCTTGTTGTCCTGCCTGAGACTGGGACAGAAGGAACTGTGGGACTGACTGCATGTGCCCAGGAAGCAACACCAGCTGCTGCAGGGTGTGGAGAGAGCTCATGTCCTGCAGAAAAAAGCAGAGGGAACAATAAAACTCAAGGATTTATGCTCCTCATGCAGCATCTCCTCACAAATCCATGCTGAATTTCGGTATTTTGAGGGTGCAGGTCAAAAAGTTTCAGGTGTAAGAGAATTTTTTGTGCGTACAGAGACCTCCATGTGGAGAATTGTCTGCTTTTCCCTGGAAAAGTTAACTCTTGGTGACATTTTTGAGCTGGAGATCCAAAGGTTACAGGTGCAGAAGAATTCTCACTGAATTTGGGGAATTTGGGGGCTGCAGGTCCAAAAGTTTCAAGCATAGGAGAAGAATTGGGTGCATACAGAGACATCCATGTGGAGAAGTGTCTGCTTTTCCCTGGAAAAGTTAACTCCTGATAAAGACATTTTTGAGGCAATCAAGCTCTGGTTACTAGGACAGTGAAACCTCTTGGATTTCAGTTTCTTCAAAGCATTTCCAGAGTGAACTGCCTGAAATCACTCAGCAAATTGCTGTCCCAGCTCACCAACACTGCTTCCCACAGCACTGTTCTGTTCTGAAGACTGGGGGGACTGAAGAGTCCCTAAATTGCATCATGGATCTGAACACCTTGTGAAAGGAGGAGGGAAAGGATTCCTGTGTGGCTGCCTGGCATCCAACCCCCACTAGAATTTACCAAGAGTTAAGTGCTGAACTCCACATTTTTTACCTTAGGAAAAAAAAATAAAATAAAATTCCCTGGAGGAATTAATTTCTCCCCTGGTGTAAATCAATTTGAGGCAACGAGAGGCTGAGATGAGGAGTTCATCTGGTCTAGAACCCTATCTCCAGCAATGGCATTAACCAGACACTCATGAATGAGGGAGAGCAGGGCAAACATTATCAGACACTTCCCCACGGTGCTGTCTCAGCCTCCAATTATTTCCAGTCCAAGGGATTTCCTGACCATGGGGTGGTTTCAAACCCTCAGAGGAAATCTCACCCCAGCACGTGTCCAGCCTAACCTTGAACCCACAAGGAAAAGCCCAGGAGGAAGATGAGGATTCACTTTTCCAGCTCAGTGTTCCTCACCCTCCCTGGCCACAGGAATTTGGGGAGGGGGTCAGGAGCAGCCCCTTTCCCTGGGATCCAGGGGCAGCCAGGTCACTCACCCCTGCAATTTGGCTCCCTGGCATCATGGATGATCCCTGCACGAGGTGCCCCGACCGAGGGGGGATGGCAGACTGCAAGGAGTCGCTGAGATCCTCGGTTTTAATCTGCAAAAGAGCAAAAGAATTGTGGAATTAGGGAGCAGGGATTGAGCAGTGGGCAGCTGGGATCCAAGAGGCTGCAGGAGGCTCCTCTCAGGGATTTCTCTGCCGTTTCCATCGTTGAAAATCACGGTTTTTCCACACTCCTGCTCCCCACTCTATCCCATGGACAGTTCTCCTGCTCTGCCAAGCACTTTGCTCAATTAAAACACTTTAGGAAAACAACCAATTTCAAGCAGCTTTTCAAAGTTTAAAGCCTTTTGTGGAATTTTAACGAAGACAAGAAGCAAATCCGATAGGAGGACTGGACATGGGAAACCTCTCTTTATTCCCTGCAGGAAACAGAGAATGGTACAAGGGGATGGGAAAGGATGGGTCATGGAGGAAAAGACCTCAAAAAAGCAGAGTAACCTCCCAGAATTGAAAATGCAGAACTACAGGCACCAAATTAATTTGTTCCGTTTCTACCAAAAAGCAACAAGAAATTGCAAGGGAAATCTCCTTCCTCAGTTACAATCTGTGGGAAAATAACTGGGAAACCTCACAGGTGTCCAGTGGCCTTTTTGAGCTACTTGAATGTTCTTGCAAAGTTCTTGTCTCCACAAGAAAATAATGATTTTAAAATCCACATTCTTAGAATACAATGGGACCAGAATTGAATCCTTGTTTCTTGTTTATTCCACAACCTCCATGTTCATTTCTACCTTTGCTAATACATTTTTAAAAATTAATTTATTAAGAAATAGTAATAATAAAAATCTGTTCCAATTCCTGTAGTAGCTGAAGTCTTCTGGTAGTGCTGACTGGGACAGGAGGGAGGGGAGGATTTTGGAAGTTTTTAGGTAAATTCCTGAAAGGTGAGTGAGGAGTGTCCATGCACAGGGGACAGGTAAAAGATCCAGAACTGTCCTCCAAGAAAAGATTGACCCGAACCTTTTCTCACCCCTGAGCAAGGGTTATTCCTCATCATGGCAAGAAGAGCCTCTAATTCCCAAAAACTGGAAAAACCAGGAGGACTCTACAAAGGACACAACTTGAAACTCCTGAAGATTCATCCTGACTCGAGTGAGCATCCCCAGATCCCTCCCAAACCCCACATCCCCAAAGGTGAGCAGGGTCTTTGCCCCACTGATGGGGCCTTGAGGCCCTACAACCTCCTGCCAGCAGAGGGGGACAAGAAATCCAGCTCCACAAACCCCATCCCAAGCGAATATTTTGGGGTCAAAGGGGCTTTTCTGCCCACTTGAGCAAAGCAAAGAAACACAGGGAATAATTTCAGTTGGAAGGGATCTCTACAACCAGCAAGTCCAAGCTTTGACGGATCTCCACGAGAGGAGAAAAGGAGGAAAATGGATCACAAGAAGCTCAACAGCTCCAGAAAAGGGAGCTGCAACGTTCCCCTCTGCGTTTTGGAAGGTGCTGCTCGGAGGGAAGGCGATTACAACACCCCCTTTCATTACAACTCCAGCTCTGGACACCGCCGAAACTCGTTTTGCAATACTCCCAGCTCCTTGCAGCAAGAGGTAGACATGCTATGAATTCCAGCTCTTTCCTACCTTTCAGGTTGGCATGATCATCCCTCTTAGGCTGGCAGGGCAAAAAAAAAAAAAGAAAAATCAGGTGGAAAGATCTTCTCGATCGCTATCGGCAGCGATAAGCCGCTGAATGTCAGGAAAAAGGCTCAGGAGGACACCCCGTTACCCCTGAGCCATCCAGTCACTCCAGGCACGTGCTTCTTGGCATTAAAAAGAATCCATTGGAGGCAAATATGGAAAAAAAATAGTCTTGAAAAAAAGTTATTTAAAAAAAATTTCAAAATTAACGTTTGTCTGCTTCATCCAAGGCTGAGCAGTCCCAAGGAATTGAAGTTTTTGGCGTCTCAGAGAGCCGGGCTGCGGATCCTGCCTGAGCCGTGATCCCGCTGGCAGTGGGGTGTTGAAGAGGCACGAGCCATTTCCAAACTGAAATCAATTTTTGCAGCTGCCAAGCGGGACGAGCTGGCGGCGCTCCAGGCACAAAGGGGTGTGTAGCTGCATCCCGGCATGGCTGGATGTGAGAACGGGAGGTGGGTTTGGCAGAGCACCGGCTCCCGACTCAAAAACAACAACAACATCTCCCACTGCTCCTTCCCCCGGCCCTGGAATTCTCCCTCCTGCGCAGTGGGCGGGAACCCGCGGCTCCTTCTTGACAAATCCTTCTCCCCCTCGCACCTATTTCCATCGGGTTTAGGCTCAAATTTACCTCACCCTCCTCTTCCTCTTCCCTCTGTGCAGCTGGCTAATTGTTGATTAGGAGGTCGGGGTCTATCCAAAACTTTGGGGATGGTTTATGCAAATCCAGCTCTTTTGGTTTCTTTCCCTGGCTAAACCGGCAATATTGCCAAGTGTACATTAAAAAAAAAAAAAACCAAACCCCAAAAAACCCCAAAAAACCACACACATTGTGGGCGAGGCCACTCAATATCATGAGACTCCCTTAAAATAATGTAAATCTCAAATTAATAAAACGAGGGGAGGAGTTGCCTCCTCCTTTCCCAGTGCATCTGCCTCAGATTTGCAGAAAATGCCTGCAAATATGGGAAGAGTTTTCCTTGATGAACCCCAAAAAAAAACCGAGGTTGAAATGATGAAATCCTCAGAGAATCACCTCGTGGGGGTATTTGAAAATACTGAAATATTGCAAGTGAGAAGCAGTGATTTGGGTAAAAGCAGGAGCAGATCCCACAGGGATTGCTCAGGATCTTGGTTTTATGGGGTGATCATGGATGGGGAAAGGGGAATGAGAAGTCATGGAGAGACTTCATTCCCACTGAATTTTACTCAGAAAAAAATCACAGTATTTAAGGAAAGCAGCCTGGTCTGGTGGAAGCTTTGCTGCCCACAGCAAGGGGTTGCAGTGGGATGATCCTCCACCCCAAACCATCCCAAGGGAAAACGAGCAGGGCAAAGAGCAGGACCCGCAAATCCCCAGGGCTGGGGTGAGGTGTGGGGGCTCTTGGCTGTGAACCTCCAGCACCTTCCTCCCTTTGGGGCCCGAGGGGAGGCCCAGGGCAGGGCTGGGAGCAGGTAACGGCAGCTGGAGGCACGGGAGCTCCTCTGGGCCAGGGCAGGAATCACACTTGCAAATCTCAAGTGGATGTTTGGATGTTTTCACAGCCTCGAAACAGGGTCAGCCCCCGAGCAAGCCGCGTGAAAAACACGGGAAGGGTGACTGGCTGGAAAAGAGAGAGTCCCTTCCGAAGTTGGCTTGAACAGCTGCGAGGATGGATGGTTTCTTACCTATCTCTGGCCTAAACACAAAAACAAAAAGCAAAACAAACTAAGAAACACATTGAGGGTGATGGAAAATGATCAAAGCTCCGGAGCCCGCTTGCGTAACTGATTTGTGGAAGGTGTTTCATAAACATTTCATAAGAAGGAGAATTATGAAGAAAACATCTCCCAACCTGCCTGCAATTACTGCACAAACTCTTCCTTACCAGTAGGAAGAAGGGGAGAGGAAAAAAAAAAAAAAAGAAAAGAGAAAGGTACATCTGTTTTGTAACTGATCTGTGAACTTCTGGCAAACGCTCGGCTCGTGAAAACATCCTGCAGACATCTTGGAGGGCTCTGGAAAACTGGGAAATTGGGAAGATTCTCACCTCAGCAGCCCTGCTTGCTGCTATTCCCTTCAGATTCCGTGGGCTGGTGGTTGGATCCCACTGGCTGAGCTGGAGCCCTCCATGGGGAATCCCAATTTAGGGATAATCTCAATGTTTCCCCCATCTATCAGAGCCCTCCTTGGGATGAGCTCCTGCTGTGACACACACACAGTGCTCCATCATCCTCCTCACTCAGCCACCAATTCAGAGCCTCAAATCTCCCAAATCCAGGTCTGGATCTGTCCCATCCCAGCCCTGGCAGCCCTCTCCAGCCCCAGTTATCAGGCAGGAACCGCATCAGTGGGAGATGGAGACACCCCCATTTGTTGTGAAGCTCCTATTCAGCCAGTGACCTCTTTGAAACACATTTATCTGCCTCCACATCTGCCTTATCTCACAGCCAGAGCCGAGTTTAAGAGTTTGACTCACTCCCAGCCCCGCAGAGAGAGGGGAGATGAGGATCAGGTGCACACACAGAGGGTCTGGTGAAAAGGAACAGCTCTGAGTCACCCCAAAACGCTTGGAGTCACCCCAAAGTGCCTTCAGCACAGCAGGGCTGCCTCGAGCTGCCCCAAAACCCTTTGCCTGGGGCTCAGGGAGGAGGATTTAAGCTGGAAACAGGCACTGAGCTGGATCTAAGGCTCCTGCAGCTCCCTGAGCCTTCCCACCTTGGGATGGCGTAAGCGCTCCGCCGTGAATTACCCGCGCACGTGGGCCCCATAAAATAAAAAACACACTAATAATAAATTATGGCAATAATAATAATAATAATGGGGTTGCAATTACTATTTCCACATGTACTATCCTGCACATACAGCTTAACAGCCACCTGGAAAGAAGGCAGAAAACCTTTATGGCAACGCCACGAAATTCACCCTGCAACGTTTATATCCCACTGAAGGCTGGGGATTTTTGGAAGCTGTGACAGAAAGGAATCCAGCGTGGGATCAACTCCCAAACAGGCTCTGTCCTAAAGCTCAGCCATGGCAAATTCAGATGCAATCCCAAACCTCAGCACACCTGCATCACCCTCCACAAGGCCTTGGAGTTTATTAATTGAGGTGTGATCTGATAGGGTTTATCCTCAGCTTAGCTTGGGATGGCAATGGTTGTGCTGGAGTCCAAGGAGGGGTGGGAAGGCAAAACTTTAGGAGCAACCAAGCTGCACACTCGACAGGAGAAAACAAACACAGCCACAGGCAGCTCTTGTGGGCTCTCTGGTACAGCTCTTCCCTGGAATTTTTGCTTCCAAACAAACAGGGAAGAGAGAGAAGTCCCCCCCTTGCTGTGCTGAACCTCAAATGATCACCTGTGGCACAGGGAGAGGAGAACCACAGCAGAGGTGGGAAGAGCACCTGCCCTGCCTGGCCGCGCTCAGGGTGACACCTGCTCAGGTGGGAGGGTCCTGCCCCACAGCCCGGGGGGCACAGAGCCCCCGGGGGCTCTCAGGGGCACAGAACTGCTGGAAAGATACTGAAACAGCAACTTCCAGCACCTTCCCTCTCAGCAGGGATCCCAGGCACGTGGTACCATCCCAAAGTGGGAGCAGATTTACAGGAGATGCCGTTTGCTCGCTCAGGGCACCCAGAACCTCCCCTCCAAGCATGGGAAAGGATTTCCCCACCATCGAGGCTGGGATTCCTGCCCTGTCTCCCTGCCAGGACTCCCCCAGCCCCAGCCTTCCCGTGGGTTGCAGCACTGCTCCCTGCACCTCTCTCTCCACATTTCACTTGCCCAACTCCCAAACCTCTCCAGAACTCCACCTCTGCCTACACCTCCGTGCTTATCTGCTCTGCTCCCACCCTGGGCTGCATCCCTGCCCCTTTCCTTATCACCCTGATTTCACACACACCACTCCATGGCTTCTCCCCTGCCCTCCTGCAAGCTCACACAGGTCCCCTGGAGCCCGAGCACGTTCCTGTTCCACTCCAAAAATCCTTATTGGGATTTTCTGGGCTGAGAATCTGCCCTGCATGAAAAATGTCCTTTTTTTTTTTCCTCCCCCCTCCATGCATCCCTTGCCCTTGGGGAGGAATCTCTGTCTGTTCAGGACTCTCTGTGCCTCCTGGCAGTGACAAATGCCAACACCTGGCACTGTGTGGGTACCCCTGGATGAGTCACCCATGGGGACAGTGCCACCCTGCCCAGGTGGCTCTTGGTGGGGACACACTCCCCACCACATTTTAGGAGGAATTAACTGAGAATCAGGCTGGGGCTGGCAGGAGAAGAGCAGCTGGAGGGATTGCAATGACCACACCAGGCAGGGTGATCAAAAGAGAAAGGGAGATGGGAGAGCATCACACAGGGCTCCCTTGTGGCTGGGGGGATGAAGTCCAAGGGTTGGGGGAGCTCAGAGCCAGCTCTGCTCCCAACCCACACAAATTCCACAGGCTGGGGAAGCAGCCAGGAGGGTCCCTGCTGGATAAACCCACTGATCCCAAAGGGAGCACTTCTAGGGAGGGAGAAAATGCTGGATAAACCCACTGATCCCAAAGGGAGCACTTCTAGGGAGGGAGAAAATGCTGGATAAAGCCACTGATCCCAAAGGGAGCACCTCTGGGGAGGGAGAAAATGCTGGATAAAGCCACTGATCTCACAGGGAGCACCTCTGGGGAGGGAGAAAATGCTGGATAAAGCCACTGATCCCAAAGGGAGCACCTCTGGGGAGGGAGAAAATGCTGGATAAAGCCACTGATCTCACAGGGAGCACCTCTGGGGAGGGAGAAAATGCCCTCTGATGTCCAAAATTAGAGGCCTTGCTGGGAACACATCAGCTTCCCCTCGGTGTGCTGGGACCTGCCCAGGTGCAGGACGGGTGCAGGGCCCCACCCTGGCTGGGTGGTGCAGGTTTGGGGGGAATTCTCAGAGCTCAGCAGATGAAAGACCTTCAGGGACTCTCTGAGTCCTTCTCCTCATTAGTGGTGACTCCCTGAGAGTCACATCCAGCACAGCAGTTCGTGCCACTCAGCCCTCAAAAAAGGTGCTGGGCCAGGGACAGCCTGCCTTGGGCTGAGCTTCTGGTGTGGAAAACAAGTTTTGTGACCCTTCAGACAGATCTATGAAACTGGGCTCGACCCTGGTGAGCACAGAAAGCGTTTCCTGAAGGATGAGCAGGGGATTTGCACAAAGATCTCTGTTTCTCCCTCTCAGGCAGATGTGGAACAGCTGCACCCAGGTGTTTTGCCAAGGAGACAGGTGTAGGGACCACGCTGTAAATGAAGTTTGCCCTTTAAAATCAGGAGAGCAGGAGTTTGGGAAAGGACTGCAGCTGGATGTTAAGGAGCAGATAAAATGCAGCCCAACTCTGGGCTGTTGTCAACAAATTAATTCAGTGGTTTCAGTCCACCTCTTGAGAAAAACAATTAAAAAGGCCAAATCCTGGCTCCTAATTGCATCCCCCTGTCCCTCCCAATTCCCCTGGCCTGTTTGGGAGCTCATTCCCAGCGAGCTCATCCGAGGTGCCAGAACAAACCCAGCCTGAAGAAGGGGTTCCTCTGCATATCTGTCCTAAGCAAAGCAGGGCCAGATTTAGGCACAGAGGACTTTCCCTGGAGCCAGGGCTTTCTCTGATGCTTTCCCAAAGGGCTGCATTTCAATGAGGAACCTGCACACAAACAAATTTATGCAATCAGCCTGTCCCTAGGACAGAGCAGGGAGACTTCAAAAGGGAAAGGCCAGGGCAGAGCTGAGCTTAGATGCAGTGTCAGGTGAGGCAGGTACAAGGCCAGCCCTGATTTGCAGCCAGGGGAGGCTCAAGAGATGAAAAGCAGATGCAAGACTTAGGCTGATCCCCTGGGGCAACGGGGAGAAGAGAGAGTGAAATCTGAATTGATCCCCAGAGGGGAGAAGGAAGCAGGATGTGAACCTCCCCTTGAGAGGAGGGCAAAACAGGACTGGGATGGAAATCTGGAGGGCAGACTGAAACCTGAGCTACCCACGGGGGAGAAAGCCAAGCAGGAACAGCAATGACATCCAGGGAGCACATGAGATCAGGGGGAGGTGGGAACAGGGAGCAGAGTGAAAAACTGTGAGAGAGATCCCCGGGGGGGAGGGAAGCCCTGGTGGAGCGAAATTAAATGTGCAGGGAGTTTTGCATCCCAGATATTAATAACAAACTACCCAGCGAGCTGGGCCCTCCTGTGCACCTTCAAAAGGATGGAGGGGAGGAAGAACTCGTCTGTGGTTGAGCACAAGACGATGAATCAGAGGATGGGAGTCCATAACCCAGCTCTGCCAGGGAGCAGCCCCTGGCTTTCAGTCCAGCCCAATGTCCAGGGGCAAGTGGCCCACGGAGCATCCCCTGGTCCCAGCTGCAATCACAGAGCTCAGCATCTCTGGGGAAAGCCAGGGAGCCGGGCTGTGTCTGCAGGACACCTCCCCAGCTTGCAGAGGCACCCAGGGATGCTGAACCCATCAGCAAAGAGCCCTCAGACGTGTGGGTGGAAGGTACCAAACGAGGTCAGGGTGCTCATTAATGGCACTGAAAAGGGATTTCACATCTCAGGTGCAGTTTGCCCACTTTGAATCTCTCACATCTGTGCCCACAGGACATCAGCTGTGGAGCCCTGACATAACTCACCCCCGTGCCTCAAAGCAACTGCTGGAAATCCCACACAAACCTCCAAAATCAAAGTTTCTTTGGGCAAGGACTGTCAGATGTGAACAGAGCAGGGAGAGGAGTTAGACAAGGAGGTCCTGGGGGGAGGGAACCCCTTCAGCACCTCCTGTCAGAGCAGGGCAGTAGCACACAGGATGCTTGACCTGCTTTTAGAAAGGAGGAATTGTGAACAGACCCAGCTGGAAAGGCTTTCTAGGAAGGCTGCTGGAAATCCATATCCTCACTGCATCCCCTGCCTGGGGTGAGCCAAAGGCAGCAAAGAGCAGGAATAAAGAACCAGCACTGAAACTGGGTCCTGCTCAGGCTCCCCAGTGCCTGCCTGTCTGTCCTAAACTCTGTCAAATCTCCCAGCCAGATCAGCTTCAGATTGATGTGATTGATGATAATGACAGGTTTGATAAACAAATGGCAGCCTGTCCTGCAAGGTCAGCCTTTTGCTGGCATGAAGAGTGCCTGGCACATTTGGGTAGGGAGCAGAGGCAGATCCTGCCCAGCTCTGCTCACACAAAAACCTGTCAGCATCATTTCAAGGGGGACAAAAACCTGGGAGCTTCATTTCAAGGGGCACAGAAACCTGGGAGCTTCATTTCAAGGGGGACAAACCTGGGAGCTTCATTTCAAGGGGGACAAACCTGGGAGCTTCATTTCAAGGGGGACAAAAACCTGGGAGCTTCATTTCAAGGGGGACAAAAACCTGGGAGCTTCATTTCAAGGGGGACAAAAACTTATCAGCATCATTTCAAAGGGGACAAAAACCTGTCAGCATCATTTCAAGGGGGACAAAAATCTGTCAGCATCATTTCAAGGGGGACAAAAACCTGGGAGCTTCATTTCAAGGGGGGCAAAAACTTGTGAGCATCATTTCAAGGGGGTTAGAAACCTCTGAGCATCATTTCAAGGGGGAAAATAAACCTTTGAGCATCACTTCAAGCGGGACAGAAACCTGTGAGCTTCATTTCAAGGGGCACAGAAACCTGGGAGCTTCATTTCAAGGGGGATATTTCCCCTCCAGCTCTGGAGAGCAGGCAGGGCTCGCAGAGGAGCTCTCATTCCCTCCTTGGAAGGAGGAGAGCTGCTGCTGCATTCCTCCCTGGACCAAGAAGGTGCTGCCCTCCCTGCCCTGCTCCAGCAGCTGTGCATGGTCCCTGCTCTCTGCACAGAAGGCAGCTGTGGCTGGCTGCACAGCTCCCTGAGCTCCCTCACAAGCCCTGGCACCTCCCAAAACCATCAGCCCTCCATCCCTGTGCGCTCTCCAGCAGGCAGCATTATCCCAGGGCTCAGCTCCAGACACCTGGCTCTCCAGAGCAGCTACAAAAACAAACAACCCCGAGTTTCCTAAAGGGGAACGAAGCCCCAGCAGGGCCGGGGAGACCGCAGCACCTGGGCAGGATCCCCGCTCGGCAGCAGGAGCGGCTCCCGTTCTCCCGGTGCAGCGCTCCCAGCCCCCGGCTGGAGGCAGATTTTGCCAGAGTCACTCGGATCTGTCCCTGGCCACCATCCCAGCCCGTCAGGAGGCAGATGATGTCCCCGTGCAGGCTGCCAGCAGCGAAGGTGAAAGTTTATTGCTGCGCCTTTGCATTTCCCTGGCCATAAACAGGAAACAAGCAGCATTAGACTCGCTAAATAAAAAAGCCAAACCAGATAGGCAAGGCTGAAGATGCTGCTTTTTCCATCCACACCCTTTCCCCTCTCATTCACATACAAATTACTGTTGCATCCAGGTGGGAGGAGAGTTTGAAGAGGGGAGGGAAAAGGGGGGAGAGCAGGGATGTTTGCCAAATAGGCTGAGGGATCAGAGGCAGCTTTCTCATAAAGCACGGGGCTGACCCACAAACTGCTAGAAAACCTCAAAATCCACAAGAGTTTCCCTCCCTCGCCGTTTGCAGGGTGAGAGCAGCCCCAGCAGGGAATTGGGAGGCAGGGAAGGGGTCTAACCAGGTCACTCCACCCTTCCCATCCTGCCTGGAGCACTGCACGGGAGGCAGGGAGGGAAGCAGACCTGAAATGTAGGCCATCTACAAAGGCTGGGGGAGAGGCTTAAACGATGTGAGATTTATGATCTTCAAAGTGATTAGAGCCCAGCACTCCAAATAAAGGCAAAGAGAGCTCCTGCAGTCGGTTTGGAGTTGGGTTTCAAACCATCCTGCCCTGGCTTCGGTTTGAAAACTTGAATTGCAAGCTAACGAAAAAAAAAAAAAAAAGAGAAAAGACATCCAAAACCAACCTCAAACCCCAAACCAAATTAAAAAACCCACCAACCTCCACCCCTAATGAAAGAGCACAGCACCTGATTTTACATGAAAACACTTTGATATTTCCAGCTCTCCTCTCTTCCTTTTTTCTCGTCATTTGAAATCTATTTGCTGAATTGAGGATGAATTCACCAAGAGCTGAGGTCAACCCTAAACGTGAGTGTGGAGCCCGTGTGCATTCGGGCTCCTGCTCGTTTAAGAGAATAATTTAAAATAATAATTATTATTTTAAATAACAATACTTTCAAATAGCAATTATTATTTTAAATAATAACGATTTTAAATCGCTCTCCCCATGGCCTTGGGAGGGCCAAGAGAGGGAGACAAAGAGCCTTGCACAGGCCTGTGTCCACTCAGGGGCTGCTGCATCCCATCCCTGGCATCCCTGCAAACCCCCGTGGTGGGCTCTGGGCAATCAGAGCAGATTAGAAAGAAAATAAAACAATTAAACCAGCTCATTCCGAGTTTTTTGCTTTTTTAAGCCTTGCTAAATGCCCAGCTAAGCTGGCTGCTCAGTTACACAGACAAGCTGGAATAAACTCCTTGGATTTTGTGGTGCCGTTTTGGTGGAAGGAGGAAAATAAAAGTGGAAATGCTGGGGGGGGGGGGGAGAAAAAAGGAAAAAAGAAACAAAAAAAAGAAACCAAAACCAAACATAAACCCACAATTTCTTTTCAGGAGGAGGAGGATATTGCTACTGCCTGCAGACCTGGCTGCCCCCACAACTTCCCCAGCAGAGGAGCACAGAGCGTGGTGGGTCAGAGCAGCAGAGGGTGGAACTCAGCCCTGCTCCATCCCCTCCTCCATCAGCCCAGCTCCTGATCCAGCTCCTCTGTGGTGCTGCCCCGGCACAAGGACCTCCTGCTCACTCCCATCTCCCCAAAATTCCCTTTTATCAGCCCTGGTGAGCAGCTTGGATCCTCCTCCGTGCTCTGGGCTGGAGACACAGGGCTTTTTGTTTGCAGCTGGGGATTCCAAACTCCTGGAAGATGGCTGAGCATGTCAAGACACCTTTGATAGGAAAGGGAGACCCACCCAGAGCTGCAGCAGCCAAAGCAAACAAACAAACAGCGCTGCGGCTGACGTTTGTCACTGCGCAGCCACCGAGGCACAAACAGCCACGTGCAGAAGGTGCAGCTGCCCAGTGCTGCTCACAGGGAGCCTTTGGGAAGGCTTGGAGCCCTTGGGGTTTGGGGGATGCACGTGGGGAGAGCGTGGGTGGCTGTGCATCACAGCCCCTTGTGCATCCCAGCTCCCTGCAGCCGGGCAGGGCTTGGCTCTCCAGGCTCCTCTTGGCCTCGCCAGGGCTCAGACCAGCTCTGCTGGCCACAGGAGGCACCAGCTCTGGGCTCAGAGAGCATTCTCCTGAAATCTCAGGATGCCTTTCAGAGAGCATTCTCCTCAAATCTCAGGATGCCTTTCAGAGAGCCTTCTCCTGAAATCTCAGGATGCCTTTCAGAGAGCATTCTCCTGAAATCTCAGGATGCCTTTCAGAGAGCATTCTCCTGAAATCTCAGGATGCCTTTCAGAGAGCTTTTTCCTGAAATTTCTGAATGCTTTTCAGAGAGCATTCTCCTGAAATCTCAGGATGCCTTTCAGAGAGCATTCTCCTGAAATCTCCAAATGCCTTTCAGAGAGCATTCTCCTGAAATCTCAGGATGGTTTGGAGCCTTAAAGCTCCTTCTCTTCTTAAAGCCCTTCCCATCCCAGCCCTGCCCTGCCAGGGACACCTTCCCCTGTCCCAGGTGCTGCCAGCCCCATTGTCCAGCCTGGCCTTGGCTCTGCCAGGGATGCAGGGGCAGCCAAATCTGGGCACCCTGTGCCTGCCCACCCTGCCTGCAGAGCTCAGGGGCTCTAGAGGGCTGCCACCTCCTGATGTGACACTCAGGGACTTCCAGAGCCAGGGAAGGTCTGCAGGCACTCAGGAAGGCTTTCAGCTGGACTGAGCAGGGGGAGAGCAGCACCCACAGCAGGGACACGGCCCCTCAGCTGCTCTTTCTGCAGTTGGGGCTTGCTTGCCCCATGTTTTATCTGCTGCCTTGCAGACAGGAATTTGATCTGTGCACTCCAGGACCTCAAAGCAGCTCATTTTTGGTGCTGGCTGACTCTCCTGAGGCAGCCCCTTGCCTTTGTCCCTGCCCACCAGGGGGCTGCCAGTGCCAGGGTCCCAGCACTGGGGCTTTGGGGAGGCATTTGTACCCTTGCCACCATCACCGAGGTGCTTTTTGTTTCTAAATGATGATCTAAACAATTGTAAAAGCCAGAAAACCCCTCGAGCAAACGGCCATTTAAAGGAACTCTGTAATTAGCTGAACTTCTCTGAATCAGGGAGAGGGAAAGCAGAGGTGCAATCTGTCACTGTATCCCACAAGGGGAGCTGGGGAGAAATTCTGTGCCCTGTTTAATGGCAGCTTCTGACCTAACAGTTTTTATCTCTTTGCAGCGTGATGAGCAAATAAAAACCAGCCATTCCAGAAAGGAGGAGAATACCTGGGAAGCCAGGGAGCATCTTACCTGCCTGTTAAAGTCCAGCCCATTCTGTTCATTCCCTACAAGGAAACAAAGAGAAAAACATCTCAGTGTGGATGGCAGTCAGCACTGGTGGGAGCTTTCCAGAACTTGGGACACACACAACCAAAAAATCAGCCCAGGGAGAGCAGGGAGAGGAGGAGGAGGGTGCAGAAATGGAAGGATGAAGGCTTCTGCAGCGTTTAGGTGGTGCCAGCCTTTTGCTGAGGGATAATGAAAGTGTTCCTGCCTGGGAGACACCTGGCCAAGGGTGGGGGGAAGCACGAGGGAGATTCCAGCGGAGGTGAGCTGGAGGACATCACAAACGTGCAGGGCAGCCCAGGGCTAGCTGTGGGCAAGGCCAGCAGAGAGGTGGCCAGGGCTGCTCCCCCAGGACCTCCAGGAGCTCTCGTGGCCCTGGGTAATTGTGGGTACCTGGAGGAACACAGGGTGCCGTGGGGTTGTGCTCGAGAGGCGTCTCCTTGATTCCAAAAGAGATTGGCAGGCACAGGGGGAAAAATCAGACAGGTTTCAGCCTGAAGGTACCGCACAGGCCCTCACTCATTCCCCTTTGATGATAAACATCCCCCCCCTCCCCATCACACCTGCCAAATTCATCAAGAACATCACAGAGCAAAGGTTGTGCTCTCCACGGATCCGAGTGCTTTAAGGGATTCCACGAAGCTCTCGAGCTGCAGAGGCAGCCCCAAGACACCCCTGCCCTGTGCAGCACATTCCCCAGGCCTTTCCCTGCCAGCCCAGCTTGTGATCCAGAGCCTGGAACCCTTCACATCCCACTGGCAGCAGCCCCCAGGCCTCCTGCTCCTGCTGTTTTCTCCAGGATAACGTTCCCCACCAAACAGAGCCCTGGGATCTGATCAAGCTCCGACACATTTTCCAGCAGTTCAGGGCTCCTGCAAAGAGCAGGCAGGAGGGCAAATCCAGCTCTCCCATGGATTTTCCTCAGCTGAACGAGACTTTCTCCTTTCCCAGCACATATTTTTCCATGCACAGAGCATTCCCAGGTGAATCAGCGTGGATCCTGAGGGGGAGTGTGCTCGGTACAATTATCCACGGATGGCAAAACACTGGAGAGTCAGGGATAACAGAGCTTCGTGGCTGCTCTCTGCTGTCTAGAGACAGCCCTGGAGATTTAATCTGGGACATTTAAAAAGCACTGACTGTGGAAACAGAGCTGTGGGACTGCGCTATCGAGCGGGGCCACGGCAGAACGAGCTGCTGCCCCCTCAATTTGACATCTGCCACCCTCTGCACCTCCAGCAGCTCTGAGCTTCCCCCCAGTCTGAAATGTCCTCACTATCCACACCCCAGCCAGCTCTGAGCTTCCCCCCAGTCTGAAATGTCCTCACTATCCACACCCCAGCCAGCTCTGAGCTTCCCCCCAGTCTGAAATGTCCTCACCATCCACACCCCAGCCAGCTCTGAGCTTCTCCCCCAAGTTTGATATCTCCATCTCCTCACCCTTTGCATTCCAACCCTCAATTTGAAATCTGCTCACCATCCACACCCCAACCAGCTCTGAGCTCCCCCCTCAATTTGAGATCTCCATCTCCTCATCATCTGCACCCCAACCCTGTTTGAAATCTGCTCACCATCCACACCCCATCCAGCTCTGAGCTTCCCCTTCAATTTGAAATCTCCATCCCCTCACCATCTGCACCTCAACCAGCTCTGAGCTTCCCCCCAAGTTTGAAATCTCCATCTCCTCACCCTCTGCACCCCAAACCTCAGTTTGAAATCTGCTCACCATCCACACCCCATCCAGCTCTGAGCTTCCCCCTCAATTTGAGATCTCCATCTCCTCACCCTCTGCACCTCAACCAGCTCTGAGCTTCCCCCCAAGTTTGAAATCTCCATCTCCTCATCCTCTGCACCCCAAGCAGCTCTGAGGTGCCTCCCCAATGCTAAAATCTTCTCCATCTCCTCAACCCCCTGCACCCCAGCCCTCAATTTGAAATCTGCTCACCATCCACACCCCATCCAGCTCTGAGCCCTCTCCCCCAGCCTGGCTGTGTTTCTGCCCAGCTCTTCCTGCTGTCTCCCAGCTTTTCCCCTCCCCAGTCCCAGCCCTTTATCTCTTTTCCCCGTGCAATTCCCTCGCTCCAACCCCCTCTGCTCCCTGTCCAGCTCCCTCCAGCTGCTCCCTCCCCAGGAATGGGGTTCATTCATTGCGTTCCAGCCCCAAAAGCCAAGGAGGGCACATCCAGAGATGGGAATGCTGATAGCCTTAATGGGTGATCACAATCAGCATCCACACACCTGAGCAGGACCGCGGGAGCATCTTCAAGGCCTGCAGTTTCTACCTTTGAAACCCCCACGGGGTGTGTGGGGGGGTGTTTGATTCCATCTGGAGGCAGCAGCTGAAGGGAAGCAAAGCCAGGAGGGAAAGGAGGAAATAAAAGTTCCCAGCTGCTAAAATAGAACAGGAAGGAAAAGGTAATCTCCTGGTTTCTTGGAGACAGGAGTTTCACTCACGTTCAGTGGTGATGAGGCAAGATTCAAAGAGCTGCAGGGGATTCCCTGGTCCCAGTGACGACGGCTGAGTCACCAGCATTCACCCCAAAACTTGGAACCTGAGAGGTGCAGCTGGAATGGAGCTTCCCTGCACGGCCTCACATCCTCCAGCACAGCCTGCCCTGCACAGTCCCACATCCTCCAGCACAGCCTTTCCCTGCACAGCCCCACATCCTCCAGCACAGCCCCACATCCTCCAGCAGAGCCTTTCCCTGCACAGCCCCACATCCTCCAGCACAGCTTTCCCTCCCTGCACAGCCCCACATCCTCCAGCACAGCCCCACATCCTCCAGCACACACAGCTCTCAAGCTGCAGAGGCAGCCCCAAGGCTCCCCTTCCCTCTGCAGCACATTCCCAGACCTTTCCCTGCCAGTCCAGCCCAGGCTGTGATCAAGAGTCTGGAATTGTTGAAGGCTGTGCCTGGAACTGAAGGCTCTGCCTTTCCCTGAACAGCCCCACATCCTCCAGCACAGCCCCACATCCTCCAGCACAGCCTGCCCATCTCCTCCTTTTCCCTCCCTCCACAGCACACACTCAGACCTTTTCTTTTTTCCTACAAAGCCACAGCATCCTCCAAGTCCCTGCAGATCAACACGTGGGGGGGATTTGAGAGCACCCAGGCCAGGAATTCTGTGAATTCTGTGCCAGCTGAGCAAATACTCCCGAGCCTGGCACTCTCTGGGGTGTCTGAGCCTGAGGGAGCTGCCAGGGCAGACACAAGGAGCAAGAGGCACCTCCAGGGGCCATCTCTGAGCCACCCATCCTCCTGGCACCAGTGGCCTCTGGAGATGACAGCTCCTCCTGGCTGACTCCAAAGGGACCCAGGGGCAACCAGCTCAGCCTGAGATGTCCAAGAGGGAGAGATTTAAAACTGGGAGGGGTGATTTCTGCTGCCAGTGGTTATGTAAATGGGAGCTGGATACACAAATCTCTGCAGGACCGACCAGTGTTTGGGCACAGATTTATTTGCAAACAAATCTGCCCCCTTTTTTTTTTTTTTGCTTCTGTTTCAGTAAATGTAAGAGTCAAGTGATTGCAGCTGCCAGCCAAGGTTTGGGTGTGATAGGGATAACAACTCTCCTCTTTTCAGTTGAACTGTAACTTTCCTACAAATGCTTTATAAAAATAGCCTCAGTTTCCTCCCAGTTTCTGTCAACAGCAGGACTCACACTGCAGCAGTCATTTCTCTCCTTAAAGGAATGAGCTGTTCAAACAATCTGCACTTAAGATTTAATCTTTTCTAGCTCCAGGAGATAAAAAGAAAGAAAAGTGTAAGTGGCAGCAGATTCTCTCTGCTGCTGCAAACTGCCAGAACTCCACTCATTTTAATGGAGCTTCAGCCCAGCCAACAACTTGATTTTTTTGCTGCACGAGCCAGACGCGATGGCATCCAGAACCTCCAGAATCTGCTAGATCAGAGCTCCCCTTGCTGAAATTCCACGAGGCTGGGGAATCCCTGGGATCTCAGTGGGGAAAGGCAGCTTGGAGCCCCTGCAATTCCCAGCAGCTCTCCCGTCACCAGGGCTTCACCCTGCTGCTCTGGGTGCTTGGAAAAGCAGAGATAAGCTGGGCTGGCTCCCCAAGCCAGCAGCCCAGGGTTGTGCTGCTCTCCTTGGTTCACCTGGCAGCTGTTTTGCATAGCCCTGGCATCAGATCTGGTGCGAGTTTGCCTGGGGAGGTTTCTCTGGGGATGGGAGCAGCGCAGCAGTTCCGGGCAGTTCCCCCCACCCGCTGCCATTCCCTGGAAAACCCAGGCAGAGGGATCCACGGGGAGCTGCAGAGCCAGTCCAGCCCTGCAGGATGAAAGCATCCTCATGGGGGAAAGGAAAATCAGGGTGGCCTTCATCTTCACACGGGCAGGTGTCACCTGCAGGGAGTGGCACCAGCAGGGCTCGTCCCTCCTCCCAGCTGCGCTCTGAGCTCAGCCCGGGCTCTGCAGGGGCAGGGGGACGAGGGGGGGATCCCTGCAGGGACAGGGGGATGAGGGGGTGATCCCTGCAGGAATGGAGGGATGGGGAGGTGATCCCTGGAGGGACAGGGGGATGAGGGGGTGATCCCTGCAGGGACAGAGGGACAAGGGGGTGATCCCTGCAGGGACAAGGGGGTAAGGAGGTGATCCCTCCAGGGACAGAGGGATGATCCCTGGAGGGACAGAGGGATAAGGAGGTGATCCCTGGAGGGACAGGGGGACAAGGGGGTGATCCCTCCAGGGACAGGGGGATAATCCCTGGAGGGACAGAGGGACAAGGGGGTGATCCCTGCAGGGACAGGGGGATAATCCCTGGAGGGACAGAGGGACAAGGGGGTGATCCCTGCAGGAACAAGGGGGGTGAGGGGGTGATCCCTACAGGGACAGGGGGATAATCCCTGGAGGGACAGAGGGGTGATCCTTGCAGGGACAGGGGGATGAGGAGATGATCCCAGCCTGCATCAGTGTTGGGAATTCCTGCAGGGATATCTGGGAGGGAAATGGGGACTAGCTGGGGGAGCAGGGCCAGGCAGGGCGTTCAGCCTGGGCTGAGATGCTGAAACTCTCAGGTGCCTCACTGGGAGCCAATTGCTGCAGGCTCCCTTTGCAGCCCTGCAGAGGAAGCAGGAGCTTCCAGAGGGCAATTCCTCTGGCCCCAGAGATAGATGGCACAGGGATGAATCACCCTCTGCAGATCCCTGTTCCCAGCCTGGGGTGAGCAGGTCAGGCTGCAGCCTCAGAGGATCGAATATCTAAAATTAAGATTAATCTCACCTATCCTGGAGATTTTAGCACCCCACCTGAGGGAGCACAATGCCACGGGAGGTTGGCAGGGCAGGCCGGGTGCAGGGGGCATTTTAAGGGACATGTCTGATAAATTCACTGGTTCAAATCTCTCACCTCAAACAAGGTGTGAAGTTAAAGATTGCCCAAGTGCTGGTAGAGAAGGGTGGCAATTACTGTGACTAGAAGCAGTACTTGTCCCACAAGCTGTAAATGAAGCCCAATGCTCACCTGCACTGAAGGAATACAAGGTATTCATCATGAAATACTCCTCAGGATTTCCCCTGATTTTGGAAATTCAGGCAAAACCAAGGCAGTGCCTTCACGCTGCCCTTCCCAGCAGCCACACCAGCGACTTCCCCAGAGCCAGCAGGAAGCCCTGAGCTCTGGGACCTCCCTTAAATCCCCTTTTCCCCATGGATTGGCCACCCCTGATTCCCTCCAGCTGCTCCCACCAGCATTGGGGGTAGCATGAGCTGCAGCTGAGCAGGCACCAGGCGATTCCCTGGATTCCCACATGCCCTGCTGGGATGCTTGATGCTCCCAAGGCACCCAAAAGTGCTTTTTAAAGTGTGAGCAGGACGGGGAGTTTCTGAGCTAGGGCTGCAGTTTCAATCCGAACTCTCTGCTCCAAAAACACGAAACCCCCAAACCATCAGAGCATCTCCCTGGGAGAGCCGGGGCTGGTGAGCAAAAGTGAATCTTGTGCTGACTCAGGCAGCTCCAGACTCCAGGGGAAGCTTTCACTCAACACTCAAGTGCTTCATTTGGCTGCAGAGCCCTGGGTTATAGAAATGCCTTCCCTTTGTCAGCAGCGCCTCGGAGCAGCCCCCAGTGCCTGGGCAGCCCCTTTGTGTGGGGCAGGCGAGGGGAGAGCAGGACAGCCAGTGTGGGAGACCTGGGCACCTTCCAGAAGGAAACCCGAGGGCAGCAGTTGTTCCCACGGAAAACATTTCACCTGCAGGTGCTGGGAGAGGGCAAGTCTCTTCTCCTAGACCAGAGGCAAGAGGCAGATCAGACCAGCTCTTCCTTTGCCCCTCTAATTCAAGTCAAACCAGCCTTTTGTTCCCCTTTCCCCTCCCCATCCTTTTTTATCCTCTTCCATAATGGGATGTTTAAGAAAAAAAAATAAAATAACCCAACCTCAAACCCTAATCACCCTCATTTGAATTTCAAATATCCCCCTCCTGGCCTCCCCCACGCCCCAACTGACTTGGAGCTGGGAATATGGAAATTTCTCCTGCTTGCCTTAAATGTGGCTGTGCTATGAAAATCATCAGCCTTATGCAAATCCCGAGCAGCCCCGGTTGCCATAGCAACCAGCTGTTTGCAGCCCAACTGCTGCAGCTTTCATTTGCCAGGGACTTGTCCTGGGGCTGTGCATGGCTGCAGGGGGAAGAGAGCAGAGAAATCCTGCAGGCTTTGAGGAAAGTTTCACGAGGGAGAGCCAGCCTTGGGGAGCAAAGGCGTAGCCCAGGACCGAGCTCGGCGTGGGGCCGGGAGAGGCCAAGTTTCCTCAAAAGACTTTGGCCTGGCAAGCTGCTTCCAGCCCGAGCTGAGGAGGGAACTACAAAAGGCAGGAGGGAAAAAACTCCCAGAAAAAAAAAACAAAAAACAACCAAGCTGGGAAACGGCACGGGCTGAGCATTGCAGTCTGCCATCCCTCACCTGGGCTGGATCCTCTCACCTGAGCGAGGGGCTGACACAGAGGCTGGAGCCCCCAAAACCTTATCCCAGCATGACCCCCCCTTTGGAAGGGTCTGTCCTCTGGAAGGATCCATCCTTTGGAAGGAGCCATCCTTGGAAGGATCCATCCTCTGAAATCAGCCATCCTTTGGAAGGATCCATCCTTGGAAGGATCCATCCTTTGGGAGGATACATCCTTTGGGAGGATCCATCCTTGGGGAGGATCCATCCTTGGGGAGGATCCATCCTCTGGAAGGATCCATCCTTGGGGAGGATCCATCCTTGGAAGCAGCCACCCTT
Organism: Fringilla coelebs; assembly: GCF_963513975.1. Classification (NCBI taxonomy): domain Eukaryota; kingdom Metazoa; phylum Chordata; class Aves; order Passeriformes; family Fringillidae; genus Fringilla; species Fringilla coelebs. Next base: position 2,442,169 of record NC_140051.1, on the reverse strand, counting down.
GGAAGGATCCATCCTTTAGAAGGATCCATCCTCTGGGAGGATCCATCCTTGGAAGGATCCATCCTTGGAAGGATCCATCCTTTGGGAGGATCCCTCCTTTGGAAATATCCATCCTTTGTAAGGAGCCATCCTTGGAAGGATCCATCATTTGGGAGGAGCCATCCTTTGGAAATATCCATCCTTGGAAGGAGCCATCCTTTGGGAGGATCCATCCTCTGGAAGGAGCCATCCTTTGTAAGGAGCCATCCTTGGAAGGATCCATCCTTTAGAAGGATCCATCCTTTAGAAGGATCCATCCTTTGGGAGGATTCATCCTCTGGAAATATCCATCCTTGGAAGGATCCACCCTCTGGAAGGAGCCCTCCTTTGATAATATCCATCCTTGGAAGGAGCCATCCTTTGGAAATATCCATCCTTGGAAGGACCCCTGCCCTTCCAGAGAGGCTGTGCCTCATGGCAATGCCACCAGCATCCTCCTGCCCAGAGCCCAGCAGAGGCCAGGGCCCAGCACCTGCAGCAGCTCACAGCCTGCCCAGAGGTGTGAGGAGGGAGCTGGGCTCTCACCTGGCAGCTCAGGGCTCAGCTCAGGTTGTGGCAGGGCAGACTGAGGCAAAGCCTTTGATTTTCCATCTGCCCAGCACGGATTTAATGCCAAATGTGCCGGCACTGGGAGGGGATTTGGCTGGGCTGGGAGCTCTGGTGTCCGGTTCCAGAGCTGCCCTCGCCCTGTCCCCACTGCCAGGGGACCCAGGGTGTCCTGTGGCAGCAGGGGAAGGCGGCTCATGCTGACACCTTGCCTTGGGATGAAGGTGAGGATGAAGAATGGCACCCAGGGATGGCTGGCGCAGCAGGCTCCCCCCAGAGGGGACACTGAGGGGCAGACACACCACAGTGCTTGATTTTCTGGAGGTGTACAGGGAAGGGTCTCTCATATTCCCACCAGGATACTGCAATGAGGGCTCTCTGCAGGGCAGGCTGAGGGCAGAACTCAGCTCTCTGAGGGGCAGCTCCAACCTCTGCTCCCTGTGACCCAGGGCACGGCTGGAGCTGTGCCAGGGGGATTTGGGATGGAGATCAGGAAAGGTTCTTCCCCCAGAGGGTGCTGGCACTGCCCAGGCTGCCCAGGGAATGGGCACAGCCCCGAGGCTGCCAGAGCTCCAGGAGGGTGTGGACAGTGCTCCAGGGATTTTGGGGTGTCTGGGCAGGGCCAGGAGCTGCGCTGGATGATCCTGTGGTTCCCTCCCAGCTCAGGACATTCTGTGATCCTAAAGCACTCAGAAGAGTTACCCAAGCTGCCATGGCCACCAAGAGCCCCAGCAACCCACCCAGCACCCTTCTGTCCCCATCCCCTTCCCCTGCAGCTCCCAGGCTCAGCCACAGAATCACAAAATTCCCAGAATCACTGAATTCCCAGAATCACAGAATTCCCAGAATCACAGAATTCCCAGAATCCCCAGGTTGGAAGAGACCTTTAAAATCACCGAGTCCAAGCCAGCCCCAACACCTCAACCAAACCCTGGCACCCAGTGCCACATCCAGGCTTTGTTAAACACACCCAGGGATGGGGACTGCACCACCTCCCCGGGCAGAACATTCCAGAACTTTATCACCTTTCTGTAAAAAACTTCTTCCTATAATCCAACTCAAATTTCCCTTGGCACAGCCAATCCCCCCATCCCAGGTGATGCCTCACGCTTTGGCATTCCTATTTTTCACATTCTGTGCTGCTTTAGTCTGTGGATCTGGGCTCACACCAGGGGATGCTGAGCTCTGTGCACAGAGCAGGGAGACAAAACAATTCCTGCTCCAGCTGGGCACCAAGGACAAATGAGCCAAATCTCAGGCCAGGAGCACAAACCCCGTGGGCTGGAGAGAGAAAAACAAGCAGGGTGGGACTGCAGGGGTTAAAGCTGGGATGGGACAATGAACTGCAAGGTGCAAATGGAGCAGAGCTGATCCCAGGGAGAGACCCCGTGCCCGGCCGGGCATTTTGGGGCCATTTGGGTCATCTTGGGCTCATTTTGGGGCCATTTGGGTTCATCTTGGGCTCATTTTGGGTCCATTTTGGGTCATCTTGGGCTCATTTTGGGGCCATTTGGGTTCATCTTGGGACCATTTTGGTTCACCTTCGGCTCATTCTGGGACCATTTGGGTTCATTTTGGATTCATTTTGGGGCCATTTTGGTTCACCTTGGGCTCATTTGGGACCATTTTGGCTCATCTTGGGTTCATTCTGTGACCATTTTGGTTCATCTTGGGTTCATTTTGGAACCATTTTGGTTCGTCTTGGGCTCATTTTGGGACCATTTTGGTTCATCTTGGGACCACTTTGGTTCGTCTTGGGTTCATTCTGTGACCATTTTGGTTCATCCTGGGTTCATTCTGGGACCATTTGGGTTCACCTTGGGTGCAGCCCTGGCTGGGCTCTGGTGCTGCCCAAGGTGCATCCATGGAGAAGATCCTTTTAATAAATCCCTGCTTTATTCTTTAGCTCCTCCAGCCTCTGCTCTAGCCCAGCCTTCCCAAGGCACCCCAGGAGCCCCCCAAAACGCATCCCACAGGGCACCCCACATCCCCCCAGATCTGGGGTGCCCAGCACAGCCTGCCCTGCTGGCAGAGCTCAGCTCCTGGGGTTACAGGGTGGGGAGGGAAGATGCTGGGGCTGCCTGCAGCTATTCCCTTCCCCGTGGTTGCGTTTGAAGCGCTTCCCTATCGCCCTTTTTGTAAAAGCTTTGGCTTCCCCCCCATAGCCTCAACAGATGAAATCAAAGGGAAGTAGCTCTGCTTGGTGTAACCTGTTTTGATGGAGGAGATAACCGGGGAACAAGTGTCTGACACAAACAAACAGACAGACAGGGGCAAGTCCCACCTCAGCGTTCTGTTGCATCAGATATCAGGGCTTAGATAAACCACAAGAAGGGGGAGATCTCTGCCCCGGGGCTGCAGGACCAGGGGCGACACTCGGCACTGCCAAGCCCCCACAGTTCCCATCAAAAAAAAAATCAGCGTGGAGCTGGCTGGCATGGCTTTCATCAGTTGGAAAAAAGATGAAAAGAGCTCCCAGCCAAGCAGAAAACTCGCTGCTCTTCGTTACCCCCCATGGAGGCTCAGCCCCGCTGCCAAGGGTTGGAGTGGGGCAGGGAAAGGGGAAAAGGAGCCTAAAAGGAGAGGGGTGATCCCTGCTCAGCCTGCCCCTCATCCCTGGGGTGGTGGGGAAGGGAAACCAACCCTTGTGGGGACAGCTGGTGCCTGTTCCCCCTCGTGCACACAATTGAAAAAATTCAGAGGTAAAGTAAATTAATATTCACAGGGCTGGGCAGTGAGAACCCTTAGAAATCATATTTTAAATATTAGTTTGTAAAATGGCATCATTTCACTGTAGCTGGTAGATTTGGGACCAAAAAAATCCCAAATTTCTGGAAAATGTCTTTTTTTTAAAAGCTCTGAAACAGCCCCGCTGCCAAGGGTTGGAATGGGGCAGGGAAAGGGGAAAAGGATCCTAAAAGCAGAGGGGTGATCCCTGCTCAGCCTGCCCCTCATCCCTGGGGTGGTGGGGAAGGGAAACCAACCCTTGTGGGGGCAACTGGTGCCTGTTCCCCCTTGCACACAATTGAAAAAATTCAGAGCTGAGCAGTTAAGGGAGGGTTAATATTCAGGCAGTGAGAACCCTTAGAAATCATATTTTAAATATTAGTTTGTAAAATGGCATCATTTCACTGTAACCGGTAAGTTTGGGATCAAAAAACCAACAAATTTATGGAAAATGTCTTTTTTTAAAAAACCCCGAAACAGCCCCACTGCCAAGGGTTGGAATGGGGCAGGGAAAGGGGAAAAGGAGCCTAAAAGGAGCCTAAAAGCAGAGGGGTGATCCCTGCTCAGCCTGCCCCTCATCCCTGGGGTGGTGGGGAAGGGAAACCAAACCTTGTGGGGGCAGCTGGTGCCTGTTCCCCCTCATGCACACAATTGAAAAAATTCAGAGGTAAAGTAAATTAATATTCACAGGGCTGGGCAGTGAGAACCCTTAGAAATTATATTTTTAAATAATAGCTTGAAAAAATGGCAAAATTTTACTGTAGCCAGTAGATTTGGGACCAAAAAACCAACAAATTTCTGGAAAATGTCTTTTTTTAAAAGCTCTGAAACAGCCCTGCTGCCAAGGGTTGGAATGGGGCAGGGAAAGGGGAAAAGGATCCTAAAAGCAGAGGGGTAATCCTCTGATTAAATGATTTTAAATGATTTTAAATGATTAATGATTAAAAAAATTCAGAGCTGAAGTAAAAAGAGGATTAATATTCACAGGGCTGGGCAGTGAGAACCCTTAGAAATTATATTTTTAAATAATGTAAAATGGCAAAATTATACAGCAGCAGAAGTTAAGGGAGGGTTAATATTCAGGCAGTGAGAACCCTTAGAAATTGTATTTTTTAAATAATAGTTTGTAAAATGGCAAAATTTCACTGTAACCGGTCGATTTGGGATCAAAACACCACAAGTTTCTGGAAAATATCTTTTTTTTAAAAGCCTTGAAATACTTTCTGTGGAATTGGTGTGGATGAAGAAGAATGAAATAAAATAATAAAAAAAAAGAACACTGAGCTCTCCAAACCTCCTCTGCAAGGCGAACGATTTGAACAATTTTCTCCAAAAAGAAAACCCCCCCCAATTCTTTCAAACACTTTCAAAGTATCACAATGCCCCAAATTACCCTTTTTTCTTTTTTTTTTTCCCTTCTAAGCCTGGAATTGGCGGGGATATGAAAGGACGAGATTATTCCTCTGCTGCTGCCACTTCCCATCAGATCTTTAGGCATCAGGTTGAGATCAAAGTCTTGGTTTCCAAAAGCGTTTTGGTACTTAATTCCTTAATTTTTCTTTTTGATTTTTCAAGTTTTCATTTCTTTTTTATTTATTTTTTTTTCCCCCCCAACTTCTTTTGGTGATGAAAAAACCTTTGGCTAGCTGCACCTAGGAGGATTTCTGGGTGTAATTTTAATTTTGCTAAGAGAGCTCTCCCTTTTTTGGGGGGAGCTGAGTGGATTGCCTTAATTCTGCAGGAAACGGGAAAATTAATTAATGAGTCATCAACAACCACGAGGAGCCTTTTCCCACATGAAGCAGAGAAGCCAAACACAACATTATTAGTAAATATTCCTCTGCCGATGTAAAGGAGCACAAAAACTTCCCGGGAAGCGGAGCACAAAGAGAGCTTTGTTGTTTATAAACAGAAAACAGCGCGGGGAAGGGCTGGGGAAACACCTGAGCTGCACCTTGCACAGGTGAGGGATGGATGCTGCCACCCCTGAGGGTCCCAAGGGGTGTCCCCAAGGGTGGCAGCTCGGTAGGGGCTGTGCCTGCTGCTGGGGACACCCTAAAACAGATCAGCATCCTCACCGGGACAGCCTCAGAAAAAAAATTAAATATCAAAATATCATCAGGACAGCCTCAGAAAAAAAATTAAAAATCAAAATATCATCAGGACAGCCTCAGAAAAAAATTAAATATCAAAATATCATCAGGACAGCCTCAGGAAAAAAATTAAAAATCAAAATATCATCAGGATAGCCTCAGATAAAAATAAAATAATTAAAAAATCCTCACCGGGACAGCCTCAGAAAAAAAAATAAAAATAAAAAAAATCACCGAGACAGCCTCAGAAGAAAATTTAAAAATTAAAAGATCATCAGGATAGCCTCAGAAAAAAATAAAATAATTAAAAAATCCTCACCGGGACAGGCTCAGAAAAAAATTTTAAAAATCAAAAAATCACCAGGATAGCATCAGAAAAAAATCAAAAAAATATCAAAAGATTACTGGGACAGTCTCAGCAAAAAAAAATTTAAAAATCAAAAAATCATCAGGACAGCCTCAGAAAAAAATCAAAAAAATATCAAAAGATCACCAGGACAGCATCAGAAAAAAAAATCAAAAAAATATCAAAAGATTACGGGACAGCCTCAGCAAAAAAAATTTTAAAAATATCAAAAGATCATCAGGACAGCCTCAGAAAAAAATTTAAAAATTAAAAAATCCTCACCGGGACAGCCTCAGAAAAACATTAAAAAAAAAAAAAAATGAAAAGATCACTGGGACAGTCTCAGAAAAAAATCAAAAAATATCCAAAAAATCATGGGGACAGACTCAGAAAAAAATGAAAAAATCATTGGGTCAACCTCAGAAAAAAATAAAAAATAAAAAAATCACTGGGACAGTCTCAGAAAAAAATCAAAAAATCACCAGGATAGCCTCAGAAAGAAAAAAATCAAAAAATAAAAAAAACCCCAGGATAGCCTCAGAAAAAAATTAAAAAAAAAAAAAATCAAAAATCACCGGGACAGCCTGGGCAAAAGCAGCGATTTAAACAGGTTCTTTGTGCCGCTCTTTGCAAATGAAGGAGATTTACTCGTCCTGATTTCCCTGCTTGATTTGAAGGCTCCGAGCTGCTGCGAGTATTTTTTGTTGTTTTCAAACAAATTGACTTCACTGTTCTGCTTTCTTTTCTCAATTACCACTAGAAAGAGGCGCTGCAGCTCTTGCTAATGGCTGTCTGGGATGCTTCAAGTAAAAAAAATCCGAATTTTATCCAACCAAATGTGCTGCCAGCTTCTGGTTTAACGCTTCTGATTCCCACTGCCTTTAATAACAGAATTAAATCCCCATTTTCCTTCATCTTGATTAACCCTGGCACCCATCAATGAGCATCAAATATTCCAGGGGGTTCCAGCTCCTGATTTAAGGCCCTGGAACAGCTCTCAGGGGTTTTTGGAGGAGCTTGGGGTGTTTGGGAATGTGTTTGGTGTTTGTTTATCCCAAAGCCCCGAATTTGGGGTGATTTGAGAGCCCTGAGCAGGAGCTGAGCTGGCCAAAGTCAGGCAGAGCTGATGGATGGGAACAGAACCAGATTTGATCTCTGGTTTAGATTTTGTCAAATAACAGCCAAGAGCACAGAGGATTCCTAACCACGGGCTGGGGTTGGTCCCTTTAAAACCTGCAGCTCTCTTGCTCACCCAAAATCTCAAATTTGATGAGAGGAAAATCATCCCATGCAAAGTTTTCCCCTGCTCTCCCACATCCCCCTGGCCCAGGCTTAGGGCTCTTCATCACCCACTGAATATTTCACTCCTCTCCTTTTTCTCCACCGGTTTTTCCTTCCAAAGGTGTTGATTTCCAAGCTTACACAGCACAGCTTTTAATAATCTTAATTTGCTGCACCTAGTGGGTGCTGAAATGATTTCTCAGTGTTGCTCATTTGCCTGCAGAGGGATGTGACCGTGGCCCTTTGGGAAATTACAGGGCCCTGTAAATGTCATTTACAAATCTCAGCCACCCCAATCTCGCTGCAGGCAGCCCCAAAGCACAAACCTGATTTTTCGGGTGCCTGTTACACCTGGTGGCGGGCAAACCTGGCAGAAATCAGTGCTCACAGCATCACTGGCACCTCCAAAGGATCCCAAAGGATTTCCCTCAGTTTTCCAGATCCAAGGAATTTGGGGGTTCCATCAGGAGCTGGAGCCTGCTCAGCATCGGGCTGAGGTGACAAACCCAATCACACCCATGTGCCTGCTGCATTTGGTCATTCCCAAAGTCCCCCCTGTCCCTTCCACACACACACAGAGCCCAACAAGGGGCTGTTTTTCCTTGGGGAAAACTCCTGGCACAGCCCTGTGCAGGCAGAGCTGAGTGTGCCAGGGCTGTTCCAAAGCCATCCCTGCTGTGGCAGCGAATTTCAGCGTCAGACCCACAGGGGACAGGGGACAGGCACCCTAAGAGTGAATCTAAAACTCAGAACTGCTGGGGACATTGGGGAGACACCCTGAGAGCAAATCCCAAACTCAGACCCAGTGGGGACGTTGGGGAGACACCCTGGGAGTGAATCCCAAACTCAGACCCAGTGGGGACATTGGGGAAGCACTCTGAGAGCAAATCCCAAACTCAGACCCGCTGGGGACAGGGGGCAGGCACCCTGAGAGTGAATTTCTATGTCAGACCCACTATGGACATTGGGGAGGCACTCTGGGAGTGAATTTCAAACTCAGACCCACTAGGGACATGGGGGAGGCACCCTGTGAGCAAATTTATAATTCAAACACGTTGGGGACATTAGGGGGGCACTCTGTGAGCTGGGGACATTGAGGAGTCACTCTGTGAGCAAATTTCAAACTCAGACCCACTGGGGACATTGGAGAGGCACCCTGTGAGCAAATTTTGACCTGACACCCACTGTGGACATTGAGGAGGCACTCTGTGAGTGGATTTCAAACTCAGACCTGCTGGGGACATTAGGGGGGCACCCTGGGAACTGGGGACATTGGGGAGACACTCTGTGAGCAAATTTCAAACTCAGACCTGCTTGGGACATTGGAGAAGCACCCTGTGAGCAAATTTCCACCTGAAACCCACCGTGGACATTGCGGAGGCACTCTGTCAGCAAATTTCAAACTCAAACCCACTGGGGACGTGGGGGAGTCACCCTGTGAGCCAATTTCCACCTCAAACCCACCGTGGACGTTGGGGTGACACTCTGTGAGTGAATTTCCATGTCAGACCCACTGGGGACATTAGGGGGACACCCTGTGAGCTGGGGACATTGGGGAGACATTCTGTGATTGAATTTCCATGTCAGACCCACTGGGGACATTAGGGGGACACCCTGTGAGCTGGGGACACTGGGGTGACACTCTGTGAGTGAATTTCCATGCCAGACCTGCTGGGGACATTAGGGGGACACCCTGTGAGCTGGGGACATTGGGGTGACACTCTGTGATTGAATTTCCATGCCAGACCTGCTGGGGACATTAGGGGGACACCCTGTGAGCTGGGGACATTGAGGAGACACTCTGTGATTGAATTTCCATGCCAGACCTGCTGGGGACATTAGGGGGACACCCTGTGAGCTGGGGACATTGGGGAGACATTCTGTGATTGAATTTCCATGCCAGACCTGCTGGGGACATTAGGGGGACACCCTGTGAGCTGGGGACATTGGGGAGACATTCTGTGATTGAATTTCCATGTCAGACCCACTGGGGACATTAGGGGGACACCCTGTGAGCTGGGGACACTGGGGTGACACTCTGTGAGTGAATTTCCATGTCAGACCCGCTGGGGACATTACGGGGGCACCCTGGGAGTGGGGGACATTGAGGAGACACTCTGTGAGTGAATTTCCATGCCAGACCTGCTGGGGACACGGGGGAGGCACCCTGGGATTTGCTGCTGTCACACAGGAGGGATCTTGCAGGGCTGATCAAGATACCAACGCAATCCTAGCCCTGAGCACATTCCTGATCAACTGCCAGGCTGCAAGAGCAGCAACAGGAGCCCAGAAAAAGCACGGGGGAGAAACTTCCAGCACCCACATTCCCCCTTTTTTTTTTTTTCTTTTTCTTTTGTTTCCCCTCCCTCTCCTGGCCCTGCCACCCCAGACCCTTCTTACCTGGCTCCACCTGGTCAGGCTCGTGTCGGGTGTCTGTGGAATCTGCAGCATCCCCGCTCATCTTGATCTCTGGAAAAGGAGGCACAACTGATTTTAATAACAGGTCACAGTCCCAGGCAACAGGCACATGTGGCTTCCACTAAACAGCACAAATGAATGTGTGTAATTATAATAAACCATCAGACTTTCAAATTTCTGATTCCTCAACATCCAGGCACTAGAATATTCATCAGCTCTGAGGATGCACTTTCCCTCCTGTTGCTCTTTGCAGCCCCCCTCACTCCTGTGCCCCCTCCCCAGTTTGCTGAGGGGTTTTCACCCCTCTCATCCCTCCTCACCCACGGGATAAAGGGGTGGATTCAGCACTGGGAGCTCCCCAGCCCTGGTCAGGCTTCCCAAACCTGCTGTGGTGCCCTGGCTGGGGCAGCACCTCCCACACCTGCCGAGATGGGGATCCCTGCAGCTTTCTCCCAAATCCTTCCCTTGGCCTTCAAGACAGCTCAAACCCAACTTGTTTTCCCCACTGCCTCCATCTGCACTTTATTTTGTCACTTAGAGGTGTCCACAACCCTCAAAACCCACCCAAGATCTGCCTTGCCACTAAGAGCTGTCCCCTGCATTTCCCTCCATCCTCTCCCAGGCCAAGAAATTTGTCATTTACCCTTGAAGTGATGACTGCCACCACACCCGGGGCCACTTTCTCCTTCGGGGACAGCTGCAAGAAAAGGTGGGAATGGTCAACTTCGCACCGGGCTGCTCATCCCCCCCTCCCTTAACACCTCAACAGAGGCCAAGGACACCGAGGTGGGAGAAGGGGGGATCTCTACTCCAATTCACATGGACACCCCCCCAGCTTCTCCTTTTCCACGGGAATTTTAACTGTTTCCAGACTCGTTGTGAAAAAAAAGCTAAAAAAGGAGATAATTTTTTATTATTTGTGCGATTTGCATCTGCTTCCTGCAGCCAATCCCGGCCACGGACTCTTCCCATTTGCATCGGGAAATAACAACAGCGGGGAAGCGGGGCCGGTGTTTGCTGTGGTTTTGCCGGGGTAGGGGAGGCAGGTGGAAGCCACCTAAAAGCACCATGCAAACCCTTTTCCTCTTCCCCAGATCCACCTTTTGTTATTCCCAGCCCCGTTGGATTTTTATCCCAATTTCCCTCTTTTGCTCCCACCAAAACAGGCAGGGCTTTGTGTGTGTGTGTGTGTGTGTGTGCAGGTTTTCTTCTCCCATATTCAAAGTTGCCCTCGTGTGCAAACAGCAGATAATCTGCTTTTTTGGCCACGATTTCAAAGCTTTGATCAAGTTGAAAGTCTGTAACTTTCTCCAGCAAATGAATAAAGGTAGGAGAAAAAAAAAAAAAATCAGGATTTTATACCAGAGCACAGAAACTTTCACATACTTCAGAAACTTCCTTTCCTTAAATTATATTAAGGAGTGAGGGGGGGAAAAGGAGGGAGAAAAGAGTTGTGGGATTTTTTTTTTTTTCCCCCTTCAAATAAACCCTCTGCAATTAAGACATGAACGTTTAGTGGGGCTTCTAAGCATTTCTACTGCAGGAAGAGTAATTACCATCAGCTATAAACATCTTCTTGTCTTGTACCACTGCCAAGGGACCCTAACTTAGGCAATCTACAAAGCACAAAGTTTTGCTGGCTGCCAAAAAGTATTAAAAAAAAAAAAAAAAAGAGGCATAAAATAGAGGAAGAAAAAAAATCTAAAAGCCTGCAGAAATTTGGGTGCTTCCTTTGGTGAGAAAGCTTGAAAGCTTGTTAAAAGAAAATAAAATTAGGGAAAGCAAATATCTAATTCCCAAGAGAGAGAGAGCTGGAGCAGTTGAGAAGGAGCTGAGGAAGGACAGACAGACAAGCAGAGCATGAAAAGCTCTGTCCCTCCTGCAGGAGTGACCCCCACACCCCCCTGCCATTAAAAACTGGGATGGGTGGGGAGGGAAGGAGGAATTGCTGCTGCAACTTGATTGCATATCACATGTTATCCACCAGGTAAATCCCCTCCTCCTGCAGTTGGGAGATAATGAGATGCCCTGGGATTCCCATGCACAGGAATTTTATTTTCAGTGGGATTCAAAAACCCCCTATAAATGTGCACAAGTTATTACAGTTTGAATAGCTTGAATTTTATTTTCAGCAAGATTCCAAAACCCCCTAGAAATGGGCACAAGTTATTACAGCTTGAATTTCTTGCTGGGAAAAAGAAAATTAAAAAGGGAAAAGTAAGCAGGAGGAAAAGGAAAGCTCTGCCTGCTGATCTGAGAGGTTTAAGGTTTAGGACAGATTTTGTATTCTGTATCTGTATTTAGGATTTTGTAATCAGATTTTGTGTCCCTGTGGATGACAGGGCAGCTGCAGCACCCTCCAAGGGATCCTGGGGAACAAGGGGCAGACACACAGAGCAATTATTTTCTAACCTAATTGCAGCCAACACCTTTTGATGGACACCCAAACCCCTTCCACTACAACCAGAGCGATGCAAACCCAGCTTTGACCCCTGCTCCATCCCAAAAACCACCTTCAGCCAGGGCAGCCTGGCAGCCCAGCTCCTTCCACACAGCTTTGCCAGCTTAGCAATACACACAGCATAATCAGGCTTGGAGAAAAAAAAAATAAAAAATAAAATAAAACCTCTCTGGGAAAAATAACCCAGCTTAGGACAGCCTAACTCTAAACCACAGCCCTATTAGGAGCCGCCAGTGTGGCCTGGGCCATATTAAAAATGTGCTGCTCTGCCCCAGCTCCCAAACAGAGCCGGGGCAGGGGCAGGCTGGGTGGTTCAGCCAGACCAAAGGAGCTCTGCCCGTGCAGACACTTGTGCAGGATATATCTGCATCTCTATTTGTGCCGAAACAAACGCTGTCAGCAAATAAAGCCTTTCCCAAGCCCTGGCTGCCCGTGGCTGTCGGGGCTGGGAGGAGGTGTGATGGCTGTGAAAGGGGAATCTGATCCTGGAGGAGGGGGAGCCGGGCTTGCCTGGGGGCATCACCCGCGGCTTTGGGTGCCTGAGCCCCTCTGCAGGCTGCAGGGAGGGGAAATATCCAAAATGCCCCGGGAGGGGGTGGTGGCAGCCAGCAGGGAAGTGTCTCAGCAGAGAGGAGCATGGGCAGCCCCCCTGAGGGCTGAGTCTTCTCCTAAAATCGTTAAAGTTGGAGAAAAACTCTAAGATAAAAACTGGGGTTAAAGCTGAGCTCAGCTCTGCAAGCAGCTTGTTACAGAGGAGCTGCTCAGGGACCCCAAAACTGAGCTGCTTTTGTGGAGGGGTGGAAAAAAAAAACCCTGCCACTGTGCTGGGCTCCAAAGGACTCCTGAAAGCTCCAGCCTTCCTGCCAGCATGGAGGGGGGATCAGGGCAGAGGGAGCACAGCCCCAGCTCCAAACCCAGCCTGGGGTGATGCCACCAGCTCTGACAGAGGATCCAGCTGGGGAATGTCCCTGCGTGGAAAGAGTCACCCACGAGCCCAGGGGATGGCTGGAGGGATGGATGGAGGGATGGATGGATGGATGGATGGATGGATGGATGGATGGATGGATGGATGGATGGGTTGGAGCCTGGAGGGGACACATCTCCCCAAGACACCAACACAAGCACACCCAGAGCAGGTGCTCCAACCAGTCAGGCTCACAAGACCACGAGCCTCCCTCCTTGGCAGCCTCTCCTCGTGGCCAGGGCTCCCCAGCCCACTCAGGCCGGCCACAGAGGCATCCCAGAGCCCTGCAGAGGTTGGGGCACGGCCGTGCAGGAGAGGCTTTGGCCACCTCTGTCCCACCACTGAGCCTGGCTGGGGTGGTGGCACTGCTGGCCCTGCCCTGCAGGCCTGTCTGCCAGCCCAGGGGCAGGCAGGGCTCAGGGAGGGGCTGCCAGCCCCCAGGTGTCCCCCGAGGAGCAGGACACCCACAGGGGTACCCCAGGGAATGAGCCCAGCACAGAGTGATGGATGCATCCTCTCCTCCCCTCCAGCAGAGTTTTGTGCTGCTCAAAGCCCAGGACAGAAGTCACTAACGGGGCTCCTGTACCCCAAAACGGCACTGCCTGCCAGGCAGGACGGGGCTCTCGGGGTCTGGCTGCTCCAGTTCCAGCATCACCCCCAGGGATGTGCTCCTGCCCCGGGATGGAGCTCTGCAGGCTGAGCCGGGGCTCAGCACAGCTCCGGGGGTCGGGCAGGGAGTGCTCCGGTTCCCAGCTCGCTGCAGGGCAGGGGCTGCTCAGAGGGGATGTGAGATCCCCTCTGGATCAGACCCCGCAAGCAGCTCCTGAGTGTCGCTGCTCATTCATTCCTGACCCAACCCAGCCTCCCTCAGCTCCCTCCTCATTCATTTCTCCCTCTTTGTCACGAACTTTTCTCCTTTCAGCCCGTGTCCCATCTCTCTCTCGCACACCTCCCTCCAGCCTTGCCGCATCCCTCCGCGGGTTTATCCCTTCTCCCTCCTCCCAGCTCCATCCCAGCGACAGGACGGGCAGGTCAGGCGCTAAACTCTGATTTTCCAGGCACCCGAGAGCCCTGTGCGCTGCCCCTGACCCCGCCGGGGCTGGCAGCGCCAGCGCTGCTCCCACGTTGTGGGCACGGCTTGGCAGCCCCCTAAACGGATCCGGGCAGCATCCATCCCCCGGCAGGAATGTGGGCACTCCACCAGGCGCCCCGACGGGAGAAAAGAGAAGGGAAAAGAGCGAGGAAAGGTCACGGGAATGAGATCAAGCCCATTTCCTGCCCGAGCCCACGGCCCCGGCTGCTCCGCGCTGCGCTCCGTGCCCTTTACCTGCGTGCACGGACTCCAGGTTCACCATCCTGCCGGCGGGGGGAAATCCGCGGTGTGCCCAGCCTCCTGCCGTCAGCCCCAGGTTGCCAGGGGCTGCCAGTTTGCCCTCCCTCCTCTGCCACCCGCTGCCTCTCGAAGCGGCCGTGGGTCCGCAGCCCAAGGGACCTAGAGCTCCATTGCCTGTTGCCATGCAGGGCCAGGTGAGCATGCGGCGCTGCCACGCCTCGCCCCACCTCCGGCTCCCTCGGGTGCCCTGACACCCAGCAGCCTGGCGTCAGGCCCATGCAAACGCTGCCATTTGCATATTAGTAACTCGGGAATGGATGAGTCCCTGCAGCGCTGCCAGGCTGCGGGGTGGGGTGGGAAGGAGGGCAGGAAGGAAAGAGCGGCGCTCCGCTCCGCCCGCCCTCGGCCGCGCTCGGGCAGCACCCGCAGCACCTGCCCCAGAGCCCTGCCGCGCTCCCTTTGAGCTCCTCCGGGTGGGTATTGCCCCCGGGGCAGGTGTGCGAGTGAAGGAACTGAGGTTTGGGTCCTCTCAGGCTGGGCTGGAGCCTCCCTGAGCACCTGCGGGTGGGCAGCGCCCCCAGGGCAGGTGTGCGAGTGAAGGGGCAGAAATTTCACAGGATCACAGAATGATGAGCTTGGAAGAGACCTCTGAGATCATCGAGTCCAACCTGTGCCCTCACACCTCAACCAGACCATAGCACCCAGTGCCATGTCCAGGCTTTGTTTGAACACCTCCAGAGATGGTGATTCCACCACCTCCCTGGGAAGAGCATTCAGTGCTTTATTATTCTTTCAGTGATTTTTTTTTCCTAATGTCCAACCTGTACCTCCCCTGCTGTAGCTGCAGGCTGTGTCCTCTGGTTCTGTCAGAGAGACCGACCCCAGCTGGCTGCATCCTCCCTTCAGGAAGGTGTGGAGAGCAACAAGGGCCCCTCTGAGCCTCCTCTTCTCCAGGCTGAGCAGCCCCAGCTCCTTCACAAGCTGAACAGCCCCAGCCCCCAGGGTCACTCTGGCAATCCTCTCAGGCTGGGCTGGACCTCAATGCTGAGCACGAAAAAGGAAAGTGAAAAGCATCAAAACCCCCTGTGTTGGCTGGAGATGAAGAGAAGGGTTAAATAATAAATAATAAAGATAAAGGCTGGCACATAGAGACCCTGCTCTCCTGATGTGCTCCATCTCTGTCCCCTAAGGAGAGGAGAGAAGTGGCAGCCAGCCTCTTCCTCCTCATCCCTGCTGCTTCAAGCTGCAGTAAATACTGTGGGAATTAAAGTAAATACTTCCCGGGAAGCCAGGCAAGAAAAAAATCCCCTGACGTTGGCTTCTTCTGCAGAAAGAGCCAGAGGCCAGAGCCGGAGCTGTGACAGGGACCGAGCCCCCCGACGGAGCCAGGCAGCTGCTCCGTGTCCCTGCCATGTGCCACCCCGGTGACCCCGGCCGCCCTGGGGACAGCCGTGTGACAGGGCCGAGCTCCAGCGGCGCTCGCAGCCCCGCTGAAAGCGTTAACGCTCAATTAGTAGCTGCCAGGTACGAGCTATCGCACATTCATCTCTCGCTGGGTAATTCACGTTCCAGGGCTCTCGGCTTTCCCACATGCCGCTCTCCCTCCCTGGAAAGACAGGTTTCTCCGAAGGGATGGGTGGGCGGGCAGGATCTCCAGCCTCACCCGCAGCCCGGGCCGGAGCGGTGGGGCCGCAGCCGCCCGCGGCTTGGGCAGCGAGGACATCCCCGGGACAGGGAGGGGAGCCCAGCCAAACCCTAACGAGGAAAAACTGCGGGGAAGCTGGGGGTTCCCGGCTCACCCCGACATTTCTTTCCAGGGCAGGGGAGATTTCAGCCTCCAGGAAGCAGCGAGGTGGCACCGGGTGCTTGGCACGGGCAGCTCCCTGGAGCTCCTGGACTCCTGCCACCCCTCCAGCCACTGAGCCCTGGGGCTTTCCTGGGCAGCTGCCGCCCTCGTTTCGTGTGTTTTGCTCTGGGTTTTCCCCATCCTGAAGCCTGACGTGATCGGGTGTCTTCACTGCGTCAAACAGGAATTTATTTGCTGGTGGCTCCCAGCCAGCTTGAAAGGCTGGCGACCACGGGAGCTCTCCTTCCCCCACATCAGAGCACCTTTTGTTCACCAACCAGGAGTTTCTCATCTCTCCCTGCTCTTCTTGGCGCTTTTCCCGTTCTCCAGAGCCCACCGGGAGGGCGGCTCTGCCGGTGGCATCTCCAGCCGGACAGGAATCCCGGGCATCCTCTGGGCAGGGATGCTGTCCCGGCCACGGGCAGGGCACCAGTGCCCTCTCCTGGCCCCAGACACGGCTGGGAATGAATTTTTCTGGCTGTTATTTTGTGCTCAATGAAACAACGGAGGAAAAAAATGGAATATTTAGGTGGTTTTCTCCCTAAGCCCATCCCCTTGGGTGCCCTGAGCTTTGGTGATGTGCAGGAGAGAACACAACCCCCTTATGAAAATTAAGGGATGGATCACAGCATCACCACTTCTTTCTGCTGTTGAAATGAGATGATCAGGCAAGGCAGGATTGGTTTTACTCTGATCCCTGCTAAAATCACTCCCAGACACCATCAAACACTCTGTTCTTTTTTTTCCCGTGCGGTCATCAATGACCTATCCCCTCCCCTCCTCGCTGCAGGCACCGTGCTCTCCCTCTCCCGCTGCTCCAGGTGTCTCCTGGAGGGAGATGAGCTCTGCAGGCAGCACCCGATTTATGGGACACGGCCTCGGGACGGGCCCTGGAAGCACAAAGTGCGGGGAGACGCTACAAAAATCCCCGACGTCCTCTTCCGGCAGGGCTGGAGACATCCTGCGATCCTGCAGGGACCGGCTGGACCACGAGCGTCCCTGTCCCGACATCCCGGCATCCCGGCATCCCGACATCCCGGCATCCCTGTCCCGACATCCCGTCATCCCGGCATCCCGACATCCCGGCATCCCGACATCCCGGCATCCCGACATCCCGACATCCCAGCATCCCGACATCCCCACATCCCGGCATCCCGGCATCCCCACATCCCGAAGCCGGCCGGGCGCAGCCGCGCTCCGCCAGCACCCACTGCTGGAGGCCGGGGAGCTGCACCGGCTACGGCCGCTCCAGAGCCTCGGAATTCCAAAGGAAAGCCCGCGGGGGCTGCTGGAGATGGGTCCCGACGCTCCCGCGTGTCCGTCCCGACATCGCGAAGGGACAGCGGTGCCCGGAGCCCAACCCCGCCCTGCTCACGGCCCGCCTGCCCCAGAGCGGGGTTTGACCCCAATTCCCGGGACAAAACCCCACCGAGAGCAGAGAACACCCCCTGTCCAGCACAAAGTCCCCCCTGCCCGGAAAAGGGTGAAATGTTGGCTGCTCGTGTGAAATGAGGCGGAGAAGCGCTGGAGGTGCTGCTCCCAAACCGCATTCCCCACGCTAGAGGGAATCCGAACTCCACATTTCATCGCTCCCTCCGGCAGCCACCGGCAGCTCCGGGCTGGCCCCAAAGTGCTGCCCTCTTCAGCTGGAGCCATTTTAAATTTACATTTTATCTATTTTAAATTTAAATTTTCCTGGAAGAATTCACCGGGAATATTTTCTCCATTCATCAGGAATATTTTCTGTTTTCACCAGGAATATTTTCTCTGTTCACCAGGAATATTTTCCACACCCAGAAAAGCCTCGTGGGACCACTGGGTGAGAGGAGCAGCCCCCAGCCCTCAGGATCTGCTTCTAGGGCTGGGTTTATCCAGCAGAGCTCCCACAACTGCTTGGGATGAGCCAAACCTCTCCCTGTGGAGGGTCTGAGGTGCAGCACCAAAACTGAGCCCAAAATTTTTGCTGAGCCCAAAATTCCTGCACATGCCCCCCCAGTCCAGGGCTCTTCAGCAGGTGCAGGTTTGAGCCTCACCCCTAAAGGAACAAACCTGAATTCACACACAGAGTATCATGCACAGAGGAAGTTTTAGGCCAAGGATGCTTTAAAAAATCAGTTTATTTTACCTTACAAATGATAAATAATTTGTCTTAAAAAAAAAAATTCATTTCAAGTGTGTTTTACTTCATGTTCCAATATTAAAATACTTTTCCCTTCTCCCCCCACCCCCTTAAGCGATTGATACAAAAATAATTGCGACCAAATTCTTTCTTTTCTTCTTTTGCAAAAATTCCTGTCTTTTAGGCAAAAAGGCACATTGTGAAGGCTTTTCACCAGGAGGCACAGGGGCTCCTCAAGAGCTTCTCTCCCCTCTGTGCTTGTCCTAATTTGAGTGGAAGAGGACACAGACCCAAGCAGCACTTCCAGTGCTTTTTGTCTGCTCTCTCCAGGAATATTCCAGGGCCAAGGACAACTTCAGTGTCACCCTTGTTTAACATATGGGGGAAACCAAGGCACAGCAAAGCAGTTACAGTTATTTAAGAGCTTCTTGTGAATAGCTGGCAGAGCAGGACATAAAACTGGACGTGGATGTAGAATCCTGTCTTCTTCAAAACCCACCTGGGATCCTCCTCCTCCTCTCCTCTTCCCAACCACAGGGTTATGGTGATAGCCACGAGTCTCTAGATGGTTCTTTCTTAGTGGAACAGTCACAAGACCAACACAAAAAGTTGGGCCTTCGCTAGTCTAGATAGGGATTAATTAAAGCCCTAATTAGCAGCCCTTCAGGGGCACAAGATGCTGGGCTATATCCCCCTGGTGTGGCTTCCATCCACAGGGGGATATAACAGCAAGTCAGGCACTAGGAAAAGCTACAGGCAGGCTCTTGCTTTGGGTGAGCTTCAAAGCCCCCTGGTTCAGGGGCTGTGGTCCCAAAAACCAGCTGCTTCCCCGTGGCTGTGTCACCAGGAGGTGCTGAAGGCAGCGGAGGGGGTTCTTCAGCAGCAGAGACGTCAGCTCAGCAAGATCCTCGCCCTGCCCGCTCAGCTCGAGGCTGGGAAGCGCCCTTTGAGCTGCAGAGCAGGGCAGCACACCCCTTCCCCTGTGCTTCACCCCAAAACCTGCACCTCCTGCTCCAGGCAGCCAGAGCATCACCACCCAGCGAGCTGAGCCTGCTGCTCACAGCACGAGGCAGCAATCCACGGGGAGGAAAGGCCACGAGGAAAGGCACAGAGCACAAGGCACCGTGTGAACAGCTCTCCTTCCTGGGAGCAGCCAGCTCCCCGCTGGGGCAGACGAGCCACCCCCAGCAAGCCCGGCCTGGCTCTAGGTTTCCTCATCCCAGAGGCAGAGCTGCTTTTGAGGCACGTAGTAGTGGAAGGTGTAGCCCTTCTGGCAGCTGCGGATGCCGCACTTGTAGGAGCTGACCCTGCCCGCGGCGTCGCGGCTCTTGCAGTACTTGAGCATGCAGGGGTACCACTCGATGCTCAGCGAGTAGCTGCACAGGCAGGGCCGCCAGCGCTCCGCACACAGCCCGCAGCGCTGCAGCCCCGGCAGCTCCGAGCCCTGCGGCAGCACCTCGAACATGGAGCCGTCCACCCCTGCGGGAGCAAGCACAGACAGCATCAGCGGGGAGGGACACCAAAGTCATCCCCACGCGGCTTCCAGGCTGAGGAGGAGGTTGGAAAATGCTTCCAAGGGCTGTTTGGACTTAAATCTGAGTGGGAACCACAGGAGGAATAAAAGACCCCAGGGAAAGCAAAGTCCAGCAGGTCCCAGCCCTGCGGCAGCACCTCGAACATGATGCTGTTCACTCCTGCGGGAGCAAGGACAGACAGGATCAGGGTGGAGGGACACCAAAGTCATCCCCACATGGCTCCCATGCTGAGGAGGAGGCTGGACAATCTTTCTGGGAGTTATTGGGACTTAAATCTGAATGGGAACCATGGGAGGAATAAAAAACCCCAGGGAAAGTAAGTTCCAAGCTCCGCGGCAGCACCTCAAACATGGAGCTGTTCACCCCTGCGGGAGCAAGCACAGAGATCAGGGTGGAGGGAATGGCCACCAGTCATCCCCACATGGCTCCCATGCTGAGGAGGAGATTGGAAAATGCTTCCAAGGGCTGTTTGGACTAAAATCTGAATGGGAATCACAGGAGGAATAAAAGACCCCAAGGAAAGCAAAGTCCGGCAGGTCCCAGCCCTGCGGCAGCACCTCGAACATGGAGCCGTCCACCCCTGCGGGAGCAAGGACAGACAGGATCAGGGTGGAGGGACACCAGAGCTATCCCCACGCGGCTTCCAGGCTGAGGAGGTTATTGGGACTTAAATCTGAGTGGGAACCATGGGAGGAATAAAAGACCCCAAGGAAAGCAAAGTCCAGCAGGTCCCAGCCCTGCGGCAGCACCTCGAACATGATGCTGTCCACTCCTGCGGGAGCAAGGACAGACAGCATCAGGGTGGAGGGAACAGCCACCAGTCATCCCCACATGGCTCCCATGCTGAGGAGGAGGTTGGAAAATGCTTCCAAGGGCTGTTTGGACTAAAATCTGAATGGGAATCACAGGAGGAATAAAAGACCCCAAGGAAAGCAAAGTCCAGCAGGTCCCAGCCCTGCAGCAGCACCTTAAACGTGGAGCTGTTCACTCCTGCAGGAGTAAGGACAGACAGGATCAGGGTGGAGGGACACCAAAGTCATCCCCACGCAGCTTCCAGGCTGAGGAGGTTATTGGGACTTAAATCTGAGTGGGAACCATGGGAGGAATAAAAAACCCCAGGGAAAGTAAGTTCCAAGCTCCGCGGCAGCACCTCAAACATGGAGCTGTTCACCCCTGCGGGAGCAAGGACAGAGATCAGGGTGGAGGGAATGGCCACCAGTCATCCCCACATGGCTCCCATGCTGAGGAGGAGATTGGAAAATGCTTCCAAGGGCTGTTTGGACTAAAATCTGAATGGGAATCACAGGAGGAATAAAAGACCCCAAGGAAAGCAAAGTCCGGCAGGTCCCAGCCCTGCGGCAGCACCTCGAACATGATGCTGTTCACCCCTGCGGGAGCAAGGACAGACAAGATCAGGGTGGAGGGACACCAGAGCCATCCCCACATGGCTCCCATGCTGAGGAGGAGCTTGGACAATCTTTCCAGGAGTTGTTGGGATTTAAATCTGAATGGGAAACATGGGAGGAATAAGACTCCAAGGAAAGCAAGGTCTGGCAGCTCCGAGCCCTGCAGCAGCACCTCGAACATGGAGCTGTTCACCCCTGGGGGAGCAAGGACAGACAGACTCAAGGTGGAGGGAACAGCCACCAAAGTCATCCCCACATGGCTCCCATGCTGAAAAGGAGGCTGGACAATCTTTCTGGGAGTTATTGGGACTTAAATCTGAATGGGAACCATGGGAGGAATAAAAAACCCCAGGGAAAGTAAGTTCCAAGCTCTGCGGCAGCACCTCGAACATGGAGCTGTTCACCCCTGTGGGAGCAAGGACAGACAGGCTCAAGGTGGAGGGACACCAAAGGACAGAGCCACCAAAGTCATCCCCACACAGCCCCCAGGCTGAAGAGGAGCTTGGAAAACCTTTCCAGAGGTTATTGGGACTTAAATCTGAATGGGAGCCATGGGAGAGTGAAAGACCCCAAGGAAAGCAAGGTCTGGCAGCACCTCGAACAGACATCCCTGAGGGTGAACTGACATCCCTCAGGGTGACCTGACATCCCTCAGGGTGACCTGACATCCCTCAGGGTGAACAGACATCCCTCAGGGTGACCTGACATCCCTCAGGGTGAACTGACATCCCTCAGGGTGACCTGACACCCCTCAGGGTGAACAGACATCCCTCAGGGTGACCTGACATCCCTCAGGGTGAACTGACATCCCTCAGGGTGACCTGACACCCCTCAGGGTGAACAGACATCCCTCAGGGTGAACTGACATCCCTCAGGGTGACCTGACATCCCTCAGGGTGAACAGACATCCCTCAGGGTGACCTGACATCCCTCAGGGTGCTGCCATGAGGTAAAGCCAAAGGAAGCAGCCACCAAAACCAGCTCTGGTATCTCTGCACAGTCCCCACGTCAAGGAGGAGGTTGGACAGAGCATCTCCAGGGACTTAAATCTGAATAGGAACCACAGGAGAACAAAAGACCCCGGGGACAGCGAGCCAAAAGACACAAAACCAGTGTTGTGCTTCCTCTGGGTGGTGGAGCAGGTGAAAAGGTTACTTTTAAAATCCCAAATTAGGTTCACTCAGGGAGCGCCAGCAGGAGGAGCGAGATGTGCTCACACACAGGCAGGGTGACACACGTGCCTCAGAGCCAAAACAATCAGTGCTGATCCCCAGAAACCTGGCAGGAGCCTCCACGGCAGCGTGCCAGCCCACTGACAGGAGCGGCTCCGGGGAAATCACCTTTCTCCAGCCAGAACTTGACATCCTCCTCGCGGGTGTAAATGGCCTCCCTGGCCTCTGCGCAGACGTTGTGGATGTGGGAGCTCAGCTGGGCTGCCTTGCTGAAGTTGACAGCCACGTCCATGCTGAGGTGCTCCAGCCCTCGCACCTCCTCCGCCTGCCTCACCGTCCGGGGGTTTTTCTGCAGGGGAAAATCATCACAGCTTCGATCCTGGGCGCATCTCAGTCCTTACAGATGTGGTGCCAACACCAGGTGTGAGAACAGATGTGCACCTGCGCCCTACCTGGGTGAGAGGCACCTTAAAATAACCTGTTGGTGCTGAAACCACAAGGTGTTACCCTTGCCTGTGGTGGTTTCTCCATGTTTTGTCCTGCTAAGTGGTCCCAGATCAGTCCTGGCCTCACTGGGGCAGGGATTTTCACACCCTCAATACAAATTAGGCTCAACTAAACCCCGACACCAACGAGGCTCAGCTAAATCTGGGTCAATACCACTGATAAACTCAGTTTAACACCAAACCCCTCAAGCAGGAGGGGTGGGCTGAAGAGCTGAGCAGCCAGGCAGGAGCCTGGGGAGGGCATCCAGGCAGGAAAACCCCAAGGATTCCTGGCTGGAGGGGAGGAGGGAGCTTGGACAATCTTTCTGGGGGTTATAGGGACTTAAATCTGAGTGGGAACCACGGGAGGAATAAAAGACCCCAAGGAAAGCAAAGTCCAGCAGGTCCCAGCCCTGCGGCAGCACCTCAAACACGGAGCTGTTCACCCCAGGACAGACAGGATCAGGGTGGAGGGACACCAGAGCCATCCCCACATGGCTCCCATGCTGAGGAGGAGCTTGGACAATCTTTCCAGGGGTTGTTGGGATTTAAATCTGAGTGGGCAGGAAAACCCTGAGGATTCCTGGCTGGAGGGGAGGAGGGAGCCCCGTACCTGGCGCAGCTTCGCCATGGACTCGCTGGGGATGATCTCGTTGCGGTGCAGCCGGGTCACAAAGCAGAGGGCCTGGAACTGGCTCTGGCCCCTCTCCAGCTCCCCCAGGATTAAGGCACGGAAAATCTTCACCTCCTGACACAGAGAGAGAAATAACAAGAGTGAGAGCTGCAAATCTTTGGCACGGGTGAGGTGAACTGAGAGGTCAGGGTCAAAGAGAAAGGCTCCAGCCCTAAAACAAAGCCAGAGGTCTCCTGCTTGTGCTGCCTGAGCACAGGGGGGTGATCCCAGCTCCAATCCCACCCCAAAGCCTGCAGCACAACCCCTGGTGTCTGCAGAGAATGAAGGGTTTTCACAGCCCCACTGTGGCAAGGCCAAATTGCTGCCAGGTCACATCCCACACCCAAGAGCTGAGGGTTCCTGTGCTCTCCCAAGAAGGGAAGCAAAGCCCCAGGGAGCCTCGATTGGTTTTGCTGAGCAAATCTCACACAGCCATCATCATCATCTTCATGCCTTACTGAGTAAGCAGCCCCAGATTTCCCCTGCTGCCTTCCCTCACTTGCTTCTTGACAAGCAGAGAAAAAGTTGCTCATCCCTGAGTGTGTGGAACAGAAGTGAACATGGAATTGTTAAAGGCAGCAGGAGCCATGATGATCAGCTGCAGCTGACTTCCTTTTCTGTCCAGGTCACTAATTTTGTCATTTTCTATAACACGAATTGCATTTCCAGAACCAGCTTGGAAATCAGCCCCAGTTACTTCCTGCAGAGCCACAGAATTCCTTGGCCACCAGCAGGACCCTGTGCCTGATTTCTTTGCAGGGATCAATCCCTGCCTCTGGCTTCAGGGGCAGCCATGGGAATTCTGTGGGAATTTGCCATCCCATCCCACTCCACGGGCTGGAACAGAGAGACCAACCCCTGCCTCTGGCACCTCCTGCAGCCAAACCCTGCACAGAGAGCTGGGCAGACACAGGGGGGGCACAGCTGTGCCAGCTGCTCAGATCCCTCTCCTCCTGTGGATGGCTCACTGCCCTGGCCTCTGCCAGCCTCCCTCTGCCCCAAAAAGGAGCATCTCTCTTTTCCATCCTCCCTCTGCCCTAGAAAGGAGCATTTCTCTTTTCCAGCCTCCCTCTGCCCCAAAAAGGAGCATTTCTCTTTTCCAGCCTCTCTCTGCCCCAGGAAGGAGCATTTCCCTTTTCCAGCCTCCCCCTGCCCCAAAAAGGAGCATCTCTCTTTTCCATCCATCCTCCCCCTGCCCCAGAAGGGGAGCATCTCTCTTTTCCAGCCTCCCCCTGCCTCTTTTCCATCATCCCCCTGCCCCAGGAAGGAGCATCTCTCTTTTCCATCCCCCCTCTGCCCCAAAAAGGAGCATTTCTCTTTTCCAGCTGAGCTTTCCTGCTCACTGAGCCCACTATTTATTTCCTGCCTTCTCTCCCATGCCCAGAGGAGCACCGGGAATGCCATTCAGTGCACATCTGGACAGCTGCAAGAACAGCATTTCCACCCCCCAGGATGGGAGGAATCATCTCACTGCTGCAATTGCTGACTGCACCATGCAGAGCAGGGCACTGAGAAGAAAGAGATTCCAAAAATTCTTGTGAAATCGCTGCAGAATTTTTACTTTTTTTCCCGAGAGGTGTCCCACTGAGGCACTGGAACAATCCACATTCCCCATCCACATTTGGCCCAGCTGCCTTCCAGCTTCCAGCTGGGAGCTCCCCCAGCACGCAGGGCCCGTGGATGAGTGGACTAAAAGCAGCAGCTGACTCTGGCATATTCCTCAGCTGAGGGTTTAATTCCAATTCCCTTTGAACAGGCTGGGAAAAGCAAGCAGGGACAGCCACGTTTTGCATTCAGGCCGAAAACCTCCACAGGCAGGAGATTAAAAACGATGCAGCACTTCCCAGGTTGGAGGCAATTTCTGTAAAATGAGAACGTGCTGAGCAGCTGATTAATCCTCCTGATCCATCTATTTAAGAATTAGCCTTCAGCCAGGCAGCTCTTTCCTCCTCAGGGCTGATGCAGACGAGGAACTCACAACTCCCTCTGCCCAAACTGCCAGGGATTTCCAGAAGGGAGATGCACTGGGGCAGGCTGGGCTGACAATATTCAAACAGCTTTAAAAAAAGCTTTTTATTCAAGGATCTGGCATTCTGAGGGGGGAAAATCCCACCTTTAGCTGGACCTTGCAGTGACCACTCTGTCCTGAGCAAAACCAGACTCTTCTCTTGCCTGGCTTCGGTCCCTCTCTCCCTGCAGCCCCAGGTGGAGCAAGAACCAAACCAGGCTGCTTCAAAAAGATTCCAGAGGGAAAAAGAGCTTTACTAAGCAGACAGGACTCAGTTTCTTCATGCACAAAAGGCCCTTCTTTAGTCACAAAGCTCATATTTACAGGAAATATCAGAAGGAATGTGTCAGACTTAATTGGCTAACAATACACTTATTTATTTGTGTGTATTGGTCAGTAAATGGCCAGGCTGTATGTCTGTCAGATCTCTGTATTTGGTTATAGAGAGTTGGTTTATATATTTTAAAGTTTATATATTTTAGGTAATTTCTATATTTATATTTTATATAATATATATATAAAATTTATGATGATAATTATAAATATCATAGTCATTATAATATATATTTATATATTTATACATTTATGTTTACATATAATTTTATTTGTTTCTATTTATATTGATATTTTATTCATAATGTTTCTATATTTACAAGTTAATATATATTATTTATATATTATATATATTATATATTTTTTATATATATATATAATATATATATTTTAAAGAGTTAATCTGCGTAGTTTATATATTTTCTTCACTGATTCTCATGGGACAGATTTATTGCTTATGCAGGTACAAACTTATTTTTCTTACTAGAATAGGTTGTTCACTGCCTTTATTCTTATGATTTTTTCCTTATGGGAACTTATAAGGAACTTAAAAGCTAAAGCTAGCTTAGCTAGAATAGCAGGGCCTAAACCATATTTTATAAAATATAAAATATTTATAAAATAAATAGATATACATATAAAATATTTATAAAATAAATAGATATACATATAAAATATTTATAAAATAAATATTAGTAATAACATAAAATATAAAATATTTGATATTATTTCTATATGTATGTAACAAAGAGGCACCAAAGCTTTCCCCAAAGCTTGGAGAGCACCTTCCCCTCCCCAGCCTCCTTTTCCCAGCAGGAAAAGCAGTGAATCACTGCCAAGGTGGGTACCCAGCCAAGCAGCAAACAGCAGCCTGAACTCCATGTTCCTGCAGAATTTCCCAGCAGGGAACAAGTCCCAGCAGAGCAGAGTAGAGAGGGACTCTCCAGAGAACTCAGGGTGGGGAATCCTCAGCCCTGAGTGGGGCAGTGACACCTGGGGATGGGTGACAAACCCTGCAGGGGACAGCCAGCCCTGCAGCAAGGCCACAGCGGCTGCTCAGGGCAGCAGGGAAAGCAGTGCTCCCAAAATCCTGCTGTTATATCATGGAAATCAGTGCTCCCATTCCCAAAATCTGCTGTTACACCATGGAAATCAGTGCTCCCACTCCCAAAATCTGCTGTTACAGCACAGGGATCAGTGCTCCCAAAATCCTGCTGGTTCAGCACAGAAATCAGTGCTCCCATTCCCAAAATCCTGCTGTTTCAGCAGGGATATCAGTGCCCCCACTCCCCAAATCCCAGTTTCAGCAGGGATATCAGTGCCCCCACTCCCCAAATCCCAGTTTCAGCAGGGATATCAGTGCCCCCACTCCCAAAATGCCACTGTTACACAATGGAAATCAGTGCTCCCACTCCCAAAATCCCGCTATTTCAGCACAGAAATCAGTGCTCCCACTCCCAAAAAATCCCATTGTTACAGCATGGAAATCAGTGCTCACAAAATCCCACTGTTTCAGCAGGGATATCAGTGCTCCCACTCCCAAAATCCCAATTTCAGCAGGGATATCAGTGCTCCCATTCCCAAAATCCCAGTTTCAGCAGGGATATCAGTGCCCCCACTCCCAAAATCCCAGTTTCAGCAGGGATATCAGTGCCCCTACTCCCCAAATCCCAGTTTCAGCAGGGATATCAGTGCCCCCACTCCCCAAATCCCAGTTTCAGCAGGGATATCAGTGCTGCCACTCCCAAAATCCCAGTTTCAGCAGGGATATCAGTGCTGCCACTCCCAAAATTCCAGTTTCAGCAGGGATATCAGTGCTCCCATTCCCAAAATTCCAGTTTCAGCAGGGATATCAGTGCTCCCACTCCCAAAATCCCGCTGTTTCAGCAGGGATATCAGTGCCCCCACTCCCAAAATCCCGCTGTTTCAGCAGGGATATCAGTGCTCCCACTCCCCAAATCCCAGTTTCAGCAGGGATATCAGTGCTCCCATTCCCAAAATCCCAGTTTCAGCAGGGATATCAGTGCTCCCACTCCCAAAATCCCAGTTTCAGCAGGGATATCAGTGCTCCCATTCCCAAAATCCCAGTTTCAGCAGGGATATCAGTGCCCCCACTCCCCAAATCCCAGTTTCAGCAGGGATATCAGTGCTCCCATTCCCAAAATCCCAGTTTCAGCAGGGATATCAGTGCCCCCACTCCCCAAATCCCAGTTTCAGCAGGGATATCAGTGCTCCCATTCCCAAAATCCCACTGTTTCAGCACAGAAATCAGCTCTCCCAAAATCCCACTGCTGCCTGTGCCTGCCCAAGGCACTCCCAAGGAGGAGCAGGGAAATCCTCCAGCTCCTTCCCTCCCCAGCCTGCCCTCACCAGAGGCTGGCTGTCATCTGGGGGCGAGAGCAGCTCAGCCCCCCCTGCCTGGGGATTTTTTCCAGCAGGGATTTACAAGCCTGTGTGGTCCAGCTCCCAGCCCAGCAACGAATCCACGAATCGAGCGGAGCAAAGCAGTTCCCAGGGAAATAAATCACTTCAGTGCCTTCCTCCTGCCAAGTTTCTCTCCCCTAAGGACATCAGTGCTGCTGTGGGGACCCAGTTTTGTCTTTGCAGTGGCACAGGGGAGGAGGAGGATGTGCTGCTGGGGACAGGGGGTGACACCAGCACGGCTGGGCTCAATCCTGCGCTGCTGTCGGCAGCCTTTGCCCCAGGGATGGAGCACAGCTGGCCAGAATTCCAGGAGTTTGCACGGCACAGGGAACTCAGTGCTGCATCCACAGCCGGGGTCCAGCCAGCTGAGCTACCCTGAATGGGTGGGGATTGTGGTTTTTAACCCCTCTGTCTCTGGAATGGAGAATTTGGATGTGCTGCCTCTTATATTCAGGTATCTGAAGAGGCAGATCAAGGATGGGCTGGGAGAGGGCAATAAAAAGCAAATTTTCTGAGCAATAAATACAATTCTACCGAGTAACAAACACCAGGGTGTTTCAATGACCCCTCCCAAAGACTCCTGAACGTCCCTCAGTTCCTACTTTTGGTATCTGTTCAGAGAAGAAGCTCCTTTCCAAACCACACAGATAAAATCCGTGGTCAGATGCTTCCCGTGCCAGCTGGTGATTTGTCACCTAACACGTGGCCCCCTGGCATGAGGAAATTCTGACACCACCACCCCAAAAACATCCCACAGCAGCTTTATCAACACAGAAAGGACTGGCAGTGCAAGGGTTAAAGCTTCCTCCCTCGTGTTTCCAAGCCCAACTTTTCCAGCAATGGAAAGGGAAGAGAAACTTCTCCCTATCTTTGTGCTGACCTTGAAATAAACCCACCCACTTTGTTCTCAGGCCGTGTTTAACAACTGGCAACCTCACTCCACTCCAACCAGACACCACACTCAGGGTTGCTGAGCCCCCTCATTTTTTTTTTTTGCAATTAAAAATTTGATTTTTTGCAATACATTTTATGCCTGACCACAGAAAAAGAAGGGTTTTCATTCCCTTCTTTCAAACTACAAGAAAAGAAGGGGGCACCCCTGCTCTGGCCAGAAAATGAGCCCAGTTTGAACTCTCACTGCCCAGTTTGTGCTGCACCAAGGAGAAAATAACCTGGTGTGCTCTGAGGACACAGCTCCAGCTCTGGAGGCAGGCAGGGATGGAAGAGCAAAGAAAATCCCAGTCCTGTGGAAGCCCCAGGCACTGCTCAAGTCCCACCAGTGTCAGAGCAAAGCAATGAACAATGATCTCATTTAGCTCCTTTCTTCTCCAGCCCCTGGTCTGGCAACCACAAACTGCCAGCAGAGAAAAAAAATAAAAAATAATTAAAAAAAAAAAAGCAAATAAACCCCTGACTTTGGACAAACCCCCTGCAGTTTGAGCCAGAGGAATGGAAAAATCATTTGTGGAAAAACCCCAGCATCCTGGCCACATCATCAGGCTCAAGGGCAGCAGACAACAACCCCAGCTGCTTTTGGGAGCACGCAGAGCCCCACGACCTCCAGAGCGGGCGGGAGTTGTGCAATTTGAGCGAGAGGAGCAGCAGGGCAGAGCAGGAACTGTCTGGGTGCAGCTGCAGCAGGTCAGAGGGGGAAGCCCGGCCAGGCTGCTGCCTGCTCACACATTACTCACCTCACCACAAAGCAGCTCCCCGCTCCTTTATGTTCCCCTGGCTTTTCCCTGCTGTTTCCCAGAGTCAGGCCCCAGCTGCCCTAAAACTGAGGGTCAGGAATGCACTTCTGCGAGTTGGATGCTTGCAAAGCCCTCCAGGGACCAGCACTTCCAGCAGGGGCTGTGGAGCTCAGGATTTAACCCAGAGAGCCCCAACCCAGAAGAAATTCAGCTCAGTAAGGATGGGAGGGGGAGAGGATGTAGCACACACTCAGTGGGGTTTGTGGGTCAGCCCTGAGCTCTCAGGAGGAGCTGAAGCAAATGAAAAATGCTGAAAAAATCACCAGGTCACACCCCAGGTTCCCAAAGGACCTGCCTAGAGGATCTGCAGGGAGTTTGGATTTCCCTGGCCTGGGAATGTGCAAGTTTGCAATCAGAGCCCTTCCTAACCTCCCTGCTGTGCCATGGTTTGCAACTATTTAATATTTTCTTTAATAGGAGTCACAGGGCTGCTTCCCTGCACATGTGCTGGAGTATTTGAAACGTGCCCCATTTGAAATATGCCACCACTTCCAAAATCACCATGCTGGCACCTCAGGGAGGAAAAGGGACAAAGGGACACCTGAGGGGCTCGCAGGGAGACTGAGATTGAATAGGGAAGAGGCACCAGAACAATCCCTGGCAAAAAGGCTCCAAGGTTCACAGCAGGCTGGGACACAGCACCTTCCTATCTCATGGGTCTGGGCTTCCTCCTGCTGCAAAGCAAAGTCCACCTGAGCAAAGAGCCAGGACGGGGGGTTGGAATGAAGATAACACAGCCGTGCCACCCGGGGCAAACTGTGCTTCCCTGGGCAGTGGGAGCTCCCTGCCTCCAGCCAGGCTCGGCATCTCCATGGGATGTGTGGGATTTGGGGATTCAGCTCAGCAGCATCACCTCCCTGACTGCGGGCTGGGAGCAGAGGGTGCAGGGCTGTGCTCAGACCTGACCGCTGCCAGTCACACCAGTGAGCCCACAAAGACAGCAGGGACCCACCTGAGGGATCAGCTGTACCCCATGGCACCGTGGAGAGACATCCCAGAGCTACAGCAGGGCATGGACACCCCCACACCAGAGCCAGGACACCCCCAGATCTCCCCAGCCCTGCCCCTGCTCCCTGCCTGGCTGCGCTGAGCCTGCCCCGCAAAACTCCGAGGAATTGTGCAAAACTCCGAGGAATTCTGCAAAGCTGTGCTGCTCACAACTCAGGCAGGAGCACCAGAGCTGCTGGACTCGGCTGGGAAGCTGCTGCCCGTCCCCACTGGGATCTTTCAGCCTCTGTTTCCAGCGTGGAGGCAGCTCCGGCACAGGTGTGACACCGGCGGGGACAGCAAGCCTGGCTCACTGTCCTGGAGCTGCGCCGGAGAGCTCAAACAAAGCCCCCGACGTGCGAGAGGATGGATGGATGGATAGATGGATGGATGGGCTTCTCCCTGTGCATTCCGAGGGTCCTTCTGGCTCCTGGACCCCCAGTCAAGATTCTCCAGCTCCCGAGTTGGGATGGACTCGGATGTGGAGGGAGGACGGGAAGGATCGCCACCCCCAGCGCTCATCCCACAAAAAAGCACTCACGGAGTGCACGAAAAGCCCTGACCAGACCCTCCCGCGGGGTGCCAGGGGCCAGCGCTCCCATCCCGCAGCCTTTACCTTCCTCCAGCCCCGCCGGCACCACCGCGGGACCCCGCGGCACCCGGGGATGCTCTCCCAGCTCCGCTCTTATCCGAAACCCCCGGGATGCTCTCCCAGCTCCGCTCTTATCCGAAACCCCCGGGGATGCTCTCCCAGCTCGGTCCCTGCCCGAAACACCCGGGGATGCTCTCCTTGCTCTCCTCGCTCCATACCGGTCTGAACCCCCCGGGGATGCTCTCCCAGCTCCGCTCTTATCCGAAACCCCCGGGGATGCTCTCCCCAGGTCGCTCCCTGCCCGAAGCCCCCGGGGATGCTCTCCCCCGTCCCGTACCTGTCTGAAATCCGCCGTGAGCGTGACGAGGGCGCCGTCGGCCGCCCTTAGCTCCAGGCTGACGCAGTCGGCGCCGCTGTCGGCCTGCAGGCTCTCCTCCGTCACTTGCCCGCCGGGCAGCCGCACCCGCACCCGCAGCTCTGCCCGCGCCGCGGGGCCGGGCAGCGGGGCCAGCGCCAGCCACAGCAGCGCGGGCAGCGCCGGCAGCCGCGGCCGCGGGCCGCGCATCCCCCCGCGCCCCGGGCTCAGCGCAGGGCGCGCATGGGGCGGGGGGCGCGGGCGGAGCGCGGAAGGCGGCGGGGGAAGGCGGCCCCGCCGCGCCCCCGGCCCCGCGGCGGCGGCTCGCTCGCCCGGCTCATTCAGCGCCCGCCCGCTCGCTCCGGCCGTCCCGCCGTCCGTCCGTCCGTCCCTCCCTCCCTGCGCGGGCTCTGCCCTCGCCCCCCGCCCGTCACTTCCCCCCCGGACCCGGGACGGCCCCGCCGAGCAGCGCCCGCCCCGTCGTTAAAGGAACAGCGCCGGGCCGGCGGGGGAGCGGCGAGCGGCGGCCGAGCCCAGGCTGCGCACGTGGATCCATCACCCAGAGCCCGGGATGAGCACATGGATCCATCAAACAGCCCTGGATGAGCACATGGATCCATCAAACAGCCCTGGATGCACACATGGATCCATCACCCAGAGCCCTGGGGAGTACATGGATCCATCACCCAGAGCCCGGGATGAGCACATGGATCCATCACCCAGAGCCCTGGGGAGCACATGGATCCATCACCCAGAGCCCTGGGGGAGCACATGGATCCATCACCCAGAGCCCGGGATGAGCACATGGATCCATCACACAGAGCCCAGGCTGAGCACATGGATCCATCACCCAGAGCCTGGGATGAGCACATGGATCCCTCAAACACAGCCCAGGCTGTGCACATGGATCCATCAAACAGCCCAGGATGCACACGTGGATCCATCAAACACAGCCCTGGCCCCGTGGATCCATCATCCAGAACTCCTTGAACACCTCCAGGGATGGGGCAGCCGCAGTGAAATACACTCAGAGTTTTCTGAACGTGTTCTTGCCTCAAGTCAATGGATATTGATGTGATTCCTCAGGCTCCCGGTGCCACAGCTCTGGTGTGAGCCATGCTGGAGGCATCCCCGTCCCTGAGGATGTAACTGGGACCCCTTCAGAGTCCCTCTCCCAGAAATGGGGGACCTGGGTTACTTCAGAGCCTGCACTCGCTCTCCAAACGCCCCCAATGTGCCCTTCACCTTCCCTGTGATCATTTCCAGATGGGCAGATGCTGCTGAAGGGCCCCTTTGATTTCAAAAGGTCTCTCTGCAAACACAAAGGTCACCGTGGCAGCAGGATCAGGGCATTGCAGAAAGAGCTTTGTGAGGAGGAGCACAGAAATAAATGGAAACATCCATTTAAAGCCACGCTTCCAGGCAGGGAGATCACTCTTGTCCAAATAGTGCTTTTTGTGTGACCTCACACAAGCTTTAACCCTAAATTTTCACAGCTCCCCTCAAGCAAAATTGGCTCCTTGAAACGTTTTTCAGGACAATAGCGGCGCTGAAAATAAGAGAAGGAAAAGTTAAGAGGTGGAAAGGAGGGAGGAAAGCAATGGATACAAAAAGAGAGGGAGGGCCCAGAAGGTAGGAAGGCACAGAAAGATCCTCATGACAAAAGCTGCAAAAGGAGAAGGCCCCACTCACACAGTGAATTTATTCAGAGGAGATTATGCAAAAAACCAGGAGGATCCCAGCAGGGGCTGGAGGGAAGAGCCATGAGGCCAGTGGGCACAAACAACCCTCAGAGGACCTCCAGCCAGAGAGTTCCTCTCATCCCAGATCTGGAATCCCCATCCCTGTGGCCCTGGGGCTGATTCAGATTTATCTGAGCCCTGGATTCTGGGGTGTCAGAGGTGATTTGGGAGCGTCCCTGGCTGCCTGGGAGTACAGGGTGTTCTTTTCCTCCTGGTAGCTCCCAGAGCAGAGGAAATCATCAGTTTGGCTCAGCAGCTTGCCAGGAAGGCTGGAGTGCTCCTGCAGATTGTGGTTCTGACCTGGGAATGGTGGGTGTGAGCCCAGCCCCAGAAATAAATGGACACACAGATAAGAAATACAGACAGGGGATTAAAAATGCTGGCAGGACACAGAATTAAAGAGCAAGGAGCTGTTTGGGAGGTAGCAGGGAGCAGGGAAGCAATCAGGGAGCACGGGAGGGACGGCTTTGCTGAGGTTTGGAAGGGACTGGAAGGTGCCAAGGGACAGAGTGGTCAGCAGGTGACAGTGAATGCCTGAAGAGCAATGCAGCTGCACGACTTTGGGACAGGTCTGAGCGGCCAAACCAAGGCTTGGCTGCCTTTCTGTGTGGATGGAATCTCCTCTGAAGCCCAGGGAAGGTGAAATATTCCCCACAGCTCAACGTACCCCCGGCAGGATCAGCCCGACTGCCTGTTAATGACCTGCGCCAAGATTTTCTGGTATGTGAGCACATTGCAGCTTTTCACCGGGAGAAAACTTCCATTAAAATGCCTCAGCCACGAGGTTGAGGGGGGAAAATGTGCTGTTAAAATCCCAGCTGAGCTCTGCTGTGCAGTTCCAGTGCGTGGGAGCAGGGAGGTGCAATCTGACCCAGGGCTTGCCTCGGTGCCTCCGCCATCCCCGGGGAAAACCACGGGGATTTGGCCAAGCTCCAAATCTTCGCTGCCTCTTCCCCAGCTCAGAGCTGGGTTTGCAGAAGCTCCGTGGCACCTTGGAAAATGTGAAAAACGCCAATCAATTGTTTTTAAAATTTGTAAAGTTTAATAGTAATTAAATGGTTATAAAAGTAGTAATACAATTAGAGTGATAATAATTTGGACAATTTGGATTAGGACAACATGAGAGAATAGAGTTACAGATGTCCAGGTACCTTTTCTGGGCAAAATAAGCCCGAAAAAGGCCCCACATTAACAGAGGATTAACCCTTAAAACCACAGCCTGTTGCATATTCACACACCTC
Source organism: Fringilla coelebs (assembly GCF_963513975.1). NCBI lineage: Eukaryota > Metazoa > Chordata > Aves > Passeriformes > Fringillidae > Fringilla > Fringilla coelebs. Next base: position 2,407,292 of record NC_140051.1, on the reverse strand, counting down.
ACACATGGTGCATCAATTCCATCCACACACAGGATTCTGGCTGGGCAGTGCCAGCTTCTTCCTCTGAATCCTGACGGAGTCATCCTGCCAGAGCAAGGCTGGAAGGAGTTTGTTTTGTCTGATAATGGAGCAATAAATTCTTTTTCTCTGAAAGATTCAGGTGTCCTGTGGCTGCTAGCTCGATGTGAGTCCTTTCTAAACCCTCCCTAGCCTTAAACCTCTCCCCTAAACCTCCCTGAGCCTTAAAGATCCAGCCTAGACCCTCCCCTAGCCTTAAAGATCCAGCCTAAACCCTCCCTGAGCCTTAAAGATCCAGCCTAAACCCTCCCTCTCAACGTGATTCATTAGTTGTTTTTTTTTTTTTTAATGAGCACAGCACCCTGGCTTGGTCAGGGCATGGAGGAGAGGGACAGGGCAGCACCAAAGCTGCTGCACCCACCTGGTCTGTCCCTGCCAGGTGTTCAGCAGCAGGGTCTGTGTGGGATCCCAGGAAATTCCTCTGGCTGCCCTGGGGGACTCGAGACCCTGGCAGGGGCTTGGAGACCTTGGCACAGAGTCAAAACCACCTGTGCCTTTGATTTTAGCCCTTGGAAAAAAACAATTCCAACCTTCTATGAGGATTCACAAGCCATGAAGGTTTAAGCAGAAGATAGTTAGTTTGTTACAAGATAGAAAAGTAGGATTTTGAGTTTTTAGAATGGGAGTTCAGAGGCCAGGATGGAGGGATTTGGGTGTGTCTTGTCCTTCTTCCTTCTTCTTCTTCTTGGCCTCCATGTTCTGGGTGATGTTGGCACTTTTGGGTTGGTTTAGAGTAGAAGCTCACTGTCTGACACAGGTGATTGGGAAGCTATGGTAAATAATGTACATGTAGTTTTTAGTATAAAAGATAACACCAGTGTGCCTCAACCCAACCTGCTGAACAGACCTCAGCAGGCCAGAGAAAGAATTTCATAGATAAGGAACAATAAACAACCTCGAGAACGAGACCAGAAGAATTTTGACTCCTCCTTCAGCTGCTGGGCTGGGAAAAGACTCTCTGAGACATCTGGGGGTCATCCTGGCCACAGAGACCCCCGAGGGTTCAGAACAGACCAGCAGTGCCCCCAAACATGGCAAGCAGCAAAGCCCTGGCCCTGCTGGGGCTGGGCAGCAGGATGGAGCTGATGGAGGGGTTCTGCCTGTGGGTCACCACGGGTTTCTGTCCCCTGCCCTGGCCCCAGCAGGTTTATTTCCCTGCCTGAGCTCGGAGCTCCTTCCAGCGCTGGTAACTGCTTGCACAGATGGAGTTCAGGGCAGGAATGTGAAGCCAAAGGGGAGGAAACCCAAAGTTTTGGTTGTGCTCTGCAAACCCCACTCAGATCTGAAGTCTTCCAAATCAAAACCCACCAAGAACAAGCTTTTACTGCCTGCACAGTGCCTGAATTTCACATTTTGTTTACTCTGGTGTTAATCCCACCTCCAGTTGGTGTAACTGAGGTCAGGGGTCAGGCCCAAACGTTCTGCCTTGAGCTCTTTAATCTCCCATCCTTCATTTTTGGTGCTTTTAAAGCTACACGAAAGAACCATCAGTGCTTTTTGAAGGATTCAATCCAAGCAAGTATTTTGGGGAGCTGAACACACAAAACCCAGCTATTTGCCATTGTTCCCAGCACTACAGAACTGAAAGAGCTCAGGGAGAGTTAATTGGATTTTTTTTTTTTCACTCTCCTGGTCCCCCAACTTGTAGACTAAATCCCAGCTATTATCAGGAATATTACTACCAAGGACCTGTGGCTTGATCTGAAGCCCTGGGAAAGGATTTGTGTTGTGGTGTTCAGCAGAGACCTTACTGTTGCAGAAAGGAATCAGGTTTTGAGTCATTTCTCATTAATTAAAAGCATTTCCACCTCCCTTCCGAGCGTTCCCTGCTGCCCCTCCTGAATGCCCTCCTTTCCTTGGCAATTACATAAACCAAGCTCCTGAAAGGGGGTGAAAAAACAGCTTTAGTGGCTTAGAACAATGCCCAGCATCTCCTGGCTCTGACCTGGTTACCACCCTATTCTCTGTCCTGGGCAATTAAGGGGTTGAGCAGTGCAGCAGCCTGGGTGTAATTAAATGAGCAGAGCACTGGGAAGTTGATGGAGTGCTTTAAAGCTGCTGCAGATGCTCGTCCGGAGATGTTGTCCTGATTAGAACCACGTTAATTGGGATTCCACGCTCTTTGATGCAGCTGCAGGGAGGCTGGGAAGGGCAGCAGGGGAAGGGCAGCAGTGGGGGAGGTTTTTGGGGTGTGCAGGAGGGGTTCTGCCCCTTTTCTCCTGCATCAGTTCGTGAGGAGGGACTCAAGAGCACAAACCTGGTGTTACCTGGTTCAGGAGGAAGAGGGGAATTATTGAATTTGGAGGGTCCCCCGTAGCAGGGAGGAAAGATGAATCTGACTCTCTGTTCTCAGAAGGCTCATTTATTATTTTATGATATTATATTATATCAAAGAATGCTATACTAAACTGTACTAAAGAATACAGAAAGGATACAGAGAAGGCTAAAAAGATAATAATGAAAACTCCTGACTCTTTCCAGAGTCCTGACACAGCTTGGCCCCAGCTGGCCAAAGAGTCAAAACAATTCACAGCAGAATCCAATGAAACAATCACCTGTGGGTGAACAATCTCCAACCACATCCCAAGGCAGCAAAATACAGGAGAAGCAATCAGATAATTATTGTTTTCCTTTTTCTCTGAGGCTTCTCAGCTTCCCAGGAGTAAAGTCCTGGGCCAAGGGATTTTTCAGAAAACGTGTCTCTGACAGGGAAGTGCCACGAAATAATCATTCTGAAGCCCCAGCACACAATCCATGTGAGGATCCCTCACAGGGCTCCCAAAGCCCTGGATTGTGGGAGCTGGTGGAGGTCACCCAGCCAAAACTGGGCTGCCCTTTCTTAGGAATGCCAAGAGAGCTGGGAGGCTCTGCTCCTCCAGGAGACACTTCAGAGTTCCCACTGAGGGTGTGGATTTGGGAAGTACAAGGAGATTATTGGAAATAAATCTCCCTCGTGGTCAGCACTCGTCCTTAGATGAGCAAAGGCTCCTCTGTGGATGCCTCCTGTGGCACTGGAGATTTGGGCATGTGCCCCTTTTGCCCCTCTGCTGAGGGCAGAAGTTGTACCTGAAGGGTTGAATTCCCATTCCCTTTGTCTTTAAGTCAGGCTTGGTGCTCCTGATTTCCCTTTTCTGTCCCGCTCCCACAGCCCTGCTCCTTCCCTGCACATCTGGATCCAACTACCCAGCAGCAGGATCCCTGCAGCACATTCCTCCCCTCCCTCCTGCCTCTGTGCTGCTCACAGAGGGAACAAGCACAAAGAGGGGGAGGTCAGAGAGAGAAAAAGGAGAGCAGGGCATGATGGAGAGGTTGGAAGTTGAAATGTTTTTTTTTCTTTTCCTTTCCTGGATTCAGCTCTCAGCCTGTGTGTCTCTCAAATGCTGCAGGAATTCAGGAATCCCATTAAACCACACTGGAAAAAAGCCTTCTGGAGCTGCCCCCGTGCCTGGAAGTGTTCAAAGCCAGGGTTTGGAGCAGTCTGGTTTGGTGGAAATGGGACAAAATGAGTTTTAATGTGCCTTGCAACCCAGACTGTTCTGGGTGCTCTGAAAGCTGCCCTGAGTGGGCAGAGGGAAAACCTGCCAGGCGTTTGCAGGGATGGAAAGGTTTGGGAAGGTTTTGGAAAGGTGGGAAGCTGTGCAGGGATCTCCCAGAGCCCAGTACCCCACTGGGGGAGTGCAGACCCCTGGGCACGCAGAAAGCTCCGTGCTGCTTTTGGGAATGAAGCAATGCAGGAAGCCAAAGTTCATGAAAGTGCATCAGCTCCTGCCCTCGGCGTGTTTGGAGATAAAAACGGGCAAGGTCTGGGAGCAGCAGCTGCTCTGAGCCCTGGATCACATGCTGCCATGAAAACAAGCAAATCTCCTGCTGGGAACATCTGAAATAACAGCCCCAGGGACAGACAGCCTGCAGGGGGGAAGGAGCTTTCATGTCTCCTCCAACCCAAACCATTCCATGTCTCCTCCAACCTGACCCATTCCATGTCTCCTCCAACCCAAACCATTCCATGCATCCTCCAACCCAAACCATTCCATGTCTCTTCCAACCCAAACCATTCCATGTCTCTTCCAACCCAAACCACTCCAACCCAAACCATTCCATGTCTCCTGCAACCCAAACCATTCCATGTCTCCTCCAACCTGACCCATTCCATGTCTCCTCCAACCCAAACCACTCCAACTCAAACCATTCCATGTCTCCTCCATCCCAAACCACTCCAACCTGACCCATTCCATGCCTCCTCCAACCCAAACCATTCCATGTCTCCTCCAACCCGAACCATTCCATGCCTCCTCCAACCCGAACCATTCCATGTCTCCTCCAACCCAAACCATTCCGTGTCTCTTCCAACTCAAACCATTCCATGTCTCTTCCAACCCAAACCACTCCAACCTGACCCATTCCATGTCTCTTCCAACCCAAACCATTCCATGTCTCCTCCAACCCAAACCATTCCGTGTCTCTTCCAACTCAAAACATTCCATGTCTCCTCCATCCCAAACCACTCCAACCTGACCCATTCCGTGTCTCTTCCAACCCAAACCATTCCATGTCTCCTCCAACCTGACCCATTTCCTGTCTCCTCCAACCCAAACCATTCCATGTCTCCTCCAACCTGACCCACTCCATGCCTCCTCCATCCCAAACCATTCCATCATCACCGTGCTGCCTCTCCAAGCATCCCCTGCGCTCCCGAGGAATCCAGGCAGGAGATTGTCACAGACACATTTTATCAAAAATCCTTTTGTTAGGATCTTTTCTCCTGAGAAGCTGAGGAGCTTCAGCTTCCCCACGTTTTGCTGCTTTGGAATGTGATTTGGAGAATTGTTTACCCAGCGTGTGAAATTGTTTTTACTTGATGACCAATGACAGACACCTGTGTCGAGGCTGTGAGCAGCCACAAGATTTTATTATCATTCCTTTCTATTCCTTGCCAGCCTCCTGATGAAATCCCCTCTTCTATTCTTTTAGTATAGTCTCAATATATCATTTTCTTTTAATATAATATATATAATAAAATAATAAATCAGCCTTCTGAAAGATGAAGTCAGGATTCTCATCCCTTCCCTCATCCTGGGACCCCTGGAACACTCCCCACAGGAGATGCTCCCCACCACATCCCTGCTGCTGCTGGCACGGGAGGGGTTAATTCAAACCAGCACAGTTTAGGCTGGAATGATTCCTGTGGAAATTAAAGGGAGGAAAAAAAAATCCTCCAAGTGGTGAATTTTTAACTGGGAGGCTGACCAAGGAGCAGATAAAGCAATGCCAGTGTGGAGTTAATATCCTTTAAATAAAAAGGATGTGAATTTTCTGTGCCTGGTGTGAGATATTATAAATCTCAGTGAAGCCCTCAAATTCTAAAAGGATATAAATCTAATTAAAGTGATATAAATCTAACAGGGGAAATGCACTGTAAATCCAGCCAAAGTGATATCCATCTAAGGAAAGCAATGCAAATGCACCAGAAACACCATAAATAAAATCAAAGCACGAGAGGAGATGTAACGGAAGCAATCTGAACCCTAAATCAAGTGCTAGAAATACAGCAGGATGATCTAAAACTAATTAAAGTGATTTATAAAATGGACATTTGGAGAAGAATCACGACCCTCAGAAGAGGAGAAGAGCTGGAGAGGGGGACCAGGAGAGGTTTATGAGCAATAAAAACACAAAGAATCAGCCAAGGTTAATGAGGTGCTGTGCTCCAGCTGCAGAAAGGGGCAGGGAAGCTCCTCTGCCCACAACTCTGAATCCCATTTTGAGCCACATATTATTTTTTCAATAATAAATTGGAAATTATATTATTTATATTAATTTTCCAATAATGTCCGGAATTCTGAGCCACATTTCACAGGTCAAGGCAGTGAAATGGGGAAGGTTTGGTGGGGTAAATGGTGAAAATAATGCCATTTTTTGCATGCAGGAGAAGCCAGAAATCCTCCAGCCCAAGGTCCTGGGAGCTGTGGGGGATCCTCAGCCGAGCAGGGATTTGTGGCAGCTCAGGAGAACTCAGCCAGCACAGCCCTGACATTTCCCCCTGACTCATTCCCAAATTTTCCAGTGTACAGTGAAACAACAAAAAGAAAATGAAGGATTTGGGGATTTTCTCCACCCCCTTCCCCTCCTGTGTTTAAAGGCAGAACTGTCCCAGATCTGCTGTCAGAGACAAGCAGATACAGTGGGGACTATTTTTGCCTTAAACTTGAAAAATCTCATTTGTAGTTTCCATTTTCCTGCACTTGCACATAAAATTAGTTCCTAAAGGTCTTTTTTAATTTTTTTTTCTTTCACCGAAGTGATGCAATAATTGACCTAATCCAGCCACAATCCAAATAATCACAATCAATAATGCTGTTTGTCTTTGGGGGGAAAAAAAAAATCAATTCCAGAAAATAACCAGGTCTGCTTAAAATTCTGGCTGCCTTTAGCAAAAAGAAAGTATTTTCATTCTGAATAATAAAGCACCCTCAGTTCAGCTTTACAATTGTGCTTTTCCCTTCCAATCTTCCTCCACAGTGCCATATGTTTTATTCTTGCAATTCTAACATTTTCTCGTGCTTGAAATTCATTTGGCATTTGAGCATCTGCAGTGGCCTGAATTTATTTTTTTTTTTTTTCCCAGAGCAAAAGAAAATATCTATTTTGTGGAAACTCACTGGGAAGCAGCAACCCCCTCCCCAAACCCCCAACCTCAACAATTTATATTCAAAAATCAGCCTGGAGGCTCCCAAACCCTGCTGTAACCCCAAACCCTTTTCCAGCTCACAAACCCTTTTCTGGATCCCAATCCTGCTCCTATTCCCAAACCCTCCTGCAGCTCCCAGCCCTGTTTCCAGCTCCCAAACCCTGCTCTTATTCCTGAACCCTGTTGAAGCTCCCAAACCCTGCTCGTGTTCCCAAATTTGTCTTAACTCCCAAACCCCTCTGTAATTCCTAAACCCTGCTCCAGCTTCCAAACCATTTTTCAGCTCCCAAACCATTTCCAGCTCCCAGCTCCTTTCCCAGCTCCCAGCCCCTTTCCCAGCTCCCAAACCCTTTCCCAATTCCCAAACCCTCTCCCAGCTCCCAAACCCTTTCCCAATTCCCAAACCCTTTCTCATCTCCCAAACCCTTTCCCAGCTCCCAATCCCTTTTCTCATCTCCCAATCCCTTTCCCAATTCCCAATCCCTTTTCTCATCTCCCAAACCCCTTCCCAGCTCCCACTCTCTTTCCCATCTCCCAATCCCTTTCCCAGCTCCCAATCCCTTTCCCAATTCCCAATCCCTTTCCCATCTCCCAAACCCCTTTCCCATCTCCCAAACCCTTTCCCAGCTCCCAGTCCCTTTCCCATCTCCCAAACCCTTTCCCATCTCCCAGTCCCTTTCCCATCTCCCAAACCCTTTCCCAATTCCCAATCCCTTTCCCATCTCCCAGTCCCTTTCCCAGCTCCCAATCCCTTTCCCAATTCCCAGTCCCTTTCCCAATTCCCAGTCCCTTTCCCAGCTCCCAGTCCCTTTCCCAGCTCCCAGTCCCTTTCCCAGCTCCCAGTCCCTTTCCCAGCTCCCAGTCCCTTTCCCAGCTCCCTGCTGCCGTTATCCCGGAGCCAGCCCAGCCTCCCCATCTCCCTGTCCCCAGCCCCGGCTGCTGTCCCCACGGGCAGGAGATGGAGGCAGGCCAGGGGACAATCTGTTCCTCATTGAGGTCATCCTGCAGCTTCTGCTGATGTGGCGTTTGGGGGATGGAGCAAGGCAGAAAAGCAGAACCAAATAAATAATCCATGATCCCTTCCTCAGATAAAGCAGGAGAAGCACGAGGCCAGCCAAGGAAACCAAACTCTTCCAGGTGACCCTTTACCCTGCTCCCACACCACTGGGGGAAAACCACAGATGGGCCCTGGGTCAGACTTTACAGGAATATTTTTCATATCTCCAGTCAGTCTTTCCAGAGGGTTCTTTTCCTTTTTTTCTTTTTTTTTTTTTTCTTGTAGTATTTTTCGGGTTTTTTATTTTTTAATTTTTTGCGTGGTTTTTTTTTTCTTTGTGTTTTGCTTTGGTTTTGCTTTGGGTTTTTGGTTTAGTTTTTTTTTTCTTATTTTTTTGTTGTTGTTGTTTTTCTTTGTTTTTGTTTTTTTTCTTTGTCTCTCCCCCAGTCCTTTCAGAGCAGGGCTTCCCCCAGCCCAGCTCTCCAAGCTCTCCCTGCTCCCCTGCAGCCCAGCCCAGCTGCTGTGACATTTTAACCGCCCACCTCCAAGCACAGCCAGCTCAGGCATTCTGTCGGCTTCTGGTGAAAAATCCCAGCTGCCTGAGAGTTTCCTGCTCCCCTCCCTCGCCCTCCCCCTTCAAGGAGCTGGGGGAAGCAGGAATGCAAAAGCTGAGAAGCCTCCAGAGCTGGGAATATTTTTCTTCCCTTTCTGTGGCAAGCGAGAGAAATCAGCAGCACCTCTTGAGAAGCCACCCCAAAAAATGGAGCCTCAAATCCCAGAGCTCCCAACCCTCCCTCAGGAAGGGCCCAAACCCTGAATTTCAGATGCTCCAGAGGCTGGAGAGGTTTGGCTGTGACTCTGGAATTTGGGATGTGCCTTTCTGCAGAGTAGAACCCGTGGGCTCCACGCTCAGCTGGTGACTCGGGGAAGCAGAAAAAGCAGGAGAGGAGACAGCAAGGGGGCTCAGGAGCTGGAATCAGACCGAGCTGCCAGAGGGGAGCCTCATTTCCTTGCCCAAAGCACCGTGGCAGGAGCTCAGGGATGGATTAAGGACCAGGCAGGATGCTCCTGCTTGCCTGGCCAGGCAGACCTGGAGCTGCTGGAGAGAATCCCTCCTGCTGCTGGTGGCTGAGGAATTTCCTCCTGGCTCTGAGAAATTCTGCAGCCCAGGATTAACTGAGAGGAGAAATCACATCAGATTCCCTTCTCAGTGCCAGAGAGCAGGAATTCCTGGCTGGGATGGAGCCAGAAGGGTCAGGGCACTCCTGTCAAGGGAAGAGAGACCTTTTGCTGGAGGTGAGAGGCATTAGCAGAGCAGGAGAGAGGCACAGCCCGGGGCACTGGGCTTTGCTCAGAGCAGAGACAGGAGGGAAAACGCTCCTGATGCTCATGGAAGAGAAATCTCCCCTTCCCTGCTCCCCACCACACTCCTGGATCTGCTTGTGGGACCATCTGGGATTCCCTGGCCCTGCCCAAAAGCTGCTCCAGCCCTCCCAGGAGGTGAGGGAGGAATGACCCCATTGTCCAGCTCCAGCAGCCCCTGAGGAAGGAGTGACCCCACTGTCCAGCTGCAGCAGCCCCTAAGGAAGGAATGACCCCATTGTCCAGCTCCAGGACACCACCCCAGCAGTGTCTAAGGAAGGAATGACCCCACTGTCCAGCTCCAGGACACCCAGCAGTCCCTGAGGAAGGAGTGACCCCACTGTCCAGCTCCAGGAACCATCCAGCAGTCCCTAAGGAAGGAATGACCCCATTGTCCAGCTCCAGGACACCCAGCAGCCCCTAAGGAAGGAGTGACCCCATTGTCCAGCTGCAGGACACCCAGCAGTCTCTGAGGAAGGAGTGACCCCATTGTCCAGCTCCAGGACACCCAGCAGTCTCTGAGGAAGGAGTGACCCCACTGTCCAGCTCCAGGAACCATCCAGCAGTCCCTAAGGAAGGAATGACCCCATTGTCCAGCTCCAGCAGCCCCTGCAGAAGGAGTGACCCCACTGTCCAGCTCCAGCAGTCCCTAAGGAAGGAGTGACCCCACTGTCCAGCTGCAGGACACCCAGCAGCCCCTGAGTCAGGATTTTGGCAGGGTGGGGGCTGCCCCAGCCTCACCCCAGCCAGGAGGGGCTGGATTCCCATTCCCAGGCTCTGGCTCAGCCCTGGCACCACGTGCAGGACAGGAGCCGCTCCATCCCTGCTGCAGGCTCAGCCAGAGCCCTTCCCCAGCAGCACGTGGGGAACGTGGCTCCATTTCAAGGGACAAAGTGCAGGAGTTTCTCATTAACGGGGAATGAAAAGTTCCTGCTGGGATCCAGCTGGGCCAGCTCCCTCAGAGAGAGGGGGGAGAAAGAGGTGGGAAAGGAAATCAGAGCAGCCCTCAGGGCTCTGAGCCTCACCGTGCTGTCCCTGCTCCCCTTTCCCCGCTGGAGCCAGCCTGTCCTGCTCCCCAAACCTCCTGGGGGATTGTCACCCTGGTTTTTTGAAGATTTTCTAAGCCTTCTGATGTTTACATTCTTGTAAGGAACTTTATGTACACACTTTCTGTAAATAACTTGATATTTTGCATTCTTTTATGGAGCGGGAGAAATCTGATGGGCTGTTGGTTTGTCCAGTGTCATTGGAGAGGTGGCACTGTCACCCTCCAATCCACTGTCACTTCTGCAAATCTATAAATGTGATCCATAAACCTATAAATGTTGGAGTCAGAAATTAGAAACTCTCTTTTTACCTTGAGAGAGCTGCGTGTCCACATTGTGTAAATAACTGATTGTTTGCATTCTTTTCTGGAGGAGGAGAAATTGGACTGTTGGTCTGTCCAGTGTCACTGGAGAGGTGGCACTGTCACCCTCCAATCCACTGCCACTTTTGGAAATCTATAAATCTATAAATTAAAAACTCTCTTTTTACCTTGGGAGAGCAGCGTGGCTGTGTTGTGATATTTTGTGTCACAGCCCTGACCTCGGTGTCACCCCCAGGAAAACCTCTCTGCACAGGAAACACCCACCTGGCACCCAGGGCCAGCCCAGGACGCTGCAGTGGGGAGCAGGAAGGGCACAGAGAAAAGGATGAGGAGGAGCAGCCCTGCACTGCTTCACTCTTTACATCACCTCCAAAAAGAAGGAGCTGAACTGTGATTCCCCCAAGGCAGCTCCCAAGGAATTTACCTGACATTCCAAGAAAAAAAACTTTTTTTTTCTTTTTTCCTTTTTTTTTTCCCACCTACAGAGTTGGCTGCAAAAGCAGCCTCTCACTGCACAAGAGGAAAAAAAGAAAACATTTTGTTGGGGAGAGCCCAGTCCTGCCAAAGAGCCCGGCCCACGTGGGCCAGGCTGGGAGCAGGAGTGGGACAGGAGGGAATAAAGTGGTTTTTGTGTGGTGGGGCTGGCCAGGGCTGGGGTGATGCAGCAGAACTGGGAAGGTCAAGTTTCCCAAGAGCCCAAAGAGAGGGATCTTCCTTCTGGGGGAGCTAGAGGAGGAATAAGGAGGAGAATCTGAGCAGCAAACAGGCGATGGGAGCACGGGAGAACCTCCTTGGGCAGCAGCACATTCCCAAGCCATGGAGGAAGCCACATTCCCTTCTTGGAGGTGAAGGAGCAGAGATGGGGATGGCTGTGGGAGAGATGAGGGGAAAGGAGGGAAAAAGCTGAGTTTGGATACAGCAGGAGCACTTCCTCCTTTCCTTTTTCCTTTCCTTCCCTTTCCTTATTTCCCCTTTCCTTATTTCCCATTTCCCCTTTCCTTATTTCCCATTTCCCCTTCCCCTTCCCTTTCCCCTTTCCTTCTTTCCTTTCCCCTTTCCCTTTTTTTCCCTTCCTCCTCTCTTTTTTCTCCACCAGACAACCCCAGCCCCAGCAAAACTCAGTTTTCTTGATGGTGGAGGGAGATCTGCTTTGCTTTCTCCCCACCAACACCCACCCCTCAGCTCTCCCAGCCCTACTGCCAGCATCTGGGGAAGCTCCAGGAGCAGCAGCACCAGCCCTGCCTGCCCTGGGGAAGCTCCAGGAGCACCATCCCTGCCTGCCCTGGGCTGGGGCTGCTGCCCAGGGTGCCCTGCCCATCCCTGCCCATCCCTGCCCATCCCTGCCCGGGGTGAAGGGCAGGTTGCAGGGACACAAAGCCCCGATGCCATCGCCATGGAGATGTTCACTCAAGCCGAGTTCAAAGGGAATTGTTCCCGCTAACGAGGCCGGCAGCTGAAAGGGGCCAGCGCCTCGGCAAAGGGGGAAGGAGGTGGGGTCAGAAAGGGGGGCCCTGCTCCAAAGAGCAGCTCCAAAGAGTTCCCTTGGAGCAGAGCCTCCCCCAGCAGCACGGGAGGGCAGGCAGCATCCCCAGCTGACTCCTGCAGGGCTGCAGAGAATGCAGGACAGAGCAGGGCAGGACAGAATGCAGGACAGAGAGAAGGGCAGGACAGAGTAAGACAGAGAAAAGGGCAGGACAGAATGCAGGACAGAGTGAAAGATAGGACAGAATGCAGGACAGAGCAGGGTGGGACAGAATGCAGGACAGAGAGCAGGGCAGGACAGAATGCAGGACAGAGGGAAGGGCAGGACAGAGGGAAGGGCAGAGAGAAGGGCAGGACGGAGAGAAGGGCAGGACGGAGAGAAGGGCAGAGAATGCAGGATAGGGAAAAGGGCAGGACAGAGCAGGGCAGGATAGAATGCAGGACAGAGAGAAGGGCAGGACAGAATGACGGACAGAGAGAAGGGCAGAGCAGGACAGAACACGACAGGGAAAAGTCAGGACAGAGAATGCATGACAGGGAAAAGGGCAGGACAGAATGAAGGGCAGAGAGAAGGGCAGGACAGAACGCAGGATGGGGAAAAGGGCAGGACAGAGAGCAGGGCAGGACAGAGAGAAGGACAGGACAGAATGAAGGACAGAGAGAAGGGCAGGACAGAACTCAGGACAGGGAGAAGGGCAGCACAGCCCTCCCCTGGCACTGCAGCCACCCTGGCAGTGCTGCCCTCGGTGTAATGATTAATGCTGGCAGCGCAGGCTGCTCTGAAGGGTTGGGCTCTGTTGGGCTGTGCTGGGGCTGCTTTGCCTCTCAGACACTGCCAGCCCCTCAGAGCACGGGTGGCACTGCCCTGGCCCTTCTGCAGGGTGCAGAGGCCCATGTGGAGCCCCTGGAGAGAAGGCAGGGCTGCTGTGCCTCCTCTGAGGGGGCTGCAGGGGAGGCAGAGCCCGCAGGAGAGGCCAGAGAACAGCTCTGGAAGGGATGATGGAGCTACAGCTGCCAAGCCCTTCCCCTGCCCTGCAGGAGCACTTTGAACACCTGCCCTGAGCCAGAGCAGGGGCAGGGGCAGGAGCAGGGGCAGGAGCAGGGGCAGGAGCAGGGGCAGACCTGCTCAGTGCAGGATTTGGGGAGCCACGAGCAGCACGGCTCAGTGCTGGAGAGGAGAACTGGGGCTGGAAATAAAAGAAAGAACAAAAACCCCAGAGTGAGGACTGGCTCTTCCAGCTGAGACAGGAGATCTCCCCAGTGCCAAGAGGGGAATTGGGCTGGAGAGCAGCAGGGTGGTGAGAGGAGCTTCCATCTGCAGCAGGCAGTGCTGGAGGAAGCCCTGGCTGGCAAAGTGACCCTGGGGAGCCCTGGGCTGTCTCTGGCCACTGCTGGTCTGCCCTGCCAGGCCCCCTCTGCCTGCTCCCCATGCCCATCCTGCCTCCCTGCAGCCCTGCAGGCTTGGATGTGCTGCCAGGGCAGTGCTGGGGAGCAGCAGAAGGTGCTGACAGCTCCCCCATCACACATCCCCCTGCCCCAGCCCTCTCCCTCCTCTTCCTCTGCTTTCATCCTCCCCAGCTTCCAGGCTGTAGCTCCAGGCTGCAGGAAAAAAAAAGGAGATTTTTGCTGCTGCACAACGGGGAGATTTCTCACCAATTGGAGGAAAAATGTTTTCTCTGCCCTTTTTCCTCTCCTTCTTTCCCCTTTTCCTGCCTCCTCTCCCAGGGTCACTCCTTTGCCAGCTGGCTCCTCTCCCCTGCCACTCCAGGGGCTCCCTCCTGGAGCAGCTCTGACTTTTGGCCTCCTCAGGGACGTGCCCGAGCAGGAGCAGAGAAAAGTAAGGAAAAGGGGAAGGACAGGCTCGGGTTTCTGCTCACTGCTGCGTGCAGGGAAGCAGAGCAGAGCTGGATTTGCTGATTTTGGGAATGCCAGCAGCACGCTGGAGCCTCTCTGGCCCTGTAACCTCAGAGCTGGGGTCACAGCTCACCCCTGGCCACGTGGAAGGAGGACACAGCTCCAGGGCTCGGATCTGCTGCAGTCATCTCAGGATAAATGATATCACAGCTGCCTTCCTCAAAACAGAGAGGTTTTTCCTTCCCTCCCCAAGGCTCTATCTACAAGTTAAATTCTTTTAGAAAACAAAAACAACCGGTCAGAAAAACAACCTAGGCGGCCACAGTTACATTTGTTTTCCATTTATCTGTAATCTCAGCTCTTTTTTTATTGTATTTGCAGGGTTCCCAGACAAAGGGAGGAATGATGAATCTGACTCCATGCTCTTAGGAGGCGAATTTATTATTTTATGATATTATATTATATCAAAGAATGCTAAACTAAACTATACTAAAGAATACAGGAAGGATGTTTACAGAAGGCTAAAAAGATAATAATGAAAACTCCTGACTCTTTCCAGAGCCTCGACACAGCCTGACTGTGATTTGTCATTAAGTCAAAACAATTCACACCAGAATCCAATGAAACAATCACCTGTGGCTAAACAATCTCCAAACACATTCCAACAGCAAAACACAGGAAAAGCAATGAGAAAATTATTAATTTCCTTTTTCTCTGAGGCTCCTCAGCTTCCCAGGAGAAGAATCCTGGACGAAGGGATTTTTCCAGAAAATGTGACTGCCACACTTCTCCCATGAAAAATTTGCTCTGATTGTGAGGGTGGGGAGGCCCTGGCACAGAGCAGCCCCTGGAAGTGTCTGAGGCCAGGCTGGAGCACCCTGGGGCGGTGGAAGGTGTTCCTGCCCATGGCAGGGTTGGAGTGAGATGGTTTTTAAGGTCCCTTCCACCCCAAACCACTCCAGGATTGAATGGGGAGTGAAGCAGCAGCTCTGCATAAATCCACAATAATTTCTCCCAGCCCCATCCCCTTTTTTAGCTGCAGCTCCTGAATCAGGTGCTGACCCTGTGCCATGCTGAGATGCTGAAAACCCTGCTGGAGGAGCTGTGGCTCCCCCCACCCTCCAGAAGCAGAGGGAAGAAGGTTTTTCCCCAAATCCTCCTCCCCAGAGAGCAGCTCCGAGCTTTCCCTCTACCAGGAACTTGGCAATTTCCCTTTGGGAGCCTCTGCCCGCACTTGCCCCGCACTCAGCCCTTTCCCAGCCATGGTTAAACCCTTCTGAGGCAATCCTGAACCCACCCCTGCCCCTTCCTGACTGCAAAACCTCCCGGTCCCCCCTCCTGTTGCCCTTTTCGGGGTTCTTTTAGCGCCTTTTTTGCGGTTACTCAGCCTGGCTTTTGACAGCTGATCCCTCCACACTGCCACCTCTGCTCTCCCTGCTGCTCTGGCCCGTTTCTCCATCCCTTGCAGGCATTCTGATGACTCTTAGCATCCTTTTGAGGCGGTTGTTCACCCGGCTGGAACTGGACAACTCCTCTGGAAGGCGTCCTCTCAAACGGTTTGAACTCTGCTTGGCTTCTTCTTCTTTTTTTACAGAAAAATCGCAATTGCTCCTCTGAGCTCCTGAGGCCAATGCTCATTCCTGTGGATTTCTCTCCACCAGCGAGGGCTGGCCTGTTTGAAATCGAGGATCTCGTTGGCAGGCTTTGTTTGCTTTTCCATTTCATTTTCATTGAATCAGCATTAATCCCCGAGTCCGAGGCTGCTTTCTTAGCGTGGTGCCCTCGCTGCTGATCAAAGCCCAGGACAGGGCAATGCCTTTCCTCGCTGCTTCAGTGAACACTGCTGAGAAAATTCATCTCCATCCCATGCCAGAATGGATCCCCTGCTGCTATGAATGCCATTGATTTCTAGGATAAGTGAGAGCCTCTCTTCCTAAGAACACATTTTCTCAGGTGGTTTCAGGTGAATAATTTTGCAGAATTCTCTTTCCACGTCCCACCTTGACCCTGGAAATGCACAGAACCTCCCCTGACAGTGCCAGGACCTGCCCAGCTTTCTTTCCCCCCTGATCTTAAGCCTCATAGATTCTTTTTACAGCATGCCAGGACTTGGAGGATTCTCACTCTAAAGCTCTGCACTGCCCCTTTTACTGTGCATCCCTTAGGGGAGTTGTAATTATTTCAGATCTGGGCTGGGCACTCCTGCACTTCACCAGAGAGGTGGACTGCCCTTGGGGCAGTGTTAGTTTTTTATACTAATAACTACATTTTATTTACAATAATTTTCCAATACCTATCATCTACATTAGACAGTCTGTCTCTTCTCTAAACTAATTTAGAAGTGCCAACATCACAGCAGAAGATGGAGGACAAGAAGGAGAAGAAGGACAGGACACGCTCAGATTCCTCCATCTTGCCTCTTGAACCCCCATTCTAAATCCCCAAAATTCTACTTTTTCACCCTGTGATAAATTCACTATCATTCTACTCACTCTTGTGGCTGCAACTCCTCACACAAAGTTGGGAATTGTTTTTTCCATGGGTTAAAATCCAAGGCACAGGTGTTTTTGACTCCCTGCCAAGGTCTCTGAGCCCCCTGCCAGGGTCTCGAGTCCTCCAGGGCAGCCAGAGCAATGTCCTGGGTTTTGACAGAGCAGGACTTGGACAGGCTCCTGGAATCGCTGCCACCAGCTGGGAGACTAATTTAGTTTCTGTTCTTCCCCCCTTTCTCCCCATCCTCGCTCTTTCTGTGTCTCAGTGAGGGGGGAAGGCAGCCAAGGGCTCTGCTCCAGCCGGGCTGGGGCATTCAGAGGAGGAGGAAACAGCAGGGAAAGCTGGAGGGGCTTCCCCAGGCTGAGCTGAGGATGAGGAGCACTTGGAATCCCTGCCAGGTCCTGGCTGTGCCCAGCATCACCTGGGGTGGGGTGGGGTGGAGCAGCCCAGGGACTGGCAGGGAATGAATGAATGAATGGAAGAGTAAAGAAGCAAGGCTGAGGATGTTGAGGGTTCTGTCACCTCCTGCTCTGCTCCCTGCTGTCCCAGCAGCAGCTCTGTCAGCGTTGAACCACGAGTGACCCATACTCACCATCAGGCTGGCTCCACAGCAGCAGCTTTGATACCAAATTCTCTTCTCTCTGCTGTCCCAGCAGCAGCTTTGATACCAAATTCTCTTCTCTCTGCTGTCCCAGCAGCAGCTTTGATACCAAATTCTCTTCTCTCTACTGTCCCAGCAGCAGCTTTGATACCAAATTCTCTTCTCTCTGCTGTCCCAGCAGCAGCTCTGTCAGCCTTGAGCCAGGAGTGACCCAGACTCACCAGCAGGCTGCTTCCACAGCAGCAGCTTTGACGCCAATTTCTCCTCTTTTATAACTAGGCTCCACACGTTTTACTCGATTGGCTTATTAACAAAAACAGCTTTCTCTCGAGCAGGCCCTGAGAAGAACAGAAAAACAGAGCAGGAAAACACCACCTGCAGGTCGTTTGTAATAACGAGTTATCATCGTTTCTCTACATCTCCATCTCCCCTCTCCCATTTCCATCTTCCCTCTCCACCCCCCAGATCCTGGGATATCCACCAGGCAGGGATGACGACTAAAAATCCTCACAAAATCCATTGTGAGAAAACAAATCCCGTTTTCTCTCTCTCTGACCAGGCTGCCACATCCACACAGCTCCACGATTTTGTGACCCCAGCACATCAACCCCTTCCCCACTCAGCCTGGCCTCCCTGGTGGGAGCTGCTGTGCCACTGGAGGTGCCATCCTCTGGAACAAGACATCAGCCTGCCAGCCTGGAGTGTGAAAAACCCTCCCTTGGCAGCTCCTGCCCGCCTTATCTCCCTCCCTCAGCCAAATTCCAGGTTCGGAGCTGCACAAAGCAGCCCTGATGAGCTGCCAGGATTTTAATGAGCAGTTCCCACTGACACCTTCCCGTGATGAAACCCCGAGCAGGTGCACGCAGAGCTCGCAGAGAAAGGAGCTCTGTTTGCTCCTGGCTTGTTCAAACAGCAGCAGGTACAGAAATCCTCCCTCTCGAGCATCACTCGAGCCGGGAAGTGGCTTTGTTTGGCGAGGAAATTGTCGCGGAGAGCGGTTTGCTGCGGGATGTTTACACGGTGCTTCGGAGGGATAATGGCTGTGCTGATAAGATAAGGAGGCAGCCGGGAGGGAGCACGGGGATGGGAATCGCTGGGTGCGCTCTGCGGGGTTGTGGCCCTGACTCTCCCCGCAGCAGGCACAAAGCTCCCAGCATTTCTCTTGGGGAAGGCAGTGAGAAGGCTCAGTGAGTGCTGCAGAAATTATTACAGAAAAATTGTTTTTCTCTTTTCTCGGAGTCCCTCTCCTCCCTGGAGACGGACGGACCTGCCGGGTTCTGGAGGCATTTCCCAACACGCCCAGGTTTTTGGGGCCCCTGACACCCGTGCGTGGGCCAGGGAGGACACCTAGCGGCTGGCACCTGTGCGGGGTGCCCGCCCCGCAGCACCTCCTCTGTGGCACAGCTCTCCAGCCTCTCCCCTCGGCATCCTCTGCATCCTCATCTCCTCTCTCCATGTCCTTTCCTGCTCTCCATCTCCCTTCTCCATCTCCCCTTCCCACCCTCATCTTGCCTCTCCGTGCTCTTCCTCCATCTCCATTTCCTCTCTCCATCCTCATCTCCCCTCTCCATCATTTCTCCATCTCCATCCCATCATCTCCATGTCCGTGTCCATCTCCATCTCCCCTTTCCATCCTCATCTTCCCTCTCCATTCCTTTCTCCATCTCCCTTCTCCGTGCCTTCCTCTGCCTCCATTTCCCCCCTCCATCTCCATCTTCATCTCCATCTCATTTCTCCATCTCCATTTCCTCCTCCATCTCCCCTCTCCCATCTACATCTCCATCATTTCACCACCTCCATCTCCCCTCTCCTATTTCCATCTCCCCTCTCCTTTCTCCATCTCCACCATTTCTCCATCTCCATCATTTCTCCATCTCCATCATTTCTTCATCTCCATCTCCCCTCTCCTATTTCATTTCTATCTCCACCATTTCTCCATCTCCATCTCCTCCTCCATCTCCCGTCTCCCATTTCCATCTCCATCATTTCATCATCTCCATCTCCCCTCTCCCTTCTCCATCTCCATCATTTCTCCATCTCCATTTCCTCCTCCATCTCCCCTTTCCCATTTCTATCTCCATCCTTTCACCATCTCCATCTCCCCTCTCCTTTCTCCATCTCCATCATTTCTCCATCTCCATTTCCTCCTCCATCTCCCCTCTCCCATCTCCATCATTTCTCCATCTCCATCATTTCTCCACCTCCATCTCCCCTCTCCCATTTCATTTCCATCTCAATCATTTCTCCATCTCCCCTCTCCCCTCTCCCTCTCCATCTCCACATCCCTCTCCATCCCCCAACGTGTCCCCAACGTGTCCCCCTCCCAGGGGACTGCCCTGGGGAGCCCTGGAGTGCAGGGCCAGGCCATTCCCTGCTCCAGGAGGGAGCTGCAGCTTCCTCTCCCAAGCTTCCCCCAGGCCTTGGCTCCCCTCCCTGGGTGCCAGCCAGCCCCAGGACGCCGCACAGGGCTGAGCTGGGACTCGATGGAGCCTCCAAGCTGAGTGCAATTAATGTAATGAAGGCTGGCCAGGAGAGCAGGCCGGGCTCCCTGCCTTGCCCAGGCTCCAGGTGCTCCCTGCCCGTGCACAACACGGGGTGAAGAGCCCAAAGCCAAGTGCAGGGAGCGGGCTGGGCACCGCCAGCAGCAGCGAGGGGACAGCCCCAGCCTGTCACCCTGCCACCACTGTCACCCTGCCACCACTGCCACCACTGTCACCACCGTCACCCTGCCACCAGGGTGGCCACCGAGGCTGCAGAGCTCCTGTGCAGCTGCATGGCAGCGCTGGGAGGTGCCCAGAGGGCGCAGGAACCGCTGCATTGCTGCCTCCCCAGCTGCAGAGCCTGCTCCTCCAGCAGCATCCCAGCTCCTCGTGGGTGGGGCTGTGGAAGGGGAGAATCACCAGGGCAGGAATGCCAGGGAGAGGGGCAGGTGTGGGAATCTCCCTTGTGGCTCCCCCTAAAAAGTTTTGTGTTGGGAATGAGAGATAAAAGGGACTCTTGGTTTTTTGGTCTTTAGGTTGTTGTTTATTTTTCTCTTATCAGAAGTTCAGTGCTGCGTCTAGATCTCAGTGTACAAAGAGAAGGCACCAAAAGTCACCAGACACACAGGTTCAAGGTTTTTTAAAGCTGTTTTGTCCAATTAACTCTTAGAATGTACTTTTCTACCAATAACTAATTATTGTTCTGTCCTTGCAACACCTGCATTGTGGTTCTTTCTCACCAATCACCCTGTGCCACCAACAGTGCAGAAAATGGAGCAGATGAAGAGCAAGAAGGAGCTCAGACAATGCCCAAAATCCTTCATTTTGTCTCCTACCCATCTCCATACTAAAAACCCAAAACTCTCTAAGTTTTTCACCCTGTGACAAACTACACCACTGTCTATTTCACACACTCACAGATTCCAATTCTTCCAAAGCCTTGGCAGCTTTCTCCATGGAGGAAGCAGTGTTCTCCTGGGGGTCAGGACACCTCAGCACAGCAGAGGAATATTCCCTGAGCCTGGGGTTCCAGCAGGCTGGGATGGAGGGATGGACAGGAGGGATGGACAGGAGGGATGGACAGACAGAGATGGACAGCAGGGATGGACAGGAGGGATGGACAGGAGGGATGGATGGGGATGGACAGGAGGGATGGACAGGAGGGATGGATGGGGATGGACAGGAGGGATGGACAGGAGGGATGGATGGGGATGGAGAGCAGGGATGGACAGGAGGGATGGACAGACAGAGGTGGACAGACAGGGATGAACAGCAGGAATGGACAGAGATGGACAGGAGGGATGGACAGACAGGGATGGATGGGGATGGAGAGCAGGGATGGACAGACAGGGATGGACAGACAGGGATGACCAGCAGGAATGGACAGAGATGGACAGGAGGGATGGGCAGGAGGGATGGACAGACAGGGATGGACAGACAGGGATGGACAGACAGGGATGGACAGACAGGGATGGACAGACAGGGGTGCAGCAGGTGCTCACTGCTGTGCCCCCACAGCCTCACTGCCCTGACCAGGATTCAGCTCCTGCTGGGGGCTCCTGCAGCTGGAGAACGTTCAGAGTTCTGTTTTGCTGGGTGGGAAGAGCTTTGTCTGCCCCAGAGCAGGCAGGAGCGAGGCAGGGAGGCCTCAGAGCACTGCCAGGGTGGGGAGGATGCTGAGAGGACTTTGGGCTGCAGGGAAGTGTCCAGGATGGAGCAGGCTGAGAGGGGCAGGACCCCCACACCACGGTGGGGCTGGAAGGGACACAAACAGGCGCTGGAGGAGCCATGAGCTCAGTGCCACTGACGTCAGAGCCGCCCTGCTCAGCTCCTTTCCAAGGCAAACATCAGAGATTTTCCATCCAGCTCCCCTCAGATGCCAAATTTCCCTCCCATTCCTGCAAGCCAGGGCTGGTGTCCACACGCTCCTGCTGGGTTGCAGATCCCTTCCTGTCACTGCAGCACACGAAACAACACGAGCTCACACAGTGCTGCTCTCAAGGTGAAGAAAAGGGAAGTTTGTTTTCTGACTCCAGCATTTATAGATTTCCAAAAGTGGCAGTGGATTGGAGGGTGACAGTGCCACCTCTCCAGTGACACTGGACAGACCAACAGTCCAATTTCTCCTCCTCCAGGAAAGAATGAAAACAATCAGTTATTTACACAATGTGGACATGCAGCTCTCTCAAGGTAAAAAGAAAGTTTTTAACTCTGATTCCGACATTTATAGATTTATAAATCACATTTATAGATTTCCAGAAGTGACAGTGGATTGGAGGGTGACAGTGCCACCTCTCCAATGACACTGGACAAACCAACAGCCCATCAGATTTCTCCTGCTCCATAAAAGAATGCAAAATAACAAGTTATTTACAGAAAGTGTGTACATAAAGTTCCTTACAAGAATGCCAGCATCAGAAGGCTTAAAAAAATTCAAAAATCAGGTTGACACCTTCCCAAGCCTCCACCACGGAGCAGCCCTGGCAGGGCAGATAAGGCAGCTGGGAAGAGGAGCTGTGTCAAGGGCTACCTGATCCCATTTCCAGCTGAATTCCAGCCACCAAACCCCCTCTGTGAGCGGCTGCCTGGAGGAAATCAGCCTTGCTGGGCTGGCCTGCAGCCTGCTGATCCTGCTGGGCTTCCCTGCAGAAGGGGATGGCATCACACACACACTCAGAGCTGGTTCCCAGGCAGCTGCCACCACCCTCAAGCCAGAGGGTGGGATTGGGCTCAGAGGGAGAATGCTGACCCAGGACTGCAAGCCCAGACAAGGCAGCTCAGAGCTGCTGCTGCTGAGTAAGAGTGGTGGATGCAAAACCCTCCCTGAGGTCTGGTCCTGACCCTCCACCTGCCTCAGCTCCTGTCACCTTATCCTCAATTTATTGCCATGAGTACAGGCAGCTTCAGGCCCCAATCTAGATTTTGGATTTATATTTGTATTTATCTCTGGTTTTTTCAGTCATTTTCCCAGCGTTTTCCCTCTCCCTGCTCTCTCCCCTGCCTCGTATTTCTCTGGCTGCCCCATTTTGTCATTCTGTATTTACAGTGGGAAGGCAGAGGGGAGTAAATCAAGAGCCACACACGTGCAGGCTCACACATGGGCTGGATATTTGTCTTGCTCAGTCACAGGGTGAATAAGTGTCCTTGTTCCAACACGTTTTCCCAGTTCACTTCCCAGGGGTTCTGCAGAGCCACAATTCCTCTGCACAGCCACACACCAGGGCTCAGCTCACCCTCCTTTGCTGCTGGCCTCGCTCCCCAGGGCTTTCCCCTCCTTTTCCTGATTTCCAGGCACCCAAAGCCCACCCAAAGCCCACCCAAAGCCTCCCCAGGTGCTGAGCTGGCTCCAGGGCAGGGCAAAGGGCAGCAGGATTTTCTCTGCTGGGATTGCTCAGCCCTGCCTCCCACCTCTGATCCTTCTCAGCAGTCAGATCCCACTGCAGGCTCCTCCAGGAGCTGAAGGGAGGTTTGGGGGACACCAGGTGTGCTCTGAGCAGTGCAGTCCCCATCCCTGGGGGTGTTTAGCCAAGCCTGGATGTGGCACTGGGTGCCAGGGCTCAGTTGAGGTGTTGGGGCTGGGCTGGACTCTGTGATCTTGAAGGTCTCTCCCAACGTGGCCATTCTGTGATTCTGTCAAGGCTCTCCCTTCCCTCCATGGTTCCCTGTGTGCCTCTGCTGCTCTCCAAGTCCCCAAAACCCAAGCTCAGCTCCCTGGTGAGGTCAGGGAGTGCAGCCAGGGGAGCCCAGCCTGGAGGGAAAGTGGGCAAGCAGCAGAGGTGGCTGGCAGGGAGGGGGAAAGGGCAGCCAGGTGTTACCAGACTCCTGTGAAATCCTCTGAAATCCCCTGGGTTTGGCAATCCCAAGCCAAGCATCCCTGCAGGCCCTGGTCCAGCAAGAGAGCTGTGCAGGCAGCACTCCCTGCCCTGGGGACAGAAACTGTGCCTCTGTCCCTCCTGAGCCACCAGGGTCACCGGGCAGCCTGGCACAGGGACAGAGGACAGGTGAGGATGAGGAAGGGGCAGTGCTTCCTCCCCTCCCTGTGCTCCCAGGTTTGAGTGGCAGAGCTTGAAATGCAGTCCATGAAATCCCTGATGGCAGCTACATCTCAGGGCCAAACCTTTCTGAGGAAATAAAACCTCCTTTTGAGCAGCCAGATCTCAATCAGTCAGTTCTGCCAGCTGCAGGATGAATAAAGGATAAATCAAATATAAAAAGAGCAGAATGTTTTGCAAGACTTCTACAGCCCCCCCAAAGCAGGAGATTCTATAAATGATCAATTCCACATAAATAATCTCTCCCTCTCTTGCAGCTTGCTTTGCTCCCAAAGATCCCAGAGCACTCCAGACAGGCTGGAGCAGGGCAGAGTCTCCATCTCCCAGGCTGGAGTGGGAGAACTTGGAATGCAATCCGTGAAATTCCAGCTCCAGAGTCAGGGCCTGAAAACTTCCAGTGGCCACAGGCCCAGGAAGCCAAAGCAGATGGCAGGAAATCCCCAGTGCTCCTTTTCCAGTCCAGCAATGTCCCAGCTGAGCCCAGCTTTGGAGCTGGGTTTAGTGCTGGGCAGACACCTGAGAGGAGATGGGGATGCTGGATGTTGGCAAAGCCGTGGGTTTTGGGGCCAGCTCTGGCATTTTGGCCAGTTCCTGCAGTGGGATCTGAGTGCTGAGAAGGATCAGGGGTGGGAGGCAGGGCTGGGCTGGGTTTGGGGTTTAATGCTGAGCAGACACCTGAGAGGAGCAGGCAGCTCCACCCAGCCTCCCCCTGTGCACCAGGCCCAGCTCCAGTGAGAACCAGGTGGGAAAGAAAACAAAAACTCCAAAAGTCAATGACACAGAAACCAAATTAATCATCAAAGTGTGGGGGGAAAACCTTCGTGGCCTCAGCAGGCAGCCAGCAGAAGCCTTGAAATGCAGATTTAATTAATTAATTATAAACAATGTGAGCGTGGTGCAACAAGCCCTGTGAGCACGTGGAAGGCATGCAGGATCCCTGCACTGTTATGCAACTGAAAAAAAAAATCCCAATATTGTCAAGTTGTAAAAAAAAAAATCTCTATTCTCAAAACCCCTCAGCCCCAAAAAATGAATTTAAAAAAGAACTAATGTCCTGAAAATGAAATTGATTTTTTAAAACTAAACAAAACTTCCTTTTAAAAAACCCTTAAAAGCAGCTCTAATCCAGGCACAATAATAAAAACACTATGCATTAAAAAAAAATCCCAATAATAAATGTTCTCCAAGCAGTGCCACGTGTGACATAAAACCACAACAAGTTTCAACTATATTTCCTAAAAAAGCCTATAATATAAAAAAACCTGCTCTCTCCTTAATAAACTAAAAATTAATTATCTAAAAAATAATAACGTAATTGAAAATCCAAAGTTTTATCTCACTATTCTATATTAAAAATAAAATATATTTTAAAAATAGATAAAAAATATATATAAAAAGACATTTTTTTATTTTTATAGATATATATATATAAAAGGTGGGAAGAAGAAGAATGTTTTAGAGAAATTTCCTTCTAAATTATATGTGTGCTCCTTTTTACCCAGCACATGGAAGGCGTGCAGGATCCCTGCATGGTTATGCCACGTGTTGATGGCTGCAGACCCCTGAGTTTTGGGCTCCAAGGCTGCTCCAAAGCCTGGCCTCTGTCCCTGGGGTGCTCCCCTAATTCCCAGATCAAGATTTTTAATGTGTAAATCTAGATTTTTAATGAGTAAATCTCAATTTTTAATGAGTAAATCTAGACTTTTAATGAGTAAATCTCGATTTTTAGTGAGTAAATTTCCCCTTTCTGATCCGGCATTGCCCTTTAACTCAGACTCCCCTCTGTCTGTGCTCTGGTTTCATGCTGAGCTGTGGTTTTGCCCTTTTCCAGACTCAGCAGAAGCCCTGGGAAGGGGTTGTCCCCCAGGCTGCACAAATCCTCTGTGCTGTCACACCCTGGCACTGCTGCCTGCCTCACCCAGTATCGCTCTTACACAACAGGGCACTCGTGTCCTGCTGCCACTGCTGCCAATAATTAACATTCCCCATGGTCCTGCTCATAGCCTGCAGGCCTGCTTTACACCCTGCAAGGGTGTTTGGCCTCTCTGCTGTCCTGGAGGAGCTCCCTGGGTGCTCACAGCACCCTAAAAATCCAAATCTTGGCACAGGAAGCCAAATCCTGAGCAGGACCTGACCAGAACTGAACCAAATTCATGCCCCAAATTACTGAATCCTGTTGGTTCAGCTTTCCTGCCCTTCATCCCCCAATCTGAGACACACAGCTGGTGGGCAAAGAATCACAAACGTCTGAGCTTCACTGCATGCACTATGAATTGGGTCTGTCTCATCTAAATTGAGTCT
This sequence comes from Fringilla coelebs, assembly GCF_963513975.1. NCBI lineage: Eukaryota > Metazoa > Chordata > Aves > Passeriformes > Fringillidae > Fringilla > Fringilla coelebs. The sequence goes on along the minus strand of NC_140051.1, from coordinate 2,381,535 downwards.
GTCTCATCTAAATTGAGTCCATCTCATCTAAATTGAGGCTATCTCATCTGAGTCCATCTTGTCTAAGTTGAGTCCATCTTGTCTAAGTTGAGTCCACCTCATCTAAGCTGAGTCCACCTCATCTAAGCTGAGTCTGTCTCATCTAAATTGAGTCCATCTCATCTAAGTTGAGTCCATCTCATCTAAATTGAGGGTATCTCATCTGAGTCCATCTCATCTAAGTTGAGTTCATCTTGTCTAAGTTGAGTCCATCTTCTCTAAATTTAGTCCACCTCATCTGAGTCTATGTCATCTAAGTTGAGTCCATCTTGTCTAAGTTGAGTCCATCTCCTCCAAGCTGAGTCCATCTCCTCCAAGCTGAGTCCATCTCCTCTAAGTTGAGTCCATCTCCTCTAAGTTGAGTACACCTCATCTAAGCTGAGTCTGTCTCATCTGTATTGAGTCCATCTCATCTAAGTTTAGTCTGTCTCCTCTGAGTTGAGTCCATCTCCTCTGAGTCCATCTCCTCTAAGCTGAGTCCATCTAAACTGAGTCCATTTCCTCTAAGTTGAGTCTCTTTCATCTAAGCTGAGTCCATCTCCTCTAAGTTGAGTCCATCTCCTCTGGGTCCATCTCCTCTAAGTTGAGTCCACCTCATCTAAGTTGAGTCCATCTCCTCTAAGTTGAGTCCATCTCACACAAACTCTCCTTGGAGGCTCCAGGGACACCTCCCTGTGGCTTTCCAGCATTAAGGGGGTTTATAAAAAGCACAGAGAGGGACTTTTTAGAAGGGTAGATAACAACAGGACAGTGGTTTAACACTAAATAAAGGAGGGCAGGGCTGGAACAGATGTTTGGAAGAAATTTCTCACTCAGAGGGTGGCAAGGCACTCAGCTCTGGCTGCCCCATCTCTGGAAGTGTCCAAGGCCAGGCTGGAGCAGTCCGGGATAGCGGAAGGTGTCCTGAACATGGCAGGGGTGGAATGAGATGGGATTTAAGGTCTCTTCCACCCCAAGCCACGAAATCCCAGCCCAGAGAGTGTGCAGAGCGCCAGGATGTGATCAGAGGGAGCCCTGGACTCGTTCTGCCAGCTCTGCTGTCCTGCCCTGCATTGCCCAACGCTCCCCAGCTGGGAGCTGGGCTGATCCCTCAGCTCCCCAGCAGCAGCAGGAACACCCTGGCTGCGCCTCGGCGTCACATTTTCTGGGCTGGGGATGTATTTCATCTAAAGGTGGAAGAAATGAGAAAGGGCTGGAAATATGCAGGATGTGCAAGGCTCTGTGGATTAGTGGGCAGAGCACGGAGCAGGCAATTACCAGGCAGGTTCCCTGCTCCTGCTTGGCTCCGAGTTGTTGTGAGAAGCAGGGCCAGTGAATCATGGGCTGGTTGAGCTAATTCTCCCTGACTCCCCATGACTTCATCACTCGCTGCTGTTTGAAAACCTGCTCTGGAGCCTGTCTAAAGGAGTGCCCCGGGGTTGGCTTAACTGTTTCTGTTCTATTTAGTTTGAAGTGGACCCAGTTTCTTTCACTTTTTCATCCTGGGGAGATTGGTTTTCTGTCACTACAGGACACGAAACAACACGAGGTGAACTCGCTGCTCCTTTCGAGGTAAAAAAGGGAGTTTTAATTTCTGACTCCAGCATTTATAGATTTCCAAAAGTGACAGTGGAATGGAGGGTGACAGTGCCACCTCTCCAGTGACACTGGACAGACCAACAGTCCAATTTCTCCTCCTCCAGAAAAGAATGAAAAACAATCAGTTATTTACATGACACGGACACGCAGCTCTCTCAAGGTAAAAAGAGAGTTTTTAATTTCTGACTCCAACATTTATAGGTTTATAGATCACATTTATAGATTTCCAGAAGTGACAGTGGATTGGAGGGTGACAGTGCCACCTCTCCAATGACACTGCACAAACCAACAGCCCATCAAATTTCTCCTCCTCCATAAAAGAATGCAAAACAATCAGTTACTTACATTAAGTGTGTGAGAAAGTTCATTGCAAGAAGGCTCAGAAAAACTTAAAAAGTCAGGGTGACAGGTTTTCTGACACCAACCATGTGCAGTGATGCTGCAGAGTGGAAATGTTTTAATAAAACACCCCAAACTTTCTGGTACAGTGAGAACAAAGTGAAATTCTAAACAAACAACAGCGGCATCATGAGATAGGATTAAGAGAGGTTACAACCATGAAAAATAAGATAATGTAGGGAATGCAAAAGATAAAAAACAAGAGAAAGCCAAAAGGCTGCACAGAGACTTCAGGGGGAAAAAAAACTTTCATTTTGCTGAAAAATTTGCCAGCTCCCCAGTGCATGCCTCAGTTTCCCTAATTGCTACGTGGGGTTACCAGCCCAGACCTATTTTGCAAAGGTGTTGTCAGGTTTAATTTGCGAACCTTTGAAAAGCTCTGCCGAGTCCTGGAGATGAAAGGGCCTGCAGATGCCACCCGTGGGTGTGTGCTCTGAGTCACAGGCACAGCCAGGGCCCTGTGTGCTGGGACAGCACCCGCCAGGGGACACTTGTCCTGAGCAAAAATCCCAAGGGATGCTCCTGCAGGAATGAACTCATGCTGGAGGCAGCAGGAGCCACCTCTGGGAGGGGCAGAGATAAGGAGATGTCCAGGCTGGGCTGTGTTTTGGCTCCTAAATGGCCTGGAAAATGTGTGTGTGCACAAATTGGAATATGAGGGCCCCAACACAACACAAGGAGGACATGGAAGCAGGCCCAGAGTGAGGAATTTCTTCCAAACATCTGTTCCAGCCCTGCCCTCCTTTATTTAGTGTAAAACCACTGTCCTGTTGTTATCTATCCTTCTAAAAAGTCCCTCTCTGTGCTTTTTATAAACCCCCTAAACCCTGGAAAGCCACAGGGAGGTGACCCTGGAGCCTCCAAGCAGAGTTTGTGTGAGATGGATGGTAAAGGGGAGATGAGAATGGAGATGGGAATGGAGATGGGAATGCTCAGGCTGGAGAAGAGAAGGCTGTGTGGAGACCTCAGAGCACCTGGAATATGAGGTCCCCAGCACAAGGAGGACATGGAAGTGTTGGGGCAGGTCCAGAAGAGGCCACGAGGTTGATAAAAGGAGTGGAGACAGGCTGGGAGGGGGGAATGCTCAGGCTGGAGAAGAGAAGGTGGTGTGGAGACCTCAGGATCTGCAGGGGAAGCAGGAGAGGGACTCTGGATCGGGGACTGGAAAAGGGGAAATGGATTCAAACTGCAAGAGGGGAAATTTGGGTTGGATGTTGGGCAGGAATTGTTCCCTGGGAGGGTGTGAGGCTGTGGGTCCAGCTTGGCTGCCCCTGGATCCCTGGCAGTGCCCAAGGCCAGGTTGGACACTGGGACAGTGGAATGGGCTTCAAGGTCCCTTCCAACCCATCCCGTGATTCTGGGATTTATCTGCATTTACATCACCAAAACCAAGATCTAAAAACTCAATCCTTAACCTTTTATCTGCCTTACCCACCCCAAAAATCTTATCAAAGCACCAGGAAAACAAATCAAGACCACCTTTGTCCAAGCCAGACCTTTTCCTTGGGATGTTTTTTGCTCCTCAAGGATTAAACTTGGCTGGAACAGCTCTGCTGAGTCTCCTCAGTACACGTGAGAACAGGAGCCTCCACCCTGCAGTATTTTTAATTACTTGGAGACTTACAGGACTGTTGATGTTCTAAAGAACAGCTCAGCCCAGCAAGCCAGGGGGAAAGAAATGCATTGATGTCAGTCAAATTCTTCCTTTATGAAATCGGGTCTTAAAAAACGGCATTGCCCTTTCCTGTGCTGGGGAATGAATTCTGACTCATGAAAGGCTGTGGGACTATTAATAAAAAATTATTAATGAAAGAAATGCCCTTTCCCAACAACTGCTACCCAAAAAAATGCAGAATGCTGCGGCATTTTTCATAAAGAGAGAGTTGTGAGGACATGCAGGCAGCGAGAGGGGCTGGATCTATGAGCCAGAAAAAGAATTTCACTTCCTTTTTCTCTCATTTTGCGCAGACAAGACCTTGAAAAATTAAATTTGTAAGACAGGTTCTTTCCTTCTCCTATCAGATCCAGAATTTATGCTGTTCCTGCTTTGCCTCTGTTTCCTCCACACTACAAAAAAAGCTGGAAAATGCAGAGCTGGATTTCTACTCAAATCCCTTCCATCAGGGGGTTCCTGGTGGATGTTTAAGGAGATTTTTTTTTTACAGGTAAAAGTCACCTTCTCCAGCAGCACCACTGGGGCGTTCTGAGAAAACTCAATTAAGCACAAGTCTCTGGCATGGTTAATTTGCACCCTGGGCATTCATCTCAGAGAAATCTCACTGAAATTCCGAGTATACTCTGGTGGGATGTGAAAGGAAGATCAACCTCATCCTTTAGAAGTCACTGGAATCCACCAGTGCTCATAATGATCTTTTTTTTCTCCTGAAATCATCTGTGATTCCAACAAGTGAACATTTCCTAGGAATTCAGCTGCTGAAGACAGACAATTTTTAAAACTTTTTCACTTCTTTTCTCTAGAAGAGATTTTGACAATGGTTCCTCTTCCAGGTGTGTTCCAGGTGTGTTCCAATTCTGAGGGCATTTATGGGAAGAGCTCCATAGGATACACCTGAACCTTTATCTCAGAGCACACAGTGGGGGATTTATTTCCCCACTCATCCTTTGGAAATTGCCTGCCCTGTGGGAAAAGCAGGGCCAGCCAGTTTTTACCTGTTCTGATCCGTGGCTGGGTTATTTCCAGGTCTAGATGGACAGACCTTGCACAAACCCAAAATAAAACCAAAAATAAAGATAATAGGGCCATTTAAACCCAGTATTAACCATGAATTTCTCCTCCCTCCTGAAGGCAGCAGGCCCCGGGGGGAGCCTGCTTGAGGAATGCTTTATTCTAGGCGTTCATTTTAATTACAACCCTAATTATTTTGGTGCATGGCTATGACCCAGTTAACAAACCCACCCTGGGCATCTCGTGGTCTCCATCTCTGCAAGGAGGGAACCTCAGCTGCTGGCCAAATTATTTTTGAAACAAGCGGTGGAACTGGTTGCCACATCTTAATGAAAATGAATTTTTTTTTTCTTTTTTCTTCTTTTTTTTTTTTTTTTTTTTAAGGAGACATTTCTATGTATATAAACAGCCCTTCCTCCCCAACCTGGTTAGACAAGAATGTTCCTGGGTGTGGACTGCCTTGTATAATTAACTGCACAGCTGGAGCTTCTGATCCCTCCACGTCTGCTCCTTCCTTTCCTCCTTTCTTTCCCCCCGCATCCACCTGGGCGCGATCCGGGCGCGCTGCTCCTCCTGGGGAGCTCGGGCTGCGTCACTGGGGCAGGAAGGCTCCCCGCGCTCGGCATTCCAGAGCCACTCCTGGCTGGGAGCAGCACCGGGCAGAGCCTGCCTGCCTTGGAGGGGGCTGAGGGACGGGAGCTGGAGCAGAGAGCGAGCAGAGAAACCCCTGACCCCGCTTAGGCCATGGAAACGGGGAGCGCAGCCAGGACGAACGGCACGGCCAGCAAGCCCGAGGACGTCAAGAGCCCAAGCGCCCCCAAAAAAGAAGAGGAAGCCAAGAAGGCCACGAGCCCTGGCGGAGGCGAGAAAGAAGCTATAAAAGGCACGGGCGGCGCTGCGTTGGAGACAGGGCAGATCAAGAGCTCCCTCTTCTCTGGGAGTGACTGGAAGAGGCCCATCATTCAGTTTGTGGAGTCATCCGACGAGAAGAGGTCGACCTACTTCAGCATGGACTCGGCTGACTCCAAGAAGATGCAGTTTGCCAGCGGCCAGCTCGGAGACATGAGGAGACCAGCCCTGAACTTCCCGGAGAAGGGCGACCTCAGGAAGTCCCTCTTCTCCTTGGATTCCAAAAAGAGCTTCCTGCCCGCCGACGGGGAAGGGAGGAAATCCCTGTTCTCTGCGGGCCAGGTGGGCGACCTGAAGAAATCCTCGCTGCCTCTGGTGGAGACGGGCGACCTGAGAAGACCCTTCAACAAGGGCGAGCGAGCCGCGGGCTCGCGGCCCCGCGTGAAGCTGGAGGACGTTCTCTGCGACTCCTGCATCGACAACAAGCAGAAGGCCGTCAAGTCCTGCCTGGTGTGCCAGGCCTCCTTCTGCGAGCTGCACCTCAAGCCCCACCTGGAGGGAGCGGCGTTCCGGGACCACCAGCTGCTGGACCCCATCAGGGACTTCGAGGCCAGAAAATGCCCCGTGCACGGCAAGACCATGGAGCTGTTCTGCCAGACTGACCAGATGTGCATCTGCTACCTCTGCATGTTCCAGGAGCACAAGAACCACAGCACGGTGACGGTGGAGATTGAGAAGGCGGGCAAAGAGGTAATTGTATTCTCCTTTCGTTCCTCCTTTCGGCCCTGATGTCCCCAGCAGGTGCCCATGTCACAGCACAGCCTTTGCCCCCCTGCTCTGGTCATTTTTGGGGTGGGATCCTGGATGCAGCGGTGCTGGTGGGAAGTGCTTAGTGGTTGCTGTTTCCATGGGGTTGGCGCTCTCCTGATCTGGCTGCAGGAGTTGGGCTGCAGGCTGCATTTTAGGGGTGGAGAACCTGGCTGCCAGCACACCTGACTTCCAGCAGAGGCTGAATCCAAGCCCTAAATGCCAAGTTTTTAAAAATGTTCTTGAGTTTTGACAGTGTTTGTGCAGTGTTGCCCACAGAAAGGTGGGCACTGCTCAGGGTCAGCGCCTCCAGAATGCAAATTGTCAAATCAGTGGCTGCTAGAGTTTCTCATGGGTACTAATAACCATTGGAAATTGCTATCTCAGCTCCTGAGAGTGAGATTAGGTTTTGGTTTTTTTCTTTTCTGTTGAGCCACACCTATGGAAAAAGTCTTTTGAAGTTTAGATGGACAAAAAAAACAAACCCTGGTGCAAGCACAAAACATGATCATTTCCCCAGAAGTGTTACTACAACAGGTTCAGAGGATGGACATCCAGGGAGATTTCACTTTTGTTTGCTCTAAGCTTCTTGTTGTTTGCTTTCTGGGTGGATGAGGAGGATTTCACTTGTCCTAGCAAAAAATCAGGGTCTCACCACATTTGTTGCTGCACATCCCCATGGCAAAAGGAAGAAACTTTCTAAGCAGACAGGGCAGGAGAGATGCCAATAAAGAGAGCTGTAAAATAATAATTACATAAAACAAGGTGCCTGGAGTCACACAGTCAGAACCTGGAAGGACACTAAGATCTCCTAAACCCCAAACCAGTGCTGTGATGTGGTGACCAGGCAGACACAGGTACCTGCTGTGAGAAATCCTTGAGTTCCCTTAATGGGAAGAACGATTTTACTCTTTCCAAGGAGCTGGGAGGATTTACCTCATCAGGCTCAAAGAGCACCTTGTGTAGAGCTTATCTCTGGCTTCTCTGGTCTTTTCTTGCCATGTCATCTCCAGCTTGCAGCCCTGCTGAAACCAGACAAAGCCTTTTCCCCGTCTCAGGCAGCCTTTCCCAAATTCCTGCAGGGCTTGCCAGCCTGCTGTTTGTTCCATAATTGCCTGTCCTCGTGGTTTTGATGTCAGCCCTGAACGCTGCAGAGCTCTGACATAAAGCTGTGCCTGGTGTCTGCCAAGGTGTCCAATTCCTGCCTGGAACGAGGTGAGCAGCTGCTTCCTGAGGAAGCAAAGCTGCTCAGATCCTTCCTCCTGTGGCTGGAGACGCCTCCAGCACCTTGATTTTAAAGGCACAGCCATGGATGAGCAGAGAGTGGGATTTAAATGCTGTTTGACTCCTGTCTCTGAGTCCTTGTGCCACCTTTAGCTCCTGCACTGGCTCTGCTGCTGCTCAGCCTGAAGGATTTAGGATTTATCAACATGAATCATGCCCATGTGTGAGTTCCTCCTGACAGAGTTTGATCATGTTGTAACTCGAGCGAGCATTCACTCAGACAAAAACAATTAGCAGCAAAGCTGTTGCCTACAAATGTTTGTTCCCACCCCATATTTATTCACCAGAGGTGGAGCCTCAGCAGGAGCCACAAAGAGCAATGAATATTTCCAAGCCCCTGGTGTGTAAAACCTCTCCTTATCAAATCAGCCACGCTGGAATTTGTGACCACAAATTGGGAGGGTGGCTGGTGCTGCTGCTGCTCTTTTGGGAGGGATCAGTCACAACCTCACACCAGGTCACCCTATCCCTGCCCTGTTCTCCCAGCTTGGCGTCCCAGCAGCTCCAGAGGAGCTTTAAAACCTCCAGAGCCATCCTGCCACTGGGATAAAGCTGTGTCCTCACAAAGCCTTTCACTTTAAAACCCCCAAACCTATCCTGCCACTGGAGTGGTGACCAGAACAAAGCTGTGCCCTGACAGAGCCTGTCACACCTTGCTGGGTTTATCTGCAAGGATTTCCTCATCCCTGGCTGCTGTGTGGCTCCAGAACTGGAGAAGGTTCCAGAGCTGGGGTTGGTTTTGCTGCCCTGCCAGCCTGTGAGCTCAGTGACTTGGTGGCACAGAAGTGTCACAGAATAAGCTCGGTTTAGGTGCAGCTGCCCTTCAGGTCTGCAGGGTTAATGCAGATTTCAGCCTGGCTCTGCTGTGGGCCTGTAGGGAGGAGAGGGGCTGTGCTTTAGAGCTGGCAAAGGAATTAGGAAACCCAGCTTGTCTCAGGGAGCAGACAGAGAAGAGGAATGCAAACAAGCCAGGACAGACACCTATAGTTAGGGCAGTGCAAAGCCTGATATCTCTGTCCCAGACAGAGAACACAGCAGCATCTTCCACTTTTCAGGAGCCTGGGGTGAGAGTCACTCACCCCCTGTTCCTGCTGAGCAGACACAAGTGAAAGGCACAGGGACTCAGACAGAGACATTTGGCCTGACTTCCCACCCAGTGCTATTTGCCTATTTTACCCAGCAAACCTTTAATGCTCTCCCCAGATCCACTTTGCATTCATTTCCTGCTTCAGCTTTAAAGGAAAAGTAACAGTTTGCACCAGAACCAGCACAAAACCCAACCAGGAATAGGTCTGTGAGGCTGGGGAATAACAACTCATGCTTGAAAAGTGAGAATGCTCCACAGCTGCTTGTAAAACCCTGATTTATCTGCAATAAAACCCTGATTTATCAGCAGAGCCCCCCCTTGGAGCCAGCATCCTTCATTCTGGAAGGGGATCCTTCATCCCAAACCTGTTTTACAGGGCTGCTCTCCAAAGGAGACAACTTCACCTCTGCCTGCCAGTCCCAGAGCTGGAAATAACCTGGCATTGCCTTCCAGCACCAGCCTTGGTGCTCAGCATGCCAGCTCAGCTCTGCTGAAAAACACTTTGTTTTTGCTGTAATTCTTTATCTTTTAAAGCAAACTTCGCTGTGGGTACAGGAAGGGGAGCTGGGTGTTCCTCCTTCCCACAGAGCTGCTTTGAAAAGGGGGGGTTTTTACAAAGGCTGAGCCAGGTTTTGAAGAAAACCATCCACAGAGATGGATCCAGAGGGGTTCCCATCCCTGCATCACTTTCACTGAGCAGAAAGAAAACAAAATTAAACCTTGGGAGGGCTTGGGGGCCTTTCTCAGTGCTGCAGCGTGGCTGTGAGGATTTACCTACACCAGCTGTGGCTTCTCTGTGGACTCAGCTCAAAATAGATGTTCTGTCCCCAGAGTTTCCTGCAGGAAGGACGATCTTCCCAGCTGGAAATGGGAGTAAATCTGTCTGTGTGCCTGAATTCTGCATTAATCCTCTACACTGAGGACAGAATCCAGGGAAAACCCACTTGTTTGCAAGCAAGGAATTCTCTCCAAGCTGTGAGAACTCAGCATTTTATGGGCTGCTGGCTGAGTTTTCAGGGGTTTCAGCCCTCTCTGCTTAACAGAGATGGGAAAATGCAGTTGTGCACCCAGCAGGAATCACGTCCCAAACATCCCCCTGACTTTCCAGCCTCCTGGCCCTGCACTGGGACAACGAGCTGGAGCAGCACTTCTGCAGCTTTCCCTGGGTTAATTAGCAGAGCTCTCCCAGGCTGGGGACACAGGGCTGTTCCCAGAGCGTTCAGGGCATGATGCTGCTTGTGCACAAAGCACTTGCATCATCGTGCAGGGCTGGTAATCTCCCATCTGCAGCTCCTCCACAGCACCAGGGCTGGGTTCAGTTCTTTGGATGTACACTCTGAACTTTCACTGGAGCCTCTTAACTGCCCTAATTAGCTGAGGCTCTAATAGGGGATCCAGTCTTAGCTTGAAGGTTCTCAGTGCCTTCATTTCTCAGCCTGCTGTGCTCAAAAATTTGTCAAAATCTGGATTTCCTGGCTTTTCCCCCACTGCTCCTGTTATTTCTGCTCTGAGGGACCCCCACAATGGGGGTGTTGCTGTTTTATCTCCCATTAGGATCCTCTGAACCCCAAATCTTCCATTGGATTTGTTCCAGAGGGCCCCTCAAGGATTTCTGACCCTGGAAAATCTGGGAAATGTGAAGACAGATCGGAGTTTTCTCTTGGGGAGTGAAGCTGAGGCACTGCCTGTCCCTAACCCCTGTGGCCCCATACTGTGACTTTTTATCTGTCATACACATGGGCAGCCAAAGCAACCTTCCAGATTAAAAAAAATTACTTAAAACCATCAGGAATTCACCTCCTGACCCCTTGGTGTTGTGCTCCACCTCCAGAGAACCCTCCCTGAACCCTTCTGCCCATGCCACCAGTTTTTCCACAATTCCAGACTCTCCCTTCACCTCTCTAACCCTTTTTTCCTATGTTTAGGGTGTTTTTTTTGTAGTATTTATTTAATTTCCTGCAGTACCCCACAATGACACCTCCTTCACCTCCCCTGCCCCTGCTGCAGTCTGTGCTGGTGTTTCCCCTTTGCCAAACCTGGCTGAGTGTGGGATTTGCATCCTGGCCATTGGGACCATCTCTGTAATTTCCATTTGCAAGTCATAAAGCTGCTCCAAATTGTTGTGTGCCTCTGCTCTTAAGTGGCTGTTCCATCCCACACCACCTTTCTGGGGGGTGTTTGAGCTTCTGGGGAGTCAGGAGCACTTTTACAAATAATAGTTCTCAAAATTCCTTGGAGACCCATCTTAATTAAAAAGGAACCATAAAAGCATAATATTGTTATCACCACCTTCCAGCCATCACCTGATTTTTTTTTTCCTGTCATTTTCTCTGCAAATCCCTTGAGTTTGGGAGTGTCTACGTGGCTGTGAAAGTTCTGCTTTTCCCCAAAAATTCCTTCCAGTCCTTCTCTGTAGGATCTCACTCCCATTCTTGAAAGGATGTCCTGATTTTGGGGGATGAGGAGGGAAATAATTGCTCTGGAGATGAGCTTTTCACTTCACAAGCAATCAATGCCACCTGGATGCAGCTCTGGGGCTCAACCAAACACCTGGAATTTGGGTGTAATTTCTCACATTGGTTAATGCAGTGGATAAATGGATCTAAAACATTTTCATCTCGTTGCATTTCCCTGCTGTGCAGAGTCTCCATGCACAGGACATCTCCCACTGCACGTGGGAATGGAAACCAGCAGGAATTCCTCCAAGTCACTGCCTTGAAAAATGTGAAAATTGTGGGATCAAACTCCTGTCTTTGTTCTTTTGATGGGTAGCAGGGCAGATTTTCTCATCTGGAAGGCAGAGTGGTGAAGCTCTGCCACAAAATCCTCCCCTGAACCCCTGGAGAGGGTGAGAATCAGCTCATGGCAGCGTTCAGGCCACTGCTGAGGGTGTGTGGGCAATATTTAGAGAGCCAGTGCTCTCCTAATTCCTAAAAACAATGTGAGGATGCACTGAGACGCCTCTGAGCACACTTCCCTTTTTTCTGCCCGCTTTTCCTGTGTTTTATAAGGCAACCAAACCACCCTCCCATCATTGTCCCTCCATAAACAGAGCTTTTCTGGGTTGGAGCAGCTGGGGTGGTTGGCTCTCAGAGCAGCTGTGCTGGATTCCAGCTCCAGAGGCTGTTCAGACACTTGGCTGGCATGGGGACAAGAGCTCCTGTCTGGGCTGGTTCGCAGCTTCTTCCCTGCTCCTCATTTCTAGTGGGGAACTGAAAACCCTCAGACTCTGATCAACACCCAGATTTTCATGTTCCACTACGTTCTTGGATGGACAGCTGGAGTGTGAGAGTGGATTTATCCATCCATGCCTTTAATTGTTGGCCTGAATTTCAGCGGTTTGGGTTAATCCAACGATTTTGCAGAAGATCCCACGCGCCCAGCAGGTTCTCAGGGCTCTCCTGACATGACAGAACACGGAATTTCTGCCAACTCTGAAATTCCTCAACGGCTCTGGGCTGGGTGTCCCACAGCCAGGTTGCCTCCAGCCATGGCTGAGGCCAACCTGCACACACATGAAATGCAGAAATGTCCCAGCAAAGGCTGGGGCAGGATCTGTGGGGCAGGGATGGAGAATGGGAACGACCCAGGGAGGGATTGAAGGAGTTAACGGGGCAAGGCTTTGCTAACACCCAGGTCCAGGGACAAAATGACCCAGGGAAACAGGGCATGGTCTCCACTGCCACAAATTCCAGTGCAGGTCTCAGCTCTGAGCTTCTCTGGGAAGGCTCTGCACAACGAAATGCAAATGAATCCCAGCGAAGTTGCTGATCTCAGCCGAGCAGGTCGACTACACCTCTCCCCTCCTCCTTTTGTGGCTTTTTTTTTTTTTCCTTTTCATTTTTTTTTTTTTTCCAAGCATTCCCCAGCTCCATCCCTACATGAAAGCTCTCAATTCAGAGCAAATTAATCCACAATCCTGTCTAAACAGAATTCCTGCCGGAGGCATCATCCTCTTGTTGCAACACTCGTCAAACGTCATTCCGTAATTGCATGAAAACTGTTATTGCTGCACAGGCACACCCTGGGCTGGGCCCTGCTCTGCACACACAGCTGAATTTTGAAACAGCTCCCTTCCCCTGCAGCTCATGACTCCCATGTGATTAAAGGCAGCCTGGGAGGTGGGTGCTGCTGCTTTGCTGAGGGAGCTGAATCTGCTGGGACGGTGCCCGCTGCAGCTGGACCTCCCCGCTGCTCTGCTCAGCACAGTGGATGTGTCCTGGTTTAGGGCAAATTTGGGAGAAAACCTCCAAAAGGGTCCCCTCCAGAAAGCAAACACACACCAACCAGTTTGGGGAGGATTCCTGGGAGAGAAGTGGAAAGAACCTGTTTGTTTAACAGGCACAGCACCCACCAGCACACAAAATGAACAATGCCAGGTGACAGCACTCTGTCACCGCTCTGAGAAAGATGACAAATTCAGAAAGTCTCTCCTGGGGATGGTCACTCTGTTATCAGTCCCTCCAGCTCTGGGGCAGCTGCTGCAGCCACAAGGTGCAAACTCTCAGTGTTTCCCAGGTCCCAGTCTGGAGCAGGCTCGAGTAGTTCCAAACAAGGGAAAGAAAAACAGTCCAGGGAAAATTCAGACTGCTTAGCTAAACTAACTAATGAGCAGGAGCAAAAAGCAAGAGCAAAGCAGGAGCAAGAGCAAGAGCAAAGCCAAAAGCCAAGCAAAAAGCAAAAGCAGCTCTATGTACTGCCCCGTCTGTGTGTCCCGCCAGCTGCGGGGGAACAGGCTGATAACAACACCAAAACAAAACTTCACTCTTCAGAGCCAGTCTTGAAGGCACAGAGCAGAATATCCAGCATGAACAGAACACACAAAAGGGGATTCAAGCATCATAAAGCCACCCTAGGACAGGATGCTGTGGGACAGAGAAACGGCGAGCGTTTCTCACGGCAGCTTGTGAGAACTTCCAGGGAGTAGTGAGGATGTGGTAACTTTTAAAGTATGAACAATCTGCAGGTGGTGTTTTTCTACTCGGTCTCCTCAAGGATGGTGTGTGAGGAAGGTGTTTTTGTTAAGTAGCCATGGTTCTCTTGAATAAAACCTTTTTTTGCTCTTTCCACAATCCCACAATCTCACCTGCTCCTGTGCGAGAGGGAAGCAGCAGGGCAGGCTCGGGGCTGCTGGAAGGGGTCACCCTCATCCCCAGCTCACCAGGCTCCCTCCCCTCCCCTCTGCTCTGCTCTCCTCCCCACAGACCGAGCTGTCCCTGCAGAAGGAGCAGCTGCAGCTGAAGATCATCGAGGTGGAAGATGAGGTGGACAAGTGGCAGAAGGAGAGGGACCGCATCAAGGTGCGTTTGAGGGCTCCCGTTCCCCTCTCCCTCCTGTAAGCACCAATTCCTGCTCCCCTCCTCTCCCACATCCCTCTCCTTCCCTCCATCCCTTCCCCAGCCTTTATCTCATCCCCAGCCCAAACTCCAAGCCAAATCTCGGAAACAACAACTCCCACTGAAGTCATCTTGCGACATTCCCTGCGGGGAGATGCAGCCCTGATACCAAACCAAGGCACCTCCCTGCTCTGGCTCCTTTTTTAGGTCCTTTATGGCCCTTCCATCACCAGTAGCCAGGCAGATTTAGAAACAAAATCCACAAATAACCTGCAGGAGGGCTCTGGGTTGCCCAAACTGAGATAAGACAGCAGGAGCAGATGAATTTACCCACACAAACATCTTATTTATGGTGGAACAGTTTATTTCCATGCTGAGACAGGGCTCCTTTATAGTTCTTGCACCGTGGTAAGGGTTGGAATAGAGTCATGCTATTATTTTTTTCATTTATAGCCTAACTGAATAAAGCAGTGAAAGCACAAGTTGGAGACACCCCAGAAAATTTGCATAATATTAACAGGCAAAGCCATTCTTCTCCCTTTTATGTGGTGCAAGCACATTGGCTCACCAGCTCTGCTTTTCATCTGCTTTATTATTACTATTATTATTATTATTATTATTATTATTACTGGAAACCTGACCTAGAAATTCTGACTCTCAATATAGTTACATCCCCAGTCCTTCTGAGGAATATTTCAGAGGCACCTCGAGGTCAGGCTTGTAAAAAGTGCTTCAGCACCTTTCATCCTTTGAAATGGTGGGAATTTGGTCCTCAAATAATCCAGGAGCCAGAGCCCTGATTTAGAAGGTGACAGAGTGTTTTTAAATGTCACCTGTGAGTGCATGAATTGAAATTGGAGATGTGCTCTTACCGCTGGGAAGGCAATGGCCCTTTTGGATTGCATCCATGTGACTATTGCAGGAACAGGTATTGCTTCTCTTGGCACAACTTTCCTGCAGCTGAGACTTGCCTAGCTGGAGTTTCCATACTGGAAATGCTGAATCCTTGGATTTATCCCCCTCTGTGTCGCTCTGTTAGCAAAGAACTCAGTGAAATTTTAATATTTTCTTGCTCTTTCCTGCTGCCTCCTCTTTCTGCCCCTTCCCCACGCAGAATTACACCACCAACGAGAAAGCCACGGTGGACCAGCACTTCAAGGAGCTGATCCGTGACCTGGAGAGGCAGAGGGATGAGGTGAAGGCTGCCCTGGATCAGAGGGAAAAGATTGCCTCGGAGAACGTGAAGGAAATCGTGGATGAGCTGGAGGAGAGGGCGAAGCTGCTGCGGGAGGACAAGGAGAACAGGGAGCAGATCCACCAGATCAGCGACTCCGTGCTCTTCCTGCAGGTGACACAGACACCTCCTTTCCCTTCCCTTTGCCCTTGTGAGGACAGGATTTGTCCCAAAGACAAGCCCAAAGAAGTGTGAGATGTATGAAACCCTCATGGTGAGATGGTGAGAGAGATGGGGAAATGAGTGGTGGTCAGAATCCAGATTTCCTGTGGCCTGCATGTGCTTATATACCCTCATTTCCCTTCCCTTTGCCCTTGTGAGGACAGGATTTGTCCCACAGACAATCCCAGAGAAGTGTGAGATGTGTGAACTATCAGCAACAGTGAGAGCCTGAGTGGTGGTCAGAACCCAAATTTTTTGTGGACTACATATGCTTATATACTATTCTGAGCTAGTCATTTTTCACTACAGTAATTGTGTTAATCATCACATAAACAAACATTTTGCAACATCTCTTGCTTACAGAAGTTGATTTTTCTTTTGCTGTCAGCCAGTCTTGATTCAGCCTTCAGCTGGTCTTGCTTTAATCCTCAAAGCTCTCAAAGTTTGTTCTTGCCAAGGCATGCTAATTATCAGATCTCTCATGCTAATCAGGTCCAGAGCGCTCTGTGCCTTGTGTGCCCCAGTGTGAACCTTCCCCATTTCCCTGCACATCCAGGGCAGGGATTCACAGGGACATTTGGAGCTGTCTGCTCTGGTGGGCGAGGAGTGGACATGGACATCCTTTGGTTTTTATGGATGGAAAGGTGGACAGAACATCTCCCTGCCCACCTTCCCTGCTTCCCTTTCCACTTCTGGATTCCAGCACCAACCAGCTCCCTCCGGTTCAGCCTCCACACCTTTATGCTCCTCACCAATGCAATCCCTTTCTCTGGCAGGAATTTGGGGCTCTGATGAGGAATTACGTGCCCCCTCCATCCCTCCCCACCTACAGCGTGCTGCTGGAAGGGGAGAGCATGAGCCCATCCATGGGGCTGCTCAGGGATGATCTCCTCAACGTCTGCATGAGGCACGTGGAGAAGATCTGCAAGGCAGACCTGGGCCGCAACTTCATCGAGAGGAACCACATGGAGAACGGTAAAACATCCCAAATATTCCCCTCCCTGCTCCCCTGGTGAGGATGGTGAGCACTCCTGGTGAGGAAGAAAGCAAGCAAAGACCTGGGGGGGAAAAGTGGGAGTAGTGACTCCTGTAGCTGGAATGAATTCTGGAAGATGAGAGTTGTTGGAATGTGAATTCTGGAATGTCAGAGTTGTTCTGCCACTCCTGTGTGGGGATGGAATCAGTTGAACTGCCAGGGATTTAGGGTATCCCATACAGGACACCAAACTGGCCCCACTTCCCTGAGTTTTGGTTCATTTTAGGGTTTCATGTTTAGGATTTTATGGGTTCAGCCACCCCCTGTGTGGAGTCAAGAGCAGCCACCCTTCCCTCCTGCCCTGTGCCAGGCTCTAGCAAGCCCCTGGAAGTTTAACATTTTCCAGGAGGGGAAACTCCACAGATCTGCTGAGGCAGCTCAGTGAAGGGTGAATTCACACAGGTGAAATGTGGGGTGGCAGGTTTGAAACCCCATTTGTTCACCCATTTAGCACTGTGGGGTGCTGGTGTGACATCAAATATTACAAGTGCAGGGTTTCAGCACTGAAATACCCTGTGAAGGAAATATTTGAAAATCTAATTTTCCAAGCAAAAAATTGCTCCATTTGGGTGTTCAGCTACAACTTGAGCTGGAATGACTCTGATCATCCTCCCTGTTCCACATGGGACAGCTTTCCTGCCTGCCCTGACCCAGGCTGTTCCCCACACTTCAGGGGTGTTTAAGGTGATCTTTAAGGTGAACAGAGAGGTCACAGCCACCCCCACATCAGCAAAACCAATCTTTTACATTTATAACCCACTTCCTCCCAATTAGCTGTGAATAAAGGGCTTGTCTTGCATCAGGCTCACACCTGAGATCAGCACAGGGCACCACAAGGTCTGCACTTCCCAGACCTTTGTAACCCTGGGCACGTTGCCTAATCCCAGGGGATGACCTCTGGCAGCAGGGATGGGAATGAGTGGTTACCTCACCTGGTTATCTCACCTGGATGGTTATCCAAGGACAGCAGGGATGGCAGTGAGTGGTTATCTCACCTGGATGGTTATCCAGGGACAGCAGGAATAGGAATGAGTGGTTATCTCACCTGGTTATCTCACCTGGATGGTTATCCAGGGACAGCAGGGATGGCAGTGAGTGGTTGTCTCACCTGGTTATCTCACCTGGATGTAATCTTTCAGCCACTGAGGAAGCCCAATACCAGGACAGCAGTGGGTGATGGGAGGATAAATGGCACCCTGCTCTTCCAGGAGGATGTGGGAGGCCAAAAGGTTCAGGAATGACCTCAAGGACAGCTCATGCAACACAGGAGCTGAGGAACTGCAGATCTGCAAAGTCACTGATGATTCTCTCAAATTCACAGTATTTACTGGAGACCCCTCCTGTATCAATAATTGCACTGTCCAGGGCCATCATTCTCCATCAGACAGGAATTAAATCCTTCTGGATCCTTCTGGACCAACCTTTCAGGAAGGTCAGGGATCCCAGAGTGCTCAGGATGCACAGCTAGATGCAGGTTTTAAAACACTCCCTGCCTTTAAAGTAGCAGCAGAAATTGAACATTGCTCATCTTCCATCACTGCAACATTCCTATTTAAATTCCCAACACTGCACATGCTCCAGAATTACCGAGAAATTTGACAATAACTCAGTATCAATAGATGACAAACAGATGCACAAATCCCTTCTGTCCATTTTTCTTTCTTTGCTCACCTGAAGCTGGGCAGAGTTTCCATCTGCTGGGCTGGGTTTTACCAGTCCTGGAGCATTTTACTTGGGCATTTTTAAAACCCAACAAAGTTCTGCAGCTACTCAGTTCTGGTAGCTCAGGATAAAGCTTGATTACTTCTTGATTATTTTAATTGGGGTCTCCTCCATGTCACTGATGCCAGAAGCCCTCACTTTTATTTGAAATCCATGGAATCCAAGTGCCAAAACCATTTTTAACTCCTGCCAGAAACCTGGGTGCTTCCAGGAGCTTGACCAGGGACTCAGCTTGGATTCTGCCCTAATGAAAAGTTGGGGACAGGTGAGAAATGTTATTTATGGCGAGTCCCAGGAGCTTCAGAGCTCTCCCTTCTCCAAGCCATGGTTACAGATGAAAGAGGGCAGCACTCTGCATCCAGTGGCTGCCAGGGAATTAAATCCATTAAGGAGCTGTGGAGTTATTAACTCAGACTCCCCCTGAGTCACTGCAACAAATTCATTTGCAGCTGGCTTGGATCTTCCACTGTAAAAAACTTCCCAGGAAGAAATATTATATTAATGGAATGAAAGCTGCTTAATAGCAGACTCCAAAGGGAATCCATGTCCTTTTAGTTGTCATAACAGGTACCTACGTGGTGAGGAGACAAATAATCAGGGAGCTTAAATAGCACTGAAAGAAATGGGAGAAATCAAAGAAAAGTTTGTTCAGTGACTTGAGAACCAAAGAATGGAGCTATTTAAACATGAAAACGGAATTTACTTCCTTGCAGAGAACAATAGGTTTGTAAAGGCCTCCAAGGAATGTTTTTATGAGCAAGTGTAGTGATAAAGCCTCAATTCCTGTGAATCAGTGTCAGAAAGCCAGACCCAGGCTGTGTAGGAGTGAGTTTGATCCATGAAACCTGGATCAAGCCAGCCACCCTTGCCCAGGAGTTTAGAGCTGTTTGCAGCTCAGCTTTAGCATCTCCCTAAAAACTGGAGAAGCCAACCCATTTAACCCTCCCAGAAGTGATTTCTGGAGCTTTAAAGAGTGGCAATTCTCCATCAACCAGGCTGTGCTCAGACTGAGCACACAAAAGGAGCCAAACTCAAACTTTTGGAGTAATTTTAAAACCCACAACATCATTTTGGTAAGAAAATGCCTCAACCCTCAGGTGTCCCTATGGATTTTAGAAGATTCTGTGTTTGCTGCGAGGTTGAATGCTTCAGCTGCGCTCTGCCTCTGAAGGAACCTTTTGTTTTAGACCCTGGCCAGCTCCAGAACTGCTTTAGCTCCCAGGCAAAGACGCCCCGGGGGGGTTAAAGACCCCCAAAGTGCATCCCCATGCTCCCTGCACCTGGGGGTGCTGGTGACATGAGCCAGCAGAGTGACCTGGTGGCCAAGGAGGCCAATGGCCCCTGGTCAGGAATGGAGTGGCAGCAGGAGCAGGGAGGGCACTCTGCCCTGCCCAGTGCTGTGCCCAGCCCTGGCCCCTCTGCTTGGGAAGGACCTTGGGACACTGAGCACACCCAGAGGGGACAGCGGGGCTGGAGAGGGGCTGGGAGCACAAACCCTGTGAGGAACGTTTGGAGGAGCTGGGGGTGCTCAGCCTGGAGAAGAGGAGGCTCAGAGGGGCCCTTGTTGCTCTCCACACCTTCCTGAAGGGAGGATGCAGCCAGCTGGGGTCGGTCCCTCTGACAGAACCAGAGGACACAGCCTGCAGCTACAGCAGGGGAGGTACAGGTTGGATATTAGGAAAAAATTTTTACCAAAAGAATAATAAAGCACTGGATGCTCTTCCCAGGGAGGTGGTGGAATCACCATCTGTGGAGGTGTTTAAAAAAGACTGGACATGGCACTGGGTGCTATGCTCTGGTTGAGGTGTGAGGCACAGGTTGGACTCAATGATCTCAGAGGTCTCTTCCAACCTCATCATTCTGTGATTCTGTGACTCTGTGACTCTCTGATTCTGTGATTGATTCTGTGATTCAGTGACTCTGTGATTCTGTGATTCAGTAGTTCTGTGACTCTCTGATCCTGTGATTGATTCTGTGACTGTGATTCAGTGATGCTGTGACTCTGATTCTGTGATTGATTCTGTGATTCAGTGATTCTGTAATTTTATGACTCTCTGATTCAGTGATTCTGTGATTCTGTGACTCTGACTCTGTGACTCTGTGATTGATTCTGTGATTGATTCTGTGACTCTGTGACTCTGTGACTCTGATTCAGTGATTCTGTGATTCTGTGACTCTGACTCTGTGACTCTGTGATTGATTCTGTGACTCTGTGACTGTGATTGATTCTGTGATTCTGTGATTCAGTGACTCAGTGAATCTCTGTGATTGATTCTGTGACTGATTCTGTGATTGATTCTGTGGCTCTGTGACTCTGTGATTCAGTGATTCAGTGATTCTGTGACTGATTCTGTGATTGATTCTGTGACTCTGTGACTCTGTGATTCAGTGATTCTGTGACTCTGATTCTGTGATTGACTCTGTGATTCAGTGATTCAGTGACTCAGTGACTCTCTGATTCTATGATTGACTCAGTGATTCTGTGATTCAGTGATTCTGTGACTCTGATTCTGTGACTCTGTGACTCTGTGACTCTCTGATTCAGTGATTCTGTGACTCTGATTCTATGATTGACTCTGTGATTCTGTGATTCAGTGATTCTGTGACTCTGATTCTGTGACTGACTCTCTGACTCTGTGATTCACTCCCTGCTCTGCCTCCCCAGGGGACCACCGGTTCATGATGAACAACTACGAGTGGAACCAGCCCGACAACCTGAAGAGATTCTCCATGTTCCTGTCTCCCAAAGGTAAGGAGGGCATCCCACAGCTGGCCAGGCTCCCTTCCAGCTCAGGAGAGGAACTTCACTTGATCCAGCCCAAAATTTGCTCTCCCTCACATCTCAGATCCATCCCTCTGCACTTTTTCTCTCCAGTTACAGAGCTTTGACAAGGTTTGGCCTCAAAACAGGCAGAAAAGGTTCTCAGTTTTATGGGGAAGAGCTGGAGTGGCTGAACTCTATCCAAGAGTTAATATAGAGGACTTTTGACATGGGTTTCCAGGATAAAATCAGAGTTTTTCTCCACCCAAAGCTAATCTCTCTGTGCTATCAAGTGAAAGCTGCATTAAGCATTAAGATTTTACTTTGGCCACCAAACATAATTTTTCCTTACAGGGAAAGGACAGAAGAAGTGAGGAATTTGTCCTTAAAAAAAAAAAAACAAACCAAAGCCAGGAGTCTGGTGCTCCTCTGTGAGCTCTGACAAGAGCCCTGGTGATTTGTTTATGTCCCTCTTGTAGTATGGCCAGTGCAGGATGAATTTTTGGAGTGAACCAAAGTTTCCAACACATCCAGCTCTAAAATCACAGCTGGCATTCCCAAACTGGCAGCCAGACAAGGAGCTGAGAGTGCTGAAAGCCCAGGCAAGGCGAGCAACAAAAGAACAGGAAGGGTGGCACGAAACCACCCTGCAAAAGTGACCAAATTTCGGCCCTGCCTGGCTTTGCCAGCTGTTCCCAGCTGCTGCTCTGCAGCAGAGGGTGGGCAGGGACAGGGACATGGCAGTGGGACCCTCCCTGAGGGCACATTCCTGCCCTGTGCTGGTGTTTCCCAAGGAGACCCAGACCCCAGCATCCCATTTCAGTGCCAGCAGGGCTCTTCCCAAGTTCAGGGGCAGAGTGGCATGTTTTAGAGTTGGGTTTGTTTTTCTGCTCTCTCACCTCAGGGTTTGCAGGCCTTGTGCTGCCAGGGAAGTTCTGCTGAGACCAGACCCAGCCCTGCACCCAAAACTTTCCAACCCTGAGGGAAGTTAGAAAATTAATCCCAACACAGCATAAACTGAGCTAATCTCTACCCAAAATGTGGAGCTTTCAGGTGGAAACAGCCCCGAAGGCATTAAAGGGGTGTGGCAGGGAGGACACCAGGCAGTGTCACCCCCTGGGATGGGGACACTGCCCAGCCTGGCAAAAGGAAGGGAAAAAAGAAGGAAAAAGCCATTTTGGCAGTGGCACAGCATGGTCAGTGCTGCCATGAGTGTCTGAGCTGGGGGAAGAGGCTCCAGCTGGGATCCAGCATTCCAATTGCTGAGGATCCAGGAGGGATCCCCAGGTCCTGCCAGATCTGTGGTGATCTGTGTCCAGAGCAGAGTGAGGCTGCACAGCAATCCCCTCCTCCTGCTGACTGCCCAGAGCTGGGGATGCTTTATCCCAGCTCCACATCCGTGTTCTCCTGGAAACACACACAGTGCTGCCTTCCCAATTCCTCACTCTGTGTTTTCTACCAACAAAGTGACTCTGGCCAAAACAAGCCAGGCCAGGATTGCACCCAGAACCTGTGCTGGATGGGGATTGAGCAGAGAAGGGGCTCAGGGAGGATCCAGCTGATCCAGGATTGCCTGTGCTGGATGGGGATTGAGCAGAGAAAAGGCTCAGGGAGGATCCAGCTGATCCAGGATTGCACCCAGAGCCCAGCAGGGCTCAGGAAGGACCCAGGTGATCCAGGATTGCCTGTGCTGGATGGGGATTGAGCAGAGAAAAGGGTTCAGGGAGGATCCAGCTGATCCAGGATTGCACCCAGAGCCTGTGCTGGATGGGGATTGAGCAGAAAAGGGGATCAGGGAGGATCCAGCAGATCCAGGATTGCCTGTGCTGGATGGGGATTGAGCAGGGTCAGGGCTCAGGGAGGATCCAGCTGATCCAGGATTGCACCCAGAGTCCAGCAGGGCTCAGGAAGGATCCAGCTGATCCCTTACTGCACCCAGAGCCTGTGCTGGATGGGGATTGAGCAGAGAAGGGGATCAGGGAGGATCCAGCTGATCCAGGATTGCACCCAGAGCCCAGCAGGGCTCAGGGAGGATCCAGCTGATCCAGGATTGCCTGTGCTGGATGGGGATTGAACAGAAAAGGGGATCAGGGAGGATCCAGCTGATGCAGAATTGCCTGTGCTGGATGGGGATTGAGCATAGAAAGGGTTCAGGGAGGATCCAGCTGATCCAGGATTGCACCCAGAGCCCAGCAGGGCCAGGGTTCAGGGAGGATCCAGCTGCTGGAAGCTCACCAGGGGGAATTTGGGCAGCAGGATGAATCAGCAGGCAAAGCAGGAGACGTGACCCACTTGGCTTGCAGGCTGGCCAGCCAGGGATCACCCCATGAGTAATGCACCGTCCCCATCATCATTTAACTCTCCTGTGCCCTGTGGCATCAAAGTCCAGCAGTGCAGCTGATTGCACCTCTGTTCAAGAATCCCAAAAACAGGAGGGGAAGATGAGGACCACCCTCTGCATTGTGGCACACCCTTGAATCCTTCAATATCTCACACACCCCGTTCTCAGGCTGGGTCACTGCAGGTTCTGCCCCAGGCCACGGTGAAAAGTCTGTTTGCTGGACTGAGGAATGCTCTCTGCTAATTACAGCAGCCCAGACTGGGGAACTGCTTGGATTCCAGCTGAACCTTTTGGGTTTAAGCCCTGCTTAAATTCAAGACTTCCACTGCCCCTGAATTTCATAATAAATGGCTTCAAACTGAAAGAGATGAGGTTTAGATGGGATATTAGGATGAAATTCTTCCTGTGAGGGTGGTGAGGCCCTGGCACAGAGCAGCTGTGGCTGCCCCTGGACTCCTGGAGTGTCCAAGGCCAGGTTGGATGGGGCTTGGAGCAACCTGGGATAGTGGAGGGTGTCCCTGCCCACGGCAGGGGCTGCAATGAGATGATTTTTAAGGTCTCTTCCAACCCAAACCATTCTATGATCCAATATTTGCTTGCAGAGATGACAGGATGAGGCAGAGGGGCATAAAACACTTCAAACACTGCCTCAAAGGCAGAGGAACAATCTGTCCAACTGCTCCACGCTCCCTCCTGTCCTCTCCCACTAAGCTTTCTTCTCCTGATGTGTCAAACAGTTCAGCCAAAGCCAGGGGGAGGCTGGAAAAAATCATCTTAGAATGAAGAGTAGAAGGGACTCAGGCACACAGAGAGAGAATTGTGCAGACAGAAACACATCTTAAAGGGAGAGGCAGCCCACAGGATGGCAGCAGAGCAGCTCCAAGGATCCACCTTCTTTTTGCTTTACTGGGAGTCCAAAGGGCTTTTGCAGGGGGCTGCAGCAGCACCAGCCTCTGTCCTGGTGGGAGCCTGGGGAATGTTCCTGTCCTGGGACACACACCTGGCACAGGGCTGGGAAATGTTCCTGTCCTGGGACACACACCTGGCACAGGGCTGGGAAATGTTCCTGTCCTGGGAGCACACCTGGCACAGGGCTGGGAAATGTTCCTGTCCTGGGGAACACACCTGGCACAGGGCTGGGAAATGTTCCTGTCCTGGGGAACACACCTGGCACAGGGCTGGGAAATGTTCCTGTCCTGCTGTCTGTGGAGCTCTGAACCCCAAGCTCTGCCTGCAGGGCTCTCACACTGAGTACCCTGTGACAGTGATTGCAGGGTCCCAGGATGAGGGAAGAGATGAGAAAGTTGACTCCATGTTCAGAAGGCTTGGTTCATTATTTTTTGATATATATATTATTACAAACTATTCTAAAAGAATAGAAGGAAGGATTTCATCAGGAGGCTGGCTGAGAATAGAAAAGGAATGAATAACAAAGGTTCAGACTGACTGAGACAGTCTGGACAGCTGGACTGGGATTGGCCATTAATGAGAAACAACCACATGAGCCCAATCCCAGCTCCACCTGTTGCATCCCACAGCAGCAGATAATCATTGCTTGCATTTTGTTCCTGAGGCCTCTCAGCTTCTCAGGAGGAAAAATCCTAAGGAAAGGGTTTTTCAGAAAATATCCTGGCTACAAGTACCCAAACCTGAGCTGGCAATTTCCTGCAGCTCTGTGGCTCTGGGAGCTCTGCTCCCTGCAGGAGAAGAGCAGTGAATCCCCAGCACCCAGGGGTAAAACCCAGGCTCTCCTCTGCTGCCTGGGGCTGCTCCCAGCTCGGCAGGGACCTTTTCCCAGAGCAGTGCCAGGCACAGGCCAGGTCAGGAGCCGACTGCTGAACTGGATGCTCTTGTTTTGCAGCCAATTTCAACCCACGGTCATGGGAATTTTCCTCCTTCCAAGCGACCGAGGAAACACTTGGTACGGGTAATTCTGCCTGCAGCCTGAGAGGATCTAACCCCCCGTGCCACAGCTTCCTGCCTGACTAACCCACCCCTCCTGCTGCCCCCCTGGCACCTGGAAACCCCAGCTGGGCCAGCACACACAGCCCAGCCCCGGCTCTCTGCCCAGGGCAGGGAAAGGCACCCCTGAGAAAGGAGGTGCAAAGCACAGGAGGCAGTTTGCAGAGATGCCCAAATCCTGAACGCTCAGAGCACCCCGAGGAGGTCGTGGCAGAAGCAGGAGGAGACTCCAAGTGCTCCCAGCCAGTCTCAGAAGCACAAGGTGCTTCTTTCTATCAAGTAATGAGAAATATTAATACCTCTTAGGTGTCCTTATCCTCTAAGGAGGATATTCCCAACTGGACATTAAAACCCCCTTTTTTTCCTGAATTCCATGGTTATTCCTTCAGTGATGGGGGGATATTCCCAACTGGACATTTTTTCCTGAATTCCATGGTTATTCCTTCAGTGATGGGGGGATATTCCCAACTGGACATTTTTTCCTGAATCCAGTGGTTATTCCTTCAGTGATGGGAGGATATTCCCCACTGGACATAAAACCCCATTTTTTTTCCTGAATTCTGTGGTTATTCCTTCAGTGATGGGGGGATATTCCCAACTGGAATATCCCGTGTTCTCAAGGACACAGCCTGGCCCACCTTCACGCCTTTTCTTCCCGGATCCCCACCTTCCTTTCCCAACATCTTCCTCCTTTGCTTCGTTCCCACAAGGTCCTGCCAGGTCCAGCCTTTCCTGCTCCCTGGAAGCAGCCAGGGCCACCCAGCCTGGGGAGCTCTGGTGACTCAGAGCCACACCTCAGCCCCTCCTGGCTTCCACAGGCAGGGCTGGGTCCCTCCCTGCTCTCAGATTCCCTCTGGAGCCCAGGAGGGGAGGCTGGAATGGTTTGAAGGCAGCCTGCAGTGCTGGGAGGAAGGGCAGTGCTGAAGCCATCCCTCCTGCCTCGGGAGGTGCAGGGAGCTGCTCCCCAGCCACACCTGAGCTCTGGGGCTCTCAGGAGAAGGGCTGGCAGCACCTCACACCCACACACAGCTGCCTGCCCTCGCCTGCCTCCTGCCCCTGAGGGAAAAAAGGGACAAAAGGCACGAGGGGCTCGTGTCCACCCTGAGCCGGTGTCACAGGGGTGTTTGGAACTGCCCCCCGGCAGCCCTGTGGAGTAACACGACCTCTTTATCTTCCAGTAGGCAATGGCACTAAGCTGCCTTTTCAGTTCTCCTCGGTGGGACAGAATCCGCCCGGTGACTTCAGCAAACAGTCTGACGGGAGCCTCTTCACTAAGACCGGTACTGGGAACTGCCTGTTCCCCTTCCTCCTGCCCCATCTGGGGTGCCAAACCCCCTCATCTGCCTTCCTGCCCCATCTGGGGGGCCAAACCCCCTCATCTGCCTTCCTGCCCACTTTGGGGTCCCAAACCCCTCATCTGCCTTCCTGCCCCATCTGGGGTCCCAACCCCCTCATCCTGCTCTGCCTTTCTGCCCCATCTGGGGTCCCAAACCTCCAACCTGTTCTGCCTTCCCACCTCATTTAGGGTCCCAAGCCCCTCACCCTGCTCTGCCTTCCTGCCCCATCTGGGGTCCCAACCCCCTCATCCTGCTCTGCCTTCCTGCCCCATCTGGGGTCCCAAGCCCCCCAATCCTGCTCTGCCTTTCTGCCCCATTTGGGGTCCCAAACCCCCCAGTCCTGCTCTGCCTTCCTGCCCCCTTTGAGGTCCCAAACCCCCCAATCCTGCTCTGCCTTCCCACCCCATTTAGGGTCCCAAACCCCCCAATCCTGCTCTGCCCTCCCGGAGCAGTCCTGCCCCTTGCCCTCACTGCCAGTCTCTGAGTGACCTGCACAGGAGCCACTCTGCTGAAGCAGGGCAGCAAGGAGTGTTAAAAACCATCAAAGTTTTATCTAGGGAACAGTTGGAGGGATTTTAAATTTTGTGTGTAATGGGTAGGGATAAATTTTAGATGATTCTTGAGGAAGACACCATCACTGAAAAATAACACAAACAGCACAACCTTAAAAAAAAAATATATATAAAAAATGCAGGAGGCCCAGAAGCTGGCAGGCAGAGTCAGGTGTGATCAGCTGGAGATGCTGGGGCAGGCCATGGTGACATTGGCTGTGACACTGCAGCCCTGGGGGCTGGAAGGGGGTCAGGGCAGCTGCGGGGAGCCCAGGCTGAGCTCTCTGCGCTAATTAACCAGCCTGCAGCGCTCCCTGCAACGCCACAGCGCTGACTTTGGGACTCTGGTTTAATTGGTCTGATTGCATTCCACCTCTCTGCATCCCTCAGACGTTTTAATTAGCCAGACCTCCTTTCCTGCCTGATTGGGTGGCGGCACAGGCATCTGTCTGACGGCTGTCTGTGTGTCCCACCCCGGGGATGGCTGCATTTCCATCTTGAGCAATGCCATACTAATGAGGTGGCACTTCCAGTCCTGCTGCTGCTGCTGGGGACACCACGGGGGTGGCAGTGGTGACAGTGACAGTGACTGGCTGTGTTTTGTGTTGTCACAGCCTACCCCTCCATAGTGAGGCACCAGTCTGCAAAGGTGACGCCGCAGACGTGGAAATCCTCCTCCAAGCAGTCTGTATTGGTAAGGAAAAGAATGATTTTTATTTTTTTCCCCCTTGGGGGAGCTTCAGGAATTAGGATGGGTCCTTTGGGAGAATGGGAATAAAAGTTTCAACCCCGCTGCTCCTGCTCAGGGTGCAGATTAACCCTCCCAGCTTTCACAGCTGTTTTGAAAAGGTTTTGGTCTAAAATTTGATGCAGAAATAGGGACTGTGCAAACCCTGTAAAATGATGCTGACAGCACTTTTCCTTGTCACCCCCTCTGTGTCACTCTGTGACATCCACAGTGTGTCAGTGACACCAGAGACAGCCACATCAGAGTGGTCCTGTCCTGCAGTGGGCAAACACAGGATCCCAGAGGAGGGGTCAGAAATCCCCACAGCATCTCTGAGCCCCTGGTTTCACCCTGACCATGATTAGAGGCACAGGGCAGCGATCTTTGAGAGCCTGGAGTCTCAAATGCACCAAGGCAACCTGGTTTTATTCACTTTTATTCACACTGTGCTGCATTAAGGCCTTGCACAATCTGGATTAAGATTGTCCAGCTTTTGCCACCACAGATGAAACATTTTTTAAATTTATTTTTTGTCATTTCTGGTCGCACATTTGTGAGAGATGTTTTAGTGTTTGGTGGAAGTGAGACCTGTAAGGAGCAGAGAGCATTCCCACACCAGGGAGAAACTGAGGGCTGCAGCTGGATCTGCCCCATTCCCAAGGCTCCCCAGGAGGAGAATTCCTGTGGAAGGGATGTTCCTTGGCAGATTCTTCCAGGAAATCCAGCCTGGAGCCTTTGAAAGTGCAAAACTCTGCCTTGGGTTTGCTCTAAAACACCATCACCCACATCCTTTGTGTTCCCAGGGATTTTTCTTTAATCCCCACTGAGAAAATCTGGGTGACTTCCCCACCATCCCTTCCCCATGTCCCTTCCCCTCCTCTGCACTCATTTGTGACGCCCATTTCCTTTTTATGGCCAATATTCACCACCCAGCCCTGAACCCAACAACCCAGCTGATAAATATGAACATTTCAAAGCACCAAAATAGAAATACACACTGCAGGCTGCAGCAGCTCTGCAGGAGCTTTTATGGTCTGTTGGGCCAATAATCTGGCTTTTAAACCAGCCTTAAATGTGTATTTAAGTAATATACACTCTAAAAGGTCTGTAAATATGAATTTTCACAAAGGGTCTGGGCTGTTTAAGGAGGAAGGTCTTTTTCACACCCAGGGAGCTGTTTTAATTGAAGCCCCCCCTTTTTCATATCTTAATTCTGGGGGGTTTCTCCCACCTTCTGCAGCTGAGAGCAAACCCAAGGCAGACTCGGCTTTAAAACCCCCTTTTTTTTCCTGAATTCCTTCAGTGATGGGAGGATATTTCAAACTGGACATTAAAACCCCTCATTTTTCCCTGAATTCCATGGTTATTCCTTCAGTGATTGGGGGACATTAAAACCCCTCATTTTTTCCTGAATTCTGTGGTTATTCCTTCAGTGATGGAGGGATATTTCCAACCGGACATCAAACCCTATTTTTTTCTGAATTCCTTCAGTGATGGGAGGATATTTCAAACTGGACATTAAAACCCCCATTTTTTTTCCTGAATTCCTTCAGTGATTGGGGGATATTCCCCACTGGACTTTAAAACCCCAGTTTTTTCCTGAATTCTGTGGTTATTCCTTCAGTGATGGGGGGGATATTTAAACCCCCATTTTTTTCCCTGAATTCCCTGGTTTCTCCTTCAGTGGTGGGAGGATATTCCCAGCCAGGCTGGGGACTCTGCAGCCAGATATAATATTTATATAAAATATATGTACTATTTCTATATTCCAACAGAACTAATTAAAAATTATGGTATAATAGAAATATATTTTAAAAATCATTTAAAATTAAGTTTAAAAATATATATAGTATATATATAGTATTTATATATATATATATAAATACTATATATATAGTATATATATAGTATATATAGTATATATATACTATATATATTTTTTTATATATACTATATATATATACTATATATATATTTATATATATATAGTATATATATAGTATTTTTATTAATTAATAAATATTATTAAAATTTTATAATTAAAAGTGTAGAGTCAAATTAGTAGAATTAAATTAAATTAATTAATTATATTTAAATGAATTTAAATTAATTAAAAACCTGTAAAAATAAATTATAAAAATACAGATTAAGCTATATAAAAATAAAATAAATAAACCACGTGATCAAAACCAATTCAAAAATCCAATTCCTCGTGGTGGTGAGGCAGGAATTGGTGAGATGAGGGTGGATGGGAGGGGTGAAGGTCAGGAAAAGGAGGGGTCAGACTGAAGTGTCCCAAATTCTCCCTTGCAGTCCCATTATCGCCCCTTCTACGTCAACAAAGGCAACGGAGCCACCTCCAACGAGGCGCCCTGAGCTGCTGCGGGTGAGAGGAGAGCTCAGCTGAGGATTGTCACACGTGTCCCTGCTCCTCCCGACCCTCCTGCTCCCCCAGGGCAGGGCAGGGATGGCCCTGCCCTCAGCACACCAGGACTTCTCCCTCCTTGTCCCCTCCCTGTCCCCTCCCTGTCCCCTCCCTGCCCCCCCAGCTGCTCTGCCCCTCTGGGAATTGTGGATGCTTGGGTGGCACCCCCTGCTAGGCAGCTGTCCCCTTGTCCCCAGGGCTGGAATTGTGTCACCCCCTTGTCCCCAGAGCTGTCAAACCCTGCTGGGTGCCCCAAAGCTCTTCCCAGGCTCCAGATTTCCTCTCCATGCTGGTGTCACATCCCCTGGTGGCATCAGGGTCTTCCATCAGCTCAGCTCTGCTCCTCACCTCCAAAAAAAACTCAGCAGGATTTTTCTAGAGCTGGAATTGTGTCACCCCCTGCCAGGCAGCTGTCCCCTTGTCCCCAGAGCTGTCAAACCCTGCTGGGTGACCCAAAGCTCTTCCCAGGCTCCAGATTTCCTCTCCACCCTGGGGACAGCCAGCTCCCATTTGTGTCACATCCCCTGGTGGCATCTCATGTCCCCAAGGTCCTCCAAGCCCAGCCCTGCTCCTCACCTGCCCAAAAACCTCAGGAGGATTTTCCCAGAGCTGGGAATTGTGTCACCCCCTGCCAGGCAGCTGTCCCTGTGTCCCCAGGGCTGGAATTGTGTCACCCCTTTGTCCCCAGAGCTGTCAAACCCTGCTGGGTGCCCCAAAGCTCTTCCCAGGCTCCAGATTTCCTCTCCACCCTGGGGACAGCCAGCTGCCACTTGTGTCACATCCCCTGGTGGCATCAGGGTCTTCCATCAGCTCAGCCCTGCTCCTCACCTCCAAAAAAACCTCAGGAGGATTTTTCTAGAGCTGGAATTGTGTCACCCCCTGCCAGACAGCTGTCCCCTTGTCCCCAGGGCTGGAATTGTGTCACCCCCTTGTCCCCAGAGCTCTCAAACCCTGCTGAGTGCCCCAAAACTCTCCCCTCTCCACCCTGGGGACACCCAGCTCCTGCTTGTGCCACATCCCCTGGTGGCATCACATGTCCCCAGGGTCCTCCATCAGCTCAGCCCTGCTCCTCAGCTGCCCCAAAACCCCAGCAGGATTTTCGCAGAGCTGCTGGAGGAGGACAGGGAGGTTTTCCAGCCCCTCCAGCCTCCTTTTGGAATTAAGAAATAAAAAGCAAATCCATCCTAGTAATACAAGATTGATTAGGTGCCATAGGTGCTGGGTGCTTTTCTAGTTTGTGGTGGTTTTTCTTAATTCCCTTAAACCAAAATTGATTTATATACTGTAGTTCATGTATTTTATATATATATTTTTTTTTCCCCTGCAGTGGGCAATGAGAATTACTGCCACAGCTTTTTTTTTTTTTTGCTCAGGATAATATTTTTGTATTTGTCCCCTGGACAGATGAATCACATCCAGGGCTGGAAAACCATTCCATGATCTCCCTGAGGTGATTTTCCCTCTCCATGGACAAGCTGAGGGGTTCAGTCCGTGCTGTGCAGGGGGAGAAATGGGAATGAGAGCCCTCAAAATGCTGAAAACCGAGACCTAACAGCTCCTTTTCATGGTTTGCTCTATCCAAGCAGCTTTGGAATGGCTTCCCCCCACTTTTTCCTGCTTGCAGCCCCTTGCTGAGGGAGGCCCCACCTGAAAATTCCCTCCTGGCTCATCCCTTTGCAAAGATCCTCCTGGCTTTATAATCCAACACCTCACCCAAAACTCCTGGGGCTGAATGTTGGTCGCTCCAGAGCACTTGAAATGTCAGTTTATGATGGTTTTTAATTTTTTTTTTTTCCCCTAAAGACCAGAGGGGGAAGGGGCTGGCGTGGCAGGGCAGGATGTGACAAAAGGGATGTGAAAAAAAGGGATGGAATCGCTGGGAAAAGCGCTGAGGGCTCTGAGGATGTGTGTGAGAGGACAAAACCAGCCCCCTCCAGGTCTCACTGTTTTCCCCTTGAGCAGGTCCAATAAAACCTTGCACCACCTCCTTTTTATGCTCCAAAACATGTCAGTGTTTTTCCTTTTCCTCCTCTTTACCTTGGATGTTAAAATCCCCCCACCCCAGCAAGGCTGTGTGGTGCCAGCTGGACCCTGCACCACCGTCCCCTCCGAGCCCCCCCAGCCTCTCTGCTCCCTCCCTGCCCAAATTCCCACCAGGAATGGAGCTGCTCCCTGTTTGCCCCAGCCCTGGAGACACCAGCACCCCTCTGGGATCCCCCTTTTCCCCCAGGATGGAGCTCAGGGGGTTCTGGAACCCTCCCTGCGCTTCCCTGGGGGTTTCCAGCCAGGCTTTGGGTCTGCAGGAACTGTTTGGATCCAGGCTTGGCCAGCAAAGCCCCAGGGATGATGATGATGATGGTGGTGATGATGATGATGGTGATGATGATTCCTCCTCAGGCAGGACAGGGCTCTGCTGGTGCAGAAATAAAGGAGAAAGCTCCATGTCTGACCAAAACCAGCGGGCTCTGCTCTGTCCTTGCTGTTCCTGCGCTCTCACCGAGGCTGAGGCTCTCCAAATTATCCTTGATTACCCTGGATATCCTTGAATATCCACGTTACCCTTGGGCAGCAGGCTTGGAGAAGCCATTTTGCCAGCTCCCTGAGGCTGTTTCGCTGCTTTTTTGGATATTTAAGGCCAGAGGAAATTCCCACATCCTTGAGAGTCAAAAGGTGATGTGCATTTCTGGTACCACACCCCAAAAATGCCCAGTTAGGTCAGCTGCCAAGCACTGGTGCCACCAAAGTCCTTCCCTGCGAGGGCATTTCTGAAAAACCCCTCAGCCTGAGCCAGAGTTGAACCTGCCCAGTTCCCTCTGGAGGGAAATGCTTGTTCCTGTATTTATTGGCCAAAATAAGATTATTTTGGCCCAGCCTGGGGTTGGTTCTGGGACCCTCCACCCACTCAAGCCCCTCTGGGGACCTCTGGTTCTGCTCAGCTCAAAGCTCTTGTGTCCATCCCAGCCTCTCCTTCCCCTGAGGGAGGGATAAAACCCCTCTGGGGGGCTGGAGATGCAGATTCAAGGCCAGAAACAAGGAGGTGTAGCTCTGATAGCTGCTTTAAGGAGCAATTGTACATCCCTCTGCGTGGACAAGGGTTTTTCACAGATTTCCAGAGGATTCCTGGCATATTTCTACTCCCAGGCATTAAACACCAGCTCTTTTTCCCCAGCCATCAGCACCACTCATCCTGAAGAGCCAGGATCCCACCAATTCACTGGAGGAGCTGGCAAATCCTTTTTGTTTACCCCACAAGGGAGCCAGCAGAGGAGAGAGCTCAGCTCTTTGCCATCAATTCCACTCACTGCCTCCGTTACTGTTATTACTGTGATTAAAAAGCAATCAGAGAGAAATCTTCTCCCTGTCCTGGAACTGCTGCAGAACGTCTCAGTTCCACCACTGGAGCAGGAGAAGGGAGAATTTGCTGTCACCTGGGCTCGGTGACAGCTGGAAATGCTGATGAAGCTCCTGGCCTGAGCAGGGAGCAGGGCTGGAATGCAGTAATGAACATTTTTAATGCAGGGGGTTGGATTAAATGAGTTTTGTTTGGGTCCCTTCTCACCCAAATGATTCCATGATCCCCTAAGGAATTGGGGGGATGGGGTCCCCTGGCCCAGCTGGAGGGGTGAGGGGACACTGGGACACCCTGTGGGTGTCAGAGCAAGGCTCAGTGACACCCACAGGGTGACTGGGGGGACACCAGTAGCTGGGACAGCCCTCTGGGGGCCTGGATCATGGAATCACAGCATGGACTGGGCTGGAATGGACCTTGAAGGTCACCCCATGGCAAACCCTGGGACAGGAGGTGGCTCTGGGGACAGTGCCAGGATGGACCCTGGGGACAGGAGGTGGCTCCAGGATGGTCCTGGGGCAGGAGGGGGCTCAGTGGACAATTCCAGGGTGGATCCCAGGGGTAGGTGGCAGCTCTGGGATCGTTCCTGGGTCCAGTCCAGAAGAGGACGTGGCTCCATGGACGGTCCCAGGATGGACCCAGGGGACAGGAGGTGGCTCAGAGGGGTCAGTCCTGGGGACAGGAGGTGGCTCAGGTCTGTGGGTCAGTTCTGGGGGCAGGAGGTGGCTCAGAGGGGTCACTCCTGGGGACAGGAGGTGGCTCAGAGGGGTCAGTCCCAGGGACAGGAGGTGGCTCAGAGGGGTCAGTCCCAGGGACAGGAGGTGGCTCAGAGGTGTCACTCCCGGGGACAGGAGGTGGCTCAGGTCTGGGGGTCACTCCTGGGGACAGGAGGTGGCTCAGAGGGGTCCCTCCCGGGGACAGGAGGGTCTCGGGGCTGATCCAGGGTGGATCCGGGGGCAGGAGCCGGCTCGGCACCGGTGGCAGGGCCAACCCCGGGGGATGTGCTGGGTCCCCGGGCAATGGCAGGGACAGTCGCGGGGACAGGAGGTGGCACTGCCCCAGGTCGCTGCTGCCGGCAGGTGTCAGCGCTCCGCCGCGCTGCTGCAGAATCCCGGCTGTGACACCGCATCCTTCGCTTTTTACCCCAAAACCAACAGCCCCCGGCTGTGACAGCCATCCCTGCCAGCCTCTGCTCCATCCCGCCCTCGTGTCCATCGCCCCAGGCTCCCTGCAGGGGACGATGCCAAGGACAGTGTCACTCACCGGGCACAGACCCTCTGCCCGGGGTAAATTCCCTGGAATATCCAGCTGAGGATCAAGGCAGCCACTTCCAAACCATTTTTCTCTCCTAATCCATTCAGCTCACTCAACCACTTGACTTCAGTCAGCAGAGCAACGCAGGCCACTGTTTTATCTTTGTACATATTAACTATAAAGTTTTAAAATGAACAATCCTTCAGAGGCACAAACAAGAATTACAGAATCTAATTGCCTGCAAACCTTTAAATTCTCGCCATATTTTATAATGCCATAAATTTGCCACTCTCTTGCACAAAGATAACACGGAGATAAAGTGTTTGAATTTGCTAATTAGCAAACATAAAAAGCAGGGACGGGGTCTTAATGAAACTATTGGGATGTTCAATCAAAGGCTGTGATAGCTCCTGAATTTTCATTGCCAGGACTCAGATCTTTGGGCTTTTAGCTCTTCAGGCTACAGAGCTGGATAGAGCTTCCCACAGGTTAATATTTCCCTTAACCTGGGAGAAACAGCCCAGCATTTAAGCCAGCTAAAGCACGCATGGGTAGTTCTGGTAATTAATTTGCACATTTTAGTGCTTTTAAACGAATAATCTCACACTCTGCCTTCAGCCACGTACCTAGACCTGGAGCAGTAAAGCTTCTTATATATGAGAGCAATGAAGGATGAATATTTTGTCCTTTCTCTTTGTTATTACCGGATCTTCAGTGTTTTGTAAATAAGAGTTTCATGTTGTTGTGACTGGGAGTTTTCAATGCCTTCCCCCTCAGAAGGGGGTGAACAATCTCCAAACACATTCCACACCAGCACAACACAGGAGAAGCAAATCAGATAATTATTGTTTTCCTTTTTTTTTCTGAGCCTTCTCAGCTTCCCAGGAGAAGAATCCTGGGCTGAGGGATTTTTCCAGAGGATGTGACTGCCACATGCAGGGTTTTTTTGTGGGATCCTTGGCCCCAGACCCCAGCAGGAGCTCTGGCACTCTGGACCCAGCCCTGCCTCTCCTGCTCCAGCAGTCTGACCAAGGCCATCACCTTTTCCCTGCCTGTCAGGAGCAGGAAATCTCCTTAACAGGGGCACCTTTGAAGGCCACAGCCTGTCCCTGTGTGTTTTTTACCTGGAGCTTCCCACAAAGGCAGGATTTACTCCCCATCTCCTCCTCCTGCCCGGGTCCTCCAGGGGACGGCAGCTCCACCGCTCTCCCTGCTGCTTACAGATTCTGTGAGCGCTTTGCCATTGCAAATCCTGCAGGATTTAATATCCACTCTGTAATCTACTGGCACCACCAGGCATTATCTAACTAAACCTTAAATTGAAAACGCTCCTCTGCTCGTTCTGCCCCCGCCGCGCTGAGCAGGACGGGCTCGCCGCGTCCCCTGGCACGAATCTCGCTCGAATTAAAATCCAGCAGCTCTGCCCAGGTGACACTCACCTGGCTGGTGCCACCAGTGTCACAGGTGTGTCAGGAGCTGTGTGCAGCTGGGACAGCAGTGCCAGGCCTCCCCAAATCCGGCGGGAATTTGGGATTTTGGGGTGTGCTTTGCTGAGCTGCCTCTCCCCTTGCTGTGGAATGTGAGCAGCAAAAAATTGGAATTATCACAATTCAAGGCTTCTGTGATTTTTCTCCCTGTTGGGGTTAAGATGGTTCCTCATGTCCAGAATGATGGAATTTAGCTTGGATGCAGAGCCCCTCCACCCCTCCAGGTGAGTTTAGGGGTGCAAATAAATGCAAGTAGGTCATAAAACATCCTGACTGTGGCATAAAGTGAATTAAAATTCAGTTTATGCTTGGGCCATCTTCTGCTTTTGTGTTCTTCCATCAGGTGTGACAAAATTTCCCAGGACTTGCACAGACTTGCTGCAAGTCCTTTATCTTTAATCTGTTTTCTTTCTGCTGATTAGAGCTTTCCTAATATTGGGGGTGTTAATTGATGCAGATTTATGCAGCCTGGCAGTATTTATGTGAGTGCACATCAGGAATAAAGGGGGAAATTGTGTCATTTTCAGAGATGTCCAGAGAGAGGGGAGCATTTGGAGGGGCTCTAAATTCCATCACTCTGGACATGAGGAACCATCTTAACCTCAAAAGGGAGAGAAAAATCACAGAATTTTGATGATTCCAAGAGGTTTTTGCTGCTCAAATTCCACAGCAAGGGGAGAGGCAGCTCCTCCTGGGAGCTCAGCAAAGCACACCCCAAAATCCCAAATTCCCCCCGGATTTGGGGATGGTGTTCCAGCAGTAACAGGGCCTGCAGAGCCTCTCCTGATCCCAAACTTTGATTTCCCCATGGAAACTCACTCTGTGTCCTCAGCAGCTCCTGGATTTTTTTTCTCCTTTGGGAAAAATAAAGATTCCCATCTTGTTTGTCACTGTTGTCTCGTTCCTGCTGCTGACCCGGGGATAAGGATCTGGCACAGACCATTTTATCAGCTGTAGGAAATGTTCTTTCTTTATTAATTCCATTTGGGATCAATAATTAATGCTGCTGTCTCCTTTGCAATCCCCCTCGGTGGGAGAGGAGGTCAGGATTTCACTGCTTTGTGCTCCTTGAAGCCCTCAAAAATCCCAAAACACACAAGGATTCCTATATTATCCAATTTTTTTCCTTGTTTAGGGGTCAGCAAGATCCCAATTTATGGGGACAAGGTGGATAATTGGGAAGAGAATTCCCAGCACAGAGAAAAGGTAGCA
The DNA here is from genome assembly GCF_963513975.1 of Fringilla coelebs. Taxonomy (NCBI): domain Eukaryota; kingdom Metazoa; phylum Chordata; class Aves; order Passeriformes; family Fringillidae; genus Fringilla; species Fringilla coelebs. The sequence goes on along the minus strand of NC_140051.1, from coordinate 2,343,910 downwards.
AAGATTGGGCAAGGATCATCCCCTCCCTCCCTGGCCAGGGAGAAAAATAATTCAGAGAGGCTTTGGGGGCAGAAAGTGAACTTTAAATTGGTAGGAAAAGCAGGAGCAGAGAGGATTTCTCTGCCCAGCACCATCTCCCCAGTGCTGGGAGTTTTCTGAGCAGCTCTTTTGGCAGAGATCACCAAACCCCAGCTCTGGGTCGGTGCAGCCCAAACCCCACGTGCCAGTGGTGGCTCCAAGGTGGGAATTGTGGAAATTGAGGCAGTGCACATCCCTGGAGCATCTCTGAGCTCCAAGATCCGAGGGATTTGGGTTCCAAATTCCACAAACCAACCAGGGCAGGGCTCAGGAGGGAGAATTCCTCTGGCTTTGAGCTGGAAGTTCTCACCCTTCCACAGCACCCTCAAGGAAAATATTCCCTTCCTCCAATCCTCCATGGGCATCCTGTGCAGACTCCCACCTTTCTGAATTCCAGAAAATTCCAAACTGGCCCAGTCATTCCTGCTCCCAGCCCATCAGATCTCCCAAAAACCTCCCACCCTACCTGTCCTCACTTCACTTTTCTTCTGGAGCTGCTCTTCCCTCCCTTCTCCAGCGCATGGAGAGCTCCACTGGAGGGCCCACAAGTTGTTTGAAGGAGTCCATCCTATATTTGCCACCCCCTGGAGTTAAAATATAATGAGCTCCATAAATAATAAATAAATCAGCAATTCTTTTTCATGTCTTTGGAAAGGCTATTCTCTAAGGCTACACAGCTTTTAGAATTTTTAATGGCACTGCAAGGCTGGGGGAGCCAGAGAGTTTTTCTTCTTTGATTTTAAAGATAAACACATGATCTGTGGAGGTGAAGCTTTAAGAAAAGCCCCCCCCAAAAATAAAAAAAAATCAAGGAAATCTGATGAAATCATCTTTTTTCAGTTCAGTGGAAAGACAGTGGGGAAAGGTGGACCAAGTTTTGCTTGGAACCTCCTAAGAGAAAACATTTCCTCCCACCAGACAAACAGATCAAGCTTTTTTAATGCATCTACACATGGTATTTTGAACAACTCCTCTACAGGAACACAGTGCTTGAAAGGATGAGCTCAGTGTCTGACACATCCCCAAAAAGGGAGACACTAAATGGGGAAGAGGAGATTGAGCTGTGCTTATTTATTTGGGAACTTTTTTTTTTTTTGGTGTTGTGACAACAGTTCAAATTGTCTTTGGGGTATTAATGATAGAAACCACTCAAATCTGGGGGATTTCTATTATTAATAATCTAATATCCTGTATTACCTTATCCTTAATACCCTAAATATCATATATTAGGAAAATTCAACCCAAACATCCTTGGTGAAAATGGAGTTTCACAACCACAGCTGAGTTGAGGAAGAGAAAAAAAAATTAAAATCTAATATTCCCCCGCTAGGTCCTGTCTCAGCAAAGCCTTCCCTGCCTGTTTCCTTCCTAATGAGGCATTTTCCAGCACTGAGGGGAGAATTCCCTGTGGAATGGGAGCACCAGGATGAGGATGTGCTGGATTTACACCCAGCAGGGCTGCAGGAAAGGGGGCAAAGGGAGGGAAATGGGTGGGAATCCAAATAACTCACACAGACCTTGATATTTCCTCTGCTTCCAGAGAACATCCCAAACCCAAAATCTGGGGGGTTTGTGGTGGAAAACATCCCCAAACTCCTCAGCTACCCCTGGTCCAGCAGGGTTTTGTTTTGCTTCTGTTTTCCCAAGAATCAGAGCAAACCCTCCAGAGCAACATCAAATAATCAATGTGAATAAACACCCAGGGGAGGATGGGCATGGCCAAAGGGAGCCAGTGAGGGAACAACAGCAAGGGCAGGGGATTATTTTGGGATTTGTTTTGTCCTTCTGTCATTCCCTATCCATTCCCCACCACGGAAAATAGAAGTGGAACAGAATTCTTGGGCACTGCCAAGGAAAAACAGATTTTAGCTGAGCCAAAAATACCCTGGGTAAAATCTCTTTTCTTGAGGCAGTGGGAAATACATCCCAAAGTTCTGACCCCAGGAAGGGATGCTCAGGTTTCCTGTCAGTCAGAGTTTGGCTGCTTAATTACCTGTCTAATTACCTGTCTAATTACTTGGACATTGCCTGTCTAATTAGCTGTACCACTCTGGCCAGGGAGCTGCTGCTGGGCTGGGTGTGTGGGCAGCAATTCTGCTGTCCCAGGAAAAGCCTTTCCAGGTGGGAATCACAGAGCAGAGGCTTCACCTGCATCTCTTTGCACTTGAGGAGCCTCAAAACCAACCCAGGACGAGCAGAGCACCCGAGACCTCCAAAACACTTCCCAAAAAAAACCTGAATTAAGGGAGTTTTTTTTTAGTGCTTTCTCATACCTGGATGAGAAGCTGAATATTTCCAAGCCTGTATTTGTGGGATGAGTCATTTCCTGCCAATTTGGGAAACCTGGGGCTGGCTTGGAAGGAGAGGAGGTTTTGTTTCTGCAGAGCTGAAATCTGCATTTTGGGTTGCCAGGCAGGTTCTCCCAGAGTGATCAGAGCAAACTTGGGGGAAAATCCCTTTTTTTTGGGGGGGGGGGAGGTCAGCATCTCCTGCTCTGCACCAGCAGCCCCCTTGTCTGGCTTTAAATCTCTCATAATTATTCTAAAAGCTCTGAGGTTGTCCCCAGAGGCCAGATGAGAAAATAGAAATTGAAGGAAGGTTAAAATGCTGATCTAGAGCTGCTGATGGCACTCAGGAGTTGCACAAGCATCCACCTGGAGCGTGGCCCATCTGGATAGCAGCAAGAATTGCTCAGGAGCAAGCCCTGAAGGTTGCAGAGCACACCAGCCTCCTCTAGAGCTCAGATTTTCTTTACTTCCACCCATTCCCTGCCCTGGAGGCCACTTCAGATCTCTGGCAGTGGTCACAGGGCTTCAGGCAGGTGAGAGGAACCCTGGGCTTGGGATTTCATGAGCCAGAGATGGGGTGGGAGAGCTCTGGATGCTCCTGGTGCAGCCCCTGACCTCCCTGAACCTGCCAGGGAGGGATGCAGGGAGGAATTCGGGGCCATTTTTCGGAAGGGATGGACCAAAACCGCAGAGAAGCAGGCAGAGCTCGTCAGAAGAAGGGCAGAATTTGGATGTCACCTCAAAAAGCTCTAAAATGAAGGACAGAGTCCAGCTGGGATGGGTCTGTCCTGGCTGGGCTGTGCTCCCCAGCCCCTCTGGGCTGGCACTGTGCTCACTGTTTCTTCTGGGAGCTGAAGAAAGCCCCGGGTGCCTTGGAAACCTTTTATCTCCCCTTTGATCCCTCCCCGGCCCTTGCAGCATCAATGCCCACTTTGATCTCAGCTTTTCTCACCTCTCCCTCTGCAGGAACACGCTGATTTCCCACCAATTCATCCTCCTGGATTTCCCCTTCTCTCCCTGATTTCCCACCAATTCCACCTCCTGGATTTCCTCTTCTCTCCCTGATTTCCCACCAATTCCATCTCCTGGATTTGCCCTTCTCTCCCTGATTTCCCACCAATTCCACTCCTGGATTTCCCTTCTCTCCCTGATTTCCCACCAGTTCCATCTCCTGGATTTCCCTTCTCTCCCTGATTTCCCACCAATTCCACCTCCTGGATTTCCTCTTCTCTCCCTGATTTCCCACCAATTCCACCTCCTGGATTTGCCCTTCTCTCCCTGATTTCCCACCAATTCCACCTCCTGGATTTGCCCTTCTCTCCCTGATTTCCCACCAATTCCTCCTCCTGGATTTGCCCTTCTCTCCCTGATTTCCCACCAATTCCACCTCCTGGATTTCCTCTTCTCTCCCTGATTTCCCACCAATTCCACCTCCTGGATTTCCCCTTCTCTCCCTGATTTCCCACCAATTCCACCTCCTGGATTTGCCCTTCTCTCCCTGATTTCCCACCAATTCATCCTCCTGGATTTGCCCTTCTCTCCCTGATTTCCCACCAATTCATCCTCCTGGATTTGCCCTTCTCTCCCTGATTTCCCACCAATTCATCCTCCTGGATTTGCCCTTCTCTCCCTGATTTCCACCAATTCATCCTCCTGGATTTCCTCTTCTCTCCCTGATTTCCCACCAATTCCACCTCCTGGATTTCCCCTTCTCTCCCTGATTTCCCACCAATTCCACCTCCTGGATTTCCCCTTCTCTCCTCACTGCCCACAGAGCATTTTTCTGTATTCTTCATCCAGTCTTGGGGATCCTCAGTCAGGGGGACACACAATCCTCAGCCCCTGAAATTTGGGTTTGCACACAGCCTTGAGTTTAATCCAGAGAAATTCTGGATCCCTAAGGAATCTTCTCAGCTTTCCAAGAGCATCACCAACACTCCCAGCACCAGCAGGAGGTGTTGAAGACTAAAATGTTATTTTTTTTGGGGGGGAAGACAGGACCAGGAGGGGAGATTTCCTGGGGGGAATATTTTTATTTTTTCCTCTGATTTAAAAAAAAAAAGAAAGACTGGTTCCCTAAGCCTGTCCTCCCTGGAAAGGTCAGGCTGCTTTCCAAAAAGGGACTTTTAGGTACTGAAAGGTGTGAGGAGAAGAAGGACTGGCATCTCTTTGTTCTCAGGCTGAGCTGGGGGAGGTTCTTGGCCTCACCTCCAGCTCTCTCAGAGTTGTTCTCCTCATCAGTGAGAGGAATGAGGGATTCGTCTTTCCAAACAGGCTCTGGGTGTGCTGGTAGATAAAACCAGAGAAGAAATCCTGGATGTGAAAAATGTGTGTTTTATGATTGGCTTTTCACTAATATTCAAATGAATATTATGTGTGGTGTGTTAGAAAGTGAGGCTGTGTTAATTCTCTTAAGTAGTGTGTTAAATGTAGTTTTAGGTTATATAAAAAAAAAGTTAAAATAGAAATTGTGCTGTGTAGGACACTTTTTTTAAAGAAAGGACTAGCAGCCACAGGACACCTGAATCTTACAGAGAAAAAGAATTTATTGCCCTTTTATCAGAAGAAATGAACTTCTTCCTGCCTTGAAGGTGCTGTCAGGACTCAGAGGAAGGAGCTGGCACTGCCCAGCCAGAATCCTGGGTGTGAATGGAATTGATGCACCATGTGTGAGCTGTGTGAATATGCAACAGGCTGCTGCTTTAAGGGTTAATCCTCTGTTAACCTGGGGCCTTTTTCGGGCTTATTTTGCCCTGAAAAGTTACCTGGATGTCCATAACTCTTTATTTCTATTCTCTCATATTGTCCTAATCCAAATTGTCCAAATTATTATCACTCTAATTATATTGCTATTTTCATAACCATTTTATTACTATTAAACTTTAAAAAATTTTAAAGCAAGTGATTGGCAGTTTTTCACACTGGGCAGAGGATTTTTCAGACAATATTATGGTGACACCCAGCTGTGCTGGCATCACCTCCACCTGCCCCTGAAAATCAGGGAGAAAATGAAACCCCCAGCTCTGTGTTTGAAGTGATAGAGATTCAGGAATTCATCTTCTGGCCAGGATGTGCCCAGGAAAATATTCCAGACACACATGTGTTTTTTGCAGGGTTTTCCCCCAAATTTTATGCAGCCAAAACCCATAGAGATGCACTGCTTTAAAGTTCATTGGTCCTGAGTTGAGCAAATCCCAGTGAAATATTGAAATATTTCCCTTTTCTTCCCCCCTTCACGAGTGCAAATCCCAAGGAAATATTGAAATATTTCCCTTTTCTTGCCCCCTTTTCTATGACTGCCAATCCCAGTGAAATATTGAAATATTTCCCTTTTCTTGCCCCCTTCTCCACGCTGAGAGCTTAGCTGGGTGCACAGGGAGCTGATTAAAGCAATCAGCTGGTTTGTAATTAGTGCCCAAAGCGGCTGCTGCTGGCCCCTGGGATCCAATAACCACCCATGGATCAAATCCAGGATTTTCCCACCCTCTGTTTGTGGTTAAGAGCCACGGATGATCCTCCAAGCTCAGTTTTGCTGCTCTCTGAGTTCTTTTGAGGGCACGCCAAGAGCTCATTGCTCCCTGCCCTCTTTGGGTCACCAAGGCCACACAAAAATGGAGCAACTGTTCCTCAAACCCACCCTGCAATCCCCACTCTTTTCATTTATTCCCATTATTTTAATTTTTTTCCCATTATTTTTTTTCATTTATTCACTTGGCTTTATTTTTTTTTTCATGATGTGGACAAGAGTTTCATTTGCTGGTGCCATGGGAATCAATACACAATGATAAATTCTCTGTGGCTCAGCAGCTGATTCCCAATCTTTTATCTGAATTACTGCATTGATCCTTGGGGGAAAAAAAAAATAATTGCAAATAAAAATACAAGACAATTAAATGCTGGGCAATTAGCACTGAGCCTCAAGGTAAAAATGATTTAAATATAAAGGGGAGAGCTCAGTAATCTGCTTTTATTCCTTTTTTTTTTGGAGGAGGATGTTAGGGAGAAGAAACAGACTCCTGCCTTGGAGAGAGAAGCTCAGGAAAGTTGCCCTGAAGACTCATTTTTATTCCAGAGGGAATTTTCCCTGCCCACAGCAGCTTTTTGATGCAAAGGAATGACCTGGAATAATTTCAGAGTGGCACTGACAGCTCAAAGTGCAGCCCTGGGTTGTGGCACCCATCAGTGGCAATGTGATGACAGAAACAGGAGGGAAAAAATATCCTCAACTCTGCCAGGAAAAATAAAAATAAATAAATAAAGACTGTTTAGAACCATTAAAGACTATTTAAAGGAATTTTTTCCTTCTCCAAGTTGAGGAGCAGCAAGAGCCAGGCTCAGTTTGGGGTATCAGGTGAGCATTCCCCAGCACACTCCCTACAAAAATGGAAAATATTTATGAAATATTATTTCTTAAAGTCCCAGAATGGTTTGAGGTGGGAGAAACTTTAAAGCTCATCCAGTTCCAACCCTTTTACCACCCCAGACTGATCCAACCTGGCCCTGGACACTTCCAGGATGGAGCAGCCACGGCTTCCCTGGGCCAGTCCCACCCTGGGGGCTGAGCTGAGTCTCTGCCTGGGGTTAAAGCACAAAGTATTTTTTGGAACCACACAAAAAACCACGAAGGCTGAGAGGGTTTGTAGGTGGATGTGACATGTGAAGGACAATTTCCCCCAATATACTGAAATATTTCCCCCAATATACTGAAATATTTCACTCAATATACTGAAATATGTCACTCAATGTATTGAAATATTTCTTCCCAATGTCCCACCTAAATCTAATTTCTCCAGTGCTATTTATTAGCAGAACAGGCTCCTTTTATGCTGGAAATTGTGTGTTCACATGGGGAGATAAATGCTGCTGAAAAGCCTCTGTGATCTCGACCAGAATTAAGCACGACTGGGATAAGTAACAAACAAATGTAGGCAATGAAAGAAAATGGATGAAAGCTCTCGAGATAAGAAGTGTCCAGAGGCTCTTCATGTTGGTTTGGGGTTTTTTTTTGTAAAGAATCAAAGTAAATTGATTGCTTAAAAAAAAAAAAAGCGTCTTTGACACCGTTTTAAGCAGAAAAGCAAATCTGAGCTTGATAATCGCAAAAGTTTGTACAGGAAATGATTTATGCTCATCCAATCAGAGATTTAAAACATGCCACAGACAAGAATCAAAGCTGCTCCAAATACTCTTCCCAGACACCCAGAAGTGACAAGCTTGAGGCCAAGATTTATCAGGAGAAACTCTTTTTTGGAATCTGTTGTTGCCAACACACACACACACGTCTGGGAAAGTTGCAATCACAGAGTATTCACAGAAAGCAAAGTGTGTGAAACCGCCACTAAAAAAATTCATTTCCAATCACATGAATGAGCAGCTGAATGGGGCCTGTTTTCCATTTGAAAATGTCATTCATCCCCAAGCAAATTATGTTGTGAAATTGTGCTAATTTTGACCAGAGGGGGATAAAAGAATATTGACAATGATGAGGTGTTCTGCTTTGGCAGTTTTGGAATAATTTCTCTGCTGCGGCTTTGGGAGATGATTTAAATTGCAATTTATCATCTGAGAGGTTGCAAACACCAACACTGAAGCAAAGCCGTTCCCTTTTGAAAGCTGACCAAGTTTCACCTAAAAACAGTTGAGGTTTGTTGGGTTTTTTTTAATCTGCTCCTGTTAAATCAGCGCTTATAAAAACCTCCTGGTGTCTGAGCTAAATGTATGCACGAACCCATCTGCTGGGTCCTTTTTTAGCTGCAAGGAGCTGACATGGGCTGGGACCTGCAAAAAAGTCATCTGCAGGGGGGAATCCATCCTGGGAGAGGCTCTCAAAGGGATTTTGCTTCGAAAATCCAAATATTTTGGGACGCATCTCCCTTCCTCCACTTGGAAGCGCTGAGATGAAATTTGAGGGATGCTTTGTGGGTTTGCTTTGCTTGGGCTGGGTTGTTCCTCCTTTTCACAGCCTTTAACCTACAAAATGTGATTTTTACACTAAAAAAACCATGTTTTAAATAGCCAGTGTGGCCAAATGCTTCAGTGAAATGGGAAGGGACTGAATTGGCTCAGTCTTCAGTATTAAATAATTGGGGTTTGGGAATCCCACTCTCCCATTTTTCCCTTTTTCCCCCCTTATTTCTGAGCTTCTCCTCGCCCTCCTCCTGCCCTGAGGATCCACAACCCCTTCAAAGCTACAGAGGGAGGACAAAGGAGGAATTGAGAATCTGACTCCATGTTCTTAGAAGGCTGATTATTATATATTATGTTATATTATGTTATGTTATGTTATGTTATATATTATATTATATCATATTATGTTATATTATATTATGTTATATTATATTATTATATTATATTATATTATATTATATTATATTATATTATATTATATTATATCACATTATATCACATTATATCACATTATATCACATTATATCATCATATTATATTATACCATATTACATTATATCATATTATATTACATCATATTATATTACATTACATCATATTATATTGCATTACATCATATTATATTATTATAGAATGCCATACCAATTCCATACTAAAGAATAGAGAAAGGATACAGCCAGATGGTTACAAAGAATGAGAATGAAGAACTCATGACTCCTTCCAGAGTCCCAGCACATCTTGACCCTGGTTGGCCAACAAGTCAAAATAATTAAATGAAACCAATCAAACCTGCTGGATAAACAATCTCCAAACCACATTCCAAAGCAGCAAAGCACAGGAGAAGCAGAATGAGATAATTATTGTTTTTCTTTTTCTCTGAGGCTTCTCAGCTTCCCAGGAGAAGAAATCCTGGCGAAGGGATTGTTCCAGAAAATGTGACTGTGACGTCACAGTGCCAGGAAATATTCCCAGGGGGGTTTGCCAGGCCATAAACTCCAAAAAGGAAAAGCTCTGCTGCCCTTGAACATCCAAATTAAAATCCTGGATGTCCCTCCCTTTGTGACAACACCTTCAACCTTGACGGGGACAGGATCATTATTAGGGAAGGGAATAGAAAATCTCTGCTCTGCTGCACGGTGGGATTGGGAGAACAGGGAAACAAAAAAATAAAATTGAGCTGGGTTTTGTAGAAGTGAGGCAAAACTTTGGCATTTATTGAGGAAATTGTGTTTTGAGTGCCTGAATGTGTGTGAGGGGTGCTGGAGGGGGATTGGGATGGTTGGGATGCTCCAAGGCACAGCAAAGGGACAGCACCTTCAGCCTTGCAGAGATCAGGGGACAGGATCATTTGTAGGATGATTTTTAGGGAGGAGAATAGAAAATCTCTATTCTGCTGCATGGTGGGATTGGGAGAACAGGGAAACAAAAAAAAAAAAAAAGAAAAATGGAGCTGGGTTTTGTAGAAGTGAGGCAAAAATTTTGCATTTATTGAGGAAATTGTGTTTTGAGTGTCTGTGAGGGGTGCTGGAGGGGGATTGGGATGGTTGGGATGCTCAGCAAAGGGACAGCAGGAAGGAGCCACACAAAGGTGTGAGTTCAGCCCACACAGCCCCGCCAGTCCTGCTCATTCCTGCTCATTCCCTCCCAAAATAGGCTCCAAACGCTGTGAATCACCCAATTCCCAATTTAATTCACCAAGTTATTCGAGGGAGGGACAACAACAGAGGAACGTCTGTGTTGCTGAGATACACCAGGCCCCAGATATTGAACACGGGTTTCCAGCAAATTAAACTTTTTTTCCCTTTCCTCGCTGACAAGGATCTCCAAGCAGCAGAGTGGCAGGAAATAAAAGCATTTAGCAACACCTCAGTGGTTGTTTTTTCCCAGCCAGCTGCTCGAGCAGGGTTTTGATCTGCCCAGAGGTTACAGCTGACTGGTTGTGCTAATGTCATCTCCAAAAAAAAACCCAAAAAACCAAAAAAAACCATCAAAAAACCCATCAAAGCAGCTCTTCTGGAAAACACAACCAGCCATTTATCCCCCTCCTGCAGTCAGGGAGTGGCCTGGCTTGGAAAAGGCTTTGGAGATTTCCTTGTTCTTTGTTGAAGGGACAGCTTCCACCACCCCAGGCTGCTCCAAATCCCATCCAGGGATGGGGGAAATCCCTTCTGGAGCATCCCCAGCCTCTCAGATGTGGGAACTCAGCACATTGCTCTGGATTTCCAGAGATACAGAGAGAAAACCATGGGGGGCTCAGAGGTCCTGGAATGTTGCCAGAACCACTTGGTGGCTTGACTTTGATCCCTCTAGGGATGTGCCACCTGTGTATGAGGATATGAGGATCACTGGGGTTTGAATGGTGTAAAAACAGTATATTTGTAGGGTAAAACACAGGTTTTAAGGTTTTGGTACAGGGGGTTATGAAGACAAGATGGAGGAATTTAGGCCTTATCTCGTGGTTCTTCTTTCTTCTTCTTGTCATCCATTTTCTGTGTGATGCTGGCACTTGTGGATTGGTTCTTGGTGAAGGTGCACTTGTTAATAAGGGTGAAAGGTATTGGGGATAAAAGGTAAATATGATTTATGTAGTTTTTACTATAAAAAGACACGACTGCCCCGTGGGCGGTCAGAGTGCCTTTGGCTGCCTTGCTGGGCAGATCCCAGCTGGGCAGAGGGAAAACTTTGTAGATAAGAAATAATAAACAACCTTGGAGACCAAAAATGTGAGAGTCCAGCCTGGTCCTTTGGAGCCTGGTCTCGAACAGAACCATCCTGTGTGTGTCTGGGCACCCAGGGAAGGATTCCTCCCCAAAATCCCCCCAAAAACCTCCAGTTTGGACAGTGGGGAACTGAGGAGGGGTGAGGGAAGGCTGGCTGCATCTTTGGGATTCTCCTGGATCCCAATCCCGCCCTGGCAGCTCCTCAGGACTGGGACGAGGCCCAGGAGGATCCCCGTGCTAAAAAACGACTTTGTGGCAACCATGCCTTGACGAGGTGCCTGCCAAAAGCCAGGGATGCACATCCAGCAGCTGGATTTCCGCAGGATTTCCCGGGATTTGACTCAGACAAAGTGCTGGGGAGGCCACATGGACTCGCTGCTTCTCTGCACGGGCTCATTAATTAAGGGCTCATCTGAAAGCATCCCACGGCTCTCTCCTGCAGTGCCCGGGCTGTTCAGAGCTGCTGCTGCTCTTCCAGGGCTCTTCCTGAGCTCCCAGGGCAGGAGCAGCTGCTCCAAAAGGAGCTGGGATGTGGGAGAGCAGCTCCAGCACGTCCCAGCCCGCGGTGCTGCAGCAAATTCTGCTTTTTTCGCTGCCATCGCTCCCCTCTGATTGATCAAACAGCAGCAGCTCCCAGCACTGCGGGGTTTTTTTGGGAATGTTTGGTTCATTCAGAGGCTGAGTCACGCTGGGGAGAGGCAGCTCTGCTGCTGGGGATGAGGGAGGTGGGGAGGAATAAGGGGGAGGCAGAAATATCCCCTTAAAAAGAGCATTTCAGGCCAAAAAAAGGGTAATTTTCCATGATGGTGCTCCATTTAGGATTATATACTGAGGTAAAAATAAGTCCCTAAATACCAGGCTGGGGCATTTACAGCCTGGGTTTGGAGATATAGATCCCCAGAGCAAGGCAAATCTTCATCTGCCACAATTCCAAGCACAAAAATCTGCACACTCCCAGATTTTCCTCTCAGTGCTGCTCTTTTTTTCCGAGCCCTCTCACAAAAATCAGATTTTTGGGTAGTCAGGGATGTCTCCCTTCCCTCCTACAGCAGGGATGCAATTTTTTTTTTTGCTGCTTTCCCTCCCTTTTCTGCAGTAAAATCGGCTGCAAACCCAAAAGCAGCCGTGATGTCACCTGGGTGGGACTTTCAGGCATCAGGGGCTTGGACATTCCTGCTCTCAACTTCCTCCCCTCCTGTCCTTAGCCAGAAATTCCCACTTATCCAGCATTTCCCACCTCTCTCCCCTCCAAACCTAGCAGACAGATGCTGCTGGGAGTGAATTCCTAAAATAAAAAATAAAAAAACCCAAACCTCAAGCCAGCTCCTTCATTTTTGGAAGCTTTGAGCTTAATTAGGCTCGTTCTGCACCTGTCTTGATGACACGTGAAGGAAATTAATGGGACCAGCAGCCATTCCAGACTTCCCTGGGGCCTGGGGGAGCTTCCAATTACTTCCAGGATTGGGCTGTGTCAGCGAGGAGAAGAAAGGACTTTAATTATTGACCCTGCTGGGCTGTGGGATGGCAGGGAAATGGAGATTGGGCTGCATGACACCATCAGCACTTGGAGAGGGACATGGCAAAGGAAAATTCCAAGAGTGGAGCCTTCTAAAAAAACCCATAAAATCACAGCTGGAAAATGAGCCAAGGCAGAGCTGCAGAAGTTCAGGGGAGAGCTGGTGATGCAAAACCCAGCCCTAAAATAGAACAGCCACAGCCCCACCTGCCCAGGTAAAACTCCTGAATTGCCTTCCCTTGGCTTCCATCCCACACAATTCCACTGACTGTGGGGGATGCACGGCCTTGAGGCTGAGAGGGAAGAGGGATGATGTGCAAGAAAGAGCACAGAAGTCGATATTTTTTTCATCAAAGATGCCTTCCTCCAGTAAAACCCTTTTTCATCAACACAAGAGGAGAAGGAGATGAAAAATAAAAGCGAGAGGTTTGTTACTCTGGATTTTTATGGGTATCTGGGGAAGTTTGATGGGAAGTGTTTGGCTGCTGATGCAGCAGGGGCAGGGAGGAGGGGATTAGCCAGATCTAGGTGCAGGCAGGTGTGTGCTGCCAGCACACAGGTCCCCAGAGCTGCTCCCCTGCAGGGCAGGGCTGGGGAGGGGGCCCTGGCTCGCAGCCCTGCCTCTGTCGTGCCTCACATCCCCGGGGCTGTCACAGCTCCCAGCCAGGCTGCGTGGGCTGGGCCATATGGAGGCACAAACATCCCCCAGGGCTGCACTCAGCAGCACTCAGCCCTCCCCTTCCCCTCCCTGCCCCAGCTCTTCCCTGGTGGGGTCATGTTGGGTTTGGGGGGGGCCCAGACCAAGGAAGGGATGGTGAAACTGACTCCATGTTTTCAGAAGGCTCATTCATTATTTTATGGTACTATAACAGATTAAAGAATGCTATAATAAACTATGCTAAAGGATACAGACAGGAGGATAAAAAGATAATAATGAAAACTGGTGATTCTTTCCAGAGTCTGACACAGCTTGGCCATGACTGGCCAAAGAGTGAAAACAACTCACAGCAGAATGCAATAAAACAATCACCTGTGGGTGAACAATCTCCAAACACATTCCACATCAGCACAGCACAGGAGAAGCAAATAACACAGCAGTTTGTTTTCCTTTTCCTCTGAGGCTTCTCAGGAAGAAATCCTGGGCCAAGGAAGGGGTTTTTCAGCAGATGTGACAGTGACAGTGTCCCAGCCAGCTTCCCCCACTTTGGAGCACAGGAGAGTTAAAACCAAGACCAAGACTAAAGCTCTGTGCTCATCAACATCACCTGCACACTTCAACTTCACCCTGCACACCCAAAGCTCCACAGGTCCAAGCTTTGTACCTTTAATTTTTGTTATTATCTCAAACGTGGCCACCACCCTCTCTCAAAGCTCTGAAGGAAGGTGGAGATGAGACCAATTCCCATTTTCCCAAATCCCAGAATGGTTTGGCTCGGAGGGAACCTGGAAGTTCATCTCATTCCAAACCCCCTGCCATGGTCAGGGATGCCTGAACCAGGATTCTCCACACCCTGTCCACAAACACTTCCAGGGATGGGGCAGATTCCCCACTGCAATAATAATCCCATTTTGCATATCCCAGTTCCCAGGTTCTCCTTCCCTCCTGGAACTGATAGAAAATATCTCCATTTTTTGGGATGTTTTTGGCTGGAATGGAGTTGATTTTTCTCTCAGCACGTGGAGCTGGAGGAAGGAGAAGGAAAGGGAGGAGAAGAAGGAGAAAGAAAAGGAGAAGGAAAAAGAGGAGAAGAAGAAGGAAAAGGAAAAGGAGGAGAAGAAGAAGGAAAAGGAGGAGAAGAAGGAAAAGGAGGAGAAGAAGAAGGAAAAGGAAAAGGAGGAGAAGAAGAAGGAAAAGGAAAAGGAGGAGAAGAAGAAGGAAAAGGAGAAGAAGAAGAAGGAGAAGGAGAAGCAAAAGGAGGAAGGAGAAGGAGATGCAAAAGGAGGAGAAGAAGAAGGAAAAGGAGGAGAAGAAGAAGGAAAAGGAAAGGAGGAGAAGAAGAAGGAGAAGGAGAAGCAAAAGGTGGAAGGAGAAGGAGATGCAAAAGGAGGATAAGAAGAAGGAAAAGGAGGAGAAGAAGAAGGAAAAGGAAAGGAGGAGAAGAAGAAGGAGAAGGAGAAGCAAAAGGAGGATAAGAAGAAGGAGAAGGAAAAGGAGGAGAAGGAGAAGGAAAAGGAGAAGACAACGACACAGGGGATGTTCAGAGCCCATCCTGGGCATGGCTGAACACCTGACAGTGGAATGTGCAAAATTAATTCCTTGTTTTCCTTTGCTTTCCTGGCTTTTGCTGTACCTATTAAACCATCTCTAACTCATCCCACGCGTTTTCTCACCTCTCCTCCTCCACCTCATCCCACCCTGGGGGCCGAGCTGAGTTTCTGCCTGGGGTTAAACCACGATATGTTTTTTGGAGCCACACAAAAACAATGAAGGCTGGCAGGGTTTGTAGGTGGATGTGACATGTGAAGGACAATTTCACTCAATCCTCCAGCTGAACGATGGCTCTTTGGGTAATTAGCAGAGATATTTTTAAACAGATTGGTCCCTCTGGCTGAGGGCAACTCTGAGGTTGAAATCAATCCTGTACAAGCATTATATTAATTTGAGAGATCTTTGTCTCTGTGGACAAAAGCCCCACTGTCTTCCTGTGAGCGTTGTGATGATGAGACCATTAATATTAGATAATTATGGCTTTGAAAGATTAAATGAAAAACGGTGGTGAGGAGGAAAAGGCATCATGTTAAATAAAACTGCTGCACATGTCAGCTGCTGATGCTGCTCTGTTGACAGATTCAGAGTGAAACAATCAAAGCAAGGAGAAGGGAGAGGTGGCTTCTGAGTCTGCCCAAAGAGATGGAGGTGCAGCTCTGAGGCAGAGAAAACAGAGTTAATCACACAGGAAAGGCATTCCACTGATCCCCAGCAGAAATTCAGCCTCTCTTCCCACTGCTGCTCATCCTCAGAGCCTGCTGTGAGCAGGGCATGCTCAGGACTTTGATTTGCACCAGTCACAGAACCTTCCTCTGGAGGGTCTCAGGGGGAACATCTGTGGTAGGGAATATCCCAGATATTCCATCTCCCTGAGACGGGAGGGACCCCCAGGGATCATCAATCCCAAATCCCTGCCTGGGAGTGGGGTCCAAACCCTCCTGGAGCTCTGGCAGCCTTGGGCTTGTGACATTCCCTGGGGAGAGAAACTTTTCCTGCTGTCCCCCCTAATCCTCCCCTGGCTCCATTCTCCCTCCAGCCCTGTCCCTGCTCGAGCTGGGCCAGCCTGGGGACCAGAGCCCAGCACTGGATTTGACACAAAGCACCTGAAATTCCAAACAAGAGCCAGACCTGGGACGGTGTTCCAGGGGTCCCAGGGTGAGGGGAGAGATGAGAAAGTTGACTCCATGTTCAGAAGGCTGATTTATTATTTTATGATATATATTACATAAAAACTATATTAAAGAATAGAAGGAAGGATTTCATCAGAAGGCTGGCTGAGAATAGAAAAGGAATGAATAACAAAGGTTTGTCTGTGACCAAGACAGTCTGGACAGCTGGACTGGGATTGGCCATTAATTAAAAACAACCACATGAGCCCAATCCCAGCTCCACCTGTTGCATCCCCCAGCAGCAGACAATCATTGTTTGCATTTTGTTCCTCTCAGCTTCTCAGGAGGACAAATCCCAAGGAAAGGGTTTTTCATCAAACACGTCGGTGACACAGACCAACCCCCAGAGCCGAGGGGATGAAGGGAGGGTGGCTGAGGGGAGGATGAGGAGGTGGCTCTGGATGAGGCTGAGGCAGGAAGGAGAATTTTCACAGCAAGGAGCAGGAGCACAGCCCTGCCCACAGCTCCTCTCCACACCCAGAGCTTGGCAAAGGGACAGCAGAGCTTAAAAAATTAAAAAAAAAAAACCAAAAAAACCCCACAGGAATCAAATCCCAGCTCATTCCAGAGTCATCCCCCCTTGCTTTGAGTATCCTGCACCCCCTCTCTCTCCTGACCAAGCTGGCACTGCTGCCTTGGATGGCTCCAAACCCCTCAGGGAGGCCCCAGCACCCCAAATATCCCTGGCACGGGCACGTTCCTTCCCCACCATTCCAGATTTGGTCAGGATTGTTGCCTGGCTCCCCCTGGATATGCCCAAACTCGGTAAAAACCTCACTTGAAAGAGGCCCAGGCCAACCTGTCCACACCTGTGTCTTTTGCCAGCACAGGGCAGGACTTTAATTGCCAGCCCAGCCCCATTCCAGAGGCAGCTTTTCCTTTTCCCTCCCTCTTTTTTTTTTGGCTCTCTCTGACGGAATTTTATGAATATAAAAACCTTACTGGTGTGTAATAAGCAGGATCCTCTTAGAGCAAATCTGACAGGCACTGAAGGTGTCTTAATGGATGTATTATTTCAAATGCTGCCTTCTGTTTGAGGGCTGGCAAGCAGAGGGAAGCATCATTACATTACAGGGTGCTGGGGACATTGTGCAGCTGCCCTTCCTTCCCACCTCTCCCATCCAGATTATTTCCCCTCTGTCACCTTTATAATCTCACTCTGATCTGGATCTGAGCGAAAATTTGCGACCCTTTGATGAGCAAGGTAAAAGAGTTTGTGCGTGCTAAATTCATTTTCTTCTCCTTTAAAAAAAAAAAAAAGTTCTTAAATAAGGCTCAACCAAATCCTTTAAGCCAGTTGCTTTTATCTATTTTTATATGGAATTTAAGGATTTGTGTCTTTTTTTTCCCCACCTCCCTGTCGGTTCCTTTTTGATTGAATTACATCAGGAGCTGGGAGTTGCAGCGTTCACTGGAGCTGTAG
Source organism: Fringilla coelebs (assembly GCF_963513975.1). NCBI lineage: Eukaryota > Metazoa > Chordata > Aves > Passeriformes > Fringillidae > Fringilla > Fringilla coelebs. The sequence goes on along the minus strand of NC_140051.1, from coordinate 2,326,600 downwards.
TAAAACTCCAAAATCACAGAAGCTGTGAGCATTTCAGTGGGTGAGGATGTAAAATCCTCCTTCACCCTCCTCATCATTAATATTTCAGGGCACATTTGGCTTCCAGGCTGCATTTTTTCCAGCCAAGAATGCCCAGCCTACCCATGGTCAGTCATTCCTTCACCCCTGGATGGAGAAAATTCTGTTTGTAACAGATTTTGGATCTTCATGACTTGGGCAAAGTTCCTCCCTTGAGGAACATTATGTCAACAGATTCTCATCGAGCCCCTAATTATAATAATTAGAGCAGGATGATTTGGAGGTAACAAGCATAGAGAAGCCACTTCCTTCTCCTCATCTTCCTCACCCTGCTCCCCACAGAGAGGATCCCTCTCCTCTCTCCTCTCTCCTCTCTCCTCTCTCCTCTCTCCTCTCTCCTCTCTCCTCTCTCCTCTCTCCTCTCCAGAAAAATCTCAAAACTAAAAATAAAGCACCTTTTCTCCATTAAGATTATTGATGGTCTCAGCAGACGAGAGCAAGATCAAAGAGAGAGAGGAAAAAGCTGCAGCTAATTAAAGAAATTACTAAAGATGAGACAAAAATCAGGGAAGAAGACAAAAGCCTGACAGAGATGGGGACAAAGCCAAGCCCAGATCACAGAGGGCGAAGCCAGGAGGCTGCAGGGAGCAAACACTGGGCTGAGAACAAAATCTCAGCCTAAACCCCATCCTAGACTTAAGCTAAGCTCTAGATCTTAAATCCTGCACCAGGAAAAGCTTGGACTAGCAGGGAATATGGGAATTGCAGGTGCAATAATCACAGGTTCAGCCTCCCCTGCTTTATCCATCCCTGCTCTGGGGTCCCACATTTCCAGGGAGGTTTGGGATGTGCCAGGAGAACTCCCCTGCCAGGGAATTTTGCTTTTAGGGCCGTTTGTTCAAGGTTTGCTTCTCTCAGAGGTGCCAAACAGCTCCTGTCAGGTCAGAAAAAAGCAGGACAAGGAACATTGCGTCCCTGCAGTGCTCTGGGGGCTGTCTGAGGATCCCCAGAACAAGATGAGGACGAGGGCAATGCTGCTCCAAGGTGTTTGTGACTCCTGGCTATTGGCAAACAGCGGCACATCCCTCTTGAAATAAATCCATCTCACACACAGCTGCTCTCACACATGGATAAACCTGCACAAATGCTCAGAGAAATTCAAATGAGGGGAAAGGCTTTATTGACATGACAGGCACTACAAGCACTGCCAAAACATGAGAGGAGAAACCTGTCAGGGGGAGATAGGATTCAGCAGGCAGGCTGAACGTGCAGCCCTTCACCTGCCTTGGGAATGGGGGGAAAGGGCAGAAAATGGGGGGGAAATGGCAGAAAAGGGGGGAAATGGCAGAAAAATGGGGAAATGGCAGAGAAGGGGGGGGAATGGCAGAAATGGGGGGGAAATGGGGGCAAATGGCAGAAAATGGGGGGAAATGGCAGAAAAAGTGGGGGAAATAGCAGAAAAGTGGAGGGAAATGGCAGAGAAATGGGGGGAAATGGCAGAAATGGGGGGAAATGGCAGAAAAAGTGGGGGAAATGGCAGAAAATGGAGGGAAATGGGAGAAAAGGGGGGGAAATGGCAGAAAATGGGGGAAATGGCAGAAAATGGGGGAAATGGCAGAAAATGGGGGAAATGGCAGAGAAATGGGGGGAAATGGCAGAAAATGGGGGGAAATGGTAGAAAAAGTCGGGAAATGGCAGAGAAATGGGGGAAATGGCAGAAAAACTGGGGGGAAATGGCAGAAAGAGTGGGAAAAGCATCCCTGAGTCACCCTCTGTGCCAGGGTGCAGAGCCCTGCTCTCCTCATCCCTGGCACCCACTGAGTACCCCATGCCCAAAGCAGCTTTCCTTGTTCTGGAATGCTCTTTGATGCCTCCAGCACATCCCTCCCTCCCCTGAGGTGTGTTTGCTCCTCAGCTATCACACATTCCTGTCTGCCTCTGCAGCCAGAGCCTCTCCAAACCTTGGCCAGAGCCTCTCCAAAGCTTGGCCAGAGCCTCTCCAAACCTTGGCAGAGCTGCCAAAGGGGCACCCATGGGTCCTGCTCTCTCTGCAGGGTCTGCACCCAGCTGAGAGCAACATTTTGGGAGGGTTGAGGTGCTCCAGGCTGTGGGAGGCGTGGGTGGGAAGAGCTGGGAAGGGTCCAGCAGCTCAGGAGTGAATCAGCCAGGAAAGGGATGGAATTTGCCCCCGGGCTCTGAGGGTGCAGCTGAAGGAATCCTCCCCAAGGGAGCTTGGCAAGGGAAAGGAGGACAAAGCCAGGAATTCAGGGAATGTGCTGCTGCTCATCTTCATGGAAACATTCCCCCAGATCAGACCAAGCTGGAGGGGTCCTGTGCTGCCTCTTGGCTTCCTGAGCTCCAGGAGATTCATGGATGAGCAGGGGAACCCTGAAGGTGCCTTTGTTGACCCTTCCAGCTTCACATCAACATGAAAATTCCTGGATGGGATCAGGCTGTGAGCCCTTTGGGCCATTTTTTCACCCCAAAATGCCATCAACTACCATGGAACTGGACATGTAAATAATTATAACAATTATTCCATGGGTTGTGGAGAGCAGGGAGCAAAATGAAGCCAAGAGATTTCATCTCGAGTCGAGTGGAAGGGGTCCCTGCCATGGTCCCTTCCAACCCCAACCTGTCTGGGACTGTGATTCCATCCCAATTCCAGCTCAGTGTGGCATATGGGAGCATCTGATGCTGCAAGGAACAACATCCACTCCTGCCTGCTCTGTTAAGGCAGAGCAGAAATGAAATGCTGGCTGAAAAGGCCAGGATGAAAGCCCACCTCCATTCCCATGGGAAGGGTTGGGTTAAACCATTGGTAGGCTGGAAATAAAACGAAATTGCAACAGAGTTCCAGCTTTAATTGACATTTCAGGGCTTGGAGCAGTCTGGTGGAGTGGAAGGGGTCCCTGCCATGGTCCCTTCCAACCCCAACCAGTCTGGGACTGTGATTCCATCCCAATTCCAGCTCAGCACGGCAGCACAAGGGGAGCATTTGATGCTGCAAGGACCAACATCCACTCCTGCTCTGTTAAGGCAGAGCAGAAATGAAATGCTGGCTGAAAAGCCCAGGATGAAAGCCCACCTCCATTCCCATGGGAAGGGTTGGGTTAGAGGAGCTCGTGTTGCCTTGGCTGATTGCAATTACGCCATGTGCCGGCTGGCTGGAAATAAAATGAAATTGCAACAGAGTTCCAGCTTTAATTGAAATTTCCTGGGATCTGTTATTACACGGCAGTGATTGTTCTGTAGCACTAATGAGCCTTTGCTCAGATGATTATCCAAGTGTCTCTCCAGTCGCTATTTCATTATTGTATTATTAATGATCAGATAGGATTGTCACAGCTGAGACGAAACCTGCACATCAGACAGCAGCCAGAGCACGCAGACCCTGCCTGCGCCCATCCCCTGCGCTGCTGCTGCACCAGCACGACGTGAATGCCAATTTTTTGGGGGGTGGGAGAAGGGTTGGGTGTTTATTGGTGCTTTGCTGCGTTATTCTGCAGGAATTCTGCCAGCCCCATGATATTTTTGGATGGTTGGGAAGATTGGTGCTCTCCAGGCTTTGTGTTTCGAGTCTTTGGTTGTTTCTTGGTTTGGTCATTGAAGGCTGATTTGGTCATTTAGGGGAATCAGGGCTGTCACCTTTTGAAGGGTCTTTCTGGGGATGATGGCTCTTTGTTTTGTGGTGCTCTGGGGTGGGGAGGCCCTGCAGAGCACAGGGGTCCCCCCTTTGCTTTGGGTCCAGCAGTGAGACAGAGGGGAGCTGGATGCAGCTCGAAGGTGGTGACACAGCCCAGATGTCACTGTGTCCTTCCAGCAGCAGCTCTCCCTCCCAAATCCCCTCCTGGAGGCAGGGGAGAGCTGCTTCCCAAAGCAGCTGGGGCTGCACCCAGCCAGGTCTGTCTCTGCCCTGCCAGATCCTGGGAATCTCCCCAAAACGAGCAGCTCCAGCCCCATTCTGAGCCAGATCCTGCCTGACCCCACCCAGGGCAGCCTGGGGAAGGAGAGGGGCTGAATTCCTGCCAAGCAGCAGAATGTGGCCTGGGGAACAGCTCCTAAACATTTAAGTTCTTTCAGTGACTAATCCAGGACACCCAGACAATCAGGGGGATCCTGGAGGCTCTGATATCCATAAGGAAATGGGAAGGTCTGCTTTTGTTCTGTTGTATTATTTTGGAATTTTTTTTTTCTCCCTAATTTCACAGGCTGCTTTTTGCTGGCCGAAATCTCTTCTCTATTCCAGTGACTTCAGATGTAAAAAGGGAGCAAAAGTTCAGTGCTGGAGCTGGGTGACATTTCAGTTTCCTTGTGAAATGTATCCAGAACCAGAAAAGGAACAGTTTGAAACCAGCAGGAAGCAACTACAGAAATCAGAGTGAGTTGAGGGAGGGTTTGCAGTCAGCAGAAGAATCTGTAAAAAATTCAGAACTGCCGAACCTTTATTTATTTTTGTCACTTCCATCACTTTGAATTTCTTTCCTTAAATTATTACTTTTTTTTTTTATCCTGCTGCTCCTACTTAAGCCAAATGTGGTGTTAACCCATGAGTGAAAGATAACAGCTCCCTTGGGGCAGCCTGAGTGCTTCAGCCTCTATTAATTTTTTACTGGGGCTTTGCTGCCCAAGGTCCTGAGCATGCTTTGGTAATTGGACCAAAAAAAAAAAAAAAAAAGCTGATTTCCATAATATTTGGATTTATTTGAAATAAATATTCCAATATTTGGATAACCTTCTCCACCCAGCATTGCAGGAAGTTTTGCTGTCTTTATGGAGGAAAATCCACTGGGTAAGTGCTTGCTGTTCTTCTTAGTGAAAAGACAATCTAAACGTCCAGGAATCATTTCCATAAAATGCTTGCAAAGCTCCTGCTCTTCTCCCCCTCCCTTCTCACAATCACAGCACACCCCATTAGATCATTATGGTCTATCAATTTGTCAGATTTCAGCAATTTCTTCCTTTAAGGCTCCGGGATGAGAAGCCACTAAAAAGGCCTAAAACTGGAGAGAAATCCTTTCACAAAAACAATTGCTCCATTTGGATGTCAAAACACACAACATTCTCCTGCTTGGAAAGAACATTTTCTAAAAAATCACATCCCCCTCAGCAGCAATCATTCCCCCCTGTGACTCTGGCACTTGGTGGTCATGGATATCTTTCCTGGGAGTGATAAATGAGCTTTAATTTCTGTTGTTTGATTTCTTTGAGAGGCTCCTCCTTAAATCCTCACCTGTTTCAGAACGTTCCTGTAAATTTATTTAATTTTATTATATATAATATATTATTATATATTATTATAACTTTTAAATTTTTAACTTATTTTATATTATTATATCACTATACTAGATTTTAAATTTATTTTATTAATATTTTTTATTTATTTAATATATTAATGATTATATAATTATATTTTATTTAATGTGCACACATTGCTGGGAGCTGGCTGAGATTGGACAGGGAGATTTCAGCAGCTCCTGCTTCCCCAACTTCCCATAAAATCCACATCCTGGGATGCATCAGAAGAGGAATGACCAAAAAGAGGGGGATTGTCCCCATTTTCTCTGCTCCTATAAGGACATGGCTGTGCTGGGATGAGTCCAGAAGATTCCACAAGGTCCATCCCAAGGCTGGAGCAACGCTCTCATGAAGACTCCAAGGAGAGCTCAGAGCCCCTTCCAGAACCTGAGGGGGCTCCAAGAGCCCTGGAGAAGGACTTGGGGACAAGGGGTGGAGTGACAGGACACAGGGAACGGCCCTAAAATGAAGGGAAATTTGTTTAGATTGTAAATTAGGAAGGGATTCTTGGAGGGTGGAAATTCTTTGAGGCAGCACAGGGTGCCCAGAGCAGCCCCTGGAAGTGTCCAGGTTGGAGCACCCTGGGATAGTGGGAGTGTCCCTGGCCATGGATAGTGTCACCCTGGTTTTTGAAGATTTTCTAAACTTTCTGATGTTTACATTCTTGTAAGGCACTTTCTCATGCATTTTATGTAAATAACTGATTGTTTTGCATTCTTTTATGGAAAAAGAGAAATCTGATGGGCTGTTGGTTTGTCCAGTGTCATTGGAGAGGTGGCACTGTCACCCTCCAATCCACTGCCAATCTATAAATGCTGGAGTCAGAAATTAAAAATTCTCTTTTTACCTTGAGACAGCAACGAGACAAAAGTAAAAGAAGAATCAATGTTGTTTTTTCTTTTTTTTCTTTCACGTTATTTCTGTCCTACAGTGACAGATGGGGTGGGGCTGGATGAGTTTTGAGGTCCCTTCCACCCCAAACCAGCTGAGCTGACCCCAAATGTCACTGTGATAATTTATGAAAAATCTCTTTGCCAGGATTTCTTCTCCTGGCAAGATGAGAAGCTTCAGCTTCTCCCTGTTCTGCTCCTCTAGAATGTGATCTGGAGAATTGTTTACCCAGCATGTGAATTGTTTTTACTTCATGACCAATCCCAGCCAGCTGTGTCAGGACTCTGGTCAGTCACAAGTTTTTATCATCACTCTTGTCGAGCCTTCTGGTGTCTCCTTTCTCTTTCTTTAGTGTAGTTTTAGTACATCATTTTCATATGAAATTATATGATATAATGTAATATAATATGATGTAATGTAATAATATAATATAATATAATATAATATAATATAATATAATATAATATAATATAATATAATATAATATAATATAATATAATATAATATAATATAATATAATATATACAATATAATAGATACAATATAATAGATACAATATAATAGATACAATATAATATTATACAATATAATGCATACAATATAATGTAATATAATGTAATGTAATTAATATAATACAATTATATGATATAATATGATATGATATGATATGATATATAATATAATATAATATAATATAATATAATATAATATAATATAATATAATATAATATAATATAATATAATATAATATAATATAATATAATATAATATAATATAATATAATATAATATAATATAATATAATATAATATAATATCAGCCTTCTGAGAGCCTGGAGTCAATTCTCATCTCTCACCCCATCCTGGTGACCCTCACAACCACAACAATCAATTGGTGACCCCACCCAAGGCTGGATTTGGGCTCCCCCACCTCCCCTCCGAGCTGCAGGGCAGTGCCCAGGGGCTGTGGGATCCTTCAGCACCAAATGAAGATGTGATGAGGAGACAGCCCTGAATTAATCCTGGCCCAGGTTGACTCCCAGGAGAGCAGAGCAGCCCTGATCCCTGGCTGAGCTAAATGTGCTTTCTGCAGCTCTCCAGGCTATTCCCTGCAGCCCCAGGCCATTAGCAAGCCGTGCTGGCAGCTCGGGGAAGAACAAAAAGGTCCCTGTGGCTCCCATCTGCCCCAGCAGAAAGGATGAGCTGATTATGTTCTACATTCAATCACCAGAAAGAATCAATCTGTAATTAAGAGACTCCTCTCCCACCCCTCTGCCAGGTTTTTGCCTCTTCTCCCCTTCCACCCCCAGCAAACCTTCCAGCGCCGAGTCAATTTAATGAGATTTCTCAGTAACAAATGACCAGTTTGTAATAATTATATTTTCTTCTGCAATCGCTGTAGAAATGATTTAAAGCAGAGAAGGCTCCAATTTATTAAGCATCAAATTTTCTGCAGTGAACTTTTAACTATGAGAAGAGCCTGGAGACTGAGGGAGCTCTCCTCCCCCACCCTGGGCCCTGAAATATGGATGGTTTGGAGATCAAAATTTGACTCCTTGATGAAAATAAATGAACCCCGTGTCAGGCAGAGCCCAGCTGCATTTTCTACCCTTTCATCAAGGAGAGGGGAGTGGGGCAAGAAGTGCTGAAAGGAACAACAAACCCATCTTTGAGCTGTTCCATCTTTTTCATATCTGCAGGTGAGGGTTCAATTGCTGCACCCCTCCCAGGCTGTCAGGGAAAATCCAGGAGTTCAGCTGGGGAGGTGCACAGAACACAACATTCATCCTGAAAAGCACCAAATCGTGGCTCCTAAACCTTGGAAAACCAAAATCCTGCTGCAGCCCTGAAATATTGATGGTTTGGAGATCAAGATTTGGCTCCTTGATGAAAATAAATATAATAAATAAATATAATAAATAAATATCTGCAGGTGAGGGTTCAACTGCTGCACCCCTCCCAGGCTGTCAGGGAAAATCCAGGAGTTCAGCTGGGGAGGTGCTGAGAACACAACATTCATCCTGAAAAGCACCAAATCGTGGCTCCTAAACCTTGGAAAACCAAAATCCTGCTTCAAATCGTGGCTCCTAAACCTTGGAAAACCAAAATCCTGCTTCAAATCGTGGCTCCTAAACCTTGGAAAACCAAAATCCTGCTTCAAATCGTGGCTCCTAAACCTCTGAAAACCAAAATCCTGCTGCAGCTCTGCTCCCAGGTGTTTGCAGCTCAGCATCTGACTGAATTTAGGGTTTATTTCTCTCAGGACACAGCTCTGCTCTGCAGGAACCTCCACACTGACAGCATCCCACTGGTGTTTCACAGTCTTGGCTCTCCACCCTGCCACTCCAATTAAAATAAATTAAATTAATGAAATTAAACATTCCAATTAACCGCCCAGGCAGAAAGGGGACCTCTGATAGGGTGCCAAAATCTCCTCAATTTTTCTTTTTTCATCACCAACCTGCCACCTGGACTTGAGGGAGAACATCTGGGGGAGAATTAGAGCATCTGGGGGAGAATTAGAACATCTGGGGGAGAATTAGAACATCTGGGGGAGGCTTGGAACAACACCCCAGCTTCAATCCTCCACTGGAAACTCTCTTTATTGGCTTTGAAAAGCCACAGCTCTCAAGTCCTGCAATCATTTCTGCTCTAGAAAGGCACCACAGCTAAATGAGTTCTTTAAAGCTCAGGAAGGAGTGAGAGTTCAAGATTTTTAAACTATTGCTCTGGCTCAGCAGACCCCTAATTAGTGGAAGTTTCATCCTATTTTGTACTTGGAGTGCAGCAGCAACAGAGCAGGAAGTACAGAACGTTTAAAATTCTCTGTAAAGTTTAAAATTCTCTGTAAAGTTTAAAATTCTCTGTAAAGTTTAAAATTCTCTGTAAGCAGGGTTCCAAAAGGCACAATTTGATTTTTTTTTCCCCCTTTTCTGATTAATACCACTGCCAGGAGTTTTAACCTGCACGTTGTTTACCCAGGGCTGTGGAAATCCAGCTTCCCTTTCAAAGCACACTTGTTACACCAACCTCCAGCCAGCCTAAAAAGCCTGTTAATTTAATTAATTATCCCTGCTAAATGGGCCCCTGAGGGCTCCCAGAGGTAAAATTCATCTTGGCAAGGAAACAACAGAACTGACAGGAGCATCTGCCAGGCAGAGAATTACAGTGCCCACCTCGAGATGCTGCGTGGAGCAGCAGCCAGGTGTCCCTGCTCCTTCCCTCAGTGCTTCCTGTGGCAAAAATAACAAATATTCCACTTTTGGGCAGCTTTTTGTGTGGTCACATCCACTGTTTGCCAGCTCTGCGTGCATTCACATGCTCAAAAATCAGAGTTTAAAATTAAAATTTTCAATTCAGCTAATTTAAAATTAAAATTTTAATTAATTAATATTTTGAAATTTATTTTTTATTTTTTATTCATTTATTTTGACAGTTTATGTATTTATTTATTCTATATTTATTTCTTTTTAAGTCAGCATTTTAAGTAATATTCTTTAAAATGTATTTTTATTATTTATTTATTTTTAAATGTAGTTATTTATTTTATATTTGTTTCTTTTTATTTTATTTATTTTTATTTTTCTTTATTTAATTTTATTTATTTTTATTTATTTATTTATTTATTTAATAAATTCTTATATAATATTTTTAATTTTTTTTTTTTTTACCTCTGAAAAAACCAACAATGCCAACATTTTAACAACTCCTGCCTCCCTTTTATCCTTTAAAACCCAAAAAAACTTCCTCTGACCTCACTCTTGCTGTCATCTGAGATTTCCTCATCAATAATTTCATCTTTTTGAGCACCAACACCTCCATGGCTGCAGTGGAACTTCCCCTTTAGCAGCCCAACTGCAAATGAGTGATTATCCCCAGCTTAACCAGCAAGAGGACAAACAATAAAAGAGCGAGGATAATGCATCATGAAATGTTCTTTGTTCATTTATTTGACAACTGCAGTTTAGTTGTAATTAATTATGATAATTCTTCATGGCACACCAGTCCCTGTTCTGGAGGGGAATTTGTTCAAGCCTCAGGATCACCAGGCCTGCCCTCCAGCCTCGTGCTGCTGAATTCTGACTGTGCAGGGGCAAAAAAAATCTGATTTTTGGGGGGTGAGCGCAGAGGAGACTGTGGAAGGAGGGTAAAAATGAAAAATTGCCCTGGGAAATGTGTCAGGGTTCCAAGGACAGGGGGGTTGGCAGCTCTGTGTTGGATATTTGAGTTAAATGGGAGGGTTTATTTGAATTAAATGGGAGGGGTTATTTGAGTTAAATGGGAGGGTTTATTTGAGTTAAACGGGAGGGTTTATTTGAATTAAATGGGAGGGTTTGTATGAGATAAATGGGAGGGTTTATTTGAATTAAATGGGAGGGTTTATTTGAATTAAATGGGAGGGTTTATTTAAATTAAATGGGAGGGTTTATTTAAATTAAATGGGAGGGTTTATTTGAGTTAAATGGGAGGGTTTATTTGAGATAAATGGGAGGGTTTAAATGAGTTAAATGGGAGGGTTTATTTGAGTTAAATGGGAGGGTTTATTTGAGTTAAATGGGAGGGTTTATTTGAAATAAATGGGAGGGTTTAAATGAGTTAAACTGGAGGGTTTATTTGAATTAAATGTGAGGGTTTATTTGAATTAAATGTGAGGGTTTGCACAAATCTCTGTCACTGTGAAGCCAACACGAAGTCAGTGCTGCTGCCACTCTCGTGCCATGCATTTGTAACTGGGGATATGTGAAATTGCTGCCCAAATCTGACTCCTGGCACAGCCCAAGGGCTCAGCCTCATTTTCTTCTCTGTCCCAGAATTTTGTGGCTGTTGCCATTGGTTCTTGCAGGCAGTTTTTGGATTTTATCCCTGCACCACTCATGGAAACAAAGGCATTGTCCAAAGAAAATGGAAAAAAGAAATAAAATCTGAGGCAGAGCTGCCTTCAGAAAATGTGAATTAACTGCAGGTCAAAGAGAAATGGGAGGGATTTGCTGAGCAATCAGTTCAGAATCCTTCTGTTTAATTATCAAATTCTTTAATGACCTTTCCAAGAAGCTGCAGAAGCGGGGCTGTATCCTTCAGAAAGTCACCAGGGGTGGCACAGAAATCCTCTGCTCACAAAGCCCTGGGAGACCAGGACAGCTCCACAGGACCTGCAGACACCAAATGCCAAAAGTGGTGCCTGGAATGGAAACACCAGCTGGAATTTTTAGGATTCCAGACTCTGCTGGGGTTTTGGAGTGACCTTGATGAGCCCCTGATTTTCCCTCCCTCCTCAGCACAATCCCTTCCCTTCTCTTGCCCAAATTTTCTGCAGGTCCTTTGTGGTGGACCTGGGGAGCCTTGAGCTGGTCCCAAACCACAATTAATAATAAATAGACTCAGATTTTGGTGGAGCAGAATGATCAGGCTTCAGCAGGGATAACAATATCCAAATTATCAGGTGAAAGCCTTCTGGAAAAGCAATTAGATAATAACAAACCTGTGCCAGAGTCATCAAAGACTTTTCATGCTGGGCTACAAAATCAGGACCCAAGAATGAATGGGATTGGATTGGATTAAATAAAAGAAATGTTCCAACCTCCCCACCAGCTCCTACGTGGAACTGGAGCTTTACAGGGCTTTGAAAAAGCAATCACAGCGTTTTGTTTCACAATCTCCTTCATTCCTCCCAGATTTTGGAATAAAAGCACGAAACAGAAGTCACCTCAGTCCACCTCCTACCCCCCAAGACTTTCTGCTTTGTTGCATTTTCCAGGAATTCATCTGAAGAGAAAGCAGAGAGGTAGAAGAGGCCACCAGAGGATTTTCCTTTGAAAAGCACTGGAAAATTCTAAGAAAAAGCGTGGAAAAGTGTCACTCAGAAGTTGTGCAGGCTGGGGACACAGATGAGAGAGCAGGAAATAAATCCCACAAGGGCTGAAGGACAAATCCATCAACACTCAGAGTGCCTGCTCAGAGGTCCCCAAAATACTGCAAATATTTAAAGGAAAACCAGAAAAATAGAGACAAAAACATTCCCAACCCTTCCTGTGCCACCTGGAGATTCTGATTCCTCCTCTGCCTCCCTCCCCTTGCAGTAGCTGAGCAGCCTGAGGATGGATTTGGGGTGAAAAATCGAGGTTTGGGTGCTTTGGGGAAAGGGAGGAGCCTGAGGATGGATTTGGGGTGACAAATCGAGGTTTGGGTGCTTTAGGGAAAGGGAGGAGCCTGAGGATGGATTTGGGGTTGAAAATTGAGGTTTGGGTGCTTTGGGGAAAGGGAGGAGTCTAATGATTGATTTGGGGTGACAAATCGAGGTTTGGGTGTTTTGGGGAAAGAGAGGAGCTGTGCAAAGAGCCAGACTGGTCTGGAAGGGATCCCTGCTCAGACTGGGAGCAGAGTTAACCCTCCCTGCTGGATCCAGGAGGAGATTCCTGGGCAGAGGAGGCTCCTGGAGAGCAGTACCAGCCAAAACTGGCTATTTTACAACTTCATTGGTGCAGAACTTGGAATTTTTAATTCTGATTCTGATTCATCCAGGATGAGCCGAATCCCCCGTGGCTTTCCCCATCCCCAGGGACCAGGAATTCTCTGGCATCTCTTAGTGCAGCCTAAAGAAAATCCAAACAAACCATCCCAAACTCCCTGGCAGCGGGAAGCAGGTTAAGAATGAAATGAGGATCATTTCAGGGCAGTGCTGCAGCTTAGACCCGACCACCCAAGCCAAGCCCAAAATGTGAGCCCAGCTTAATTTTTCATTTGGCTCCGCCGCCGTCTCCCTTTTGATTTCCCCAGCAGCTGTGATGATTGATATCAAAGTTATTGCACTGCTGACATTCAAACCAGGCAATTTCAGGGGCTGGAATAAACCTGGATAAAGAGAGGAAGGTGCTGGGGTCAGCTCTGTGCCAGCCCGGGCTCTTTTGCTGTTTACACTCCTCCAGAGCAGAGCTGAACGTGCAGAGAACACACAGGAAATATCAGCTCTGCTCACAGGCTTTGGATTAAAGATAAAAGCTGAATATTTATCTTCCCTTCCAGGCTCTGAACTCCACAGGTCCATTAGCTCAGGGCAGGGAATAAGGAATGCTGTGGATTTAGGATCCCAACCCTTTTGGGTGCATCTCCCTCCCTCAAATAAACATTCTCCAGATCTGAGAATCAAAAGAAAAAGAAGAATCAATGTTGTTTTTTCTTTTTTTCTTCAAGCTTGAAAGGGGGAAAAAAAAACCAAACCCAAGTAATTCAGCAAATATTACTTAAAATAAGGGTTTCATAAAACGAGTTGTGCTCTGCCTTTCTTCTTTTAAATTGTTTCTTCTCCCCTCTCCCCCCTTCTTCCCCTCCCTGACTGACAGCTCCCTGATAACAGATTCCCTCAGTTGCAGAGATTTTTTATAATGTTTCATTCATGGCACTGCAAGCTCCAGGCTCCCTCTGTAGCTCCTGAACTTTCTCCCCCTTTTCCAATTGTTCCAGGAGGAAAAATTGTCCCAGTCCCCCGGGAATGCCTCAACCCCTCCAGGGACAGCAGAAACAGAGAGGAAACCAGATCAGTGCAGAGGATAAAGAACCTTTTGCTCTGAGATGTGTTTCTTGCCCCTCAAAACCTTCCACAAGCAGCAATCAGGGATTTCTTTTTATCATTTTTGGTGTAGTCGAATATTCCAGAGGACAAAGCCAGAACTCTCTGGTCTTACAGGTGGAATCTAACAGGGAAAATCTGACTTCCAGCTATTTCCACACCCAGGAAGATTGGATGCTCATCACAGTGGGAAAAAAACCTTAATTCCTGCACAAGGGAGAGGGGAAGTCAGGGGGATAAAAACGGGATGAAAGGCTGGACTTCACCTTTGGGCTGAACACAGCATTGCTGCAAACAACAAAATTCCTGCCTGGCCAACTGTGGGGTTAAATCAATGCCTGATTCAGGACTGGAGAGAGAGGGAATAACATTCCAAGCTGGGCCAGCAGGGAACACATTCTGCAGGCTGGCAAGAGCAGCTTGCTCTGGCTAATTAATGGGTAATCAGGGCTAGAGCAGTAATTTTCTGAGTGGTGACCAATTTCCCCTGCACAGGTTTCCCCTGGGGTATCTCCTGCTCCCTTTGGATGGTCCCTGATTTGAGGTTTTTCACTTGAGCAAAGTAAAAGCTTCAACTTGGAAAAAATGATCTGAAATGGCATCAAGGGCCCAGTGTGTGGCTGGTGGCTGCAGAGGAAAAGGAAAATAAAAGGAAGTCCATTCAGGCTCAAATCCAGCTTGGAATGGGCTTCAGAGGAATCATTGGAAGCTTAACTACCTAAAACCCACTCTGGTCCCCTTCCTGGCAGAGCCCATGGTGACAGCTGTGACTCCTGAGCAGCCCAGAGAGGTCTGGCCTGGAATAATCCATAATTCAGGAGTAAAAAACCATAAAAAGCAGTGTGAAAGTGGTGGCTGGAAAAAAAAAAAAAAAAAAAAAAACACAAAAAACCAAACCAAACAAATAAACAAAAAAACAACCAAAAAAAAAAAAAAAAGCAGATAAAGTTCCAGAAAGTTGTTCCCCCCTCAGAGGGACTTCGGTGCCTAAAGAGGATATGGAAGCAAGGCTGCAAAAAGCTTCCTGAGAGCTGTCCAGCTGCTGTTCCAGCTGAAATGCTCCTCTCAGAGGAGGTTTGCAGAGGTTTTGGTTCCTCAGCTGCAGTGTGAACACTCCTGCTCCCTTCAGAAAATTGGGAGAACAGAGCCCTCCTGCCTCACTGGGGTGTAAGGAGAAGGAAGGCTGCAATGATTCTGTGGTTCTCTCCTAAATAAATAAATAAATCACCTCAGGGCTCCTGGGGAGGGATTTTTGGCCTCCTGCTGATGCTCAGAGGTGCTGGGGCAGGTGGTCACTCTGCAGAGCATCCCTGGAGGGACAGGAGGGAGCTGAACCCCAGGATTTCTTTGGAATAGGGGGATGGGGTATTTTCTGGGGTCCCCCATGGCAGGAAGGAATGAATCTGGCTCCATGTTCTTAGAAGGCTGATTTATTATTTTATGGAACTAGAATATATTAAAGAATGATGTACTAAACTAC
Source organism: Fringilla coelebs (assembly GCF_963513975.1). NCBI lineage: Eukaryota > Metazoa > Chordata > Aves > Passeriformes > Fringillidae > Fringilla > Fringilla coelebs. Next base: position 2,311,351 of record NC_140051.1, on the reverse strand, counting down.
ACTAAAGAACAGAGGAAGGACACAGACAGAAGGCCACCAAGAATAATAATGAAAAAGTCCTGACTCCTTCCAGAGTCCCCACACAGCCTGACTGGGATTGGTCATTAAGTCAAAACAATTCACATGTTGGATAAACAATGTCCAACCACATTCCAAAGCAGCAAACACAGGAGAAGCAATCAGATAATTATTGTTTTCTTTATTCTCTGAGGCTTCTCAGCTTCCCAGGAGAGAAATCCTGGGCAAAGGGATTTTTCAGAAAATAGGATGGGGACAGGGGGAGATGGGGAAATAGGTGGGGAAGAAGCAGGAGCAGCTCCACCTTCCCCCTGAACTGGCAGGAGAATGGGATTTGCTTTGAGCAGTGTGTAAATCTCGAGTTTAGCAGAGGAGCAGAATGAATTCAGTCAATAAATACAGGAGCTAATGGGCAGGAGCTGTTGGTCCTTGTGCTGTTCTCCACCACATGCCTGAAATAAAACCCTTTGCACCCACCAGCCCTCCTGCTCCATTGGATTTGTGGGGTTCCTAGAAGAAGAAAGGGATGATGAATCTGACTCCATGCTCTCAGAAAGCTATTTCATTATTTTATAATACTATAGTATATTAAAGAATGTATACTAAACTATACTAAAGAATACAGAAAGGATACAGACAGAAGGCTAAAAAGGTAATAATGAAAATTCATTACTCTTTCCAGAGTCCAAACATAGCTTGGCACTGATTGGCCAAAGAACCAAAAAAATTCACATGAAACCAATGAAACAATCACCTGTGGGTAAACAATCTCCAACCACATTCCAAAGCAGCAAAACACAGGAGAAGCAATCAGATAATTATTGTTTTCCTTTTTCTCTGAGGCTTCTCAGCTTCCCAGGAGAAGAAATCCTGGGCCAAGGGATTTTTCCAGAAAACGTGAATGCCACACTGCTCTGAACGCTCTAGCGCCAAAACTCCAAACCACCCAAAGCTCAGCCTCGTCTCCAGCCCTAAAATCTGCTCCTGTCGAGCATCTGAAAGGCACAGCACAAGAAACAGCAACGTTTTGTCTCTGCAGCAGCCTGGAGCTGCCCCTAATCACAGCAAAACTCCGAGCACATCCAGTGGCTCTGCTCCAAGCTGGCACGGCACGAGACACCAGGATTTCTCAGACAAGCACGAGAGGGCTGGGGAATTTTAATATCTTCTTCCCCTTACAAGTAATTTCCAGTGTTTATGCTCTGTGGAGCTCCTTAGGAGTGTCAGAGCAGAACAAATGTCATTTTTAATGGACTTGCTAAATCATAAAAACCATTTGGAAAATTGCATCTGATTAAGAGATGAAAACGTTCCATTATTCACGGGGCGATCGCAGCGGCTCCCAGCAGAGGCAGGGGTGGGCTGCAGAGAAATCTTGGCCCACAGGACTTTCCACCCCAGGAGCTAAAAGCAGCCTTGTGATCTGCTCCTGCCAAGCTCAGAGGAGCTCGCCTGGAGAGAGGGAACAAAGCTCAGCATCTGTCACTTACATCCTCGTTTCTTGTAGGGAGCCGGGGAAAGGCACGACAATGGGAATTACAAAGCGCAGCTCCTGCCCTGTCACTGGAAATATTCAAATCCTGCCCAGATGGGGATCACAGCTCCCTCTGGGAAAAGGCCAGACCAGAATCTCTCATTTCTAGGGTGGCTGTCACTAAGAATTTTCAATAATTTGTCCCAATTCACCCCCCAAAAAAATGGAGTAAAAATGGAAAGTTCCTTTCCATGCAGCAAAGCAGCAAACAGAGCACAAATGAGAGAGAGGGGATGCTCTGGAGAGCAAACAGCACTAAAGCAGAAAGGATCCCCATCAAAATGTTGATTTCTCCCAGCCTGAGTTCTGCCTGTGCTCTCTAGATGGTGATGCAGAGTAATTAAGCTCTGGTTTACTGAGCATGTAACCTTTGGTAAGTGGATATTCAGAGAAGTGACAGCAGATGATTTAGCCAGACATGGCACAGCAAGGGAGCTGCCTGCACCCTGCATGTCCACCAAACATCAATCAAACCTGCACTGCTGAGCTGCTATTCCATTTCCAGGGGATTTGGGGAGTGTGTTCCTTCCTAAAGGCTTCTTTTAAAAAAATATTATTATTATTATTATTATTATTATTATTATTATTATTATTATTATTATTATTATTATTATTATTATTATTATTAATTCTTGGCTTTAATTGAACTAAATCATGCAGCTTCAGGGGAAGATGTAAGTAGGGAAGCAACATTCTTTTTGGAGAAGCAAAACCAGGCCATTTAAAGCATTGAAAAGGATCCAGATTTTCCCTGGCTCCTGGTCCTGGTTTTACAATGGGATTTCCATGGCAGAGCCGAGGTCTGCACCAGCCTGAGGTTCCCAGAGCTGATGATTTCCCTGCTGCTCTGGCCAGGGTGAGATCCAGGGCTGTGATGGGAAATTCAGGATTTCTCGCTGCACTGATTGATGCTCAGGGTAAGGCAGAGAGGAGATGTTTTAGTGCCTCCAATTCCAAGCATCCAACAGGAACCAAACCCTGATCCAGCAGCATTTCCAGAGTGCAAACCCCTCCTAGAGAGAAATTCACCCACAGCCCCTCACCTGGAGAGGATTTACCCAGGGCCAAGCGTGGTTGCACAGATAAATTCCTTCAGGCAGGGGTGCTTTGACATCCTTGCATGGAGCTGTGGAGTGAAAATCAGGCTCTCAGAGCTGCTGCAGCACTTTCAAACAGCTTCAGAGAGACGCTGAAGTTCAGCTCAGACCAATTTCCTCGCCCTGTGCAGCACGGTTCTCATGCAGAGGTTAATAACTCCTGATCTGTTCTGTGAACTCAGCATTTCCCCGGAATTTCAGCTTGATGTAGTGCCCTTTTCACCAGGAACACATTTCTCCCTGCCTGCCTCCCCTCCTGCTAATCAGTTTTATCAACACAGCCCCAGGTGAGGAATGGCTTTCAAGATGTGGGGACTGGGAGCTGGAAATTCCTGCTCCATGCAGATGATGCCAGTCAAACAGAGCCTATTAATGAGCTCCAAAAACCCAAAATCACAGCTGAGCAAACCCAAAGAGCACTGTCAATTTACACCACAGCACAGCCTGGCCTTGCAAGTTTATGAATCTCAGAGCTCTTTAAAAAACAAAGCATTAAATCATTTAGCCTGGGAGATGAGAATATCAATTATCTTGCTCTCTGTCCTTCCCCCCCTGATTTGTGCTTCCCCTATTTAATCCTGGGGTTTTTTTGAGCTTGGGGAGAAAATTTACAGAGGGAAATGGGGGAAGGTGTGGAGTGCTGGGGGGATCCAGATTGCTGTGTTCATCCCAGCAGAGTGCAAATGCCACTCAGCATCCCAAAAAAACCAATCCCTTGCAGCCTGGGAGCTCCCTCAGCCCTGCTGAAGGTGCTCATTTTCACAGCCAAGCTGCCTGACAATGGCTCAGCGAGCCTGGAAAGAGATCCCTGCGTGCCAGGAAAACATCCAATCTTCTGGATTCCCTGCAAGGAGCAGCTCCAAGGGGAGAAAATGCTCTGTGTTGTCGTGCAGGTCTGCAGGCAGCACGCTCCATCCTCTGCTCCTGCCCAAAAGCAACAGGTTGTTTTGAATTTAGAGTTGGTTTGGGGTTAAAAAAAAGGAATAAAAATAAAAATAAAAATAAAAATATTTTTTTTTAAAAAAAAAGGCAATCCAAGCTCATTTTGAGACATTTCTCCTGCTGGATTGGGACCAAACTGCCTCAAACTTGTTCACCAAAATGTCCCTGAGGAGCTTTGGCTTTGTGGCAGGCGAATGTTGTTCGGTAGGGATTAATGAGTGCAGTTCTAGCTCTGCACCTGATTCCAGGCATTCCAGCACTAATTTATTTGTGTTTCCCTCTTCCAAGCAGCATTTGGCCCCTTGTCAGCCTGGATAAGCTGAGTTGAGAGCGCTGGGAGCAGTTTCCTTCCCAAAGAACCCTGGAAAAGGGGAGGCCCTGCTCCTAGAAGGGTTTGCAGCAGAGCATCCCCAGCTGGGGGGATTAAAATATTTGATATTAATGCTCCTTCTCCCAGATAACATTCCTAATGCTGGGACTGGAGGGATCAGCACCCTCAGATCTGGTGACTGGCTGGAGGTCAGGCTCAGTGTGAGGGCAGGACCAGGATTAGGCCAGCTGAAAACAGCCCTGAAAAATGCTCTGCTTCCTTCCTGCTTTTTTATCCCCCTTCCCTGGGCCTGCAGCTGGAAGGGCAGCTTTTCTGTGCAATAAAATCAATGATAAAATAGATAAAATCAACGATTAAAGTGCTTTAATGCCTTGCTGGAACTTTCTTTCTGCTTCAGGAAAATAGGTGAGTGGCAGGGACAGACAATTCTCCCAATCCAAGTGGGATAAGTTCCTCCCATGCAGTAAAATTACTCAAAATAGTCAATATAAAAAATAATTACATCCTGTGATCAAAAAAGAGCTCATTTTCATCAACTTCTCCAGGTTTTAATGAAGGATAGGGGTGGTACTCAAGTGTTTCTTTACAGCACCTTTCCCAAGGGAGGATGGGCAGCCAGCAGTCCCTCTTCAAAAATTATTATTATTGTTATTACTATTATTATTATTATCATCATTATCATTATCATCATTATCATTATCATTATCAATATAATTGTCATTATCATCATCATTAATAGTTGCTGTTGTTGTTAATAATACTACAATTATTATTGATGTTGATGTTATTTTTGTTGTTGTTTTTATTAATATTAACCCTAACCCTAGTATTAATATTGATTTTAATAAAACACAACAACAAAAATAACAACATCAATGATAATTTTTATTATTAACAAATTATTCTTCTTCTTCTTCTTCTTCTTCTTCTTCTTCTTCTTCTTCTTCTTCTTCTTCTTCTTCTTCTTCTTCTTCTTCTTATTATTATTATTATTATTATTATTATTATTATTATTATTATTATTATTATTATTATTATTATTATTATTATTATTATTTTCTGTGATGGAACAGCCCCACCTGAGCCCTGCCAATAAACTTTTAGCCAAATAAATGAAGGAACCTCCAGGAAATCCCCAAAATCAGACTCAGCCAAGGCCAGGGCTGCTGCAGCCAGAGGTGACAACACAGCTTACAGGACAATAATCATCATTTTCCTCTCCTGTATTTATTCCATAGGATTTACAAGCCAACAGCTTCCCAGCTCATTATTGGAGATCAACTTTGACCAAATTGGAAAAAAAAAATAAAAACCAAGAGTTTCTAAAGAAGCAGGAAATTAATTCCACGACAAACTCCACGGGAGAAGGCATCAGCAGTTTTCCTTTTAACTTCCTGCCCTTTCTTCCCCACAAGTCTGGTGAATTTTGAGGCAGAGCCTTTCAGAGCTCCATTCTCCTGCAGGAAAGGCTGATGGAAATTAATTGATGGGAGAGGAATTGGAGCAGCAAGGGGAAGGTGCCCTTCTCCCGAGCTGTTCTTCACACTTCGTGGTGAGAGAACCTCAAAACGTGGGGAGGAACTTCCCCTTCCCCCTGCCAGCAGGAACTTGCCAAATTCTTGCTCTGCAGACACAGTTTGTTTTTCCCTAAAGAGCACGAAGGCATGGGGAAATTAAAAAATAAAAAAGAAAAAGGGACATGGGAAATGTTCAAAGGTTTCTTCAGGCTGGCAGAGTTGAGGGTGGAGAGGGGAATTTGTGTGGACTCAGAGCATCTTCCATGGTCTGAAAGGGCTCCAGGGATGCTGGGGAGGGATTCTGGAGCAGGAACTGGACAAGGGGAAGGGATCAAACTGATGAAAAGTAGGGTTGGATGTTGTTCTGGTTTTTTAAGTTTTTCTGATGTTTGCATTCTCATAAGGAACTTTCTCACAGTTTCTGTAAATAACTCACTGGTTTGGATTCTTTTATGGAAGAAGAGAAATCTGATGGGCTGTTGGTCTGTCCAGTGTCATTGAGAGGTGGCACTGTCACCCTCCAATCCACTGCCACTTCTGGAAATCTATAAATGTGATTTATAAATCTATAAATGTTGGAGTCAGAAATTAAAAACTCTTTTTACCTTGAGAGAGCTGTGTGTCCACATTGTGTAAATAACTGATTGTTTGCATTCTTTTCTGGAGGAGGAGAAATTGGCCTGTTGGTCTGTCCAGTGTCACTGGAGAGGTGGCACTGTCACCCTCCAATCCACTGCCACCTTTGAAAATCTATAAATGCTGGAGTCAGAAATTAAAAATTCTCTTTTTTACCTTGAGAGAGCTGTGTGTCTGTGTTATTTCACGTCCTCTAACAACATTTGGGTTGGATTTGGGGAAGGAATTCTTCAATCTGAGGGTGCCCAGAGAAGCTGGGGCTGCCCCTGGATCCCTGGAAGTGTCCAAGGCCAGGTTGGAGCTCCCTGGGATGGTGGGGGGTGCCCCTGCCCATGGCAGAGGTAGGAATAGGATTTTTAAAGCCCCTTTCAACTCCAACCATTCTGCCATTCCATGGGAACCAGCTGAAAGGAATAAATCCCATTTTTTTCTTTCCCAAAGACTCAGCACTTGTCATCTCAGCTCCTCAGTGGATAAATGCTCTCCCTGCCACTCTGAGCTGTCACAAGGATTTGTATCTGCCCTCATTACATCCCTCCCAGTCACGGGGTAATTAAATCCAGTGTTGCTATAAGTCTCACTGAGCATAGGAAAATTCACCAGATTAATCAGAATATCTTTCAGAAAGGCTTCTAAAAATATTCTAAATAGACCAGAAAAGCAGATGAGTGGCACTCTCATTTATCACTGAGCCAGGCTCTGGATACAACAATCAATTGGGGTGATAGATAACACAGCATCTTCTGCCTCTCCTCTTTCATTCTAGAAGCTCTCATTCAGAGCCAGATCAAGACACAATTCTCTCTATTATTGTCTCTCTCACCCACTGCAGCTTACTCTGGGCTGTGTGCTCAGCATTCTCTCCAGGGGCCTGCTGTTGTCATGACTCTGAATTAGGTTTTTCCCTTCTCATTGTCGCCATCCTGCAGAAATGGTTTTTTTTGGAGCACATTCATCCCTCAGATTCTGCTCAGCCCCATCCTGCCAGCAGCCTGGGAGGGTTTTGCTGCTGCTCTCAGGGCCATGGTGATGTCACTGCAGACACGAAATAGGAAATTCCCAGATGGTTCTCAAGGCCTGGTTTTGTTTTTCTGGTTGGTTTTTCTTTGTTTTTTTTTTTTTTCACAAGTCTGAGCTGGTTTTCCATGATTCATAATTTGATATTTGCAAAGCAGTTTTTAAACCTCCTCAGCTTTGCTGCTGGCCCTGATAGAAGTGATGGCCTTCCTCCATCAGCTCAAATTCATCCAGGCCATTTTTAAGGATAACTTCCCAAGGTTTTGGGGTTTATTTAGGTTTTTTCGGGTTTTTTGGCCAGCTGATGTTCTGACTTTATTGTTTCCTGCCTGTCACGGTGGCACAAGTCTGACTGGGCAAAACTCACAGCTCATTTACATCAAGGACTGAAGCAGCCACTCATCCTCTGCAGCTGGGCCAAGTGAGCTGTGACAGAGGGGATGGAAACATTCCCACTGGAGCAGGCACAGAGCTCAGATCCAGGGAAACGTCCCTGCTGAGAGCAGTGTCACTTCAGCTGCTGCTGAGAACATTTATTATAAATATATCATGCAATAAAATGAGGCTTTGCTTCTCTGCTGGGAGTGACCTTGCAAAGGCAGGAGGGGACGATGGAGCTCTCTGTGCCCGTGAATTCCTGCTCCAGGTCAAAACCATCAGATCCTGAGGAAATCCAGGCGCTGTTTGTTGAGTTTGAGGCAGTTCTGCACAGCTGGTGCCACCTCTGCACCCTCCCCAAAACTGCTCCTGCATTTCCCTGCCGTGGAAAATCCTGGGAAACCCTGATCAGCACCAAGAGCAGCTGGGTCACACCTGGAGAGGAATTTGTAGATCCTGACCAAGAGGAGCCAGCTCACACCTGGAGAGGAATTTGGAGATCCTGACCCAGAGCAGCCAGCTCTCACCTGGAGAGGAATTCAGAGATCCTGACCCAGAGCATCCAGCTCATACCTGGAGAGGAATTCAGAGCTCCTGACCCAGAGCAGCCAGCTCACACCTGGAGAGGAATTCAGGAGCATCCAGCTCACATCTGGAGAGGAATTCAGAGCTCCTGACCAGGAGCAGCCAGGTCACACCTGGAGAGGAATTCAGGAGCATCCAGCTCACACCTGGAAAAGAATTCAGAGCTCCTGACCAGGAGCAGCCAGTTCACATCTGGAGAGGAATTCAGGAGCATCCAGCTCACATCTGGAGAGGAATCCAGAGCTCCTGTGGCTGCCACACCACCCGTGCCAGGGCGCATCCTCCCAGAATTAAGAAGTACACTGGTGCAGTGTCCAGGGGAAGGCAGGGAGCAGCAGGCTGAGCAGGTGCACCTGAGAGCAGGGGGAGCGTGAGCTGGGCCCCTGCCAGCTGGAAAAGACCTGGGGAAGGAGGCAGGCAGCGCTGGAGGGAGGAAAGGATATTAAAAACACAGCCTGATGTTTCAATGCCAGCACGAAGCAGAGGAAACAGGCTGGAGAGCAGCACAATCCCTCTCAGGCAGAGCAGGGGCCAAGGCTGAGGGAGCTGCATTGATCATTTTTGATTTAGTGCTGCCCAGACAGGAGGAACTGGCATGATCCATGGGCTGTGTGTTCCTCTATTGATCCCCAGACTGGGCTTGCTAAACTGCACATCCATCACCCCCAGCCCTGCTCAGGCTCCCCTGGGGCAGCTGAAGAGAAGCCACTGTCCTGTCCCCTGTCCCCTGGGCTCGGTGGCAGCCAGGGACAGGGCTGGGGCTGAGCCACTGCCTGGCTGATGGATTGGCAGCATTTCCAGGCATTCCTTGCTCACTGCTCCTGGAAAGGGCAGAGCAGCCCGGGGGAGTTGTGCTCCCAGCCCCTCACAAGCTGACGGGAGGAAGGGAAGGAGAATTCACCCCCACGCCTCATCCCACTCCCACTGAATTTAATTTTAAACACTCCCTCCTCCCAAAGCAGAGCTCTCAGCTTTCTTTCCAGCTTGGCCACAGCCTCAACTGCACGTTTTGAAGGATATTTCACTCCTATTTCACCACCCTCTGTTCCTATCCCCGACTCCAGTCCTTTGCCAAGGTATGTCCAAGCGGGGAGCAGGAGGAATGAGAAGACAGCTGGTGAAACAAATGCAAATCCCTGTCTACACCTCCTTAATCTGTTTTTTCCTGTATTATCCCTGCCAGCAAGGACTATTTCTGGCCTGGGCTGGCCTGGCTGGGGAGGGCAGAGGGAGGCTCAGCAATAAAATCTGGAAGTGTGGTTGAGCTGGTGCAGATTTGGAGCTGAAGAGTGACAGGGTTTGTGCCTGTAAAGTCATTTCTCACCTCTCAGATGGAGGGATGAGACTCAGTGCAGAGGACAGACTGATGGTCATCACCTGGGAGCTTTTTACACCTTCAGCAGAGCAACTGAAATTCTCTTTGCTGAAAAAATTTGTGGCAGCTCCCACAACTCCCCTTCAGTGCCAGCTTCTGTCACAGACTGTGGGAAGGGTTTTAGGATCACAGAGGGTTTGGATTTAAGGGGTGCAGAGATCATCCCCAGCTTCTGTCACAGACTGTGGGAAGGGTTTTAGGATCATTGTGGGGTTTGGATTTAAGGGGTGCAGAGATCATCCCCAGCTTCTGTCACAGACTGTGGGAAGGGTTTTAGGATCACAGAGGGTTTGGATTTAAGGGGTGCAGAGATCATCCCCAGCTTCTGTCACAGACTGTGGGGAGGGTTTTAGGATCACAGAGGGTTTGGATTTAAGGGGTGCAGAGATCCTCCTGTCCCAGCCTGGCCTTGGACACCTCCAGGGGTCCAGGGGCAGCCCCAGCTGCTCTGCCCCACTACACCAGAGCACAGTGGGGTGACCCAAACACCCTGCACAAACCCCAGAGTTGTTTCTCTGTTACTCCATCCTAAGAAAGAACACCCCAGACCAAACTCAAGGAAACCAAGGACTGAGAAAAGAAACATCAATGAATCATTTCAGGATTCATCTCCCACCTGTCCAACCATCATTTTCCTCTGCTGGGATCTGCAAAACCTCTCCTGAAGGCACTGATGGATGTGACAGCCCCGAATCCATCACCTGGATTCTTCCAGCAGCTCTGGAAGGTTCTGTGCAGGAACCCTCAGAGAGCCTCTGCCCTGCCCCCTTCCTGGAGGGGATGCAGGTGTGAAGAACACAAAGATTTATTCATTTCCTCCCTTTTCTGATGTTCCATTTATTCATTTCCTCCCTTTTCTGACGTTCCAGGTGTACAAAAAGGGAGCCAGGGATGTAGGGGACGAGTGGGTTAAGAGGAGAGGAAAAAGGAGAAGTGAAATCAGACATTATCAGACATCTCCTGGTGCCCTCCCAGTGCAAGGAAGAGCCACATGGGGACTCAAGGAGTGCTGAAAAACCTCCCAAGGCTGCAAGGGAGAAGTGCTGGCAGGGGGAAGGAGAAATGGCTCTGCCTCCCAGGTGCCATGCCAGGAAATCTCAAGATTTAGGAGAAAGCTGAAGGTGGGTTCTGACAAAAAAGGTGTTTAGACACCCCAAACTGAGCGTGTTCTGCTCCTCTGTAGGAGGTGAAATAACCTCCAGCAAAGCCTCCTGTGTGCAGCAAGCATCCCAAATATTCCCTCTGGAGCTGAGGAGGGCAGAGAGGAGATGCTGCAACAGCCCAGGACACGTGGTGGGTTCAGCATAAAAGCACAGCCGGGGCACGGCCAGAAATAACCTTGTTCAGAGGAAAAGCCATGATATAAATTTTAAATTTAGAAGAAAAAAGACTTGTTTACCTATTACCAAGCAGGCCCACTATTAACCAATTACTGGGAGGCAGCTCAGAGCAGCAGCTTGGCCATTAGAGTTGAGTGTTCCAGGGCCTGCTAATGGGAGATAAATTCATGGCTGGAAAATTGGATGCAATTAGAGGCATTTTAGCAGGAGTTCACCACAGAGCTGACCTTTGCTTTCACATGCAGGGGGCCAACAGAGAGATGATGTCTGATATTATTTTATTGCTTGTGGGAAGAAAGCTTTTGTGTTGGCAGGGACCAGAACAACGCACCTCAGATGAGGGAAAACATTTGGGAACTGGGGTTAGAGACTGGTCTGGGGATAAAATTCCTAAATTGGAGTCTCATCTTTGCCATCAGCTCAGTGTGGCAGTGACTTTGCCTCTCTGTGGCTGGTTTTAGCCATCTTTAAGGCTCGGCTGACTCAAAAATCGCTCATAGCTCCCAAATTTCCCCTGATTTCTGTTGGACACTTCCCTTCTCTGCTGTTGGCACCTTCACAGGCAATGATCACCTTCCACTGAGAGCCCAGCTCTGGCAGTCTGCTGGGGAATCAGATCATTCCAGCGAGGAAATTCCTTTTTTTGGATAAATATTAGGGATCTTTTCCCAAGCCAGAGCAGTCCTTAGCCTCTAAAAGGCTTCACCAGCACTACTGGGGTGACTTTAACCACCACAGCCATGAAGAAAATCCTGTCTGCAGCAGTCAGGGCTGGGTGGACACCAGAACCAGCTCTCCTTGCATTTTCATGCCTAAATATTTTTTTTCCTGAGCTCCCCAGTCCTGTTCCTAACCCTGGGGTCTGCAGCTACCAGGCAAAACTCTTGCAAAGTCTGGCATCTCTTAATACCCAAAGTGCTTATTTTAAACACAGACTGATGGCTTTTCTCCTAGATAATGATGATTGATTCTGTTTTCCATCCTTTGTCAAGGCTCAGCACATGCCTGGAATTTTAACTACTCCTTCTTCTGATGCTTCCATGCATCCATCTGTTCCTCTGGATCTCTCTCAGCCTCCTGCTTTAAATAATGAACTTTTCTAGGCTCAGAACAATCTATTAATAAATAACAATCTCAGAGATTACACAAGCCCATTAATAGTGAGGCAGCATCAGGGCTGAGGGATGCTGGGGAGGGTGGAGCTGGCAGCACAGAGAGTTTGTGGGACCCTCCACGAGGGCTGGGGGCAAAGTTGGGCAAATGGACAAACTCAGCTCAGCAAGGAGGGAGTGGGGCTCTGAAACCCCTGAGGGAGCTGGGGGTGCCCAGCCTGGAGAATATTCACATGAATACTATAGATAATGTTGAAATAACTTTACTTTTATTTCTACTATTAACAAGAACCTAAACATAGTGGTAATTGATATGATTATAGGTAAATATAATATAATTGTATGATACAATTATACTAATATAATATAGTATATTTACTAATATAATTATAAGTTAAAATTCTGTTTAATCAAAATAACATCCAGAAAACATATAATAAAGACCCTACTATTAATATACCAACTATCAACATCTATCAGCTAAAAAAATATCAACCAAAATCCAAACTAAAAATAATAAAAAACTTAACAAAAAATACCTACTCGAAAAACCAGACCCCAAAAGGCCCATACAGAATAATTCAGTTCAGGGCTGGAGGATGCACAGGGTGAGGAAATGGTGCAGTGAAACCCCAGCCTGCTCTGGAACCTTCCATGGGTTCATTTCTCGGGGAGGAGCAGCTGCCAGCTCTCCGTGTCCAGCAGAGCAGGGGTGTGGAGTGTCCCCAAGGACCTGAGGGTGCCTCTGCAGGGCTGTCCCCCTCTCCAGCCCTGTCCCCTGCCCTGCTGGGCATTTAGGAACGGCCTAAACCCTTGCCTAAGCCCCACTGAGCCTCACTGAGTGCTCAGCACATCTGAACACCCTGCCAACATCTCCATTTCCATCTTTGCCATCTCCTTTGTTCCTCTTATTTTTGCTCTCCGTTCTCCTGTCCTCTCCTCCTCTCCCTTCCATCTCTCAGTCCAGCTCCTGTGGGGTTTTTTCCCCTCGTTTCTCCTCCTCCCTGCCCTTCATAATGACTTCATCTGGCAGGCAGCGTGACAAGCCAGAGAATTGAACACGGAGTTTTCCTGCTCCAGATCCATTTGAAGATTTCTCCCAGCTCGAAAGCCCCAGATTCAATTTCCCTCTGACAGAACAACAGAATTAGTCTCCTGTTGTCATAGGTAAATTACTCACAAGCCCGGTGTCAGGAGAGGGGGAAAAAAGAGGGAAAAGAGACAAGAGCAGGATTCAAAGGAAGGTGTGAGTGTGACAAGCAACAACAGAATAACAATGGATACCAGCGGGTGACATCGATCACAGCTGACAAACAGGGACAAAGCCAGCTCTGGATCAAGCACAGGAATTATTTACCTCTCCTTCCCTCAGCCCTTGAGCCATTCAACCTCATTCTGAGCATTTCTGTGTCTTGCAGGGGACACATAAAGTCTAAATAACTCTGAGACTGAAAAATGTTGTGTCTGATTGAGCTTGGGAGGGTGAATTTTGTCACGAGGATCCGTTCACGGGAATGCCCTGAGCTGGGATCAGCACACAGAACACACAGAGCATGGTGAGCTCTCAGGCTGGCCATCAAACTGAAAGCATTCACATCAAAAAAGGGACAAGCAGCAAATCAACAAAACCTCCTCTGCCTTCACACCCCTGGCCTTTAATTCTGTCAGCACCCCGAGCAGTCAGGGGGGCTGGAGCTGCAGGACAGCAGTGCTGACTACAAACACTCGATATTTGTCACTGAGCACCATCTCCACCTGGTTTCTGGATTTATTCCCTGCCTGCCTGCCCTGCTGTTCCATCATCCATCAGGGGTGAGTGTCACACGCTGCTGATTGTCATCTGGATGTCACAGGGGGTGGCAGGAATGGGAATTCTCCTGAGCAGGAGCCATCTGAGCCTTCACATCTCATCTCCCTCCTCACCCTCCGAGCTGCTCCTGGCAGTGAAGCAGCCTGAGCTCGACACAGACAGGATTTTTGGGGTTTCTGATGTCCTCTGTGAGGTGGCTCCTGCCCCTCTCTCCTGCTCTTCCAGCAAATTGGAGTTTGGAATGAATTCCAGGAGGTGGAAGGTGGGAGATGACAGCAAAGGGCACCTGAGTGAGCATTCAGGGCTGTAGGATGCACCAGATCAGGAAATAGTGCTGTGACAGTCCAGCCTGCTCTGAAACCCCCCATGAATTTCCTTTTTTAGGGATGAGCAGCTGCCAGGACACTCCCAACCCCCAGGAACCCAAACATTTCTCATGGGTGCTTCTGAGGGAGAGAATTCAGAGAAAACTTTTATCTGGGTAAATACTGGCTGCAGAATGACACCCCTGAACCCCCAGACCAGGACAGAGAGCCCTGGAATTTACAAATACCAGCAGGGAGGGAGGTCCAGACCAGAGTCACCTGCAGAGCAGTAAGTCCCAGCCTTAGAGAAGCTGAACTTCACACCAAAGCCAGGCTTTATTTGCCTATTGACAGAACAAAGGGCTTTGTTGGTCTTTCTAACCCACCCTGAGCCAGTAAAGGTCTCTCTAATCTGTCAAAGGCAGAACAAAAACTGGGGGCTTAAAGCTGAAGCAAGTCAGGCTGGAAGGAGGACAGGATTTATGTTGTTTTATTTTTTCCAGAAAAGAATATGGATTGTGTCCCTCAGTGCCTTTATTTAAAACCAGGCAATGGTTTTAAATAAAATTAAAAATTAGTTTTATTTAAAAACTAGTTAAATTCTTTCTCCTGAGTTTTGTCTGGAGCTGCCAGGCAGGGTTACACAGTCCAGCTCAGGATTAATTTAGGGGGAGCATTAAGAAGCACTAAATAACAGCAGGGAAGCTCTGCAATCGTCCAGAGCACTCCACCACTCAGCCTGGAGATCCCTACAAATCCAAACACATCAGAACCTGTTGGAAATTCAGATTTTTCTGCAAGGCAGAGGCCGGGCTGACTTTGAAATCACCTTTTCCCAAGCACTGCATGAACAGCCCGCTCCTCTTCTTCCTCCCAGGAGGTGCCAAAGCCCCCTCGGCAGAACTGAGAGGAATTTCCACAGCAAAAAGCTGGAAGATCTCTCTTCCCTCCTCCTTTTCCCCCCCTTCCATGAATAACATCAGCCATTGACCTTTTCAAGCAGGGTACTTGGTGTAAAATACGAGTTCCAGGGCTGGTGGAGGGAGGAAGGGGCTGGGGAGAAGCCTCATCCTGCTGGCACGGCAGGGAAAGGGCTCTGAGCTTCTCCCAGCCCACCAGGAGGGTTTATGACTCCTGCTCTGGCATTTTAAATTCACATCATCATTAAGAGAGAGATTGTTTTACATCATAATGGCTCCTTAACAAGGTGAACGCCACCAACTCCTGCTCAGAGGAGAAAAAGGGGGGAAAAAAGGAGTTTGGAGGGGAAATTGTGGCTCTGGAAGGGATCAGCAGTGAGAGCTGAACCCCCCGTGGAAGAGTGGGGTTGAATTTCTGAGTTGTTCACCCTCTGGTTGTGCCCTGCAGGGCAGAGGGACAGGGCAGGTTTTGTCCCCAAGTGTCCCCAGCACAGGGAGGGACAGCACCAGGAGTGCTCAGCTCTGCCTTCACCTGGGCTCTCTGCGCCTCTCCCTGCCCTGCCTGCCTTGGCTATCCCAAAAATGTACCCAAAAATGGAAATTCATTGGATTCCCTAAAAATGTACCTAAAAAATGGCATTTCTTTGGCTATCCCAAAATTGTACCCAAAAATGGCAGTTTGTTGGATACCCTAAAAATGTACCCAAAAAATGGTACTGCCTTGGCTATCCTGTAAAGGTACCCCCCCAAAAAAATGGATACCCTAAAAATGTACCCAAAAAATGGCACTGACTTGGCTATCCTGCAAAGGTACCCAAAAAAAAAGGAAGTTCATTGGATACCCTAAAAATGTATCCCAAAAAATGGCACTGCCTTGGCTATCCCAAAAATGTACCCAAAAATGGCACTGCCTTGGCTATCCTGTAAAGGTACCCAAAAATGGCACTGCCTTGGCTATCCCAAAAATGTACCCCAAAAATGGCACTGCCTTGGCTATCCTGCAAAGGTACCCAAAAATGGAATTTCATTGGATACCCTAAAATTGTACCCCAAAAATGGCACTGCCTTGGCTATCCTGTAAAGGTACCCCCAAAAAATGGAAGTTCATTGGATACCTTAAAAATGTACCCAAAAAATGGCACTGCCTTGGCTGTCCCAAAATTGTACCCAAAAATGGAAGTTTGTTGGCTATCCTAAAAATGTACCCCCAAAAAAATGGAACTTCCTTGGCTATCCCAAAAATGTACTCAAAAAATGGCACTTCCTTGGCTGTCCTATAAAGGTACCCAAAAAATGGCACTGCCTTGGCTGTCCTATAAAGGTACCCGAAAAATTGCACTTGCACTTCCTTGGGCTACCCAAAAACGTACCCAAAATTTGGCACTTCCTTGGCTGAGCAGCTCCTGCCTCCTGCTCTGGAACCTAGAGAGGAGGAGCCTGCCCTCATCTCATTCCCTGCTCTTTTTTGCTGCGTTTTTGCTGATTTTTAATTTTTTAAAAATCTTTTTTATCCTATAAACCAAGCAGTAAGAGACACCAGTTTTGCCACTGGCCGGGTGGCTGCTGGAACATTCCTTGCAGAGCCACCAGGTTGATTTCTGCTAACTCAATTCACCTCAAATTCCCCAAAACCAGCCATGGACGGTGTTGCTTCTTCCAGAGGCTGCAGAGGTGTCAATATTGTGAATGAAGAAGTCTCAGGGGCTGGATTCTCTCTTTGCTTACACTGGTTTAGACTGGGATTAGCTTTGCAGGATGATTTCCAGCCAGGGTGTGATTAAATCCCTTGTTGTGCAGGGAGACTCCGAGCATTAAACCGCATTTATTTAGAGAGCAGAGCTGCAGAGTAAAAACAAAATAAATGTAAAATTAAAAGTAAAAATAAAACAATGCCCAGCAGGACAGCAAGGCCAACCTCTGGGAAAATCCTGAGCTTCCAGAGGATGGAATCTCAGCTCCAGAAGCACTGGATGCTTTTAGCTGTGATTTGTTGGACGCTGGCCACCTCAGCAGGCAGCTTGCCTGATGCTATAACAATAACTGCATTATTTGCAACATCACAGATCTTTACTTCATCTGCAGCCCAGCCCAGCACAGGACATGGATCATCAGCTCAGGTATTGAGGGTATTGAAGGTATTGAGGAGCTGAGGAGCAAAATAATCCATCCCTGGGGATGCTGCTTTCAACATCCCCCTGCAGGGATGCTGCTCCTCTCCTCCGCCTCGTGCTCAGCCCGTTAATTCCAGCTCAGGAAAGTTGTCCTTGATCAGAATTCCACCTCTCTAGCCACAGACTTTGCCAGAAAAAACTCCTGGGAAACTGTGAGAAACTTAGAAGGAAAAATTCAAACACTTATTGTCTCTCTTTCTGTAAATATGTATTGCATGTATATTTATATATATGTAATATACTTATATTTTTATATTTGTATTTATATTCATATTTTTATATAGCATATAATATATAATAGATTATAATGTAATAGAGAATAGAGAATATAGCATATATAATATTGGGTTCATTTTGGGACCATTTTGGTTCATCTTGGGTTCATTTTGGGACCATTTTGGTTCACCTTGGGTTCATTTTGGGACCATTTTGGTTCACCTTGGGTTCATTTTGGGACCATTTTGGTTCATCTTGGGTTCATTTTGGGACCATTTTGGTTCATCTTGGGCTCATTTTGGGACCATTTTGGTTCACCTTGGGCTCATTTTGGGACCATTTTGGTTCATCCTGGGTTCATTTCGGGACCATTTTGGTTCATCTTGGGTGCAGCCCTGGCTGGGCTCTTGTGCTGCCCAAGGTGCATCCATGGAGGAGATCCTTTTAATAAATCCCTGCTTTATTCTTTAGCTCCTCCAGCCTCTGCTCTAGCCCAGCCTTGCCAAGACATCAGCAGAGCAGGGAATGGAATGGAATCCCAGGATGGTTTGGGGTGGAGGGGACCTTAAAGCTCAAACATTTCCACTCCCTGCCATGGGCAGGGACACCTCCCTCTGTCAACACAGCTGCACATCAGGTATTGCCTTCAAAGGACTGGAAATTCTTCCTTTTGGGATATTTTGCACACAAAACCCTGTGCAAACCCACCAGCATTGGGACAATACACAGCTGCTGGCACAAACTTCCTTTCAGTCAAGAACCAAACAATTTTTCTTGTTTTTGGCCCAGAAAATTTGTGGAAGAAGACAAAGCCAACAACTTAGCTGTGTATTAGGGGAGGAAGGTGCCAGGTTTATTCCAGGTTTCTCAAGCCTGTGTTGCTGTTGCCCCTTTCCAAAAAGCAGCACTCAGACAAACCTGAATAACCTGGAGAGGTTTTATTTCCTCAGCAAGGAAACTTTTCCCTTTGGTGAGTGTGACCAGGGGGTTAAATTCAGCATAATCAGACAGAAGTGGGGCTCCTCACCTGCCTGAAGTTAAACATGCAGGAGTCAGTGCTCCAGCAGACATCAGCAATTCCCGATTTTCTCCATCCTGTCTCCCAAACTCTGCTGAGCACTGAGGCGTGAGGGGTTGCCCAAAAAAAAGAAAAAAAACCAGAGCACAGCACCTCTCTGCTCCACAGGCAGCAGCCACTCCAGGATTCTTCACCAGGAGAAGGAATAAATAAGCTCTGAGTGACGGAGTTTTTAACAACAAAATCATTCCATGGACAGAGTGTGTAATGAGTTCCAGTCAGAGCAAGTTATGGAGGAATAATTTTCTAGTACCTGGAGCTAGCAACCACTTCATGGGTGCTTTTTATTCCTGGGTTGTAAATTGATTTTATACATCATTTATCAATGGAGGCCTGGCTTTATAATGGGGATATTTTAATATTTATGCCTCTGCACCCGCATGCTCAGCAAACAAATGGAACAATGGGACATGGTTGGTGTTACAAGTCCCTGCTCCCAGGTAAGGGTGATGGAGGTCTGCAAGTGCCAGATAAACCCAGGGAAATTTGATTATGGGATGCATAAAGAATGACTCCTGTGTCGCTGGAGAGGATTAAAGAAGTGCTGAGGGCTTAAGTTTTGTGTTGCATTTCCATATATTGGCTTTACAAGGCAAAGGGACATGCAGGAGATCCATGGCACACCCAGGGAGTGTGGGGGGATCCTGGTCCTTGGGGGGATGTGATCCAACTCCTGGGGCTGCTGGATTGTGAGAATTCCCCAGATCATGCCAAAAAACCCAAACAGCATAAACTCCTCATCATCCCTGACCCATCAAAGGCTGTGCCCCAGTCCTGAGGTGGAATTTGGCTCTTCTGCAGCTGGGGGGAGGACAGGCAGCAACTTGTCCTCAAAACTCTGCCCTGTCCTTGCTCAGCCCTCTCTAACTTCCATTTTCATTGTTTTACCTGCTGGGCAGCAGCGATCCTGAGTGTTTCCAAAAAAAAAACAAAAACAAAAGAACCAACCCAAAACATTTCATGGCTCTGTTTATTTTCATCAACTCTGTAAATAAAACCCTTGACAAGTCCCTTCCCTCTGTTGCAGAGCACTCACCCAGGGCTCCTGCAGAAGGGTCCTGTGCTAAACCAGCCAGCTCCAGGGATGGGACATTAATATTCAGCAGAGGTGCTGGAAAAACACATTTACTCCCCACTCACAGCTGAAGCTGTTCTTCAGGCAGCTCCTTAATCTGTGGTCACCGTGCTATTTACTCCCAGAAAGGAGATGAATGCTCAGAGCTCTCAAGCTGGTTCAGTTGCAACAAAAAATTGACTTAATTTAGGTTTAATTCATGTGGGTGGAAGTGAGAACCACCTGCAGAGGATGGGAACAAACCCCGTGTGCTTTGGGGTGAGGATGCACCTCTGCAGGGCCATAAATAGAGTTACACTCCTGCTGCACTAATTATCTCCCCATTAATTATGCTGATGAGGCAGATTCTCTGTCTTGGTAAATTGTTGATCAGTGCAGCTCCAACAACAGCAGGGCAGGAGCAGCTAAAACACAACAGCTTTTTTTTTTTCCTTCCCCCACCCTCCAGGCATCTCAGGTAATCATGATCACAGGTAACAAAAATCACAGGTAATACTAATCTCAGGTAATACTAATCACAGCTAATATTGATCACAGGTAATATTGATCACAGCTAATATTCATCTCAGGTAGTAAAAATCATAGGTTACATTCATCTCAGGTAATATTGATCACAGGTAATACTAATCTCAGGTAATATTCATTTCAGGCAATACTGATCATAGGCAATATTCATCTCAGATAATATTAAAATAAAATAAAATAAAAATAAAATTTAAATTAAATCCTATTTTGCTTCCTGCCTCACTTCCCTCTGCACCTTTCCAGCTCCTCAACTCGGCCTTGGGAAGACAAAAGCAGGAGAGGAGTGAGGTGCAAGAGGCAGAGATAAACCCCCCAAATAATTCTGCTTTGTCCTTTGGGAGGAAGACTCCAGGATCCCCAGGCTCTGCCTGTTTAGGAGAGCATTAAAATCACTTCTCACTCTTTTTTTTCCCCCCATTCTCCCTCCTTGCAGCACGAGGAAAAACAGGAATTTCACAGAGCTTGTGGCTCTGATGGTTGGTTTCTTTTGGGAAGTGTGTGGAATAACCTGGCCCTCCACAGGGTTCCTGCAGCAGGACAGGAAAATCCCAGCTGGGAGAGGAGAAGCACAGAGATCCTGCCTGTTCCTTCCCCTTTCTGCCCTCTCCTGGAGATCCTGCTTTGCCAGGGGAAGGGATGGAGAAGCCAGGGTGGGATTCAGCCCATCGAGGCAGGGGTTAAACCCCAGCCCTCCCAGCAAGGAGGATTCACAGAGCACAAGCACAGGGGAAGGCAATGTCAAGATAATCACCAACATCCCCATCCCTCCTTGTGCATTCAAGGAGCCCCTTGGAGGGGGGAAAAAAGAGCTTTTCAGCCTAAAAAAAATTGCTTTGTCAAGCAGGAAGGGTTCCCTGCCCCTCTTGCCTTCCCCAAGGGAAAGGATGGAGAAGCCCGGGTGGGATTCAGCCCATCGAGGCAGGGGTTAAACCCCAACCCTCCCAGCAAGGAGGATTCACAGAGCACAAGCAGAGGGGAAGGCAATGTCAAGATAATCACCAACATCCCCATCCCTCCACTGCCGAGGAGCTCCTTGGAGGGGAAAAAAGAGCTTTTCAGTCTAAAAAAAAAATTGCTTTGTCAAGCAGGAAGGGCTCCCTGCCCCCTGCCTTCCCTTGGTGCCATCCAAGGTCACTCTGAGCCCCGAGCTGACGGCCTTGGCACATCGGCTCCGTGTCTTGGAGGAGCTGCAGCCCCCGGGAGGTGGCCCAGGAGGGCAGAGTTGTGATGCCCTGAGCCGGACAAATGTCACCGTGCTGCAGCTGTGTCCCCGCAGTGCCAGCCAGGGGATGCTGCCACAGCCGGTCCCTCCCGGCAGGGTTTGTCACACAGCCTCCTCTCCTCTCCTCTCCTCACCAGCCCATTTAAATAAAAGCTCCGCTTGAAACCCGAGCCTATCCCTGCCCAGCCCCTGCAGCCCCAGGGCTGACCTGGGAATTGAGGTCAATTGGTTTTTTCTCCCCAGACACCGGCACAGAGCTGGGTGGGCTGAGCTCAGGGTTGGATTTGAGGGGTTCCCAGGTGAAGGAAGGGATGGTGAATCTGACTCCATGTTCTCAGAGGGTGAATTCATTATTTTATGTTACTGTATTATATTAAAGAATGCTATACTAAACTGTACTAAAGGATACAGAAAGGGTACTTGCAGGAGGCTAAAAAGATAATAATGAAAACTCCTGACTCCTTCCAGAGCCTTGACCCTGACTGGCCAAAGAGCCAAAACAATTCACATGAAGCCAATGCAACAATCACCTGTTGGATAAACCATCTCCAACCACATCCCAAAGCAGCAAAACACAGGAGAAGCAAATGAGATCAGAATTGTTTTCCTTTTTCTCTGAGGGTTTTGGGAGAGAGGTCAGCCAAGAGGGGGAAAGGGAAGAGAGAAATTAATTTTAGAAGATTTAGCCTCATTTGGAGGCTGAACAATTCGATTAGCACAGAAATGACAAAGAAACATTCCAATAAATAAATCTACACTCAGTCCTGAACACCCTGGAGAAGGGAGCACAGACAGGGGCCAGATCCCTGCACCTTTTTTTGTGTCTCCAATTATTTTATTTTTTTTTTTTTTGCCACCTTCCCTTTCTGAGGCTGAGCTAAATAAATCCTGATAACTCCCTGCTGGCAGGGCAGGGGGTCCTTCCCCTCCTGGCTGTGCCTGTCACTTGTGATCCACTTGGACACGGAAACAATTTTGCTCCTGGATGGAAAACAGACCCTTTGCCTTGAAAGATCAGCCCAGCTTCCTGCTGATGCATTTGTGAGCTGTCATTCCATCCTGCCAGCGTGTCACTCACTGCTGGAAGTGCCTCCTGCTGCAGGGGGGGAAGGAGAGGGGATCCCACACACATCAGAGCCAGGGTGGGCTTTGGAGGGAGAACAGCCCTGCAAAAGGAGCAGGCTTTCCTCCCCAGCATGGCAAAATTTAGACAGAAGAATTATTATTATTATTATTATTATTATTATTATTATTATTATTATTATTATTATTATCATCATCATCATCATCATCATCATCATCATCATCATCATCATTATTATTGAAAATCTCACACTTCCTGTCACTTATTTGCAATTTTTAACCACTTTGCCAAGTCCACAGAACCTGAGGAAAGGCCCCAGCTCTTCACCTGACCAGCACTGCCCACCTGTGCTGTTCTGCACAATTCCTTGGGCAAAGCACCAAAAAACACCCCCTGCTCCAGCCTGCAGGAAAAAAAGTCAATTCATCCACCACCCAATTCCAAAGCACCTCCCCAGGAACCTCAGGGACCATGAGGGGGGCTCCATTTCCTTTCCACTTCCACATCAGCTCCCCAAATTACCCCCAAACCAAACATTTATTGGTATTAAAATCCCCCCCTTGACCTTTCACTGTCCCAGCAGCTCAGGGCTGAGGTAAATCAGAAATTAGTGCTTGTGGAGCAGGAATTGCCCCGGGGAGGGGGCATCTCATTGAAAAATCTCATTTAAAAATCTCATTTTTAAATGCTACACGTGAAGCAGTGTTCCTGATTGGGAGAGGAAAGGGGTTCAGGAATTCCTCTGGTGTCACAGCCACCTCTGAACCTGCTTTTTCCCCTAAAAGCTGCTCCTGATGGGATTTCAGCACAGCACTCTGGGGCTCCTGAAGTGGTTCTTTGCATATTTTCCTCTCTCTGTATTGCAGGGAGATCTCACAGGTGTTTTTTTCCCCAAATCTCTTTTTTGATGGATAGCACGGATCAACTGAAGGCATTCTCCAAGAAAAAAACTACTTTTCTATAGGATGAAAGCTTGGAATCACTTTGGGATGGCTCCTGATGGGATTTCAGGACAGAACTTTGGGGGTCCTGAAAGAGTTATTCCCCCCACATCCCATTTTTGATGGATAGCACAGATCAATTGAAGACATTATCAGAAAAAAAACTGCTTTTCTATGGGATGAAAGTTTGGAATCACTTTGGGATGGCTCCTGATGGGATTTCAGGACAGAACTTTGGGAGTCCTGAAGGGGTTATTCCCCCCCACATCCCATTTTTGATGGATAGCACAGATCAATTGAAGTAATTCTCAAAAAAAAAATGGCTTTTCTATGGAATTACTCCGGGATGGAAGAGTGGAATTAGCATGTCTGACTTCCCTGAGCACCCAGAGCGTGGGGATGGAAGGAGATGCTTCCTCCTGCTCCCTCCCATCCCCGATTCCTGCTCCTCTCTGGAGAGCAGAGATAAAATGCATTCATTACCTCCCCTTCAGCAGGGGAAAATGAGGGGAAAGTGGTTGTTTATTAGATGTCTAGAAATACCCAAACCCTTTTAACTTGTACTCTAAGAGAAAGGAAAAAGGTAAAAAGGTAATTTTCCAGGAAGCTCCTGTCACTGTTTGAAAAGGAGAGAGTAAAGAAGACTGCTTTTATTATCTGCTTTATTTATGGTTACTTAACAATGACACAGACAAGTACATTACTCGCTCACCACTTCCCTGCTGCTGCCTCTGGAAAGACAAAAGAGCAATCAAGTGTGGGGCTGTTTGCTAAAAGCTGAGCTCCAGAGTCCACCAACAGCAGTTTTCCTCAGGAGAAAAATGAGATATAACACAGATTTCATGGAGAGCTCCCTGATGCT
This sequence comes from Fringilla coelebs, assembly GCF_963513975.1. Taxonomy (NCBI): domain Eukaryota; kingdom Metazoa; phylum Chordata; class Aves; order Passeriformes; family Fringillidae; genus Fringilla; species Fringilla coelebs. The sequence goes on along the minus strand of NC_140051.1, from coordinate 2,287,260 downwards.
GAAGCTCAGGGCAGCAGGGTTTTGGGAGGGAGGTCAGCCAAGAGGGGGAAAGGGAAGAGAGAAATGAGTTTTAGAGGATTTCCTGCTTCTCTGTGGGATGTGGAGGATTTTTAATGAGAATATCTGGCCGAGATGGGATTCACAGGTGCTGTCACTTCTCTGGCTCGTGACAATTGTGGCATTCAGCAGCTGAGCCCCTGTGACAGATGAGAGGATGTGCAGGGACCCAGCTGAGGAACGGTGTCAGGACAGGAGAGATCTGAGAGCAGGAGGCAGGGCAGGAAGGTGGAAATCCTGAGCAGGAGCGTTTAGAAGTGTCTAAAATGTAAAAAGGAACATTTATGGGGACAGAAACGGCCTCTGCACACGTCTGGGTAAGAGCACAGGAGGAATTTCAGGGCAGAGGGAAGAAAGATGAGCCTCAAGCGAGCTGCCTCGATCAGAAGCACCCTGATAAAGGGCTTAGGGAGAGTGGAAAAGGGAGAAAAACCCCCCCAGAGCACCTCAGCCCCATCTGTCTCTGCCACAAACAGCCTCACTGGGCACTAAGGAGTTTGCTGGGAGACATTTTCCCTCTGCTGATGGATGGCATTTTCCAGGCTGTTATTAACTGGACTTCACCACTTTGGGCTGATCTATGGAGCAGCAGCAGCTTGAAAGCATTTGGTAAAGGAGTAAAAAACTGCAGCAGCTCCTGAGAGCATCCCCATCTGCCAAGGTGTGCTGCAGGTGAGGGGCAGGGAGGGCAGGGGCAGCACCTCCCTGCAAAATCAGCCCTCTCCAGGTGGATTCCAGGAGCCCCAGCTGCTCCCAGGAGGGGAAATCAGGTGAGCACTCTCAGGTGGAGCAGGGGAGGAAGGGAGGTGGGGATGGAAGGAGGAGCTGAGGTTTTCAGGGTGAAGGAGGCAGGAGGAGCCTGCCCAGCACGGGAGGGTGAGGGTGGCTGAGTGTCACAGACACAATTTGTGAAAAATCCTTTCCTTAGGATATTTCCTCCTGAGAAGCTGAGAGGCCTCAGGAACAAATTGCAAACAATGATTGTCTGCTGCTGTGGGATGCAACAGGTGGAGCTGGGATTGGGCTCATGTGGTTGTTTCTAATTAATGGCCAATCCCAGTCCAGCTGGCTCAGACTCTGAGAGTCAAGAGCTTTTGTTGTCATCCTTCTTCTGTTCTCAGCCAGCCTTCTGATGAAATCCTTTCTATTCTCTTAGTATAGTTTTAATATAATATAGATCATAAAATATTAAATCAGCCTTCTGAAACATGCAGTGAGATCCTCATCTCCTCCTCATCCTGGGACCCTGTGAGCACCAGCACAGCTGAGGGCAGCAGTGGCCAATCCTCTCTTTTTGGAAGTGGCTGTGGAGCCTGAGCCACCCTCTCCAGCATTCCAGAGGCAGGGAAGGCACAGGGGGGCTTCCACCCCCAGTAATTAGGCATTTAATTAGCAGTGAGCAGAGCACAAAGCCTGGGTGGAAAAAGCAGGGGACAAGGTTGAAATATTTCCCTGACCCAGCACTTCTGTTCTAGCTGTGACCTGCAATCACAACAGCAATTCTCAGCATCAATTAATCTTACTTTAAGCAGTTCTCACTGCTGGGTTGTGATCTACAATTCAAGATTTTCTTCTGCTGCGCCCTACATTTCCTCTGGCACCCAGGAGCAAAGCTGCAGCCCCAGCCCAGCCTGCTGGGCACTGCTGATCCTGAATCCACACACAGAATCCCCTCCAGTCTCTCCTCCAACTTTAGCACTAATTTATGAATCATTTCAGTCAACTTGAAAGTGGCCTCTGTAATATTTATTTGTCCAATATCCATCCACTCAGCACTGTCTTGCCACAGTTTCAGGGGCCTAATTAAATCACAGCCTGAATTGGAAAAAGCCATTCTTGCAGCAAGCCTGAGCTGACCTCCTCAACTCATTTATCCACTGATAACCCTCGTGTGGAAGCACTCAGCCCCCCTGAGGGAAAAACTACTTCACATCCCATTGATCCCCAGCTTTTCCCTGACTCCTCAGGCAGCTCTTGCTTTTATTCACTGATCAGAAATTACTTGACCAGCCACCAAAAAAAAAAAAAACAAAAAAAAACCCCACCAAACCAACCCTTCATCCACATCTGCCAGGGAGCCAAAGCTGTGAGAAATCATGAGAGGGGACACAGAGGCAGGGCAGCCCAGGGGGGTTATGAAAGGTGACAGCTCTTGCTGCTGGGCTGCGTTTGAAAATGTGAGTAATCATCAAGGTGTCGTTTGTGTTCTCCCTCTGATCAAAGTGCTGGACAGAAAAACATCGAGTTTTGCAGGGGAGCAGAGGTGCTGGAGCAGCCCCAGCTGTCAGCAGGAATTTAACTGTTTATGGCCTCCTGTTCTGTGAGGATTAAAACAAACAAACAAACAACAGCTGCTTCCCCTCCTCTGCAGCACCAGCAGGACCCGGGCTGCTCATTATTCATTCTGCCTGGCATTCCCATCACAGGGGCACAAAATCCTGCTCCCAGGGCAAACAGGTGCTGCTGGAGCCAGGCTCACCCTGCCCATGGAATGCTGCAGCTCCTCTGGAAAGATTCACACATCCAGAAGGAAGCCAGGCAGAAGGAAATTCATCATCTCCACCCAGGTGGGCAAAGTGAGACAGAGAAACACTTCCCATCCCCACAGATCATCTCCCTGCAGAGGGCACAGAGCTCAATCCTGCTGGGACAGCAAACCCCAAAAAGCCCTGTGGTGGCTGAGGGTACAGAGGAGGTGTAGAAGAGCCCCAAAATCCCATTTTCAGCAGCTGTGGTTATCCAGGGAAGAGGCACAGAAAGCCTCAGCAGCTCATCCAAGTGTTATCCCTGAGCTGAGGTCCAGTGGGATGCAGCCCCTGACTCCCTCAGAGGGCTTTGGAAATGTCATCCTCAGCCACTGAGAAAGGAAAAGGCCAAAGGAGAATTTCCTGGAGGCTCACAGAGAGCAGAGGGAGTTGCTGCTGCCAGGGGAGCTGCCCTGGGAGGAGCAGCACAGTCTGTCCCAGCAGCAATGAGCCTCTCCCAGGGCTCTCCTTGCACTCATCCATCCATTCCTCCTCCTCCTGTAGCCAGGATATTTTCTGAAAAACCCCTTTTGCCAGGATTTTTCTCCTGAGAAGCCTCAGGAATGAAATGTAAACAATGATTATCTGCAGCTGTGGGATGCAACAGGTGGATCTGGGATTTGTCTCAGGTGGTTGTTTTTAATTAATGCCCAATCCCAGTTCAGCTGTCTCAGTCTCTCTGGTCAGTCACAAGATTTTATTCTCCTTCCTTTCCTTCCCAGCCTTCTGATGAAATCCTTCTTTCTATTCTTTTAGTATAATTTCAGTAGATCAATTTCTTTTTATATAACAGATATCATAAAAGAAGCAATCAGCCTTCTGAGTGAGGATTCTCATCCCTTCCCTCATCCTGAGACCCCTGTGGGCACCACCACACTCCTCCTCCAGAGGGAAAGGGGAGGATTTCTGTGCTCTGCCCTGCTCCCCTCTGCTCAGGCAGCACCTGCAAATATTTCATCTCTGCCTGGGGCTGCTCCTCCAGCCCTGTGCCTGCTGGGGGAGAGAATGGATGGATCAAGTGGCAAAGGGGGGGGAAATAAAAATCCTGGGAGTTGCTGACTCGAAGGAAAATGTGTCCCTTGTGCACAATGTGTCCCAGAGCCTCTCCCCATCCTCATCAAGCTCCAGCTCTGTCCCTTGTCACTGTTGTATTTTCTGGGAAAATCCTCTTGCCCAGGATTCTGGCAATATATATAATAATATAACAATAATAATAATAATTTATTCCAAGGGTTTACAGCTGGGTCTAGGACCAGGTGAAAAGTCTGGGACAAGGCACTCCTCTGTGCCAAAGGGAATTTCTGTAATCCAGAGCTCAGCAGAAGGTCACAGGACAGGCACAGAAAAATGGAAGCAGAGCAAGGACTGACATTTTGGTTGGATACCAGACAAAAATGCAAGAGAAAATAAAAATGCAGCAATTCCCCAACCCTGGGAGCACGGCTCCTCACATTTCAGAGGGCAGAACAAAAAGAAAGTGTGGGAAAAGCTGTTAAAAGAAGAAATTTTTTCCTCCTCCTTCCTCTAAGCCTTTACAGAGTTATGCAAGTTGACTTTATCTGCTGCAAATCCCCTTTCTGTTGTCAGTCCTTGGCAAGTCAAAGTCCTTAATTCTCCTGCACACACTGAATTGTAGGGTGGGTAAAATCTGCTTCAGCCTGCCCGAAATGAATCCCAGCTCCATCCCCCCAGGCCACTGATCCCAGCCTAAACCCAGCCTAAAGCTCAGCCTCACCCCTCCTATCTGCAGGGCCCTTTTATCTCTGATTTCCTCCTTGGTGCCTCTGAGCTCCATCAGGAGAACATCTGGGGCTTTGCCACCAGCTCCTTCAGCCTCTCCTGACAGGATTCTGTCGCTCTAGGACACAAAATAACTCGAGGTGGATGTGCAACTCTCCAAGGTAAAAAAGAGGGAAGTTTAATTTCTGACTCCAGCATTTATAAATTTCCAAAGGTGGCAGTGGATTGGAGGGTGACAGTGACACTGGACAGACCAACAGTCCAATTTCTCCTCCTCCAGAAAAGAATGAAAGCAATCAGTTATTTACACAATGTGGACACGCAGCTCTCTCAAGGTAAAAAGAGAATTTTTAATTTCTGACTCCAGTATTTGTAGATTTCCAAAGGTGGCAGTGGATTGGAGGGTGACAGTGCCACCTCTCCAGTGACACTGGACAGACCAACAGTCCAATTTCTCCTCCTCCAGAAAAGAATGCAAACAATCAGTTATTTACACAATGTGGACACGCAGCTCTCTCAAGGTAAAAAGAGAGTTTTTAATTTCTGACTCCAACATTTATAGGTTTATAAATCACATTTATAGATTTCCAGAAGTGACAGTGGATTGGAGGGTGACAGTGCCACCTTTCCAATGACACTGGACAAACCAACAGCCCATCAGATTTCTCCTCCTCCAGAAAAGAGTACAAAACAATCAGTTATTTACATAAAGTGCATGAAAAAGTTTGTTGCAAAAATATAAAATCAGAGGGCTTAAAAGAACTTTAAGAAAACAAGGTGCCAGGATTCCTCGGCAGGAATCTGATGGTGACAGACACATACTGGGATGGAAAAGGTGAAATTCTGCTTTTTATGCTGTTTGTGGATGGCTTTGCTCCCAGACTCACCCCAGCTGGGCACAGCTCAGGGATGGAAAAGGTGAAATTCTTCTCCTTTTTATGGGTTTGATCTCAGACCCACCACAGCTCGGTGCTGGCAGCCTGAGATCCCCAATCCCTGCTGAGGCTCAGCTCTGCCCAGCTCCAAGGACATTTTTTGCTGCCTGGGCAGAGCTGAAGGGCACTGGCACCAGCAGGGCTGTGTGCGAAGGCTGAGGCTTTGTAAAGCTCAGCTTTTCCTGCTGCTGGAGCTGGGCTTTGCCCAGAGGGATGAGTTGCAAGGGGAGAGCTCGTTCTGTGCCAGGGGAATGCAGCAATCCCAGCTGACAAAGCAGCAGCTCTGTCTGCAGAGCAGCTCCTTCCCCAGGTACAGCCTTTGCTGCGCTGCCCCAGGAAACGCAGAACCTGTCAGGAATCTTTGGGGTGAAGGGAAGCCCCAGAGGGATGGCACAGCTCTGCAGGTGCCCACAATCACCCAGGGGTGTGCCAGTGCCAGGGCACCGAGGGGAAATTGCACATTTCTGCTGCCAGGCTACTCTGCCAGCCCTGAGCTGGAGCTCTGGGTGAAACTGCATTAACCCAGCGCCAGGACAAGGATTGCAGCCCCAATAACCCATGGGGTCTCAGAGGATGAAAACAACCCCAGGGAGCAGCTCTGGCTCAGTGATTATCGTTAAATTCAGCCCCACAGAGCTCAGGCATTCAGCTCTGAGCTCTCTGCGTTATGCACGGCCCCATCCCCTGAATATCCTTTGTGCGCTCTCCATTCCAGCCACATCCTGGAGATAAAACCTCTGCTCAGCCGAAACAATGGAACCCATCAGCTTCTCCAGATTCTGAAAATCCCCTCCGAGGAACTTTTATCGAGTCTCCCCGCCCAGCATCCCAAACTGCAGCTGCTTTTCAGTCGGTTTGTTTGCCTTTCAGAGCTCTGGCTGCAGCAGAGCTGAGCCCGCTCGTGTGCTGGTGGCCTCTGCTGGGATGCAGAACTGAGGCTGGCATTAAATCACGGCCACTGCCCTTGGGAGCAGTCACCCTGCAGCTGGAGGAGGGGACAAACCCCACCGGGGGGCAGCAGGATGCCGGTGTCCCTTTGCAGGTGCCTGGCACCCACCCCAGAGTGGCATTTTCCCCAGCAGGTCACTGCAGGTGGGGCTGCTGCTCTTGCAATCCCTTTTTCCTGCACCCAGCCCGGTGTCCCAGTGGATTTGTGTCCCCTCCAGGTGGATTTCTGTCCCTCCTGGTGTCCCCTCCAGGTGTCCCAGTGGATTTGTGTCCCCACCAGGTATCCCAGTGGATTTGAGCCCCCTCCTGGCGTCCCAATGGATTTGTGTCCCCTCCAGATGTCCCAATGGATTTGTGTCCCCTCCAGATGTCCCAATGGATTTGTGTCCTCTCCAGGTGTCCCCTCCAGGTGTCCCACTGGATTTGTGTCCCCTCCAGGTGGATTTCTGTCCCTCCTGGTGTCCCCTCCTGGTGTCCCAATGGATTATTGTCCCCTCCAGGTGTCCTAGTGGATGTCTCAGTGGATTTGTGGCCCCTCCAAGTGTCCCCTCCAGTGTCCTGGTGGATTTGTGTCCCCTCCAGGTGCCCCCTCTAGGTGTCCCAATGGATTTGTGTCCCCTCCAGGTGTCCCAATGGATTTGTGTCCCCTCCAGGTGTCCCCTCCAGGTGGATTTGTGTCCCCTCCAGGTGTCCCAGTGGATTTCTGTCCCTCCTGGTGTCCCCTCCAGGTGGATTTGTGTCCCTTCCAGGTGTCCCAGTAGATTTATGTCCCCTCCAGATGTCCCCTCCAGGTGGATTTATGTCCCCTCCAGGTGTCCCAGTGGATTTGTGTCCCCTCCAGGTGTCCCAATGGATTTCTGTCCCCTCCAGGTGTCCCCTCCAGGTGTCCCACTGGATTTGTGGCCCCTCCAAGCATCTCCTCCAGTGTCCTCGTGGATTTGTGGCCCCTCCAGGTGTCCCCTCCAGGTGGATTTGTGTCCCTTCCAGGTGTCCCAGTGGATTTATGTCCCCTCCAGGTGTCCCAATGGATTTGTGTCCCCTCCAGGCATCCCCTCCAGGCGTCCCCTCCAGGTGGATTTGTGTCCCCTCCAGGTGTCCCCTCCAGGTGGATTTGTGTCCCTTCCAGGTGTCCCAATGGATTTATGTCCCCTCCAGGTGGATTTATGTCCCCTCCAGGTGTCCCAATGGGTTTGTGTCCCCTCCAGGTGTCCCAGTGAATTTGTGCCCCCTCCAGGTGCCCCCTCCAGCCCCAGCACACAAAATTCAAAATCCCTTCTACATCCCCCTGAGCTATTCTACCCTTCATATCTCCAGGATAAAATCCCTCCCAGCTCCTGCAGCTCCAGGTTTTCTGGGATTATTCCTTTGCAGAGTCCCAGCAGAGCCCCCTCACCCCCAGCACTGAGGGCTGGCTGAGGACAGCGCAGCTCCCTTCCCTCTGCTCACCTCACAGCTATTTCAAGGTGTGGTATTTCAAGTTTTAGCATCCTCCTCTAATAATAAACTCATCCCTGCTCTCTGAGCTGAGCTCCTGCCTCGTCCTCCAAAGGCTGAGTGGGGACTTTGGCCAGGTGGGGACGTGGTGACAGATGCTGCTGACTCATGGTGGGGCTGGTGCTGCAGGGACACTTTGTTCCCACTCCCAAAATCAGCCAATTTACACAAAAATGCAAGAATTGATGAGGCAAAGGAGTGCTTGGACAGCCACTTCTGGAGTCACTTTCCAGCACTCCTCCCCTCCCTTTTTATTTTATTTTAAATTGCAATATAAAGCTGAGAAGGTCAGCTCGTTTTTACAGGCATAAATTAGGCTCATTATTTGTTAAAAAGTCAGGCTTGGAAAGAAAATGTGAATTTGCTGAGGAAAAATAAAAACATTAATGAGATCTAAGAATTATTAACTGGTCTGGGAAGGAGAGAAAAGGGAATTTAGGAGTGTTAATTAAAGATAAGGGGCTCCAGTGCAGGAACTGGGGACACTGCAAGGATACTCAGAGGGGACCAATTCTCATGGCTTGGGTTTTTTTCCTGAGCTTGTCCAACTGGGGGAGGATTTGATCAATTATTTGTGTGTGGGGGGCACAGAAGAGGATTTGGAAGGGAATATTTGGGGCCTGAAGAGGAAGGAACAGAAGGTACAACTATTCCATATTGTTCTCTGCTGACTTTTATCAGTTCTGCTTTGTTTCCTTTAATATTTTCTATGCCTGGAGCAGCAAACTTCTATCTTATTCTCCCCAAAAAACAGATCATGTGAAAAGTTTGGGAAGGGAATTATCCAGAGAATGTTGCAGTGTTCTCCTGGCCCAAATTAATGCAGGCATCCCCCTGAAAACTCCCTGCTCCTGTCACTGAGTGCTGCCTCTTTTTCCCTCTCTTTTCCCATCTCCAGTAAATCTGAGCAAAGCATTAAACAAAAACTCCTCTCAAAAACCCTCCCAGGATTAAAGGACAGGCAGTGTAATCCCACAGCTGTTTAAAGTGGACCCATAAAGGTTAAGTTTAATATCAGGCAGATGAGATTTCACCTGCCTGCAGCTGGCACTCAGAGAGGCTCTCACAAGAAATCCTCTGTGCCCCTTCCCTTCCCAGGGCACATTCCACAGCCTGGCTCACACCTGGGCACGGGCTGGGCTGGATTTCCCACCCCAAAGCCAGGAAGGAGCAGCCTGGGGTGGTGGAAGTGTCCCTGCCCATGGAGCTGGACGAGCTTGAAGGTTCCTTCCAACCCAAACCATTTTAGGATTCTATGAATTGGAAAAGGACCCCATTCAAAGGTTTTTTTTTCACAAGGTTAGAAGCCAGAGGTGCCTCTTTTTGGGTTTTTAGCTGATTGCTGGGTTTAAAAAGTTCCTGGTTTATAATAGCAGCTTTCTCTTTGTCCATCCTCCTCACCCCCCATATCCCACCCATCCCAAAGCTCTCCAGCACCTCTGCCCACCTGAGCCAGTCCATTCCCCCTGCAAATCCCTCAGCCATCTGTGGTGTCTGTGAGGATCTTCAGGACCAGGTGAGAGATGAGGAACTTGGCTCTATGTTCTCAGAAGGCTGATTTATTATTTTATAATAAAGTATTATAAAATAATAAATCAGCCTTCTGAGAACTATATTATAGTATATATTTAGTATAGCATTGTATTACATTATATTATATCATATTGTGTTATATTATGTTATGTTATATTATGTTATATTATGTTATATATTATATTATGTTATATTATGTTATATATTATATTATATTATATTATATTATATTATATTATATTATATTATATTATATTATATTATATTATATTATATTATATTATATTATATTATATTATATTATATTATATTATATTATATTATATTATATTATATTATATTATATTATATTATATTAATTTTCTGCTATACTAAAACTATATCAAAGAAAGAGAAGGATACAGACAGAAGGCTTAGTAAGAATGAGTAATAAAAATTCATGACTGACTCCTCAGAGTCTGACACAGCTGATGGTGATTGGTCATTAAGTTAAAACATTTCACATGAAACCAATCAAACAAGGGACAGTTGGTAAACAATGTCCAAACCATATTCCAAAGCAGCAAACACAGGAGAAGCAATCAGATAATTATTGTTTTCATTTTTCTCTGAGGCTTCTCATCTTCCCAGGAGAAGAATCCTGGCAAAGGGATTTTTCAGAAAATATCACAGTGACAGCCACAAAACCTGGGCCCAGCCTGCCTGGAGCTCCAAATCCCTGCAGCTCCTCTCCTGCTGCATCACCAACGCAATGGGAATCTGCCCAAGCCAACAAGAAACAAATCCCAGCAGGAGACGTCGCTGGATGCGGAATTCTGTGCCAAGAGGGACGAGAGAACAAACAGAACCAGCACAGCTTGACCCCCCAAAGGCAGCAGCACCAGAATGAGCTGGGTGAAGGTGCTGACTCTGCTGGAACCCAAAAGGGAAAGGAGGGAAATCTGCATTGGGATGGGATGGATTCCAGCTCCCTCCAAAAAGGGGAATTCTGCAAGATCTGTCCCTGTGCTGAAGCAGGACTTGGGGCAGCTGCTGCTGGAGGAGGAAAGCAGATTTTAATTCCATAAAATTCCTTCTCAAGCCTCTCCCAGCCTCGACCTCCAAATAAGCTGCTTCTTGGGAAGTGTTTGAAGGATGAATTTGGGATTAATTCCAAAGAATCCTTGAAACACCCTCAGCACAGGGTGGGGTGTGGGGCATGAGAGCAGCACTTTGAGAACTTGAGCTCATTATTTTTGGAAAGAGAGGAAAACTTTGCCTTTTTATTAGAATTAGAGAGGATGGAGTGAGGAAAGTTGTCACATGCTGAGCAGTAAAATCTTCTGTACTGGCAGAAACAACCAGAGGGTTAAAAAATGATCTGTGCTCATGTCATAGCCACAGAGGGAATTTGGTAGAGACAAGTCAAACCGCTGGTAAAAAACCACAATTACCCTATTTTCCCCTCACTGTTGCCCACCTCAGTGAGATTTCCCAGCACAGAAAATGCCCATTTTGCAGATGGCACAGAAAATTAAGAGTTTGTTGCTCTCAGAGGGAGCAGGACCTCCAGACTCTGGGGAGTAGCTGCTCAGCTGAGGGTTTTGAGCTGCTCTGAGGAGAGAAATTTACCCTCAAGAGAGGGTTAAATCAAGCATGGGGAGCACCAGCAGATAAGCTCAACCCTTTTTTCTAAAGGATAAAAAATTTTCTGCTCTCTATCTCAGCCTCCCCTGGTCACAGTCCCCAACCTTTCAAATAAAACCAGACCCATGGCTGAGTTTTCCCCCTCATTCCTGCCTGCACCTGGAAAATATTGGGAATATTCTGTTGGGAATTCCATGCTCAGCTCACCAGCAGGATGAAATTCCCCAAACCCTTCCACAGAAACCCCTCCAAAGCTCACTGGCAACTTATTCCCCCACCAGCCAATATTTCCCAGCATCTGTAGTTAGATTAAATGAAAAAAAAAATTTTAAAAGCAGGGAAAGCCACAAAAATCCAGGAGATGTTGGGAAGAGCTCAAGCCCTGACATTTGGAGGCTGGTTTAGACACAAACCTCATTTGCCATCATCCTCTCTCTGTGCCCAGCAGCTCTGCTAGAAGGCTCAGAAAGCCTTGCAAGCAGGTGGAGGGAAAAGAACATTTCCTCAGGGAAATTTTCTTCCTGACCCTGATTAATTGGAAGCTGCCTGGTGCCCTGGAGCATGGAGAGGAGGAAACCAAAGGCAGACAGAAAAGGTGCCCAGGGGAAGCAGCAGGTACCTGCCAGCTGACAAACTGGGCCTTGAAGTGTAAACCAGCCTGCAAGGGGATCTAAAAGCAGTTTAAAGTCCTGTTCCCTGCCATAAAAACAAGACTCCTTCCTCCCTGGGAATCAAAGAGGGTCTCCTGGGCTGAATTCCATTTCCTCTGTAATGAAAATTAATCGTAGTGGTGAGGACAAGGAGGAGCTGCAGCATCCTCCCACCCCATAGTGGGGACACTGACACTCCAGAGCTGCTCTGCATCATTGCCAGGGATGGGAAAAGATTTAAATTCACAGAAAATTCAGGGAGTTAGGAAGAAAGCTAGGCTGGGAAAATGTAAAAGGTGGGACCTGGGAAGTGTTGGGCCTTGTGTTTGCTAGATCAGGAAAACTGCGCCTGTGGAGTTGTGTATGATAAATGATATAATTGTTAGATGTGATTAGATATAATTATTGTTTAAAGAATCATGAGAAATTATGTCAGGGGTTGGAGGGGGATCACGAAAAATCCATGCTTGGATGAAATCGATGTATACAATAGAACAATGTAAGTTTAATAAGTAATATTAAGTTATATAACTTATAAGTTACTATTATATTATTATTATTAAGTTTTATTATTATATTGACTTATTTTAAATTAATATAAGTTATAACTTATTAGAAGTTATTTACTTATTAGAAGTTATATAATAATTAATATTAAGTTATATAATTATAGAATATAAAACATGTTCAGCCCAAAGTCATGTTTGGGTCAGATTTCAGATTTGGGTCTGCACCCCTGACACCCAGAGCTGTTTAATAAAAGCACCTGCATGTAATCATTCTGTGATTATGTGTTTCTGAACTAAATAGGAATAAAATCCCATCCTGTAACTCCATTTTGATGATGGCAGCACCACATTGGCAGCCCATATTCCCCTGGGAATGCCCCCAATCACCATTTCAGCACGAGGTCAATTTCCTTGCTGTGCCACAGCTCCAGCATCACTTATTCCCACTTTATCTTCCACATAAAGAACTTCTTATTGTATTTGTGGGGTGCCCCGTGGCAGGGAGGAAGGATGAATCTGACTCCATGTTTTCAGAAGGCTTCTATTCTATTCTATTCTATTCTATTCTATTCTATTCTATTCTATTCTATTCTATTCTATTCCATTCCATTCCATTCCATTCCATTCCATTCCATTCCATTCCATTCCATTCCATTCCATTCTATTCTATTCTATAATACAGAAGGGATATTTATTCAATGCTAAAAAGATAATAATGAAAACTCCTGACTCTTTCCAGAGCCCCAACACAGCTTGGCCCTGATTGGCCAAAGAGTGAAAACAACTCACAGCAGAATCAAATTAAACAATTCACCTGTTGGACAAACAATCTCCAACCACATTCCAAAGCAGCCAAACACAGGAGAAGCAAATGAGATAAAATTGTTTTCCTTTTTCTCTGAGGCTTCTCAGCTTCCCAGGGGAAGAATCCTGGGCCAAGGGATTTTTCAGAGAACGTGAATGTGACACCGCTGCTCCTCTGCACCAGGATCAGGTTTCTCCCACTCCGTCCCCACTCTCCCGTGCCTTGGGGCTGCCCTCAGAGCCCGGCAGCAGAAGAGTTAAGCTGATCAATAGCAGAGGAGCAGCTCCAGGGGCCCGGTTCGCAGCCATCCATCAGCACCATTTACATGAGAACTGTCAGGCTGCAAATAGAAAGCCAGGCGATGTGAAACAATCCTGTCTGAAGGTTTTTAGCACTCCTTACAAATTGCCGCCGTGAATAACTTGTTGCCTGTATTTATCCCTTTTCAAATTGTCTCTTAGCTACACTCATCCATCTTCATTCCTCCCCGCCTGCTCCAGACACTCTGGGCTGCTGCCTCATTATTTTACATTTGTGCGCTGCCACTTGGCTCAGGCTGGCAGAGCAGCCCCAGGAGCGCAGATCCATCCCCGGGGCGATGCCGCCGGGCTTTTGGTGGCCTTTCACACATCCCCGTGAGGGATCTAAGCCTTGGCACCGCACACCTCCACCCCAGCTAGGACAACATCCCTAAAAAACAGAGCTCTGTTCCCTAACCCAGAGATTTTCACTCTCTTCACTCAGAGCTCTCTACAGGGATGGGCCGGGAGATGCCTGAGATCTCAGCAAGGCTCAGTTTGTCCTTCCAGTGACAGCAGTGACAACTCCTCTGCTGAAGCCCACAGCTCCCTCATCTTCCTGTGCCACTGCAACCAGGCATGACAGATATTCCAGCAGCCCTGCTCAGCCCCTTGGAACAGGAAATTGCAAATCAGAGCAGACACCACACTTGGAGGAGCTTCAGCTCCAGCTCTGCTCCATCACCACACAGGCAGCTGCTCAAAGTGTGCCTCCACCAGATTTCTATTCCAATTTTCTATTCCAGATTTTTATTCCAATTTTCTATTCCGATTTTCTATTCTGGTTTTCCATTCCAGCTTTCTATTCCTGTTTCCTCACTGCTCCCTCTCTCAGCAATGCTGTCATCCATCCATCCATCCATCCATCCATCCATCCATCCATCCCCAAACCCTTCCACCAAGCACACACCTTCACCCCCACTTTCTCTCCCACCGCTGCACATTTTAAACCCCTCCAAATTAAATCTCTTGCTTCTCCCATGCTCCAGCTTTTCCCTCTCTCCTCCTTTTGCCAGCCTCACATGCATTCCCCACTCCACACCTCCAAAGCACTGCTCTCCCTAATTTGCACTCTGCCTGCCTCGATTTTATTTGCCTCTGAAAAGCCTTCAAGTGGCAGCGTTTGTGTGAAAGATGCTGTCCAAAACAAACGGATATTGTGCCATAAATCCCAGCCCGAGCACAGCTGAGAGAGGTGCAAAATTACAGCCCACAAGGAGGTGCTTTGAGAGCTCCTAATTCTATGGAGGAGGGAAAGAACCATTCCCTCCTCAAAAAGGGTGAAGGTGTGTGCTTGGTGGTTTGGGGATGGATGGATGGATGGATGGATGGATGGATGGATGGATGGATGGATGGATGGATGGATGGATGGATGGATGGATGGATGGATGGATGGATGACAGCATTCCTGAGAGAGGGAGCAGTGAGGAAACAGGAATAGAAAGCTGGAATGGAAAACCAGAATAAAAATCTGGAATAGAAAATTGGAATAAAAATCTGGAATAGAAAATTGAAATAAAAATCTGGAATAGAAAATTGGAATAGAAATCTGGTGGAGGCACACTTTGAGCAGCTGCCTGTGTGGTGATGGAGCAGAGCAGGAGCTGAAGCTCCTCCAAGTGTGGTGTCTGCTCCCTGTGACAGCTCTGATTTGCAATTTCCTGTCCCTCCAAGCAGGGCTGCTGGAATATCTGCTGCCTCGCTTTTATTTGCCTCTGAAAAGCCTTCAAGTGGCAGTGTTGGTGTGAAAGATGCTGTCCAAAATAAACTGATATTGTGCCATAAATCCCAGCTGAGATAGGTGCAAAATTGCAGCCCACAAGGAGGTGGTTTGAGAGCTCCTGATTTTCTGGAGGAGGGAAAGAACCATTCCCTCCTCAAAAGTGGGGCTGGGATTATTTGAGTGGTCAGGCTCTTCAAACCCATAACTCCAAAGGTCAGGTTTTGTTAAAACCATGCACAAATCCAACCTCCAAAGCCCTGGAGAATTTCTGGAGCTGTTGCAGAAGAGGTCCCAGGCAAAACAGCAGAGAAATGCTTTGGAAAGCAACCCCAAAATTCCTAAGTAACCTCTGTAATCCTGGGATGCAGCAGGATGGGGGAGTTTTCTGACAGAAATTCAAAATATCCCTGGAAAGTTAATTATTTCAGAATAACCAGCAGTGTTTAATCCAAGGAAATGAACGACTGAATTTTAATTTCATAAATAAAAGAGATATTTTGAACTGCATGTAAGAAAATAAAGTGCACTTCTGCTGACATGGGGAGAAATAAGTTCTTTTCTTGTTCCCTAGCAGCTAAAAAGCTGTCAATTAGCAAATCCCTATGCAAATGTGCTCCAACTTGACAGGCAGAACTCCAAAACAGTGATAACACCACGGGAAAAAATGCACCAAAACCCACAATATTTACAGGAAGCAGCAACACCAGGTAAATATTTTCATATGCTGTAAACTGCATAGGTTTAAAGCTTTCTCAGCATTGCTTTTAATGTGATTAAAGGGTGGGGGGAAAAGGCAATGTGCAAATAAATTGCTAAAAAAAAAGTGAAAAATGGGATGTTCAGACAACTGAGTGTCAGAGAGGAGCGTGCTGAATCAATAAATTGTGATCTCAGAGGCAGAATTCACTTGCCCTTTAGCTAGAGTTGGGATCTGATGCGGTGGTCACTTCCCAGAGCACTAAATCAAGGCTGGGATTTGTTAATCCAGCATTTTGCTGACAGAGCAGAGCTCAGGCCCAGCCCAAAGGCACCAGATGGGCACAGGGGGGATCCTGAGCACAGCAAAACCAGAGGGAACAGTTTGGTGCTCACTTGCAGACTTTGTGTTCTGCTTTATTGGCTTTAAATTGTTGTTCTGGGGAGGAAGAAGGGAAGGAAAGGAGAAAATTCCCCTGGCACGTGGAGCTGGGTGGTAACTTACCCCCCCCCCCAAAAAAAAAAAGCCTAGAAAAATAAAGAGATGCAGCAGCATAAAATATTTATGGTCAGCAAAATCAGGTGGTGCTCCTAAAAGCCACGCTGGGCACGGGGCTCTTCCCTCTTCTCCATCCTGGCCCTGCTTTGGGGGATTTGTCAGCCAAGGGATGAGGAGGGAAGAGCTGGGATCACGTCAGGCTGGTCTAAAACCTCAGGCGGGGTCTACAACCTGCTTCAGGTTCATCTAAAACCCCACTTCAGGCCAGCTTAAAACCCTCGCTGCAAGCAGGCCTAAACCTCTCTTTATGTCGGTCTAAAACCCCACTTCAGGCCAGTCTAAGTTTAGGTTAATGAAAACTCTGCTTCAGGCCAGCCTCAAACCCCTGCTGCAAGCTGGCCTAAACGCCCCACTTCAATCCGGCCTAAAAACGCGTCAGGCTGGCCTAAAATCCTGCTTTGGGCCAGCCTAACAACGCAGCAAATGTTGTTCTAAACCCCCACTGCAGGCCGGCCTAAAATCCTGCTTTGGGTCAGCCTAACAACACAACAAAAGTTGTTCTAAACCCCCACTGCAGGCCGGCCTAAAATCCTGCTTTGGGCCAGCCTAAAAACACAGCAAAAGTTGTTCTAAACCACCACTGTGGGCCGGCCTAAAATCCTGCTTTGGGCCAGCCTAACAGCACAGCAAATGTTGTTCTAAACCCCCACTGCAGGCCGGCCTAAAGCCCTGCTTTGGGCCAGCCTAACAATGCATGATGTTGCTCTAAACTCCCACTTCAGGCTGGCCTAAACCCTCGCTTCAGGCCAGCCTAACACATCACATCGTTCCACTTCAGGCTGGCCTAAAACCCTCACTTCACCAACACAGGCCTTCCCCAGAAAAAGAATTTTGATTTTTTGGGGCAAGACAGGCTGTGCCCTCTCATCCCCTGGGGGTTCAGTTGATTTTTGCCTCAATTGACACTGAGCTGATCCTAAAATTCACCCCCAGGGAGGGCTCAAAGCAGAGCAGGCAGTGAAAGATCCCAGCAAGGCTTCCCTTGGTAACAATCACAGCAAAACTGCATTTCCTGAGCAGCTGGATGGCTGAATCCACACTCAGGACACAACAGGCTCATCTCCTGAAATTACCCCTTTCCTTTAGGTGCTTTTTGTTGTATCATTTTGCAAGAGTAGGAAGAAATTTGATGGAAAGCAAGCCTTGATACTAAAATATTTTTATTCTGTCTTTATTTGCTGTTGAGGCAGAAGAGGCTTCAGTTCAGCTTTTTTATTATTTTTTTCCCAGACACAATTTGGAGTTACGTTTCCTAGAGGAAATGTGCCACCAAAGTTTTGCTGGCAGCTTCTCCACGAGCACACAGAGGGCCCTAAAAACGGGAGAGCAAAGCAATTCCCTGCAAGTCAGACTCAATCTCTGTCCACCTTTTGCCTCATTAGGAGAGAGGAGGTTCTGAGCCTGGCCCAGGGTTTTACAGCAGCTCTCAATTACCCCCTGTACATTTTAAACACTTCCCAATCCCTCTGGCCACCTCTCCACATCCGTGTGGGGCTGGGTAGAACTTCCCCAAACTCCAAAAAGCGAGCCAGGGAATAACAGCAGCAATTCTGGGGACAGAGATGGGGATTTTTACTCCCTAATAAAACAACTCTGCCTTCCCCAGCCCAGCTCTCTCTGGACGTGGATCTCACTCACTCACTAATGATTATTATCCCTTCTAGCAGCCAGTGGGAAGACTCCAGTTGGGTTCTGCAGGGATATTTATTACCCAGGCTGCCCTTTGATCCTGTTTAGTCTAATTGAACCTGGCACAGAGCTCAGCCATGCTGATGGATCTACCCCATAAAGGATCTTTGCAGACAGATGGAAGTTCCATGATTGCCTCCTTTTCCCTGCTATTAGAGGAGCTGGGCTCCTTCCCTCGACTCACAATTTAATTACCAGGCATATGGAAACGTCAGGAGCACTGAAGCCAAGGCCCTTGCACAGATTTCAGTGCTCATTCCTGTGTCTTTGAGCCACCCTTGTGTCCTTTTTAAAGGCTCAGCTCCTAAAACAGCCCCTTCAACACCACCCAGAAACGGAGATCCCTCGGTGAGATGCTGCTCTGGGTGGGTTCAGTGGAAGCAGCCAGCAAAATTCCCACTCCCACAGGGCAAGGACAGAGGCTGAGCCCCTTTTCCTGAGCCCAATTCCCTTTTCCCCAGCCCCATCCCCTTCTCCTGAACAGAATTTCCTTTTCTCCAGCCCAGCTCCCTTCTCCCCAACCCAATTCATTTTTCCCAAGCCCGATCCCCTTTTCCCGAGCCCAATTCCCTTTTTCTGAGCCTGATTCCCTTTTCCCCAGCCCCATCCCCTTCTCCTGAACAGAATTCCCTTTTCCCCAGCCCCATTCCCCTTTCTCCAGCCCAAATCCTTTCTCCCCAGCCCCATCCCCTTCTCCTGAACAGAATTCCCTTTTCCCCAGCCCCATTCCCTTCTCCCCAGTCCAGTCCCCTTTTCCTGAGCCCCATTTCCTTCTCCCCAGGCCAGTCCCCTTCTCCTGAACAGAATTCCCTTCTCCCCAGCCCCATCCCCTTCTCCCCAGCCCCACTTTCTTTTCCCCACCCCTGTCCCCTTCTCCCCAGCCCAATTTCTCCTTCTCCCCAGCCCAGCATCTCTCTCAGAGTGCCCCAGCCATCATTAACTGTGTGATCTCCTCCTTGCTGGAGGTGCTCACATCCCCTCCCAGCTCTCCCAAATGTCAGGCACCTGTGAAAAACCCACAAGTTTCAGCTCCTGCCTGGATTTTAAATATCAAGATGCCATTAAGGCTCTCTCGGTGCCCTCCAGGAAGCAAAATGAGAGGACAATGGCAATTCCTGGGCTCTTTGTGGCTTCCTCCTCTCCAGATTCCCGTGGGGATAACGATGCTGCACCCCAGGTCCCCCCCTCTGTACAGCAGGCTCTGGATTTGAGGCACAAGGGAGCAGCAAGTGTTGGATAAAAGGAGTTTTCCAGCCATTATTCATCCCAAAATAATCATCCCTGCAATATTCCAGGACCCAAACAGCTCCTGGCTGGTTTAGGTGCTCCTGGCACACTGGGAAGGTGACACTCAAAGACCTCCTTCACTCATAACGGTAGAATTTCCCAATAATTTTGCAATAAATACCCAAAAAGAGAAGGAAACGTCCCCAATCCAATGGGAACCTGCCAGGCAGCACCAGCCCCTCCTAAAGGGAGTCCATTAAAATTCACCTCACCCTTTCCTGCTCCCTCATTATCCAACATTTCCCTGTTTCACTTCCCTGTTTCCAAACTGAATCCTCAAAAACAAACCTCAAAAACAAACCCAGAGGGAATGGAGGAAGGGGGGGATGGAGAGGTGACATTCATTTCCTTCCCCCCCCTGCAAAAGAGACACCTGACAATTCCTGCTGCTGAGTGTGTGACAGTCGTATTCAGGGGGATAATTGACTCCCTGTCAATTAGACAGGGAAATCAGATCAAAGTTATAATAAGATTTCTATAAAAAAATAATAAAAATTGAGTATGAACAGAGAATGGAAGGAAATAAAATGCACAGAGGGGTCTAATGGGGGAAAGGATGGAGAGGGACCCTTTGGAGAAGGAATGGGAGCACAGCTGAGTCTCCTCTGGCTTGCAATCACTTCAGTGCTCCCACAGGCCTGGAGAAATTATGTTGAGCATTAAAAGCTTCACCTCTAGGTCCAGGAAGGTGCCCGACCACCTGGAGACATCCTGAGCAGCACTTGGAGGGAAAGGCTGCTCTCCCCTCGCTGCTCAGGGCATGGAAAACTGTCACCATGTCACCACCCCCTCCTTTCAAAGGCTGGAAATCACCTGCTGAACAGGGAAATTCCCCTTTGAGGCTGAAATTCTGCAGGACAAATCCCATTTTCTTTGCCAGGCGCTGGGGTTGTGTGTTCCAAGGAGCATCCTCACATCCAGGCCCTCTGATCCCTAGCACAGCACTCCCAACAGCCAAGCCACCGCTGGTATTTCCCCTGTTTGATATTTTTGTCACTTTTTCTTGCTTTTTCCCCCATTTTTTCTCTCCTTTAGGAAAAAAAAACCTGTCTCCCTTTGCTTTCCTTCCCCTCCAATAGAAGCCTGCACTTCCCTGCTCCCTTTCTCAATTTCCACTTTCTGTTTGGCCGAGTCCAATTCAATTTAAACCAAATTACTTTATTGGTGCCACTGAAACACAGGGCTTGCAGGAGCCATTAGGAACATGTTCAACTCCACATTATGGGAAAAAAAAATATTTAAGGGAACGAACTCTCCAGCAAATGGAATCAATACATTCCAGGTGAAGAACTGCCAGGCATGGCAGGAAAGGAGTTGGAGCCAAACTTGACAAAATTCCGAGCTGATAAAGTGTCAGGACATCAGCAGCAGCATTCCAAGTGCCCTTGGTGCCTCAGGGTTTGGCTTTTCTACTTTTCAGGTTCTGTGCTGCTTTAGTGTGTGGGTCTGGGCTTCATATTATGGGATGGTGAGCTCTCTGCACAGAGCAGGGAGACAAAAAAATTCCTGCTCCAGCTGGGCACCAAGGACAACCTATGCAGCCTCCAGCCAGGTGAGAATTAGCATGGATTCCGTGCTTCACAGCAGGCTGATCAATAATCTTTATTAAGAAACCCATTGCTCTTCTAGACAGTCACAATGCACCTAATTGGCCCTCCAATCCAAACACCATCACCACCGGCTAATTAAGAAACCACCTTTTGGTAAATAAGAAAAAAATTCCCCATAACACATTCCACATGTGCAGCAGGTGAAGGTGAGAATTGTTTCTCATTTTTATCTCTGTTCTCATAGATGTTCCCAGAATGATGCCTGGGAAAATTGTGTTTCTCTCTGTGACCAGAGAGCTGCTACCACAACTAACCCAAATCTCAGCCCAGGAGCACAAACCCCGTGGGCTGGAGAGAGAAAAACAAGCAGGGTGGGACTGCAGGGGCTGAAGCTGGGATGGGACAATGAACTGCAAGGTGCAAATGGAGCAGAGCTGATCCCAGGGAGAGACCCCGTGCCCGGCCGGGCATTTTGGGGCCATTTGGGTTCATCTTGGGTTCATTTTGGGACCATTTTGGTTCATCTTGGGCTCATTTTGGGGCCATTTTGGTTCATCTTGAGTTCATTCTGGGGCCATTTTGGTTCATCTTGGGTTCATTTTGGGCCCATTTTGGTTCATCTTGGATTCATTTGGGGCCATTTTGGTTCATCTTGGGTTCATTTTGGGACCACTTTGGGTTCACCTTGAGACCATTTTGGGACCATTTTGGTTCATTTTGGGACCATTTTGGTTCATCTTGGGTGCAGCCCTGTCTGGGCTCTTGTGCTGCCCAAGGTGCATCCATGAGGAGATGCTTTTAATAAATCCCTGCTTTATTCTTTAGCTCCTCCAGCCTCTGCTCCAGGCCAGCCTTCCCCAGGCACCCCCTGATTCCTGCAGCAGCCTTTCCCAAATGGATGCTCCCTGGTTTTTTCAGGAATTCTGGCTGGGAGCTGGAGCTGTTCCCTTTGGATCCCTTCCTGGCTGTGCTGCTGCCAATGAATCCACACTTCTCTGTCACTTCTGAGTCACATCTCAGATGGGGCTGAGGGTGGGCAGAGGCATTTTTAGACCCAAAGGGGGAGTGTTTTCTGTGGCCAGTTTTAGCAGGTGGCCTCAAGTGACCTCTGATTCCAAAGGTTTTGCCTGGTTTGAGTTAATTTTCTCTAGGAATAATTCTTAATTACTACACTGGGGCAAGGGAGGAATATTTGGATTATTCCAGATGAGGAATATTTCTGTTGTTATCCCAGATAAATCGTGTCAAACCCCTGGCTTGGGGTTTGACAGCCTTGGCTCAGCCTGTTCCACCACACCTGAGTGAGAAGTTACAAACACTCACTGATAACGTTTGTCAAAACAAAGAACAACAAAATGATGGTGATAAATCCAGAGTGCTGAATCCTGAGAGTTAAATTACACAGCACCGAGGATCCAGCTGCTGACAGGGGGGCATTAATCATTATTAATTGGGATGGTTATCTCCTCTTCTGCTTTATGTGTCCTTAATAGCACAAAATGCTTGCAAAATAATTTGCTATTCATCATAATTGATTGCTTTCCTCCTAAATATTAATCCTCAGAGCCATCCCTGTGTGGGACCTGGGAAGTTTTCCTCTCTGAGAGGAGACCTTGCAGTGCCTTTCCCAAACATTTCTGATGCAGTTTTTGCCTGCATTTCCCTCTCTTTGCTTTTTATGGCTCTCCCCCCACGAGCCTGCAAATAAAAATTAATTTCTGAGCGTGCTGCAAACAAAGCCAGGCCTGGGAAGGCTCCAGTGGAGTTCTGGATGTTGTTTTTAGCTCAAAGAGCACTGCCCAGGCTGGGTTTAACAAATCCACCCATCAGCATCTGCCAGGGGGAGGTCACAGCCCGAGCTGGAGCTTCCCAAAAATCCTCATTCCTCATCAATAATCACCTGCAGCAGCTGGGCTGAGGGGAGGGCAGAGAACATCCCAGGCTCTGAGGGATGCAGAATTCCAGGAAAATCCCAAATCCTCTCCCCAGGGAGGCAGAGAGCCCAGCACAGCCCTGCAGATGGGGAGGGATAACAAGAAGGGATAACAAGGGCTCCAAAATAATCCAAATCCATCATTCCAGCAGCCAGAATTCCCAGATTAAATACTCATTCCCAAATCCTCTCCCTGGGAAGGCAGAAAGCCCTGGAGATGAGGAGGGATAACGAGAAGTCACACTGGGCTCCAAAATAATCCAAATCCATCATTCCAGCAGCCAGAATTCCCAGATTAGACACCCATCCCCACCTTCTGCTCCAGGGAAATGCCACAACTCCCCCCAAAATATTCCTCATTCCTTGCCAACAATCACCTGCAGCAGCTGGGCTGAGGGGAGGGCAGAGGTGAACTCACTGTGGGGTCACCAAAACTGGGAAAAAATTCCAGGTGAGGCAGAGAAATCCCTGCTGGGAATATTCCCATGCAAGCCTGCCTGAAATCCTGACAGGAAAATTGCTTTAAAACAAAGCTTCAACCCTAGAAAACATGAAAAAATTTGTCCCTCGTTATCCACTGCTTCCCATTTATCCACGATTTTTTCATCTGAGCTCGTTTAGAACACCTGGTGCCCCTCGAACTCGCTGGAGATCGGTTTGAAACCTAAATATTATCAGCTGCTTTGTTTTTATCACCTTTTGTCCCTCTTTGCCGGCCCTTGAAGCCTCCAGACTGTTTAATTAGCAGACCTGGAGTAAAACCCATTTATCTAAAGGCTCTTTAGAGCAGAGCGTTCTGTTGGCATCTGTTCAGCACAAAATCTGGCCTGAAACTTTTTATTTCTGAGAGAAAAATGGGAAGTTCTCTCTCAATGAACAGCAAAAGAACCCGAAACAGAAGAAAGTCCAAACAAATAATCCTAAAACGGGCTCCAAAATGAGGTAATCAGTGCTAATGACCCAGAATTTCTCCTTTGCACATTAAAATGAGCAGCCTTAGGAGAGGAAAATTCGGATTTTTGGAAGGGACAGGGCAGGAAAAGGATTGGAGGGGTTTTTTCCCCCAGTTATTTTCCTTTCTGAGTGATGGAAGGAGGTTTTTGGAGCAAAAAGTGAAGGAAAAACAGCAAACTAAAGCTTTTTTCATCCATTCTCCTCTGAGTCTCTCGAGGTGTTTTTGCTGCCTGCAGGTTCCAGCTCACAGCAGCTCCCACCTAAACACAGTAAAGAGGTAAAAAATCCTAAAAAAAGCAAAAATTTCCACAAAATTCAAGGCAAACCAAGCCTGGAGAAAGAGCCACTCCTGAGGCCCAGGGGGGTTTGGAGCTTTGCTCACCCACCCTGATCAGCAGAGCCAGGAAACTGCTCCAAAAAGGGCCAAATATTGAACTTTTCTGTCAATTCCACGAACTAAACAGCAACAGAGATGTTTCACTTCCTCAGTCCATAAGGTTTTGCTACAAATACACACTCAAAAAGGTTTTGCTACAAATACACACTTTCCAGGATATCTGGCAGCAATCTGGAGGGAATAAAACTTCCCAGGGATATTTTGCAATTTCCACTTAAGCTCAGTCTGTCTTTATATTCACTGTCATCTAAACTGTGAATATATTACATTTTTTTCTCCATCTCTTCCCCCCCCAACTTTCCAATTTTATCCTCTCCCATCAGCCTGTCATTCCTGGGATAGGAGCTGGGGGATTTTATTATTTATTTCTTTCTTAGGCAGGAACTTCACCTTAATGTGTAATAATACAAAACATAACAGCCATTACTGGCTTGGGTGGCAAAGTTAATATTTCATTTTCAGGTGTTTTACATCCCCATGGCTTCCCACGAACATCAGAGGTAATTCTCACATTTTTCACTGGGAAATGTAATGGGCTGGAAAGACATTCCCGAGTTCTGCATTCAGCTGAGGCACAGATGGAATGAAAACCTGCAAAAATGCAGAGGTGCTGCCTAGTTTGGGGCAGAATTTCAGAGATTTATTTACAACAGAAGATTTTCTCCCCTTTTGTTTGCTCCCCACACAAATGAGAAGGAAAAAAATGGCTGAATTTACACCCAGAGCCAATCTTTAAGGCAGTGGTGTGGAAAATTGCATTGATACTTCCTCACTAAAATGATCAACTTTATTGAACAGCAGCAAAAGCTGCACATTTGCATCAGGCTTTTAAAAAGAAATCTTCATCTCCCCTCCCTGAGAAGTCAAACTACAACAATTTAACCTGGATGTTTCCCAAGGATTTAACTGGAGGCCAATTTATTTGTGGGGGGCAGAGGAAAAGTTATTGACCCAGGGGGTGTAAAACTGGAGTTAAAAAAAACTGGAGTTAAAAAAAAATGGAGTTAAAAAAAAACTGGAGTTAAAAAACACTGGAGTTAAAAAAAATGGAGTTTAAAAAAAATGGAGTTAAACAAAACCTGGAGTTTTTAAAAATTGGAGTGTAAAACTGGAGGCAAATTGAGTTTTGGAAGAGGGGATTTGATGATTTACAGGTCTGGGTTTACAGGTGGGGTGTGGCCCTTTCAAAGCTGCCAAATTGAACTGAACTAAACTAAAATGGAATGAAATTTAACTTGATGGCAACCTGAGACTGAAGCAGGGGTGAAAATTCAGAAAAAAATTCAGATTGCTGTGGTGAGCTCACCTTTTTGTGCAGGTGGTGTCTCCCTGAGTGACCAAATCAATGGGAAATGGGATTTCCAATTCATCACAACGAAGAAACAATCCAGGAAATTAATCAAATCACAGACAGAGCCTAACAGCAGCTGAAGCATTTTTAAGATCTCATCCTTTATCACAAACTCTGGGCTTTTTAAAGGCCAAACAAGTTCCTTGTGGCAGCACTGGAAGCCAGCCCTCCTTCTCCTGCATTTATTCCTTGTTTCCCCAGCAGGGTTTCTGCTCTCCTCAGCCTTCTCCTCTAATGCTGCACATCAAGGTTTTAAGAGTTATTTATTTACAAATAATTCCACTTTCCTCTAAGCTTTTAATTCACCCTAATTAAAATCCTAACACTGGCAGGCTTTGCCTTTAATTTTTAAATTAAAAGAAAATTCTTGAATCGCTCCAGAACAGCCTTTGCTCTTTTTTTTTGCTTATCCCCACAGGGTTCTCTACTCAGGTAATCCTTAAAAAAAAAAAATCACATGGTTTTGGCAATGCCTGAGCTCCAGAAAGTTCCATTTCCTTCCGTGGATTTCACGGGCTCCAAGGGATTTTTTTCTGCCATCAGTTAAAATGATGCCTCTGGGCATCTGGAGTTGGCCAGGCTGATTTCCAGGAGCTCTGGGGCCAAGCAGAGCTCACATCCCATGGGAGATCTCACCTGTCTGGAGCACTGTGGACAGAGAAAAGGCCTCTTGATGGAAAGGGGGAAAAAAAGGAGAAAAGGAGAGCTGCTAGAAAGGCACAGCACGGGCAGCAGCTCAAAGGGAGAATTCCTGAGCAGGGAACACCAGGGACAGGAGCTGAGCCCAGGGAAGGGGGACAAAAAATCCTCTGGTCATGATGGCTCAGGTTTCAGCTTTGCTGTTTTTCAGGTTCTGTGCTGCTTTAGTGAGCAAAGAGAGCAAAAAGATCTGAGCAGGAGCTGCTGTGGAGAAATCACATTGGGGAAGGGAGGAGAGAGGAAGGGAAAGGAGAGGGAAAGGGAAAGGAGAGAGAAACGTGGGGAGAGAAAGGGAAAGGAGAGGAGGAGAGGGAAAGGAGAGAAAGGAGGAGAGAGAAAGGAGGAGAGAGAAAGGGAAAGGAGAGAGAAAGGGAAAGGAGAGAGAAAGGGAAAGGAGAGAGAAAGGGAAAGGAGAGGAGGAGAGGGAAAGGGAAAGGAGAGAGAAAGGAGGAGAGAGAAAGGAGAAGAGAGAAAGGGAGAGAGAGGAGGAGAGAGAAAGGGAAAGGAGAGAGAAAGGACAGAGAAAGTAAGAGTGAGAGGAGGAGAGAGCAAGGAGGAGAGCAAAAGGAGGAGAGAAAAAGGGAAAGGAGAGAGAAAGGAGAAGAGAGAAAGGGAAAGGAGAGAGAAAGGGAAAAGAGAGAGAAAGGAGAAGAGAGAAAGGGAAAGGAGAGAGAAAGGGAAAGGAGAGAGAAGAGAAGAGAGCGAGGAGGAGAAAAAAAGGAGGAGAGAGGAAAGAGGAGAGAAAAAAGAGGAGAGAAAAAGGAGAGGAAAAAGAAAAGGAAAAGAAGAGAGAAGAATTCTGTGCTGGCCTCCCAAGCCCCAGCCATGGGCAGCAGGCTCCCAGCCCAGCCCTGCCCCGTGCCTGCACTGGCTCAGGGGCACAGGACCCTCCTGGCACAGCACCTCAGCAGGCTCTTGCTGAGCATCTCTGATTCTGATGGCGAGGGCAGCAGGAGGGATCAAAACCTGCAACACCTCCAGCTGTAAAGAGACAAATCCAGCATTTCTGCTGCCCTGAAAAGCTTCCAGCTCCTTCCTGACCAAAAATCCCCATTAATCCCCACCCCCGAGCATTTTGGTCATTTGTCAACATCAGGAGGCAGGAGAGCCCTGAGGTGCTTTTCAGGCTCCCCCCAGTTTGCTTTTTGAAGGA
Source organism: Fringilla coelebs (assembly GCF_963513975.1). Lineage (NCBI taxonomy): Eukaryota > Metazoa > Chordata > Aves > Passeriformes > Fringillidae > Fringilla > Fringilla coelebs. Next base: position 2,260,148 of record NC_140051.1, on the reverse strand, counting down.
ATTCCTGCCCTTGCCAGGCTCCTGCCTGGCAGATCCCCCCTTTGCCAGCTGCACTCGAAATTCTGGGCTTCAAAGCCATTCCAAGGCGCTTTATTAAAAAATTGTCATCAAGGCAAACCCCCCGACCTGGGGGCACAGGGAATTCATAACAGCAGCGACAATTCCTGATTTCTTCACTCTCTCATCTGGGGCTGTGTTGCCCACAGGGCTGACATCAGCTCTCTGGTGTGTACATATATTTTCATTTAATCACTCTGAAAAACAGCAAGGCTTTTCACACACTGTTAATGAAATCCTCTCGTTCTGGTGGCCAGCCAGGCTCTATCTCTTCATCTCCCCTTGCTCCCAAGGGCAGGGCAGAGCAGTGCCAGAATTCTGGAGAGGCTGAGCCAGCCTGGGCCTTCTCACCTGGGGAGGACTACAGGTAATGCCCCAAAAAAATCCAAATTTTGTGGGAAATCCTGCTCTTGAGGCAGCACAGATAAATTCTTGATAAAGAATTTAAATTTAATTAAAGAATTCTTTGTTCTTGATAAAGGAATCCATCCCTGCTGCTGGGATGTGGATGGAGGGAGCAGCACGTGGCTGGGGGTGGTTAGAGGGACTCCAGCCCTGCCAGCTGAGCCCACAAAATGACCCTCCCTCATTTTAGAGCTTTGATCCAGGTCTGTTCATGCCTCACCTCAGGACAGGACAAAATTCCTGCACTTCCCAAAACGTCCCTGTTGAATTCTGAAAGTGGATTTTGACAGGAGCTGATTCCCATTTCAGCTGCCCAGGAGCATCCCAGGGAATCTTCCATGCTGGCACCTCCTTCTCCAAGGACTCTGCCTCTCCCACCACTCCCTGTGCCTACAAACACCCTTCATCTTTTTAGATTTAAAATATATTTATGTGTATCTTTAAAAATATATTTCTATTTTATATGTATAATATATCTTTTGTATATTTATATTTTACATATAATATACATTTTATATATTTTATATATTTATATAAAATAGATTTATATTATATCACATATATCTTTTGTATATTTATATTTTACATATAATATACATTCTATATATTTTATATATTTATATAAAATAGATTTATATTATTATATTATATTAAATATAATATATATTTTAATATTTAATGTATATTAATATATTTATATATATAAATATATATATTTATTATTATATATGGTGCCTGGTGTGACAAGGGGCTCTTGGAGGTGCCAGGTGCCAATATATATATTTATATCTATATAAATATATTAAAGATATATTATATATTATATATTATGTATTAATATATATAATAGGTCTTTTGTATATTTATATTTTACATATAATATACATTTTATATATTTTCTATATTTCTATAAAATAGATTTCTATATATTATATTATATATTATATAATTTATATTATATTATATTATATTATATTATATTATATTATATTATATTATATTATATTATATTATATTATATTATATTATATTATATTATATTATATTATATTATATTATATTTAGAAAAGATTTTTCTATTTTATATTAAAAATATAAAATATATGTATATTTCATACAGGGGGCAAATCTTTGGTGCTATAAACTGGAATTTCTTTATTCACCAATCAGTCCAAGATATTTCTGCTCATCAATAAGTGATGGAAATGGTGACTCCAAAATCTTTATTTTGGGTTTAAGAGGCTGTGCTGGGTCAGACCCCTGTTCCCTCCAATCCACTGTCCTGTTTTATCCAGATAAATTTCCCCAGGAAATGGGGGAAAAGAACAAAAGGAAATTCAAGATTCCCCTGATCTCTGAGCATTGATTTCTCTGACCATAATTGGGAGGGTAATTGCATTACAATTATTTAGACTCCAGCTAAGATTTGGACCATTGAGCATCAGCTCAGCCAAATTATTTTTGCTTCTGTCCAGCTCCGTGTGCCACCATTTGCTGAGGGAAACGATCCCAAATTCGGCAGCTCTGCAGGTTTTGGGAACATTCCCTCACCCAAAGGGCAGCCCTGAAGCCAGGAAAAAACATCTCCTGGGGTTAAAACACTGCATCTCCCCCACCCAGATATTTTACAGCTTCATGCCTGACAGAAATGACCAAAACCAGCCTGGAATGTCCTTCCAAGTGACACTGTAGGAGACAGGGAAAACAGCAGGGACACGAGCCAAAACCCTGACCAAATGTTTCCACTTTGTGTCAGGAAACAAAAATAAGTGTTGACAAATAAAAACACAAGAGCTGGGCCGGGCAAGAGATTCTTCAACGCTTCCCTGTCTGGGTTTTGCTTTCTAATGTTGACACATGCAGAAAACAAACAAACAAAATCAAAAATCCTCCCTGCTGTGCCTGGAGCTGGGAACACATCCCAGAGCCACGGGAGGTGCCAGCCCTTGCAGCAGGCTTGGCTGTCACCAGGCACCAGCAGGGACACTGGGGACACTGGGGACACGGCAGAGAGCTCTGCAGGGTCACCTGGGCACCTCCAAGAACCCCTTGGCACACCAGGCACCAAGGGGGACACTTGGGGACACAGCAGAGAGCTCTGCAGGGTCATCCTGACACCTCCAAGAGCCCCTTGGCACTGCTAGCACCAGGCAGGGACACTTGGGGACAAGGCAGAGAGCTCTGCAGGGTCACTCTGTTACCTCCAAGAGCCCCTTGGCACTTCAGGCACCAGGCAGGGACACTTGGGGACACTGGGGACAAGGCAGAGAGCTCTGCAGGGTCACTCTGTTACCTCCAAGAGCCCCTTGGCACACCAGGCAGGGACACTGGGGACACTGGGGACAAGGAAGAGAGCTCTGCAGGGTCACCTGGGCACCTCCAAGAGCCCCTTGGCACAGCTGGCACCAGTAGGGACACTGGGGACACTGGGGACACAGCAGAGAGCTCTGCAGGGTCACCCTGGCACCTCCAAGAACCCCTTGGCACAGCTGGCAGTAACAGAGACACTTGGGGACACTGGGGACAAGGCAGAGAGCTCTGCAGGGTCACCTGGGCACCTTCAAGAGCCCCTTGTCACACCAGGCAGGGACACTTGGGGACACTGGGGACAAGGCAGAGAGCTCTGCAGGGTCACCTGGGCACCTCCAAGAGCCCCTTGTCACACCAGGCACCAAGCAGGGACACTGAGGACACGGCAGAGAGCTCTGCAGGGTCACCTGGGCACCTTCAAGAGCCCCTTGTCACACCAGGCACCAAGCAGGGACACTGAGGACACGGCAGAGAGCTCTGCAGGGTCTCCTGGGCACCTCCAAGAACCCCTTGTCACACCAGGCAGGGACACTTGGGGACACTGGGGACAAGGCAGAGAGCTCTGCAGGGTCACCTGGGCACCTCCAAGAGCCCCTTGGCACACCAGGCACCAAGCAGGGACACTTGGGGACACGGCAGAGAGCTCTGCAGGGTCACTCTGTTACCTCCAAGAGCCCCTTGGCACTGCTGGCACCAGGCAGGGACACTTGGGGACAAGGGGTGCCACCTGCCCTGCTCTGGCTGGGGACAGGGGGACCTCGCTGTGCCTCTGGCCCAAATTTGACTCCTGTGGCACAAGCAGGAGCAAGAAGAGCTGCAGTGACCCTCAGCAGGAGGACAAAGCCCTGGCGGGGACAGCAGAGCTGCCTCCAGCCCTGCCCGAGCTGGGGTTCCTCAGGTGAGGTCAGTGGGACACAAAAATGGGTCCTTTTCCCCCAAACCCCTCCAGTCCAGGGGTACACCACACCAAGAAGTGGCCCCCACAATGATTTCCTCATTTTCCAGAATTCTCTTCCCCCTTTGTGCTGCTCTGCACAGCCACAGCAGGTGGATCCATACTCTGCTCAAAACCCACCAAAATGCCCCAAGACCAGGAGAAGGTGTTGGTGTGAGCTCACTGTCCAGCCTGGCTCCCCAGTTAACCGAGGGAAGGAGTGAGGAGCAATCAATCCCCACCCCAAAGCAGAACCTCCCCCTCCTGTTCTTCCCCTCCTGACGCAGTTGAGCAGATCCCAGCAATCACAGCGGTGTAAAAATCCTGAATCTCAACCCAAAACCTTCACCTGGGCGATGGGTTTGGCCAACTCAGAGGAACAAGAGCTGTCCCTCACCCTGCATGCAGGGCTGAGCTGAGGGGAAGGGCTCAGACTCCACTGGCTGGCAAAGTGAGATTGCTTTTGGCTGCAAGCTCAGTAAAACATTTGCAGAAGCAGCACAGGCACCCCGAGCTGCCATCTGACTGTCTGGGGGCAACTGGGACAGCAGAATGGGAAGAGGAGAGGATGAGCAACAGCTCTTCCTCCTCAGAGCTGGCTCCAGCTCAGTCTGAGGGAGGAGTTTAAAGCTCCTGCTGGAGCTTTAAACCATCAGGAATAAAATTGTGGGCCCAGAAATCGGCCCTGGGGGTGTGGTGTGATGGGCTTTGCTATTTGAGAGCTTTCCTTTCCAGGAGAAACACATTCAGTCACAGGTAATTCCACGTTTTAGCAGGATAATGGTGCCTGCAGCCTCTCCCTCAGCACAGGATCCCCCTGAGCACCCAAGCCCAGCCCTGGACCCCTCCTGTGCTGGGCTAAGCACGGCTGGAGTGAGCTAATGGTGCAGAAGTGATGGATACAGACACTGCTTATGTAAGGCTCATTTCTCGAGGAAACTCGGCTAAAAACAGCACCGAGGAGCTGTGTCGCCTTCCACATGCTCCGAGGTTAAATCAAGCCTGCTAGAAAACATCCCTGGAACCCTTTTTCCTTCCCCAGGCTCAGCCCTTGCCTTTGCAGCCCTCATCTCCGGGAGGAAAACATCTGGAGTGGAGAAACGATTCCCTGACGCCTCCCAAAGGACGCTGCGACAGCAGCTCTTCATTCCAGAATAAAAACCCTCTCCAAAGTAATTAGCATTCCTCCAAAGTGGAGTAATTACTCTCCAGTGAAGTCACTTGTGTTCCAGAGGAGCGTGGCCGTGCTGTTCCGGAGGGAGCGGCTGATTCTGCCGGAGCTCTCTGTCACCCCACGGAATGGCAGCAGCTCCTTCCCCCCTGGAGGGAGGGCAAATGGAATCAGGGGGGCAGGAGTGGAATCAGGGAGGCAGGAATGGAATCAGGGGGCCAGGAATGGAATCAGGGGGGCAGGAGTGGAATCAGGGGGCCAGGAACGGAATCAGGGGGCCAGGAACGGAATCAGGGAGGCAGGGATGGAATCAGGGGGCCAGGAATGGAATCAGGGAGCCAGGAATGGAATCAGGGAGGCAGGAGTGGAATCAGGGAGCCAGGGACGGAATCAGGGAGCCAGAGCTCTCCAGGAGATGCTGGAGCCCATCTCAGCCACAGAATCACAGAATAATGAGGTTGGAAGAGACCTCTAAGGTCATCAGGTCCAACCAGACCATAGCACCCAGGGCCATGTCCAGTCTGTTTTTAAACACTCCCAGAGATGGTGATTCCACCCCCTCCCTGGGAAGGGCATTCAGTCCTTTATTATTCTTTCAGTGAAAATTTCTTCCTAATATCCAACCTGTACCTTCCCTGATGTAGCTGTGTCCTTCTGTTCTGTCAGTTGCCATCCACCACTTTCAAGGAAAATTCATTTTTCTGCTGTTTTATAACTGCTGGCAGGAATTCAAGGAGAAAGGTCAAATTCTTTCCCTGCCCCTAAAGAAGAGACAACAGCTGGGCCCAGCTCAGAGAGCACCCAGAGGGAAGAGGATTTTTATGGACTCCCAACCATGCCCAGAGCCTCAGAAGAGCAGAATTTTACGAGGCACCAGAGACTCCAGCATAAATCAGAGAGCTGAAAGAAAGCTGGCTGGGACTCTGCAGCTCCTGGAACTGCTTGTTCTCCAATAAAAGGACACGAGAGACAAGTGATTCGTGAGCACACAGCCCTGTGTGTGCTCCTGTGCAGAACAGCCACCCCACGGGCTCACAGGAGCTGGGACAGCTTCTCCCTGCCAAAAAAACCCCAAATCAGCCAAGGCAGAAGGGTTAACACGGAGCAAAACGGCCTGGGATGATTTTCCTTTGGGCTGGGCATGTGCTGAAACGTCCTGATCTATCTTTGGAGCTCCTCAGCATATTTGCTCAGCTGATTTGCATAGGCAAATATAAACTGTGCTCTCAAAAAATTGCTCAAGCAGAGTCGGGAGCAAATTAAACACTCGGGCTGAGGGGGAGGGAGAGGGAGTGAGAGAAAGTTGTAGCTCTCGTGTGCTCTGCTCCTGGAGCTGATCTGAAAGCAGAGAGGGTTGCAAACATCCAGTTCTGGGGGAAAACACGACAGGAGAGGCAGGCTGAGGGAAGGAGATGCACGAGTGGTTTATTCCTGCACCAGTGGTTTATTCCTGCACCAGTGGTTTATTACTGCCTGATCCCAGCTCATGGGGAAAGCTGCAGCTGTCAGCAAGGACGGGGATTGCATCTCACTGAGAGGGGATCAGGGGATGCAGCAGGTGAGCCCCAAGTCCCCCCAGCCCCACTTTCCCATGGCCAAACCAGGGGATGCAGCAGGTGAACCCCAAGTCCCCCCCAGCCCCACTTTCCCATGGCCAAACCTCTCCCGTGAGCTCAAGATGGGAGGAAGAGTGGAAAAGTGGAAAAGCTGATGGTGCTGATTCCTCCTCCTGCTGAAACCTCAGAGCCCTGAAGAGGGGCTGCATTTAAAAACCAAATTTCCTTCTGCTCTTCCCTCACCCAACCCAAAAAACATAACTGTAAATGAGGTCTGCCTAAAAACAACCTTTAGGGTGGTCCTGGGCACAAACCCCACCTGAGCTTCCCGAGGGTGGGAGGTTCTGTCACCAAGCCCTCCCAGACACTTGGCTGTGATCAAGCAGTCCCCAAAACCCCCTCTGGAGCAGACCCAGACCCAAATTCTCCCTTTGATCCATGAGATTCCAGCCAAGATATCCATGGAGGCTTTGGAAACTAGAGGAGACAACCCTGGACCTCTCCTGATGAATTTTGGACTTTATTTTGCAATTTCCCCTCCCCTCAGGTGTCCCCAGGGCTGGAGGCACATCCCACCCGTCTCACACAGCCTCTGCCAGCTCAGCTCCAGGAAAAGCCCAAGCCAAGGTTTATCCTGGGAAAAGGATCAACCAAAACCTGGATTTGCAGCCCCCAGCTGGGCACAGCAGAGTGGGGATGGTTGGCACCTCCAGGGGCACCTGCAGACAGGGCTGGACCTGGGGAATGCTGAATTAGGTTAAAATTGGGGGCATTTGGATCATCCCTCCCCAAGAGGGATTTTTTTCCCAGCAGTTTTAAATCCTGACCCTTCCCAAAGCTGCCTCTGCTCTTGCCTCACAACAAGGAACATAAAACCCAAAAAGAATTGGTTTGCCCGGGGGAATTTGGGCACATTCAGCGACCCAACAATTCACTGCTGGATCTGCTGGAGAATTCCTGCCAGCCCAGGGAGCACCTCGGGCACATTTGGGAGGGAATTCGGGGGGAATCCTGGAGCTGAGGCTCCCCTGAGCAGCACAAAGGATCCTCCAGCTCTTCCAGAGGAGCAGAGCGAGGAATCCTTTTTGTTCTGGGCATGTAACATTAGGAAACCTGTCAGCTTCCATTCCACTTGATGACTCGGGTAAATCTCTCTGTCCTTTTGTCTATTTCTGCTTTTCTTTCCTTTCTTTTATTGTTTTTGGGGTTTTTTTCTCTCTCTCTCCCTGAGAAGTTGACGTGAAAAATGAGAAGCAAGAATTGCATTGTCAGACAGAAACACAGACATGTAATGAATTGTAAGCTGCTTGACCCTTCCTGGGTATTGATTCTGCTCTTTAAGCCTGGGCTGCTTTGCAGGAGCTGATAAAAGGCAAAAAAAAGAAATCTGCCAAATAAAAATTGAAGCCAGGATTTTCTTATTTGAAGCTGAAGCTTGTCACTGGCAGAGCTGCCTGAAACACCATAATACACTGCAATTTCTTCACTCTCCCCAAACACCATTTTCTGTGTGCATGAGAAACTTGCCTGCTTTCATTTATCACGCTTTTTTATCAGCAGGGAAAATGTAAATAATTGAGACCCTGAGCAAAAAAAAAAAAAAAAAGCAAAAAAAAAAGTGTTTTCCTTTCTGGGATCCCATCTCCCATCAAAACCTTAAAGATGCTCATGAAATATTTCCACACACCAAAGAAGCATTTTTATGAGAAGACATATTTCGTGGAGAGCAAAAAAAATACAAAAAATTTGCATTTCTCCAACAGCTGCAGTAAATCCTTATCTCGCAGGGATGCTGAGAGAGGAACACTAAGCTTTAAGCAGTTTTAGAAACACATTTTCAGCTGGCATAAATCAACTTATTTCCACCAAAACAGCAACTTTTGAGCCCAAATTCTGCTCCAGAAAGGAGTTCCAGGTGACAATTTGGCCCCCTAATTTTGCAGAAATAAGGGAAGTTTTATAAGGGAAGTTTTACTTTCCTAACTGGAAGCCAGCAGAGTTTTAAATCACCCTGGATAAACCCAGCAGCTCCCACTTAAACCTGTCAGAGTTTTCATCAGTTATTCCCAAGAATTCCAAATGATTTGGAGCAGGTGAGGGAGCATTCCCAGAACTCCTGTGTGATGGATGGGGATTGCAGGTGCTCCAAAGAAAATAAAGGTGCTCCAAAGAAAAAAGACTTTCCAGGAAATTTTCCACAGACAGAAACATCTTTTACCCCCCCCCAAAAACCCATCAGGCCAGATAAAAATAAACAAAAAGCTAAAAACAAACAAACAAAACCAACAAAAAATCAAACAAAAAACCCCCCAAAATAAAAAAAATCCAAAAAAACAAAAACAAACCACAAAAAAATCCCCAAAAAATAAAAAACAACAACAAAAAAGCAGCTCTTTAAATCTTTTTTAGCATAGTGGGGAAACAATGAACCCTCAGGTGCTGGAGCTCCAAAAATCAGCTGCTCCCAGGAAGATTTTCAGCTTTTTGCTCTGCTGTGTGTGGCATTTTCCCCCTTTTTTTTTTAGCAAATACTCATATTTTACCAGTCTATCTTATATCAGAGGTAAATCTCGATATTTCCAGGGTATCTAGAGGTGCAAAATGCTCCTCAGGCACTCACATTTATCTACTAAAACTGTGGCTCCCCTCACTAATCCTTTAGAGAACCCGGTGTGAGGATAAAATTCCTGGTTTTGGTAAATTCAGCCGGGGTTCAGGGCAGGAATAATTAATGATCCCCCTGTAATTAGGGAGAGCAGCCAAGGTTGCCTGGTAATGCCCCAAAAATGAGGAGATGGAGATGAGAGATGGAGATCCCCGGCACAGGCAGGGTCAGAGGGCAGCAGGGGACAAAAGGCAGGACAGGAGACCTGGGGAGACCTCAGGAATGGGGGAAAAACCTCGGGAATGGGGGAAAACCTTGGGAAATTGGGGGGTAAAACCTCGGGAACTTGGGGGGAAAAACCTTTGGAATTTGGGGGGAAAAACCTCGGGAACTTTGGGGGAAACACCTCGGGAACTTTGGGAGGGAAACACCTCGGGAACTTTGGGGGAGAAAACCTCGGGAACTTGGGGGGAGAAAACCTCGGGAACTTGGGGGGAGAAAACCTCGGGAACTTGGGGGGAGAAAACCTCGGGAACTTGGGGGGAGAAAACCTCGGGAACTTGGGGGGAGAAAACCTCGGGAAATTAGGGGGGAAAATCTCTGGAACTTGGGGGGAAAAACCTCGGGAACATGGGGGGAAAAACCTCGGGAACTTCGGGGAGAAAATCTCAGGAACTTGGGGGGAGAAAACCTCAGGAATGGGGGAAAAATCTCGGGAACTTTGGGGGAGAAACCCTCAGAAACTTGGGGGGAAAAACTCAGGAATGGGACCCGGGCTGAAACCTTGGGACTGATTTCAGCCACCCAGAGTGACTCAGGTGCTCCCAGGGAATAGCAGAACTGCTTTTTTTTATGTTTTCCACCCAACAAAAGTCACCTGTTTCTTTCCTGTCGCAGCCTGGCCGCTCCCAGCACTTCCCAAAAAGCTGCTCTGGGATGCCCTGCAGGTGTCTGTCCTTCCTGAGCAGCGCAGGGATGTCTGCACAGATGCCAGATTAACAGCTGGGCACTTCTGGATGGATTTTAGCAGCTCCCCTTGATGCTCCTGTAGCCCAGCCTGGGTGAAATGAACTCATCCACCACTGACAAATCCAGGGAGGGGCTGCACAGACCCTGAGTTTTCCCTAATTTTCTTTGTCCTTTCCTGAGTACAGCCCCTAGACACGCTGAAAACATCTCAAAAACCCCTCAATAAACAACCCAAGAGAGAGAGAAAAGTGCTGTGTCGACATTTCTGGGCCCAGAGGAGGAGAAGGCAGAGCTGGAAATGAATTACAGAGCAGCTGCTGTCTCACTGACAGATCTCCTGCTCTTTAAAACACACTCTTCTTCCCCAAAGAGATTTTTTCCTCCTTCCCCTGGCACTCCAGGCTGGAGGGAGGCTCACAAAAAGCAACAACAGAAAGTTTTCCTGCCTTATCCTGCAGCTCTGAGGTCGAGGGAGGCAGAGCAGAGCAGATGGAAAAATCAGCTGGCACCTACAGCCACAGTGAGGTGCAACTGTAAATTAAAAATGTACTAAAAAACCCCAAATAAACAAAAAAATCAATGAAAAGCTCCAGCCCAAAAGGTGAGCGGGGGCTGGAGCTGCTCAATAAATCTCCTGCAGAGGTGGTGACCCAAGTGGTGGGGATTTGGGGACGTTGGCTTTAGCTGAAACACCTGGGGAGGGAATTGGTGACACCTGGGGGAAGGAACTGGTGACAGCTGGGGAAAGAATTGGTGACACCTGGAGAGGGAATTGGTGACACCTGGAGAGGGAATTGGTGACACCTGGAGAGGGAATTGGTGACACCTGAGGAAGGAATCAGTGACACCTGCAGAGGGAATTGGTGACACCTGGGGGAAGGAATTGGTGACACCTGGGGGAGGGAATTGGTGGCACCTGGGGCAGGACTCCTAAAAGTGGTTTAATTGCCCCAAACCCACCTGCTCCAGTGCCATCAAGGCCCAGAGGGTGGGTGGCAGCTGCAGGTGATTTTGAGTTGACAGAATAAATTTACATTTAGGATAGGAGGAAATATTTCCCCAATGGAAAGAGTGGGGTGAACACTTCAAAGGGAATTGTCCCAATTCATGGGATCGGCTGCATGGCCAAGGACTCCTCACCCTGCTGCACTGAACCCCCTGCAACAACCCAGGGGAACTCCTCACACTCACATTCTCTGAAAAATCCCCTTTGCCCAGGATTCTTCTCCTAGGAAGCTGAAAAGCCTCAGAAAAAAATGAAAATAATAATTATGTGATTTGCTTCTCCTGTGTTTGCTGCTTTAGAATGTGGTTTGGAGATTGTTTACCCAACAGGTGATTATTTTATTGATTTCATGTGAATTGGTTTGACTTAATGACCAATCATGGTCCAGCTGGGTTAGGGTTCTGGAGAGAGTCAGGAGTTTTTCATTATTATCTTTTAGCCTTCTGTCTGTATCCTTTCTCTAGTCTTTAGTATAGTTTAGCATAATTAATATAATGTAATGCAATAATAATATAATGTAATGCAATAATAATATAATGTAATGTAATGTAATAATAATATAATATAATGTAATGTAATAATAATATAATGTAATGTAATGCAATAATAATATAATGTAATGTAATAATAATATAATATAATGTAATGCAATAATAATATAATGTAATACAATAATAATATAATGTAATGTAAAGTAATAATAATATAATATAATGTAATGCAATAATAATATAATGTAATGTAAATATAATGTAATATAATGTAATGTAAATATAATGTAATATAATGTAATGTAAATATAATGTAATATAATGTAATGTAAATATAATGTAATATAATATAATATAATATAATATAATATAATATAATATAATATAATATAATATAATATAATATAATATAATATAATATAATATAATATAATATAAATGCCTCCTAAGAACATGGAGCCAGATTCATCATTCCTCCCTTCAATGGGGTCTCAGAAAATCCCACAGTAACGCCTCAGTTATCCCCCAGAATTCCCAAATCCCTGCCCAGCTCCCTCTGCCAGCTCACCTGCGGAGCTCTGATGGATTTCTGTGTTTAGAAGAAGTTCCTGTCTCACAGCACATTTGGGTTTGCAAGGTGGATCAAGTTTCCTTTTGAAGATCCCTCTTTGCCAAGCTGGTTCCCAGCCATCCCTGGGGACCAGCCACAATCATTTTCCAAATGACACCTTGATGCAAATGCTCAAGCACTTGAAATTTCCCATCTGTTAATGCTCATTAAGAAGACTTGAAATTCCTTGATTCCTACTGAAAATACCTGAGAAAACACAGGTTTGGGTTAAAAAGTGAGTTGGGCCGGCTGAATTCCTGAATTACAACTCCAAAACTGGCCCCTAGACCTGAGCCTCAGCTGAGCTTTAGTCCAGGCCCAGCTTTTGATCAGGAGAGAGGGAGAGAAGGGCCTCAAGGTCTAAAATCCACTGGTGAGGGAATCAAGGGAGAAGCTTTATGCTGATCACATGGAAAAGAACATCAAAGCCCAACAATAAAGTGAATTTATTAAACTGCCCTCCCCCCCAAAAATAAAAAAAAAAAAGTTTATTTTAAAATCAATCAGTATTGAACCTCCATAACAAAGGAGTCATAAACTCCTGGCAGGGTAATGAACTTGTGCTGAGCACAGAGAGCCCCTCAGCTGCTCAGTCCTCCCCTGCTCCACGCAGAACAGCTCAGGCTGGGCTCTAAATCTCTAAATACTGCAATCATTTTGCAATATAGAAGCACAGAAGGGCAGATTCTGAGCACAGCATCTCCCCAGGGCAGCAGGAAATTCCCTCTGAACCAGACACCCCCACACAGGGCATTTCCCACCAGCATTTTCCCATTTCAGCAGCACAGGGGCAGTTGGAAAGCAGGGAGGGGCATCAATCTGAAATTCCCTTGCTGTGCTCCCACTTTGTGGAGTCCATCAGATTTGGAAACTCTTTCCAGGCTGGAGTTTGTTATCTGTGAAAAACAAACTCCACAATAAAATACAGCCCGCAGCAGAGCAGCCTGGAAGAACATTTTCCCTCTTTTTTTAATTGTTGGTTTAATTTTAATCTTCAGAATTTTCTTCTGGAATAGCAAATTTACTTCTACTGATGATGAGTTTGTTCTCCCCAAACACCAGAAATTCTCAGTTCAGCTCCAGGGGTTTATGGATGCTGAGAGGTGCCACCAAATCCCAGCAAAACAAACAAAAAAATACTGGAGGCAAAAAAAAAATCAGGATTTTCTGAGGCTTGTGGGAACATCAGAGCTCAGGGAATTCTCAGTTTCTGTGAGGAAAGGGGACAGTGAGGTGATTAGAGGAGCACAGCAGGTCCCCACACACAGAGCAGGCTGAGCACACCTTGCTCCTCTCAAAACTCAGGCTGAGCTTCTCTAAAAAACTCACCCAGCAACAAAATTCTCCCTCTGAGCCCCCTCTTTATCTGTAAAGAGGAGAATGTTTTGTCTCTCCAGCACATCTGGAGACAAACAGGGCACAGCTCTGCTCCTCTGGTTTTATTTTTTATTTTTGCCAGACAGAGTGGGAGGCAAAGGTGCAGCTTGGGCCATGGTGTGGGAAGGATGGAGGGGAGCAGGAGGAAAATCCTCATTCCATTTCCATTTCCACAACCCAACCTCAAAGCCCTGATGGATCACGAGGGTTTCTCTGCAGAGCACAAAGAGCAGGAAGATGCAAACTGGGGCAGGGATTGAGAGGCAGAAGTGAAGCCTCTCCTGTTTATCCTGCCCAGATTTACACCTGCTCCTCAAATAAAGAGATTTTTTGGCCCCCTGTGCTGAGGAGGGAAGGTGCAGCCTCATTTCCAGGTTAATAAATGACCCCACAGCAGGGGATGGGTGAATTTGGGAAGGAAAAGCTCCTGGGGTTCTTCTGATCTGTGGAAAAAATTCTATAATTGTCTCATTTAATTGTCTATATATTAGGATGGGAGCTAAGAGGGAAAGGCCCAGCGCTGCCCAGTGCTACTGTGCAGATTATTTATTTCTTTATTCCAGCTTTATTTGGGAATCCTGGGGCTGATGAGGACCAGGAAAACCCACAGGGACACAGGAAAGGAGCTCTTGGTCCTGCTGTGCAGATTTATTGATTTATTTGTTTGTTTGTTTGTTTGTTTTGTTTATTTATTCATTTATTCCAGTTTTATTTAGGAATCCTGGGGCTGGTGGGGACCAGGAAAAACCTGCAGGGATGGGAGAGGAGCTGTCAGTCCTACTGTGCAGATTTATTTATTTATTTATTTGTTTGTTTATTTATTTATTTATTCCAGGTTAATTCGGGAATCCTGGGGCTGATGGGAAAAACCCTGGCTGGGAGAGGAGCTCCCAAGTCCTGCTGTGCCTCGGAGCCCCCAGCTGTGGGAGGCATGGAATGACATTCCTGCTGCTCATCCCTCACCTGCTGCCCCTCAGGGCACCCCTGGGTGCCTGCACAGCGCCCTGAGCCGTGGGGCATGGTGCAGAATTTAAATAAAACCCTCAATATTATCTATACAAAGCATCAGTTACCCCCATCAGGCACCAAAACACCCCCAGGGTGTTCCAAACCCCACAGACCCACAGCTGAATGTCACCTGGATGTCACCTGGATGTCACCTGGATGTCAGAGCAAAGAATGTCCCCCCAAGGGACAGACTGTCCTGCCTCCTCAGCATCCCCAGCAAGCAGTGCCTCGCTAAAACTTAATCACTCTTATCAGGGAAATGGATCAAAACTTGGGTAATGGCTCTCCTCAGACTCAGGGGTGAGATATTTTTTACAGAACTGATTTGGAAGTGCTCCTAATGATACAATTAAGGGATCAAGAACAAGTTAAGCTGGGCTTAAATGGCTCTGAAGCACCAAAATAATTCTGCACTGCGGCATCCTCGGGAGGTTCTGGCACACAGGGTTTTAAACCAGGGCTGAAATTCCCTCAGCCAGGGATTTTGCACCCTGTCAGGATCTCCACAAGTCACTGCCACCGTGATTTTAGTGGCTACAAAGCTTTCACCTTCGTTGGCAGGCCCCACAAATCCACCAGCGGCAGCGTGGCAAATTAAAGCCTGATATTAGTGAGCTTTGCTTTCCTTAATCCCTCTGAAAGATCCTTTAAAAGGAACTCAGGCATGAAAGTCTTGACCTCAGGAATGAAAGTCTTGGTTTAAACCAAGCCTGGAATTTTTCAGCCCGCACCAAGAAGGGCAAGAGTTAAATCATCCCATAGAGATAAAAGGTTTTGTGTGGGGAACTTGGTAAAATTGTTCAGGAAAGATGAAAAATATCGGCTGCCTTCATTTGTGGGGCGCTGGAATTTAAGAAAACTGGAATTAAACTTCAAAATTTGAGGCATCCCAAATTCCTCTGCTCCTTCCCAAAGCTCCTCCCTCCGAGAGCAGCTGAAGACACAGCATTTGGAGAGCAGAGTGATTTAGAAATTGCCCCCATTTTTTATCTCTCTGATTCCTGAGCATAAGTCACAGCCTGATTGAGGAGCGGATCAGATCTCAAATTATTTGTATTTTTTCCCCTGATTGAGGGTACATTTGTGGTGAAAGGAGCGCTGTGTGTTTTATTTACAATGCCATGCCTGGCTCTGAGATTGCCCAAACCCAGAGATAAATTCCTGCTTTGTTCTCCTCACAGCATTTTCCTGCCTCTTTAGTGGGAGCTTTATGACTTTTTTTTTTTTTTGGTGCAATATGAATTCGCCAGCCTGTATATATGTATTCTTTTAATAATAAATACAATGTTTACAAGAATAAAACCTCCATCCCAGACAGAATTATGAGCCTGCACAGGGATGGCAGAGCCAGAGGCTCCCAGCTCTTCCCAGGGGTGAGAACCAGCAGCCCCAGAAATCAAATCTGCCCTTGGAGCTCACCTGGGAGCAGATTTTGTTCTTAAAACACCACCCAGGAGGAGAAGGGGGGCACAGCCAGGTCTCAAACACCAGGCTGGATGCATTAAAGCTTTCCTTGAGCTCTGACCTAAGAGGTTTTTCCCCAGGTTTGATGCCAGATAAGTTCCAGATGAGAGCAGGTTTTATCCCAGGTCTGGTGCCAGATAAAATTCAGGTGAGAGCAGGATTTTTTCCCAGTTTTGGTGCCAGATAAAATTCAGGTGAGAGCAGGTTTTTTAACCCTGTTTTGGTACCAGATAAAATTCCAGATGAGAGCAGGTTTTTTAACCCTGTTTTGGTGGCAGATAAGTTCCAGGTGAGAGCAGGATTTTTTTCCCAGTTTTGGTGCCAGATAAATTCCAGATGAGAGCAGGTTTTATCCCAATTTTGGCACCAGATAAAACTGCAGTGTTCCTGGGGGACAGAGGGACAGGTCCCTGCCAGGTGCAGAGCTCAGGGGTGAACCCAGCCCAGCCCCCAGAGCAGACAGGACTGTCACTGCTGTCACACCGAGGGATTTCCAGCTCATCCAGCCCAGAGCATTTCCATCCAGCCAGGAATTACCAGGCTGGGCAGACCTGAGCTCTCCTGAGTCACCATGGATCCCTCCAGATCCCTCACTGTGCAGTTCTACAGATCAAAAACCCCCAAAGCTTCTCCTCCCTGCCATGTGGTTTGTGATTATTCAGCTGGGGGTCACGTTAAACCCAGTTAATCCTCAGGGCATTTTGCCATCAGCAACTCAGCACAGGGGAGGGAAGCAAAATTATTCCTTTTCTCTGTCCCTGGTCCTCCCAGAAATATCACAGCACTGAAGGGGATCAATGAGAATGTGCTGCTGCACTTCCTTAATGCTTTATTACAGGCACCAGGGTCCTGCTAAACAGCATAATAAAATATCAATAAACAGACTCTTCGCTGTAAAGGCTCCTTCTGCTGCTGCAGTTTCTGCAGCTCGAGCAGGATTTAGAAATTTCTGCAGCTGGGGATGTCTCAGGGCTGCTCTGAAAGGATGGATGGATGGATGGATGGATGGATGGATGGATGGATGGATGGATGGATGGATGGATGGATGGATGGACTCACAGGGCTGTGGGGTTTGAGGGGCTGCAAGAGGAAAGGGAAAAGATCACATCACCAGAGGAATGCTGATGCCCATGGGAATTGTTCTGGTTTCAGCCTCCAGCAGAAAGAGAAATCCCAAAATGTTCATTTGAGAGCAAGACATTCTCCTCACTCAACAGCAATCCCAGAGAAAAGGAAACAGAGCAGCACTTGGTTCCAGATTTGAAACTCAGATTTTGGGGACTGTAGGGACGAAGGGAAGGGTGGTGAATACATGTGCAGGAGTAGGGAAAAAATATAAAAGGGTCAAAATGAATCATTGTGATCAAGCCCAGGTAAAAGTGGGTTTTGATGATTGATGAAAAACACCAGGATTTTCATTATGGTAAAAAAGAAAGGCCTTGACCTTCCCCCAGAGCAGGAAATCCTCTCTCCATCCTGCTCCAGTTTTGATATCATCTTTTCTTTAGTGCCTCTGCCGAGAATACCTGAGCAAAGCCGCTCTGCTGGGGGATGCTGCAGGTACAGCACAAAGCTCCTTTTTCACGAGCAGCCTTTGGCTCAGCCAGGGCTCCGTGCAGCCAGGCTGTGCCTGAAAAATCCCTGCTGACCACGCTCTGTCCTCCAGCCTCCCCTGGGGCCTTGGCAGAGCACCTGATGAAGATGTCTGTCTGACACGGAGCTATTATGCTGTTTACAAGAGATCTGTCACAGACAAGTGCCTGCTGTACAGGAGCCATTTCCTCCCCAGGCAGGGAGCAGAGGATGTCCCAAATTAGCTCCTGAGGATGGAGCAATTCCAACACCCCCAGCCACAGCCCCGTAGAGAGTTTGGCTTGTGACCTGTAAATTGTCTCTCGTTTCTGCTCCCCTTTCTTTGCTTGGCTCCCGTGCCTTGTAGTTTATCCAATAATTCAGCTGGAGAAAGGGCGAAATTCGGAGGGGAGGGGCAGGGGATGGCGAGGCTGAGAAATACCTGCTGGGAATGCTTTGGAAATCCCCCAGAAGCTGGAATAGATCATTATGGAGGGGCTGTTAGCATGGAAGGAGCAGACAGGGGCCTGATGGAGTGGCTGCAGTGCCAGCTCACAGCTCTGTGGGCAGAACTTTGGATGCCCAGATTCCCACGGAATGCCTTCCCTGATCCCTTCCCTGATCCCTTCCCTGATCCCTTCATTGCAGGGCAGCAGGAATTTGGGTTTTCCCTGGGGTGTCTCAGTCAGAGTGCTGTGCCCAGAAGGGGCTGGGGGAGGCACGGAGTGGCGAAGGGTTAATTTCTCTCATCATCAATTCAGCCTCCTGTAAATTCAATTCCGCGATGCTGCGCCTGTGACGTGAGTAAATCACAGCCATGAAGCAGGGCAGGGAGGCAGGAGCAGCGTGTGGGGGGAATGCCAATGCCTGGGGAGGCAGGGCCATGGCTCACCCAGCGCTGCTCCCCTCAGCAGGACAGACAGCCCCGGCTGCCCCCGGACCCACCTGCTCACCCAAGGAGGTGGGCTCGGCTGGATGGGGTCAGTGCAGGACACCAGCAGGTCTCTCCCTCTTTCTCTCCATAAAAGCTGATCTTCCCCTTGTTTTCCTGACTGGATTCTCCCCAGAAGAAGAGCCCTGGGCACCTGCTGTGCCTGGGTGTGGAGCTGTACAAACGCTGGTGGCTTCTCCCTGTTCCCAAAGGGGCACGTCCTGACATTCCCACTGCAGGGGCTCCTGCTCGTTCCAAAATCCCTCCAGAACCCTCCAGGTGGGAAAGGACTGCAGATCCACTGAGGGCTGACATGTGAAATCCCCACAGGCAGCAGGAGCTCTGCCTCCCTCCTCTAACTGAACCCTCCCTGCTCCATTCCCAGGGCTGAGCTCCCCCTGCCCTGCCCTGCCCGCACCATTGCTCCTCCAAAAGCAGATCCCAGCCAGCTTCCCCACCCAGGTCACCTTCTCCAGGGCCACCTCCCCGTGCCCAGGGCGCTGCCTGGCCCCCACATGTGTGGCTCTTGGCAGCACAACGTGACTCTGACCTGAGCTCACCTCCCTCTGCTGAGCCGAGGCTGAGCCAGCAGCGCCTTCTGACAGCCCCGAGGGGAGCCCGCCAGCAGGGACAGCCTGCCCTGCCCTCTGTGCCCACTGCACCCCTCTCTGGGTGCCCCCTTTGGGGTGTGACCCCTGTGTGTGCCTGTCCTGGTCCTCTGTCCCCTCCCAGGGTGGCTTTGAGGTCCCCGGCGCTGTCACTGCGCCTCGGCCCTGCTGGAAGTGAAGCTGATGCTGTGTGACATCGCACTCCCAGCACATCACACACCCCAGACAGCACCAGCTGAGGCTGCTCCCTGCTTCCCAGCCCGGAAACTTCCAGCACCAGACACCTTTGTCTCCCTGCAAAGAGCTTTTCCAGCGGTGGAGGGGTGCAGTGAGGCAGCTGAAATCAGCCTGTCACAGCCTGCTCTTTCCCCCTGGAGCGGGGTGACTAACACAGCTGCAGACTGGGTCACAGGCTGATCCCTGCTCTGATCCAACCAAACCAGGAGTGGCAATGTTAGAGGAGGTTCAGGACTGCCAGCAGCACACAGTCTCCACTGCTTCCCCCTTGGCTGTGCGTGGCAAAAGCCATCAATAAGGTCTGGGTAAAAGATTCTGCCCTCCCCTCCTGCTTCCGCAGAAAAACTCATTTCAGCCCTGCAGGCTTCCTTCAGCTGTCTCCATCCCTCCTGTGTGCACAGAAACACAGAGCCACAGCCAGGCAGGGCCCCTTTCTATTTGCAGCCACTCACTGATGAAATGCACCTCACCCAGAAACAAGGAGCAGCTCCCAAAACAGCCCTGCACCTCCAAAGCGGGCTCCCCGTCTGATTGACAGCTTGGGAAAGTTCCTAATGATGTCCCCTGGACACTTTGAGGCGACCCACCCCAGAGCAGGATGTGATGGCTCAGCGGCTGGATGGCCTCGTTTGTTCTGATTTATATTGCAGAGCCAGCTCCAGCCTCATCAGCCTGGCCTGACCTAGATTTCCCTCTTGCATAGGTCAATAAAAACACAGCAAATAGAGCTAATCAGACACTGAGGATGCACAGTTAATCCAAGCTGGCCTGAACTTAACAGGAACGCTGCAAACTCTGCTGTCAGAGAAAGGAGAGGATAAATCTTTCCCTAAACAGTCAAAGGGAATTGTAAAAAGAACACGCTGTTTTCAGGACAGATAATTCATGAGGGCTGTGCTGTTTCTCCCTCTCGGTCTGGCTGCCTCTGGTGGATGCAGCACGAGCCTCCTTCCCCTGCAAGCAGCGAGCGTCGCTCCCTTCTCCACGCCGAGTTTATAAGCAATCACCAAAAGGGCATGAAGTCAGACAAAAAGCAAATGAAAAAAATGTCTGCAGCTGGCTCTGGAGTGTCCAAATAAACCCTGGGTAAATGCCAGGCTGCCTTAGTCGCTGCAGGGAGCAGGACGAGCTTCTTCCAGCCGTGCAGGGAGCGGGGCTGCAGCCACATCCGTGGGCTGGACGTGCCATGGCCCTGTGCCACGGCCATGGGCAGTGCCCAGGGACACCCAGGGCCTCCCAGGACCCACATGTGTCCCCCACTGTCACCCAGTTGGGGCCCAGTGCTGAGTTTTGGCACAAGCAGTGACTCAGGTGGTGTGTCCGGGCTCTGTGGTGACACGCGGCTGCCAGGGTGACACGGAGCTGGAAGTGTCACCCAGTGACAGCCGCCCCTCCTCACACAGCCCCGTCACCACACGTGCCACCCACACTGGGGGGTGTGCAGGGAACCAGCAGGGACCCCTGGCTGGGCTTGGACCTTGTGTCCCTCTGTGATCCCACTGGGAATGTCCTGTGAGGGTGGCTGTCCCTGGGGTGTCACAGTCCGGCATCCTCACAGCCGGGCTGTGCTCTCCTCCTGTGGAAATAACAGAGGGGCATTATACAGGCCATGCAGATCATGGCAATAACAGGGATGTGCTATCCAGGCCATGCAGATCATGGGAATAGCAGACATGTGATACCCAGGACACACAGACCATGGCAATGACAGGGATGTGCTATCCAAGCCCCACAGACCATGGCAATGACAGGGATGTGCTATCCAGGTTGTACAGACCATGGCAATAACAGGGATGTGCTATCCAGGCCATGCAGACCATGGGAATAACAGGGATGTGCTATCCAGGCTGTACAGACCATGGCAATAACAGGGATGTGCTATCCCAGCTGTACAGACCATGGCAATAACAGGGATGTGCTATCCAGGCTGTACAGACCATGGCAATAACAGGGATGTGTTATCCAGGCTGTACAGACCATGGCAATAACAGGGATGTGCTATCCAGGCTGTACAGACCATGGCAATGACAGGGATGTGTTATCCAGGCTGTACAGACCATGGCAATAACAGGGATGTGCTATCCAAGCCCTACAGACCATGGCAATGACAGGGATGTGGTACCCAGGCCACACAGACCATGGCAATAACAGGGATGTGCTATCCAGGCTGTACAGACCATGGCAATAACAGGGATGTGCTATCCAGGCCATACAATACAAATAAAATGCACCCAGCACACCCCTGTACAATAACACACAGTCTACAACCTCCTGAAAGGTTCTCCCTGAACATTTCCAGCACCTTTCACTCCCCAAAGCATCCAGAATGTTCTACTAACCACACAGCACACCTGCCAAGGTGCTCCAGCCTTTTCCCTCTGGGGTTTAAGTGCCAGTCTTTGCTCTTATCCCTCTTTCCTCCTGGCTCTTTTTCATGCCTGGAGTGAAGGAGCTCAGGCTTGAGTGATAATTTAACAAGGGCATCTTCTCATCAATGTGCTGATGTCACCTCTGCCTGCTGATGTCACCTCTGCCTGCTGACGATCACCACTGACAGAGGAACCTGGCAGAGTTCAGGGTTGGGCTGAGGTCAAGCATGCATTTCCCCGGGAAAATTAATATTTGCTTTCTGCTTGCAGAGCGGGCAGGAGCTGGCGCCTTTGCCAGGGATGTTCCTTCCCAGGGAGAGCCCAGCCTCCTTCCTGCAGCCACCACTGCTGTCCCCAGCCAGGCACTGCAGCTGCAGCGCTGCAGGCACGGGGAAGCAGCCTCGGAAGGGCAGGCAACGGGGCCAAGGTCACCCCGAGCACGCTGGCACTCCAGGGGCAGCAGGCAGGGGCACTCCCAGGAGAACCAAAGCTGGCACGGACACAGCAGCAGTGATGAGGTCTCCACTTGTGGACAGAGCCGTGATGCTCAGACTGACCTCAAACCACCCTGGGAGGGAGCACTGATCTCCCTGCAGGCACTGAGCAGCTGGAAAAGGAAACTCATGGGGGAGAAACGGGGGAAGAGCTGGGCTGGGCTGGGCTGGGCTGGGCTGGGCTGGGCTGGGCTGGGCTGGCCCACGAGGGACTGTGGGACAGCGTGGCTGGATCTGAGTCACTCACAGGGGACCAGAGAGCACAGAGGGCTCAGCTGCACATGCCCTGAGCCTGGAGCCGCGGGGACAGAGCCATTCCCTGTGGGGACAGCCCGTACCTGCCACCAGACCTGCAGGGAGGAGCAGCAGCTCTGCCTGCCCTCAGGAGATGCTCCCGAGTTCGAGCAGGGGGAAAAGGCAGCTGCCAAAACTCCTCCCGGGCAGGGAGCCCTGAGAGAAGGCTGGGATGGCTGTGCTGCACTGCATCCATGTCCTGCTGTGCCAAGGCAGGGGGAAGGAGCAGGGATGGACGCGCAGAAATGAACTCGTGTGGCTGTAGGAGCTCCCACCCCTCTCCGTGCGGCACGTGAGGGAATTTCCATGTGGGATCCAGGGAAACTGCAGCTCTGAGAGCTGGCCCGCCGCTTCTTTGGGAAGAGCTGGGCACTCGCAGAGTCCCAGGGAGGGAGAGGTGCTATCCCAGCTGCGTGCAGGGACACGGCTTTTTCTCCAAAGAGCTGTTTATTCTAAAGATCACAGGGCATAATCTCAGCTTGGTAAGGCGAGGTTTATCAGCAAGGCTGTGCTCCTCAGGCAGCTGACGCACAAGCGAGTGGGATATGCCCGTGCAGAAAAGCTACAATGGAGCAGTGCTTAAGGTCACCGAGATACCTGGAGTTTATTTTTCCCCATGAGAAAGCAGAGCAGGGCCAGGCACGGCTCCCGGAGCCGAGTGACAGCGCCAGGCAGTTCCAGCACCCACCAGAGACCTGCCCTGCTCTCCTGGCCCGGGGGAGCCCTGCTCGGGGTGGGCTCCAGCAAGGAATCCGCGTTCCCAGAGCCAGCTCCTCCCGCTGCCTGCTGGCCCTCCCCATCCCCGCGTCTCGGGCGCCGGAGCATGAGCGTGATGTGATGTGACACCTTCCCCCACACTTTGTTATAAATATCGTGTTTCACTGTAACCGCGTCTGACACCCCCTTGGAGGCATTTGCTCATGCTCGCAGCCGGGGTGCGGGCACGTGTGGAGCGGCCCCGGGGAGCGGCGGGGATGCGCTGCCCACCACCCATCCCCTGCCACCCATCCCCTGCCCATGCCCACCATCCACCCATCCATCCATCCATCCATCCATCCATCCATCCATCCATCCATCCATCATCCATCCATCCATCCCCGTGCCCACCATCCATCCCCGTGCCCACCATCCATCCCCGTGCCCACCATCCATCCCTGTGCCCACCATCCATCCCTGTGCCCACTATCCATCCCCTCCCCGTGCCCACCATCCATTCATCCATCTCTGTGCCCATCATCCATCCCCTCCCCGTGCTCACATCCCCTCCCTGTGGCCACCATCCCTCGCCTCCCCATGCCGACCATGTCCTGCCCGTGCCCACCATTCATCCCCTCCCCGTGCTAACAATCCATCCATCCCCTCCCTGTGCCCACCATCCATCCATCCATCCATCCATCCATCCATCCATCCATCCATCCATCCATCCATCCATCCATCATCCATCCCTCCCCTCCCCGTGCCCCATCGCTGCCGTGCCCGGCCCAGCCTGGCTCCCGGTGCCGGTACCGGGGCGGTGCAGGGCGAGCCCGCAGTGACCCCGCCGGGCTGTCCCAGACCCTGCTGGAGGGCGGATTTCTCCCTTTGCTCGCTCCGGAGCAGAGGATGGAGCTCAGAGGTGCTCAGCCCTCGGGCCGATGCTGATTTCGGTGCTGCCCCGTGCCCGCGGGCCCTGGGCAGCCCGGCAGGGCTGTAGTTATAGGAAATGCCACTAGATGTCTGTCAGGGTCCTGCCATCGCCTGCTGGGGACAGCCCGCCAGGGGGACAGGGACGGGGTACGAGCCGTGCCCGTGTCGGTATCAGCGTCCCAGACAGGATTCCTGGGAGTTTTTGGTGGGAAAAACCTCGGTTTGCCGTTTCACAGACTCTCGGAATGGGTTGGAAGGCAGCTTAAAGATCATCGTGTTCCACCCCCTGCCATGGGCAGGGACGCCTTCCACTGTCCCAGGTTGCTCCAAGCTCTGTCCAGCCTGGATTTGAACCCCTCCGGGGCATCCCGAATTTCTTTGGGCATTCATTTCCTTCCTTCCATCCAAGCACAAACCTGTTCATTCTCTGTCAGGGCTCTCTTCCCTGCAAGGCACAGCAATCCCACTGGGATCCCGCGGCTCTGCTGCTGGAATTGCCTTCGGCTCTGGGAGCAGAGGCCAAGCCTTGGATGTGCTGCCCAAAAACCATCGCTGAGGCTCCTTCCAGCCAAAGGGCAGCTACAGCTTTATGGCTGCACCCCTTGGGTGTCTCTGCAGCAGATGCAGGGAAATTACCAGCACTGCTGCGAGGCAATTACTGCTCGAGCTGCTTGAGAAATGCCAGCTCTTTTTTCAGAGGAAATTTGCGATGGAAATCATCTCTTTTTGTGTTTTGGGGAATTTGAGCTTCTTTGGCGCTCAAAAGAAAAGGATGGCAAACGTGCTTTTCTTAATACTGTTGATGTAAAAACACGTTAAGGAAGCGCAAGGATAAAAAGAGGAAACTGTATTTTTGAGCATAAAGGAGAGTATTTTACATATTTTACTATTTTTTATCTACAAAAAAGAAAAATTCTATTAGAAAGGTATTTGCCTTGCTCTGTAATAGAGGTTGAATAAAATCCTACCCAATAAAATCCTACCCAGTTTTAGGTCCAGGTCTCTCCTGCAGAGGTCAGGATAGCACAGGAGCCTCTGCATTCAGGGCTGTCCCTCCCCATGGCTGCACAGCCCGGCTCCAGACCGAAGGAATTGTGACAGTAATGGAGCAGAAAAGCAAATTTCTTTCCCTTTTGCTTCACAGCTGACGGCCCAGTATGGGACCAAAGAGGAAACCCTGCTAAAACCTCCCGGAGAGGAGCTGGCTGAGTGCTGGCAGGGAGAAAAAAGGCAAAAGGCAGTTAAAAAGTAATGGAGAGGACAGAAGGGAGAGACAGGGAGAGATTCTTGGCTCCCAAGAACCGGGGATGTAAGGAGCACAAAGCATCTGGAAAGGCTCAGAAGTTGTGTCTGAAAAGCTCCCCTGGCTGATGTGTCAAGGAGCTTCCAATCGCCTTTCAAAAGCTCCCCTTCCCTCCTCCGCCTTTGTAATGGGTGGCTGTTCCTAATTATCTGTAAATGTTAAATGTTCTCTAATTCAATCAGAACAACTTGTTCACAGATGGCAAACCCTTCATCTGCTCGGCTCGGCGGAGTCTCTGCCTCGAGAGCCATTGATGTCTCTTCCTTCCCGGAGGGGCTGGAGACGGCGGGAGAGGGGAGGAGAGTCGGGGTACAGGGGGAACCCCGGGTCTGTCCCTGCTCCTGCCGGTGTCACACCGCCCGCGCCCCTGCGGGACCCGTCCTGCCCCCGGGCAGGCACTGCGGCCACCAGGGAAGGCTGGGGGCGAGGGGCGAGGGTGAGGATGAGGATGAGGGGTGAGGATGAGGATGAAGATGAGGGGTGAGGATGAGGATGAGGGGTGAGGGGTGAGGGTGAGGATGAGGGGTGAGGATGAAGGTGAGGGGTGAGGGGTGAGGGGTGAGGATGAAGATGAGGGGTGAGGGGTGAGGATGAAGATGAGGGGTGAGGGGTGAGGGGGAGGATGAGGATGAAGATGAGGGGTGAGGATGAAGATGAGGGGTGAGGGGTGAGGGGGAGGATGAGGATGAAGATGAGGGGTGAGGGGTGAGGATGAAGATGAGGGGTGAGGGGTGAGGGGGAGGATGAGGATGAAGATGAGGGGTGAGGGGTGAGGGTGAGGATGAGGATGAAGATAAGGGGTGAGGGGTGAGGATGAGGATAAAGATGAGGATGAGGATGAGGATGAGGATGAGGATGAGGGGTAAGGGGTGAGGGGTAAGGATGAGGATGAGTGATGGAGGGGTGATGATGAGGATGAGGAGTGAGGGATTAGGATGAGGATGAGGGGTGAGGAGTGAGGGGTGAGGATGAGGAAGAAGGATGAGGATGAGGGACGAGAGATTCAGGGTTCAAGATTCAGGGTTCAGGATGAGGGATGAGGGGTAAGGGGTGAGGATGAGGATGATGATTCAGGATACATGATGAGGGGTGAGGGGTGAGAGATGAGGAATGAGGGATGAGGATGAGGGATTCAGGGTGAGGGATTCAGGGTGAAGGATGAGAGATTCAGGATTCAGGGTTTGGGATTCAGGATTCAGGATTTGGGGTGAGGGATTCGGGATTCAGATGAGGGATGAGGGATTCCTCCTCTCCCCGCTGCCGTGCTGCTCCTGGTCTCGCTCCCAGCCTGCCACAGGTGCCCTGTGTGTTATCCTGGATCCCGAGGCACTTGTGTCACAGGCTGGCACTTCCCCTCCCTGCCTGCCCGCTGCTGTCACCTCCCTGCCAGCTCCTGTCACAGCCGTGCCCCGCTGACGCTGATCCCGTCGGACTCCACGTTCCTCCTCTCGTTTTCTGACAGTGAGTGGCACATGCCAGCACTCTGTCCCTTCTCATCCCCTGCTCCTGGCACTCCTGGCACGTCTGTCCCCCTCAGCCACAGTGCCTGTCCCCTTGCTGCTGCCCAGCTGTGATGGTTAGGGCAGCAAAGCCCTGCCCAACACCCAGGAACAGCTGTGACAGGGATCCTAAACCAAGTGACAGGGATCCTAAACCTGGTGACAGGGATCCTAAACCAAGTGTCCCCACTCATGAAACTAAAATCTGTGACTGTCCCCGCTCCTGACACTAAAATCTGTGACTGTCCCCGCTCCTGACACTAAAATCTGTGATTTATGCCAGGGGCACGGGGACAAAGGAGGGGGCAGCCAGGTTTTCTCCTCAGACCCAAGGGACACTCCTTGCTGCTGATTCCCAATGATTTATTGAAGCATCTACTCTTCCTCCCAGACCCAGAAAAGGGTCTCTCCTTTGATCAACCAGTGACTCACCATCTGCAGCCGAGGTGATTTACGACAAGCAGGAGCTATTTCTGCTCGTGGAAGGAGAGAAAAATAGGCCTCCTCCTCATCAGGGAAGGTGGGAAGGAGGGAAAACAATCCACCCCCGGGATGGGAGGCTGCCTGGGCTGGGCTGGGCTGCTCCCCATGGCAAAGGTGCTGTGGAAGGGAGGCGAGGGGGAGGCTCTGACGTCTCCCGCAGATGGCTCCGGGCCAGGATGGGAATAGAGCAGCTCTGAGGTGCTCTGTTGGATGCAGGGTTTGGAGAGGGCTCTGTCAGCCGTGGGGTGCAGGGCCAGCATCGAATCCTGAGCATCACTCCAGGCCTGAACCTGCTCTTTTCCATGCCTATCTCTCCCTCCCTCCCCAATCACTTCCAGATTAGCATTTCCTGGAAGAGTTTTTCCTTTGAAGATACAAAATTGAAATCTTTAAAGACCCTTACACTTTTTCCATGGCAGCCCTAAAAGCTGGAGCATCACCTCCACCGACTCCCTGACTCAAATTTCCTTCTTTTTATTTATTTATTTATTTATTTAGCTAAAAGACCACCCCCTTCCCAGGGAAGGAAGATGTCTGGTTGCTCAGGATGTCGGCAGATTCACAGCTAACATTCAGCCACTGTGTAGAGCCACTGCTCCACCTCCTCCAACAAGAAAAGTCATTAAAGTGTGTGTTATATTGGCTGGAAAAATCCTTGGGAAGGAGCTCCACGCAGAGCCCCAGTGGGCAGAGTGCTCGGCTGCTCCGGAGCGGTGATTAGGGAGAGTTTGTTAATGAAGCAGATTTTAGTGACTGAAGGCAAGTGGAGAGAGAGGAGAGGGAGCAGAGTGCTCAGGAAATGCTCTCCTGTGGGCCTGCTGCAGCTGAGCTTCAGTGGCCATAAATCAGCCCAGTTCTGCCAGCTTTGATCAGCTGAGGATGTGACCCGGGGGATTTGGGAACCCCCGAGGCCACAGCACCATCCCACCCTCCTGAAACTGCTCAGCTCTGCCTGCTGCAGATCCCAAAGGTGTCCAAAGCTGCTTCAGAGCCAGAAAGGTTTCACTGGCTTTTCCAAGCTTGCCTTTTTTCCTGCAATCCCTTTAAGTGAGGGGGATCCCCCGAGGCAGAGCAGAGGGACCCTGAGGGGAGCCCAGGCAGCGCTGCTGTTCTGATCTCACTGTCCTGATCTCACTGGGATGGAGCTCAGCTTCACCCACTGATGGAACACGACCAGCTCACCCTGTCTGGGCTCTGCTCCCAGCTCCCTGGGCCGTGCTTTGCCCTGGGGGAGAGATGGAAGCCTGGATCAGGGCTCTTAACAAACCCAACACCGTTTATTGCTGGTGTTTATAGGAGGATTGCACCCTAAACTCACCAAAAATATCGATTTTGTTCGCTGTTCCCTCTTGTAACCTGTCATCCCTGCCCCACCTCATTCCTTTCCCGCTGGGCAATGTGTTGGCACAGCCACACAGGGAATCCCCATTTCCTGCAGCAGATCCCCAAATTTCCAGGTATGATTTCCTCCCCTTTTTCCCCCTCAGTGATGGGCAACAGGAAAGAGACTTCAGGGGAGTTTGTTAGCCCAAAAGCAAGGCCAGGAGAGGCCCTTCCCCCAGGATCATTCCCATCAGGTGATGAGAAACATTCCAAACCCTTCAGGGCACTTCCCAGGGGACCCCCAGAGCTCAGCTCTCCAGCCTTTATCTCCTGCCTTATCCCTATCTAATCTCCCTGCCCCTGCTGAATCAGCTGTGACAGGAGGAAATTAGATGTGTTGGGAGCAGGGCTGGGTGGTTTGGGAGTGATCTCTCCTTCAGAGAGGGGGAAATTGGGACATTCAAAGTTTCTGGGGTGAGGAGACCCCGGGAGCCAGGCAGAAAACAGAGATTGCAATCAGATCTCGAGTGGGCTTTCCACATGTCCTTCAGGCACCACCAAAATCCCCGCAGTGAGCAGGGAAAATGAGGTGTTTTCCCATCAGTCTCTGCCCAGCCAGCCCTGCTCATCCCAGGATAAAGCCCATTTAGCCAAACCCCTTCCCATCCAGCCCTTCATCACCAGGGATCGATATCCCATATTGACTAAGCAGGGCCCAGCCATTAACGAGTTCATTTTCCATCACTTAGATGCAGATGGATTCCCTCAGGAGCCCCAGGGTCACCAAAGTTTCATTAACAGAGGCTGTAAAAGTATTTAAATACATTTAGAAGAATCACTTGACAAATGGAGTGAGCCCACAGCCCTGCTCCTCTCAGGTTATCTTGAAAGAGAAAAGAGACTTTTGCTGCCCACAGAAGGACAAAAAGCCCTTAACAGCTTGTCCCTGCCATTATCCATCTCCAACACTTCACCTCCACAGAGGTCCAATTTCCCCATAATGCTCCAGATGGAAACCAGTTACTCATTTATCCCAGCTCTGGGTTAAATGACTGAAAGGGTTTTTGGCCTCCAAACTTCCCATGTTTGGTGGCAAACTGAGGCAGGAGGTGATGAAGGCTCAGCCTCAACTCTGGAGAGGTAGAATAGGTACCACAGACAGGCATTGGGAGATCTGAATTCTTGTCCCAGTTGTTTGTATCAGGGTAAAATAAAATGTGACCAGACCCAACCTGGCCTTGAACACAGAAAATTCCATGAGAAAAAAGGTGTCAAAAATACAGGCTGAACACAGGGGTCTCTTCCCGCTGCTAAACGTTTTCTCCTTGCCACAAATCTGTAGAAAACATTGAATTTTATACCACCAAACTTTGTGTAAGTGCTGGCTTAGCTGTTCCCCCATGAGAACAGGATTTGGAACCCAAAAACGTCACCAAATCCCACCAAAACCCCACGGAAATGCAGCCCTGCAGACAGTTTCCACTGTGAGCTCATTTTGTGTCAGAGAGCTGGAGCCACACACTTGAAACATTTACAAACAGAAATTTAATGTGACATTTTTTGTCCCCGCTCGGGAGGAGATGACTCATTAAGTCACTTTACAGCTCTTAGTGGGTGCCCAGGGTGGCAGGGGCTCATGGCACATGGAAACAGAGTCACACTGAGGAGGGAGGGCAAATAAATCTGTCTCCCCAAACCCAAAGCCTGCATGGATCCTTTTTCCACATGGGAGGGCTCTAAATTACCATTGATCCACTGATTTGTTTTTTCCCCCAGTATTTTTTTTTCCCATCACAAATAAACCCAAACTGCAAAGAGGAGGTAGGGGCAGAGGCAGTTTCTTTGGCTGGTGGAAATTTGGCGCCATGAGGACTCAAATTTCAATTTGAGCAGCCCTTCCACGTGTCCTTCAGGCACCACCAGAATCCCTGCAGCCAGCAGGGAAAAGGAGGTGTTTTCCCAGCTATCCTCCATCAATCCCTGCCCACCCAGCCCTGCTCATCCCAGGGTGAAGCCCGTTTAGCCAGGCCAGCAGGTCTCCCAGGCAGGTGGGCAAAGCCACTCAGAGCCTCTGGAAAGGGCTCATGATTTTTTCCCAGGTGACTCCTCCCTCCAGCACCTGCAGAGGAAAGCAGAAACTCATGGATGGAGCATGAGGCAGGAGGAGGGAAGTGGCCATGAGGAGAGGTTTGTTCCCCAGGACAGGGCAGTCACCCCAAACCACTGCCCCCTGTGCAGTCCCTGCAGGCTGGCAGGAACATTCCCCTTGGAGTGCCTCCAAATTCCCATTGCTAACTCCTCAGACTGCAGCAAAACCCCTCTGAATAGACATCAGGCAGGCCCAGTTGGCATCCACAAAGCAGGCTGGGAGGGGGATTACTCTGCATTGTTCAGATAAAACCCCTTCCCTTCCTGGGGTGGAGCGGGAACGTGCACAGGAAACCCCCAGAGCCTCCCCACAGGAGATCCACGGGTGCAGACAAGGTGAACTCAGCCTTTAGCAGTCTGTTTATCAAGTGTGAAAGCTGCCAGCCTCAGGGATGATAAATCAGCATTTCTGGGATGTGCTGATTCCCACCTGGACTGGTGGATGGGGGCAGAGGGTCCTGCTTTTCTTGGGACAGCCAAAAATTATTGACATGGCTGAAAGAAGGGAAGAGAAAAGATAATCTTTGCTGGATGTGCCTCAGAAACGATGGCAAGGGTTGAGTGGGGCAGTCCCTTCCCTGTCACTGGGGCTGCTCCGTGTTCACAGCAGTGATTGTGCTCAACTCACTCCAGGATTACCAAAAATTCCCAAATCTGGCATGGATTTGTGAGCTTAATGCATTGGAGCTGCTGCAGAATTGCAGCCTGCCATGGATCTGGTCCAGGTCTCCAGAGGGTGGCAGTGGCTTTGCCCTGCCTATGGCAATGTGCCCCTCACATCTGGGATGGCTGCAGGAGCACAGCTCCCCGATCACAGCAGCTCTGCTGCCACAGCATCACGTTCACCCTCTCGTGCCACTGCCATGACAGCCTGCAAATGAGACAGACCCTCAAACCTCCCTGTGTGACCCAGAGATCAGGCCCCAGAAGAGCTCATGCAGGAAGAGAAGCCTATTTGTCCAACCACAGAAAGCAAAAGGCTTATTTCCACTTGTAAATTTGCATCAAGCCCTGATCCCGACTCAAACCCGAAGCAGAGCGTGTCAGAGAATTTCCAGGGCAGGAGAAATCCTCTCTGGGAGCTCTCCCTCACGGATGGCTGCACACCCCCGTCAGGAGGCTGCTCCCAGAATTGGTTGGGGACTCTGTGTCCTGCCTTCCTTGCATGGGCACTGCCAGGGCCCTGGGGATGGCAGGGCACAGAGCTGTTCAATAATAAATGCTATTTTCTAATACAGTCACTGCTGCTCCGAACGAGCTGTGCCCGTGCCTCTGTGAGAGAATTCCCCTTGCCCGACCTCATCAGCAATGCCCTTTGAAGTGTTCCTGCTGCTTCCATTCCCTGTGGATGCTGTGCCTCATCTCCTGCCTGCCTCTGGCCCTCAAGGACACGCTCACACCATCCCCAGCGCTCTGTGTGCGTGCAAGGGAGACCTTTCAATCCCTTCTTCCATGTCAGATCCTTCTGGGAAGGCAGCAGCTCCTGCTTGGAGTCATTTCATAGCTTTGATGAAGGAATTGTTCTCTGCTGGTGGGAGCAGGCTGGCACAGAGCCCGCAGGAGGCCCCGGAGTGCTCAGCACTGCTGCCCAAACCTTGGGCCAGTGGTTGTTGTTTGCATCACTCTTACCCATGCAGGACCCCAGATTCCAGCCCAAATTCCTCCCCTGGATTGAAAGCCCCTCACTCCAGCCCTTGCAGGACATTTCCAACCCGTGGGTCCCCCCCAAGCCCACCAGCCCTGGGCAATTCCAGCTGCTTTCCACTGGAAATCCGTAGCAGAACTCATCCTGCTTCCTGCAAGGCTGGGATTCCTGATCTGGCCGGGTTTCTTTTCTCCGTGTATGAGGATTACGGTTTAATTCCAGCCTCACAAGGGGGTGCTGTGGGGATTGCCAGGGTTAAGGCACTCAGACAGCACCGAAAGGCTCTTACCAACCCTTCAGCAGAGGGGCTCAGGAAAAACCCCCACTGCTGTTTGCAGCCTGCTCGCAGCTCGCATCAGCTCCCATTAACTGGGAGGCAATTTTCTCCCCAGTTCAGACTTAATTCCTCCTCTAACTGCTGGCCCTATCCAGAGAACAGCAGGGCAGCAACGACTGTCAGCGCTGAATTGCCTTTTAGAATCGGATGGTGCACGGAGGTCTGGCGGTGTGAGCTGCCTGTGCAGTGCATGTGTGCTGTGTGTGTGTGAGTTCATGTAGGAGGCTGCACCAGGAGAGCTCAGAAGTGAAGCCAAGCAGGGAATCAGCTCGGGAAGCCCTTTGCACCCCTGATCCCCCATTGTTGGCCGGGCATTATGTGTGTTTACAGATGAAAAAGCAAAAATAAAACCGGTGCCGGCTTTGAAATTCCACCGAGCGCAGCCTTCTGCACTGATTCCAAATGTTTATAAACACGGGAGTTAATGTAATCAGCACTGCAGCAAATACACACCAGGTACACGGCACAGACAGGAGTGTCAAACGCGCTCCCAGCTCGGAGTGACAGCTCTCTGCTGTGGGCTCTGCAGCAAACAAAAGCAGCTGAAAAACCCCACCGAGGAATGCTTGAAAGAGCAATCCCTTCCCCCCTCCTCCTCCTCCCCTCCTTCCAAGACTTTCTGGTAGTCATAACTGTAAAAATCTCAGAGAAGGTGTCCGTTCCCACTGAGCCTTTCAAGTGGCAGGGAGCCACTGGGAAGAGGCCACTGCTTGGGAAGACACTGGGGGAATTCCTGGCTCCCCCGAGGGCCATCCATCAGCCCAGCCCCGGTTCTGTGCTCATTCCACAGCAGCCAGGAGCTGCTTTAGAAAGATTTGGACAAGTCTGACTCCAGGAACTGTTCCACCCTGGGGAAGGATGTGCATCAGCTCGCCAGGGAAGATCCCATCCAGAGGAGCTGTGCCAGTGCAGAGCCCTCACCAACCCCTCATCCAAAGGAGCTGTGCCAGTGCCAGCCCCATCCCAAACCCATCCCAACCCCTGCCTGCTGCCCACATTTCCCAGTGGGAAGGGTTTGGGGAGGTCCCATTCCAGCAGGTTGCTGAGGAGACGTTACCTCACACAGCAGCATCAGCAGAAAACGCCGGTGCCAGCAGAACGGCCAAAATGCTGCGAGGACAAAACACTGCAATCCTGTTGTTTTTTTTGTTGTTTTTTTTTTTTCTTTTTTTTTTTTTCAGCCAAATGTTGTTTCATGCTCTAATGGCGATTTTCAGGAGTAATATTGGCGTGACAACTTATGTAAGTGTGGGCCAAGTTCCTACACCACTTCCAGGGTCTGTGCCTAAACCAGATTTCACAGGGGTGCACAGGAAAGGATTTGGATCTCTGTTTTGGTGGCTACCTGCCACCTAAAATAAGACTTTCACCACCCCTAAAACCCAAGAGAGGGTAAATATTGCAGTTTTAGAAATGATTTTCCTTGGAGAAGGTGGGGTTCCTCACAGCCCAGTTCTACCTGAGGCACCAGGTGTGTTGGTTTTTTCTCTCTTTGTTTGTAGTGGAATACATTTAGAGATTTATGGAAGGGATTTCTGAGTCTCACAGTGGTTCATGTGTTCCTGCAGTAGGAACCTTGAAATCCCCTGCCTTATCACTGCAGGGCTCCTTTTCCTCATCTCAGGCTGGGATGAGTTTTAGGAACCAACTGTCGTGAGGGGTAGAACAAAGAAGTAAAAAATGGGCTCAGCCAGCTGATCTAGCAAAGCAGGAGGCAGCTCCCCCAGCCCCTCAGAGGCCATGCACACAGAGACCTCCCCAAATTAAAAACAATATAAAGCATGATGCAATTAAATATGTTACATATTATGATCTTCCTCCCCTAGAAATAACAAAAAACTGCCAAACCAGAGCATTCTGCTCCTGCCTCTCCTGCTCATGCACAAGTCCCCTTGGGCTTCACGGAAATTTTGGACTCACAAAATGCTGCAGAACAGGGGCCCCCATGGCACTGTGTAATAAATCTTAGAAGTTAACAGCCAGAACTGTGCCAAATGTGATGGGTTTTGCTTTGTGCAGGATCATGAAAATAATACATTCTGGCTCAGTAAGTCAGGCCTCATGCACCAGGGCTAATGGTCCACTGCTGCTGCTGCTGCTGCTGCTAAATGGATTTACATTTTTGTCTCACATGGTTGAGGTCTGTGATTTGGGAAGCCAAGGCCCCAAGGCTCTATGAAATCTCCCCAGATTCTTGAAGGGAAATGTGGATTTTCCCCCACCTGAACAGCAGGAAGCTCAAAGGAGGAGAGTTGAGGTGTGGCTGCCCCACAGATCTCCGGGATGTCAGCTGAGGTGCAGTGACAACAGAATAAGTGGGAGAAAGGGGAATGTAACCCTGGGAATAATGTAAGCTGGAGCATTGTTAATGTGGAGAACTCCATGGTAACTCGGAGAGACCTGCCCAGGGGAACAATGTCTCATCGGAGGTATCTCTTTAATGGAGTTGGGAAAGGAAATAATGAGATTTTATGGATTAAAACTGAAATGAGACAGATAAACACTCCACGGGCAGGAAAACCAACCAACAACAAGGATGCTGGGAGCTCCCCGTGGCCTGCCTGTCCACAAGGATTGGGGGTTGCCCTCCTGAGCTCAGGTCTGCAGCTTTAGAGAAGAGGCAGGAGGCAGAAATCATCAGTTCAGCAGCCTCAGCTCCACAGGCAGGATGTCCAAAGGAATCCCAGCGGCCTTACAGTCTGGGATTCTATTAACTAAACCTCATTACTACGTAATAACTTTTGTTATTTCGGAACAAACCTTGTATCTGCCTAATCCGCTTTGTTACAGAGCTGCCCATCCTTCCCTTGAACAGGAATTAACTTCTAAGGGAATTAAAAGGAGGAGGAGACTGCTGAAGGGGTCCTTAGGGGTATCTTTTTATAGCTGCTGGCTGCCCCCCCCCCCTTTCCCTTTCCCACTATGTGTGGTATCCTTCCCCACTGATTCCGTCCTTTTCTGCCTGCCAGGCATTGATTTGTTCCTGTGTTGTTCTAATGGAGCTTGAAATCAACATGACTTTGTTGTTGGTTGTTGTCATTGTTGTTCACATCTTTGTTTGGGGTTCAGCATCCTCGCAGAGGCCAGGGCAGCTCAGGAGCCGGCATTAGCAGGCTAAACACCTCCTTAGCGAGAGATCCACAAAGGCTGGGTCTGTGTCCACATAATAAAGGCTGCTACAAAGCGCAGCGAAACCGCTGCCCCCTCCTCCCGCGCATCAGCTCTTGTGCCAGCTCTGAATCCTCCCGCTCATCGGCGCACACAGAGGGTGGCCACAACAAGCTCCTTCTTCCAGCAGGCCCCAGGAAAACGCTGCGGTATCCACATGCCGGGCGTTTCGGATCGCCGCTTTAGGTCCCACGTATTTCACTCACATCGCGCGGGGTGAAAAATGTGTTCGGTCGGGGAGGTGGGCGCCGGGCACTGCCACAGCCGCGGCCCGGGCGCTCCGGAGTCCGAAAGGCATTCGGGAACAGCTCAAGAATTCGGGAACACCTCAAGTCCACAAGCCCCGTGCGGCGAGGCAGGAGCACCTCCGCCAACCCACGGCGAGGCGCCCTGGGCTGCGCGGCGCGGCCGGACACGGCGAACAAAGCCCAGCTGCCGCCAGCTGCCAACATCCGGAGGGGCGGGCGGCGAGCCCGGCCACCCGTCCCGCCCTCGCCTCGCCGCGCATCCCCGGGAGCCGCCGGCCGAAGGGTTAACGCTGCGCCCTCCTTCCGCCGAGCGCTGACATCACGGGGCAGGCTCCTCCCGCCAGTGTGTGCGTGAGCGCGAGCGCGGCCGCCGAGCCCCGCACCGGGCACCGCACCCGGGCACCGCACCCGGGCACCCCCGCCCCGCGGCCGGCCCGGCCCCGCGCCCCCCGCCCGGCCATGGAGCGCCGCGCCCGGCCCCGCACCGGCACCGCCTGAGCGCCGCCGGGGCCCCAGCGCAGGGCGGGCAGCGGGCGGGGGCTGCCGAGCCCCGCCGCCGGAGCCACGGCACCGCCGCAGCCCGCGGAGGGCTCTGCCTCGCTGCTCTTTATTTGTTTTGCCTCCCCTCTTTCTTTTTTGACTGGGGTTTCTTTTGATTGATTTTTTTTTTTTTTTTTGCTCTCAAAAATTATTTTTTTTTAAATCGCATTTTCCACCCCCCCCCCCCCCTTCTCGTCACTCGCCCGGGCTCTGCGGAAGGAAGCGCCCGCGCTGCCCCGCGGCCGGAGCGCCCCGCGCCCGCCCAGAGGGGCCCCGCGGATGTGCGGAGCTCCCCCCGGAGCCCTCCCGCCCTCCCGCCGCCTCTTTGTCCTCACCCACCTACGATCTTGTTTTTATTTTTTTTGAATTTTTTTTTTTTTCAAGCAGACCTGAGCATCACCGGGGGCTGGGAGGGTGGGGGGCCCCGCGGCGCTGCCAGACCGACCCCTGCCCATCGCTCTTAAGGAACTCTCATGGCTTCACGGCTGCAGACAAGTTGCCGTGCATCGTGGTGGACTATCGGAGTTTGCATCCTG
Organism: Fringilla coelebs; assembly: GCF_963513975.1. Taxonomy (NCBI): domain Eukaryota; kingdom Metazoa; phylum Chordata; class Aves; order Passeriformes; family Fringillidae; genus Fringilla; species Fringilla coelebs. The sequence continues at coordinate 2,222,824 of NC_140051.1, read as the reverse complement.
GCAGCCGCGCTCCTACCAGGTGAGCCTGTCCCCGGAGGGCGCTGGGCTCCGCCGGGGCGCTGCGGGGCTGGAGGCAGCCCCGGCGGGGTTTTCGGGGTACCCGTGGGGGAAAGGGGGTGCGGGGAGTGCTGCGGAGCGGCGGGGAGGGCTGGGATCGGCGTTTTGGGGTGCGGAGCAGGTGTGGGAGCATCTGTGCGAGGGTGGGAGAAGAGCCGGGGCCGGTTTCAGCGCCGGCTCGGCTCGGAACAGCACGCTCGTTTGTTTTGGAAGCAGCTGCAGGCAGCGGGCTCCGGAGCCCTGCGAGCCGAGGCCGTTTGTTTGCTTTTTGGATCGAGCAGCGTCTAGCGAGGCGCAGCAGCCAGGCTTCCCCGGAAAGGCAGCCACGAGGCTGGGCACGGAGCGCAGATGTTTCGGGAGGAGAGACGGAGGGTTTGGGCTCTCCAGCATGCCCAAAATCCCCGCTCCCCTCCGCACACACTTCCCACGGGCTCTTTTGCGGAGGGGCTGGACCGCTCTCAGCTTTCAGCGCTTCCTTTCGCTGCCTTTGAGCTTGGCTGCCTGATGGCATCTTATTCATCTCTTTGGTTCCGATCCATCCCTTGGGTTCTGATCCATCTCTGGAACGGCGGAGATGGGCAAAGATGCGCATCGGCTGCTCCCCAGCTCGCTGGAGCCACCCGGGCGGTGGCAGAGCGGTCCGTGCGTCCCTTCCCTGGGCTGGGACCTGCCGCGGGCTCGGCACAGCGCTGGCAAGCGGGCGAGTGACCCACTTTGGCCAGTGCCCTGCGGGGACTCATTTATTCTGCTCCAGTGCAGAACGGGTTAATGCCATCCTGGAGGGCTTTCCGGGAGTCGGAGCCATGGAAAGGGGATCGGCAATCTGCTTGTGAATGAGCTGAGAGATGCAAACAGAGCCGGTGTTTTGCCTTTTCGGTGGCTGGGGCTGGAGCGCTGGCACAGGAGCGGATCCAGCCTGTGCCCGCAGCAGCGCTGGGATCTGCAGCTGGAGAGGAGTTGCAATGGAGGCAGGGTGGAATTGCGTCCACTCCTCCGATATTGGGGCTGGGGCAGCGTCCCAGAGGAGCGGCCAGGCTGGCTGGGCTGGGACCCTGAGATGGGAGCGAGATCTGGGCCATCAGAGCAAACGCCAGGGCCCAGAGTTCCCTGGCAAAGACGGGGATGTGATAACATCAGGACATGGGAGATCAACAGATCCCAGCGACTGGATGGTCTGGTTAAAATGGATGAGGACAGAGATGGAACGGGAGGGGGTGGTGATCCAGAAACCAGGGAGGCTGTGAGAGGGAAAAGGTTAACAGGGCGATGAGAAAGCAGGGCTGGGTGCACCTCGGTATTCCCAGGACAAAGGGATCTGCTGTGCATTGCAAAAAGAGGTGACGGAAGGGACAGCCTCGGGCTCCCCGCGCTCCTCTGTGCTCGCAGGCAGGTGCCTGGCTGAGCTCTGGCTCCTCACAAGAGTCTCAGAACTTTCCATGCCGTTCTTCACCCGGCCTTCCCTCCTCATCCTCCCGCCCGTGGAGGAGCCGCTCCGCACAGCCCCGGGCAAAGGCGCTGGAGGGGCAGCAACGCTCTGCTGACTGTGCTGGCTAAACCGAAAGGACTTTGTGCTCCCCTGGGAATTGCTTTCACCAAGGAGACACGCGGTGACCCTGACACAGCCTGGCATCTCACCTTGTCCTGCCAAGAGAGACTTTTTCTCCTATTTTTGGCTGTTCTCAGGGCTGTGCTGCCAGCAGCCCATCTCTTGCCACTGCAGTAGCGTGGCAGTTTGTCTTGCACTGTCCCGCTGACAGCTCTGCCAGGATAAGCCAGTGGTGCATCTCGTGGTGCCTTGCCAAGGCCGGGGTACAGCCAGCTCTGCAGTGTTCCAGGAGGATCATCCTCCCCAAACCCTGGCCCTGAGCACCAGTGCCCTGCAGCCTGTGTGGGCGAGACTCTCGGCCCAACCAGTTCAGTGGTGGATGCACCACAGCTGCAGGAGCGTCTGATCCTGGATATTAAATGTTTATTCATTCATTTATTTCATTCGTTTGGGTGCTGTGGATGGACCCAGAGCTGCAGGGAAGGACCAGCACAGCGCTGCACAAAGCAGAGAGTCTTTACCAGACCCCACGTAGTTCCTCAATGCATTGTGCCAAAATCATATATATAAACATATATAAAGCTGTATTTAAGCTTTGAATACAGACAAGCTTGCTTAACAAGGAGAGGAAACTCAGGATCCTCTACTACACATGAATCAGTAGCTGTGGACTTGTTGGAAAATGTGGTTTCGTACTTAACACCCAAGAAGGATCAGAGCAGTGCCTGCTCCCTGGAAAACCTTTCATGTCCAGCTGATCAATGCCATTTCATTCCGTTCCCACCCACCTCCCCCTTCAGATAATGTTAGCTTTTTTCCTTTGCTCCGATAAGGAAATAAATGTTCCGCCACTGTAAAAGCTGTAAGGAGTCTCGTATAAAAATCTGCTTTACAAATTATCTTTAATGTGAGCGGTTCAATCGTCCAGAACGGATTCAATTCATGGCTCCTGCAGCCTTCCATGCCCATCCATTTGGAACCAGGTATCAGCTCACGCTCCATTCAAGATACTGATATCAACAGGGGTTACAGAAAGCCGTGGGGGAAGGGGAGGAGAGATCCCAGGCAGAGGTTAGGAACACTTGCAGTTCAATTTATGCTTTACAAGCCTTAACAATCTGTCTGTTTATCCCCACCGTGGGGCTCCTGCAGCTTGAGATGCAGCCACACAGAGCAGAGGCATCATCTGTGCCTGGTCCTGCCTCTGCACATCTGGGCCTCCGCTCCCAAACGCTGGCTGCAGACAAATTCCTCTCTGCTATTGCTGGGCTACCTCCTGCTCTCCCAGAGGGGCCTGGGAACACTTTGCAAAGTGCTTTGAGATGCTCCACAGGGGAGAGCTGCAGAGGTGGCTGGAGCTGCTTTGCCACGGGGTTTTTCCATCAAAGGAGCATTGGCTGAGCCGTGGTGACCTGCAGGGCTGAGGTCAAACTTGGCTGCAGCTGGAGGGAGGGTTCATTTCGGGGAGCTACAACAGCTCTCTGGAGTGCTGGGAAGAGCCAGAGCGTGTCACTGCAGGATCTGCTCCATCTTGTACTTTCTAGAGCCGCTTTAACATCCAAAAGTAGATTCCAAAATGAAAAAAAGTTGCCAGAGTCTCATTCGGCCTTTGGGTTGAGTTCTCGGTTGTTATTTTTTTCTTTCCCCGCCACCTGCCTCCTCCCAAAACTCATAAACAGCAGCATCAGGCTATTTCAGGAAGCAAAAGCCTGTCTTTGGCTGATTTTCTTCTCTTTAAACCTCACTTAAACCGACCGGTCGGGTTTTACCCTGGCGTGAACGGAGGAGCTGCTGAGTGTGTCAGCGTGGGTGAGGCACCAGGCTGGGGCAGAGGCAGCTCAGCCCACGAGCAGGGGGTGTCTGTCCCATGGCAAAGATGCTGTTTGCCCCCTGAACCAGCAGCATTGGTCAGGCAGGAGCTCCCAGCCCAGTTCTTTCCACGGGGAGATTCCAGGGGCTCATCCAGCAGCGCTTCCAGTGCTTGGGATGAGCTGGTGGCCGAGGAGATGCTGGCAGAGCCCGGCACATCTCTCCTTGCATCACCCCTGCTCTGGGCTGCAGCTGGAGCAGCCACAAAAGCCAAGCTTAAAGGGAGGCACCACAGGGCTCCTTTGAGCAGGGCTCACACCTCGGCTGAATCATGGGAGGAACCAGAAGAGCAGGTTGTCCATGACCTGCTTCCCAGGCCTGGCTGCCACCGGCACCTGGTGCCCTCTGCTAGTGCCACTAGGTTGGGGACAGCCTGGGGGGACAGCAGCCTTTTCCCACCTCTTCCCACCTGGGGAGTCACACAGCACTGCCAGCAGACAGGGATGGGGCAAGCACTGCAGGAAGAAGGGGTTTTAATCCCAGAATCCATAAGGATTTGGATTGGAAGGCACCTTAAAGATCACCTCCTTCCAACCCCCTGCCTCGGGCAGGGACACCTTCCACCGGGCTGGTTTGCTCCAAGCCAAACATTTTGGGAAGAGCTGGAGTTGGGCTGTGTGTGAGAGCTGCAGGGGTGGCCACAGGAGGATGGCCACAGTCCTCAGGGCTGCCAAGAAAGGGTTTGAATCTTGCAACATCCTTGCCCGAGGTGCTGATGGCTCTTGCTCGGTCCCTTTCACAGGCCAGCCAGGCTTATCAGTGCAAAAAAGCAGAAACAAATGAGGGAGGGACAAAGAAAGGTTCTCCAATCTCACAGCCCCTGGAGAGCTTGCTTTCTCAAATAACGTCAGATTAAATCAGGGCAGCTCTGCTGAAGGGTGAGCTGGTGCCGCCAGCCGCTGGAGCAGGGACCCAGTTTGCACTGGAGACACCTCTTTGTGTTAATTACCAGAGCTCAGCCGTCCCAGCACGGAGATTTCCCAGCCCACAGCAGCGCTCCAGCTGAAGGTTTGTTTAACACACAGCAGGGTTTCAGGTGAAGGTTTGTTTCACTGAGGAATCAGAGGTCTCATGCCTCGGCTCCTCCTGGCTGTGTTGAGCCATGGATGCTCTCCCAGGTGCACCTTTTGCCAGGGTTAGTCCAGGCCGGATTGAGGCACATCCCAGCACACACCCAGGGTTCTCAAGAGGAACCCCTTGGCTCTGGAGCAGGAGAAAATTGCTCAAATGCCAAAGAGGAAGGAAGGAGAGGTTCCCCTCTGACTCCACGCTGGGTTTAACGTCCCTTCTCTGTCACATGGAGAGCTGGGAAGTGACATTGGCAGCACGTGTTACTGTCTGTGCCCTGTGCTGTGCCCCAGCTCCTTGGGGACACGTGTGGAGCCCAACTCCTGCTGCCACCGAGTGTCTGTCCTGCCTGGGCACTGATTGCAGCCCTTCCCAGCAGAGCTGTGGCAGCTCCTCTCTGCTGCAGGGCACACAAACAGCAGCTCCTGGCTGTGAGGAGGGGACACAGCTCCTGTCCCTTGCTGTCCCCAGCTCAGAGGGACAGGAGGGCCCAGCTTAGGGAGGCACAGAGGTCTCCTGTCACGTCAGCAGCTTTGTGGGATGCTGGGGGTGGGTGGGAGGAACTGACCCAACCTGATGAGCCATCTCTTCTCCATTCCCCCACCACAAAGCTGTCCCTGCAGGAGGTTTTATAATCCTGCCTTGACATTATTGGGTGTGATGCAAGATGGAAGCATTTCTAAGCATTATCCACCCAACTCTCCTCTCTCTGCTGCGGGCCTGCCCTCCCTGGCTCTGAGCCAGACCAGCTGGGGACTGGTGGACAGCACTTCAGCCTCCAGGTGTGCAGGGAGAAGAGCCCAGGAGAGGCAGGAGCAGTGTGATTCTCCTCCCTGGGAGCTGGAGCACAATGGAGGGGGTTTTCTGTCCTCCAACCCAGCCTATTTGCCTTTCTAGCTGCAGGAAACAGCAAAGTGCTTCCATCTGCTCCCAACCATGCAGGGATGCTCCAGATGTGGTCCAGGACCTGCAAATCACATCCCTGCCTCGGAGCAGCGGCAGGCACCAGATGGACCACCTGGCTGGGAGACAGCAGGTACTCCCAAGCCTGCTTAGGCAAGAGGACTCAGCCTCCACCTCCCTTCCCAGCACTCCTCTCCCTGTAATCAGGATAGTTTTGGGGCTGTTTTGCTTCTCTTGTGGAAGATCCATCCCTCCCTCCCCGTGTGCTGGAGAGGGGCATCAGGAGCACGGCCAGGAGTGACAGAGGGTGCTGCTAGCCAGGGCTAAATGAGCCATTCCAGCACAAAGGGCTGTCTGTGAGGGACCCAGGGGGCTGGCATGGAGGGCAGTGTGGCCACCTGAGAGCAGAGCCAGCCCTGTGCTGTGTGTGGCTCCAGGCAGTGAGGCTGCTGCCGTGGAGCTGTGTCATGTGGGTGCAGGGATTTCACCTAGGAATTGTCCTAAGAGTGTCTGCTCTCTGCTCTGAGGTTCTCACATGTGCAAAACCAGGTTGCATTTCATAATTTCGTTCTTCTTTCATTTCCCCTTCAAGGGAAGTGCTGCTGGAGCAGCTTTCCACTGACCATTTGCACAGCCCAAGGGCACAGTTTGGGGGCAGAGCTCTGGCTGTGGGCTCAGGGTCTGGTGCTGATGGCTACAAGAGGCTGGTGTGACTCAAGAGAAGAGGGCTGTAATTAGAGGTTGTTGTGCTGAGTGCCCTGGCAGAGCCAAGGGTTACAAGTGATCCCTGATGGGCAGAAGTCACACACCCAGGGGAGAGTTTAATGGGAGAAGTAGGGGAGGAGAGAGGTCAGAGTTTCTGTCACTCTCTGTTCCTGATTTCCATGCAGAGCAGCTTGACATGGGATGGTTTGGCTGCCCTGTGAGGAGCTGTGGCACTCAGGGCAGGAGGGAGGACGAACCCTGCCCTGTCCTTGACAGCCCAGTGTGAGCCTGGTGCCAGTTATCAGCTCTGAGTTCCCAGCCCCGAGTTATCAGTTCTGTGCAGTCATAACTCACCCAACCCCAAGGCCCTGATGGAGATTCCCCTTGCCTTGAAACCTCTTCTAGAAATAACCCCACAGAGCCTGCAGTCAGGAGGACACTTTGCACTGCAGAATTACCTGCATCAAGCTCTGGCTATATTTTTCTTAGGAAGAGGCATGCAAGGAGCTTTACCCTGACTTTTCTTGGGCTACACAATCAGCAGAGACCCCTTGGAGACAAGCCCAGAGTCTTGATCCCACCAGTGCTGATGGCCTTCCTAATCTGGGGGTGCCAAAACCAGAGGAAATGTTAAGGATGGATAATCCAGATCAGTTTAGGAGATGTAAGAATACACAATTAGACAACCTCCCCCATTCTGGAGGGGTTGTATTTCCTTTTTCTTGCCTGTCTTATGTTGTTCTAAGGGCTGGAACAGGAGGCAGCAGCAGATTTGGTGGTGCACAAGCTGCTCATTGCTGGGCCTCTCTGGGCTCTTGCCCTGGTCAGCTGCACCAGGAGAGTGTCTGGGGACCGTGCTGGAGGCAGGGACATCCCAGGGTACGGGGCAGGACCGGGGCTGTGCGCGTCGATGGCCGCTGAGGATCGGGGATGTGTTGCATAGCAGCATCCCTGCCATGCTGTAATTCATCTCAGCTGCCAGTTTCCATTGGATACAGGACCCCTCTGGGCTCTGCCAGGCTCCATGGAGTGCTGGATGTTTTACTTGGCAATGGGGAGTTTATTTTCCTGTGCAGGGTGCTGAGGGGAAAGGGCAGTCGTGGATCTCTTTCCTCCAGCTCAGTCCCCCAAAATCTGGGGGCTGTCTGAGAGGCCAGGAGCTTTCTGTGTGTGACTTTTATGGAGAGACTTTTCTCAGTGATGGGGCTGAGCTTGGCCAAATTTACCTGGAGCTCAGATTCAGTGAGAGCCCAGGGAAAGAGGGGGAAGGATGTGGGGGTCTCCTGTCCCAGGGAGTGATGTCAGTGCTCTGATCTTTGCAAGAGGCTTCTCTGGGGAATTGCTGGGAGCTGTGATGGGTGTGCTGTGTGCTCCTTGGGTAGGAGCTGCTGGGATCCTGTGGAGGATGGCAGCAGGGTGGGAGGGAGGGAGAAAGGCTTGGACAGAGCAGAGCTTGTAAAGGGGGAATGTTCTCTGTGCCCAGGGAGGGATTGAGGAGCAGGACTGAAGGAAAGGAAGGCTGCAGTGGTTGCAGGGAAAGGCAGAGCCCTGGCAGCTCTTACCTGGGGCTCTCCAGAGAGGCAGGCTGGGAGCTCTCACATCCTGCAGCCTCATTCCACCCCTGATCAGGCAGCTCTTGACAAGGTGTCCTGGATGTCCACCCAAAAACCAGCTGAGGTGTGCCCACTCCAGCTCTGGCCAACTGCAGCACAAGGAAGGATTGGGAAGGAAAACTGCCCTGGTGATCCTGCCTGTGCTCATCCATGGATTCCCAGCTCCAGAGCTCAGGGGGCCTCACCAGGGCTGGGACACTCCTCTGGGACACCATCCCAGACACCCAGCAAGCAGGGACAGGGCAGGAGTCACCCCTCAGGATCCCCAGGATTTGCATTTGCTGCTGATTCACTTTGGAGCTGCCAGTGAAAGAACCTTTATCCCCTGACTCCCCCAGTCCTTCTGGGAATTTGATTTCTCAGCTCACAACAGAATGATGGTGGTAGCAGTGAATTCTCTGGGGCTAATATTGCCAGCTAGCACACTATAGAAAGAAAATTCTTTATTTGTTGGCGTGGCAGGAACAGACTTTGGAAAATGTACCCTGATTTTTAAATACCCATTTCGCCTGTGGTGTAAATACTAAAATGTGTTTTTTCTCTCTCCCCCCCCCTCTTTCTCTCTCTCTTGGAGTTTAAAAATATCGCCAGCCTGGGGAGGTGCATCTTTCACTGAGATTTATAACGGCTGCTCTCAAGTGATCTGGAAAATGAGCCTCCCTCTGCCCCATCCAGCCTGGCACCTTCCAAGAATTTATTTCCTATATTTGCGCAAGCCTAAGAATACTTAGAGGCTGCATCTCCACCCAAGCACTCTAATTATTTAAGTTTTGTTTATGGCCACTCTCAGGGGAGCTGGGAACGTCCAGGCTGCTGATCCCCCCCTCCTCTGGGTAATTCAGCCCTGCATTTCTGCTGGTTGATAATGGCCAACAAATCACTGATGCTGCACCATTTGCCCAGGATGGATCACCCTGGCTCTGTAAATTGGCCGAGCCTTCAGAGCAGGGGGGAGGAGACGTGCAGGGGCTCCTGTGTGAGCACAGAGCTTTGGCTCTGAGACCTGCTCCGTGCCCCGTGCCAGGCTGCCTCCTGCCTTATCCAGTGATCCCTGCTCACTTCTGCCTCTGGCAGCCACTGGGAACCTGTGGCTGAGGTGAGGCAGGAGCCTGGGATGGCAGGAGGCATCGAGGAAGAGGAGGGAGGCTCCTTCCTCGTCACACCCCTGCCCACATCCCCATCCCTTCCTGCCTTGGGGGGTTCAGGCCACCTCTCTCGTTATCCTGCTCATCCAAAAGTTGGAGTTTTGGCAGTGAGGGGCTCTTGGGCCAGCCCCAGTGAGATCTGGAGGAATCTGTAGTCTTGGGGCTGCCTCTGCTCCTGTCACGCTGGGTGATAAAGAGAGAGAGAGAGAGATTTTGATTACATTATGACAAGCGACAGAGAGATGGAGTGAGAGCTGCAGTCTGCCTGCTGTAATCCCAATTAGCAGGGGTAGTGTGGCCAGAGCCTGACAGCTGTATTGATCCCAGCTCTGGATGGGGAAAACCTCTCCAGGGGTGCCTGGGGCTGAGCACGGGGCCAGCTGTGGGGCAGGGAGGGGAAGAAAAGCCTCTTTGCAATGGGGCACTTGAGCAGGTGACTGCATTTCACCTTCCAAAATGCCACAGCCAGCCTGGCACTTGAGCTTTCCCCTGGATTTACCTCAAACCGTGCGCTGCAAACCCCCCTTGGGGTTTGTCTGTACCTGCAGGATGAAGCAGCCTCCTCCTCAGTGTGCACTTGGAGCGAGTTTATCAGGACTCAGGTTGTTCCCTAGACAGAATGTACCCAAGTTAAATAAATCAGCATCCGGGGAACAAAAGCCCAGGGCTGCAAGGGAAGGGGGAGTTTCCCTCTGCCACTTGAAGGCAAGTCCTGAAGGTCGGAGCTGAGGCAGGCTGGCAGGGCTGTGGGCAGGCTGCTGGTGCAGATGCTGTCTCAGCTGCACCCTCTCTGTGGCAAAGGGGAGGACTCCAATTTGCAGTTTTGCAGGTATTGATCTGAGACCTTTCACTGCCTCGAAACTCACTTTGGAAATAAAAGGCTCAATTCATTCTCCTTAAGTACATATATTCTTTTGTGCTCTTGACATTTCAAATGCTGCCGTGCCCGTGGAGTACCTGACAGCACCTCACTGGCAATGGGAAGATCTGCTGCCTCACACCGACTCCTACCAGGCGTGAATCAGCTTTTACTTACAGGGAAAGAATGGCCTGGAGGTGATGGCAAAGGCAGGCTGAGCTCAGAAGGGCTGGCAGCGTTTCCTGGCTTTGCCACGAGCTCCCTGGAACATCCTTGGCCAGCTCCCTTCACCTCTGTGTGCCTTTCCTTGTCAGGAGTGCTGGGAGCTGTCCCTCTCTGCTCTGCTCGCATTGCCCCGTGTCTGCAGGGTGCCTTGCACACCTGATCCTCCCTGATCCAGGCAGGAGACGTTTGCAGAGCTCAGGGAAAGGTGACTCCCCTTTATTGGGTCATTTTTTCACGGCTGCCAGGAGCAGGCAGCTCCTTGCCCAGGCAGTTTAGAAGGCAGGAAATGCTTTTGCAGGGATCCAAGTGCAAACATTCTGTCAGTGCAAACACTGGGCTCAGTTTCTGGCTGCTCTGGGTGTGGGATGTGGGGCTGACATCATGGAATTGGGTGAACACGGCCCACTGGCTCCCCTGCCTGCTTGAATTCAAAGCTCTCTTGACTTCTTGCTCTGCTGGTTTTGTGTTCAGGTCACCTCTGGTTTCCAGGACAGGGGTTGCAGGAGGGTGGGAGGTGTGGGATGGACATCTCAGCACTTCCCTGCTCCTTCCCACCCACAGCCTGGACTGTGCTGGACAGTCAGGAATGGCTGTCAGGGGTTCACCTCCTGCCCCGTCCGTGGGTCTGCCGTGGCTGCTGAGGCAGGAGGGATGTCCTGACAGCAGGTGACAGTCATGGTGTCCTACCGTGACAGCAGTGGGACCCTGCAGACCCCTGCAGCCAATTTTGCTTTTCCCAAAATCTCCCTGCACAGCTGTGAGCAGGATTCCTGGCCCTTGAGCTGCCCCTTGGTAGGACACAGATAACAGAAACGCCATTTATTGCATGAGCAAGCACTTCCAGAACTCTGTGCTCCTTCCCCCAGGCAGGGATGGAACCCAGGCCCACTGAGCCACCCAGTTTGTCCCCGTGTGAGCCTGGCACTGATGGCACTGATTGTGGCTGCCTCAGACAGCAGATGGGTTTGAACAAGTGTCTCTGTGCTAGAAAAGCTCTCGAGTCTCTCTCCTGGGTGATGATGATTTCAGCCATATGCAAGAGTCTCTGGCATTCCAAGGCTGGGAGAAACTTCCCTGGGAAGAGCCACAAAGAGCCATTCTTCATTCTGTGGCCAAAGGAGCTGCAGGATTCATTGGAGGAAGGAAGGGAGGTTCACTTCCAAGCTCAGTGCAGAAGCAGGGAAGCAGCAGAGTCAGCAGCTGCCTCCTGCCTGCCCACGGAGTCTGTCTGCATCCTCCTCCTCCTCACCCTGCAGCCCCAGTGCACCCCAGCACCCCGGGCTGGGAGTGTTCCAGGCTGGGGGAGTCATTACAAAATCCTGGTCAGGACACAGAGAGAGAGAGAGAGAGAGATGGAGGGTTTAAAGTTCGATAATTGTTAATTATTACCCAAGCTTCCCAGGAGACTTTCTGGGAAAAAAGACGTGGCTGTCTTCTGCAAAGGTGTTTTGTGGAACATTAGTCTGTCCTGGCCACACTAAACCCTTTCACTCTGCTTCTTTCTGCCTCCTGTGGGATTAATAAAGTGCTGCTGGAGAGCTTCTTATCTCAGAGCTGAATAATGTTTGCAATACAGGGAGGGGAGGCAGCTCTGATCCGGGAAAGGCAGCAGAGGGAAGGAAGGGAAGAGGTGGGCTGGTGGGGCAGGGTGTGGGGCAGCCTGGGCTGTGCAGAGAAAAGCCCTGGAGACAACAAGCAGTAACACAGAAACTGATTTCTGCATGGATTCAGTATGAGGGTCTTCAGCTTTGGACTCAGATCATAGTGAACTTTGGATAAAGTCATAAAGGACGTGAGGGATTATCAGAATTTTACAAGCATTCCAGACACCAACAGAAAAAAAAAAAAGTATCAGGGAACCCCTTGTGAAGGAGAGGAAGCCCCAAAAAGGGGCAATTGTAGTGAACTTTGGATAGAGCCATAAAGGATAGGAGGGATTATCAGAACTTTGCAAGCATTCCAGACACCAGCAGAAAAAAGAATATATCAGGGAATGTCCCCTGAGAAGGAGAAGAGGGCCCAGACAGGGGTGCTGGTGCTGCCATGCCCCGGGGAGGCTTTGCTGCCCTTCCCTCTCTCCCTTAAATATATCAGGGAACCCCTTGTGAAGGAGAAGAAGCCCCAAAAAGGGGTAATTATAGTGAAGTTTGGATAGAGCCATAAAGGAAACATAAAGGGATTATCAGAACTTTCCAAGCATTCCAGACACCAGCAGGAAAAAAAAATAAAAATATATATATGAGGAACCCCGTGTGAAGGAGAAGCCCCAGACAGGGGTGCTGGTGCTGCCCTGCCCCCGGAGGCTTTGCTGCCCTTCCCTCTCTCCCTTAAATATATCAGGGAACCCCTTGTGAAGGAGAGGAAGCCCCAAAAAGGGGTAATTATAGTGAACTTTGGATGGAGCCATAAAGGATAGGAGGGATTATCAGAACTTTGCAAGCATTCCAGACACCAGCAGAAAAAAAAAAAAAAAAAAAAATATATATATATATATATATATATATGAGGAACCCCGTGTGAAGGAGAAGAAGCCCCAAAATGGGTTAATTATAGTGAACTTTGGATAGAGCCAAAGATGACATGAGGGATTATCAGAACTTTGCAAGCATTCCAGACACCAGCAGAAAAAAAAAAAAAAAAAAAAAAAATATATATATATATATATATATATATATATATATATATATATATGAGGAACCCCGTGTGAAGGAGAAGCCCCAGACAGGGCTGCTGGTGCTGCCCTGCCCCCGGAGGCTTTGCTGCCCTTCCCTCTCTCCCTGCCCAGCTGGCAGCCGAGCTCTGGAGCGGGAGCCGCGGGCCAGGGCCACACCTGAGAGGCAGGACGGGCTCTGAGCTTCCCACGGGTGTGGGCTGGAGCTGGTTGGGCCGGGCTGGGCCCCCAGGCCAGCAGCCAGCAGCCCTGAGAGCGTGCCAGGGCCCTGGGGAGGGAGCAGGGCAGGGAAGGGCAGGCAGGAGGGGTTCAGCCCCTCCAGCACCATCATCTCCCACCCTGCTCCCCCTCCTTGTCACCATGATATTTGATCAAAAATCCCTTTTGCCAGGATTTTTCTCCTGAAAAGCTGAGAAGCCTCAGGAAAAAAAATAAATATATAAACAATAACTATCTGCTGCTTTAGAATATAGTAAGGGATTGTTTGATTAGTGAATTGTTTAATTTAATCACCAGGCACCATCAGCTGCGTTGGACTCTGAGGAGTCAATCACGAGCTTTCCTTATCATTCTTCTTCTTCTTCTTCTTCTTCTTCTTCTTCTTCTTCTTCTTCTTGTCTAACCTTCTAATGTATTCTTTTCTCTATTTCTTTAGTATAGCTTTAATATAGCATATAGAATAGAATAGAATAGAATAGACTAGAATAGAATAGAATAATAAATCAGCCATATATCATATCATCATTCTGAAGTCAAATTAAGTCACATTCTCATCTCTTCCCTCGTCCTGGGACCTCAGCAACCACCACACCTCCCCTGCCCCTCTGATCCCTGAGGAATGCTGTTTCTCCAGCCAGAATCTCCAGGATTCCATGGGCAAGGAAAGCCCCTGTGTGGCCCTGGGATGGGGACAGGGCTGCAGAGCTCCCCCAGCATCCACAGGGTTTTGTGTGCAGCCAAGGATGGTGGAAACAGCTCCAAAACTGGCTCTGGACAACCAGTTTGCTGTGGGTTTTCCAGGGTTTGCTTGAGCAGCTAAAGTTCCTAAAGAGCAGCCATTTCTTTTTATTCTTCCTTTATTCTTTTTTTTTTTATTTTATTTTTCCTTTTCTTGCAGCAGAGTTTCTTGATGCCTTCAGCCCATGTTTCCCCACAGAGAGCCCCTCACCTGTGCAGGTCCAGACAGCTCTGGAGGCTTTGAAGTGTAGCCTCACACTTGCTGTTTTCCACCCAAAAAAAAAAAAAGGAACCAGTTCTGGGGCTGAGCACAGCGAGCTGCATCAGCTCTGTGTGCAAAGGGGGTGAGGAAAGAGGAGGTGGAGGATGAGGGGAAGGATGAGGGGAAGGATGAGGGGAAGGATGAGGGGAAGGATGAGGGGAAGGATGAGGTGAAAGAACACCCTTTTCTCTTCTCTGGGTGCCCAGGACAGACCTGGCTGCTCCTCTCAGATCCTCTGGGATCTGCAGGAGGGCTCAGCTGCTCCACACACGGCCCCACGTGGATGGTTAATCCCCAGGGAGATTAATGGCTGAGTTTTATCTCACCCACCCCTCTCCTCAGCCCAGTCTGGTCGGATGGATCCCTCTGGGACAGGGCTGAGCCCTGTGTCCCCTCCCTGCAGGGGTGGCACTCTGTGCCCTCCTGTTGGGCAGTGCCCAGCTTTAGGGGTGAGGCAGATGGCTGAGAAAACATGGATTTCCCACAGCCAGGGGGATCTGAGCCCCCTTGGGAGGGGACAATCCCTGTCCCTTCTTCCTGCAGAGCCACCCCGAGGTGCCACCAAGGTCTGGCCACGGGGGTGGTGACCTCCCTGTCCCCAAGGCGGTGGCCCTGAGCCGTCCCCTCCAAGGGGGATTTGCCTGCCAGGCCCATCTGTTCCTTCAGCCCATTGCCATGGCAACGGGGTGGCTTGAGATGGGCCGGGAAAAGAAATCCAGGCAGGAAAAAAATATTCCTTTTATTTTTAATCTTGGGCGGAAATGAAGGGGAGAGGGAGGGGATCCTTCCGGCTCCTCCCCGTGTCCCCCCTCAGGGCTGTGCTGTCCCCAGGCTCCTCCTGCTCCCTCCTGCCCTTCCCCTCCAGGCTGGGTGTCCCATCCAGGTGTGTGGCAGTGGCCAGGTGAGGGTTGGAGCTGTGCAGGTGAGGGTTGGAGCTGTGCAGGTGAGGGTTGGGGCTGTGCAGGTGAGGTCTGGATCCCTTCAGGTGAGGTCTGGATCTCTTCAGGTGGGGTCTGGATCTCTTCAGATGAGGGTTGGAGCTGTGCAGGTGAGGTCTGGATCTCTTCAGGTGAGGTCTGGAGCTGTTCAGGTGAGGTCTGGATCTCTTCACATGAGGTCTGGATCTCTTTAGGTGAGGGTTGGGGCTGTGCAGGTGAGGTCTGGATCTCTTCAGGTGAGGTCTGGATCTCTTCAGGTGAGGTTTGGAGCTGTTCAGGTGAGGTCTGGATCTCTTCAGGTGAGGTCTGGGAGCTCTCCTGCCCCCCCTGCCACGGCCACAAGCAGTGAGGTTGCTCTGACAGGGCGCTCTGCCTCTCCCCCAGCCCTGGAGCCATTCCCATGGAATCCCAGACTGGTTTGGGTTGGAAGGACCTTAAAGAACATCCCTGCCCAGCCCAGATCCCCTCACCTTGCCCAGATGTGTGGCCAAGAGGAGCCTGGCAGCTTGGTTTAATGCAGAGAGTCACTTGTCAGAGCGAGTTACTCCCAGTCTTTCCAGTAAAAAAAGCCTGGAATGGAGGGAAAATGGTGCCCTGCTATTTGTGTGTGTATGGCTCTGCCTGGGTGCATTTCAAGTGGAAATGGCCTGGAAAAAAAAAAGCAAACAAAAGAGGAAACAACAAATAAATATCTGCTTGTTGACAGTGAGATCTGGGCTAATGTTTGACAGACGAAAGTGAAGACAACGCGAAGTGACAGATTGACAGAAAGACAGACATGTTTTTGTGCTAGTTTAGCATCCTGATAGGAACAGAAGATAATTCAGGTTTGCAGGGGACCTTGAGGGGTCACCTACCTGCCTGCTGAGGTGGGTGGGCGTGCTAAACACCCCTGGTCCCTTCCCCTGGCCCCAGAAGGCTGCTCTGAGGGGCAGGAGCTGGTTCCAAACTGGTGGTACTGGGGCTGGGGGGCGAGAGGAGCAGGCTGGGGAAGGCTCTGTGGTTTAGTGATAAGGGGGTGTTTGGGCAGATTGCCCTCAATGACCTTGGAGGGCTTTCCCAGCCCTGATGATCCTGGGATCCTAAAGCCAGGGCTCCTCTTGGGGAGGACACGTGCAGCAGAGGCAGGCTGGAGGTTTGATGTTGAGGCTTTTTGATTGCTCCTCCTAAATCTGGGGAAGTGGGATCGATGGGGTGAGTTCTCCCTGTGCATTTTGTGCTGCAGTCTGGCTGGAGATTTTCCCATCTCTGGCTTTCCCCTGCCCTGGACACATCTGCTGGGGAGGCATTTCAGGTTGGATGGGGCTTGGAGCAACATGGAAATTGTCCCTGTGCATGGCAGGGGAGTGGGAAGTTGATCTTTAGGTTCCCTTCCAAACCCTTCCATGATTTTAGGCTTTGGAGCTGGGGTCAAGTGTTGAAGACAAGCTTTGTTTTCCCAGCATCAGCCTGAGGCTTGTGCTGGGAGCTGAGATGAGGAGCCAGGTGCTCACATGGCCCTGGTGAGTGCAGAGCTGGCTTAAAGTCACCTCTGTGCCCCCCTTTATCCCAGATCTGAGTGCAGCAGGGCTGAATGTCACCTGTTCCCTTGTGAGCAGCGATTTACAAGCGCTCATCCTGCTCCCTGTTTGCAGAGCAAATGCCCTTTTCCTGTTGGCTCTGCCCTCCCTGCAGTGGGGAATCAGCAGATTCTGGGCTTGAAGCTTCTCCCAGATTTATGAGCTTGCTCTTCACCTTGAGAGTGAGGCTCCCTCGCCCTGAGAAAGCTTTGAAACCCAAAACACCAATTGCTGACTTCAGCAAACAGCATTGATCCTCCTGCAAATAAAAGTTCTTTCTTTTTCCTTTTTAGGACACGGCTTGTGGGGATTTTGTTGTTGTCCTCTTTGTGTTTCTCTTTTTCCTCTGGAGACACGAGTCCCAAATGGTTCTGAGCAAAATCAATGTGATCTGAAAAGAACTCATCAATAGTCCTTATGGGGGATATTTCCTACCAGCCAGACACCAACAAAAACCCACATAAACCCCTCCTCCCATCTTGCTCTCTCCTTGAAAAGCAAGGTTCTTTAATTGGCTTTTAATCCTGGGAAGAGCAGGGCTGTTTGCATGGAATTGGTAATAGGGGATCATATCTTGCCCTGAGTGCTGGGTTATTTGATCCTGTGCCTCAGAAACCTGAGCCCTGCCTGGGAAACCAGGTGGGGAGGGGGATCCCAGCCTGGCTCAGAGCCCGAGCACAGGCACAGCTGCTTTGTGATTTCCAGGAAGGATTAGGAGAGCGGTGGGGAACAAACCCCTTTTGTCCTGTTGCTCCAGGGGATGGAGTGACACTGGGGAAAAGCCTTGGTGGATCTCTGGGGTGCACACTGGGCAGTTTGGGGGTTCCAGTGCTGTCCCACACACCTGGCTGTGACTCACAGGGACAAACATTGACCCCTCCCGGCTGCTGGTGGGCTCAGTGCCTCCTGCGCGCCCTCATCTCATCTCTGTGTCCCTAAATGTCACTGCCAGGCCTCTGCCAGCCCCAAAGGGGGCTTGGAAACGGGGATGAAAGGCTGATAAACCCAGCCAGGCACCAGGTCACCCTCACTGAGCTCTGCAGGCATCACAGGGGGTTTGCTGAGATCCAAAGTGGGGACCACCGACCTCACCAGCACGTGGAGCCTTCCAGAAAGGGGGGCTGGGAGGCACCTGGAGCTGGGAGAGCTCCAAGAGCGCCAGGTCCCCAAGCTCTGAGCCCAGTGAAACGTGCTTGAAATGCCCCCTGGCTCTGAGCTGACTCAGGCACACAAGGGAAACTTGTTGATGTGGATGACACTGTTCATTCCTGGCTGGTTTTTGTTTGTTTTGTTCTGTGTTTCTTGCTGCAGCTGCCTTTGGAGCAATAAATAGCTGTGGAGCTTGCTTGTGGTCTGTGCTAAGTTGTTAATATTTAATCAGAGGTCTGAAGCTGGATTTGTTTGGTTGGCAAAAAGATAAAAATGGCTTTTTTGGGGTTTAGAGCTAGGGACAGACCTTCAGAAAAAAAGCTCAGGGTCAGCTTGTAATTAATCAATTATTTTAAGACTGGAGCACGCTGGTCAGTGACAGATTTTCTGAACACCTCAGTTCCCAGCAGACCTAATATGTGCCAAAGCACCTGAAGTGACTGGCACTCAGCATGCCCCTGGTGTGAAATGTTATTTACAGAGGAGGCCCTGCTGACATGTGCCAGCAAAGTGTTACCTGGATCCACTCCCCTCCTCTGCTCCTTCTTGGGGCAGGAGGAAGCCAAGGAGAGAAGGATGTCCTTCCTACACCAGGATCCAGCTTCCCTCTGGCTTTGTTGGGATTAGGGATCCAGGCCCTGCACAGCTGCTCCTGCACAAGCCCTGTTGCAAACTGCTGAGGGAGGGAAGCTGAGCTTTTATTCACCCATTAGCAACTCTTGCCTTGTCCAGAAACCTCTGCAGCAGCTGGACTCCATGGCCAGGCTACCTGCAAAACCCCTGGCACACACCCCTAGGGGCTGGCTGCTCCCCTGTGTGCAGGGAGGGAACTCTGGGTGTCCTCAGACCCCACAGCTCAACCCCTGCTCGAGGGATCCTCTCCCAGCTCTGCCTCCATCCCATCTGCAGCATTTCTGTTTTGGCTCTGGCTTGGTGCAGGGGTTTGGCAATCCCCAATTCTCCAGTGGATTCTGGAGTGGCAGGTCTGTGGATTCTGGAGCTACAATAATAATAATTCTGGGGATTATTGTCCTTGGGACTGAGCAGTGGATGGCCACGACTTGGCCAGCTGGTGTTTGCCTTGTGGAGGAGGGCAGGACTTATTTGTGAGCAGGACCAAAGCTTGTCAGCTCTGGTTCCTGATCCCAACATCCTCCCTGCTAAATCCCAGCCTTGGGATGAGCTCCTGGAGTCCAGCTGTCCACTCCAGGGGCCAGAGCCTTGCCAGGGCTGTTCTCAGGTGCTGGGGTGTTGTTATAGGACACAAAATAAAACTACACAGACACACAACTCTCCAAGGGAAAAAAGAGGGTGTTTAATTTCTGGCTTTACCATTTATAGATTTCCAAAAGTGACAGTGGATTGGAGGATGACAGTGTCACCTCTCCAATGGCACTGGGCAAACCAACAGTCCATCAAATTTCTCCTCCTCCATAAAGGAAGGCAAAACAATCGGTTATTTACATCAAGTGTGTAAGAAAATTCATTACAAGAATGTAAACATCAGAAGGCTTAGAAAAACTTTAAAAAAAGGGGTGACACTGGGGTTTGTGTGCTGACCCTGTTTGAAGGGATGGAAGCACTCCCTGCCTGGGGGACAAAGCTTTTCCAGGCTCACCCTGTGCAGTGGCACATTGTCACCGTGCTGGTGACACTCAGTGCAGGATCCAGGGAGGGATAATGACCCAGAGACCTGGCACTGCAGGATGCAGGTGTGAAGGATCCAGGTTGGGGATGAAGTTTTGGAGGATGAGGATGGAAGGGATGCAAGATGGGGGGGCAGGGTAGGGATTTGAGGGGTGCAGGATGAGGATGTGAGGGAAGGAAGGATGGGGATGTGAGGAGTGCAAGATGGGGATGTGGATTTTGCAAAATGGGGATTTGAGAGATGCAGGATGGGGATATAAGAAGGTGTAGGATGGGGATGTGAGGAATGCAGGATGGGGAGGTTGGGGATGCAGGATTGGGATGCAGGGGTTGCAGTTTGGGGATATAGGAGTAGCAGGATGGGGATGTTAGGAATGCAAGATGGGGATGCAAGATGAGGATACAGATTTTGAAAAATAGGGATTTGAGAGATGCAGGATGGAGTGTTAGGGGTGCAGGATGGGGATATAAGAGGGTGTAGGATGAGGTTGTGAGTGGTACAGGATGGGGGATGTGAGGAATGCAGGATTGGGAGGTTGGGGTTGCAGTTTGGGGATATAGGGGTACCAGGATGGGGATATCAAGGGCTGCAGGATGAGGATGATGTGAGGAATGCAAGGTGGGGATACAGATTTTACAAAATGGGGATTTGAGAGCTGCAGGATGGGGTGTTGGGGGTGCAGGATGGGGACGTGAGGGATGCAGGATGGAGAGGCTGGGGATGCAGGATTGGGATGCAGGGGTAGCAGGATGGGGATGTGATTGGTACAGGATGGGGATGTCGGGAGGGCGGGATGGGGACACGAGGGATGCCGGCTGAGAATGCAGAGGTTTCCGGATGGAATGTGAGGCTTTCAGAGCGGAATGCGAGGGTTGCAAGGACGGGGATTCGGAGGTTTCAGGATGGGGTTAATGCTCTGCACCAAGGCATCCTTTGTTCTGGGCAGGCTGCTGAGGTTTGGAAATGGAGCGCTGAGGAGCGAACACCGCAAAATAGAAACGTCCGCACTTTCTGCTGCTGATTTTCAGTTTCAGCAGCTGCTCCATTTGGAACGGATGAAAATGCACTCCGGCTTAGTAGGAGTCAATTAAAAATAAACCGAGGGAGAGGATTGGTGTTGGAGCCCAGCGACGCTCATCGGACATAAAAGTTGCATCCTCTCAAGCCTGGATTTTCGCTCCAATTTGCCACGGGCGGCAGGATGGAACGGGGAGCGCTCATTAGCATGGAAATGCTCTTGGTTGCGCTGAATTCCCGGCCCCGGCGCTTTGTTCTTGCTCCCAGCGGAGCGGGGCTGAGCCCCCCCGGCCCCGCCGACCCCCCCTTTGTGCGGGGCGCCGGGGAGGGGACAGCGCTGTCCCCCCCGGGGTGACACTGCTGCCTGCCTGCCCGGGCGGATTAGGCAGCAGCCAGCGGACATCTGCAGGGAGGGGGCAGGGAGCCGCTGCTGCCTTTTGTTCTGGGGTTTTTTTAACCTTCTGTGCCCGGAATGTGGCCGTGGAACAGCGATCCTTGGGGGATTTGCCTCCTGCCTCCCCAAAACAGCACTGGGATAGCGCTGCACCTGCACAGGTGAGCGTGCTGCTGTCTGGGATGCTCAGGAGAGGAATGCTTGGAGCAGGAGAGGTCGATTCTGTTGGCTTCTCTGCTCCTATTCCTGCTCTGACCACCTATTCTTTGGCACCAAGCCTCTCATCCTCCTGCCTGTGTGCTTGCCAGCAAGAAATTGCAAGCAAGGCAGGGAATCCAGGGTCATCCAGGGATGTATGACTGGGAAAGGAATGGAAAAGACCTGATGGCCCACAGTAGGATCCTAATTTTCCTCCCCTTCCTATTATTTCTACATGGATGCTCCACTTGAGCTCTGCTGAGCTGGGAAACAGGGGCAGGTCCTTGCAGTGCTTCCTCTCCTGTAGAAACCCGGCTGGGTTTGCACTGCCTCTGCCTCAGGCTGCTCCAGGAGGGCAGCAGGGGGTGGGACTGGCATCATTTTACCAAGGCTGGACCAGCATTGAGCCAAAGGGAATCAGCTTTAAGTGATGAGGCTGAAATCTGATCCTCAGCCGGTGTCGCTTTCCTCAGAGGGGGAATTTGGAAAGGGAGAAGGGGAAAGACGAGTTCTGCTCAGAAATTTGGGCAAAAACCAAAGGAGGAGGAGGAGGAGACGCTCAGCTGATGTTCCCCTTGTGGCTGTTCTGGTTGAGACCCAGGGCAGCACTTCAGGAGTCATTTCTGAAGAGAAAAGGCTCTCCTGAATGGGCTCTCCAGACAACAGAGGCTGAGGTCTCCTCTACAAGAGATTTCAGCAGTGGTTGGGAAGTCTCTGGATGAGCAGAGCTCTCCCTCTTGCCCAGGTCAGTGAGAAAGGCTCCATTTCACTGAGTTCCCTGCTTTGAAACAAAAAGGGAAAATGGAGCAAATCATCCAGACTCCCTTGTGTCCAGGGAAAAAAATAGGCACTTCCAGATTTATCCAGCCCGAGGTAGATTTCTTATGCAGAGTGCCTGAATTGAGAATTTCTCCTCACTGGCTTTGCAGTGAGTGCAGACAGAGAGCCAGGATGAAGATGTCTGCACTGAGCTGGGATTTTCCATCAAGGGGGGCTGCTCATTGTGCAGGCAGAGTTTCTCCTCCTCCTCTCACCTTTCTGCAACTTTAGGAGCCCTTTCAGTGGCTTGGAGATGCTGAACAGCTTCACAGTAGAGAAGCTGGCCCTTTCTTGGAGCCTCCTTCTCCCCTTTCCTGCTTCTTGTGCCTTCCCATATTTTTCCATGGTGTGTTTGCATGGCAGGAAGAGAAAACGCAAGGATTGGAAATTAAATCTGGAGAATAAATGGGAGATTTATTAATTTATTAATCTGACAGAAGTAATTACTGCCTTTCCAAGATTCATCTCCCTGCTTGGGTTGCCACACGGTCCCAAGGAGCCACAGAACTGTGACAGCAAGGCTGGGAAGAGCTTCCTGAGGGGAATGGAGAGCAGAGCAGGCAGCCAGGGCACAAGGACAGGACACAGGGGCATCCCAGCCTCCCAAAGCTGGGCAGGACGACTGGGCTGAAGCTGAACCATCATCTCCTGTGCTCACTGTCCCCTGGCACAGCTGTGGTGATGCAGGGGACAATCCAAGCCAAAGGAGCTGGCTGGGAGCTGCTGTCAGCACTGCAGGAGCTGCTCTCCATGGGTGGACTCTGAGAGATGAATTCTGGCAGCAGCTCCTGGAGTTCTTGGAGCTGCTGTGAGTCCTTGCACTCTTCTTGCACTCCTGCTCCTGTTAATGTGTCATTTAACACAAGTGTGGGCAGAATCCTGCAGTCCTGAGAGGTGCCAAAACATTGCTGATGAATCCCCTGGCTCCAGCTCCTGGCATTATCAATTAAAAAGCCATTTGTCCTCAGTGTGGGCATTGAAAAGCTCTCAGCTCATTTTATTCTTCATCACCCTCAGTGCAGGAAGGCCTGGGACTCCATTTAAAATCTATTTGAGCAGTGGTTCCGAGGTTTCTCAGTGACTTGGCCGGGTCTCATAGGCTGTGCATGCAGCCAGTGGCTTCTCTGCTCCCTCAAGATCCTTTACTCTGTTTCCACCTCTGTAAAAAAACCCAAGGCAGTGGATTGAGAGGAGTTTTCAGACAATCTCTTCATGTTTTGGCCTGATCCTTCCTCATCTGGCAGCACCAAGCAAGGGCAGTGGGGGCTTTTTGCTGTTTTGTGGCTGAGAACTCCTGTTGTGATGCTTCCAGCTGCTGTTGTGATGCTTCCATGTTTGTGCAGGGCAGAGCTTTGAGGCAGGGGTGACAGGGAGGTGTTCCTGCAGTGTGACAGGGCCAGGTGGGTCCCCCCTGCCCTCCCCTGCCCACAGCCCTGGCTGCCTGCACCCTGAATTTCCCTGCTGTGGAATTGCCAGGCTCCTCCTGGCACAGCACAGTGCTGCTGTTGAGTGCAGAGGTGCCAGGAAGGCAGAGCCAGAGGTGCTGGGGAGGGTGGGAGAAAGGGAAAACACAAGGGAAGTGTGAGTCAGGTGCCTGTGTGCTGTCTCTGAGCCTGCCACTCTGCCTCTTCCTCCTGGGAAGGCAGAGCTGAGACACAGCCAGAGCTTTGCTGCTGCCCTTGGCACGCACAGAGAGGGAAATCAACACTCTGATGAGCAGCTCCAGCCCAGGAGAAGGCACCACAGCCAGGCTGAGCAGCTCCAGGGACAGCTCCAGCTCCCTGTGGGGCAGCCCTGGCTGAGGGGGAGATCCCCAAAACACCTGGAGGGGCTCTGGTGCTCTGGGGCACAGGGGGAGGCTATCCAAGGGGGGCCCAGCCCCTGCTCCTCCCCTGGGTTCTTAAAAAACCATTTAATTCTTAACTCTACATTTAAGAAGGGATTTTAAAAAACATTTAATTCCATCCTCTGTGCTCTGTTTGTTGCATCCCCTGCTCCTCAGGGTGTCCCAGCTCTGTGGATGCTGAAATTGCCCAGCCTCACAGAATCATCACAGAATCACAGAATGATGGGGTTGGAAGAGTCCAACCTGTGCCCTCACACCTCAACCAGACCATAGCACCCAGTGCCATGTGCAGTCTTTGTTTGAACACCTCCAGAGATGGTGATTCCACCATCTCCCTGGGAAGAGCATTCAGTGCTTTATTATTCTTTTGGTGAAAATTTTTTCTGAATATCCAACCTGTACCTCCCCTGCTGTAGCTGGAGGCTGTGTCCTCTGGTTCTGTCAGCGCTGCCCTGTGGAAGGACCGACCCCCAGCTCTCCTCCAGGGCAGGCCACCATGGCTGGTGACAGTGGGACACTGCAGAGCCCCCGTGGGCTCCCAGCTGTGCTGCTCACCGAGTCAGGCTGCAAACAGTGGTGGAAGCCCAGAACATCCCGAGCTGGAAGGGATGCACAGGAACCCTGAGTCCTGCGCCCCACAGGAGGGTGGGAGCTGTTGGAGTCACTCCCTGCTGGGATGTACCACCACCCCTGGCAGCAGGATTTGATCCCCACTGCTGCAGATTTTGGGTTTGGACCTCAGGCCTGCCGTTCAGCCCAGGGAACCTTCTTGGTGGAGGCAGCAGGGATGAAGGGACAGCAGGGAAGGTGCCTGGAAGGGGCAGCTCCTCCCTGCTGTGGCAAGCCAGGACCAGCTCCTGCCCTGAAGCTCCAGGGCTGGCTGTGTTCTGCTCCAGATCTTCTTTGAGGGTGCTGTGGGGCAGGATGGACCCACCAGGGGTCTTTGCCCGCTGTAGGTGATGCTGCTGTGACCCAATTGAGGTCAGGCTGGGGAGCCTCAGCCCTGCTCTGCTCCTCCTGCCTGGCCCAGCTGTGTCTCCAGGAAGGTTTCTCATTTCTGGGCTGGGTTTCTTTGTTTACGGGGGAATAAATGACACAATCAGGCGGCCTGATCTGTGTGCTGGGAGGGAGGAGAGGCTTGATGCAGATCTCTGGGGCTGTTGCAATCAGCTTAAGCATTCCCAGCATCAGGGGCTGTGGAGATCAGCCTTGGCAGGGAGGCTGGACCCTGCTCTGCCAGGCATGGGAGCGGGACCAAAGTTTTCACCAAAGTTTGGAAGCCTTTTCCAAGCTCTCAAATCAAATCCTGTGTTTAATTCTAAGCTTTGGCCTACAGGCCCCAAGTTCTGAGAGTTCCCTGCATTTTGGATTCCAACATCTCCCCCTTCTTCTCTTGCCAGCATCTGCAGCCAGGCTTTCCCCATCTCCCAGCCCTGTATTCCCCACTGCAGTGCCCCTGTGGACAGGCCTGTGACTTTGTGTCCCCCTTGTGCTCCATGTCCCCATTTCTGGGTGTCACCCCTTGCCCTGCCCCTCCCAGTATCTGCCATCTGTGCTCCCCTTTGTGCTGTGGCTGGAGGGAGCAGGGCAGGGGCACCCCCTGAGCTGTGCCAGCCCCGGGAGGCTCCAGCTGCCACAGGAGCCACAGCTGGACGTGGGGTGGAGAAGGTGGATGGGGAGGGAGCGTGGGAGAAACAAGGGCCTGTGCATGAAATATTCCAAGTGGGGAAAACTGGCAGGGTTGCTAATGCTCTAAAGGAGGAGGCAGCCCTCTCTCAGGCCCTGGGGCAGATCAGGAGGCAATAAAGGAGAAGAAAACACCAGAAATGAGATCCACCAAGCTGACGGCCCAAGCAAGCTGGAACTTGCCTGGGAAGGCAGCTTGTTCCAGAGTGGGAAGGGGCAGATTCCCAGCCAGGCCTGGCTCTGGGCAGCGCCTTTCCCATGGTAACAGAGCCCCAGCTTTGCAGGGAAAACTGAGCTTTCAGGATCTGGAGGGGAGCTCTGTCTCCAACCCTTCACCCTGGCTCAGGCTGCCCCTCTCTCCCAGCTCAGTTTGTGGGCAGCTGGAAATGCCAGCCCAGCCCAACAACTCCCCTGGGCAGGTCCCAGCTCACAGAGCTTATCTGGCCCCATCTGGGGCTCATTTACAGGGACAGAACCAAAGCAGGCTCATTCCAGCACCACACCAGGACCTTGCACTCGGGCTCTAGCACACCAGGACGGGAATGAGAAGGGGGATCTGCCGTGGCAGCTGGATTTTTCCTTTGGGGAGGACTCCTAAATGTCACCCCACTCCCAAGCTGCAGCGCTTCATGTGCGATTTGTGCAACTGTCCTGCACTCAGCCTCGCTGGGGCTGCAGGAGGGGAGGGCTGTGCTCTTCCTGGGCTGAACTGTCCCTTGTCACTGGGGCTGGGAGCCAGGGGACATTCCTCAACAAGCCAGCACAGCCCCTGCTCACACATCCTGTGCTCAGGACAGCTCTGACCCGTCCCAAGACGCAGGGGCTGATCCCACGTCCCTGCTGCTGCTTTGCCTGTGACATTTCTCACTAAATCTGCCTTTCTGGGGCAAGTCGGAGCAGGCAGCCCCGTTTCTGGTTGGACAGGCTCTGTTTGTGCTCTGGGAGAAGCGGAGGGGTTGGGAGCAGGGATGGGAGGTGCACGGGTTGTGGCCTGGGAGAGAGGGGACGTGCTGGGACTTGCTGCCCCATCACTCCCCCTCTCCACTGTTCCAGCTCAAGGTTTTGAACTTTGGGAATGTCTCCCTGAGAAAAAAGGGGTGTGAAACGGTGCCAGAGGGAAGGAAGGGATGGAGAAGGGGAGCAGCAGGAGCTGGTGGTTGCCTCGTGGGAGTTGTCTGAGTCAAGGCTGTCCAGTCTGGGGACACAGGGAACAAGCAGCCACCCCCCCTGGGCCACCACCCCGGGCTCTGGAACTGAATGGCTCCTGTCTGTGAGGAGAAGGAATGGCATTGTTTCCCTTTCCCTGCTTCCCTCTCTTCTACTCAGCTCCTTCTCCATTTCAAATGTGCTTTTTCCCCCCAATCCCTTCTCTCCCCACCGCTCTCCTCTCTCTTCCATCCTTTTGTCTGGCTCTGTGTGAACCCCTCTCCTGCCTGCCTGCGGAATTCCTGTGCCCAGACACAACAGATGCTAAAGGGCAAGACTGGAGCTACTCTAGATGCAATCTCCATTTTGCTCAAGGATCATTAATTACCTCGATGATTAAATACAATTAAAGATCCGTAAGACCTTTCTAATATCAGGGCCTTCAGCAAGGGCAGCTTTTAGGAACCTGCACCAGCAGTAAAACAAAAGGAGGAGATAGAACAGTAAATCGGGGAATCCCAATTAAAATCCGGGCTTAGCTCATTAACCTAATTACACATTGTGTCTTGCTGGCCTCAGCTGGGCTGAGGGGGAGGCAGGGCAGCGGTGGGGGCGGGCTGGGTGTCCGTGTGCTGATCCTATGGGATTGTTTATGTCAGCTCCCATTGTCCCTTGGGCTGAGAAAATGGCCTTGGTGGGGGATTTGGAGCCAGGGCTGCGGAAATCCAGGAGGGTTTTGTGTCCTTGGGACACTGCACGTGTTTCCTCTCCCCTGAAATGTTCCCTGGGCACACACCCTGCTCTGTGCCCTGCCTGCCAGGTGGCTCCTTCCCACACCCAGCTCACCCTCAGCCCTCCGTGGGCAGCACTGGGGGACAAGGAGAGTGGGATGGAAGTGGGTTTGAGGGGGAGAGGGGCTCTCTGGGAAGGGGAAATGGGTCAGTGCTGAGCACAGAGCACCCCCCAAGCAGGCAGAGTCCTTTGCTGAGGCTGAAAAACACCAGAGCCCCCTGACTTGGGGCTCACCCTGCAGGGACCCATCTGCTCTGGATATCTGCTGTGGCACCAGGAGTCCCTGTCCCTTGTCCTTCTCACAGCAGGCTGCACAAAGACCCCCCTTCTCCCCTCCTGAGTCCAAAATCCTACACAAAAATCTCCCCCTACTTTGAGGTCCAAAATCCTGCACAAAGGACCCCCCTTCTCCCATCCTGAGTCCAAAATCCTGCACAAAAATCTCCCACTTTGAGGTCCAAAATCCTGCACAAAGACTTCCCCCTTTCTCCCATCCTGAGGTCCAAACTCCTGCTCCCAATCCTGGCACAGAAACCTGCCTTCCCAGGAGTTCTTGGGAAGGGAGTCCTGCTGTCCTGGGCCTGTCTGTCCCACCGAGAGAGGGAACAGGAGCCTTCACAGGCTGGAGCCAGGTGACTCAGGGATTTGTGGCTTTTCCACACCAAAGTCTGCAGGGTGCAGCTGCCTACGTGGCTGCCTTCAAAGGCTTGGGGAGGAGGTGGCAGGTCCGGGCACGTCCTGCCCAAAACCAGCCCAATTTGGGAAAGCAAGTCGGAGCTGGAAGAGGTCAGGGTGCGGCTTCCCATGCACCAGGGCAAGGGAAACGGGAGGGATGGGGACCCTGAGTCCCGTGGGAGCCAGCTGTGGCTTCCCCAGTACCTGCAGGCACGGGGGAGAAGGGATGGAGGCAGGGAACCAAGGTCTGTGCAGCAGAGCCACTGCCAGCTGGGAGGGGACAGCATTCCCTGTGGAGAGCTTGGGAAGGAGGCAGAGGGGAGTTAGGAACACACAGGAGTTTCTGACAGCACGGTTTGCCACATTCCTGCTGGGAAGGAGCCCTGCCATAGCCTCAGAGGACTTCACACAAATCCAGGGGGCCCCAGATGTCCATCCCTGCTTGGGGAGAGCTGCTGACTCCCATCTGAGTCCCTCGGGAAAGGTCTGTTCCTTCCCTTCCCTCTGCCCACACAGACACACACCCAAACACCATTTTCCTTCCCCTGGCTTTGCTGTGGCCATCTGAGGAAGATGAAGGGATATGAGGGGAGCTGCTGGGAGCTGGGAAGGGCTTGGTAGGATGGAGACAGATAGAGAGGAGGGCTCTGCCTCTCTGCTGGGTTAGGAGTGGAAAAGCAACAGCTTCAAACCCTGCTGGAGCTCCTTGGTGTCACCCAGGTGGGAGGTTTGCACTTACACAGCTCTGGGAGCACAAGCATTGCCCCAGCCCAAACATGGGTGCAGGGGAGTCATCCCCACTGCCATAAAACTGTAGGGCAGCTCTCAGGCAAGAATTTAATCTAGCAGAGGATCAGCAGGAGCCTGGTGAGACATCCAGGGCTTGCTTTGCACATTGGCCGTTCCTTGGCTGGTGCTCTGCTTGCAGGTAATTAAAATGGCTTAACCCTGCAGCCCCCGCAGCTGCCTGCAGATTGTTTGTGTCTGTGCCCAAGGGACCCTGCCCTCAGTGCCTGCTCCAGAGATCCCCCTCTCTGCTTGGTTTGGAGGATAAAAGATTTCATTACACAGGCAGAGAGTGAAGGCAGAAACTCGGAAAAAATTCTAAAATTCTAAAATCACTGCAATGGAAAGAAAGAAGGGAGAAGAGAAAATCCTAGAGATGTAAAGAAAGAGGGCGTTTGTAAATCCTACAAGGAGAGAATTCTGAGTGTTCCTCTGTTATGCCAAGTGTATCTGGAGTATTCCCAGAGCAAACAGTGCAATTACTTTGGATTCACACTTTGCCACGGAGTTGTCAGGCCCGAGGTTCCAGCTCCCAAGGGCTCTGTGCAGACTTGCAGATGAGTTGTTGTGCTCTCCCAGGGGATGTGGAAGCTCTGAGAGGAAAGGCCACGCTGACTTTTCTGAGGACAGCTGTAAACTTCCTCTTCCTCTTGGGCTTTGTGTTGCTTCCCTGTCTGAGTGCTTCTCTTGGGGACATCCACAGCAAACTGTCCCTGTCCTTGGCTGGGTGTTTGTGGAGGCTGGAGAGCCCCCAGGGCTGGGATCTCCCTGGGCTCCCTCTCAGCTCGCCCTGAGAAGAGCCTGTTGTTTTCCTTTGCAGGGCTGTTGTTTCTCTCTGATGGGATCTCTCCTGAGGAAGGTGTGTCCCTCCCCTCGAGGAAGGCTCTTCCCTTCCCTTCCCTTTGGGGCACATCCTTCCCACCCTCTGTGCTCTGTTTGCTGCATCCCTGGGGGTCAGGAGTGACCTCAGAGGCAGAACCCACCTTGGCACTCTTGGACTGATCTCCTCTCCCCTTCTTGTTCTGCTGAGATCCCTGTGACTGTCACAGCCCTGGTGTTGTGGCAGCATCACAAACAGGAGGTTCCCAAGCCTGCAAGAAACTTTTGGATTATTCAACTGCCTCCTCTCAGAGGTGTTACTGACACAGTCCCTGGGACCTCCACCCTTCACTGCAGGTTGAGCCTTTGAACTCCCTGAGCCCTGCACTAACAGGGGTTAATGACATTTATCTACATACTTATCTCCCTCCTCCACTGCCTCTTGTCACTCTGAAGTTACCTCCAGGAAGGGTTTGTGGCACCCAGGTGCCATAAACCCTTTTTCCAAAATGGGACAGTTACTGTTCAAAGAGGTTCAGAATCTCCTTTCAGTCTCTTTCCCTGTCTTCTCTTTTAATTCATTTTCCATTCATTTAATACCCACATGCTTATTTCTGGAAGTCTTCCTCCACTGCTATTCTGGTCAGTTTTTTACCAAACTGGAAATGGGACTTTTTGTCCTCTTTCCTCTTGCCATCAGCTATTTATATCCTCCCATCCATCTCTTTAGGTAGCCAAGCATCCAGCTGTGTCCTCTCTGCCACTCTGCTCCCTAAGCAACAAGTAAAGGTGGTTCTGAGCAGTCCTTAGCTCAAGCTGGGGTGACAAACAAGTGACACTGCAGCCTGGGAGCCACCCCAGCCCAGCTGCCAGGTCCAGAGGTGGTGCAGCACCAAGGGAGGCACAGCCAGGCCGGTCCCATCCTTCTGAGGAGGAGTTCTTGTTTCCCTCCTTGGGATTCTTCCTGCACAGTTCCTCCTTGCCTGGGTGATGGTCCTGGCATGGGAGGTCAGGGCATGGAGTCACAGCATGCTTTGGGTTGGAAGGGACCTCAAAAACCATTTAATTGCACACCCCACAGCTTCCCCTGAGTCCCATCCAGCCTTGCCTTGGATATTTCCAGGGATGGAGAGTCCACAACCTCTCTGGGCAAAGCCCAGCCCATCTCCCCTCCCGGCCTCCCTGCTCCTGCCTCCACTGGTTTGTCTCCAGAGCCATTTCCCCCACCCTGGGCACTCCCCTGATGGAGGACAGGGCTGCTCCTGTGGGAAATGGGGTATTTTGGAGCACCCATCCTCGCTCCAGCCCTTGGCAGGCAGCAGGGAAGCAGCATGCCGTGCTGGGGAAGGTGCTCAGCAGTTTCCAGCTTTTCCAAGCTAAAAGTTCTGCTGGAAACCTGGAGGACCCTTTCAATCCTTCATTCTTCCTCCCACCAGGAGAGCTGGCTGACATTTTTGGGGTAAAGTTTGTCTTAAAATATGCACAATGTTCTGGAGGAACTGTGTCCAAATTGTCATGTCTGCTCCAAAATGTAAGAGCCTGGTTTGTGTTCTCTCTCTCTCTCTCACTCCCCACCTCTTTTTTGCCCCCAAATCTGAAAGGAACAGGAGTTCTCTCAACCAGCCTCCCCTGGAGTTGTTAGAGAGTGGAAAGGCACAAGCAGCAGACTTGTGGAGGAGGAGGAGGTGGGCACAGGAGGCAGGTGCAGGGTGGGAGCAAATCCGTCTGTCAGGAAGGAGGAGCAGACAGAACCCAGAGGGAGAGGGGCTGGAGAGGGGCTGGGGGTCACACACAGCTTGCAGGGCTGGCCCAAGCCCCCAGAAAACTCCTACCCCAGGGACAGGGTGGGATGGGAGCCAGGAGAGGATGAACCCAGAGGGATCCGAGGCTGGAGTGGGCTGTGGGGAGTGAAGGTGGGGAGGTGATTTGTGTCTGGGGGTGAGAGCTGCTGGAAGGGTCAGCTGTGGGGATGACTAAGGCAGAGTGGGGATGCTGGGTGTCTCAGAGGGAGGTCTCCTTCTGCTTTGTGGCTGTCATTTGAAAGCTTCCACAGAAGGGAAATTTCAAAAGAAAACTTTGGCCTGGTTTCATCCAAAATGCCCCCATTCCATGGCAAGCAAAGGATCCCATCCTGGCTGCACTCCTGGTCAGTGTTTTACCATAATGCCATTTCAAAGAAATGAGAGCCCACAAGGAAAAACCATTTCAAACTTATCAAAAAGGCTTTTTGCTTTTTTTTTTTTAATAGAATTTTGCCAAAATCAGCACGTTCCAGTAGATGGTTTTGGCTTGGACTGAGTGACACTTTCCATCAGAAAAATATGCTGCGCTGGAAAATGTTCCACCAGCTCTGGTTATTTTTTCATAGCATGCTTTCCATTTTTGTGGCAGCCTCCAGTTTGAGCTGAGACAAAGCACACAGGAGTCCCCTGAGAGCAGTTGACCTCCTGGTCTTTGGAAGAGCAGGATGACTCCCTGGAGCTCTCCCCAGTGGCACAGGAAAATCCATCTGGCTTCCACATCCCTCTGCACGTGGCTTGTTGCTCCCTGAGAAGGAAACAGGGAGCCTGGTGCTGATGCAGTTGAACAAAAGTCAATGAAATCACCATGAAAGTCAATAAAATCTGTCAGTTTAGGCCAGCTGAGCTGTTTAACCCTGAGGATCCAGGCCTGGTTTCTCCAGCACCAGGCTGGGAATGGGGAGCTGGCTCTTGGCTGCTCCATCCCTCTCCCTGTGTGTGGATTTCCATGAGGAGCTGATTGTTTTTGGTCCTGCCTTGTCCTTCGTGGGTCAGGACTTGGGGAATAGTTTTAGGGCAAATGTGGGATTCCAGCCTGCCAGAGCTGTGGGGATCCCAACCTTCCTGCTCAGAATTAAAGGGAAACACCCTGAGAGAGGCCCCCAGAAGTGTTGAAGGTCGTGTTTGAAGGGACACCTTTGTCCCTGGGCACTGAGGCACTCAGCACTGGTGTCACTCCACCTCCTGAGGGACATTTGTCATCAAATTCCCCTAAGTGTTGTAGCACACCTCACCTCCTCCCTGGGGCTACCTGGAAGCACAAATCCACCTCGCTGGAGAATAGGATAATCAGGCATGGAGAAATCTTTAATTTCTCTTCCTGGAAGTTCACCTGTGTCCCTCATCATGTTACAATCACTGAGATACAACTTCTGAGCCTAAGTCCTCAGTTAACTCAGCAGAAGGAGCAATGCTCCCACTGAGAGGTGTCCAAAGGGAAATGGGAGTTTGTGAAATCCTCTTTGCAGGACAAATCTTTTTTTTTTTCCTGCAGAATTCCCTGCTCCTCCTGCCTTGCCCTCTGCTCTGGCCTCTCTGAGCCCTCACTGACAGCCCTCACCTTTCTGGGCAGGGAAGAGGGGCTGTACCTGGTTGGTGTCCCAGGAAAGCAAAGCCCAGGCACCCCCGAGGATGGGGCAGGGAGCGTGACCCGTGGTGGGAGGTCTCCCTGCTGGGCTCTGACCCTCCCTCCCTGCTTTCCTCCCCCCTCCCCTGCTCAGCCTGCCTTTAGTGGGTGGTCTTGTCCCTTGTTTACAGTCCTGGCTCTTGCAGGCCCCTCTAAGCCCAGCAATCATTCCTCAGACAGCCTGGATGGAGGTGGGACCCAGCACGGGGGTCACGGAATGGTTTGGGTTTAAAGGACCTCAAAGTTCATCCCATTTCACCCCCTGCCATGGGCAGGGACGCTTCTCACTATCCCAGGTTGTTCAGAGCTCCCTCCAGCCTGGCCCTGGGCACTTCCAGGGATGGGGCAGCCACAGCTTCTCTGGGCAACCTGTGCCAGTCCCTCACAGGAGAGAATTTGTTCCTAAAATCTAATCTAACCCCACTCCTTTCCAGTATGTGGGATATTTCAGAAATGTGGGGCTGGCTTTGCTCAGAGGGTGAATGGCACACTCACCCCCTGCCTCAAACTGTCACCTGATTTCTGGCATGTCCTTAGCACAAAATCTCAGAGATTCGGTTGCAAGCAGTTTGCTCATGGCTGGTAAGATTGTGAGCCACGTTTTGGGAACCTCTAGTGGAGCAATGTTTAGGTTTCCACGCTCTGCCTATAAAATGGATTTTCCACTTCATCTCCCTCGGTTTCCTCAGCCATGGAAATGAGGGTGACTCTCATTTGTGTGAGGGGTGGGTGGGGCTGTGGGGCTCCCCACAAATGCCTCCATCCCTGCTTCCTCAGGTGGGAATTGCCACCATCCTCTGCACATCCCCACCTCCAGCCAGGTGAGATTGCCGGTGCTTGCCTGGGTGGCCTTGGGCACATCTCTTTGTCATTCAGCACCTCTGATTTCCCCACCCCTGAAAGCAGGGGTAGTAAGGCTTTCCTGCCTCTCAGGGTGTTGGAGGATTAATTAGTTGCTGTTTGAAAAGCCTTTTGAAGATGCAAAGCTTTTTTCCATAAATATGCAGAGTGATTCCTGCAGATGGGGCCCAGGTAGGACTGGAGCTGTGTCTGCCTCTGCTCTGTGGAGATCATAAACCCGGGAAGAAGTGAAATTTGTAGGAATTCTTTACACAGGGGCTTGATGATAAGGAAGCTGAGCAGCAGCAGGCTGGAAATCAAGCAGAGCACTGAATTTGGGGTTATTTGTGCTCACTGTTCTTTCTGGGCTGTTGTTCACAGGCTGGAATCTTTAAACAACCCAGAGAAAGTTGGGAGGTCTGAGCCTTTCCCACTTCCCTGCAGAGATATCTCTAGGGCAAGATAAAAACACATTAAAAGAGAAATCACAGGCAGGGAGCCAGCGAAGGGTGTCTGTCCATTGCATCTGTTGGTGCCATGTTTGCATTTGTCTTGTTTGCAAAGCTTTTCCCTACTTGTCAGCCACCAGAACATACATCACATTCTCCTGGTTACAAAAAAACTCGCTTGTTTCTGTCTTTCGAAACAAATTACAGAAGAACAGAGCGTGGCATTCCTGCTTGCAAGCGGAGGAAACATTTCTTTTTAACTTCGGGAGATAGTGAGATATCAGCAATATGTTATATCCTGAGAGATAATGGGAGGAAAGCAAAACCACAGGCAGAAAGCTGTGACTGTTAAACATACATTTCAGCTATAGGAAAGTCAGAGTTTTGATCTTCTCCATGAAAATTACAGGGCTGGCCAGCACCAGCGGGCTTTGGCAGGGATGCTTTTTTCACCACGTTTTGGACACAGGACCAGCATTGGGATCTTTGATAATTTCCTGTGACCGGGCATCTCTGCTGATGAAAGAGGCTTGGTTTGAGTGGGGACAGAGGGAATTGGCTGCTGGGGCAGCCAGAGGAGGCTGCCAGTTATTAACCCTGGCGCTGAAGTCACGCCTGAGTCAGCAGAGTTTCGGCTTTGTCCCGTTCCCATTGTGGAGGCGAGTGAGTCACTCCCTGCTCCAGCCCTGAGAGCTCCCCCATTTCCTGCTCCAGCTCCACAGACCAGCGAGGGGAGGAAGGATCTGATGCTCTCTCATTTTTCTGTGCCATCGAGTTTATTTTTGTTTTTATTGAATCTCTTCAGTCTCAAGTTCCCTCCTTTCGGAAATGAGGCTCTCCATGGGTTACTATCTTGATCCCCTCTTCACAGCTCCTCATTAAATCTCTCCTCCTTAGCACCTGGAGAGCTCAAATAGTGAGGAGATTTAGCACTGGACCAGAACTCCTTGAACAATATCCAAGGCAACAAGAAAGTCCAAGAAAGAGGCAGAGCAGAGAAAACACTCGTGTGCATTTGAGGACTCAGCCCATCAAGATAAGGTCTCAGGACAGTCTCAGCTTAATTAGCTTCCTTCTTCTCAAAGCTCCAGCTTCTTTCCCTTCCTCCACACTCGATTTTCCAGCTTTTCTTCCCCACCCAACCACCAAATAAGCATTGGCTCTGCTTGTGGTCCTCTTTCTTTTGCTTACAGGTTAGAATTGGTTAGCAAAAAGACTTTGGTTTTTTCCTTGCTGGCAGGCAGTGACATGATTCCAGAGAGAAGAGTCTTGGATTTTTGGTTCTTTGTCTTTGCCTGGCCAGCTGCCTGCTTTTCCTAGTGCAGAATGTCATCCTGGACATGTCCCCTGGTGGAACAGTGGCTGGGGATGAGCAGAGGAGAGCGAGTGGGCTGGGGTGTGGTGGTGGAGACACAAGAGAGGTGGGAAGATGTTTAAGGCTACAATGGAAAGAAGGCAAATCAAAGAAAGGCACAAGCATTGACCAGCTGGAGAGGCAATCCTGGAGACAGGCAGTGGGGAGGGAAGGAGTTGTGACGTGGAAATTACAGGACAAAGGAGACTGGAGTTGTGAAACCGAGCACTGGACAGGTGTGAGCAAGAGCCCACAGCAGGAAAAGAGCTGAGGAAGGAGCTGGAGCCACATCCAGCCCACAAGGAGAGGGGAAATGAGCCAAGTGGGCAGCAGTGGGGCACGCCAGGCTGGGGCACAGGCAGGCTGAGTGTGCTCAGGTGTGGGAGCTGGCAGCCGGCTGAGCCGGGCGCGCTGGGGCGGGCCGGGCGCTGCGCGGCGCGGACGGAGCCTTTGTGCTTTGTTTGCTGAGCACGGGCTTTGGGAGCTTTATTGCAGGAAGGCCTTTCCCAGTGCTGCGTCAGCTCTTTCTGCAGCAACCCTGCTCTGCCAGCCTCCCTGCTTTTGCCATGGGGCATGTTCCCCTCCCCGTGACTTGGGGGGTGAAGCAAAGCAGCTGTGAGAAAGGCAGGGAAGGAACGGCAGGGAGTGAGAGCTGGGAGCAGAGGCAGGCTGCTGTTCCCATCCCATTCCCCTGCTTTGTGCCCTCTTCCTGGCTGGATGCAGCTGGGGATGTTTGCAAAGTTGGAAAACTCGTGGCCTAGTCTGGTGGCCATCCCTGTCTCTTCAATCTGTGGCCCATCCCACCCTGGCCTCTGCTTTTCTTTCATCTCTTTCTACGAGGAGCACTGGGACAAGCATGGCCTTGCTCTTGCTCGGGACCTGTGTGTGAATCCCAGCAGTGGCTCAGTGACCAGATTTCCCAAAGTAGAACAGGGAATAAGTGGAGCATCGATGGATGAGGCCCTTTGGGGAAGAGCTTTCATTCAAGGGGCTCCTGAGGCTGCTTTGTGCCTTTGTGCTCCATTTATCCAGAGAGGAAATCCTGCACTGGCAGGAGAAGGCTTTATCCCAAAGGCTGCCAATGATGGCCTGGCTGGAGACCTCGCTCGATACAAGCCATTGACTGTTCCTGGGATAAAATCATCCCTGCCCTGCTGCCATGGGCTGGATCTGGGTCTGAACCAGTGACCTCGAGGAGAGCACCCCGTGTTTCCCATTTGCAAGCCAAAGGCCAGCCCAGTGCTTTCTGGTTTGGGAGGGATTTATTTGGCTGAGGGCCAGGCGGGCCATTGTACAACGCTGCCATTTCCCGGCAGCTCCCATAAATCTCTCCCAGCTCCCACTGGGAAGGGGGAAGGGATGCCTGGGCGTGCAGTTTCTCTCTTGGGGTGCCCCCACCCCATCCCAGTGTTATCTCAGGCCTTTCATGTGCAGCCATGTCACCTGGAGCTATAATCTTGCCACATCTCTCTCATCTTCCTTCTGAGGCTCCCCCTCCCCTTGTGTTGGAAACTCAGGTTTTACAATCCCTGTGGTGCTCAGGCTCTGCAGGAGTGAATCAGGGGATGACAGAGAGACCTCCAGTGAAAGTCTGCTGCCACAGGAAGGGCCTGGGGTGACTCACTGGAGCCCACTGACTCGCTGGAGCCCACTCCTTCATCGCAACGGGCTCCCAGCAGGGCGAGGCAGGCCATGTGCTCTTGGAAGAGCAGCAGAATCCTGATTTAAATGCCTGGCAATCAATGCAAAACCTCCCTGGCAAGAGCAGAGGTACTAACCCCAACATCTTGGACAAGTGCCACCTCACACCTTTGCTTCTTGCCACCTGAAATTCCCCTGCTGGGATTTAGGATCTTTTTTCCTGTGTTTCCCACCCTGCCTGACACACCTGGGATGTTCCTCTGAGCTGCTGGAGGCTCTGCCCCACATGAGTTGCATTTCAGACTTTGTTTTCCTTTGGAAAGATGAGTTCAGAAACACCAGGAGAGAAAGTGCCACCGAGTGGAAAGTTTTGGGCTCCTGTTCCATCCCACTTTTCCTCTGTGGAAAATTTGCAGCGTCTGTGAGGG
The DNA here is from genome assembly GCF_963513975.1 of Fringilla coelebs. Taxonomy (NCBI): domain Eukaryota; kingdom Metazoa; phylum Chordata; class Aves; order Passeriformes; family Fringillidae; genus Fringilla; species Fringilla coelebs. The sequence continues at coordinate 2,185,334 of NC_140051.1, read as the reverse complement.
ATACAGGACCACGGATGGGACATCACTGCCCTGGCCATGGTGCCGTCCCAAAACCAGATCCTTTTGTATGGCTTTGTGCAGGTTGAAGTGTGATGCATTGATTTGTCCTTCTGCAAGATCCCAGCTGCTGTGACTAACAATCAGGAGCTTTGTGACATCTGCATCAGTCATGATATTGCCACACCAAAGGGTGGCTCATCACACTCTGCCAAGGGCTGTTTCAGTGCCCTGTGGGGGAGATGAGTATCAGGAGGGAGAGAAATCGGTGAGAGGCTCAGCAGAGGCAAGGTTGTGCAAAGCAGAGTGCAGTTCACATGGCTCTTAACAAAGAGGCATTGAGTGAGGTTGTGACAGAGCTCACCCAGAGCCTGGAGATCATTTCCAGAGCTTTCTGTATGGGGGAGCAAGAACCTGATTTGCAAGTGTGGGAGCTTCGCTGGAACAGCACCTCCTGGGCTTTTAGGAGAAAGGGTTTCCAGCTCCAAGAGCCACCACCTGCCACTTCTGCTGTGTCCCAGTGCCCCTGACAGCCAAGGAGTGCAGCCCTCCCTTCCCAGCCCGTGTGCCTCGGGGCACCCCGAGCTGTGCACCGAGCCCCCGAGGCCTCGCTGAATATCTGGGGTTGGGATCGTGGGGAAAGGCATCAACACAAACCACTTCAGAGGCCAAGGTGGAGGAGTAGGATCTCTGAGGTCTGCACTAATGAGGTCTTGGCACCAACATGTCTTTGGCACACGGCTGGGCCCTTTTTGGTCCGTGACAAAAAATAACACCACCAAACTAATGAATAAAATGCAAGTGGGCAAGCTGCAACCCATCCAGCTAATCCTTGCTCGGGTGCTGGCTGCCCCTGGGAGGTGTCAGCATGGATTGGTGGGCACTGGGAGATCTGGGCTGTGAAAATGGCAGGATTCATCCCAAGCTTTCTCCCTGCCCTACCAAGCACACGGATCGTTCAGCAAAGGAGAAGCGTGGCCAATCCCAGCACTTCACACACACGCACATCCAGCTGAATATGTTCAAACCTCTCCAGAGGCTGATTAGTGATTTTATTTTCTCCTCCTCTGCCGGCCGTGCGTGCTCATTGCCATCAATTATCTATGCATTTGCCCTGATGAATTATTGAGTGTGTAACGGGGCGAGGGAAGGCCTGCCAGCCCAGCTCAGTCACCTTGCAAACGAGCCCTCTCCAGAGCGTGGCAGCAGCCAAATTTGCCCTCTGGCTTCTGATTTAGGATGGGAAACTGATCCAGCAACCTCCCAAACCTCTTTCCCCTATCTGTCCCCCTTCCTCATCGCTGCATTGAGGTGAGGGTGCTCCTGGAGCAAAATGAGTACATTGTTTTCCTGAGTTAAGGCTTGGGTGAGTGGAACAGAGAGAGTTTTTCCTGTCTTGCAAAAGAGTTGTTCAGTCACCTGGAAAGGAAACGCGATTTCCGCGCTGTGTTTGGGGTTTTTCAGGGTGCTTTTTTGTTTGTTTTCTTTGGTTGTTTTGTTCTGCCGGGTGTTATTTTTTTTGTTCTCCCTTTTTCCCTGGAGCCTTGAGAAAGTTTGGAATGTGTTTTTGTCAAGGCTGCTGCGTGTAAGGGCCTGAATCCCAGCTTTGGCAGCATTCGGTTGTTGGCAAGCTGTCCTCACTCAACTGGCACCAGCTTTTCCCCTGGCCAAAAGTCTGGCTCTTCACACCTGGGCACAGGAGGGTTCTGCAGGACCATTGTGGGTTCAGAATCAGGTTTATCATCTCCAAAATCCACTTTTCCTCCAGTTTATGTCCAAGCCCAGCCTGTTTTGATGCATGGGCCCCATGGCAGTGGGAGGGTAGAGCTGGGAGTTGTTGCTGCTTCTCAAGGTCAAGATGAATAACTTGATTTTTAAAAGGGCCAGTTCATTAATTTGCAGGGAAATCACAGCATAAAGGAAGGGCACAGTAATGATGGATGGAGTGAGGGACTGGACCGACCTCCCCTGTGCTATCCATCACATTCCCTGCTGCAATGGCTGCAGCTCGATTGACTTTATCTCCATTCGAGAGGCACACGTCGGTTGCCCACCAGTGGTGGCAGTGCTCATGCCATGAGGGACTGCCAGCCCTGCAGGGTGACTCTGAGGAGAATCTGCTGTCCTTCCACCCTCTTCTGCCTGCACTTTGCCTCCTCTTCTGCTCCCGGGCACCGGAGGAGACGCTGAGCTGAGACTTCCTGCGCTGGCGGACGGGGCCGCTTTCTCGGGGTGTGGAAACGCCGGTTCAAAGGGCCCCGCCGGGCCCCGTGGGGGGCCAGCGAGCTTGTGGGGAGCAGAGCCAGCTCTTGTGGGGAGCAGAGCCAGCTCCTGTGGGGAGCAGAGCCAGCTCCTGTGGGGAGCAGAGCCAGCTGTGGCAGCGCCCCAGCCGCAGGCAGGCCCCGCTGGGCGCACGAGCCCTCGGTGGAAGAGGCGCTGATGATTCCGCGCTCCCCCGGCCCTGGGAGCCGAGGGAGCGCTGAGCACACCCGGCCGGGCTGGGCCGCTCCCAAGGCCCTGGCTACGTGATTGAAGTGCTCCCCAGCAAGCTGCCACACGCTCCGGGAGGCTCTGGAGCCTTCCGAGCCAGACTGCTCGGCAAAGCTGTTCCTCACCTCGGCAGGTGTGGGCAACGCCGCCAGCGGCTCGCTCACCTCCAGGCTGGAAGGAGCAGCATATGCTGCACAGCGTGGTGGAGACATCTCCCCCTCCCCTGTGCACCCGTTCTTCCCTCAGATCCTGGCGTGGCCTCATCTAAACCCAGCCCGTGCCCTCGTTTCATCAGGGAGGATGTTGTGGCTGCTGGGGGCAGAAATGTCCCGCGCTGTGTCCTGCTGCTGGGACGTCGTTCTGCAGAGGGGAAACGTGGTCCAGATGTGCCTTTCTCAGAGTGGGGCCATCCCCACCCTCTGCTTTGTGCAGGGAAAACTGTGGGAAGATGGCCCTGGCTGTGCTGGGAGGGGAAGGGTGCACCCTGCCAGCCCCAGAGGACACGGTGGCTTTGTGTGTGCAGGCACTTGAGGGCACCAGCGCTTTGCTGTGGCTGTAAGAAGCTCTGGAGAGCATTCCTGAGCACCCAGCTGCAGTGCTGGGGTGTGGGGCTTGGCTCGGGGAACAGGGGGCAAGTCCACACAAAGCTCTGGAGGCCGAGTTTCGGTCGGAACTGCTGATGGCTGTGGTCAGCTGGTGGCGTCTCGTGGCCAGGCTGGGTTGTTGGGGCTTGTCCTCAGGGTCACAGGAAGGAGAAGGGAGAAAGAAGAGGCGTGGATGAGATGTGGGGATTAGGATAAGGCTGGGAACAGGCAGGCAGTGAGGGGGCAACGTGGAGTGTGGGTGGGTGGAGAAGAGTTTTGTCTGCCTGCACTCGTGTGTGTGTCTGTGAAACTGCAGGAAGGAGACTCTTGGAGAAGTCCCAGGGCACATCTGCCACGGGGTCCAACACTGAGGAGTTTATTTTAGCCTTGGACAGGGAGCCATTCATCCCTGGAAGAACAGAGTAGGGTGACATTTCTGTTAGGAGGTGCTGTCTTGTTTCTCTTGCTCTGCATTTTTCTTTCCCCAGCCCCTCTCTCTGTTCCATTACTCTTTCATGTTCCTCACTCTCTGTGCAGAACATGAAAGAGTTCTCTATCTTTCTTTTTTTTATTATCCCTTTCTTTCCTTTCCTGCCCAGCTCCCAGAATCCATCCAATTGCAGATTCTCCCAGAAGCTGGGAGCAAAACCCGCTTTTCTCGTTCTTCCCACCTTGCCTCTCTGTTGTATTTATCATACAAATACTGGCTGTATAATTACCAGAGCATTATCTCTAAACACACAGATTAAGAAAAGACACAGTGGCAGCAAAGATGAATTTCAGGGTCAGGCTGGTGGGAGATACTCTTCTCCATCTGTCAGGGGAGGAATCAACTGAGACAGAAGAGCTGTCATGGACTGCAGCTCCCACTTCTCACAAGCACCTTCCACAGAATCAGGGTGGAAGGTTCCCAAATTCAGCCACTTCTGGGGTTATAAAAAGGCCACTGAAACAATCTGGGTGATACAGGGAGATCATGCAAGGTGTAGAGGAGGTGCCTTAAAGCCTTTCTTGAATGGGAATGATTGCTGCCCTGAAATGAGAGCTGAGTCTTTGCAGCTCCTTTAATTACTGCTGCAGCTCCAATGGGATTAAATGGATGTCTGAGTGTGTGTTAGCATATGTTGGGATGTGCTGTGCTGATAAACATCACATGCCTGCAGACACACATGCCCTGCATATTTACCACAACTGACTCAGTGTCACCCCGAGCTGAAGACAAAAGGGAGGAAGGTGTTATTGATCCAGCCCCGTGCCTTTGGGTGATGATGATGATGAGCCTTAGGCTGGTCATAGTGGGAGGAAGGTGTTATTGATCCAGCCTTGTGCCTTTGGGTGATGATGATGATGAGCCTTAGGCTGGTCATAGTGGGAGGAAGGTGGTTATGGTCAAGAATGAGGCTGCAGGTGGATGCAGGAGGTGCCTTGTAGCCACAAATTGTTCTTGTATCAGCCATGTCAATAAGAAACACAAGCCCTATGAGGAACAACTGAGGGACCTGGGGTTGTTTAGCCTGGAGAAAAGGAGACTCAGGAGTGACCTTATCACTCTCTACAGCTCCTGAGAGGTGCCTGTGCTCAGCTGGGGCTGGTCTCTTTCTCTAGGCAGCACTGACAGAACCAGAGCACACAGCCCCCAGCTGTGCCAAGGGAAATACAGGCTGGGTATTAGGAAAAGGCTTTTTACAGAAAGGGTGACAAAGTTCTGGAATGTTCTGCCCAGAGTGGTGGAGTCACCATCCCTGGGTGTGTTTAACAAAGCTTGGATGTGGCACTGAGTGCCAGGGTTTGGTTGAGGTGTTGGGGCTGGCTTGGACTGGGTGATCTTGAAGGTCTCATCCAACCTGTTCATTCTGTGAATTCTGTGAAACAAGTGGAATAAATAGAGGAATTCCTGAGCCTGATGCCAATAACCACAGTGCTTCTGGGGAGTCCCCAAACGCTCACCAGCTGCCATTTCGTTGCAGGGCTGCAAGCTCAGACTGTCTTGGTCAATGACACCGTCTCGGGGTTCATCGGCACGGACGTGGTGCTGCACTGCAGCTTCACCAACCCGCTGCCCATCGTGAAGATCACGCAGGTGACGTGGCAGAAGGCCACCAACGGCACCAAGCAGAATGTGGCCATCTACAACCCCGCCATGGGCGTGTCCATCCTGTCCCCCTACAAGGAGAGGGTGACGTTCCGGAACCCTTCCTTCAAGGATGGCACCATCCAGCTGTCCCGGCTGGAGCTGGACGATGAGGGGGTTTACATCTGTGAGTTTGCCACCTTCCCAACCGGCAACCGGGAAGGGCAGCTGAACCTCACCGTGCTGGGTAAGGCTCTGGGCAGGCTCTGCAGGGTGTACCTCTAGTCCAACAGAGCTGGAGGAAGCTGAGATTCACATCCTGGGAGCTCAGGGCGAATTTGGGCTGTAAATTGTAGCTGGGATGGATTTTTAAGTTGGCTGGGGAGATGTAAAGAGCAGGGAGCACAAAGCAGGTGGTTCTGAGACAGCTGAGCTGTCACACCTCTTCTTTTTCCAGGCCTCAGTTCCCCTTTTCCCTCCACCTACACTCCTAATGTAGGTGCAGTAACAGTGACCAGGTCCCTGTGGGAGTGGTGAGTTTTAATGAGCTGGGGCTGTCAAGAGAGAAGAAACAACAGATTGATCCTAAACTCAAGCAGAGCTTGTCCCTGGAGCTCAGAGCTGTGAGTGAACAGACCCCACCCAAGGTCTACATGAGTTGTTTTCTCTCAAATTTTAGTTCCTTTCTAACACAGGGAGGAAAACCCCTGGGAGGAAAGGATTGACTTTCCATATATCTGTGCGTTTAGGGCACCTCCACTATTGTTCCCCCGTAAATGATGCAGGTAGATGGTGCAAGGTGCATAGGCACTGCCATAAAGCAATTATTACATGGGAATTATTGCTGGCAATTTGCACACTCTGGACTCACCACAAGCCCTGTCACAGCCTCAGTGGTGTTAGATGGCTCTCGGGATGTAGCAAACAGAGCAGCACTGCTTTTCTAACCATCCCTTTGCACCCTTTTCTCCTCCTCCTCCTCCTTTCTGCACCCCCCTGCAGCCAAGCCCACCAACTGGATGGAGGGCACCAAGAAGCCGCTAATTGCCAAGTCTGGCAGGACAGAAAAGATCTTGGTAGCCACCTGCACCTCCTCCAACGGGAAACCCCCCAGCACCGTCACCTGGGACACCAAGCTGAAGGGGGAGGCGGAGTTCCAGGAGATCCGGAACAGCAACGGCACCATCACGGTGATCAGCCGGTACCGGCTGGTGCCGAGCCGCGAGGCGCACCGCCAGCAGCTCATGTGCGTGGTCAACTACCAGCTGGAGAGGTTCACCGACAGCATCACCCTCAACGTGCAGTGTAAGGGGCCTGGGCACGCTGGGAGGGCTCCCCCGGCTCTGGGGGAGAGGGGTTTGTGGTGGGCTGGTGGAGGGGCTGCGGTTGTGGTTTTGAGGGTGAGGATTGAAAGGATCTTTTGGAATAATTGTGGGTTTTTCTCTTTTTCCTGCCTTCTTTCTCTGTCTCTGCCGTGTCCCTTTTGCTCCCCTTCTCGCTGTCTTTTGCACTCCCTCACATTCCTTGTCCCATCATCTTTCCCTCCTTATGTTTCTCTCCTTCCCCCACTCCTGCCTCCTCATCTCTTCCTATTTCATGTTCTCCCCTTTCCTTTTCCACATTCCTTGTCCCATCACCTTTCCCTCCTTGAAATCTTTCCTTCTCCCACTCCTGCCCCCTCACCTCTCCCTATTTCATTCTCTCCCCTTTCTCACAATCTTTTCCTCTCCTTTTAATCTCTCTCCTTTTCCCACCCGTGCCCCTCATCTCTTCCCATCCCATTTCCTCCCCTTTCCTTTCCCACAACCCTTTCCTCTCTCCTTTTCCCCCTCCTGCTCTCCTCCCTTTCCCCCCACCCCTGCAGATGAGCCAGAAGTCACCATCGAGGGCTTTGATGGCAACTGGTTCCTGAACCGCAAGGATGTGAAGCTGATCTGCAAATCTGATGCCAACCCCCCAGCTCACACCTACGAGTGGAAGCTGTAAGTGTCCCCAAAGCCCTGCTGCCAGCTGCAAATGTCACCTCCCAGCAGGGACAAGGAGTCTCTGCAGACACCTCGCTCACCCTGTGGTCACTCGGGGCTCAGTGCCATCAGTGTCAGTGGTGTCACCCCAAGGTACAGCCTGTGCCTGTGGTGAAGGTGGCTGCCAGCTCAGTGCAGCCTCAATATCCAGGGAAAACTCCCCCTTCTCACCTCGCTGGGATCATACTCTGCCCTGGTGACGTGAGGCAGCTGAGATGTGACAAGGTGATTTATGTGCCCAGCACCACCAAGTGCCTCGGCAGCAGAGCTGGGAAAGAACCCAGGATTTCCCTGCTTTGAAAATGCACAAATAACACAAAATTTGTCTGTGTGTGAACAACCTTCCCCTGGAATCAGCTCCTCACGTGACTGACATTAAACAGCAGCATTTCCTTGTCCTCAGGTTTCCAGCTTTTGGCTGAACACAGTAAAGGGACTTGAAAAGTGAGTGAGGGGTGTCTGGGCAGTCAGGTGGGAATTGATACAACCTGATGTGGTTCTCCTGCTGCTCTTTCTTCTCTGTAAGCACTCATGTAGCTTTAAAAGAGGAAGATCAAATGGATCCTTTCTTCTTTTCAGCTGGCATTTGTCATCAGGAGAGAGGCTCTCAACATGGCTTTGCAAGGAGCACATTCTCTCTCATTCCACTTCCCAGATCAAACTGTTCAAAGTGAAAGTCTGAAGAGGATTGTTTTTCTTGCCTTTTTTCCTAGTTCTCCATCCCCAGCTCTCTCCATCTGCTGGTTCTGCCAGTCTGACTTAAACTCTGAGGGGCTCTCTGGGTTCCTCACAACATTTCCAGGAAGGCCTCAGAGGCAAAACCGCACCCAAGGCAGAAGAGATGCCACTTGAGGCAATTTCTGTGCCTGGAGTGTAAAACCCAGCAGTGCTTTTCCTCTCCTCCCATTTGGATGGTGATGAGCAGCAGTCAGGGGAGCTGTCAGAGGAGGCAGCAGCCTCCTGGACCATCCCACCCCCCCCTTCTGAGCACCCTGTGCTCTTGTTTTTATAGGTTCAGGGCTCTCTAGGACCATGGTTAAGGTGTTTTTCCATCAGCTTTGGGATTGTTGGCTTGATGCAGCTGCAAAAACTGTGTTTTTTGTACATGTGTGTATATGTAGACATGCAGAGTACATGCATTCAGGCTCTGCTTCACACTCCTAATTCTACCCCCGTTATTCCCTTTTGTTTCTTATAAATTGCTGACAATATGTGCACATTTGGGTCGGGAGGAGGAGAAGGAATTACTTGAGTAATTTTTAATTGCCTAAGAGGAGTAATTACTTTACTTTGCTTCAGTAATTAAGAATAACCAGGCCATGTGTGTCTTTTCTTAACACACAGGGGCTTTAAAAAATTTTTTTCATCTGCCTTTGTCAATTTATTTTCTGTATCTCTGGGTTTAGTTTTGCATTATTCCAGTTTCACACCTACCTGACTGTTCCAACATGGGCAGGGCTCTAAATCAACACTGCTGTCCTTGGAATTAACACTGGCTGGTCAGGAAAGGCAAATGGGCAGGAAATTGGGCTAAAACAGGCTCAGGTTGTGTCCCTTTCCTGCCTTCATTAATGGGGATTTTCCAGCCAGCACCTCCAGCTTCCACACCTGCCCGAGGGCAAGCACAGACCCAGAACGTTGGTGTCACCTTGGGGTGTCACCTGTGGGGTCAAACATGATCTCTGTCCCCTCCAGGCCAAACGGGACCCTGCCAGGGAGTGTGGAAATCCAGAACAACACCATCTACTTCAAAGGGCCAGTGTCCTACAGCGTGGCTGGCACCTACGTCTGCGAGGCCACCAACGCCATCGGGACACGCTCGGGCCTGGTGGAAGTCAATGTCACAGGTAGGACAGCACCTGGGCTGCTCTGCAGCATGGAAAAAGGGTGGGAGGGAGACAAAGGTGTGAGCAGTTCCATCTCCTCGATCACACTGTCTCCTTTCAGGGTGGGAATCTCCTGAGGGAAATGGGGCAGTGGAGTTCTTGGCTTTGTGCTGGTGTTGCACTGGTTTGCTGTGGATTTTCTCCTTTTCTCTTGTGGTCTTTTTTCTTTCTTACACCAATTCAGTTTGTTCCTCCCTTGCTTTGGATTCAGAGAGATTGTTGTACATGTTAACAGCAGAGGCACGTCAGGGAGATATTGATCAGAACGAGGGGCAGGCTGAGGATGTGGAACTGCCAGGAAGGCAAGAGGTGGATGAGTCACTTGTCCAGGATGGTGTTTGGTATTCCTGGTGTTGGGCAATTCTCATGATTCTTCATCTGAGCTCCTTGCAGTGCTGCTCTGTGAACTCACTCACCTGCCTGCCAGGGATCCCTGTGGGTGCTGGAGGAGCTTTGTCTGGGCTCCAGGGGGGAGCAACATCCCAGGCTGCAGGCAGTGGGAAGTGATGCTGTGATGCCACAGAGACAGAAGGGATCTGATGGCCTGCAAAGCAGCGTGGCCACAGGAGGGAGGGAAAGACGTGGGCAAGCTTAGGTAGTGTCAGGGAGAGAAAGTCATGTCAAGAAATAGCTTCAAGAGGAGAAATAACATATGGCAATAACCTGAATTCTGAAAGTCAGTGACATTGTGAGACATCACCAAGGGGGAAAAGTGGCTGTGGGTGCTTTGAGAGCAAGAAAGGGACATTTATCCCATTCCTTTGGGGTAAAAGGAGTGACATGGGTTATCAGGCAGTGACTGGTGGGTCTCAGGAGGGCTGGAAGTGCCTCTTGGAGCAGTGAGGTGGGGCACAGCCACTCTGCAGCGAGCTCTGGGCTGCAAACAGGATGGGCAATGAGCTGAATGAGGTGCACTGGGGGTTTCCTAGGCATGTGGAACACAGGACAGGCTCCCAGGGCTGTTACCTCTTGCTCTGTCCAGCCCAAGGCAGTCAGAGCTTCGCCTGCAACCCCAGTCCTTGGGGAGTCGTCTGACCTGAGGGTGATGAAACCCCAGCCCCCTCCACCAGATTTCTCTGGTGGTAAATGCTGAGCAAGCACAGAGCTGAGGCTGGGGCAGCTAAAATTAGCAATAACTCCGTGTTTGGCACCCTCAGCACCTCAGCTCCCCTTTCTAACTTGGGCAAACCAGGCTAAGCTTCCTCTATCCACGTGCTTGGAGGTCAATGGATGGGATGCGCTAATTAGATGCTAATTACCCGGTATTTGTTTATGATCATTATCACTTTAGCAGGCCTTTCATTCACACCTCCTGTCCTGGATCCCTGCCTGCTGAGTTGTTCCTGGTGCAGACATTTCTCCGGGGGCTGTTTCTTGTGCCAGGGAAAGGCACTGGAAGAACAAAACCCTGCCCAGCCACCCAAAACCAGGGCAAGGTCATGGCCAATATCAGCTGCTGGCAGTTCCAGGGGAGTTGTCACCTCGGTGTTCCTGGGGCAGTGCCTGGTACAAACGGAGCTGACTCCCTTTGGCAACACAAATCCATCCCACACAGTGTCCAGAGCCTTGGGGCATGTTTGAAACAGTGAGCAGAGCTTAAAAACCCCCAAGGTCAGCCCTCAGACAAAGAAGGAGGTGGAGTAGGGACTGAAGAAGACTTTGAGAGTAAGAGGCTCTCACCTTCCATCCCTCCATAGCCTCTGTGTCCATTTCTTGCTGTCATCCTGCCTGTCCAGCCACCCCTTGTCATTTGGGGTGTCAGAGCACCAGGCACAGCCCTCTCTTTGTGTTTCCTACCCATTTTTTGATGTGTCTCAGCACCACAGTGGCACTGAAGGTGGCTGCACCAGCTCACCTGCACAGCTCCTCCAGACACAAGGGGCTGTGGCTTCTCCCTCTGGAATTTGGAATTGTCTTTTCCTGGTGTTTTTACAAAGGACTGGAAAAGAGCATCGTTCTCAGGCTCCACCAGCACAGAGGGAGTGGGGGCTGGCAGGATTTTTGGGGTTGGGTTGGTGTCTGCCTGCCTCTAATCTCAGCTGGCTCCCAAAGGTCCTGGCTGTGGGGTTGGGGTTAAATGAGAGGGAATGAAGGGCACACCCACAGCTGCCCTGCGAGGACGGATTAACAGCCAACCCCACAGGCCAGGCCTGCACCACATCATAAAAAAAAAACCCTTTAATAATTCATGGGATCTGAATATGTTTATCCAGCTCTCCCCAAGGAGCGATTAGGCCGGTGCTGGGGAGGGCTCACCCTCCTCACTCAGCTATTACAGGTACATTTGTTTGGGTCTTGCAGGCAATTTAGGGATTGTCAGTGGACCACGAAACCTCTTTCAAGAGCTGCATGCAATAAATGGAGTTCAATCTAGTGAGCAGCCAGCCTTGGGAGGGAAAAAAAAACAACACGCAAGGCTGATGCAGAGAAAACCCTGCAGCAGCTTTTCCCCTTTCTGTCTCCCTGTTCTCCCCCCCTTTTACCACCCAAAATCTTCCCTCCAGGCCCCAGAGAGGAAAAGTGCAGGGCTGGTCCAGCCCCCTGATGGGGAGGGCAATTTGTTCAGAGGGAGAAGGCTGAATGCTTCTCTGAGAGTTATGGCGCATTAAAGAGATTGATAAGTGGAAATTTAATATTTTATTCCAGCAATCTGTTCCCCTAATAGCTTCTCCTGCCTTGCAGGACCTTTGTCAGTCACAGGCAAGCCATGTAGTGTGACATGTAACTATTTATTACAGGCAGTGGGTGACAGAATAAAAGGCTGTGCTTATGGACTGCACATGTGTGGTGGTCCTGCACAGAGAACTGGCCATGGACATTCACCTGTGTGATCCCAATCTGCATCCTGGCCATGGATATTCACACCTGTGTGATCCCAATCTGCATCCTGGCCATGGATATTCACACCTGTGTGATCCCAATCTGCATCCTGGCCATGGATATTCACACCTGTGTGATCCCAATCTGCATCCTGGCCATGGATATTCACCTCTGTGAATCATCCCATTTGTGTCCTGGCCATAGATATTCATATGTGTGACACCAATGGACTAACACACCTGTGTGATCCCATTTTTGTCCTGCCCATGGACTTACACACCTGTGTGATCCCATTTTTATCCTGCTTATGGACATTCACACCTGTGTGATCCCATTTTCATCCTGCCTGTAGATATTCCCACCTAAGACTCCCAATTTTCATCCTGCCCATGGAAATGGTTTGCCCAAACCTGTGTGCACAGGGATGCCCTGCTGCCCAGGGCAGGATGAAAACGGGAATTTTGGGAAATGGGAATTCCTGCACAGGGCAGGAATAGAACATTTGCATGTGGGAATGTCCATGGATTGATGAACATGGGCTTTTCTGGGTGCAGCAGAGCATGAACACACCCTGGCTCTGTGCAGGAGACATTCACCCACTTGTGCACTGGCTCCAGACAGAGGAAGCACAAGGAGAAAGGGAAAAAAATGGCAAATGGACCTGGGATGGAGACTCACAGAGCTGGGGGAGCAGGGAGAGCCTGTGCCAGCAGCTTGGCAGCCCTGGCCTTGGATGTGCTACAGGCTGGGGGGGAGGAAAAGCTGGCAGGGGTTGCTGACCCCCCCTGCTCACTTGGCTCCCAGCAGGGAGTTATTTACACACCAGCAGCGCTCTCATCCCGGCAAGGTCACTGCAAACAGCCCTGGGGCTCACTGGAGCTGCTGCCACACAGCACCAGGCTGGGAAAAGCCCTTGCTGGGAAGTCCTAAATGCCAATTCCTGCAGCAGGTGCTCCCACAGCCAGGCAGATTTAGGGGGGAGGATGTGGGGCCGGGGGGGCCAAAGAGGAGCAAGCCCCGAGGGGGGGTCTGGCTGATGCTAATCCTCCAGAGTGGCTGTGCATCCTGTCTGGTGGCATCTGTGCCAGCAGCCCCCACGGGAGCAGGGCTTGACTGACAGGGGATAGGTGACCTGAGAGAGAGATTAAAGCCTAAGACACGTTTGGCATCTGGCCCAAAAGCTGTCACACTCTGAAAGGCCAGGGGCAGCTGCTGAACTGCTGGATTAGCTGCCAGTGGTTTTTCCATCCCCACCCCTGCCCTGCAGGAACCCCTGGGAGGGAGAGGAAAGCTTGGAAAGCTGGAGATGGACATGCAGAGGTGCAGGGGGGAGGGAGGAGGTCAGCAGTGCTCTGGGCTTCTCAAATTGCAGCTTTGTCCCGAGGTTTCTCCTTATCTTGCCTCGTGTACATAACTTAACACACGAGCAAAGTCCTGGGATAATTTGGCGTGGGCTGTTCCGGCAGGGAAAATTTGCCATCAGCAATCTGGCTCTGAACAAACCATACAGGGTCATTTCTGTGTTTGCTGAGGCCATCTGGGAACCGGGGAGCCCCGTGAATACGTTGGATTTCAGGTTCCTGTTCCTCCCTGGAGCTGCTGCTCACGTTGTGAGGATGTTTGCTTTCCCAAGGTAGAAGGAAATCCAGGGTCTTCCTCTGGAAGAGCTTGGGCTGACACATGTCCAGCAGATAATTCCTCTTGGACTTTGACATTTTCTTCCGTGCCCATGGCTACAGGGAGAATTTGGGCTGGTGCTGGCTTTTCCCTTGGCCCTTAGGATTGAGAGGAAAAGGATGGTAATGGGGCTTAAAGGAAAAACATGTCCACATGAAGCAGTCTTTTAAAATATCCCAGCAGATGAGCAGAAGAGCTTTTGAAAGCTGATTTCCAGTGGATCTGCATATCACAGAAGAATTACTGGGTGTCTAAAAATACCCTTTTTCTGATCTGGGCTCTTCCTTCCCCTGGGAGCAGCCTCCTGTCCCTCTGGGTTCTCTGATGTCTAATGAGGTTTGGCTCCCACCTCTGCCAAGGATCCCACTCCAGCCGTCTCCAGGAGCTCTCTGATAGGGATAATTTCATCTCCTTCTGTCACACAGCACTAAAATTGGCCAGCAGGTTCAAAAAAGCAGCAGATAAAGGATTGATGGACAGGTGTGATGATTTGCATGCGCCTCATTTTGATTGAAAAACAGCATTAAGAGAAAGATGGGATTCTTTCAAACCTCTACTTTTGAAGCCACTCTTGTGATGGGGAAGGTTTGGGGAAGTTTGTGGCCTCACTGTTGAGCCCTGGGCTGCTGCAGGAAGAGGGCAGGAGATGCGTGGAGCCTTGCAAAGGGATCAAAGAGAACCTGTGGGCTGGGCCAGGTGCCAGGCTGAGCCCGGGGTGACCTCCTGTGTCTCTGCCTGCTCTCCCAGCTGCTGTCCCCGAGGTCTGGCTGCTGGCACAGGGACAGGAAGCTGGGCTGAATGCAACAGCTGGCAGAGGCGGGCACGGGCAGATAGTGTTGCTGCTTTAATTCCTATTCATACAGCACTCCCTCTTTTTATAAGGGCTGGGGGGTGGCAGGGGGGGAGGCTTTTCATGCTGGCATTAAAGCCTGGCTTGTTCCCCCTCCCTCGGCTCCGCAGTCTCCTGTTTCTCCAGGCTGCTTTTCACAGGGGCTTTAATTCTCTCCAGGCTCTTCCTAATGGATTTTTCACATGGGGCCCCTGAACACGCTCAGGCATCGCACCGGGTTCCAGAAATTTCACGCCCCCCCTTGGACACAAAAAAAGGGGATCCCTTTCCCACACTTCCCCCTCTCCCCTTGGTGCTGCTCTGTTTGAAACGGGGTGGGCAGGGGGGTGGATCCCAATTTGTGGGATTGGCTGTGGTTAATGGATCTGGGTGCAGGGACAGGTGACACGCTGGTCCCCGCTCACCACCTGCTGGTGCCGAGTCACCTGGTCACCTGGTCACAGGGCACAGCCCCTCCTTCCTTGCTGGGAACAGCGAGGGTCAGTGCCCACCCTGCCCTGGAGCCAGCACGGGTCTGTGCCGCCATCCAGTGGGAGTGCCAGGCTCTGGAGTGGCCGGACCCCCTCCCCCCCGGACACTGACCCACCCCAGGGTCACCCCCGGACCCCCAGAGCCCCCCTAGGCCTGGTGCTGGAGGGAGGATGAGGGTGATTTGATCTTCCTCTGTGGGTGA
The DNA here is from genome assembly GCF_963513975.1 of Fringilla coelebs. Taxonomy (NCBI): domain Eukaryota; kingdom Metazoa; phylum Chordata; class Aves; order Passeriformes; family Fringillidae; genus Fringilla; species Fringilla coelebs. The sequence goes on along the minus strand of NC_140051.1, from coordinate 2,170,262 downwards.
GGAGGGGGTGATTTGATCTTCCCCCTGTCTTCCTTCTTTCTTTCTTTCTCCCTGCCCACAGTCTGGGTTTGTTTTCTCTGGCATGGGAATGGAGGGTGGGGATGGAATGAGGGGAGAAAATAGTTCATTGCCTGAGCAACGTGTGAAACCCACCAGGGATGGAGGGAGGGAGGGATGGATGGATGGATGGATGGATGGATGGATGGATGGATGGATGGATGGATGGAGGGATGGATGGATGGATGGATGGATGGATGGATGGATGGATGGATGGATGGATGGATGTGTTCCTGCTCGTGTCCGAGGTGTTGGCAGTGCCACAGGGGTGGGCACAGGGGTGGCGAGTGCTACATCAGAGGTGGGCAGCACAAAGGGCAGGGAAAAAATAAATATCTCCTGAGAAATCCCCCCTTTTGTCTTCACACATCCAACCTGGGCTGTTAATGAGGCTTTTAACAGGAAAGTGGGCCAAGCTCCTTTAGAAACCAGGCACAGCCTTCCCCTGTCAGATCTGTTCTCAGAGCTGGGAGGCAGAGGGATCTCTGTGCTTTGGGGATCTGCACACCACGTCTGGGCCTTTTCAGGGGGGTTTGGGACCTGTGGGGCCATGCACAGAGTCAGCCTTGCTGTAGGGAACAGCAGGGTGTGAGGAGGCTTCAGAGCTGTGGGAAAATGAAAGATTGAGCCCATGGGGACTTGCTGGGCTTCCCCTGCTCCCACTCAGCCTCCAGGACTTCCCTGCTTCGTGCACAGCTTTGGGAACAAAAAGGCTGGGACAGCGAGGAGGCGCCCCAGGGGGGTGGCTGGGGCAGGGGTAGAGGGAACACTGTGGATGTTGTGTGGTTGAAGCTGAGCCCTCAGCAGGCAGGACCATGAGGGGATGGACGTGACTGTCCCTGGTGTCCCTGCAGAGAGGTTCTGCATTAACCAGCTGGCTGGGGCAGGCCTTCTGCTGATGCAACACGTGGCTTTGGCTTTCCACAGCCCAGCCCCGGCTCCCCGTGCTGCAAGACATGCCCTTGCTGCTTCTCTAAGGCTGTCTTTGGGAAAAAATGCTGGCTCCTGCCTGCACGGCATCCTGCTCCTCATTCTGGCTGCAGCAGGGACCCTCCATCTGTCCTCCAGCCCACTCTGCCCAGTGGGCTGCTCTCTGTGTGGGTTCAGCCTCGCGAGGCTCTGCTCCAGGCAAGTCAGCACTGCAGAAACCAAGACGCTGTTGTCGGGTTGATGTTTCAGGAAAGGCAGGAATTAATCATCTTCCAGGCACAAAAAGACCCAAAACATTTATGGCTCAGGCCAGCAATTGCTCAAATTCAGTGCCTTTGTCCAAAACCTGCAGCTGTTGCAGTGCCTTCAGCTGGGGGAAGCTCCTTTGTCCCTCTCCCTCAGTGGCTGGGCTAAGCTGTGCCAGCAGGGACATGGAGGGGTGTGGGCAGCAGTCACTGCCTCTCATCCCTTTGGAATCTGCTGCCTCTGAGCCCCCACAACCCCGGCTGTGCTCAGGGATGCTGACTCTGCTGCTGGGTCTGCACCTCTCCTTGGCTGCTGGGGGAAGAAGTGAAGGCCAGGAGGCTCCAGGGTTGGCAGAGAGGCCCTGGAGGTGGGAAAAGCATTGGGAGAGGTCTCATGTGAGAAAACAAGGCTGCCACAGGGCATTCAGAGGGCACCTGCTGCCTGAATTGGGAGGCAGGTGAAGGGCTGAGACAAGCATGTGGTGTTTAATGCCTGCTGGACACGGATGTTCAACAGGCTCTGAGCTCAGCCAGGGCTGTACCTGTGCCCAGGAAGGCTGATTGAAGTCCTGGCTCAAACGTTATCTGTGCCAAAGTGTAGGTGTTGAACTGCATGAAAGAGGGAGAGCTGCTTTCTCTTCTCTTTCCTCTGCCTCCTTTTGAGTTTTTTTTTTTTTTTTAAATAGGTCAGGGTAGGAGCAAGATTAGCAGGAGGAGTGGCACTGTGCTGGCCAGGGAAGGGGAAGAAGCAGTGGGAGGGCTGTGTCCTCATGCTGCAGGGTCAGCACAAGGGGTCAGGAGCCAGCAGGGCTCTGAGCAGCTCTGTGCAGCCGCAGGGCACCTGTGGGTGGGAGATCACAAGGTGCTGCTGCTGTGGTTCTAATCCGGGCTGGGCTGTGAGGAGAGGGATGCAGAGCTGGTGGGGCCAGCATGGCACCTGTCTATGCCCACCCTCGGGTGGGATTTGGGGTCTTGCTCCCTGTCAGGAGCACTCTGAGGGACACTGGAACTGGAATTGTGTCAGCCGGTAAAACAGAGCGCGTCCGGACTCAAGACTCGGGGCTGGTGGGATCTGAGCGCGCCTGGAGACACCAGGAGGGCTGGGGAGGGCAAACCACTGCTTCCAGCCTGCTGGGCTCCTGCATGAGGCTTGGCCAGCTTGGCACGGCACCTTCCCCTTGCTGAGGCAGAGCTGACCCCGTGAGGACACCCCTCTTCCCCTTTCCCCAGTTTTTCCCTTCCCTGTTCCTTACCCTCATCTTCCCACCCCCTCACCCCCCGCCCCAAACTGGCAATGAGAGCATGGAGGGAGGGCGCGTTTCCGCATGGTTTGACACTGTTCCCCCTTCCATCTGTCTTTTCCTACCCAGAATTTCCCTACACCCCGTCTCCAATCGATGATCACAAATCCATGGTGCAGCCGAACATCCCCACACCGGTGATTGGGGGCATAGTGGGAGGCGTCTCGCTGGTCCTGCTGGTGGCCGTGGTGCTCTTTGTGGTACTCCGGCGCCGGCGTCACACCTTCAAGGGTGACTACAGCACAAAGAAGCACGTGTACGGCAACGGCTACAGCAAGGCCGGCATCCCGCAGCACCACCCCCCCATGGCCCAGAACCTCCAGTACCCCGACGACTCGGACGACGAGAAGAAGCCGGGCCCCTTGGGCGGCAGCACCTACGAGGACGAGGACGAGGATGCGGGAGGAGAGCGCAAGCTGGGCGGCCCCAAAGCCTACGAGGAGGATGCCAAGAGGCCTTACTTCACCGTGGACGAGGGCGAGGCCCACCCCGAACCTTACGACGAGAGGACACTCGGCTTCCAGTACGACCCCGAGCAGCTCGACCTGGCCGATAACATGGTGTCGCAGACCGACGGCTCTTTTATTTCCAAAAAGGAGTGGTACGTGTAGCTCCACGCCCCTCTGCTACACTCACACACTCGCACACACACTCACACACGCTCACAAACACGCTGGCGAGCGATGCCCTCCCTGCCCCGCACCCCTCCGAGCACACCCACGCACGCCCCGGCCCCGCACAGACTTTTTGGATGCTGGGGGCCAGCGGGCAGGGAGGGCCCCTGGCTTTGCTTACGGATCATTTTTTGGGGAGGGGGGCGGGGCTCGTGCGGGAGGGAGGGCGGGAGGTCGGGTAATTATTTTCTCTCGGTTTTGGTTTGGCTTTTTAATTTCTCTCTTCGACGACTTTCGTCCCCTTCTGTGGTGTTTGTATTGGTCGGTGGCTTAGGTGTTACTCTTTGCTTTAACGACTGTTGCCCAGCCTGTATATTACACTCTGTTTGTGTCTTCATGTCTCAGAGTGCCCTTCCCTCCCCGAGGCTTCCTCCTCCCACTCCCACCCCCCTGAAACACTGGAAATTTGTTTGTATGTTGTCTTCTTTGTTTGTTTTTTAACCTTGGGAGGGGGGCAGGTGGGCTGTCCGTAGGACAGAGGCCAGGAGAGTTTTATGGCAGTGGAAACATAGGTGCCATTATCAGGTGAATGGATTTTGGTTTTTTTTTTTCCCCCTAATCACTTTTTTTTTTTGGTGGGGTCTGGGTGACATTCCCATTGCCTGCTGCACACCTGGAGAGAACCACACTCAGTTTTTAATGATTCAATAAAAGGAAAATGAGGAGAAAGGGGGGAAAAAAACACCCTAGACCAAACCCCAGGTGTAGGGGCTGATAGCAAAGCAGGGAAACAAAACTGCCATTTTCCTCCTACAATTTATTATCGCCTGGCTTTTCATTTTTCTGTCTTTGTTTGAGTGTTCTTTTAAACGAAAGAAAAGGAGTATTTATTGCTGACACTTTTCCCCCTGTGATGGCTCAGAGAAAGGCTGGCTCTTTTTGTTCTTGTCGCTGTTGTTGCCACTGGTACCAGCCACAGAGCAGTTCACTGGGGCACCACTGTGCCGGGCACATCCACTGGGGAAGGGACCAACTGAGGACACTTTGCTTCCACACATTCACTGCCTTCAGCCATGCTCTGCTCACCCAGGCAGGGCAGGACCAGCCCCTGAGGTTTATTTTATTATACCACTAAGACTTAATTGTCATGTGTTTACACTTTATTTTTTATTTTGGTCAGAGCACGGGGGTGCTCTTCTCTCTCTCTCTCTCTCTCTCCTAGCAACAACCCCAGCCCGTGGCTGCACCACGTAGGTGGCATCGATTGCCACTTTTCCAATATCACATCCCTCTCCTGAGCACAGGCTTGGCAGACAGGGTAGGAGGGATTGAGCCTGGGGTATTGATCTTTCCCTCCTTGCCTTGAGCCACGGCGCTGTGCTGGGGAGGTTTGGATTGCTGCTATCTCTGCTCTGTGAATAAATGGGATTCCAGACTTCAGGGCCCTCTGTGTCACACCGACCATCTCCAAATTAGATTCACTGGGTTGGGGCTTATTTTTCTTCTTGTGGGTTATATATATATAATTTTTTTTTTTAATTCGATGTATAAATAAATCTTTTGTTTGAAAAGAAATCCCCAATTTTCTGAGCTGTATTATCATGCACATCTAAAAATAGCAGGACTAATTCTCCTCCTGCCTTACCCGCTGGGTTTTGTTCCACAGCGGTTCTCCTGCTGCAGAAAGGGAGGAGGGTGGAGAGGCAGGCCCACACAGATGAGTCAAGGTCAGATCTCTGATCCAGGCAGCCTCCAAAGCTTTCCTTTCCTGTGAGGTGCTCGGTGCAGACCACAGCCAGTGCTCTGATTGCATTAGTGGGGTAGGGCAGTGGGCAATCCAATTGTAGGGCCGTAATCTCTCTGCTGTTCCTGCCAGCCCCTCGGGCTTCCTGGCTTCTGGCACCGCAGCCACATGCCACAGGAAGGCTGCTCTGTGTGCTCCCAGGGCCAGGGCAGGCAGAGATTCCCTCGACAGCCACATGCCACAGGAAGGCTGCTCTGTGTCCTCCCAGGGCCAGGGCAGGCAGAGATTCCCTCGGGATCCCTCAGGCTGAACCGCCCCAGCTCCATCCACCGCCACCAGGAGCACCCTGCTAGCAGGAAAGCCCCCAATAAAGGGAATAAAACCACTTAACATCTCTCCAAAGCTCTGATTAGTGATGATTAGGGGTGGGAATGACTTCCCTCCAGTGCCTTGGGAGAGCAGCACACACAGGGCTTTGATTCCCCCAGAGGGAGAGCCTGTAATCTGGCTCAGTGTGTGGTGCAGGGAGAATTCCCAACAAAAGTCCATCTCTGGAGTGAATAATCCTTCAGATCTGAGCCCCAGAGCCAGGCTGGGGACAGGATGGTGACAGTGCAGCACCAAGCTCTGGGCAGGCATCAGCAGGCACCTATGGGATCAGCAGCACAGACCCTGCCCTGCAGATTTCCCCCAGCCCAGGCACACCCTCTGAGGGGGTGGCTTTGCAAGAAAACAATCTTTTATAAAATCTGCAGGGTCCAGCTGTGATGCTTCACATTGAGGCCACTGCTCAGGTCTGGGAAATTCCCATCAGGCTGACCCCACAGCTCTGTCCTAAAGAACAAAGGTGCCAAGGCTGGCACAAGGGCCTGGGAGAGGTCAGGGCTGTAGGGCTGCTCCCAAATTCTGGGGTGGCCAAAGGAACCCCAAGAAATCTGCTTTGGGAGTTACTAGCTTGCCTTTGAAGGTGTCATTTTTGGAGCTGTAGGCTCCTTGGATTATTTATTGCCCATTCACACACTGTCCACTGAGTGAGGGCTCAAAACCCCAGTGGGAGCCAGGGAAAGGAAAGGAGAGAGTGGAGCAAAGTGGGATTTCCAAGCTAGGGCCCGTACACCATTCCCTTCCTGCTGCAGCACTTTTTCCTGCCCTTTTTGCACCAGCCCAAATTTAGGACTTAGCTCAGCCACTTACCTGCTCAGAGTGGTTCAGAAAAGGGGTCAAATGATCATTTTTCATCCAGAACCTGGAGTGGAAGATCCTTAGACAGCGTTGCCTGGCACAGCAGCGAGGCACCCTGCGAGTTCAAGGCTCAGTGCTGCATTTCTCTCATCCTTGAGCTCTTCAGCATTGCTCCCCTGGTGCAATTATCACCTCAGCCATGGAGAAATGCCTCCTCTGTGCTGTCATTTGCTTCTTGCTGTCCCTTGCAAGGTCAGCTAGATGGCCAAGAGACTCTTGGGGTGGTAATTAGCCAAGTGATTAGCCATTAATCCATAGCAAGGTGGAAGAGAACAGAAGTGTGGGGGAAGAAAAGCAGATTGCTGCTTCATCTGAGAGCTGTTTTTGGTCCAGTAATAGCATCACTGCCTTCTCTGGGTAAAAGTGCTCTGAGGGGACCCTTGAAGGGAATCAGATGAGTTTTTCCAGCAGAAAGTGATCCCTGTTCCCACCTGAGTGCAGGAGAGAGGCCCAAGTGAAGACCCACGTGCATCCTGCAGGGAGGGAACGGGCTGGGACTGCAGAGCTCAGCAGCAGGGCCAGCCTGGGCTCTCTTTGCTCTGCTGATGGTGTCACCTGTCCCTTTGTGCCCCAGCTTCCCTCAGAGGGCAGATTCTGCCAGGCTGGAGTGCCACACACGAGCTGGGCCACCCCTCTGGGACCCTCAGGCTGCCTCAAGTGAAAAATCCCCTGCTTCTGCCACCCCTCTTTCACCAGAGGTGCTGAGGAGTGGAAATGCCCCTGTGGGACCTGGCAGGGAGAGAGGGGGAGCGTCCAGCTGGCAGAGGGAAGCTGTCCTCTCCAGCTCGCTGCCAGGGAGCTGCTGCCCTGCAGGAAATGTCCCATTTCACACCAGTCCCAAACTGGGGTGGCCTCCCAGGGTTGGGTTTCTGCCTGGGAGCACCTTCACCCTGCTGGGGCTGGGGGTCAGTGCCTCATCACCTTCCCTGGCAGGGATCCCTGGCCAGGAACAGACACATCAGCCTGGTGCTTTTCCCTTTTCCAAACCTCATCCTGGCTAACAAAGTGGTACCTCAGGGTGGGTGAGAGAGGTCAGTGACCCAAAATTCAGGAGAATTTGGGCCAATCCCCCATTTCCTTCCCAGAGTGAGTTCAGGGAGCTGTGCAAGCGAGCAGAGCTGTGTCACAGCCCACAACGAGCCTGTGCTTTATGTACAAAGACACCCCAGCTGTTTCCCTGCTGGGGCTTTTTTCTAGGATTATTCATTGCAATTCACCCTAGTGATGTTATTTTTCCTTATTTAATTACCAGGTTTGTTGGTTTTTTTCCCCCCTGTTAAATCATTCTCATTCAAGCAGGAAAAAAAAAAATAAAACAACCTGAAGATTTCCTCATGAAATAAATCAACAAACTGAGATGGTTGCACCAAATTGACTGCAAAGACATGAGGGACAAAGGGAGCCATTTTCCTGATGTTGAGTCAAAAAGAAACACAACAACAGTTCAGCAAAAAATCAGGGAGGGTTAGGGAGAGAGAGACTCCAAAGATTGATCCTGAGGCAGTCAGAGAAGGGAGCGTGGTTGGACCGGGCTGCTGCTCTGCCTGGCTCTTTCCCCTGGCTGTGCACAAGCTCACACACGCACACACACACAAACTTTTGGGGTTTGGGGAGCAGATTAGGTGGAGAAAAAAACCCCATTGCCCTTGTGGGGCTCAGCTGTGTCACTCCTGCAGGCTCTGAGCCTCCCAGTGCGGAAATGGGGTTAAAACCCAGAAAGAAAGAAACTTAAAAGAAACTTCCAAGTTTCCCTCCAGCTCTGTGCAGGCTGTGGGGACAGGGGACAGTGCCAGCATGGTGTGGCTGCTGCCTGTTCTTTACTGATGAGGAGGGGAGCAGCCCCTCACCCTGCCCAGCCTGCCCTCCTGCCATCCCCTTCACCCCAAGGAAACCTGCTGCCAGTCTGGGCTTCTCCCTGGTGAGCAGGGGAACCCTTGGAGGATCCCCCTGGAGGGTGGGAAGGTCCTGGGTCCTTCCCATCAATCCCAAACTGACCCAGAGTGGGGCAGAGGGGCTGGGGGAGGGCAGGGGGGCTCAGCCCAGCAGCAAGGAGAGGAAAGCCGAGCCTAAAGCTGAGCTTGGATTTGGGACTGGGGGTTCCCCTGAGGGGCTCCCCAGGGGGAATGTAAGGAGCACAGGGAGTTAGGTCCTCTGCTCTTGGTGGAGGGACTCTCCTTGAGGGTCTGGATTTTCTTTTCTTTGGCCTTTCTCTTTTTTTAAAACATGATTCCTCAGCTCCAGTGATTTTATCTCTCTTTTTCTTCGTCCTCTGGCTGTAATGATCATTGTGGACTTAAAACTGCAGACAGACAAACAAACAACCCCAACCCCACTTTTTTTTTTTTAATTTCTTTTTTTTTTTCTTTTTTATTTTGTAATCTGTGTTGTAAGTGCTTTTGTAAAAAATAAAAAATAAAAATAATAATAATAATAATAATGTAATGGACTTTCATGATTTCGGTTTGGGGTTTTTTCTGGGTTTTTTTGTTTTCTTTTTTTTTTTTTTTTAGAGGATTTTTTTGGTTTTGTGTTTTGTTTTGTTTTGTTTTCCATCCTTTGTAATTTGTTCATTTTGAGTCCTGGGTTGGGGAGGGGGGGATATTTTCATGGTTATAATTTGTGTGGGTGGGGTGTTGCATCACCCTTCCTTTTACTTGTATAAAAAAAAACCAATAGTGGCTGAGCTGTGGAAAAAAAAAATGTACTTTTTTATAAATAAAGAATTTTAAAAAAAGAGACTTCTCCTTCTTTCTGGGGCATCCGTGGCTGCGTCGTCGTGCACTCAGTGGCTGGGAGCTGTGAGGGGGATCCCAGGGCACCAATTATTTGGGATGGAAATATCCCAGGGTATGCAGTGTTTTTTTGGAAATTCCAATTATTTGTGTTTGCATTTTGGAAGGGGAGTTGCTTGCAGGTGAAGGTTGAAGGTTAAGGGTTCAGAGGTCTCCAGCAATGGACTGGAGGAGGTGACTGGGAATGACTGGCTTTGCAAACCATGGTGGTTTTGTGTGGAATTCCTGGACAGCAGATCCAGTGCAGGCTAAAGGAGGCTGGGAGAGCTTCCCTTTGCTGATGTAAACAGTGAAATTCCTTGGCTGAGGCCCAAAGTTAACCTGAGCTTAAAAATAAACGTCTGGAAAAACACAGGGCAGAAAAATCCATCGAAAAATCTGTGAAGAGTTAGGACAAGTGTCTGTGGTGAGGAAGTTCTCACTGCTGGCTGCAGCAGATGGGACAGGCTATTGGGAAAATGTCAATATTTCTCTAGAAATGTGGAATTAGCTGGTGGCAGGGCCAGGATGCAGGGACACTGGAGGATGTTTTATAGAGCCACACATGCCTGCCATGGCAATGGGGCTTCAAAACCCTCTGCAGGCTCAGGGGGAGCTCAGGGCATGCTGATGCCTTGGGGAGGCTGAGCTAGAACAGAGACTGGATGGAGCTAAAGAATAAAGCAGGGATTTATTAAAAGGCCTCAATGGATCCACCTTGGGCAGCACAACCCAAAATGGTCCCAAAATGGGCACGAGGTCACAGGGTCTCTCCCTGGGATCAGCTCTGCTCCATTTGCACCTTGCAGTTCATTGTCCCATCCCAGCTTTAGCCCCTGCAGTCCCACCCTGCTTGTTTTTCTCTCTCCAGCCCATGGGGTTTGTGCTCCTGGGCTGAGATTTGGCTCATTTGTCCTTGGTGCCCAGCTGGAGCAGGAATTGTTTTGTCTCCCTGCTCTGTGCACAGAGCTCAGCATCCCCTGATGTGAGCCCAGCCCCACACACTAAAGCAGCACAGAACCTGAAAAATAGAAAAGCTGAAACCTGAGGCATCAATATCCCCATGTCCCTGCCTTGGGAAGGACACTTTGTGTGAAGGAGGCTGCAAAGGAATTCTTGTTCCCAAAGGAATCCTTGTTCCCAAAGGAATCCTTGTTCCCAAAGATCCCTGTTCCCAAAGGAATCCTTGTTCCCAAAGATCCCTATTCCCAAAGATCCTTGTTCCCAAAGGAATCCTTGTTCCCAAAGATCAAGGCCAGGCTTTGGACAGGCAGGGAGAGACGAGGCAGGAGATCAGAGGAAACATTTCTGCTGTCCTTGCACTGCTGTCAGCAGCTCCTCTGGGAAAGTGGGGCACTCCCTGGAAAGGCTTTTTGCACCCAGCCCCAGCACGTGGGTGATGTGCTGGAACCTAAACCTGAGCCCAAGCCCAGAGCTGCCCAGCACAGAGGGGAGGGATGCTGACCAAAATTCAGGTTGGACCTGGAGAGAGAGGACAAAAATGCTCAGGACTAGGCTGGGGAGGAGTGGTTTGGTGCCTGGGGCTGGTACCAGGCTGTGCCCTGTGTGCAGCCTGGCAGGAGAATCCCCAAACTCTGCTGCTCACAGAGCCAGGGCTCAGCCACTCTGCTTTGGGAGGGATTAGAGAGAGCCCCAGGAACGCTTTCCTTGTGGAAAAGGAGGAAGAGCCAGGCTTTGAGGTGACCAAGGGCACTTGTGACCACTCCCTGGGCTGTGTCTATCTTTTCTCCCATTTTCCCCCCTCATTTTGCCCCCTTAGCCATGGCACCTGCTGGAGGAGCAGCTTTCCTTCAGGAGGGACCACAGCTCCTACAGAACCAGCTCCCAGCAGCTGCCTCAGCCTCCTCAGCCAGCTCTGGGGAGGGGAGGAACAAAAGGAGCCCTGCAGAGCTGGGGCTGGGATGGCAAGAAGGACAGGAGGGGCTGTCTTGGCTGGGATGAGCCCCTGGGAAATGCTGCTCTGCTTTCCCAGGCCAGGCCTAAAGAGTTCAGCGCTGATGGATAAAACCCACAGCCCGGGGCCCCTCCTCAGCAGCTCGGGTTGCAGAGGGCTGCAGGCAGCAGGAGCAGCCCCCAAGGATTGGGTTTCTTTGGAACCAAGCAGAAACACACTGGGGGAAGGAGTGCCAGCAGTGCCTGCTGGACAAAAAAGGGGCTTGGATCAATTCTGCAAGGCACAGGTGTGCAGGAGAGCCCAGGGGGGCTGCAGAGCCCTGAGGAGGGGGTTTGTGGCTCTGTGTGTGCAGTGCTGGGCGTGGTGGGGTTCCCTCCCTGGTGAAGGCAGGTGGAATTTGGGGCTGGGGTGTCCCTGGTGGAGGTGCAGGGCCAGGCTCCCATCCTGTGCATCGTCCTGTGCATCATCCTGTGCATCACTGTTCCTGGTGACCATGGGGTTTTATTTCTGCTCAGATGAAGGAGTTGGAGTGGGATTTGTGGTGAGATGGAGCTCAGGGTGAGCAGGGAATTTCCAGCCAGCCTGCCCAGCATCCCTGGAACAGCAGCTGGGACTGACACCTTGCACAAGACCCAAAACCAGAGCTGGAAGTGCAGGAGCCAAAGGGCTCCAGCAGCCGGAGGAGAAGGCAGGGACTGGGAGATGTTAAACCAGTGAGAGGGCACTGGAAGCAGGTTAGGTTGCTGAAATATGTGACCTTCAATCCCAAATTCCTTGTGAGGTGAGAGGCAAGCCCTGCTCCAGCTCAGCTCAGAGCACTCAAGGTCACTCAGAGCCCATTAAATCTCCTGCAGCCACTGCTGGGTAAATGGAACCAAGAGAAACTCATGGCGCAGGCTGAATTACTTGGAGCAACAAATATGTTTGATTAGGGTTGGGTTTGGTTTGTTTTTGGTTGGTTTTTTTTTTTTTTCTTCACTTTCAAATTATTTGCAATCTCCAGTTTGATTTGTATGAACATATTTGGAGGAGGAAATTGCTTTATGCAAATGGATTCCAGCTGAGGGACCTGTGACACCAGAAGTGCTGTTGAGCCTCAGATGCCCTCAGTGGTGCCTGGCAGAAGGAGAGGGAGGCTGGTTCTCTCCTCCTCCTCCTCCTCCTCCTCCTCCTCCAAACAGGCATTTCACAACCTTCCCAGACATGTTTAGATGCAGCCTGGATTTAGAGAGTGTTTGCAGAACAAGGCTCAGCCTGTAAAAAAAAAAAAAAAAAATGAAAGAAAAAAAAAAAGAATAAAAAATGGATGTGTGTTGCACTGCTGGAATGTCACATCCTAGCGAGCAGAAATCAGAGAGCCAGGCTGATATTTTCACCTGAAATGTAGGGTAAAAATGTTGTGTCACCCTCCAGAGGCTGAATTATTGAAAGGCAGTGATTTATGGATACCTGCCATCTGAGCTGCTCCCTTCACCTCACAGCTGGGGTGAGCCTGGCCTCATCTGACTAAGCCAGGCTCAAGGTGAGCTAAGGATGCTCCCTCCTCCACAGATTTCACAACTGCTGGACCAAACCCAGGTCCTGGCAGGAATCAGGCAGAGGGTTTTGTCTGAAAAGTTGGGAATTTTGGGAGGAAAATGGTTTGAATGTGAACAGTAAATTATTATTATATATCTTTTTCTGCCTCTGTGCAGAAGACCCTGTCCTGTGGTTTGCTGGGGAGCTCAGCACTGGCTAAATCCCAGGAGGATCAAATCCTAAAGGATCACAGGGAGCTGTGAGAGGAAGGAGGTTCTGATTTTTGTGGTTTTCAAGTCCTTTTCCAGCCTCACCCCTGAGTCCCAGGTGCACCTTCCCTCCCTCCACCCACCCTGAGCCACCCCTGACCCCACGGAGGGAGGGTGTGGGAACGTTTCCACCTCTCCCTCATCTCCCTGAACCTCCCAAACTCCTGCCAGCCTGCTTTCCTCGGGGTTTGGAAAAGAAATTTGCCAACTTCACACCTGTCAGGTTTAACTGATCGCCCGTGGAGGGAGGGAGGGAGGGGAGGAGGGAGTCCATCCTTATGGCTCTGCTCACCAGGGGAAATTCCTCCATTCCCCGAGGAATAAACGCTTCAATTCCTCCATTCCCCGAGGAAGAAATGCTTCAGTTCCAGCCTCACCCCGCTGCTGCAGCTCCCAGTCCTCCCAGTGTCACCAGAACAATGCACAGAGGCTTTCTGCTGGCACTCAGATCTGTCCACCCCGGGAGCTGATCCCACCCTGAAACGCTCGTCCCGAGGTCCATAATTCCCCCAGTGTGCCCAGTCCAGCTGCTGCCAGCTGTGCTCTGAATGCTGCAGCTGTCTGGGCTCATCAATGCAATGGGAATGGGCTGGGAATGCCAAGAAAGAGTAAACACTGCCCAGCAAAAATGGCATGGGGGGGCCTTGCAAGGGGAGGAATTGTAATTAAATAGAAATTAGTTATTTAAATGGTCACTTCCTGGGGTTTTGTTGGCGTCCGATTAACTGAACTTTTAATTTGCATAAGCAATAAATGTTTAATTATGTTATTAATATATTTGAGTTGAGGAGCTTATGGGGTTTTATAATTGGCATTTAACTAGATAGTTCCAGCGTATTAACTGATGTTTTATAGCTTCGTGTGAGCTCCTCCAATTATAACTGACCTAAAAATTCGCTTGGAGGACCTGCCTTGAAAGTGTTACCTGAGCAACAGAATGGGGGAGGTGAGAGGAGGGTGTTGGAGCCTGTCCCCAAAAGCAGGGATGTGACAGGCAGCCCTGCACCCTCCCCAGAGGCTCTGGGAGCCCTGTGCCATCCCTGGAATGTCCTTTCCCCAAAGCCCTGTGTCACAGAGGGGTCACCTCCCCTCTCCTGGCACCCAGCAGGGGATTGGGGTGGCAGAGGGAGATTTGGAGATGGGCAGGGCTTGTCCTGGGTTAGGGGGTGACCTTGTGACAGACCAGCCTTGGCAGCCTCTGTGTTCAACTCCCAAATCCTGTCAGTCACTCTAAATCTATTTTCCATCCTGTCTCTACATTTGCTTTGATGACTTGACTGGTTTAGTAGGCAAAAAAATGACATTGTGTTTGACTGACAAGGCCCATTTCCCATGACCCTCCCAGACTGGCATTGATTATATTCCTGCCTTTTAATTCTTTATTACCTGGAGCCTGTGTTTGCTTTTTCTGTGGTGCCAGGAAACCACCCTGTAGGATTTGAGGAATTCTCTGTGCCCTCCTCCTTTCTGCTGGAATTTAACCTTCTCAAATTTAACTATTTCAACAAACAGTAAAAAACCAACAGCAGTGAGTTAGGAATCTCTTCAGCTGAGTCTTTCAACCCCTCTGTTTGCTTATAATAAGTGGAATATCCAAGGAGATGTTGTCCAGCAATCTCCTCAGCTTTGCCATCCTCAAACACAGGGAAATTGTTTTGTCATCTCAGAAGCCACCAACAAAAGTGTGCCAGTCCCCAGAGACAGAGCATGAGCAGCTTTTCAAATCTTCTGCCTGTTCTGGGTCATTCCAGCCCCCTTGGCCACATCCACCTGCTGGAGTGCCTGTGGACAGTGCAGGGCTGTTGTTCAGTCCTGTTGTATCCCCAGGCTTTTGTACCCATGGCTCCTTTTACTTCTTTTCCATTTTATCCCTTTCCTGCTTTTCCATTTGCTCCCTTTCCTCCTTTTCCATTTTATCCTTTTCCTGCTTTTCCATTTCCTCCCTTTCCTGCTTTTCCATTTTATCCTTTTCCTACTTTTCCATTTGCTCCCTCTCCTGCTTTTCCATTTTATCCTTTTCCTACTTTTCCATTTGCTCCCTTTCCTGCTTTTCCATTTGCTCCCTTGCCTGCTTTTCCTTTTTATCCTTTTCCTGCTTTTCCCTTTTATCCTTTTCCTGCTTTTCCATTTGCTCCTTTTCCTGCTTTTCCATTTTATCCTTTTCCTGCTTTTCCATTTTCTCCCTTTCCTGCTTTTCCATTTCATCCATGCTGGAGAAGGGGAAGCTCCCTGTGTCCAAGCTGACAAACTCCCAGCTGAATGAGGCTAATTCTTGGTGCTTTTCTCATGTCAGAAGTTAGGGGAGGTGGGGAGGTGTGTGAGAAGCTTTTCAGTGCCATTAACAGGAGGGAGAAATCAGGAAAAGGGTCAGGAAGGTGAAGCCTGAGTTGTTTTCTGCACCAGGTCCCTCTCCTGGAGCAGGATTGGGTGGGGACAGCTGGGGACAGCAGGACAGGGACAGTGACGGTCCTGGAAGGTGTGTGAGGGGCAGGAGGGGAGGCAGCAGCCCCAGAGCCACAGGAGCATCCAGCAGCTCCATCCTCACACCTCTGGCAGCTCCCTCCCTGCTCCAGGAGGATGGAAAGTCCCTTTTTGTCTGGTTTGCTGCAGCTCTCAAGGGTTTTGGGAGAGGAGAGCAGGGAGGGGGTGTGAGGAGCAGCCTGGAGCCCTCCCTGCTGCTGCAGCTGCCCGGGGACAGGAGAGGACTGTCCCCCTTTCCCTGCCAGGTGACAGGGGAGCAGAGCAGCTCCTCCTCACCCCGAGAGCGGATGCAAAGGGGAGGTGAGCTCATCCTTTGGAGACATCCAGGACACAGCTGCCCGCTGCTGTAAACACCCCCAGGGCAACGGGAGACAAACACAGCCCGGGGCACACGGCCAGGCGGAGTGAGAGGCTCCCAGGAGTGCTGCTGGGGATCGTTGAGCAAATTAACTCTATTAACACAAATGATGAGAGTCTGAGCTGCAGTTCCTGTGCCTTCTATCTGACAGAATTCATCTGGTGGCTGCTTGTAATAGCGTGACCTTAATGGACTCATCAAGGGAGCGGGGCTGTATCTCTGGCTGAACATGGGTTTGGGAGCACGCTGTGCTCTGGGCAGGCTGCTCAGAGCAGGACAGGAACATTCTGGAGTAATGGGCTGCAGGATCCAGCCCCTCCATCCCTCCAGGAGAGGCAATTTCAAGTGTCATCACCTCCTCGAAACTGTGCGGCAGAAGAAATAAATTACTAAAGGGATTTGATTGTTCATTACTCTGCCAAGCTGCAAGGAAATGAAGCAGAACTAAAATTAAGGGCTGCGAGGCAGAGGAAATGCCAGAGAACATTTCCCTTCTTCTCCAGGGCTCATCTTCTTCCCCAAAACAGGCTGGGCTGCTCTCCATCCTGCAAGTCCTGGTGGGGGGAGGCAGCGGGGCGAGTGGGGCTGGCAGGGACAGAGGGCAGGTGAGTTTGGGGTGGATCAGTGGCAGCAAGGTTGTGTTTGCCCCCTCTTTGCTGGAGGGGCACAGAGAAGAAAAATCAGCCCAGGATGAGGGATCTGTGGTGGAGTTCCCACCAGAGTTCTGCAGAATCCTCAGCACAGAGAAGAAAAATCAGCCCAGGAAGAGGGATCTGTGGTGGAGTTGCCACCAGAGCTCTGCAGAATCCTCAGCACAGAGAAGAAAAATCAGCCCAGGATGAGGAATCTGTGGTGGAGTTGCCACCAGAGCTCTGCAGAATCCTCCTCCCTGCTGGATCCCAGGGGTTAACACCCTGCTCCCCCTGCTGCATCCAAACCCCATCCTTGTCAGTGGCCACTGGCAGCATGAAATGGGAGGTCACCAAGGGCTAGGGCCACATTCCAGACATGTTTTTGTGGCCAGCAGCTCTTTAACCAGATGTCATTTCACCAAGGATGTGCTTCCTGCAGGGAAGAGAGGGGAGGAGAGGGACAAACTGGTCATTACTGGAGAGAGCCTTGCATGGCAAAGCCATTCCCTGCTGGAATGTGTGTGAAATCCCAGCTAAAGCCGAGCACATCCCAGTGTCCACTTCAAAGCAGGCACCCCAGGGAGGGCTGGATCCACACATTGCACTTCCAGGCTCTCCCCAAACCTCATCAGAGACTGGAGAGAGGCTTGAAAAGCCTCAAAGTGCCAGTTGGGCTGGCAAAAATGACAGAGGGAAGGAAAGTGGTCAGGGATCTTCAAGGGATGCTGTGATCAGTACCCAGAGAGGGGGATGGCTGTGCTGGGAATGGCTGAGCACCCAGGGGATACCCAGATTTCTGGGCTTCAGGGGAGGGAAATTAGAGAGGGACAGAGGGATTCCCACTTGTGGGAGGGAGAAAAAGGACAATGCAGAGGGGAGGGGGCATTTGTTTGTCTCACCAGCCTTGGGGACACTGGTTTTGCCCCCATCACACACGCAGCAAAAGCAGGACACTCCCAGCACTCCTCTGCAGTGTGGGAGGTGAGCAGCACGTTTGGGGGGCCCAGCCTGTGCAGAGGGGGATTTCCAGGGAATTGAGGCATTGTCAGGATCTCAGCCATGCCTTGGCACTCGCCTGTGTGGTGGCTGATTGTGTAAGTGAGAGTTACATCAACAAACACCCGATGGGAGAGGCTGTGATGGCTCTGAAAATTCCATCTGACTTATATCAGGGCACGGAGGCAGAAGAGCAGCTCTGCCTTCATTTTGGTGTTTAACCTTTAGCTGGCTGTGCTGCAAAATGAGGAATAGGTCAAGATTATCTGGAGTCAGGATGTTCCCTGCTGTCAGATCTTTGTGGGCTTTCAAACCTAATCAGGAAGAAAGGAGACCTAATCAGGGGAGCAGGCAGCATCCCAGCCAAGGACATCCTGGAACTAACAGTTTTTAAGGATGGGGTAAATGAAGATGTTGTCTATCCCTGGAACAGACAGCTGATAGCATCCCTTACTCCAGGACCTCCTGGAACCATCAAGCCTTAGGGATGTGTTAAATCAAGTCGTTGATGGATGTCTGTGTGGCAAAACATTCAAGGCCCATGCATCCTGTAGCTGAGCTATCTTCATTATAATATTGAAAAATCACATCACAAAGGCCCTGCCCAGGAGAAAAATCTTCCCCTGAGCATGTGTGGAAGTTTGCTGGGGTTACATAACTGGCATGGGAATTACTGACATGGTGCTTTTGTCTCCAAGTGAAGCCCAGACACTCTTCCTGCTCAGAAAACCCTGCCAAACACCTTTCCTAACCAAATCCCTTCTGCTCCCCAAGCTGATGTCCAGCTGCCCCTGTTCCTCTCCCTGGATGAGCAGCCCTTGGTGACAGAGCTGGGTCTGGATCCTTCCAGGGGTTAAGTGGTGCTTCAAACCAGGAATTGATGTGGAGCGTGGGTTTGTGTTTGCACAGGACAGAATCTCACTGTGAAGTGCAGCCTGGTCACCTCCACCTGCAGTGAGGGAAGGGTCTGAGCTGGAGCAGGGTCTGAGGGGGCCTAGGTGGGAGCAGAGTGCTCCCCTTGTCCTGTCCCCTTCAAAGCAGGATCAAAGCAAGGGCTGTGAAGGGTTTGGACTCGGGGGATGGAGGGCTGAAGGCACTTCAGCCTCGCACACTCATGGTCTGCAGCTTTCCCAGCAGTGCCTGCCCTCCTCAATCCCTTTCATCCTCTGGGTGCTTGGCTGTCCCTGGAAGGGATTCTCTGAACGCACACAGCCCCCAGAGAAACCCTCCCCACTCTCCTCCCTCAGACTTCAGATCCCTTTCAAACCCCCAGTGCCTTGCAAGCCCCTCTGTTTATCCTCCCCTTTGCCCTGTCAACTCCTGGGAACAGCTTTCCATTAACCCTTTGCAAAGGAAAGGCATCAAAACAAGGCTGGGAACCAGCTTGTGCCTGGGGGTGTGTGTTCTACTGGAGCGTGTCTCAAATTAGCCAATCCTGCTCCTGCCTTCAGAACCAAGCCAGGGAAGTATTTGTTCTGCCAAGCTTTTCAACTCGGTTTAATTTAGCTCTGTGAACTTGTCTCAGGCTCCCTGGAATGTGTCAGGTGGGGTGTATTATAAATATGCATCATCTGAGCTCATTGTCTTGCTCAAAGGACCAGCAGGCAGAAGGAGTCCAGCAAATGTCTCCTTCCAGCAGGTCACGGTGACAATCCAGGCTGGGGACAGGCTTGGTGTGGGCTGGCACTGCCTGGGCACAGGGTGCTCTGCTGCAGATGCTGTCAGCAGGGCAGGATGTGGCACTGGGGTTGCATTAAATCCAGCAAGGCTGGCTGCTGCAGGAGCTTCAGAGCTGCCAGCACAAAAGAGGAGGATCCCAATCCCTTCCCGAGGCTGAGAGCAAGCTGAGCCCCTTGGCCAGCCAGCCATGGAATAGAGGGGGATTTGTCACTGTGGGCAGGTGGAGAATGGAAAGGGAGCCCTGCTTTGGGTGCAGGATGGGAGCAGAGGGCTTAGCAGAGGTGCTGTGTGTTGTTGTGGTGGTTTGCTGGGAAGGAAAGAGGGATCAGGTTGGATTTAGGAGGAGGCAGACGGGAGAAGGGTGTGCAGCTCTCTTGGAACAAATTAGCTCCACTCAGAGCTGCTGTAAACCAGCCCTGAGACTGCCCAGCTTCCAGATTCAGCTCAGTGCCTCAGCCAGAGATGGGGCTCAGGCTCTCCTTGGGGCTGCTGAATTCAGGGCAGGTGTGGAGGGACACACATCCATGGCTGGAGGGACACACATCCATGGCTGGAGGGACACACATCCATGGCTGGAGGGACACACATCCATGGCTAGAGGAGGGACACACATCCATGGGTAACAGGACACACATCCATGGCTAACAGGACACACATCCATGGCTGGAGGGACACACATCCATGGCCAACAGGACACACATCCATGGCTAACAGGATACACATCCATGGCTGGAGGGACACACATCCATGGGTAACAGGACACACATCCATGGCTAACAGGACACACATCCATGGCCAACAGGACACACATCCATGGGTAACAGGACACACATCCATGGCTAAAAGGACACACATCCATGGGTAACAGGACACACATCCATGGCTGGAGGGACACACATCCATGGGTAACAGGACACACATCCATGGCTGGAGGGAGGGACACACATCCATGGCTGGAGGGAGGGACACACATCCATGGCTGGAGGGAGGGACACACATCCATGGCTGGAGGGAGGGACACACATCCATGGCTGGAGGGACACACATCCCTGGCTAGCAGGAC
Source organism: Fringilla coelebs (assembly GCF_963513975.1). Lineage (NCBI taxonomy): Eukaryota > Metazoa > Chordata > Aves > Passeriformes > Fringillidae > Fringilla > Fringilla coelebs. The sequence continues at coordinate 2,150,446 of NC_140051.1, read as the reverse complement.
ACACATCCCTGGCTAGCAGGACACACATCCATGGCTAACAGGACACACATCCCTGGCTAGCAGGACACACATCCATGGCTAGAGGGAGGGACACACATCCATGGCTAACAGGACACACATCCATGGCTGGAGGGACACACATCCATGGCTAGCAGGACACACATCCATGGCTGGAGGGACACACATCCATGGCTAACAGGACACACATCCATGGCTAGAGGGACACACATCCATGGCTAGCAGCATCCCTCCTTCTCTGGGAGTGGCTGGCAGTTTGGAATGAGGTTGAACTGGGCTTTGGGGCTGGGGAATTGGCCACCAGCCCCTCAGAGCTGGGGAATTGGCCTCCAGCCCCTCAGAACGGTGCCCCTGGCCTGGCTGGGGCACAGAGCTGCCTCTGCTGGGGCTCCCCTCGGGCAGGCATGCACAACTGGTGGCTGGGAATGACGCTGAATGGAGAGATAACCATCCCCTCCCTTCCCTGAGCCTCCCCCCTCTCCAGAAGAGCCGTGGGAGAACAAAGTGATGAACAAAACAGCTCTGAGAGAGACTGGGGGTGGGACGCCCTTCTTTTCTCCTTAATTGTAATACTGTGAATTAATTCAGCTTCCAGCAGGAGCAGGGAGTTTCCCAGCAGCCCTCAGACATCCAGATAAGGCTGAGCTGTTTGTTGAGCCCCTCTGGGTTCTCTGGTACCTGCCTCACTGCCAACTGCTTCACACAAACTTTGTTTTCTTTTTTTTTTTTTTTCCTTTTTTTTTTCTTTTAATTTGGTTCTTTTTTTGGAGAGTTTTAAATTGTTCAAGCGTGACAGAGCACGGGGGTTTGCATTCTTAATTGGCAAAGCTTTTTCCCACTCTTGTCTGGAGGCCCCTGAGCTGTCCTGCCAATTTATTCTGATCCTGATTCACAAGCCTTGCAAACATCTTCCCAGGGCTGCCCAAAAGCTCTGTCAGTGGAACTGGATCCTCCTCTGGCACTTCTGGGCATCTCCTGAGGCTCTTCTGGTGTTCTCCCCTTTGACTTGAAATGTCCCTTTTGCAGCCACCCTCCCCTCCAGAAAAGCCCTGGTGGTGCCCTTCAAACTGTACCAACCACAACCCTTCCCCAGGGGGAAATAAACAGTGGATAGAGATGAAAAAATAGGTTTAAAAGGGAAAAAAAATAAAAATAAAGAGGGAAGAACAAGCATAAAGGAAGGTTTCTCTCTAATTCTCATTTTCCTCTATCCTGGGCACTTTCCCACTCTCTCAGGACCTTCTTCTCTCATTTATCTTCCTCACCTCCTGGGGTTTCCTCTTCTTGCCAGCAATTAGCGCTGTCACCTCTGCCATCTCCCTGCCTGGACCCCTGCAAAGCTGTGACCAACACTTTGGAGTGGCTCTGATTGTCCCAGCAAGGAGAGCTGCTCGTGTAGGGGCAGGGTTTGTTGTCACAGGGCTGTGCCATGCTTTGGTGCTTGTCCCTGCAAGGCCACACAGCCCTGGGATGGGCTCTGACCCCGGGATGTTCATACAGAGAGCCTGGGAAGGAGGAGGGACTCTCATAAACACCCAAATATCTGCAATTCTCCTTGTGCTCCTTCATTCTTTCACTCCCCTTACTGCCCTGCATCCACCTCTCCCTCTTCTGCTGTATTTCCCCCACCTCTAAATCATCTCAGTCCCCCCCTGCTATCACCCAGCCTCACCTGAGTTCCTGGAGATCCATTTTATTTATTTATTTCCTTTCCCTCTTTGTCCTTCCACCCTTTTCCCTGCCCACACTCCTGATTTATGGCAGCAGCAGGGGGCTGATGTTCCCTGCTCCTTCTCTGCTCCATCCCTGCCATCCCCAGAGCCACCAGGGACCAATTCATCAGGGCAATGCCCCAGCCAAAGTGACTGGGACATTCTTTACAGCCACAATCCCCAGTGCTGGCCTGGAGGGGGCTCCGTGGTGAGATGTCAGCTGTGAGAGAGCTGTCTGGAGGCACAAATATTATTTACAAGGTGTTGTGGCTTAGGGAGGAGGAAGAGAAGAGAAGTGGCTGCCAGCCGTGGGTTCTGATGGCTCCAGCACCCTGCCACCAGAGAAACACAGCTTGGAGCTCTTCATTAAGGATCAGGAGAAGGCAGGGGGAGGGTGGGATGCTGACCCATGGAATGTCAAAGTGTGGCAGGAGAAAAGCAGGATTTTGTGGGAAAGGGAATGGGGCATCGGTGTCAGAGCAACACCCAGGGTGAATTCCTCAGTGCAATCTGGGATGGAGCAGAGCAGGGGGGGCTCCCAGGGAGATGTTTGCACACCTCAGTTCACTCCTGGATGACAGCAGCAAATCTGAGAGCTGGGGAAGGCTGGCTGGGAGGGGAGATCTGGGAATACTCTCTTGGAAATGATCCAGCACAGCCCTTTTGAGACTGCACCTGGCACGGGGGGGTTCAGGATGAGCGAGCGCTGGATCCATGGAGGTGAAGTGGGAATAAAAAGCAGGTTTTTCACCCTGAAAAGTCCTGGATTCGTCATCCTGTGTGGTTTGGGAATGTGTGCAGATGTTTTATAGCCGCATACATTTCGTTTTACTACTTTGCACATGGAAAGTGAGCCTAATTCCAAGGCCTTGGGGATGGGTAGTTTAGGGGAGACTGGTACCCAAAGCCAAAATTGTTGCAGACTAAGATCCATTAGCCCAATCTGGTCTCTAAGAGCAGCCAGTAGCCAGGGCATTAAGAAAAGTACAAAAATTAGATGTGACAGACAAGTCCTACAAAGCCCCTTGTTCCCTCATCCCTGTCTTGCTCCCCTCCCCTGAATATCTTTTCCTCTTCCTCCTCCTCCTTCTTCCTCCATCCCAATTATCTCCTCCTTTCATCACTGCCTGAGTTGTAAGTACAAAGTACCAATTAGCTAGTTTTCAAGTTTAATTAGGTTGGAAGGTAGAGCAAATTAAATCCTTTTATCGCAGGTTTCAAAGCGCTTTCCCATCGGGATGGGTTTCCTTTGGATGAGGCCCGTGTTTGTCACCAAGGAGCTGGCCCAGGTCACAGAGCAGGGGATGAAACACAAGACTGGGTCTATCTCCCTCCTGGCCCTAAATCCTGCACTCAGGACATCTTTTTTCAGAATGATTTGGGGTGCACAAACCTCTGCTCCACCTCAATCTATTGAGCATTGCTCCTTTGCTCGTTTTAGGAGCATTCCAGCAAGGAATTCAGTGAGGAAGCTGGGACAAAGCTCAGCAGAAGGCTTTCAGAATACTTCAACAGTATCAAGCAGCAGGCCCACATGAATGCTTGGAAGCACCTTTATCCCCTAAACCCTTCTTCCTTTGAGGCCTGAACAAAGGCAGGGAAGCGGAGCCAGGAATAAACACCTGAAGATGAAATTGCAGAGCGGAGTGAGGAAGTGTTTAACTCTTGGAGGCACAATTGTAGCCACAATTTCTGCTCCTCCTGAGCCCTGAGCAGTGCATTTCAATAGGATGTGGCTCCCTCCATGGAGCTGCTGGGCAGGGACACTTGGGAAAGATTTGGGATTCATCCTCACCTTCGTTCCTGGAATCCCTGCGGGTGCCAGTGCCACCCCAGCTCAGTTTTGGTGTTCTAACCTTGTCCCCTGCCACATTTTCTGTTCCTCTTGAGCCCTGAGCAGTGCATTTCAATAGGATCTGGCTCTCTCCGTGGAGCTGCTGGACAGGGACACTCAGGAAAGCTTCGGGATTCATCCTCACCTGCTGTGCCAGGGAATCCTTGGTGGCGCCGGCGCCACCCCAGCCGCACTTCTGCTGTTCTAACCCTGTCCCCTGTGCTTCCCCGTGTGTTGCAGACAAGCCACTACCTCAGAGTGCCCCCGGAGGCATCATCGGGATCGTGGGAGGTGTCATCGCCGCCGTCTTCATCATCGGCGTGGCCGTCACCGTCATCATCGTCTACAGGCGGCAGCAGAAGAGCCGCTCCGACACCGACAACGACCTGTGAGTGGCACAACCCTGCCCAGCCAGGCTGCAGCTGTGGTGGGCACGGGGCACAGCACCTCCTGCCCTTCCTCTGCCTGCACAGTGGGAAAACTCGGCGGGAAAATGTTTTCCTGCTGCTCCCGTCTCGTTGCTCTGATCGGCTTCCCTTCCTTGGGGCTCCCTGGTGCTTCCCATCCTGCTCTCTCCTGGTGCTGAGCTCTTGGCACAAGCCTGAAGTGGGAGCTGGAGCACAGGGATGCTCTGCCAGGTGCTGGGATTGCTGTGGCATGGCCTCAGTGACACCGTCCCTCTCTGTGGGTAGAGGAGGATCCTATTCCTCCTTTCCCAAAGGCTCCTGAATGAGACTGAATCACATCCTGCCATCAGAGAGGGGCTTCTGATAGACCCTGAGCACCTCTGAGTGCATCCCAAAGTCTCTGGGAAGGGTTCACATCCACCAGCACTGCAGTTTTGCACCTGTGGGCGACATAAACTCTGTCAACAGCAGGGACAGAGGCCACCACAGGGGCTCCTGTTTGGAGCTGGGCTTTGCTCTGCCCAGCACAGGACAGCAGAGATCCCAGGCAGGGAATGGAGAGGTGTGGAGGTGACTTTGTGCAGCAGGAACCTCTCCAGGAGCGTTCAGCCTGGGCTCTGCTGAACAGCTCTATCCTCTCACCAGCTCTTCACCCCCTCCCTCCCTCCCCACCTCGCAGGAGAGGCACGGAAAGCCCAGCACCCAGAGGTTGCTTTTATGTTCCCCCAGCCCCCACCTCATTGTTGTTCCACCTTGGGCACATTTTGTGCTCCATTTAATCCCATTTGAGAGAGGGCACTGGAGGATAGCAGGGGAGAGGAGCAGGGGAAGCTGCAGGAGAGGCAGAGAGGCACACAAACAACAAAAACCAGCACCACAAGGTGAAATTGCATCAACAGCAGCCGGCCTGTGATCGAGATGCATTCTGACAATCCACTTCCCACAATGGCCCTCCACCAGGCTCAGGGAAGAGCCACTTTAGCTGAGAATAGAAACACAACCGTGCCCAGCTCTGCCGAGGTGCTGCCTCTATTGTGGAGGCTGATCCCGAAGGTAATAGCGTTTCTTTTGTGCAGAGCCATGAAGTCAATGTTTTACAGAGCCCCAGGGACCTGCTCTGCCCTCCCTGCCACCAGCACATTCCAGTCCCACGCTGGAATCCAAGGGAAGGCGCCCATCTCCATCAGATCTGGTGGAGTCTGCACGGAGAGAAGGGAGGGGGGCAGCCAGCTAATTAGTGGATCAGAGTTTTAATAAGTTTTGTAAAAGGATTAGACACATCTGTGCATGTGAACAGAATGTGCAGAGACAGTCTCTAGGCTGGGATTATCGTGGCTGCCAATCCCTGTGCTCTGGGGTAGGAGCTGATCCTTGGGGAGGGTCAGGGATAAATGTCCCTGCCTGGCAGAGCAGGTCCACGAGGAGGATTCAAACTCCTCCTGGGGAGGAGTGGCAGGGCTGCAAACAGGGCTGTTTCTTGCAGACAGAAACCATTCCCAGGGGAATGCCAGGCTGGGGCTGGCATTACCTCGTTAGTTATCACTTTCTGGTACCTCACAGCCATGACACAAACACCTCCCAGGGGATGCTTTGCAGTCACTCCTGAGCAGGTATCCCAGCTGCACCCTCAGGATCTGCACTCTGACAGGGATCTGCCTGGAATAAGGACAGAATGCTAGGAGGGAGTTTATTTCCATTAACAATTCTAATTGGGGTGAGGCAAAGGGCACGGGGGAGTTCCTGAGCATAATCTATGTGATTGTATTGGCAGTTTGGTGACAAACACAATCAAATCCTGGGGCACATCAAAGCAGCAGAACCTTCTCTCCTGCTTTCTACTCAGCAGCCTCTTCTTTCCCTGCAGGATTGACCTCCCTCCATCCCACAAACCTGCCCCTCCACCAAAGAGGAAACAGGACATGAAAAGCCACCTGACTCCAGAGGACATCCAGGTAAAAACCTGCAAATTCCTGCCTTTGGCATGGAAAGCTGATCCCAAGCAGGGTCCACAGTGCCTGGATTTTGGGAAATGGGGGGTGCAAGAGCAAAGATGTTCCTGGATTGAGTCTGAGGGGCAGAAAGTGAGGATTTTTCAAGGCCAGGTTGGATGGCGCTCTGAGAAACTTGGTCTAGTGGGAGGTTTGAACTAAATTATCTTTCAGGTCCCTTCCAACCCAAACTGTTCTATGACTCTATGATTCTGTGACTCTGTGACTTGCCCCCCAGAATTCCCAGAGTCTAGCATTAATTAAAAGCTGTAATTTGGGTTCTGCTCCGCCCCTTTGGTGGGTATTGAGGTCTGAAGGGGTTGATTTTTGGTTGTGGTGCCACCTGAAGCAGAGCTTGCCCCAAGCTGTGCCAGAGGATAACCCTTGCTCTTCTCATCCCTCTCCTCTTCCCAACCCCAGGTGGTTCACTTGGACAACATGAAACACGAGGAGGAGATCCAGAAGTTCCCTCTGCAGACTCCCTACTATGACATGGCAGCCCCTGAGCCCTCTCCCTACAGTGACAAACTGGTAAGGAGCCCAGGGTGACAGTGGCACTGCCTGGCACCTCAGCCCAGCCTCACCTGGCACCCAGGACCCTAAAAAAGTAAAATCCCCACCACCCACAGCCTGGGATTATCCCATCCTGGAGGAAAGCAGCCTCCACACTGATCTCAGCTCACCCTGATTCAGCTGCCCACAGGTCCCACAGCTGTGCCTTTATGGGTAAAACGCCCTGGCCACCCCAAATTCTGGACCTGCCACCCACCTACCCCAGCCTGGGCACTCCACAGCTCCTGTAGGGAGCCCTTGTGAGGTTTGCAGCTGAGGGAAGCAGCAGTGAGAGCCTCACAAAGCAATTATCTGCAGGGCAGAGCGTGCCAGCGTTTGACTCTCACTTGACAACAACAAGTTATTTAAACCCTTTTTCTTTTTTTTTTCTGGAGTGTGGATTTGCTCAGCCTCAGATGGGGAGATGTTAATGTGAGGCAGCAGCAGCAGGGAGAGATTAAGGGTCAGGAGGAGTTGCTGGCAGTCACATGGGAAAGGCTCGTTTGCAAGGAGTGAGGAAATGTTAGATGTGAAGGTGTAAGGAACAGGAAATGGGTAAGATTGGAGTGAGCTTTTGGTGAGAAAACAGAAAACCATCCCCCTCCCAGGCCTTGGACAGCATCCTTTCCCTCCCTCACCCCATGGCATGGGGATGCTCTGCTTTTTTATCCATAGCAGACAAGATAGCCCAATGTAAATCCTTCAGGTCTCTCCCGAACTCCTCCTCACAAGGAGCTCAGAGCCCTGCACACCCAGCCCGCTGCTTCAGCAGAGTGAACTCCCTGCCTGGAGAAGGGGGTAGAAATATCAGCCCAGACTGGAGTCATTTTTTATGAACACCACGAATTACAGCCCAGTTCATCCTGGTGTGGCCCTGCCATGTGCAGACAATGGAAGGACAGGGCTCAGTGACCTTTAGCTGGCACCAGTCTGAAGCCAGGCAGACACCAAGGGCGTTGGAAATCAAAAGCCACAGTTCTGTGCTGATCCTATTTACTTCATCCCTAAAGGAAAAGTTCCTCCTGGAGCCCTCCCTCAGTCCTGGGGCTGGTCCCCAGCTCTTTCTACTCCTTGCTGAGTTTCAAATGAAACACAGGACGTTGGAGCGAGACCACTGCTTGAAAAGCATCTGAAAGCTGAATTTCAGGCAAGCAGGAGGATGGAGGAGCTCATTTCGGGAAATAACGAGCAGTCAGTTAATTAAGTGGCAGAGTTAGTGATGTGAGATGGGGCCTGATGGGTTGCTGCTCCGTAACCATGGCAACAGAGTTTGCTGCTCTCAATCCTGGCCGGAGAAGATGCATTTCCATGTCCCAGGCCTGGCACCGGCTGCTCCTCACCCGTGGAGCTCTCCTTTCACTTGGCCCACCAAGAACTGGCTCTGCAGCAAGGACGGGGTGTCTGGGGGGACTCCAGCTCTTGGCACGGGCCTGGCACAGCTGTGGCAGAGCCCTGTCCCTGGCCAGCCTGCCTGGCAGTGCCAGGCTCACCCTGCACGTACCTGCGCCGTGCTCTGGCTCCCTGCCCCAGCTGCAGGATGCAGCCTGCTCCCATCCCTTGCTAAATGGCTGCATCCTTTGGGCAGGCAGCTGGCTGGTGGAGTCTGGGGCTGGCAAGGGACAGAAGGGTGTCCTTGGCTGCCAAGGAGTGCTGATTTTGCTGGATTCTGCCCAGATCACACAGGCAGGACGTGCTGCCTCAGCCAGGACAGGGCTGGGCTGTGTTGTCCGGCCACGCTTTGCAAAGGAACAAGCTTTGCCTTCCTCCCTGCAGGGAAAAAAGTGGCTTGCAGCACTTTTTTCACCCTTAAAGCACTGCAGAAGCCTCCTTTTCATGCCACAGTGGGATTCTGAGGAGTGGGAAGCCCCAGGGAACAGCAGTGGTTACCAAAACCACCATGGGATGGAGCAAGACCTGCCCAATCCTTCACCTGAGGGCTGGCTCAGCTGGAGGAGGATGAGGAGGGAAGCACAGCCCTGGTTCCTGCCGGGCTCACTTTGGCACAGCCCTGCTCCCACCTGCTCCAGATGCAGCTGCAGTGGCTGCTCCGGGGTATCCATGGTTCTGGGATCCCTGGGAGGGAAAGGCACGGCAGAAAGGCAGGATATTCTTGTTCTGCCTGTAGCTCATCTGCAGGTTTGGCTTGGGAGGGGAGTGAAGGAGATGAGAGTGGAAGGGAGCAGATCCTGCAGGAAAACGGGGCGGGTGCATTCGGCTTTGAACGAATTGTGCAAAACCTCGTAATTTGGGATAAACCAGATTTATCACGAGAGGCACTGCCTGGGGTTGGCGATTTCACAGCATTAGAATGGGAGTCAGGGAGGGATTAGAGATGGCAAAGAGAGAGGGAGGGGGCAATGGGAGAAGTGCCAGGAGAAAATAAAAGAGGCAGGTGGAGGAGGAACCTCCAAGAGGGTGTGCAGGGCCGTGCGTGTGGACGTGTGCTGGCAGGGCACCAGGACACAGGGAGAGGCTGGGGCACGTCTGCAGGCTCAGGATACCTGCAGGAGGGAGCAGAGCTGTGGAGGAATGTTTGTTTTTAGGGTTCCAGGCTGTGGGGAAAGCCAGCACAAAGCTGACAGCCCCGAAATGCCCAAGCACAGCAGTGTGGACACTTGGGGCTGCAGGGGTGGGTGTAGGGGTGTGGGGGTGCTTTCCTCTGAGCAGTTTTGGGGTAACAGCGAGGATATCAGTGGGATTCAGGTGTTTCAGGTGTGTGGGTGAAGGCAGGTGTGCCCTGCCAGTGCTTTTGTGCCGGGGGGATGCTCCGTGCGTGTGTGAGAGGCAGCAGGAGCCAGAGAGGGGTGGAGGCAGAGGCAGAGCAGGAGCAGAGCTGTGATTAGTGTTGGTGTCAGCAGGGCCCATTTGCACAGGTAGAAGGGGAAGTTTCATTGCTGCAGACAGCAAAATAATTTCTCTGGGCTTGCAGGGCAATTACCGGGGTGCCGATGGTGATGATTTACACCCAGCGCTTGCGTGAGGCAGTGCTGGGCCTTGTATACAAGGCACATTATTGATATTGTAATAAATTCTGCTCCAAACAGGCAGCAAGGAGCAGGAGCGAGCCCAGGAGTGGGAGAAAGGAAGGGGAATCCATGGAGGAAACACCTCCTGTGGGAAGGAAGCAGGAGAGGAGTGAGGCAAAGTAGGCAGGATAGGAACGAGGAGGGAAAAATTAGTCTGGCTTCCTCCAGGAGTAGGGGAGGTGCTGAGACACAAAATTCAGGGGGAAAGAGCTCTGCAAGGCCCAGATTTAGGTCTGAGACTGGAGTTGGCATTGCCAGTTTTCCTAAATGTCCGAACTGTGGGTCCAGACACGCAGCAGAGGCTCCGCAGGATGTGCAGCTTTCGTGCCAACAACTCGCCACTGCCATCTGGCCACCAAGAGAGGACAGAGGTGACCTCCAGCCCTCTGCTCCTCCAGCCCCCAGCTTTGCTGAGCCCTGGAAATGCTGCTGCAGCCCCGCTGCCCTTCACTCCCCTCATCCCTGGGGCTGGGGGGCAGAGCAGGGAGCCAAGCCCTGGCTCAGGCCAGCGCAGCAGGCAGAGACAATCACGGAGTGAGCAGCCCCTTCCAGCAACAGGCACTCCACCAGCTCATTACAGGGCTGTAAACTTCTAAAAACGGCTCAGCCACAGCTGCTGGGTGGCTGAGGACACTTCCAAACAGAGAGGAGAGGAACACTTTCAAACTAAACACCTTTTGCAGCACTGCCATGCGGTGCAGCCATTCTGGAAAGCTGTTTTGTTTGGAAGAGACGCCTCTCTCCTCTCAGAGAGCCTCAGCAGGTGCCTGGCTAATGCTGGCACTGAAACCAGCCCCAAAAGTGAGGATTAAAGAAACTCCATGGGGCAGGAAGCCAGGATCCCCCTCACACCATGGCTGCTGGCACCAAGGCTCCTCCTGGTGATCCTTTTTTGCCCCTGAGCCACAAGCTCTGGGCTATCCTGCCTTCCAGGCTTCTCCCATTATCATCTGCATGAAAGATGCCTGGGTAGGAATGATCAGACAAATTGGATAATATTCCATTCATGCAGTCCTTGCTGATAAGCCTGCTCAGTGAAGGAATACCCATAAATATTTCCATGCCAAAGGAAGATGCTTTCAGCATCTCTTAGGCTGTGTTAGGATGACAAAATGGTGCTGCAGAGGTAATCTGCAGTGCCAAGCTGTGCAGCCAAGCCTTGTGCTGAACGAGGCTCTTCAGCACTCCACAGTCCCCACATCGGGGCAGAGCAACAGTGACAGGCAGTGACAGTCCCCTGTGGCCATGCCTTTGGAGTTTTGGCTTTCAGGCCATTCCCTCCAGGGATCTCCTTCCCAAAACGCCGAATTTCAAACCGAGGATTTTCATTCATGTTCCCCACGCCTGAGTTTGCAGCGAATCCCAAACTCTTGGGTTCGGACAGACAGCTCAGGTGCATTGTAAGGCTTGAACCCACTGACCCAGCCCCAGCTAAGGAAAATGCTGGTGCCAGGGGGGTTCAGTGGAAGGTCAGAGCAGAGAGAGGGTGCTGGGAGCAGCCCCAGGGACAAGGGCAGTGGCTGGGAGTGCTGCCAGCCAGGGCTGGGTCACTCAGCTCTGCTTTTGGGGGACAGCTCCTTTGTGACTTTTGCTTTGATTTGGGATTTTACCTGACTGATTATTCATTACCTCCCTACCTCCTTCTTTTTAACTGTTTTTTCTTACTCCTCCCCTGTTTTCTTACTCCTCCCCTCCCTCCTCACCCTTTTTCTTCTTTCTTCCCCCTCCACCCCCTCCGTGTCCTGTCTCACCCCTGACCATCTGCACGGCCCCTCTGCCCTCACTCCCCACCTGCCCCCCACTCCTCCCTCGTGTCCCCCCACCGCCTTGCTGCTCTCTTCTCTCCAGAACCCTGGCAACAAGGACAGTGATGTCCAGTATGCAGAGCTGGACACGTCGGCTCTGGCTGTGTCACCCAGCCCTCGGAGCTCCATCCATGCAGGAGGAGACCTAGTCGAGTATGCAACCATCCAGCCCAACCTTCGCTAGCGCATGTCACTCTAGGCCCTTTCCCCTCAGATTCTGGCCTCAAGGTACTCACCTCCACACTCTGCCTTCCTCACTGCACCCTCAGAGCCCCCCCTCCCTGCATTCCTCCCTCCCTCTGCAGCGCTCTGTCTGTCTGTCCCTCCCTGCCTGCTCTCTCTCTGTCTCTCTGCTGCCCTGTTGTTTGGTTTTTTTTTGGGGGGTGCTGCCCAGAATGCCTTTGCCTTGCCTTGCCTCTCTGCATGCTCTTTTTGCTGTGTTTCCCTTTGCTTCCTGCAGCCAGGCATGTGGGACAGGGGGAGAGGGTTCATGGCTTGGTGGCAGAGCAGGGGTTGGCCCCCCTGCTCCAGGTGGGTTTGGAGTTCCTGCTCTGGTTGAGGGAATTTCTGCAGCAGCTGTGAGGAATCAGAAGTCAGAGATGCTAAGAGGGCTTTTCCCTCCTTGTTCCCAGCACAAGGGAATGATTGAAAGGAAAATTTAAAAAAGAAAGGCTTGTGTGCATGTGGAAGTAACTCTAGAGAAGATGGAGCATATGTGCATGTGTGAAAGAACAAGGTGGGAGAGGATGTGACAGAAGATGGGAACACCTAAAGGTTCCCCCAGCTGAAAGACTCCGTGGATAAGAGGCAGGCAGAGAGGGACTGTGCATGTGACAGTGACAGGGCTGGCGTGGCGTGAGGCTGCTGCAGGTGGCAAGTTTGGATGCCTGGGAGACAGGGAGAGATTATTTTCCTCGGTGTTCTCCTTCTCAAAACTAGGCAAAGACTGAGTCCTGCTCTCCGGACTTTTCCAAGTGTCACCAAATTCTTTCAAGCTCAGGTCCTGTGGCAGGGAGTGATTTGGACTCAGTTGCTTGCTCTGGACCAACCCTCTGAATGATGATATTTTTAGTGGAAAAAACACTAAAATTGGGGTGACTTCAGCTCTTCCCATGTTCCTTTGCCCCACAATCACAGCTTTTTCTCAGTTATTAAAGCCACCAGGTCCCTGAAAGGGAGAGATCTCTCCTTTCCCACCTTTGCTGGATGATTCCAAGAGGTTTTGGCCAAGGAAATGCCACTGGTGCCCCTGTCCTTGGCTCCAGCTGTCCCTCACTCCTGAGGTTGTGGTGACTCCAGGCTCTGCCTTGCTCCTTCCTCTTTGTTGTGCTGCCTTTCCAGCAGCAGGAAGGATCTGTGGGCTTAAAGGAAGGGAAGGGAGAGGAGAAAAGGCAGCCAGCAAACAGAGAGCTGCTTTGCACGTCCCTGAATCCCTCCTGGTCAGCCCAGGTAGATCAGAGGGGGCTCAAGAGAAGTGGCAGGTTGGGGCCAGAAAGGGAAGGCTTGGAGAAAATAAATGCCACTGGGGAGGGAGGGAGGGAGGGAGGGAGGGAGGGAGGGAGGAAGGAAGGAAGGAAGGAAGGAAAGGGAAGGAAAGAGGGAAGGAGGATAAGCAGGAGGAAAATGGCCTTTGATAAAGCCCCCCTGGAGAATCCTGTCCCCCCGAGCTGAGGAGCTCCGTGGGTGCAGCAGCCGCCCCTGGGTGCGAGGTGTGCTGGGGCTGCTCCAGTTTGCTCCATCCCTGTGCTCCCCGGTGTTCCCGTGCTGGAAGCAGCCCTGTAGCTCCCCTGGTGTAGCAAAGCCCTCCTAGGTGAGTGTCTGCAGCAGCCTGGGCCGGAGCAGATCCATAACCTCTCTCTCTTGTGGTGTCTCACCCACTCCTGCTCCCAGAATGAGGATCAAGGTCTTCGTAGACGTAACGAGCGAGAGTGGACAGTAAGTTTTGGATGGGTTTGGTTTTCCCTTCCCTCTGTCTCCTTGTGGGGGTCTGTTTGTCACTGCCCTCCCAGGCACTTCCAGCCTCCTGCATCCTCTCTGGGATGAGAATTCCAGCCCTGAGGAAGGGGTGGTGGAAACCAGCCGCTCTCCCTCGTGTCCTCACCTCCCGCTCCCAACAGATTCTTGGGCTGCTCCCACTGTTCCAAACAAGGCAAGAGCTCCCTAATCCATCTTGGGAGGTCTCGCCTCGTCCTCCCCAGGGTGGGGAATTTTATTGTCAGCAAAAGGACAGTAATCCTCCAAATCCAAATTTGGAAATCCTCCCAGTCTCTCTGAAGTAAAAATAAAGCCAGTCATATGGTGCTTTGAAGGTGTAATCTCCCTGCTAAGACACACCACAGATCAGGGCAATTTAATTTTTTTTATGCTTTTTTAATTATTTCCTCCCCCTTCACCTCCCAGCTCTCTGTTTTGCTTGGGAATTTCTTGTCCCTGTTGCAGCAGGAATAGCTGGAAACCATCAGACTTGGGATCAAGAACACAACAAATCAGTGACCAGGGTTCACATTCCCATTTCCAAATTGAAGGGGAAATAAAGCAAAGAGGTGGCTCCTTATTAGTTTCCCATTTTTAAATGAGGATATCAGCCCTGCCTTGACTCCTGAAAGGTGGAGAGGAGGATTTGGGAGAGGAGCAACCAGGAGGGAAATGTTTGGGATGATTGATGGTGTGAGGTGCTGTAGGAACATGGACCAGGTAGGTACCAGAGGCAGCAGGGGGAAAGAGAAGCATGCTGTGAGAAGGAATGCAACGTTCTGAGCAAGTTTTCTGCATAATTAATACTTGCATGTGTCTGAATGCATCCCTCACCACAGGTCCTTGCTCTGCATTTTGGGAATTTCAGCTCAATCTTTTTATTTCCTGGACCCAGGGGCGAGTCCCTCTGTCCCACTTGCCCTCAGTTCTGTCCTCACAGGAGCCCAAGTTCAGGTTCCTGCTCATCCCTGACACATCAGTGCTCATTCTTTACTCAGGACAGGGATTATCCAAGAACTCCCTCACAGACAAAGCACCAAACAGAGCAGGAACCTGCCCAGAGATCCTAAAATCATGGCCATACTTGGAAGTGGAAAAATACCCCAAATACCCCGAGCAGGGAGCTCAAACCCAGGGGAGGAGAGGATGTGAGGTCTCAACACCAGGAGGAAATAATTCTTTTTTTGGTTCCCAGTTTATTGCCTGCCCCACAACTCCCACAGCCTCTGCCCTGGCTGGTCCACAGTGGGACAGCAGCTTCGTGACAGAGCTGCTCCTTCCTGGCCATCAGCCTGTGCTGCAGCCCAAAATTCCAAACCAACAGATGAGGGGGGAATCAGTGTAGAGGCAGCCCAAAATTTCAGGAGTTTTGAGCAGCAGGGGCTTTTCCCCAGCCAGGAAAGCACAGGTGAAGATATTCCATAAATGCAAAAATGTGTTTGCCACGAGCTCGGCCAAGCAGAGCAAACCATCACCCGTCCAACTCTCACCTGTAAAATCTTCAGATTTCCCAAAAATCATAGCAGAGAAACCCTCAGGTCACTGAGAAGGAGTTTTTCACTTTCAGACCAGTAGGAACTCATTACTCCAAGATGATTAAAAATACAGGATGTGGTCAGCTGCCTCACACCTCCTGCTACCCAAGGAGATGTTCTGCAAATAGAAGAAAAGATGGAATTGGGTGAGGAGGGATGGAGAAGGGTTGAGTTGAAGTCATGGCAGAAATGAAAGCTCCCTAATTCAATCAAATAAAGCCTGTTTAAAGGTAATCTGCCAGGCTGTCTGAAATGGATAGATTGCTGACATCCCCTTTAATCAGGCTCTGGGAAATAAAACTGAGAGGGGAGGATGTAACCCAGATAATGAAGAATTGCATGGAGTCATGCTGGAGACAAAGGCAAGTGGGAGAAGTCAGGTGGGGGAAGGTGGGAGAATCGTGTGCCAGTTCAATTTAATTAGTTCATTATCCCTAATTTGATTTCAAACTTCGTTAAAGATAAATTAGATTGGGGAAAAGTCACAGTGGGACTGGGGAAGGAAGTCAAAGGGCACTGGCTGTGAGATGTGTTAGAAAACACCAGGCTGGTTTTGTTCTCCTCCCTTTTGCCACTCCATAAATGAGCTCAGGGAACAAAGCAGGAGCAAAGCAACTCCCAGCTCAGGTGCTGAGGAGAGGTAAAAGGAGACAGGGAATTCTCTTCCTTTGGCCCTGCCATTCTCCAGCTGCCCTGCCCTGACCCCACCTGTGAGGAGAGAGCACAAAAGAGGGGCCAGCAAGAAAAGAAGGATTTGTTTGCACTCACCTGTGCAAACAGAAGTGCTGACAGAACAGCACTGGGTGTCTTTGGCAGTGCCTCATGGGCACCTGTCCCACAGCCACATTAACTGCGAGATAAGCAGGAAGAAAAATGCTTTGCTGACCCCTAGATTGTCCCAGCCAGCCTGGAGAAGAGTGTCTCTCAGCCCCTTTTGCTGCCACCTGATCACACCCAGCTCAGCTTCCACTTCTGCTAACTGAGGATCTCTCCTAGGAGACCTTTCTGTCCACCAGACCTGCACACAGCACTAGCAAATCCTCTGCTTTCCTCAGAAAACACAGAAACTTCCCCTCCCACTTAATTGATCACAAATTACAAGAAACTCCCTTGCCTGCTTTGTCTTACTAAGTTTCTGTAATTAAGACAACTTCCCTTTCAGGCTAGCTTAACCCAGATGATTAAAGCAGGAGAGCATGGCTAAATACAGATTTTTTTCCCCCTTCCAGGTGTGGAATGGGATTCTGTTGAGTGTGACAATTCTTAAGAGTAGACTGTTCAAGGAGAAGACTTTACACATCCCATTTTCCCAATCTGTGAGCCCCTTTTTACCTCTTTTTATCATCTGGGGCTGTCAGAAGAACAGCAAACATTTATTTAAGGTTGAGTTTTAGCGAGGCTTTTTCAAGGCCCCTGGCTTGGGCTCCTCTGGTTAAAGAGCTCTAATGCTGCAGTTATCCACATTTTCACTTGGCAATTAAAAAGGTTAAAATGGACAAAAACTGTGGGAACAGCCCACCCAAATTTAGCATCCCAGCACAGCAGCTCCACTACTGACTTTTAAAAGCTCAGTCTGAAGGATAAACAGTTTTGCCAGTGGAAGGGAAATGAAAATGAGATTGACCCCAGCACTGCTGCTGTTTTCCTGGGGCTCAGGCAAACTTTCCCTCACTGGGCTCAGCCAGACTGTTCCCAAAATTGCCTTTGCGCCTCTCCCAGCGGTCTGAGCCATCAATAAATTATTGTCAACACCTTGTTTTCGATAGGATTTTGGATTTTTAAAGCACCCTGGTGAAATATTCATCCAGGAGCTGGAGTGGATTGCTCTGTTCCTTCAGGCGTTTTCTCCTGAGGGCCAAACCCTTGTCCTTTCCACTAAGCTGGGAATTTGAAAGGGAACAAGGGAGGACTCAAGGGCAAGTTGCTTGCTTCAAACCACAAGCATAAAAACGTTTTCCAGCTCTGTTGGCTCCCTCTTGGAGAAGAAATTATCTCCTGGTGAGCACCCCTGAGTGCAGGCTGTTTTTAAAAACAAATGTCCATCCTGCTTGGGTCATCCTGCAGGGTTTCCAAAGCAGGAAAAGGTCTGGGAGCAGGGAGGAATCCTTCCCATCTGCTGCCACCCTCTGGGGAGCTGCAGCCCTGGGATGTGGGAAGGATGCTCCCTCAACCCCAGCAGGGCAAAGCATCCACACAAAGAGCAGCCTCGGGTTTGGAGGTGGTTTTAGGTCCTCTGCAGTTGATTTGACTCACAAAACCCACCCCGAGGCTTGCTGGGGAGCTGTTCACACAGGTAAAGCCCAGCACTCCTGTCTCCCACGTAAACAACAGGCACAGTGAGCTTATTCTGCATCCCAAGCCCTGGTGAGGACACATGTGCCCTTTAAATGGAAGAGCACAGGCCTGGCTTGGATTAATGATGCCTTCAAGCACTGCTTTTCCAAAAGTCAGGTCAGAAAGCAGAGGAATAAACTGCCCTTCCTTTGGCTGGCTGCTTGTTTAGTCCAGAGAGCAGAGTGTTTACAGGCAAGGGACAAGCCGTGCCCAAGCCATACATATTCATCAACAATCTGGGTACTTCAGGCAGCCAGACAAAAACTTTGCAGCGTGAGGATTTATCACCTGGGTTTCCATTTTCCTGAAGCAGCAAGCTCTGTAAACTGGTGAATATTCCATCCTGCTTGCTCTCTGTGTGTCTCAGCAAGGAGCTGAAGGGCTGTGTGTGTTTTCTGGCCGTGGATCCTGGAGTTTTCACCCGTTGACTTTTGTCTCTACTTGCAGAACTTTGGAAAGTGTCACTCAGAGATATCGAATGCGAGTGATTACCTGACCCGCTGTTACTCACATGAAGATCGATATCTGGAGAAGATCCCTCATGTCTATGCCCCCTTGTCAGACCTCCCACAAGATCTTTATCCTCACCATTCCGACATCTCCTTCTGCTGCCCACCTCCCGGCTCCCGGGCTCCTTACATCTGTCCTAAGGAACAGTATGTTTAAAGTCTCAACACTGCAAACAAAACAAAAAAAAAATGAAGAAACTCATGGTTTTCACCTCTCCTGTCGCTCAACAACCAAAGCCTTCCAGCCCTCCCCTCCCTTTGCCACTGCTCATTTTATTGATTGGTTTTCAAATCCGGGTGCAATTGCCATGATTAGTTCCAAGTGTCTGCCTGGCTTGCTAACGCTCAAGGGAACACTCTGCCTTCTCCCACGTCCTCTCCAGTACCTGCATCTTTCTTTTCTCCTCCTGGCTCTGTGTGTGCATGTGTCTGTGGGTGACAGCTGCCCTGTGGTGGATGGGATGTGCCCAGCCCAGCCCAGTGTCCGTGGGTTTTCCTTTTCCCCTGTGTTGATTCCTGCGCTCCTCACGCCGGAGTAGCCGGGTGTGGATCATCCCCAGCCCTCGCTGCAGCTTCTGTGAGGTTTTAGAGCACAGCCAGTGCTCAAAGCTGAGCCTGGGCTTTTCATTTTTTGTTTGTTTTTTATTTTGTTTCCTGCTCCTTTTCCCTCTTGGAAGTGGGGATAGCAAATCCCCGTTTGTGAAGAGCTGAACAGCCAAGATTGCTGAACCAAATCATAAGATGCTTATAACGAAAGATGCTCAAAACCAACCCAAAAATAGAGATCAGGACATGGTTTAGGCGGTTTGTTTCTGTCCTTTTCCCTTCCTGCTCCCACTCCCAGTCTCCTGGATTGACTCTCTTAAAGGAGACATATTTTGGAGTCTACACATTTGGAGAAAGCATCCTGCAAATAACAGGTCTGATAACCTGAAACCTAAAGGAGAAAATAATTATGAAGGAAAACATTCTCTCTAATTTTCCTTCCAAAGCCTAACCTGGCCTCCCACGAGCTTTTCCCCCTTCTCTTCCTAGCATCTGTTGATTGGAATTTTAAAATTAACTCAGGCAGAATATGAAGAATAAATCAGGATTTCAGGTAATCTCCTTGCTCTTAATGAAGGATAAAAGCCAATAGAGGAATTTGGCCTTTTAACTTTTATAAAAGCATCTTAGTTTTGGGACTACACCTTTTTTTGATATTGGAATGTGTGTGGGTGTGTAAATCCAAACGTGTACATTCCTGTGACCACAAAGTGTTTTAGAGAAGGGAATTTATCTCCACATCACATTTGTGTTCACTTGTATTAGAGAAAACAAAACATAAATATCGATATACACTTCAATGTATATAAAAGCAAAGAAGAGGAAGAGGAGGACAAGGAATGAACATCCTGCCTCAGAGCTTGGTTTCAGGGGTAACTCCCATCTGTTTCACCCATGGCATGGAAGAGGCGAGGCTGGGACGGTTCTGAACAAGGGGATAAAGCTTTGTGGCCAGAGGGCATTTCCTTGGCTTTGGCTCAGGGAATTTCCTTTGCTTTGCCAATCTGGCATTCTGCAGGCACTAAAATCCCTCTGGAGAACGTGAGGGTGCTGGAGCTGAGGGCATGGGAGGGAGAGGCGGGCACCACACCCTTCCCCTGCTGCCCAGGCACCCAAAACCTGTCCGTGCTGCTGGGCCAGGTGAGGAACGAAACTCCCAGCAGGTGACAGCTCCTGTCAGGGGCCGTGTGGCCACACAGGTGTCCCAGCCCAGCTCCTGCACTGAGGTTTATCTTTGTCTGGCTGGATCTCTGCCTGTTCTCTGCCCTTGCTGTGTCCCTGTCACCTCGAGCCTGGTCCCGCCTGTCCCTGCCCCTCCCCGCAGCACATCTGGCTCACTCTGCCTCCCTGCAGGCTGGCAAACACATCTGGATGGGGGAGAGGGGTTTGCACCCTGCTCAGTCGGGCAGCACAGCCCTGGGGTGGTGACACCACGTGCATGGATCCCCCAGAATGGCAAAAAGCACCCCCAGCCCTTCCCAGCCCTCGCCCAGTGCACGCTGCCACTCCGTGCTCCAGAAGGACAAGGTTTGGGGGAAATTGCTGCACCTGGAGAGGTTTTTCCTGCTGTCACACTAAGTGACAGGTGGGTGCATCAGCTGAGGCACCTGGGCTTGCCTGGCTGGCTGAGGAGTGGATGGAGGGGAATTTTGGATGCATTTTTCGGCCAAGCTGGAATGGGCAGCAGCAGCTCTGCCGCGTGCTGGTGCGTGGAGCATCCTCGTTCCCAAAGGATCAGGGGAGGATCACCAGGACACAGAGCACTCCACACAACTTTTCAATCCCATCCTGCCAGTCCTGACTGATGCAAACCTTTCTGGAATCATCTGCAGTCATGTTTCCTCTGGCAGTCTCCAGAGGATTCAGCTGGTTGTTCCCTCACATCAAAGGACTCCAGTGCTCCAGGTCTCTATCAGAAAATGTATTTTTCTCTCTGGTATTCTCCCCAACACACCTTGGGTTACCATGGAGCTGGAAACTGGGTGTGCTCAGAACTGAAGGCACAGCCACCACACTCACCCCACGCTGAATCTGCCAAATCTGCCTTTGCTCCCTCTCTTTGGAAAGGTGAGGAGGTGCTGGAAGCCCCACGGGGTCTCTGATGTCCTGGAATCAACCCAGCACCACTGACCATGAGGAAAAAAGCAAGAAAAAACCCATCCCAAGCTTCCCTACCTGCATGCCTGGAACAGCAGAGCTCTGCCTGTACCGTGGTTTGATTTGGAGCCTTCACCTGATGCGGTTTCAGACAGATCCAGGAATTTAAATGAGAAGTGGAATATGTTCAGGTCTTCAGATACAAGAGGAAAGAAGCCAGACAAAATGATTGCTTGCCAGAGGAGGCTGAGAACACGTTGCAGGTGGTTTTCTCTGCTGCCCATGTCTGGGACAAAGATGCTTTGATGAGCAAGGGGAAGGCAGGGATACAAACTGCAGCATTACAGAAAAACTCTGCTTGCCTTGTGCAGCTTTGAATCTCAGCTGCCCACAGAAGTCTGCCACAAAGGGTTTTAGTGGGCCTGCAGCAAAGCAAAAGGATTTCAATCCTCCCTGAAAAGGTAAAAGGCAGGAGAAGCCTCAGTTCAAAGCAGTAGTTTGACTTATGCCAGCAGAGGTGTTTAGTCTAGGAATGTCTTGGTTCTCTCTGCCTCTCCTGAAGAGCTGGTTTGATCTCAAAAAATGGCAAGAGGGACTCGCCACACGCCACCAAATTCCTCTGCGCCCTAGGGAAAGGGGGAAACCCTGAAGGACAGCCCTGAAGTGAGAAATAGTGAGTCCAGTGCTTTGGTTTTACAAATCTGTGCTGGGAGTGGTTCTGATTCAGGGCTCTTGTTCCTCCCTCCCTTTCCCAACTGTCACACAGTGTTTGCCCAATGGCTCTTCCCAAACTTCCCGGGGCTAAATCCTCACTTGGCCCCAGGATAAGGCTGCCCATGCCTGGGGGGAGCTTGCAGGTGCTGGATCAGGGCCAGGGGAAGGTGTTCTCCTGCTGACACGGTGCCAATTGACTTTAAGAGATCCCTGCTCTGGAGACTGAGCCATCCAGCAGCGCTGCTGGGCGTGGATCACTGGACAAATCCAGCTGGAGACTGGTGGAGTGGGATCCAGTGGGCTGGGAGGAGCTGGTGTTGTAGGATAGAGAGTCATTTAGGTGGGAAAGACCTCCAAGATGGAGCTGTTCTTCCTGCTACCAGGGTGAAATGTCACGGGTTCTGTTCCGTGTGCTGGTGGCACTGACACCAGAGCTCTTGCAGATGGAAAAGACTGATCACAGAACTTAAATAAAAGTGAGCTGAAGAGTTACAGCAACCTCTGTCCTGCCTGTGGGGCCTGTGTGGGGTGTTTGATGTCTGCCTTGCTCCCAGGGCTGCCTTTTGCTGAGTTGCCCTCCACATCCCCCACCCCTTGCACTGCACCCCTCAAAATGCACCCACAGGCACCTCCTGGCAGTTCCTCTCCATTCCAGAGGCTCCTCAGGACTGGAATAACCCACTTTTCCCGCTGCATCCCTCCCTGCCTGCAGCACAGGGCAGCCAGGACCCGAAGGTAAGCAGAGGAGCAGAGTTCAGTGCCCTCCAGGGCGATGGCTGCTGCGCCTCCCTGCCCTGGCTCTGCCCCCAGAGCAATCAGGCTGCTCAGGAGATGCCAGTCCCCTTTCACTTTGCTCTGGAATCCTCCTCCCAGCCTCCCCCTGCACGTGGGTGGGACAGATCCCGTCACAAACAGCCAGTCCTGGGGCCAGCAGCTATTTAGGGAAAGAAAAGGGGGGTTCCTCCTCCTCCTCCCCAGCCCACTTCTCCTGGTGCAGGCACTCAGTGCTGGCTCCAGAGGCAGGGAGCCACTGCACCAGGGTGTGGATCCAGCTGAGCACTCAGAGCTTCCTCAGCAGGTTCCCCATCAGAAATACCTGATCAATAAACCATTTATTGATGGCATTTATTGAGCACTGCCTCTGAGAATGAAAAAGCCCCAGGATATTTCTCACCAGCAAAGCTGCACAAGGATGGAGCCTCAGCCTCTGGGTAAAAGCCCTTTGGAACAATTTGGCCACAGATTTGGGGCTAAACTGAGGGCTGGGGCACAGAGGGAGGGTGGAGGGTCTGAATGCACCTGCACCAGCAGCAGCCAAAGCTGGTCATGACTGGGATGGGTTTATTGGGTTGTGGCAGAGATGCTGACACAGTTCTGCTGAGAACTCCAGAGTTTCCCTGGGCTGCTTCTCAGGAACATCAAGGAGAGACAAAATTCTCCTCAGGGCCAGGATATCACCCAGGATGGTGGGAGCAGAGTGCTGGCAAGGCTCTCCTCAGTCTGCACGCAGGTTTATCCTGCATTTCTGGATCCTGGCATCTCCCCCCAGGGCTGTGTTTACTTCCCAGGAAGGGGAAAAGAATCTGGATTCACCTCCTGCATGGAAGTTTTTAAAACATTTGCCCACAGACTGCCACCAATGCCCACCTGAACGGGGTCCATGGGAGCTGGAAAGTCACACCAACAGCCAGTGTGGCATCAGGAACACCTTGCACAGGTGGAATCTGCCCACTCCAATGGGAAAACACATCAATCTCAGCTCCTTTTTATTTTCCTGTGGCTGGCAGGGTCAGCACTGAGTTCTGTGGTCCCTTTCCCCAGTGCTGAATGTCTGATCAGTGCCACAGTCAGAACAGAACACTTCCTGCTGGGCCATTTTATGGCTGTGTAGAAATTTATGCATCTATTCATATGTATAAAACTAAAATACAGCTCTTGGACTGCATTAAATTTATCAAACCCATCAAAACACTTACACAGGATAAGTAAATTGATACTTATGTAGCAGAAGGTGAAAAGCTGTTGTTTTACCATCTAATTACATTTATAAAGGTATTTTCTCCTAGAACTTAAAAAAAAAGGCCCCATGGAGGGTGGAGGATGTTCAAATTCAAGGAGGAGCTGCAGATTCAAGGCCAGCACAGGAAAGGGCTGCACTGAAGATTTCACATCCCTGCTGCAAACAGGGCAGGCCCAGCTCTTCTTTTTTTATTTTTTTTTAATTTTTTTTTTTTTCTCTCTACTGTCATGCTCTATTTTCTTCCCCTTTATGGCAGATGGGAGGTGAGGCTTTAAAGGCTGCCAAGAATGCATCCAGCCCTGCTCCTCTGGCGGAACAGCACCATAGAGGGAATGAACTTTTTCTCCAAGCTTCCCCCCCCCACTACCCCTCGTCATGCAGGCTCGAGTGCCATCATTTTCATATCACTACTAATTACATTAATTATTCTCCTCAGCACAAAACTCATTACGCTGGAATTCACGGTTCATTAAGTCAGAGGCAGGGCTTTTCCTCGGTGCAGTGCTGTGGGGTCAGGATTATTTCTGTCCTGGCTGGGGGCAGCTCCTAATCCCTGCCTCCCTTTAGCGCCTGCTAAAGTGTGACCAGAGTCGTGTGTGCCACCGCAGGGCTGTCACAGCAGGCTGGGGGTGGCTCTGAACCCCAGCAGGACTGCAAAGGTCAGCAGTGCTGGTGTGAAATGAGGTTTTTTCCAGCCCAGGGGAGGCCAGGTGTGAGGAGCAGAGAGGAGCAGCCCAGGCAGGGCGACCCAAGGTGCAGCAGGACTTGCTTGGAGCTGTGGGGAAAGGTTTGTTCACCAGGAGATCCAGCTCCAGACCTGCTGCAGAGCTGCCCTGAGCCTCTGGAAGTTGCTCCCAGCACAGGACACAGAGGATTTTCTGCCTGGGATAAGGCAACGTGCTCAGGGGGCTGAAATAGGAGGGAGATTTGAGGGTGCCACGGGCTGGAAAGGCCATCCAGGCCATGGGGTGACAGCAGGGCTGTGGGCCAGTTCCCCACGTCCCTTTGCCAGGCTGGAGGGTTTATCCAGCTGAGGGGCTCCAACTTCACTCCCTGAGAGCTGGAGGTGAGGAGCACTTCCACTCTCCTGGGGTGATGGTGTGGAAGAGCTCCACATCACCTGGATGTGGTGCTGGATGGTGTGGAAGTGCCCCACATCACCTGGGTGTGGTGATGGATGGTGTGGAAGTGCCCCACATCACCTGGATTGGTGATGGATGGTGTGGAAGGGCTCCACACCACCTGGATGTGGTGATGGTGTGGGAAGTGCCCCACATCACCTGGATGTGGTGATGGTTGGTGTGGAAGTGCCCCACATCACCTGGACGTGGTGATGGATGGTGTGGAAGTGCCCCACATCACCTGGATTGGTGATGGATGGTGTGGAAGTGCCCCACATCACCTGGATGTGGTGATGGATGGTGTGGAAGTGCCCCACATCACCAGGATGTGGTGATGGTGTGGAAGGGCTCCACACCACCTGGATGTGGTGATGGTGTGGGAAGTGCCCCACATCACCTGGATGTGGTGATGGTTGGTGTGGGAAGTGCCCCACATCACCTGGATGTGGTGATGGTTGGTGTGGAAGTGCCCCACATCACCTGGATGTGGTGATGGTGTGGAATTGCCCCACATCACCGGGATGTGGTGGTGGTGTCACCTCCTACCCTCCCAGGGACACCTCTGGAATTACCCAGTGCCTGCCCCTCTCCTGAAGAGCAGACAGGAGTAAATTTTCACTGATTTTGGAGAGTAAAACCCGAGCTGGGGATGGGAGGGAGGGAAGGAGGAGCAAGGAGAAGCTGCAGGTGCCCTGCTGAGGCTCCCCAGCCCCAAGCCCAGGAGCTGGAGGGATGGGCAGGATCACTTCCTAAGGGACCTGACCCCAGGGAATCCTTTTCCCGAGTGCAGTCCCTCCTCCTCACACAGCACAGGTTCCTACCTCGCTCCCTAATTACTGTAATTAAGCAGTCACTCTGAGCCATGTTAGACACAGGGTTCAGAGTGCTTACAGCCCTGCAGAAGATGAAACCAGCCCCACCTCCAGGGCCCTTCCCCATGGTGGTGATGATGGGTTGGAGCAGCAGGCAGAGCCCCGTGGCACAGGCTGTGCCATCTGTCACGGCTCTGGGGTCACAGCATCCCGTCACTGCCTGCGACCTCCACGTCCCCGCAGCTCCCAGAGGGGCAGGACTGTCTGCCACAGGAGAGGGGCAGCCCTGGGAGGGTGAACTCCCTGTGGCTGGCACAGAGATGATGCCTGTGTGTCTATTTTGTCATCTGCCAGGCATGAGGATATAAATATGCAGCTGGATTTGTGCAAAGAGCTGTGGAGCAGGGAGGGGCCCTTTTCCACTTTATTCACTCAGTCCCCACAATTTTGTCTCTATTCTGGTCCCCTTTAGGGAGGAATTCTGACATTAGGCAGTAAACAGGTAGGAGCAGGGACTTCAAACCCATTTCCTCATGGTTTAACATCAGCCTGATCAGCTGGGAAATGGCCTTTCCTGAGGCACAGGAGCAGGGCA
Organism: Fringilla coelebs; assembly: GCF_963513975.1. Taxonomy (NCBI): domain Eukaryota; kingdom Metazoa; phylum Chordata; class Aves; order Passeriformes; family Fringillidae; genus Fringilla; species Fringilla coelebs. The sequence continues at coordinate 2,124,847 of NC_140051.1, read as the reverse complement.
CTAAACTGGAGACAACCTTTTCAATCCCACGCCTGCATTCCCTCCCTCCCCAGCCTTTTCTTTCCTGGGGGCACCGTGTTTGCAGTCCCAGAGCAGGAGGCAGGGGCTCAGTTCCTGCACAATTGGCACCTAATTCATTTCTCTGTGAAAGTGAAAATCAATAGTGTTTGTAGAACCCACAGAGGCCCTCCCATCTGTCACTGTCCTCGCCAGGTCCATCCCTGGCTGCCAAAAGATCCTTTCAGGAGGAGATTCCACCAGCTGAAGAAGGAAAATAATGATCCCCATGCCCTTAATGAAGCCTGAGAAGTCTCCAGGCTTCTGCTCTCACCCAGAGCAGAGGGAAAGCGTTTCTTGGTAATTTTATGGGATGGACTGGCTTTTCTCAGAATTTTGCCTGGGTAGTCAAATTCTGGTGCTTGGTTTAGCTCCAATTCAGCTCAAAGTGCCTTCTCACACATGCAAGGACATGCATTCCTCCAGCAGATGTTCAATGGTGTCAGCTCTACTTGTGCTTGCAGATTTTGTGGGCACAGCACTGAAAGCCAAGTTCAGGCTGTCCCACAGCACCAGAGCTCCACATCTTTATATTATTATTAATTTAATTTTTTTTCTTCTATTTCCTGTGCCTCTAATTTTATCTCCAGGAAGTATCCTCCAGCCAGTGTTGGATGTCTGTGTCCTGCCTGTGCTAGGAACAGTTCCAGCCCCGTGGTCAGCTGCTCCATCTGGGGATGCTCCAGGGGTTTGTACAGCTGTTGACTGCTCCCCTTTCCCATCTGTCTCATCTGTCCACTCCACCATTCCCAGCATGGCAGCACCACCTGGAGCTGTTGGAGAAGGGAGTTTAGCAGAGCAGGGAACCCAGGCTGAGCTCTCCACTTTGCAACTGCTCTTTTTTTTATTTTATTTCTTTTTTTTAATTTTTTTTTTCAGTGTTTGCCTTCCAAATCCCACGGAATAGTTACTAATATTCCATCCCTGCTTATTGATGGGAAACCAGCTGGAGTGTGATTGCTTGTTATATCTCAGGGCCTGCTGATAAATGTTGCTGCTGAGCTGGCCATTTCCCAGCTGCCCAGGCCCCAGATCCACAAAACTTCATTTTTTTTTTTCCCTAAAAAACCTGAATGGATGGACAGCTCATTCCTCTGGATTTACACCCGAGTTGGCTGCTGTTCTGGAAGGGCTTTTGGGCACACAGAAAGGGCTCAGCTGCACCTTGCTGCCTGTTCCAGGGCTTTTCCTGAGTATTTTCTGCTCTTCCACAGCTCCATCCCTCTCCCTGAGGGCAGCAGCATCCTGACATATAAAGACAGCAAAAAACCCTCAGATTTAACCCTTTTTGGTTGTTTTTACCACTCTTCAAGGCATTGAAGGCCTTAATGATACAGGTTTTAAGACTTAAATTCGATGTAGGATTTAATATGTGAGTTCTTTGTCCTTCATCTTCTTCTTTCTCCTGCTATTTGGATTGGGTTGGGATAACCCTGGGGCAAGGAGCCCAAAAATGGCTCCAGACTCCCTGAAAAAAGGGAGCTGATCCTCCCCTGGGCTGGTTTAAAGATGTGATGTGGCTTTTCAGCACCAGGACCATCCACTTTTCCACCTGCTGATCCTCAGGGAGCAGCACAAGATGTGAGCAGTGCTCCAAGGGTAGGAAAACCCCACAGGAATCAGCCTCTGTGCCATTCTCACTCATGGGGAGGAATTTATAAAGACAGGAAAAAAAAAAAAAAACCCTTCAGAGTGCAAATCTGTTCTTTTTCTTTCTTTTTTTTTAAATTTTCCTCCCTTTTTGGATTTTTTTTCCAACAGGATATGAATACAGTCACAGAGCTCCTCTGAATATTTAGATTTTTTGTTTGAGCACCGGATTCCTCTGTTCCCATTCGCTCAGCTAATTACCCTTTTAGCTTGCTTTTGCTCTATTTTCACAGATCTCCTGGTTTATTTATATCTACCTATCTATAATGATTTCAGAGCCATTACTCACAGCAGCACCAGGAAACATTACATTTCCCAATTTACAATTGCAATTATGATATCCGTCAGAAACAAATGCAGCTGCCTTTAATTTTAAGCAATATTTTGATCATTGTAATTAAAAAAAGAACTTATGGCACTGCACACATTAGAGAAATTAATGTAATTTCCTGGCTGCCTTAAAAGGCATGCAAATAGTGGTCTCTGGATGAGAGATTTAGGGGAGAATTAACCCTTTTTCGTTGCTTTTACCACTCTTCAAGGCCCATTGAAGGCCTTAATGATGTGGCTTTTAAAGACTAAAATTCAGTGTAGGATTTAATATGTGAGTTCTTTGTCCTTCAACTTCTTCTTTCTCCTACTATTCTCTTTCTGAAATTGCCGGTTATTAAAGGATTTATGTGCAAACAAGACCATTTTCCTGTCACTGCTCATTTCAGCTGGTGTGTTTCAATGTGTGGGGACAGATGAAATCCAGTTGCTGATATTATAATCATTGCCACAATTGCATATTACAAACTCAACAACAAACTCTGGCAGATCCCAGGTCTGCGTCTCGCTGTGCTTTACAACAAGGAGAATTTACAGCCTGAATTTGGATTCATGGCACAAAAAAAGCATCTCTGAGGGAAGCGAGGATTCAGATGAACAGACACAGAACATCCTTTTCATGGGACTTGAGGCTCATTCAATTAATTTTAATGTGCTGCTTTAGCCATGAAAGGTGCAAGTTTGACTTGTTGTTGTCTTAGCAGCAGGGGATTCATCAGTGCATGGCTTTTCTCCTTGTGTTATTTGCTGTCTCTTCTGTTCCTTTGGCCACTGGATGCCTTTCCCAGCTTGGGGCTCGTTCTGCAGCAGTGAAATGTTATTAACAGGCCCATGGGAATTGCCAAAATTGGGCAAACCTGGGGTTCTCCCAACTTTCTGTCCTTTCTGAGAGTCTAAAATAAACAAGGAGGGGAGGTGGCCACAGCTCTTGTAGTGGACAGGGTTTAATTGTTGCTCTTATCACTGTTTGTGCTGTGATTTGTCCCTGCAGATCCTGGCTGGCTGGTGCTGGAGCAGTGGGAAATGTGCCTGGTTTGAAACCTCCTAATGACAAAAATGTTGGGGAAAGGGAGCAGCAAACACACAAACAGCCTGGGAAAGTGTGGGTGCTCCAGAATCACGTTGGATGAGCTGGGGGAGAGCAAAATGACACCAAACGAAATGATCTCATCACAATTCCCTCTGCTCTGCTTCTCATTTCTGCAGTCTGGTAACTGCTCTGACCACAGATTTCCATCAAGTCCAAGATGATCTTGAGACAATTTGATGTCTGTCAGTAACAGGTCAGGAAGACAAAAAGCCTTTTTTGCCTCCCTTTAAGCACCCAGAGCTGCAGAAAGGAGACAATCCCATTGCAAACAGAACATTTAAGTGTGAGAGAGGAAGGCCTGGCTCCTTTTAGGAATTTTCCTCCAGGTCAACACCTCATCAGGGTGATCACACTCTTAATTCCAGCCTGGAAAGATCAATCCAGAGGAAGGAAATCAAGCTGCAGTCAGCTGTGTGCACGTCAGTGCTCAGAGCATGGAGCAATAATCACTCCCTGATCAGAACTGGCTCTGCCATTATCTGCCTGGTGCTGGGCTATGATATATGAAGCAATTTTGGCTGCGACAGTTTCTGTTTTGTGTGCAAGCAGATCCTGACTGGTAAAAACTATACAGAATTGGTTTGGGTTTTTTTTTTCTTTCCCCTTTGTGCTTTCTTTTTTGCCTTATGAAGGAGTAATATTTTAAACTAAAAGGAGTTTTCAAACCACAGTCACCATCATTCATCTTTACAGTCCTGGGGTAGGAACAATCTCTTCATTAGACACTGAATTTTTCTCCATTACAGCACTATCTGAATGCATTTATTTGGTCATTTATTCAAAGTTACTTGATGGGGTGCAGGGAAGGAAAGGACTAAATTAAAGCAAAAGGGCTGTGTGTGTAAACACGCCTGTATATTCTAAGTGGAGAAGTCTATAAAAATATTCCAACTTAATAACAGCCATAACTCTGGGGCTCACACTGAAAACACCTCACTTGCTGCAGTGATAAAGGGAAAAAAAGCTTTGGGCCAACCCCATCTTCCCAGTGGGTTTTTTATCCAGCTGGGGCTGAGGAAAAGTGATTTCTCTTTTAAATATTGCATCAGCATCCAACTCTTTGTTCAGGGACAGCCTCGTGTGTCTCAGGCCATGATTGTCTTGTTGGCTGCACTTTGCTTTGGGAGATCTGCAGGCGGCCAGGATTGAAGTGGAAGAGGGTTTGATCAAGCCAGGCTTTTGCTGTTAGGATTCCCCAGGCCTGGCCTGTGCTTTGTGTGCCAGGAGTGCCTCGGGGCCAGCTGATCAGAGGCTGGATGTGGAAATTCAGCTCACACCAGGATGCTGCGCAGATGGAACCGGCACCACCTCATCAGCAGTGCAGGGTAACCCCTCCTGAACCCAAGGCAGCAGGAGGGGCTCACTAATGGAACAGAATAAACCCCAGGAGAGCCTGGATGGGAATGGGAGGCACCAAGCAATTAATGCTGGGAAATTCAGACTTTATGGACAGGTCTGGTTGTTTTCTTTCTGTTCAGAAACCGGGTGAGCTCACTTTACAAACTGAAGATGGAGAACCTTGTTCTCCCACAACAAAACCTCCCTTCTGCACCCTGCTCATCTCCTCCAAGCCTGCTTTTCACCCATGCTCCCCCTCCCACCCCTCTGGCTCCTTGTGATTCTTCTCTTGGCTCCAGCTCTGTGCCAGCAGTGCCCATTTCCCCCAGACTGCAGGAGCTCCTGCATGGGGGTGCTGCAGGTTCTGCCCCCAGGAGATCACACCTTTGACTCGAGGCAGAACGTTGCTTTCCCACCCAACATCGTGCTTGGAGCTTGGCTGAGGAGATCAAAAAGCCTCTCCCCCACTTCTGTGCATGTCACACCATCATTCCCAAGTTAGTTCTCCTAGGATGCCTGTGAGGCTGCTAATTTTAGAGGATCTATCACTGTTTCTGGGTTTATTTTGATTCCCCTTCTCACTTTTATTAAAACAGACAACTCTTCCCTGCATATTCCAGAAGGCTGCTATGGTTTCTCAGAGGAGATTTGTAAAAACTAAAAACCAAAAAGAAGGACCATTTCCATCCAAATACTCTTAAAAATTTAACAAAGCAACACAACAGCTCACAGCTCAACAGGAGCATTTAGTCTTTTATGCTTAATTTCCACTGTGAATCTCTCCCTCAGAAGTGTGCTCATGTAGCCAATTGCACAGTGAAAATGCCAGGCTGAAAAACAAATGCAGCGCAGGCATTTGGCCTCTCCAAAAGATAGCAGGACATAAAGCAGGATTATGATCCCAGGATGCAATAAAAAGAGATAAAAAATTCAGAAGAGATCAAAGTAATTGCGGAAGCAAATGAAACATTTACATGGGAATCAGACCTTATAAATGGGAAGAGAGCAAATGGCATCAGCCTGGATTAGTGTCGAGGGGGTCTAAGGGCAGATGTGTCTCAGGAACCTTTTCAGGTGTTTGGAGCATCCTCAGAGCAAACCAGGGTCAGGAGGAGGAGGAGAAATGAGCTGTGGAGGTCACTGGGGTGCCCAGGGAAGGGGGAATGGGCTGTGAGTGGGTGAATAGCTGGGAAAGGTCAGGTCGGTGGGAATGGCAGGTATTTATCTGTATTTATCTGCAGTCACTTGTTTGTAGATAAACAGCCATGAGAGGAGCTTTGGCAGCCTAAAACTTGACAGACACACCCAGAGCAGGGGGATTTTGAGCTGGCCCTGGCTGGAAATCCTTTGTAACTCCACCCCAGTCAGGGAATCACCCCCAAGACAAAGCAACACTTCCCTGCTACAACTCACACTGGAGAGGGACTGGGAGAAACAAAAGGATTTCATGGTGTAAATTAAGGAAACAGCTGTTCAAGTGACACGGGTGAGCAAAGGCGAGCAGTTGGAGATGAAAATATTATTATAACCATCTTTCAGCCTTTCCTTTAGGAGCCCCAAGCAGATGGAAGGGTCAGCATTCCCCGTTTCAGAGGTGGCAAAGCAATACTTGATCCTGAACCAACAGCCAAGGGAAAGGAGGGACTGAGTCTGTGTGGAGAGAGGGAATGAAAACAAAATGAACACAGATGAGAGAAAGCAAGAAGAGAAGAAAGGCAAGTCTTTGGAGGAAGAGCAGCTCTGTGTGAGGGGTGGCTGGTCCAGCTGGAGGTTCAGCAGCTCCTCAGCACTGTCTGTGCACACACAGGGCTGCTCAGCATTGATGGATGGGGGGTGCTGGCAGCCCAGCCTCTGAAACAAAGCCCTTTGACAAAGTTGTTAATTAGATCCAGCACCTTATCACCAGCATGGAGTCTCCATCTATTTCCCTGCATGAATTGGGATCATTCCCAGAGAGACACAAAGGGGAGAGCAGAGCCTCACCCCAAAGCCGCCTGCGATCGATTCTCATTCGCCTGGGACACGTCCCTCTTTTTTTGTCTCACCTGACAAGGGCTGGGAGAAGCAATTTTTAAATGTCACAGCTCATGACCTCCACCTCCCCTGCCTTCTTGCAGGATTCATCCCTGCTCAGGCTGGGGAGCGAGGAAGGTGGAGCAGCCCTTGGGAGAAGGTTTCAGTTTAATGCCCAGCATGTTCAGCTTTGGATCTTCTATTGAAATCAGGGAATTTGTTAAGCTGATGAGGGAAGGCTGCAGTGGAGAAACACAATAGCAGAGTGGGATTAGGCCTGGAGTAAGTGTCTGTACTTTGGAGGATTAATGAGAAGACTGCAATGGATTTTACATGGTGAAAAGGATTCGCTGAATGCTTTAGGTGAAATGAAATTAGTCCCACTCATGCTCTCTGAGCCTCCAAGCAGGAGAGGAGGCTGGCACCCTCCCATCACGTGTAATAGCCAGATCCCCTCCAGCTGCTCTTCTTTATGGAAAATTCCAGTACAACACTGCTGGCCATTTATTTCCATTTAGGATGGCAAGCCAGGCTCTGTCTCTGGGCACAGAGAAATCCTAACAAAGCCAACTCTGTGTCCAGGGACTCCGAGGGTCCCTGAGGTTCCAAGCAAGGAGAAACACTTGCTGTGGGGAGATGGAATGTAAGAAAATAGTGCAGCAGGTAATCTCACAGCTGAGGAGTTGCTGCAGAGCCAATTACTAGAGATTCTAAACAGGCCCAGCTCTTAACAAGCCATACCTGTATCCAATAATGGCAAGTGCTACAAAAGAGCAGGTTGGCTTGTTGTGAGGAGAGCTGCAGTTTGCTAGCCAGATGTGAAGAGAGAGCTGCAGTTTGCTAGCAAGCTGAGAAGAGAGAAGGTGTTTGTTGGCTGCACTGTGAAGCAAGATGGATGTGTTGCCTGTGAAGAAGAGGAGTCAGGTGACTGCTGCAAGGACCTGGGACAGGCAGCACATAGAGGAGCTGCATTGTGAAATAACTCCAAGGAGGTATGAGGCCCTGGAGATATAAAATCCCTTGCGCTATAATGACCCTAGAATTCGTGCTAAGATGACAACTTGCCTCAGACACTCCAGATGCTCCAAATCCCTGCAGGAGAGAAGGCTCAGAAGGACAGACCCTGAAATGGAGCAGGGAGGAGGAACCTGGGTTCTTCAACACATGGGGAAAGGTAAATGGGATAAATCAACATGCAGATGGATGAAATCATCCCAGGGTCAGGCTGGCACGTGAGAGGTACCAGGGAGAGGCTTCCCAGACCCCTGATGGAGGTCACAGATGGGGAAAAAGGGACTTGCTGATTCTGGAGCATTTACACTGCCCAGAGCTGCTGCTCCTGGAACCAGAAGAGGCCACTGAGAGCAGCTTGGGCTGGCTGGTGCCTCCTGTGTGTTGCCTTCCAGTCCATCATTCTGTCTAATTAGGCACCTCTGACACACAATTAATCCTATTTGCCCGCTGGCTTTTTTATCTTTCCTTCTGCTTTTATCAGGCAGAGAATTAGACCCTGCTGGCATGCAAAGTGCACTGCACAGACCTGGCTTTTCAGGGGGACTTGGAGACTTTTCACAAGGCAGAACCCATGATCTTAAAAGTTTGTTAGGAGTAATTAATTTCTTCTCCTCTTTTTCTAATCACTGAGTGTTGATTTCACCTCTGCTCAGACAAGCAGAAAGGCAAAGGTGTGAGGGTGGGTCAGAACTCAATTCAAGGCTGCAAAGTCCAGTAAATCTCAGTTTTCAGCTGCTCCCCTCAACTTATCCACTGGCCCCATTGCAGGCTTCACCTGGAAATTCCACAGACCTTCAGAGCTGCACTTTCAGGCCACAATTTTTCTTACCAGGAAAGGTGGTGGGAATTGAGATTTTCAGGTCCCTCCTTCACCCCATGAAAAAATTGGTCTCACCAACCTCCAAGAAAGAGAAGGAAAAAAGAAGTTCAAATTCTTCAACTCCCAGCATGATCACTTTGGCAAGGAGACAGGTTAAATCCCACTCCTTCCTGGGATTTCCCCATGAAGTGCCTTCCCCTTAACTGGGAAAGAAGGAAAATCTGTCTGCACAGTGAAACTGGACTGCAGATAAGGTCTGGTGACCACTGAATCCAATACTTCTTCCATGGACAGGTCAGAGGCAGAACAAAGCTTCCAGACAGCCCAGTGCCCTTATCCTGGCAATAGGGAAAAGGGATACATTCCATTTTCAAAGATATTAAACTCCCTCCCAAGTCCATCCTTCCAGGCCCCTCTCTCTACCAGCTTCATACATCTCCAAATATGTATTTAAAGATGAGCTTCACCCTCAGCCATGTTTGTGTTCTCGTTGGGAGCAAGGCTGAGAAGATTGTAATAATCAGAGTTCTACACTTGTTTAGGGAATGAAGAGGCAGGAAAAGGTCAGGCTGCTCCCCCTCTCTGTTCAGCAAGAGCTGTCTTCCCCAGCCAGCCCCAGCTCCAGCCCTCCTCACAGCCACCCTGGGGATCACTCCCTGTTAGTCCCTCTTTGTTCCAGCAGGGTTTTGATTCCTGTAAAACAATGATTAACAAGACACTTCTGACTGAGCAGGTACTGCAGAGAGCTGCACCTTCCCCACCAGCTTCCTCTGCTGCCTTTTATATATCACACTGAAATGTAATTATCTTCACGGTGCAGGGTGTAAATCAGGGTGTGTGTCAAGACGATTTCCCTCCGGGTTTTATTTTATTGCGTAATAATATTTGACACAGGGCTTAGAGGTGCTGTTACCTGCCTAATCGTGTGAAACAATTTCATGTGCAAACAGCTGGTAAGTGTGAAAACTACCATCAAGCAGCTCCAGGAAATGCTCTGCTTCCTTTATCTGTTCTTGGAGAACACCCCCTGGCAGTGGTGTTTCCCCATCAGGCTGGGAGGAGCTGCAGTGCCCTCACACAGGAGAATCCAGCTCCATCCTCCCTCCTTGGTGTCCAGAGGGGAGCAGGGAATCGGGGTCTCCATCTGTGTCAAACCCCTCAGGCCAGAAGGGATGAAGTCAATTTGGGATAATTAATTGGTTGGGTTTATCTCAGAGAGGAAACCCTCTGTAACAGTGTTGTTGCCCCAGCCTAATCTCTCACAAATAATCTGGGAGGGAGAGGTTTGGCTGTCACCCAGCTCAGGTTCAGGATTTTACACTCAGTTTCCCTCAACATCCATCGTTTGGGGTTGGTGTTCCACTACATTTTGTCCTAAAAGGGGACATGAAGGTCCTGAGGGCTGCAGGGACACATCAGGGACAGGGAGGAACATGGAAAATCTCTGGGAGTCCAGCTGGGCACCCAAAGTGGAGCTGAGCCTCTCGGTCCTTATTTGCAAACCCTGCTCAGGCACATTTTTTCCCTGAATGGTAAAATCCTCCTTCACCTGGGAACACAGAGATGAACCCAACCCAGGTGTGACATCAACACAGAAAAATTGAAGGAACCAATTCATGCAGGAGGGAAGTGAAGATCCCCAAACCTGAGCCCTCCCTCCCCCTTTCACTTCAGGAGCTTTGTGCTGCAGAAAAACCCAAGTGCACAGGGAGAAAAGCTCTGAGCAGAGAGGAGAGCTCAGAGCAGCCCTGCCCTGCTTCTCCTCAGCACAAATGGGAGCCTCCGACTCTGCCTCGGGGAGAGGGGACAAAGGAGAGGCAGAGATGGCAATCTCGGGACAATGGTGGTTATTTATAAGGCTTTTTCCGTGCATCGGAGATCATAGCCAAAAGGCATCTGCCTGAGGTCTGAATTAGTCAGAGTGGGGCTGGGAGGGGAGGTGGGCAGCTGCTTGAAACCACCAGCCTCCAAGTCACTATTTTTTTTCTCCTCAGGGTAGCTGGCATTGTCAATGATGGTTTAACCTACTTAGGATAATAATCCCTGTAATAAAGGCATTTTTAAAAGATCCCTTAGCCCGAATGGCTGCGTGGAGGGCTATGGGAGCTGCTGTGCAGGGAGGTTCTGTGTGGGGCTTGCCAGGGAAGAGTGGTGAGCCAGCTATGCTCTGTCAGTTTTTAATACACTCCCAGACCACCACCCCCTGCCAGGCAAGAAAATTCCTTTCCAGGAAGGGATCTGGCAGGGTCTGTCCCTTCCCCCCCACAAAAAAAAAGACCTCCTCCCTGTGGATTAAGGCATTTCACATCTGGAGCAATATTAGATCATCGAGGTTTCTGATGCATCCTGAAAAACCCCTAATCCTGGCCACCATCTGGCCCAAAGCCCCTCTCCAGCTGCCAGGTCCCCTTTAGGCTCACCCAGTGCCAAAATGTGTGACCTGGTGGCAGCAGCAGCAGCCTGTCCTGCTGCCCCAGGTGCCAAGGCAGGCAGGTGTGGTGCCAGGGCTGCTGGGGAGCCCTGGGGCCAGTTAATCTCAGGCTCAGCCGCCTGATCCCGAGGCGGGCAGAGTTCCTGGAGAAACCATCCTGATACTGGGAGCAGCCCTCTGGGCTGGCTCCGTGGCTTTGGGGCCAAGGTCTCCCAGCTGTCCCAATTTCACAGAGATCTTCAGAGGCCACGGATAGAGCCAGCCTTGTTCTTCAGCTGTGTTTTGTTGCTACTCCTCAGTACAAAACCCTTCTCTCTCTGCTGCCAAGACTTTTCCTCCTGCAGACCAGCAGCACCCTCGGCACCACCACACCTCCTCAATCCATTTAATGAGGTGCAGAGCTCACTGCTTCCCTGGCTCCAGCTTTGATAAGGTCCTGGCTAAACCCTTCCCTGCTCATCCACTCGGAACACTGAGGAGACCTGAGCTGCTGAAGCAGGGACAGGTTGGGAGGGATGGACTGGAACCTGCTCTCTCCCAGAGCTTTTCCCCCAGGCTCAGGGTAACACGGGGACACAGGAGGGGTTTTTTTGGTGTGTATTTACCAGATATCTTGGGAGTGAGTCACAGGGAACAGCACAAGTTGTGCCGGACGTGTTGGGAACAGCTCGGCAGGGCTGGCAGGGAAAAATCTCCGGGCTGTGCCTGGCTGTGGGCAGGCAGCGAAGGTGGGGACTGGGGGCTGTGTTATCCCCTCCCTCTGCACCCTGTCATGTGCCTGGACGTGTCACAGACGCTGCCCTTCATCTCTGTGGGCTGAGTGAAGCTTTTCCATCCCTGCTGAGGGTGGCAGGGACACCAGAGGGAAGAGGTGCCCCCAGCCAGGTGACAGCAGAGGCAGCCCAGGGGCTGTGCCTGCTCCCCTGCCCAGGCAGATCATTTCCATACTGAGTGCTGTTATTCATGAGGGTGCTCAGAGACTTTTATGGAGCGGCAAATCCCAGCTGCTCCAACCAGGAATGAGCCAGCTGTGAGCCAGGGAGAGATTTCCCAGTGCTGAAGCAGAAATTTGCTGGGCTGCCATGGGAGTAATGCGGGCAAGGTGACAGCAGCTGCATGGATGAGTCCTGGGAGGGAAGGAGAGGAGCCTGGAACATCCTGGGGCTTGTCCTGGTTGTTTATCCCTCCATCAGAAAGCAGGGCTGAGGTGCAGGCTGGAAAATCCTCAGAGGGATAAGTGATGATTTAGAGCCCATGCCCTGACTGGAGGGACTCTGCAGCACCTGGCAGACGGGACCTGGGGGTGTGACACCCACGAGGGACAAGGGACAGAGAGCAGGAGCCTTCATCTCCATCACTGGAGCAACAAATCCATTGCTTTCTCCCTTTGAGGGTCAGTGAGGAAGATGCTGGGGTGGGAAGCAGCAGCCCTGGGCAGTGCTGGTGACAGTGTCACCCCTGTGAGCTGGGGACAGGAGGCAGGGCACGGTGTGTGTGACAAGCAGTGGCTTTGAGAGCGTTCTGGAGCCTGCTCAGGCTAATGCAGGGTTTTATTCTAAACCATCCATGAAACACAGCTCGAAAATTGCACTTGCTATTGCTACCTCAGCCACTACAATCAAAGCTGAGGAAATGTGTGGCTCAGAGAGCTCTGAGAACAGCCTAAAAAAAGGGGGGAAAAAAAAGAAAAAAGGCAAGGGAAATGGGAAATGGAGGGAGAGCAGTGACTGCTGTGATTGCCCTGATGGCAGGGAGGGGGACAGAGGCTCCCCAGGTCTGGGGGCTGCAGGGGTCAAAGGAAAAGAGATGCACAATCAATAATAAATAAGATGCAAGAGCAAATCTGCCTTTATTTGCATGGTGAGGGAACGATTTGGGGGGTCCTATTAATTCTGTGTAGATCATATTAACACCAACAAAACACTTGGTGCTCCCTGTAAAAATGGCAGCATTTTATTAAGTGCTGCAGTACAAGCAGCTGGATCTCATCATTGTCCTTTTGCCTGGGCTTTCAGAGGGGAAAGGAGCAGTGTTTGAACATCACTGTCAAAAATGAACATCTGAACGTGATTTCACAAGGACACGACTGTGTCAAAAAAAGAGGTGGGATGTGGCGACCCTGGAAATGTCTGGAGCAGTAACAGGGTCTTCCCCGTGCTGCTGTCACCTGAATTCCTGGGTTCACACCCAGGCTGTGCTCTCAGCTTTGCCAGGAGCTCATCCCCAGATCCAGGGAAAGGGAACAGCCTGAGGGGACAAATTCAGAGTCGCTGCAGGAGCAGGGAGAGCTGTCAGGCTCAGATCTGGAGCCAGCTGCTGCAGACAGCTGCAGGATGGATTGCCCCCAGCTCTGCCCTCAGTCTGGAGGCAGCGATAACAGACTGGTTGGATGTCACAGACCACAAGCCCTGCCTTTTCCATCCTCTGCATCCCCACATTCCTCTGATTGTACGCCCTGCCCGGCTGCCAGGCAGGTCTGAGGTATTAAAAAGAGGAACCTAAAGAAATCTGGCAAAGACTTTGCTATCTCAGCCTCGCAGCAGAACGAGATATGGAGCTGAGGGAGCATCCATCAGAGCAGCCAGCACCCAAAGCATCCCCAAAGAGCATCCCCACCCTCTCCCCAGACTGACCTGAGGGGAAGTAAAACATCTGTGGCCAAGCAAGAATGTTGTGTCTTTCACTCACTTTCCACACACTGGGATGGCCCAAGTGACAGCACAGAGCCACGAGGACTTGAGAAAAATACATCTGAGCAGCTGTGGTGGTCATTTAGCCCAGCAGCTACAGGGTATGGGCGTGATGGATGCTGCTGATCATCCTCTGCAACACTGAATTGCCTTTTTAGATGAGAGTTATCAATTTTGCTGCCATAGCAACCCCAAAAGTCACCTAGAGGGCTGCCTGTCTGGGAGAGCAGGGATGGTTTCTGTGTGAGATCAGGCAGAAGTCAGGATTTCTGGGGTTCTGGCCCCAGCTGGAGGGTGTGAGAGCCCAGGGACCAAGGCAGGACAGTGGGGGGACAGAAGAGAGGAACCAGCTCTGAAAATGGGTGCTGGTGTTTCCTGTCACAAGCGAGGAGCTTCCCTGTTATTTTTCCTTCATCAATCCCTCTTATATAGAGTTTAATGACACTGAGAGCCCCTGTCCCTTTGCCACAATTGAATAAAACCTCTCAGAGGGTTCAGGAGTTGTAGAAGGGGACAGAAAACCTTTTCTCACTGATGCCATATGTGGTGTAGTCCCATATCTCCATTTCCTTGGAAAATCAGGCAAGAACTGGCACACTCCAACCATTTCAGTGCTTTTCTGTGAATGTTTTCAAACCCAGAAGTTTAGCAAAACTACCCTTTTCAATGCAAATAGCTACAATTTAGCTAAATAGTGATTTTCCAACCAAAGATTTCACAGAAGATTTCCCAGACAGCTGTACAGAACAGCTCAGAGAAATCAGGGTTTCTTTCCTTCATTCTGCCATTCATATATTGCACATTTTAAACATGTTCCTGTCTGTCTGTGAGCTGATGTCAGCTTCTCATTCCTACCAAGCGCTTGAAGTGTATTAATTTTATTGAAAGACCTTGTCAAAGCTGCCTCTGTGCCCCCATCTAGGATGCTGGCTCTGCAAAGCCATTTTATTTTCAGTCTGACCCACTGAGCACTGATTGCAAACAACGATTTCTTCTGCTTTCGCATCCTGTGAGCGCCTCCCTCCCTTTTGTTTGGAGTTTATGGTCACTGGCCCTGGGTTCTGTCATTATTTGTCTTTGTTCTGTGTTTTAACCTTTGTTAGAGACTCAGCCATTGTGCAATCCCTGTTCAGTGACCTATAATATCCTAATTTAGTTGGCATTTTGATCTGGGTGAACAATCCACTGTACGCCAGGCTTCTTTCCTTTTCTGTTTCCCATTCCTTTTGAAAGGTCTTCTGTGTATTTCTTCACCCTCTTCACACCCCACTCTGTGTTTCCTTGGGCTGTCTTTCACCCTTTCTCTCTTTTTTTTGTTCCAGATCAGCCTCAGCTCTCACCCCTGCTCCTCTCCCAGCCCTTGCTCTGTGGCATGGCACTAGGAGGTCCTGCAATCCAGTTCATCCTCCCAGGATCAGCCAGAAAAGGAAACTGCTCCTCTGCTGAGACTGAAAATTTTGTCAGCTGGTGGCAGATGAAATAATGTCCTGCTGATTCCCCTCTAACACAACATCCAACTCCTCATCACCAGCGCAGACAGGCACGAGGTGCTGGTCTTGGTGGAGACACCTCATGGCTGCAATCCAGTTCATCCTCCCAGGATCAGCCTGAAAAGGAAACTGCTCCTCTGCTGAGGCTGAAAAGATGGAGATGGGTGGAGAATCAGTGCCTGGTTCAGTCTGGCCAAAGCAAGAGGAACCAGCATTGTTCATCTTCTCAGTATGGCTGAGATAATCAGCTTGGGAAAGAGGTAAAATGGCTGAATAATTTAAACATGGGTGGAGTGCTCTAATTATGACAGTGGGCTGCTTGTCCCATTAGGGTCATATTTTGGGATCCTAAAGGAACAGCATCCCTGTACCTGGCAGGTGTCAGCTGGTTGGGAGCCCCGTGTCAGCTCAGCCCTCTCCTTCCTCCCCTCCCTGCATCCTGCTGAAATAAGGACCCTGGGCAGCCACACTCAGCTCTGCTGCAAGCCTGGGGATGCTCCAGTGCACACACCCAGGAGAAGGAAAACACCCTTCTGGCAGCTCCTAAATCTCTGCTGTCCCATCACTGCATGGTGGCATCCTGATGAGGACGTGAAAGAGGGAGATAACGCTGAAAGGGAGGAAAACAAGGCCTGCTTTTCTCTGTCTCTGCTCTTTGGAAGGAAATGCAGAGCGTGGCAGGACTATCAGATCTGTCAGCACGACAAGTGGCAAGGGGAGGGAAGGGAAACGCTATTGTACACCCCATCCTGGGGCTGGCAGGGGGAAGGAGAGGGAAAACAGAGGGAAAACAAGGCGGTGTGTTCGACAGGGAGCCAGCACGTTTGTTATCAAAATGGAAATGCAGCCCTTTGTTGATGGAGGTGTATCTGCTTCCCATTGTCTCCCGTGCCAG
The DNA here is from genome assembly GCF_963513975.1 of Fringilla coelebs. Lineage (NCBI taxonomy): Eukaryota > Metazoa > Chordata > Aves > Passeriformes > Fringillidae > Fringilla > Fringilla coelebs. The sequence goes on along the minus strand of NC_140051.1, from coordinate 2,109,029 downwards.
CCCTGTGAAAGGCTCCTTTGATGGCTCCGTGTTTGTGCAGGGGCTATGAAATTGCTTCGGAAGACAAAGGGAGTTGGTGCTGCGGGTAATGAAAAGGAGCCGAGGGCTCGGCGCGCTCCTCTCGCCCCGGCAGCGCAATTTCCCCCGGAGCAGCTGTCAAAGGCTCGCTGAGAAAATTGGAAGGCTGAGGCAGGATGGGGGGCCAGTGATGAGCAGAGGGAGTGAGAGGCTGCTCTTTTGCAGGGCTAATGTGGCCATCTGCTCCGCTCTGACTGGTCTGCTCCAGCCCAAGTGCCCCCGAGCCCCGCGGCCGCTCAGCGCCCGCTCCCCGGAGCGCTGCTCCCATCAGCAGTGAGGACAGGGCCAGGAGCTGTCTGCCACACGGTGCCACCACGTTAGGAGCTGGGATGGGACCTTCCCTTGCTGGGGAAAGGATGGGAATCCTATCTGGAAGAGCCTGAGGGCTGCACATCTCACTCCTTTCCTCGCCCTGCTGATCACCAGCGAGGGCACCGGGGGTGGGGTTCCATGTAAAGCAGCAGCAAACTGAGAGAGAGCAGGTTTGGATGAGATACTGGGGGGAAATTCTTTATTGTGAGGGTGGCCAGGCATTGCCCCATCCGTGGAAGTGTCCAAGGCCAGGATGGATGGGGCTTGGAGCAGGCTGGTCTGGTGGAAGTTGTCCCAGGGGGTGGAAGGAGATGGGCTTTAAGGTCCCTACCAGTCCAATCCCATCCCATCCCATCCCATCCCATCCCATCCCATCCCATCCCATCCCATCCCATCCCATCCCATCCCATCCCATCCCATCCCATCCCATCCTATCCCATCCCATCCAATCCCATCCCATCCCATCCCATCCCATCCCATCCCATCCCATCCCATCCCATCCCATCCCATCCCATCCCATCCCATCCAATCCCATCCCATCCCATCCAATCCAATCCAATCCAATCCCAATCTATACCACAATTCTACAATTCTGTGATGGAAACTGCAGGGATAACACAAGCAGGGAGCACGCCAGGCATTGGAAAAACATCCAGCAAAGCTGAAAAAATGTCAGTACCCAAAGCACAGCCCGGCTCAGCTGGACACTCCAGCAGGCAGCAGCAGCAGCACTGCATGGCCCAGTCCTCTGGCTCCTCACACACCCACTGGAATGTGCTTCTCACCTGGATTTCTCCCTGTTTACCTGCTCCTCACCCTCAGTTCCTTGCACCCCTCTCCGAGGGGTCACACAGTGTCCCCCCAACCCCTTCTGCCTTTCCCCCACACCCTGCTCCACCCCAGAACCTGGGGCCGGGTGTGTGTGTGGAAGCCCTCTCTGATCACACACACAAACCCTCATTAACTAATGGTGTTCCTAATAGGAATGGGTGTCTTTCTTCACCCCTGCCGCTCGGCTGCAGAGTTTAATGGCTCAGTCATGCTCAGCCGGCCTCGCTCCTTTATCTGCTCAATAAAGAAATGGTTTATGGCACATCCACGCCTCGGCCCGAGCTGGCAATTTCACACAGGCCTTATCAGCACTCACACACGCTGTAAGGCCACTGGAAATGAGACGTGGGATTCGCATGTCTAACAACCAGGGTTAAACGCTTTTTTTTCCCTTTTTTCCCCTGCTTTTCCCCTCTGCTGCTCCTTCTTCTCCCCTCCCTCCCTTGTCTCACCGGTTACAGCTCTGACAATGGCTTTAAAAGGATAGTCTTGCCTGGCTTCTGGTAAAAGATGTTAATTTATTGTAGTCGCTTCTTTATTTGATTATTGGTTTATTAAAACTGCCAGGGGTGAGAGCGTTTCTCCTTGAACAAATCCTTTAATCTGTTACCAGCTCTGTAGGCATGACAAACATGAGTGGCTGTGGCTTTTTAGGGGGATCATGCCCACTTTCCAGCAGGAGGTGGGAGCACAGGGATGCGGCCAAGCCAGTGTCAGAGGAGCTGCCTGCCAGGAAGGGCTGTCCCCAGAAGCAGCAGCTGTAGCTGTCACACTCTCCTCAGCCTTGGACACACTCAATTTCCATTTGTTCAGCTCACCTGCATCCTGGAGAGCGCTTTGGTAGCGTGTGGTGACTCCCTGAAGCTCTGTTTCAGCCTGCCTGGCAGGGACCCTCTGCCTTCTGCACCCCAAAGGGCTCCTGCACCTCATTTTTACACCCCCTGCTCCTGTTCCATATCTCCTCTAGAAAAGGGGACCCTGCTCTCCCCTGCCCATTCCTTCAGCCCTCAAACCCAAGTGTCCCACAGCTGCTTTTACCCTTTTTGCCCAGAATTTAGCTGAACATCACCCCAAGTGCCTGTGGTGCCTGCTGGGGACTGAGGTGACTCCTGCAGGTGAAGGTGGGGCTGGTTTTTCTCCCATCAGCATTCAGAGCCAACCCTGCTGTGTTTGCACTCAGGGATGGAGTTATTGCAGCAAATCCAGCCCTGCCTGGCACATCCCAGCCCCGAGGACTCACCCAGCCTTGACTCTCCCCTTCCAGCATCCCCTCCATCCCTCTCAACTTCTTCACACCCTGATTTTCCTTCTGCTCTGCCCTCCAGAGCAGGGATATTTTCCCTGTGCAGAGATGTTTTTCCAGCAGCAGCAGCTCGTTCCAGGCTGCAGTTCCTGCCACATAAGAGTCAGCAGCAGCAGGGCAGAGGGATGGATGGCAGTGGTTAAGGTTTTGTACAGAGCCTTCCAGTCTGAGTGTTGCAGGGCACTTGCATCAAAACACAGCCCCAGGGTCCCTCCAGAGACAGGAAAAGAGTCCCCTGGGTAACCTGAGCTGGGTCAGTGGCATGTGGGAGCTTTGTGCAGGACCTGGGAGGGCAAGCAGAGGGGCAGGTTGACTCCCTTCCTTCTGAGCTGGAACAGGGCACTTGAAACAGCTTTAAAAAACTCAGCTGCAGGTCTAAAAGTGGCATAAATTCAGTGCTTTGGTTTGGGGTTTGTTTGGGTTTTTTGTTTGTTTGTTTTTTTAAGGCATTGCTGTTGTAATTCCTGGATGCTTTGGGGAAGGCTTGGGGCAGATTTAATTTAGCTGAGGGAGGAAGCAGCCCCTAAAGCAATTGCTGGACCTGCAGCTTGAACTCCAAGGGCAGGAGAGAGGAGAAAGCCTCCCAAGATGTGCTGGACTCCCTCCTCTTCTGTCCCTGCTGCTTTTCAACAGAAAGTCACCTTCAGCACTGATGGCTGGGGCAGGACAAGGTGCCTGTGGCTGGAATTAAATCAGGTTTTATCCATCCTGGGGAATCTGCACATTGCCAAGGCTCCCACATCAGTGATGCTTCTGAAATGTCTTCATCACAACTGTCTCAGCTGACCTGTAATTTAATTTTCTTCCTTTCTGTCTTAGACCTGTGCAGTTGCATCCCTCTGCCTTTCACTGGAGCAGAATCACAGACATCCAACACCTCCTGCCAGCCTCTGATGGAGGGGATTCAATGACTCTCCTGGATAACTTGTTCCTTGCTCCTCTCATTAAAAACCTTTCCCTTTGACTTCACCTGGATTGTCTTGCTGCATTTTTCCTCTCCCATTCATTAGAAATAAATAAGTGATGAACCAAGCAGTTTTCCTGCCTCCCTTGCTCCATAAGAGCTTTTCACATGGTCCATAGGAAATGAACCTCACCCAGAACTTAATTTTTTGTTCCCAAACAGGAGACACTTGAGATTAAGGCTTGAGACCCAGAAAAAAATGTAAATAAGGGGCTTTAATGCAAGATGTTGATTATAAACCTGGATCTGTCTTCCCACAATGAAACAGTGCCTGAGGGCATTAAGCTCCTGCTCACATGCCAGTGTTAGGGCAGAGAGGGCTGAATAATTCATCAATAATCCTCAAATTTGGCTTCCCTGCCTGTCTGCCAGCTCTGTCTCTCCCAGAATCTGTTCATTAGGTGAGGTAACTCATAAAAATGGCAGAGGGACCCCGGGTGGGAAGCCCTGCTCCGAGTGGAAGTTTAGAATTCGCTTTGCTTTGCATCAGGAATTAGCTGGGACAATTCCAGCAGGGAAATGAGAGCTGTGTTGGTGTTGGTTATGCTGCTCACATGGCTCTGGCTGTCTCCTGAGCAGCTGAACTCAACCCCTGGAATGAGTTTCCTGGGTGAATATCACACTGGATTTCCATAAATGTGCTAAAACATTGCTTAAAATTCGCTTCTCTCTGTCAGGCTGATCTATCTCTGTGTCCATCTGTATCATTCTATTTCCACAGCACCCATCACTACTCACTCTTCCTCAATCTAATCTTCCTCATCTAATTGTTAATTCCTCACTGGAATGCTTGCTGCAAGCTCCCATCAGAAGTTTGGAGATACAACTGGAGTAAATCAGTTGAAAAATGAAGAAAAACCCAGATATAGTCTGAATTTCCCTACATTTAATCCCAGTTTTCCAAGCCCTTTTAAACTTTTGAACAACATTCACGTGTCCAGGAAGGGGTGGGAGGCAGGGGAATGAAGATAAATGGACATTTAAGTTCACTCAGACAAAATTCCACTAGAAATGGCAAAACCTGATTGAAAGGAGAAGAATTTGGTGATTATTTTTATAGTAGGAAAGTTTGTGAGCCCCCAGACAAATGTCAGGGCACTAAACCTGGAAGCAGCCAGGGAAAAGAGTGGAACAGCTTAACTCAGGAGGCAGGAGGTGTGATAATACCTGGGGACAGGGCACTGGAAGAAGAGATAAATCATCTTGAGAAGGATGCAGGGAGCCTGTGCAGGGAAAGGATTGCTGGGATCATTCAGGGAGTGACAAAATTACAAGACAAGGCACTGGTGGTTTTGTCAAGGGGAGACTGAAAGGGCATCAGGTGCCAAAGGAGTGGAGGGAAAAGGAGAGAAAAGAGGGGGAGGAAAAAGGAGAGGAAAAGAGAGAGGAAAAGGGAGGACGAAAAAGGAGAGGAAAAGAGAGAGGAAAAGGGAGGAGGAAAAAGCAGAGGAAAAAGGAATTTCAGCCCTCCAGGTAAACAGGACCAAGGAGGGGGCAGTGACAGGCAGGCAGCAGCCAGGAATTGTCTCCTTTTCCCCACTAGCCAGAAGTGGGAGATTCCAACATCACTCTCCATGGATTTTAAGCCTTGCCCAGCTGGAAGGGAGGGAAAAGCAAAGCCCATCTCTGTCAGAGACTTTGCAAGAATGAATCACTCTCCCCTCGCCCTGGAGCGCCGCCGTCTCCTCCAGGTGACAGCTCACGTGGGAGGATAAATATAAATAAAGAGAGGGAAGCTGCAGCATTTTGATGACTCATGTAATATTCATTTTGAATTAGTTTGTACATGGTTCTGTTAAAAAAAAAAAAAGGCAGACATTCCATAAGATTTTTTTTTCTTTTTTTTTTTTTGCAAGCTCCAATTTGCTGCTGGCAAGGAGCAGCGCTCGGGTCTTTTATGGGTATTAGTTCCATAGTGTATAGCAGGAGGCAGAGGAAGTTTAATTATGATTCACTGAGCCACATTGTGGGTATGTTTTAAAGCCACTTAATTAGTGTAGAAATATACAGCTGTAATTATCCTGAAATATGGCCTAATTAACCTATCGAAAACCCATGCACGTGGCTCAGGAAACTTGGAAGCATTAATAGTCTATTAATACACCGGGGCTGACAGCCCATCATGCTCACATTTGGGAACAGGAACCTCCTCCCGTGACCTCCCATTGAGCAGAGATTCCTGAGGCAGGTAAATCCTGCCCTTTCCCTGAGCTGGAGCTGCTCCTGCCACAATCTTTGGGTATAAATTGGAATAAAGCCACCGTGCTCCTAAAGCTGCTGATCATCCAAACCTTTGCTCTGTCCTCTTCCTCAGTGCTGAAATTCATCTCCTGCTCCCTGCAGACATTCCTGCAGGCTCGGGGTGTCCCTTCAGCCCTGCTGTCACTGTCCCTTCCCTGGAACCAGGAGCATCAAAGCTGCAATGAGCTGTTCCCTGCTGGGTGCATTCCCTGGAGCAGAAAGGAGATAATCAGAGAGATAGCCCAAGCAAAAAGGTGATGGCCAAAGGTCTCCTGTTCAGTGCTGGGTGTTAAAGCTGATAAAAGCTGGGAAAACCAATTATCACTTCAGAGGCACCGTGATGCCCAAGGCCAGGCAGTGCCCAAGGACTTGGACAGGGCTTGGGGCACTCTGGGACAGTGGAAGGTGTCCCTGCCATGGCAGGGGTGGCCCTGGATGGGCTTTGAAGTTCCTTCCCACCTGTGATTCTGTCACAGATCTTCCCCAGCCATCCTGGAGACCCAAGGAATTTGCCCTTGGAATGCTGCTTAGAGGAACTTTTACAAAGCAAAACAGCAAATTAATGCCCTGCCCCTCATTTCATCATTTTATAGACGAGGAAACCGAGGCACAGGCTTGGAAATTTAATTCCCTGACTCTGCCTTCCCCAGGCCCTGCTCCAACAATCAGGCCTCACTGCTTCTTCACTGGGAAAACTGATTTTAACAGAGCTTCATCTTCCAGGAAGGAGCATTTATTTCTTCCACTTGATCTGAAAAGACAATCCCTGGATTGGCAGGGAGGGGTGGTGAGAGGGAGAGGGAAAGGCAGGGAGGAAGCAGCTGGCACAAGGTTCTTCAGGCAGAGCACACCACCAAATATTCCAGCAGTGTCTTCATCCTCTTGGTGATCAAAGCAACCCAGATTGAATCCGGCTTGCAATCATCCACAGGGTCGTTTGCTTAAAATTCCCCTAATTATGGAAGTGCAGCAAATTACTGCTCCGTGATGAACTGAATAGGAAATTGAAGGCTCCCACAACCCAACTGCTGCCACGGTTAAAGACAAAGCAGGAGGGAGGTTCAGAGGGAAGGAGAGACAAAGAAATGCAGGTGGAAATGAGCAGGGAGAGGAGGGGAGGACCAAGGGAGGGAGGGAATTGTCTCTCTCCTACATCCCTCTGGGATGCCACCAGTTTTGGAGAGCTGAGAGATGAAGAGAGCACTGAAATGCAGCCTTGCTGAGCTGGCCCTGCCACTTCCCCGGCAATTGTGACACTTGACAGTGTGCCACAGGCAGTGTTTTGACCAGAGCTTCTGACTGAAACCCAGAGAGCTCATCTGAGCACCATCCTGCCCGAAATGCAGGAGTGGGGCATCTCTCTGGACCAATAATCTGAATTATTTTCTCTCAGAGTGCTCTTGCAGTAGCAATTCTTCATGAGAGGTGACAGCAGGTTCCACAGAGGGCTCAGCTGAGTCACTTAGGGACAAGGGGCTGGAAGAGGCTGTTCTCTGTTAACAAGAGGTAGTCTTTTCCAAATTTACCTCCATTTCAGGGCAGCTCTGAGAGCAACTCCTCTCCTTGTCCTCTTCAGACCAGCCGTGCCCAGGATCCTGATGGAGTTGTCTTGCTCTGGATGCTCAGTACGGAGTGTGAGGGGGGATTCTGCTGCCTCCATCTCTCTCAGGAGCACACACAGGCTGTGATTAAGCAGAGCACTTTGCTTACTTAATATCAGTGTCACTCCCAGAGCCCCGGAATGAATGAGCTCAGCAGTGCAGAGCAGAGCCTGAGCTTCCCTCAGTCACAGGCGGCTGCTTGGGCTCCATCCTCCTCCTCCTCCTCCTCCTTCCAGCACAACACATCAAAAGCTGCCTGCAGGAGTCAAATCATCCTCCTGGGAATGCCACCCCCACCAGGAACCAGTGCTGGGGCTGGAAAACACCACAGACAAGTGTAATTCATCCCACCCGGATGTTTCTACTCGAATAAACCCTCCAGTTCTTTTGAGATAAACAACAACAGAAAATAAACACCCAGCCAAAAATGGGTATTTTTGCCAGCAGCTCTGGTGTGGCTCTTTTCAGCAATCTCCAGCCAGGGGAGTACCTGTGTTGACAGGAGTTCAAGTGGGAAGGGAGCCTGGGGCTGCTCTACCCAATCTTCTGCTCAGAGCTTTGTGGGGTCACAGGAGGTCACCCAGAAGGAGGAATTTGGGTTGGATATCTGGAATAAATTCTCCCCTGGGAGGGTGGGCAGGCCCTGGCACAGGTGCCCAGAGGAGCTGGGGCTGCCCTGGATCCCTGGCAGTGCCCAAGGCCGGGTTGGAGCAGCCTGGGACAGTGAGAGGTGTCCCTGCCAGGGCAGGAGTGGGAAGGGGGGAACTGAAGGTTCCTCCAACCCAAACCATCCTGGGATTTTAAGATTTGGTCCAGTCTGGTCCTGAAAACTTCCAAGGGTGGCAGTGCAGGGCAAGGATGAGGAATTTATGGGCTCGGGAGGCACCAGTGGGAGAGGAGGAAACGGAGATTTGGTGAAGGAGCAGCGGAGCAGCAAAGGAGGTTTTGCAGGAGAGTGTTTTGTTCTCCTTCACCATGAACACTGGCCCAGCCAGAGGCACCAACCCCAGCAAGAACACGAGGTCTGAGCCTTGCCCAGGCACCCTCTGCCCATCCTGGCTTCCCTGGCATGGGGTGGCACAGGACATTTGCATTTGGCTGCTGATGGCTTTGCCTAACGAGGGGATTGCAATTAGCACCTCGACCCTGTCTCCTGTGTGAGCACAGAGTGAAATGGTGCAGGAAAACGATCCAGAGGGAGTTATTTGTGCTGCTGCAAAGGGGCTGTGCTCCTGCACACTTCACCCACTTTTCAGACCACAAAGTTTTCCATCCTCCCCTCACCTCCCCCTTCAGAGCTTTGTGAAAGTCCTGTGTCATTCCTGTCACCTGGAAGGACCTTCCTTCCCATCCCCTTTTTCTAATTCTAATTAAAAAATGTAGTTTCCCACGAAAAAGTGGTTTTAATCTCTACAACATCATTTTAATGTCCTCCAACACTTACAAAAAGGGAGTTAAGCATTGACCACGTGAGAATTTCTCTCTCTCAAGGAGGAGCAGTGGCTGGCCAGGATTTAAAGCTCTGCAGTGGAGCAGAGTCTGAGTGCCCAAATTAGCTCTTTCTTCCACTTCAGGTGTAACATTTCTCTTTTCTATCACATCTCATTGTAAATCCAGGTGAACACAGGGGGTTAAATATTTTCATTACATGCAGTGGCACAGGACTGTACTTCTTTTTTCCTTAATCTGGGTGCTTTTCTCCCCCCAGAGCTGTTTATTTCATAGCCAACTTCCAATATAATTTGTACCTTGTTTTGCATCACTGTAAATCATTTCATTAATGAAAAAAAAAACAAAACAACCAAGTCATTATAAAGCAAATATACAGAATATGCAGAGCTAATCTCTCCCTTATATTGCAAGGATTAAATAAACAGAAATATCAGCAGAAAGTATTCCAGACACGTTGGGCTGCCATAAAATCTACTAGGTGAACTGTTCATTTACATATTCCCCAAATACAATGGGATGACACTTTTGAAATTAAAAACTGATGATACAAATGGCATTTAAAGTTCATTTAATATTATTTGTTAAAATTTCACTGACAAATCTGTCATATGTGAGGCAGATCCTATTACTAGGAGGAGAAAAAAAAAAAAAAAAGCAATTGAATTCCAAGCTCACCCCAACACTGAAGGGTCTATTAAGACAGTAGATGAGAATTTGCATTATCAAATAATCCTAACAGGAGAATTTATAAATGGAAATGTAAACTGTGCAAGGTTTTAAATGTTAATTCATCCCCATAACTAGTTTCATAAACAGCTTGACTGTGTTTCTCCTGGAGACAAGGCAGAGATGTTTCCCTGGGGGACTGGGAGAAGCCAGCTGGGTTTGTGGATAGCAGACCTGGAGGCACCTGGGATTTAGGCTGAGCAGTGCAGGTGGATGAACCCTGGCTGTGCCTGGCTCCAGCCCCAGCCCTGCTTTGGGCATTTCTGTGCCCCTTTCCCACCCATTCCTGAGAATCCCACACACCTGCACAGCACCATCCCCAGATCCTGAACCCCTGAACTCCTGCAGAGCACTGACCCCATGGCCTGAAACTTGGAAAATGATCCCACTGCCCAAAAAGATGCAGAGGAAAACTCTTTTATCCTGTTTGAATGACAGGTGACTCACACACTGCTTAAAAGCTGGTAGATATTTGGATTTCTTTTTGTTTGTTTATTTATTTCCCCCTCACATAAATATGGAAGGGAAGCATTGCAGGTGAAATGGTGCATGGAGATTAATCTGGTTCATAGCCCTCATAAATATTAACAGGCTGGTAAATGTGTAACCTTATTTCTTTGTCCCTCTGCTCTCATCTCTTCCAAGCTACTTTCACCAGAGAAGGTTAAGTTGGTAAATGAGACCATGGAAAAAGGAAAGGTGTTCATGCAGAGCCAGTATGCACAGAGGTGGGATCAAAGCTTTCCTTCCTTCCTTCCTTCCTTCCTTCCTTCCTTCCTTCCTTCCTTCCTTCCTTCCTTCCTTCCTTCCTTCCTTCCTTCCTTCCTTCCTTCCTTCCTTCCTTCCTTCCTTCCTTCCTTCCTTCCTTCCTTCCTTCCTTCCTTCCTTCCTTCCTTCCTTCCTTCCTTCCTTCCTTCCTTCCTTCCTCCCTCCCTCCCTCCCTCCCTCCCTCCCTCCCTCCCTCCCTCCCTCCCTTTTCAAATAGAATTTTTCTCCTTTCTCTTCTCTCCCCCTCCAGCAATTCCACCACCTGAAAAGCTGAGTGGGGAATGAACAGACACTTTCATTTCCACTGTAATAAAATGTGTATGGGGGAAAACAGTGCAGGAAAAGCTTCACCTGCAGATTAAAGCATCAGCTCTTGTCCCTAAGGAATTCTCCTGGAGGATGGTGATCCCTGAGCGAGGTGGGAGCTTGGTGCCACAGGAAGGACCTGTGAAAAGGGCATGAAGTGCACAAGGGGGTTTCTGGGGCTCCGAGCACTCACAAAATTACTGAAATGACTCTTAGGAAAGCAAATGGATGGAGCCACAGAGCCCTCAGAGTCTGGCTGCAGCTGAAAAAGGGTTCCTGAGTTCTGGAGGGGACTTAGGGCTGGCAGAGGTGGGGACAGGGAAAGGTCAGTGCTGCTCCCTGAGCAGGAAAGGGGGGCACAGCAGGGACATTCTCCTTGCTGACAGAAGGCTCTGCAGCCTGCAGGGGCTTGGGGGTGAGCACTGCTGCTCAGCATCACACCACAGGCTGCTTCCCCTGCCTCTCCACGCTCCCTGCTCCAACCTCTCCTGCAAAAAAAAAGGCTGCTGGGGCTGGAGAAACTTGCAGGGTTTTATTTCACACCCCTCTCCTGGGTCATGGGGGATGTTCTCAGCACCCCAGGGACAGCACAGGAGCTGGGGATGCTCACAGGCAGGATGGGACTGCAGAAAGGTCAGAAGGTGCTGCTGGGTTGTGTCTCCTCTTCCCAATCCCTGTGGGGCTGGGCCAAACCTCCTCCAGCCAGCAGAGAGTGAGAGGCAGAGAGACACAAGCACAATTTAGGAAAAGACTGTTTCTCCAACAATTAACATTTGTGTCCTGCTGGTTTTATTTCCTGTGTCCATGTTTTTCCATCCAGCAGCACAAATGATGTGGGTTTCAAAGCAATCGTGCCATTTCCTGTTAGCTGATCTTTTAATGCCCAGGATTTATGAAAGATGGCACCCTATATTTTTGTGTTTACATGGATCATTGCTGAATTGGAACTCATCCTGTTTTCATGAAAGGATTCCTCCCTTTTTGGCAGAGCAAAGGAGTTTGTTTTCAAATCTAGCCTATGTGAAAGATCATGTGGCCATGAAGGAAATCTTGAATCCGTTCCAAGTGGTGAGTCTCAGGAAGGCAGATCTGTACCAAAACCTCTAACACTTGCAGTTTCAGATATTTTCAGCAGGGAAAACCCTCAGCTTGGCGAAATCTCACAGAGGAGACATATTTCACTGACGTGAGCTTTCCTGAAAGACAAAATTGTGAATTATATACAAAGCAAGGGAGGGGGGAAAAAAAGCAGCTGAGATTTTGTACAACATTGCCATTGATCAGCTGCCCTGAAAAGCAGCCACTGCTGGGGAGAGCAGAGAGCCAAAAATCTGCAGGGATGCACCAGGTGAGGATGCAGATGGGGACTGGGAGAGGAACCCAAAATCAGGGGAGCAGAGGAAAATGGTGCTGGATTTGGACCTGGCTCTGGGTTTTAACAGGAGCAATCAGATATTGGGTAGAACATCTGCACTCCTCTTCCTCGGTGGGGATGGATTGATGTTGGTTTTCTTGGTTTTTATAGAGATGGGATAACTGAGAGGTGTTCAGAAAGATTTTATTCCATTATTAATCCTGATAAATAGTGAGATACAAGAAATGTTGAACTCAACACCATTCTACCAGAAACTAACCCATTTCTTAGTTATAATACTTTATAAATGTTTTTCAGCTTATTAACTTGTAATAATACAGTAACAATAACAATTCTGCTATTACTACTTAACAATATTTCTATTACTTCTAACAATAATCACTTATATTTTTCCTCTATATAGTCCTGCTATAATGCATCTTTCACAGTTCTAATTTCCTAAAATTTTTAATCTTTTTGTGAAACTACATTTTAAAACTTATTAAAACTTACTTCTAGTCTCTCTCTCAACAATATCATCTCTATTCTATAACTTTCTTAAGTCAACACACCTTACCTCAGTATTTCCATATGAATATACAAAATTATATAAGCTTTCTATCAAATTTTAAGAATTCTTTACAAATCCATTTCTCACAGATTGCACACCCCAGCAGAGTCCTGTGCCCCTGCCCTGTGACACACCCTGACTGAGTCCCCTTGAACACTCCCAGGCAATCCATTCCTGGTGGCCTCTCCTGCAAAAATCCAGCTAAAATCCAGAAGCAAAGAAATTCCTGCATGGAATTTCCCAGTCCAGTGGAAGTGAATAAGAAAAGGAACCGAGCAGGCAGCCAGGAGGATTTGGTGGTGCTGGTGGCTCCCTGAGGGCTGTTTCAATAGCCCCATTCAGCTCTGGAGGTGTTGGCTGTGTCTGATTCTGGGGAAGATGATGCTGCTGTGCCTCACTGAAGTGTTTTATGAGCTCTGCTGGAAGAGCAGCTCGTGCCAGGCTCCTGTGGAGCGACGCTGATTTGGGAGCACCCTGTTCTGTGTTTGTTCCACGTAGGAGGAAATATTTCTCCAGCAGCCTGCAAAACAACATGTTCCTTCACCTCCTGGCTTTTGATACCCATCAGAAAAAGTTCACTGGCAGAGAAACAATCACCAGCAGCTCCTGGAAGTGTTCAGAAACTGCTTCAGGAAGGGTCTTAGGGGTTGGGAGTGCAGCAGAGCCATCCTGCCTCTGAGAACTTGTAAGGATCCGAATTTCTGGCAAGAACAGCAGCAAAAAGAATAATAAAAGGGGCTGGGCAGGGGCTGTGAAGTGCAGAGACCTTGCAGCAGCTCACACTTGCCATCCTGGCCCCACAAGCTCGGATTGCCATCCAGAAGGAGCCATTGATTCCCGTGACTAATGGGGGCTTTAAGGAGGAGAGCGTGCCAGATCAATATGCAATCCTCAGTACATGAATCACTGCAGCTTTCCCAATTTATTCCCCTCCAAATCCAATGGATGAACAAAAGATAAACACACAGCCGGGCTGGGGGGGCCGAGGAAGGCAGGTGGGGAGGCAGAATCTCATAAGGGATAATTAACTGGCTTTTATCATTCTAACAAAGCATTAAGCCAGTAAATCTATGGAAATGGGAATACTCCAGAGGGCTGTTACTGGCATAAAGCAGAAGCTCTGGAAAACTGCTTGTCTTCTCCAAGTGGCTTGGGTTGAGGAGAGGAAGGCCCTGACACTGTCCCTGTATCCAGCCAGGACAGCATCCCACATTCCCACGCTGGAGATTCCCCTTCCCACTGCCCTCTCAGAGCTCCTCCAGGCTGGGGGTGAAAAAAAAAAAAAAAGGTAAATTTAATTCAAAAGAGAAAACTTATATTCTCTGGGGATGAGGAAGAGAAAAGGATCATTTCTTCCCTTTGGGGTGAACAGTGCCCAGCACCAGAGCTGCTGCCCCTGAGAGGTTCTGGGTGCAAAGATTCCCCCACACCCACGTCCTGCAGACGTCCCCCAGCGTGCTCACGTTGCACCAAACAAGGAGAGGAAAAAGAGTGGGGCAGAAAACAATTTTTCCTGACTGACAGAAATCTGTCTCAAATTGAAGCAAAGTGTCGATGTGTTGCCAATTTTCCCCAGATGACCAGTAGAAATACAGTTTAGATTGGGTTATTCCTTTCCTCCAATAACTTTAGATTGTTCCATTTTGATTTGAAGCTTTAGGGTATTTTAAAGCATTCAAGTTTAAACTTCAAGTGAAAGGGTAAATTTCGACTCAGACTTTCCCAGACTTTGTGTCCTGATTGCATGAGACTGGGGTGCCTTGATAATTTCAAACCATGTTTTTCCAACTCAGAAAATTCCTCGTGAACGCTTCCAAATCTTGAATAGTTCTGCTACAACAAATGAGCACTTTTCAGTGAAGGACAAAAATGCATCTCGGGGAAAAAATTGCCACTGTGTCTGCCTGTCAGAGGCAATCTCATGCTCACCATTCTCCTTCCAGTTCTCTCCTGCTTCTTAATCTCCCCTCGTTCCCAAATGCAACACGAGAGAGATTTGGGACAGATTTAGGACAGATTCCCACCCTCTGCCATAGAAACGACCCTTCCCTGTGTCCCAGCTGAAGGCAGGGTATTTTGGCCATTAAAACCTTGTTGTTTTAAAGGTTTAAATTTACATTTTAAATCCTAACCTCAGGTGTGACTTCAACCTCCCCAATAAGCGCTGCAGTTGTGTTTCCACTGTTTTTTCCTCATCTCCCACCCCACCCAGAAGGATTTCCTCCTTCCTCCACAGCCTCAGCGTGCCACTTCCCTCTCAGTGTAATTCCAGCTGAGGCTGGAGGATGCATGGGAGGCTGTGTGACATCTCAGAGTAAGCTGTGACAGGTCACAGGTGGCTGTGACCTGGGAAAAGCATCCCAGGCACTTGAATGGGGTGGGATCATCCCTGACAGCAGCTTGGGGACCAAACCAGGTGGAATTTACCAGCAGAAAAAAACCTCTGGCCACTCCAAAGAGATGACAAACTCAGAAAATTCAGAAATTTTCCCCTTCATGGGCAAAATTCCTCTTCCTGCCTCCCTGGCAAGAGGAACAGTGGATTTGTCTTTCCAAACGAGCTGTGGGTCTGCTGGTAGATAAAACCAGCACTGGGAGAGAAAAGAAACAATAGGAAGGATTCCACAGATTGATGAATGGAAAAAGATATTTGCTTTTACAAACAAACTGTAGGTTTGCTGAGAAATGAAATTAGACATCGAAAGATGAAAGAAACCATGGAGAAGAAAAACCCCTAAATTCCATAAGAATTAAAAATTAAAAGGGAGGGTTGTACATTAGAGGGGAATCTTTGGGATCAGGTGTACTGGGGAGTCTGAACCTCTCAAGTACCTCAGAAATGGGGAAAAAAACCCCTAAATTCCATAAGAATTAGAAATGCAAAGGGAGGGTTGTACATTAGAGGGGAATCTTTGGGATCAGGGAGTCTGTACCTCTGAAGTACCTCAGAAATGGGGAAGAGAGAAGGGAAATGTGGCTGGAAATTGGGATAAAAAGGAGGCTGCATCCTCCAAAAATCGAAGAGACCCCATGGCCTCTCCTTTATTGGAATAAAGCCAGAAGACTCCTCTGCTCCTTTTGGGACATCAACCCCTGGTGTTTGTGGGTGAATTTTCCTAGCTCTGGCAGTTCCATCCTCCCTGTGAGGAAGAGGTGCTGTGCTCTCGTGGCGGGTTCTCATTTCCCCGCGTGTGGCGATGCTATCGCGGCTCTCCCGGCGTCCTGGGCACGTGCCTTATCTGCCTGCCCGTGGAAAAGCAATATCAATTTGGTGGCGTTGAGGGCTGCAGCGAGAACAATGAGCTGTGCATTGTTAAACAAGGCAGCAGCCCCGTGCTGTACAAGTGGAACAAGTGTAATCGCTGACACAGGCTCTGAGCATAATTACGGCTCAACAGAAGCACAGAAACCTTCCCTGCCTCGCCTGAGCTAGCCTGTGTTTTATATATCCTGTCCTCAGTGAGAGGAAATGGCCTCAAGCTGCACCAGGGGAGGTTCAGGTTGGGTATTAGGAGGAATTGCTTCATGGAAAGGCTGCCCAAAGGGGTTTGGAGTCACAGTCCCTGGAGGTGTCCGAGGAATTAGGGGATGTGGGGATCAGTCACAGCTTGGGCTCAGGGATGCTGGAGGTTTTTCCAACCTCAGGGATTCTCACAGCCTTTGAGAGAAGCCTCACTAATCCCACTGAGCAGCTGCAGAACCACACTCTCACCCATCTTCAGTTTTAAAACAGGGAAGGGTCATTGCTTGGACCCTCAATGAACACAAGGCACCCCTGAGCTCCTCCACAGCAATCCCACCGCCTGACCCAGAGAGGGAGCTGCCCCATCCTCCCACCTGAACATGCCTGAATTTTATTTTACTTTATTTTTTTTTCAAGCAAATCCTAAAGCTCTGAAGTCTAATTGCTTCTCTTAGCAGCCAGATTCCCATAATGACTCCAGTGTTTTGCCACGCTGAATAGCAGCTGTGTATCAGTAATATCTCTGGAGCAAGGTCAACTGCTCTGCAATAAAACTCCATCCTGCCTTTCATATCCCATCAGCACAATCAGCGAATTGGGCTCTTCCCCGAATACCAAATGCAGCAGCAAACTCCAGAAGGAGCTTCCTGTGAGAGTGACAGCTCTGCTTGGTGAGATGCACATTCTGGATGCACATTCTGGATGCACATTCTGGAGGCACATTCCTGCTGCTGCTCTCCTCAGTCCCTGCTCAGGGCTATTTCCAGCGCCACTCCAGCCAGGTGAGGCTACAATCTCAGCAGATCTCACAACTGATTGACACAGCCAGGCAGGCAGAGAGGTCACCCTGACCCAAACCTGTCCGGGAATTGATGGTAAAACCAATTTCCCCACAGTTTTTTCATCCTGAACTCCCAAAATCACTCTCCCCCTCCATCCTGTCCCCTGCTCGAGCCTGCCAAACCAATCCCTCCTCGATGTCTGCACTTTAATTTGTTCCTGCTTTCATCCCTCTTTAAAAAGCAAAGCAATAACAGGGTTAAAACCCCCATTTCAACAGGTTTTCCTTTCGTCCTCCCCCTTCTTAAACAGATATTCATAAACCCCGTGCCTGTTTTCCCATGGCTAATTAGCAGTGCAGATAATAAGCTGGTTTCATGGAGTTAGCATGCATCAGTGTCTCTGCTAACTGGGTTAATTACACAGTGGATGGGCATTTGTTGAAGGGAGGATGGTGAGGATGGGTCTCTTTTTCCCAGCAGGGCTCAGGAACCTGCAGTATTTTCCAGGCAGTGCCACCAGGTTTCGCAACAATTCTGATTTCTGCAATAATTCTGATTTTCCAATGGTTTTCCCCCACGTTCAGTGCCACCAGCAGTGTTGCTGTGTCCCCAGCCCTGAGGTGTTTCACACCAGGGACAATGTCTCTGTCCCAGATGCCCCTTTCTCCCAAGAACTGCCAAATTTTTGATCAGTGAAGGGCTCTGAGCATTCAGCACCTTGAATTCTCCATATCTCAAGAACTAACATACAAATGAATTGTAGACACCAAAAAAAAAGGTGAATTCAAGGCCAGCCTTCAAGGGGTTAAGAGCAACATCTCTGCTGGCAGAGCAGAGAAAGGAGAGAGGAATTCTCAGGCTCAAGAGCAATTTCAGAATCCACTCAAGCTTCGTGCCACTCTGTAAAATCTCAGTGCACCTCAGCTAGACCAGAAATTGGTTTACATTCCCTTCTTTGTGTTTATGAGTTTGCAAAAGCTGATTTATTTTAGTCCATTGTTACTCTAGGAAATTATAGCAAAGGCACCTATTGGGAGGAGAGCTAGGGTTCATTATCAAGTTGCTTAAACAAAGTCACTGCTATCAGGAAAGCTGGATCAGAGAGCATTTTATTTTTATTGCACTGCAAGGAGATACCTTGGCAGCAGAGTGAACCAAGGCCTGGCAGCTGATGGGGGAGAGTAGAGCTGTGGTCAGATGCAGTCAGTAGAAAAATTACTTTTCACTTCTCAGAGGACACAATTTCACCTGGAGGGTTTCATTTCTTTCTCCGTTCCACACTTGCACAGTGGCTGTGATGCCTCTTTGGCTCTGACTGCTGGAGAAAAGACACCTGGCTGGGTGTGCCCCCCCAAAAAAATCTTATTTTAACCATGAATGTGAAAGGTTTTGGCCTTCCTGTAGAGCCAGGCCCTGCTTCTCCCTCTGGAAGGCCAAGGGATCCTCTCGTTCTGCTGTGACCCCTGAGCTCCTGCTGAAAATAGGATATCTCACCCCACCCTTCACCCTTCATTCTCCCCAACTCCAACCCTTAGCCTCCCTCCTCTCTGCTCCCTCCTTCCCAAATGTTTTTCCCATGTCTTACTCCACAAAACCCAACTGTGGAACAATTTAAAAGCAATTTTGCAGCTGCAGTGATGAGAGGAAAAGCTCCTATCGGGGATGTTCATTTTGGAGAAAGAATTATCTCTGCTCGTAGGGAGAGAGAGATTGGGGGAAATACCCCACACTCAGCATGCCCAGATAGCCTGGCTGGCTCCTGCCTGCATTTCTGTGTTGCCACCCAATAGTCTTGGCTGTGTTTTGCCCAGGACACCTGGAGAAGGTTTTCCCTGAAGAAACAGAGGCTGGAATCTCCCCCAGGCACAGGTGGAGTGCATTCCTTCACCCAGCAGCTCCTCTGACACCTCAGCATCCCCACTCCGCTGATCTCAGGGGTGGGTTTGCACCAGAAGGAAGAGAATGGGGAAATAACAGCATTCCTCACATCCCTTGCTGTGATTCATTACTCACTGGTTGATATAAAAGAGATGGAGAGCAGCTTCTCACACAGGCAGGCAGTGATAGGACAAGGGGGAGCAGTTTTAAACCAGAAGAGGAGAGATTTACATCAGATGTTGGGAAGAAATTCTTCCCTGGGAGGGTGCTGAGGCCCTGGCACAGGTTACCCAGAGAAGCCCCATCCCTGGGAGTGTCCAAGGCCAGGTTTTCATCCTGGGATTCTCTGATTTCCTCAGTTGTTCTTAATAATTAATCAGAATCTCTGGGCCCTCTGGGGGAGGACTGTGTTTGCACTGCACATTTCTCTGCTCTCAGCTGCCTTTAGTCGGTGCCACAATGAACTGAATCCTTAAAAACTGCCCTGACACATTAAAAACTCTTCTTTGAAAGCAGAGTGAAAAATAACACTCTCCTCCACAGAGCTAAACCCAAATGCAGGCACTTTTAAAACTTCCTTTATAACTTTCTGATCCAGATCTGAAAATTGGCTGTCAGATCAAGCCAACAAATCGCAGCTCTGCCCTTCCTCCCTTAATTCCATGCCAGGAGCTGCAGGAGGAATGAATAAACAGCTCTTGCCTCCAAACCCTGCACCCTGCACCTTTCCCTCCGAAGATAATCACACACACTCTTGATTTAATAGCTGATTCCAGAGGAGATTAAAGCTGAAAGGAATAGGCCACATCTGAGGAGTTTTTATCTGGAGGTGGGAGATTTCCAAGGCAGCCACACAGGCTGGAGGAGCGGACAAAGTTTCCTCTGCCACCTGAAAAATGAGGCTTCTCTAAGGAATTCTGCCTCAAAACCTTGGGGATTTTAAGCCTTGCTGGGGCAATGTGTGACATTCTGGGGCAGTGTGTGACACCCTGCCAGCCTCAAAGCCCCTGGCCAAGGGTCATCCTCAGACAGGGATATTATTCAGACTCATTCTTCATTTCTTATTCAGAAAAAAAATCCCGATTTAAGGATTCCTGACCCTTGGCTGGTGAATGAGGTGTGAGTGAAAGCAGTGGCACTGTGGCTGACACCTCCCCGATCCTCTTGTTGGGTCAAACAGGTCCTGCAGCTCTTTGAGGCTCCAAATCCCCAGAAATAAATCTTCCTAAAGAGACCAACTATGCCCAAGCTGGCTCTCCAAGTGCCAGCTCCATGCCCTGAGCTGTAGCACAGAGAAGACAAACCGAGCACCCATTAGCACCACATCAATATCATTTAAAGCCCCATTCTCAGGAGGGCCTGGCAGCCTCCTTAATGCATTTCATTTCCCTCTGTCTCTGAGTGGACATAAATAATCGTGCAGTGCTGGCCCTTCCCACTCCATCCTCCCAGCCAGAAGGATTATCTCTTGTTCTTTCCCCACATTTGGCTCCAGGATGCAAACACCATCTATGGCCACTGATTGTTGAAAAGGCCAAGTGTATAATGTACCATAAAATGAGATTTTAATACTCAGTGGGAGATGTGAGCAGCTCTGTTTTGCCACAGCAGCCTCTGTTCCCACACTTGAGTGATCCCCAGCTCTTGGAGCTTCCCACTGGGTTCAGGAGGACCTGGAGTGAGGAGAGCACTGATCCAGCATGGGCTTAATGATTCTGTTTTCTGCTGTTGTTTTTCACCACTTTGTCCTCAGATTTTTGCCTTGCAAGGCCTGCCCTTGATCTTAATCCTAGCTCAGAGTGGCAGGAACTCTCTGTGCACAGGACAGGCCGTGAGATGAAGGAAAGTTGCACAAATAGGGATGGCAGGCTCAGATCTGGATTGTTTCTCCCACAAAGCCAAGCTCAAGGATCAATTCTATCCTCCCAAAGTTGGGAAACCAGCAAAGCTGAGCCTGGGGAGCAGACTGCAAGCAGAGGAGAGGAAAATCTATCATGAATTAATCACAATAGGGCATCTTTCCTCAGCCTCCTATAAAACTCCAGTGTGATAATTTAGTGGTGAGAATATCCTCTAATGAGCTTCGAGGAAACTGCAGTTGTCTTAATGGGCTTCTTAATGAAGAATCATTTAGGATTTTATTAACACTGAGGAAAAACACATGGTGTTTGGTAGCTGCTTGGAGCTGGGTGAACATGAATAATTGCTTCAAATGCTCAAACACAAGTGCTCTAATGGGCCCCTCTTTGGTGCTTGAAGGATATCACACTTTGGGTCTTTGTGAGGAGTATCCAGAAAGAAGATTTTATGTTGGCTGCTGGAACAGAATTTCCAGCGTTGTGGCAAGTGCCATCGGTGCCATATGGATCCCAGATGTCCTCACAAGTGAAGAGAGAGTGAAGAGCCAGTGGAAGCCCCCAGTGGGTCTCAGCTTTGAGTTTCATCCTGGGTTTGCTCCAGGTTCATTCAAAGAGCAGTGTTTGCCCAGTGATCCCAGCTTTTCATTTTTCTCCTATTTGTTGCCTTTTTATTTTAAGTCCTGACACCACTCAAACTGCAATCAAGGTCCTGATGCACCAGCTGAGGTGGACCAGGAGAGCTGGGAGAGGAGAAGTTGTCATTTCCCAGCACAATTTACCCAATTAATGGGCAATTTGCTCTGTGGGTGTTAAAAGAAAAGTCACCATTTAAGGAGAAATACACCATTTAAGGAAATACTCCATTTAAGGAATGGAGTCACCATTTGAGGAGGCGAAGGGGAGACGTGCACATCTTAGGGGTGATGATCATTGGTCTCTAATTTATTGATCAGGTTACATACTTTTATAATAGTGTTAATAAGCTCATACATATTCTGTAACCTAAGCATTCTATTCGTTAAGCTAAACATCAACTCTTCTTCATTTTTTCAGTCTTGCATTCCACTTTCCCACGTCTCTCTGACTCCTTGTTATCACATTTAGAGATGTCCAAGGACACAGTATTTTCTCAGGTGCAAGAACTCAGATCAGAAGGCTAAACACAGTACTTTTCCAGCTTCTAATAATTAGCATTCCCACATGTGGGCATCACATGTCAGCAGTTGGAGTGAATAAAGCCCAGAGCTTGGTGCTCTGCAGCCCTTCTGTGTGGGATCTGCTCACTGCAGAAAGGCTGAGCCTGCCTGTGGACCCCAGCTCCAAGTGCCAGCAGCTCGTGGGAAAGTTTCTTTCTGGTTCTGAGAATGGATTCAGATGAAGGTAATTCCACCTGGGCTGTGGTGAGCAGGCAATTATGGGAGCAGGGATCCTGAAAGGAGGAAAAGAGGTGCTAAGACAGGGAATAAAGAGGTTATTTCTCCTTTCCCTAGGCCGAGGTTTACTGGGAAACTTTCCTCCTTCTGATCATATCCCTCCATCCCTGTCCCCTGCGGGAGCACCAGGCACCTTCCACCCTCTGTTCCTCCATCAGGACTGGTGATGGATCCTTCCTTGACCCAAAAAAAAAGGTTTTCCCTAATTTTAAACTTCCTAAAGGACATCTAAATCTGTCCCTGAGAGACCAGCAGTGGGGAAAGACAGAAATAGCCATGAAATTACTGCCTTAATCTATCTCTGCTGCTTACTGTGCAATCCCAAGGCCAGCATTAACCACACAGTTATGGAGTTAATTAAATGGGTGTCTGTGCCCTTACACATAAAACACAGCCAGGAGGTACCTGCAGCATTCCTTGGATTTCACAGAAATAAAGAAGGAAAAAAAAAAAAAAAAGGAAAAATGGAAATATTTTTGGATTAAGATAAAGGAAGGATTGGTGCTCATTTTCTTTCCTGATGCTCCACTTTGATAGATGCCAGGAGCTGAACTCTTGTTTAAACAAGATCTTGTTTTTCCAAGATTTGTGCCTCAGTGCAGTAGAAGCAGCAAGGGAGGGGGTTTTGCCAAATTCAATAGAATCAGTCAATAATGTTTCATTAAAACACAGACGGTATCACAAGCTTTTTAAGTGTGGACAGTGCTCACAATTTATTTTCAAGCTAGATTTATTCTCCCACTACAGCTGGCAGTAAAATAAATGGCAATATTACCATTATAATTAATCTCTAACCTTGAAATTCTAGTAATGACTGAAAAAAAAATAGAAAAGGAAGCTATGTTTGAGGGAGAATGTTCTGGGGAGGTATTAAATACAGGTGGATTTATTCCACATTCAATTAAAACACGAGCACTTCTGTTACTCCATCAGCTTTGATTTGCCAACATCTCGCTCTGGTTTTCCTGCAAGCAGAAATTAGGTTCTTGTGTTTCTAATGAAGTCAGCACCAGATTAAAAGAGTATTTACCCAAATAGTTCACGAGTGCTTTGGGCTGCATTTGAATGGCTCCTAATTCGCAGCAATTTGAGGACGGCGTTCCCCGCAGCTTGTTTGGATTATGGAATATATAGAACACATAATATGTGCCTGAAACTTGCAGGTTCCTGCCCCAGAGGAGCTGTGGATCGTGCGGGGCTGAGTTTCCACCCCTTTTCTGGCTGCTTCAAGCACCTTCCTCCACTCCTTCGGCTTCCCCTGGGCAAATTAACAATCACCACTCAGCATCAGGAGGTTTTTCCAGCCACAGGAGATCCAGCTCCTGCTCCACAGCTTGTGTCTGCTGCACTGAGAGCCTGAGATTGGCACAGATTAAAGAAATGAGAATAATAATCTGTTAAAATAGGGTTGGAAAAAAAAAATCAGCTGTTCCAGGCACATGGTAAGATTTGAGTCATTCTCTGTGCTGGGAGAGAACTTGGAGCCTTGAGAGTGATAGAGACAGTTCTGAAATTAGGAAATGAGACATTATTTAAGCTTCCACTCTCTGTGTTGGTGATTAATCTGGATTCATTGCTGTGCTGAGATTCACTGGAGATGTTCCTCTCTGGTTGTTCCAGTCTGGGCTTCCAAGGGATGTTCACCCATCCATTGGGGTGTGAGAGCTCGATTCATTTTTGGCTCAATTCCCTGCTGTCATGCCTAAGTGATGGACAATGCACCTGGACACCAGTGTAGAAAAACAACACTAACTCTAGATCCAGCAAAAACACCAAACTTCCCAAAACGCTGCCAAATAAACCCCGAGGAAGGGAAAGGGATGAAAATATAAATGATTAGAAGGAGATAAGAGACAAAGAGCCTAAACATGCCCAAGGAGAGAGGAAATGAAAGTGGGGAAGTGGTGTTCAGTGGGTTTGAATGAACTCCCTGATTATCACAGATTGGCACCACTGATGAGCTGCCTCCATCATGAGCTCAGCTCCAACTCTCCTCAAGCTTTTTCCAGAGTTAAAATGGTTGGAACTGGGTTTGTTTCCCCCATCAGCTTGTGCTGAAATCTTTCTACCCCACCTTCAGACACAGCAAAAGAGACAGGGACAGAATTTGGAAAGACACAGGTGATTTTTAGCCCAGCATGATGATCCCCTGGATGCCATCAGGTCTGCAGGAATCTCTGTGCTCTGAGGTTTCCTTAGGAACAATATTCCTTAGACATGGACAGGTTCTCCCATCCTACAAGGAAGAATTTATGGAAGTGGAGAAAGGTGGTTTAAATTATTCAATATAAATGTAAATAGGAGAAAGGCTTCCTTTGAATAAATTGTGGTTTTTATGCTCTGCCATGGAAAAGTGGGCAGCAGGTTAGGATCTGCCTGCAAAATCGAAGGCAGTATTTTTCTTGGTGGTTGATGCAAATAACATAAATATGCTTTACATTTTAGAAGGAAGCTTATGAAATATTAAAGCCAAATTCCCAGGTCCCATCTCCTATTGAAATGGAGTGCTCTTGAGGGAGGCTGGAGAATGGCACAGGAAGGCTGAGGTGTGTGTGCAAGGCAGGGAAAACAAAGTGTGGAGAGGGCTGCTGGGAAGGGAGATGTTTGTACAGAGGGAGAGATGGGCAGGGGAAGGATGGATGAAAGGAAATGTGAAATGTTTGTGTGTCCCAGGAGAGGCTCCCCCTCTCCCAGGCCCCATGTGTGTGCCAGGGGGTGGATTCTCCCAAGGGACAGCAACAAAAAAAGGAGCAGGGCATGGAAGTCGCTTGAATTATTCAGTACTCATAAATTACCTCTCTTTGTCACTGCCTGTTTTATGTCAGGGGAGGGATGAGGGGATGGGGTATGACCAGGAGCCCTGATGGTGTGCAGGTCCATGCCTTTTTCAGGCAGGGAGACAGGACCAAGAATACATTTTTTTCAGACTTCACTAATTTCCATAGCATGGAGCTCATTTCTTCTCATCCAGAGAATTCAATTCATCACAAAAATAAAATCAAAAAGCGAAGGGCAACTCTTTAGCCAGGGGTGGGAATAACAGATGCTCCTGTTTCTCTCAGAGCTCACAGCCTGCTCCTCTCTTCTTCACACCACAAAGTCCCACAGCCCCGGGGGTCTCCCACAGCATTCCAGAGACTTCACCCTGTGGAATGAAGGAGTTCCAGCAGCTGTTCTCCCACCCTACAGCCAGGAACAGCTCTCCTGGCACAGAGGCCATGGGATGCTCAGTGTCAGTACAGCAAGGGCTGGGAAAGGTGGTGTTGGAGGGAGTGGGACAGTGAGAAGTTCTTGGAGCCAGCTTTGCCTTGATCTAGGAAAACACACCAAGAAATAAACATCAGCTCTGCCCTGCAAGGCGCTGGCAGCCCTAAGGCACCATGGTCTGGTCTCTATTTCTGATTGCTCCACCTCTATCTGAGACCAGCCATAAAAAACCCAGGCCCTGGGGTGACCAGAGGAAGAGGAGGATGGAACACAAGCAGTGAGGTGTCTGCAGCACTGGTTCATCCCAGCAGAGGCACCTCCCTGAGTGCTGCATGCAGCTGGGGCTCACCTTTGCTCAGAGGCAGGTGGGGACACCCAGAGCCAGTGTGAGCCCACAGACAGGGCACAGGGCATTTAAATCTGTGCCTGGGGACCAGGGGGTGGCAGCTGTCAGGGCTGCTGCAGGGACAGGAGGGTGATTAGCAGCTGTGCAGGGAGCTGCAGCAATCTCTGCTCGGGTGCTGTTGATTATCAGCCTGCGCTGCCCCCAGAGAGCAGCTCCATGAAAAATGCAGGAGAGTGGCTGAGTGTGAGACTCCACAAACATCACTCCTGAAAGGGAGAGGGGAAAAGGCTGCTTGTGCAAGGGGCAGCTGTGAGCCAGGGAGGATGGAGCCCAGAGCAGAGGGAAAGGCTCTGGAAAGAGGAACATCCCTTGCATGGCTCCCAGCAGGAAGGGGCGGATGGGATGGGACAGGCGCGTGTGCAGGGGAGGGACAGAGCTACAAACAGGGCATGCAGAGCCTTCCACACTTGAGGGGATCTGTATTTATAGCTCTATTTCAACCTCTGTACAGGGCATCTGTGAGTGAGACTCCTGTGACACAGGGCTCTGCCTTTGGTGACCTCAGACAGTGCAGGCTGGCTGTCCCCAAGGGCCGTGTGACACATGGGGGACAGGGACAGGGATCAGCCCTGGCACTGCCCACAGCTGAGGCAGAAGGCCACACACACACACACGCTTCTTTAACATGCCTGCAGCAAACAGCCCAGCTTCTATTTTGTTTGATTTATTTTCTTCCTTCCCTCTTGAGATAGGCAGCATGACCACTTCAGATATTTCTGGGGCTAAATATGGAATGCAGCAAGAGGCAAGCGAAATCAGGGTTTAAACATCTGCCTTCCTTGGCTGGATGGGCCTGGGAAATCTGAAAAACTCCTTTGAAAGACAAACAGGAGATCAATTCCATCACTGCAGTGATGTCCCTTAGCAGGTCACGTTCCTCCAAGGAGATCTGATTCCCAAAGTTTATACATTATTCCCAAAATTTATCCATTTCTGAAACACTTTGTTTTTTTTTACTGTACCTACCTACAGCACTGCCAATACAGCAGAAAGGAAGGAAAGCAAAAAGGATATTTAATTTCTCATTAGGGCATCTGACAGTAAATATGGACCTGCCATGAACATTTTCATGCAATACAACCCTCCTGCAGCATTTTAAGCAGCACCCCTAGAAAAAGCCATCAGTTTGATCCCCTTGAATTGATGACAGGTGGGTCATTGCTGGAAGCTGTGTTTGTATTTGCAGACAGGGCTGGGGATCCCAGCAATGCAATCATTTGCTTGAGTTCCCCAGGCAAGGGTGGATAATATGTGGCTGTAAGCAGTAATGGATAGAGAAATATTGGTGAGGTGCAGAGAAAACACACAGGGGTGGCTGCAGGATGAGAAAGGAAGGGGAGGGCTCACCTGCATCCCTCACTAGAACAGAACACCTGCCCATGCACTTCTTTAGGTGCATCCCAGCCCTCAGGCATTGAATGCCCCCTTATTCCTGCAGAAAATCACTTTTGCCATCCTCCACCCTTGCAGCCCCCTCTCCCAGCACCCTCTGAATGCTGGGTTAATGTTAATGAAAACAAAACACCTGATACAATCCATTCAGAAACCTCAAGGAGATTGTGATGGTTTCCCTGCTCTGGGAGCAGGAAAACCTCTCTCCCCACCTGGGATCTGCTGGAACTGCCCCATGCCTGGCAGGATGCAGGGAGTGCATCACGAGGCTCCTGCTGCCAGCTGGATGCTGGTGCTGCCACCGGCTCAGCACCAATTATTTATGAAAAGGAAATAGAAACAAAACTGCTTGACATTTGAAAAGAAATCATTACCACACACTTGTGGCGAATCAGAGCTGGAGTGCTTGAAAGTTCCATGTCCCAGTGCTTAATTAGAGACGAGGCAGTTTATGTTTAGCTCTCATGAAAAATTTAACCCCCCGGACGCTTTGCCTGCTTCCAGCCAAACCCTGCTGCTGGCCCAGCCCCTTCCACTTCACCCCAGCCCAGGGACATCAATCCCAGCTGGAAGCAGCCCCAGGAATGCTCAGGGGAGGTGTTCCAGCAGTTTCAGACCCCACAGGGATGGTTTGGGGTTGACTCCATCACAGTAGAACCTTGGTGCAGCGTGTGGGGACCTCAGTGGAGCCTTTCCCTTTCTCCCTGTGCCAGGAAAATCCTTGGGACATCAGCCCTTGGTGGCACCACCCTCCCCATGCCAGGAGCAGCTTTGGCTAAACCTGCCTTGGTTGGTTTTTTACAAAACACACCTCCACGGATGGGGCTGAAAAGATATTTTTCTTTATTTTCCTCTCTCCCTGACAGACCTTCCTGGCTCACAAGGCAGCAGTTAGAGCCTACTCCTTATTTCGGGGGTCTGCTCTCAGCTGGAGATGACACTGCTCACCTCCATCCCTCACCTCTAAAACAGATGTAGCAGGTGTAGCATGAAGATAAATAGAGTGAGCAGCACAAACTGCTCAGATAATGGGATCTGGGAAAGCTTCCACAGCCAACTATCATTGTAGCTACAGCTGAATTTCCCTAATCTAGACAAGCCCCTGCTTCCCTGTCCTTCAAACAGCAGTTTCGTTTGCATTAAAAAAAAAAAAAAATCCTTCCAAGATGATGTGGATTGCACATTTTTTCCCCCCTTCATGCTTTGCAGGATATAAACATTGAGTCTTCTGTTTAAACGTAGCCTCTGGGTAGGGATTCCTGGGAAATTGAGAAGCAGGCCATTTTTCAGATAAATGATTTATACAGAAGATGCTATGGATGACCTGATGCTGACCTGTTTGAATTAATTCCAGCATTTGAGCTTCCATTTCTATTAAAACTCCATTTACCAGGAAAGTGAAAAGGTAATTATCGTCCCCAGCTTTAAATCACTCCACTGCTGAATTATTAAAGGGAAGAATTAAAAATAATCAGGCTTTTTCATTATACTTCATAGAGAGGAAATTAAAGGTGTAAGAATGTATTTTTTGCTTGAATTTAAGTATTCATTTCTGAGATTTATGTAGAAATAGAAATTATTCTCACTGCGTGCCCAGCTCATTTTCTTTATGAAGACACACAGACACACACATGGGGGGAAGGCAAAAAGCAAAAGCCCTCTTGTAAAATGAAAAAAAAAAAAAAAAGAATAGAAGGAAGAAGGGATTTAACATGAAGAAGTATAGGAGAGCGTTTTGCATTTTAATACCCTTTTTTCTGCACAATTACACCTCTGAGTGATCCAGCAGAGGGAGATTAAGCTGCTACTAATTTCAGATACACAGTTGTAAAATGCTAGGTTAGTTCTTATCAGGAGATGTAAGAAAATCCGACAGTGTCAGGCAGCAGGAGAGAGCTGATTGCTTCTGATGTCTGCAGACTCACGGGAGAGGCTGCGGCAGCATCAGAGCATTCCAGGGACGTGCCTGCTCCCAGGGAAAGGGACTCACAACTTTACACAAACCCCGACTTCACAGATCCCAGCCCTTGTGCTCTTGGCAGAGTGAAAATGGGCTGGGAATGGTCGATCGGTGAGAGCTCACACCTTCCCACCTCCCTGGGAAAGGAAGGGAACTGCAGCAGGAAAAGCAAAGCTGCTGCCTGGATTTCCTAGCTGGAGCAGGGAATCTAGGCCAGCCAACATCTGTCCCTGGCAAAGCAATCAGAAAAGCTGATATGTGATTCAATTGATAAGGAATTAAAGGGCAGGAATATAATTAACATCAGTCAACATGGTTTTATGGAAAATAGGTCTTGTCAGTCAAATCTGATTTCATTCTTTGATGAGATTACAAGTTTGGTTGATAAGGGTAACTGCAAAGATATAATATATTTAGCTGTTGTAAGATGTTTGACTCTGTATCTCACAACTTTCTGATTAAAAAATTAGTGTTATATGATATCGGTGAAGCACGTGGTAAATGGATTAAGAATCCTATTTCTGATGGAAGGGACTGTCCATGGAGGAGAGAACACTGGAGAGAGAGAGAGGCACAAGTGGAGCTTTAACACATTTCCAGCCTCGGACTCAGCTCCCCGCAATGATCTTGATATGAAGAATTAAATTAATCCTAATGAAATTTGCAGGAAGCCCGAAGATCTAAGGGGAGGAATAAGGCAAAAAAGGGGGAGATAGCTCCGGGAGAGAACAGGAATTCAGTGGAGTGGGGCTGGCGTGTGGACAGGGCTTTCCCTGGAAAAGACCTAAGCAAATGCAGAGCACGCTGAGAGCACTGATCCATCCTCCCTGGAGAGAGGCAGAGAGAGCTCAATCCTTTCCGTTTATCAGAGATTGAGAAGTGACTTGACTAGAGCAGATAAAAGCCTTTGTGGGGAGACAATAGCAGGTACTGAAGGCCTCGTTAATCTGGGAAGGGTAAAAAAAAAAAAAAAAAAAAAAGAGAGACAGCCCAATGACTGCAAGATGAAGCCAAAGAAATTCAAATGAGAAATTAGGCCCAAATGCCTGACTGAAATGTGATTAAATACCAAAACCTGCTCAAATTCTCAAGATCCAAACACATTTAGTGCTTTATGAAATGGTTGCTGAAACAACAAAACCGATTTTAACCCAGAACCAAGATAAGACTTAACTTGATAAGCCTGGCTTTACTGTCCTCCTGCTCAGTGCCCAAAAGTCTCCCAAAGTCTTTCCTTTTTACCACGTTCTGCACAGAACTTTGACTACCAGATCTCCTGGGCAATGATTTTATTATCCCTTAAACTGAAAAGAACTTGCAGCCCTTTTAATAATACTTTACATCTCTCCAGGGTTTTCCCTTTTAGGATCTCAAAGAGCTCTGCAAATAACTATTATTCCTCATGTTCCCACACCGGGTCTTCCTTTCCATCACACAGATCTGGGAAGAGGCTGAGATGACACGATTTGCTCTGTGTTGTACAAGGTATCAGCTGGTTTTTGATACTAGATGAGAACATGGAGACATTTTCCATCCCTGCTCTGCTTCTTTTGCCTCTAACACCCATCCATCCATCAGCTGAGTTGTAAATTCTGATTAGAAATTAGGCAGAGATGCCTTGGATAAAGCAGAAACACAGTTTTGAAACACTGTTAGAAAGGAACACCTTCATTTTTCATTTTAAGTCACAACATGACTTTTATACTATTATCTTCTCAAGGCAAAACTGGAAAGAAATATTGCAGTCGCCCCAAAACAATGTTTCTTCCAAAAAATTGCATTTCACAGGGAAAAGGAGAAGTAGATTTTAATTCAGAGTAAGAAAGCTGACATCCCCTGTTGGGATGGATACTGCAGGCAGAGGAACAGACAAGTCAGCAAGTAGGTCAGTAGGTAAACAGGGGATGGATTACGCTGTAAATGGATTAATAAATATGCAAGTAGAAAAAACAGAGGCACCTTTCCATTCCCCTGCCCTCCCTTCCCACCACGACAGTCTGTAATGTATTAGGGGGAACGCTGCTGAGGTGTCAGAACAATTTCTATTAAAGGCAATTTTCTAATGAAAAGGTTATAAGAGACTGTGTCAGAGCTAATCAAAATTCAATCTCCCTGTCATCAAACAGCACAATCCTGCTCCAGCAGCTCTGCCTTGGAGGGTTGAACAGAGTGAGGAGCTGGAGCCCCATTCCAGAGCTCCATGATCCTCACCAGAGCACAGGGAGAAGGGATATTTCACTCCTCAGCAAGCCATGCCCTCTCTGGGAGGACTTTTTCCGTGCCTCCAGCATTTCCCTTAAATTATCCCTCTCATTCCTTCGTGTCCCTCCTTCCCTCCCACCCTTCCTCTGCTCCCTGTCTTCCCCAAGCCACCAGAGAGGATTGGAGGCAGGATTACTTATTGATAGCAGCAGCCACCCTCCTAAATCCAGTCAGGGCTGCTGGCTAATCCCTTTAATGAGTTGGTTTAGCCCTGGCAGCCGAGCTAACCCGCATGTTTAACTCCGTGTTCAACTCCCCAGCTCTCCCTCAACCCCCTCCCAGCTGCTGAGCAGAAGCTGCAGAACGAGAGATTGTCCTCAGCCCTAAAGTATTTTTTAATTCCTTCAGAGGGTGCCTCAGAGAGCCCCACACTTGTCTCTCCAGCACCACAAGCTGGAATAAAAGAGGTGGGCAGATCCACTTCCCTCTCCATCAAACACCAGTTGAGAAATGCTATTATGACATCCAAGAAGACAATCTGGAAAGGTGCTGCCTGTTTCTCATCCAGTGTGTGTTTCCCTGCCATCCTTGCTGGCAAGAATAAAGGGTTTTTTTCCCTCCCTTTCCTTATTAAGATAAAACTGTCACCAGCTTCCCCATTCCACTGGTTTGTTGGGACTTTCAAAGCCTGGAACTGTATTAAATATTCAGTCTACTCCTTTTGGCTACATTTCAGAGCCTGTATCCCTCCCTTTAATTGCTCTGTCAAGAATAGATGAAAGTTTGATACCAAGGCTTTGACTGGGAAAAACTCAAACACTTTGGGCTCTGCTGTTTTATTTATTTAAAGAGGAAATATCGGGAATGCTCTGCTTAAATTAGGCTCTGTGCGATTACTAAGGACTTCCTTTCTCATTTGTTCTTTTATGCACCCTTCCATTAACCCTTTTCGCTGCTGCTTTTTGTTATGCTGAATTATATTCATGGGCTCTCCTTTATCTCTTTCTCTCCTTTGTCACCAAGTGCTCAACTCCTCAAACACCTCTTCTGCAGTAGCCAGCCCTATAATCTCCCAGGAATGCAGATGGAGATTTCCATCCAAGGAGAAAGCTCCCGGGGGCATTGCTCCACCAGCGAGGTGGCAGAAAGCAGAATTTGGAGACGACTTGGCTGCCAGAGATGAAACAACCACAGCATCCTCTGCAGGGCTTCAAAGGCTGCCTCTCATTCATATGCACCCAACAGAAGCTCCTTAATCTGCACCACATCAGTTCCCTCCTCGGCCCACCTCGCTGAACAGGCTGAGCCCTCAACCATGTCTCCAGGGCTCTTTCCCTCTTTTTGCCTCTCCTGAGCATCTTTGTTCTTGCTCTGAGCGCCGCTCCATCCTCCAGCAGTTTTCCATGCGCAAATTCAGCTCGCTCCTGTTGCAGGCTGCAGCTGGAAGGAGATTTTTGTTTGTTTGGGTTTTATTTCCTTTGCTTTCTCCTTCTCACTGAGGTCTGGAGAGGGTGGGTGAGCGCATCTGTGCCAGGAGCAGGGCAAGGACAGCCCCCACCGCCAGCTGTGCTGTCCTCCTGCTTCCTTTGATGTAATTACCATCCCTCCCTCGCTGCTGCAATCACCCCGGCTCTGCTTCAATCATCCTCTCCCAGCAATGAGCATTCCTTGTCATTAGGGCCTTAAAAACCTCCATTATGAGCATGTAAATGGGAGGGAAATATTTTACTACTCCAATTTCCTGTTGTGCCACTGCCAGCAAGTCCTGATATTATTGCTGAGCATCTCCAAGCTGCACCAGCAGCTACAGGAGCAGGCCCACGCTGTGCTGCCAACCAGAGTCTGACAATGCAACAATGTCAAGGTTTTCCAGGATTTTCCTTTGAGGAAAGAGTGGGGATGGATAGAGGAAAGAAAAGGAGAACCTGATTTGCTTCCCTGACCCAACAGGCAGCACGGTCTCGAGGTAAAAGCAGGAAACTGGGCCATATTTATGGTACAGGAAGTGAAATCTCAGTTTCTCTGGCAGCATCATTGAAGGATTTTGACCTCACCAGATTTTCCTGCACTAACAGCATCTGAGCTCTGGCCCAGCAGGTCTCCCCATCAGCTGGTACCTACCACAGGCACTCGGATCTGTTGGATTCTGTCGGTTTCCTTCTCCCAGGAAGAGCAGGATCTTGTTCTCCAGAGGGATGCTGGCCTCTCCTTCCCTTCCCCACGCACAAGAAACCCCCCCTGAGCCCCCTGCACAGCCCCTCTCCCACAGAGGCAGCAGCCAGGTGCTGCCAAGGCTCCTTCAAACACAAACTGCTCTCCTCAACAACATTTCCAATGCAAATACCAGTTGTGTTTACAGGCACACAGGCTCAGGGGGAAGTGCAGGGGAGAATTTATCCTCCATCTCCAAAAAAAGCTGTGTGAAGCCCATGTTACAGTTTTTGTCCTTTTCTCTCCTGTGTTTGTGTTTGTTGCAGGGTACAAGGGATGCTGGATCCCATCTCTCCAGACAGGTTTTCCACCTCACGCACACAAAGGTCTCTGCAAGCAGAACCCACTGAATACACACAAAATATTTCTCCCCAAGTTGCCTAAGAAACCCCTAAAGGCAGAACCTGCAGCCAAGGTGCAGAGGAGAGATAGCAAATCAGGCACTACAGCGCTTTCAACTCCAATTTCCTTGTCCTACCTCCTGATAAGGTGTTGCTGAGACCTCTTCCATTTCTCAGTTCCACTCTAGCATGTGGATTTGGCACTCGTGAACTTTTTAATTTCATAAACCACCGGTGCTTTGCCTTCCCTTTTGCACCCCTGTGCCTTCTTGGAGCACTCTGAGCCAGGTGCAGCCACCTGATAATTCCCTGTAATGCAATCACAGGGCCTCAGTGCCAGGACTGAGCTGAGCTGAGCCACAGTCTCCACTCAAGGACACCACTGCTGATAAAAGAGGGGACTCAAAGTGATGTGGAACTTGAACCACATCACACAGACCCCCTGATTTTGCTGCTCCTCACACTGACATCCTCCTGGTGGACAAAATCCTGCTTGCCTGCATTTCCTAGGCTCCATACATCTCATCTTCAAGTATATTGACACAAAAATAGCAGCCTTTGGCTTGCTGGTGAGTGCTTTACATCCTCAGTGGCCCTGAGGAAAGGGCACACACTGCTGGTGCCTTCCTGGAGGAAAATCCCACCCCTCTTTTTGCACTCCAGCCATCAGGACCAGAACAAGGCAGTTGTGCTCATCCAGTTAAAGGGGGAAAGGCAGGGAAGTTAAGAGAGGTTAAACAGATTTAGGAGCACTCTCAGCCTTTTGTGCACGACCCTGTGCTTAGGGGCAGCCCACATCAGATTAAATCCTCCTTAAGAGCTGCTCTGGCTTTGCTCCTGGACCTTTCTGCTTGTTCCCTTGGAGACAAGCCCTGAAAGCTTCTCTAAGAGCCCTGAGTGCTCTCATTCCCTGCCTCAGCTGCCATCCACACTGACCAGTGGCCAAGCTGGGGATGGACAGGGCAGGATAAAACAAGGCATTGGGCTCCTGCCGGGCAAAAACTCCTGTGCTGGCAGCTTGCACCTGCACACAGACACAAATTGGGATTTATGTGCTCAGTGCCACTCATCCATGGCTGGTCAGGGCATTTCTGTGGAGATCAGAAGGCTCAGCAGCCCTGACACTGGGCCAGGGAAGCGGAATTTAAGTGAATTTAGCAATATAGGTGAAGACATCCACCTGCCCAGAGACCTGGTGCAAAGATCCTGATGTCCCATCCAAGGACAACCCAGGCAGAATTTAACACTCACACTTTCCTGTTCATCTTGAAGTAAAACCAACCTTTTCACAAGTTCCCATTGACTGCAAGGGATAATCCATGCCTGTTTTTAAACACAGGAATGCCCTTCCCTGCTGTTTTCCCCCAATAACTTTCTTTTCTCCTGGATCAGAAATTAAAGTTCTATGGGACAAGTAGATCTCACTCAAGTATCTGATAAAAGCTGAGTTGAAAAGCAATAGATACCCAGTTCTGTCTTTCCCTGGCCTCAGCTCAGGGGTTAGGAGTTATGATGCAGGACTAGGAATATTTAATAACAAGAGGAAGATTTGAACCAGTTGTAGAGCTAAAACATCGAAATTGCAGCGCTAATTAGGGGTTTGAGGGAGGTTTACTCTTAAATGGTCATGAATGAATGGGGAGTGGATGAGGGAGGAGCAGAGAGATTCGTGTATGAGTGGGAATTAACAGTTGTAAAGATGAAATTTGGCTTTGTTTTGTGGTTAGGGCTGGGATATGACAAGACTGCCATCAGAGTCTGGATGATTTCAGCCTGTGCTGTGTAAGACTGGCCAATATTCTAAGTTCCCTTTTGTTTCACTTATTTGGGAGAAGATCCATCTATGGATGTGGAGATTAAAATGGCTTTTTTCTTTGTCTCTTTGGGTGCTGATTTTAATCAGGGAGGGTTTTTTTCCTTCCCCTTTCACAGCTCCATTTCTGAAGAAAAAAGAACAGCTCAGAGAGAAATTGGAGCTGCTCCCAGGACAAATGGGCCTGACTGGCAGTGCATAAAATTACCACTGTCTCTTCACCTTGCTTTCTGCAATCCCTTTATTAACTAACTGAATCCTCAGTCATTCTCTCTTGCCCAGCTCATTCATTCTCTTTCTTTCCCTCTCTTTACTCCCAGCTAAAAGGTTCATTATCTCATGCTCCTGCCCTAGTAATGCACCCAGATCATGGGACAGAGCAATTACATGCCCTGCAAGTGTCCCCAAGCCACCCAGCTGGTGGCAGCAGGCACCTCTGGCCCCGTGGGGCTCTGTTTCCTCATGGGATGATGCACCTGGTTGGGATTTCATTTCCAGGGTGTTTCATTTCCAGACAAAGTGGAATCCTGCCCTCCCATCAGCAGTGGGAGGCAGGGAGAGGAAAATGATGTTAATTATGGCAGAAGACTCAGCTAGCCCAGGATTTTGCCTCCAGCCTATAAGAAATCCCACATGTTGCTTGTGGGGCTCAGCCAGCTCTGGCTGCTGCCCTTGGACAGTGATCCCAGCTCCCATCATCTGGTGTCCCACCCCTCCTCAGAGTCCCTTAGAATCCTGCCACCACCTTCCTCCTGACTGAAAAAGGGGCCAGTTCTCATTTCAACCTCTAAAAAAGGCTCCAGACACAGCCCCCAGCTGTCAGTCAGAGCACACATCCAGGTTTCAGTTCCAGCAGGGTAATTAATTTCCATCCAAAGACCGGAGGAAAGGTGTATTTGTTTAATGACTGCATTAACAATTTGTTCTTCTGCTCGGTATGTGTTCTGGCATTTTATTAAGATTTTTTTTTTTACTGGGGGTGGGGAACAAAGACTAATAAAATGTGCTAATGACAAATACCAGCTGTGTGAAGAGGAGACATAAAAGGGACAAGATGATTCGTGGGCTGGATTGTAAAAGGCTCTGAACCCTCAGTGCACAGACTTGGCTGAGGAAGAGCTGACACCACTCCATTTCTAAAAGGTGGTGGATTTCTGGCACTTAAACCTTGCTTTTCATGGTCTACCTGTGGTGTGATGGGGTCTGAGGGAGCTCAGCCCTCTCCCAGCAGGTGCTGTCTGACATTTCACCTTTTTTCCTGTCACTCCCTGGACCAGCTTCAATTCAAGGAAAGGAACCAGTCCCACTTCCCTCTGCAGAGGCTTTTCCTGCTCTCCTCATCCTTCCTTGCTTGTGCATTCAAGTCTGATGCTCCTGGGCAGTCTCACGGCCACCAGACTTCATCCAGGATAAATTAAAATTTTTTTACTTCCTTAATATTTTGGAGCTGACACGACAATAAATAACTAAAATACCCCTGTTTTGTTGCAGCAAATATTGTTTTACGGGAGATGGAGGCAGATATGACCCTCAATATACTGCCCTTCACTGTAGTTATTTTCTCTTCTCTCTATTATTTGGTGAAGTTTTCTAGAACCATTTATATTTTTCTGTATATCACTTTAAAATCAGAAAGAGCTTTAAAAAGTAAATTGCATTTTTCTCTCATCGCAAAGCCTTAGATTTCTTACTCTTCTCTTTGATTTTTCTTTTTTTTTTTCCTAAAGTAAATAAACAACAAAAAATTTTACAGCACTCTCAAGAGGTTATATTCTGGTCATTTCTCATGGCTGTTTTTCAGCGTTCAGTGACAATTATTACTAAAAAAGAACAATTTTTCAAGCCAGGACCTAGAATGTAAACTATGATTTCTAAAGGATGGAACAATCAGGCTTCATCCACCTGCTAGAGAAACCCAGGGAACCTCAGTGACCTTGGATGCACTGAGATTTGCACAAGTTTTTCAACTTCTGCACCCCCTGGCACCCTCAGCTTCACTTGCTCCTGCCAGCCACAGAAGGCAGTGCTCCAAACACCATTTTTCTGGCACTTCCCACAGTTAGGAGCTGTCACCCACCTGCCCAGTGTTCACCCAGGCAGCAGGAGGATGCTGCTGCAGGATGCTGAGCAGGGATCAGCCTCAGAAAAAGGAGGGCTCAGGTTTTGCTCAGCCTCCCAGTGCCTCATCTGGCTGTGGGTGACCTGGGAATGAGCTGGGCTTTCTCCTGCTGATCTGCAGAGAAACCAGAGGCGTTTTTTCAGCATAATCCAAAGCAGGGCAGCTCACCTTTCCCGTCTGGAGGCAGCGCTAAGTTTTAGAAAGATTGTCCCTCTGTTAACTTCCCCTCATCTCTCATTCCCTCCAAGTAGCTGCTACCATCTGTTCACACATCCAGGGGTTTTATTTCAAGTGGAAGTCCTTCAGCATTCAAGGAGAGCCTGCCCCATGACACACAGCCCAGGTAACACCTCTGCTTTGATCAACGCCTCCTGCAAGTTCCAGGTGTGTCCCCATCACCTCAGCAGGCTGCAGCGAACCTCTCAGCACAGAAACAAGCCATGCAAAGCAGAAAGCCTTGTCATCATGCTTTGTGCCTTGGGATTCACTGAAATCATGGACAGAAGGGCCTCAGGGACAAAATGCCACTCAATGAGCTCTCTGCTGTTGGATCTGAAGGGCTCCAAGAGGGAAAAAGCAGGAGGTAGAATAGGAATGGGTCAGGAAGAGTCTATCCACTTAAAAACCACTCGATTTTCAAAGGAAGCAGCATCAAGGACTTTCTTGCCCACTTGGTGATGTCAGTTCCCAAAGGAGACAGGAGGAACTGGCTCCTTGGATGGCCACAGGTGCCCACACGGTGAAGTCAGATGAAAACTCAGCATGGTCCTACAGGACAGTGGCTGACCATGTGTGGACACTTCTGTCCTTGTAAAGCAGGAAGAGGTGGCCAGCAAACCTCACTTGGGGGCCCTCAGTTCTGCACTGGAAGATGCCCAGAGTTTGTCAAAAGCCTTCAGGCGGAATCACACCTTGAAGACAAACTCCAGAGCTCTCCTTGCTCTTTCTCTGCCTGGTCTGAGTTTGGAGCGGCCGCCCCGTTGCTGCTGGTGACAGGTGTGTGATAACATTGCCATTTCATTAGCAGGGTATTGTTCAGGAGATTGATGTCTGGCAAGCTAAGAAAAATTGCATCTCCCTCTGCAGCTGCCTGTCTCAGAGACAGCATTCATCACAGAAGGAAGGGAGGGAAGGAAAACATGCAGGAGTAAGAACCTGATGCATTGGCATTCCACCGAAATCAGCTGTCTGTGGGTGAGGATCCTGAAGCCTGGGAATGTTCCCTTTGCTGCTCCAACCCCAGGAGAAAGTAGAGAAAATGAGAGTGTTGGGACTGCTCTTCCCAGCCTGAAGCTACAGAGGCCTCATCTCTCCTCTGTGCTCAGGAATTATTATTATTATTAAACAGACACTTCCAAAGCAAAGCAAATATTGACATTAAGCGAGAAAGCAAATGCCATTGTGCTTCTGGGTGCTGGAAGAGAGGAGAGAGACAATGAGAAGCAGAAGGAAATGAGGCTCTGGAAAGATTTAGAGAGGCTTAGCTTTGTTCCCAAGCCCTCTCAGCATCTACACACTCTCCTTTTGCTGGGATTTGGGGCTTTCTGCTGGAGACAGGAACACTGCAAGTGCAGAGGAAGGGCACACTGTAGTGCCATGTGTTTGTGACAAAAAAAAAAATCCCAGCTCACATTAAAGCTGCAGCCTATCCTGCCACTTCTGGAATATCATCCCTGTTTTGTCTGGCCCTCTCCACCCTTTCAGAGGCAGCTTCTGACGTGGGAGGCCTGCGAGAGCTCCCGATGCCATGAACAAAAACCACCTCACGCCTGTACACAAAAAATTAAAACCTCATTTGTGTCTGCTGAGCGAACAAGCCACAGCTAATGAAATCCCCTCACAACAGGACGTTACAGGAATGAGAACCAGCTCCTTCAAAGCACAGCAGGGGACAGGCTCAGCCATTGGTGCTGTGCCCCTCTGGAGTCACAGGGTGACAAGTCTTTCATGGCACAGGCAGCAGGGAGCTCCCTCACACTCTGGCAGATGAGCCAAGGAAGATTTAATTTGATTTTACCAGGGAAAAAAACACACGCAGACACACAGAGGCACGCAGCAGGAACGCTCTCCTGCCGCCTCCCCGGGGAGCAGAGGAGCTCTCAGCCACTGCTCCTGCCGAGGGACAGGGAGTTCCCTTCGTGCTCACAGGGTTTGCAGCAGGGAGGGGACACTCAGGCACTGCCAGCGTGCCCGTGGGCTCTGTCCCTCTGTCACTTGTGACGTGCAGGAGCCCAGCAGGGAGGATTTATTATGGTCTAACATCCGTGCCAGTGAAACCAGACCCATCTCCAAGGCTTGAATAACCTCTCTTGCTATTGTGCAGGACCTCCTCCTCACCAGCTTCACACATCCTTAGGGAATGGAGTTGGGAGCTGCTTTTCTCTTTTCTCATGTTTTTGGTTTGGTTTTTTTCCCAGACAGTGAGATGAGAAGCACAGAGGAATGTGAATGCCAAAGCTGGGGCCAGGAAGCACATCTGCACCAGTGCCACTCAGCATCCAGAATCATTAAGGTTGGAAAAGGCCTCCAAGATCATCCAACCTGTGGCAGATCACTGAGTGCCACATCCAGATGTTCCTTGGACACCTCTGGGCATGGGGACCCCAAACCTGCCTAGGCAGACTCTTGCAATGCCTGACAATCATTTCCATAAAGAAATTCTCCTGAGTGCTTCCTGAATTCTTCCTGATGGACCATGACAGCCCCCTGACA
The DNA here is from genome assembly GCF_963513975.1 of Fringilla coelebs. Classification (NCBI taxonomy): domain Eukaryota; kingdom Metazoa; phylum Chordata; class Aves; order Passeriformes; family Fringillidae; genus Fringilla; species Fringilla coelebs. The sequence goes on along the minus strand of NC_140051.1, from coordinate 2,068,744 downwards.
GTTCCCCTTACCCAAAGGGGGCAGAACCACGTGGGAGGATGGATTGTAGAACAGAGATGGTGCTGAAGGCAATCTCACCCCTGAGGAGTTGCAGCTGTACTAATTACCAGAGTAGGAACAGCCCTGGTCTCAACAGGCCAAACCTGTGTCCAGTAAGGATAGGTGCTATAAAAGAGTGGGTTGAGAGGGGAGTTGGAGGTTGTTGGCTGGGCTGTGAGGAGGAAGGGTTTGGTTGTTGTGCTACCAACAAGAAGGAGTCATCTGGCCATGCTGAAGAAAGAGAAAAGGAGTCAGCATCATGAGGAGCTGTCTGTAGGAGCTCACAGAGAGAAGGTATGAAAGTCTTACAGTAAGTTAATAATAAACTGGTGATGATAGTCAGCTTCCATCCACTGCTGGTTGGTGCCAAGCACTGACACCAACAATTGGTGGCCTGCATGGGGATGAGTGCTGACAAAACCATGTCCCACACCAAGGGAAAGGTCCCCAAACTGCTGGGGACATGTGACAAAGAATCTCACCATTTCCCACACTGTTTATTTATTTTTCACCCTCTAGCAGGTGTGATTTCAAACTGTGCAAGGTGCCTGCTCACAGCTCTGGCTCTGCAGCAAAGGGTGTTTAAAAGGCAAAGGATGGTTGGGAAAAGATGTGTTTGGTATTAAAAGGATGAAGTTCATTCAGCTGAGCTCAGTCTGGACTCCTTGAGCAGGAGGACAAGAACTCCTTCACTATCTGCACCCACACAAGTTCAGCCTTTGTGTTTTTGGTGTTTTTTCTTGCAGTATCAGTTAACTTACTTTTCTGAACAAAATATAAAGTGGCTTTTTTTCATGTTAAAGTGTTGAAATGGGATGATTCACCATATCTACCATTCTTTCCTACAGATATGTTTGCTATCATGTTTCTTGTAAAAATTGACTTACTTATGGAAGCATTTCTTGCAAAGAATTTCAGTTTCATTAAAGCAGTTTTCTGATGAGGAAGCAGATAATCAGAGCACACCTGACCTTACCTGGTGTGTCTCATCTTCCCTTGTTAGCACTGAGGAGCTTTTGTGACACAGTGGCAGGAGTGGGAGGGCTGGATTCCTGTGTTTGCCATGATTCTGGCCAGGACTCAAGGAGTAACTGGGGAGACAGGATCCTAGCCCACAGCAGGAAGGAAGCAACAGAGAATTTTAGAAGGAAGCAATAGAGAATTTTAGCACCTTTCCCCTGCCTCTCCTCTGTCTGCAGTGTCAGCAGCATCACTGCTGTGACTTTGCACTGGTTTGCAAGAGAGTTTTTGATCCCTGGGGGAATAACTGTCGTGCCCTTCAAGCCTGTGGTTTGAAAAGGTCTAGAAGTACAAAGAGGAAACAAAGCAAAGACAAGGCTTCATCTGGTTCTGATGCAGTCAAACCAAACTGTTCATGCATTGCAGTTTCTATCAGCAATCCATGTGGAACACAATCCACAAGCACTGACACCTGGTGAGTGCATGACCAGTGCACTTTCTCCATAGAAAATCCTGGAATATTCTGGGGCAAGCATGCTCTGCCTTTTAAAATTGGCTTGAGTATCCATAGTGCTGCCTCCCCCTAATGCTTTCCTCAGGAAAGGAAGGACTTCTTCTGCTAGAAGACTAGCAGAAAGGGAGAGGGAAAAACCTGAGGAACCAAATGGATGCAGATGACAGAGAGTGGCTGTGAGAGAGGCAGAGCCTCGAATGGCTGAATTCACTGTCAGCACTGAAGCCAGCTCTGCGTTGGCTCAGGGGAGAGGACTGTTCTGTGTTGCTCTGCATTGAGTGTTGATGGGATTTTAAGGTTTTCATGTTGGTCTGACACCAGTTCTGCCATTTCCAGACTGGCTGATGTGTGGCAGGAATCCCAGAGGCTGTGCTGAACTGCTTCTCCTCACCCATCTTGTCTTGCTCCTGAGGGCAGCTTAACTAACTCACCTGAAAGGTTATTTATTTGGCAGTAAAAGCCACAAATAAAACAGAGCTGCCTAATGAAGACAACTTGGTGACTCTGGCCCATTTTTAATTTTAATGTAGCATGTAATCTCCATTCTGGTCTCTGGAGTTGTCAGTGGTTTTACAGCTCCTGATTATATGAGTGCAGCGGGCAGAGACAGCTCAGTGGAAGAGCTGGGAAAGCAGCATTAACAACAGCCCCAGGGGAACCCAGCCACAGGAGCTGAGGAATGGTCTGCACCATCCCTGCAGTGACAGAAAGCACAGGCTGAGCAAGCACTCTGTGGTGGTGTCCTTTTCACAGCCTACCTGCCTGCTTATTTATAGATTTCCAAATAGCTCTGGGCCTGAAACACAAGAGGAGACTACTGCATTGTCATCCATGGAGAGAGTGACACTTCACTGTGTGTTACAGACAGGCAACTCTTACAGAAATAAAGTGCGTACCAGGGATTTGCCTGTGGGTACAGAAAGGAGAGTCAAGCCTGCAGCCAGCTTTGGAATCCTGGACTATCCACCACTGTTCAGCACCTCATCACCAAGGCTGTCTACACAGGTGAAGGATCCCATTGGTAACAAGCAAGCCAGCCTCCTTTCTGGAGCTCTGTCCTGCCAATAAAGCCCTCCAGAGTCATTCACCTCTTCCCACAAGACAGGCTTGCTGCTAACCAGCTCACAGATTGGAGAGTAAATCTATTCGGAGGCTAAGGATTTTCTGACAGGAAGATGAACAGAGAGACAGAAGTTTCCTTCCTGGCACGAATACAGGCAAACACAAAAGGCCAGGCATGTTAAAACTGGGCACATTTCCTGTCTGGAGCCACGTGTCCTCAGCTGTCCATCATGGCCTGCTCTCCAGCCTGCAGCAGCCTCAGGCTCGCTCCTTCCATTAAACCGTGAGACAGGCAGTCATCTCCACGCAGAAAGAACATGGCACTCTGCTGGGGGAAGGGAGGGCACCAAGGGATGCCTGGAGAGCACAGAGGGCTTTGAAACTGCCACCACTACAGCCTGACGGGGCGGGGAGGTGGCCAGCTGAAAATCCGCGTTGTACCGGATGCCTCCCAGACCCAAGCTGGCACCAGTGCCAAGTCGGGCTGGTTTGACAGTGCCAAGTGGCTCCTGCAAACTGACACCAGGAACCTGGAATGATGAGGTTTTTTTACCCAAGGGAAAAGGGCCAGTGTTGGTGTTCAGGGGCCTGTGGCCCGGAGTGGCCAGCTGGCTCGTAAACTTCTGCATTGCGCAGGATGCCTCCCAGACCCAAGCTGGCACCCCTTGAACTCAGGCTGCTTTGACAGTGTCAAGTGGCTCCTGCAATCTGCCAGAAGGAACTCAGAATAATGAGGGTTTTTTTCCCTAGGGAAAATGGCCAGCGTTGGTTTTACGGGGGTTTTGGTCCGGAGTGACCGGATGCCTTCTGAAATTCCGCATTGCGCAGGATGCCTCCGAGACCCCAGCTGCCACCACTGCCACCTCGGGCTGGTTTGACAGTGCCAAGCACCATCTGTGAACTGCCATCAGGAACCTTGGCAGGTGAGTGTTTTTTCCAAGGGGAAAGGGCCGATATTACTGCTCAGGTACTTGTGGCTGTGCCCCTGCTAGCATTCCAATAAGCATAAAAGCCAGAACTCCCTGCAAAATGCAGCTGGGTATGGAATTCCAAGGGGAAAACAAAACTTTCACAAGATGGTTCCCTTCACAGCTATTTACTCAAAGCTACTTTTGCTGCCTAGGGTTAGGGTTTTTAAACCACAAAGCCCAGAGCTCCAGGCACACTGCAGCTGCACAAGGCATGCCAAGGAGAACACAAAAGTGCCACAAGCTGGCTGCCTCCACAGCTCCTTCCTTGGAACCAGCCCTAGCCCAAGGCTGCTTTTGCTGCCTAGGGTTAGGGTTTTTAAACCACAAAGCCCAGAGCTCCAGCTGCCCAAGGCATGCCAAGGAGAATACCAAAGTGCCACAATAATTCTTCCTCCCCACTCTTTTTCTCTACCCCATACTCATCTCCGTGCACGCATTGCCCGCTTTCCTATGGTTTGGATTTTGTGTGCATTTATGTTTATTCCTGGTTTCAGGGTTCTTTATTCCACACTCCCTGATCTCCAGGCATGCTGCAGCTCTGAACATCATCCCACAGTGTACATAGAACTGCCCAAAGATGGCTCCTTCTCTTTGGCCCCAGGCTTCCTGCTGAAATTCCACATGGCGTACGATGTTTCCCAGACCCAAGCTGCCACCACTGCCAACTCGGGCTGGTTTGGCAGTGCCACGTGCCTCCTGCAGTCTGCCATCAGGAACTTTGGCTGGTGAGTTTTGGTTCCCAGGGAAAAGGGTGGTGCTGCTGTTCAGGGGTCCGTGGTCCTGAGAGGATGGCCGCCTCCTGAATTTCAGAACGGCACAGCCTGCCTCTCAGACCCAGGCTGCCTCCACCTCCAACTTGGGTGCTGTCTCCCATCTGGGGACTTGGGAGGGAAGTGTGGGCTTAGCTCCCAGGGCAGCTCTGCCTGTCCTGGGTCAGGGATGAAGCCGTCAGCAGATCAGCACCTGGAGCATCACGACCCTCCTGGATGGTTGGCAGGAACACTCTCAGCCCTGCAAGGTTTGCAACCCTCTGAACCACAGCAGGAGGTTCTCCAGCTTTTATGGATAAGGAGAATGGTGACCTGGAGGAATTATACAACTGACATACAGGCAGCCTGTGGCAGATCTCAGAGTTTTATTCCAGCCCCTCCTAGGACTCACAAGTTGAATTATGCCTGCATCCTTTCTCTTTACAATCATGTAAATCTGGAGCAACTCCCCTGGAATTATTCTGTCCTTACCTGCCCAGAGCCTGCCATAAGGTGGTGGGCTGTGGGCTGCACTCAGAGCCTGGGCTCACAGACAGGCAGCACTTGGGAAGGTGGCCAAAGAAGATGCTTCAGACCCTCCACTTCCCCAGCCCAGGCCTGCAGGCTCTCCCTGAAGCTGTGCCCCTTTTCCTCCTGTGGAAATGGTACTGCAGTGCAAAGAGTGCTTGGATAAAGCTCACAGGCACTGAGCCCCAGTGAGAAAGGAGGGTCTCATCCCCTGGCTCCCCTCCAGGGAGCAGCATGTCAGCCACACAAGATGCTTGTTGAATGAAGTGCAGAAACTGCCACCAGCTGTGGAGCTGGTGAAAACTGGTCCAGCCATTGACAAATCTTTCTCTGGAGACAGCTGACTCAGAGCTGCTCTGCCTCCCGGGTGTCTTCTGTCGTGCAGGCCCCGTCACTGCTGTGTCTCAGAATTAGCCAGGAGGGTTTTCTGCCTTCTGAGTTTGACCTTCTAAGGATGTTCAGCATCTTTCAGCATCTGGCCCATCAGGGATGTGGCATGCTTCACAGCTGTGCAGGGCAGCAGGCACCGGCTTCCCAGAGCAACAGTGACCTCATTCTTCCTCCTTGCTTCCCATCTCTTTCCAGGGACTGAAGCATATGGGCTGCATGGCTCCTTCAGGTCCCAGCAGGGATATTGGAGCAGAACCCAACAGTGTACCCAGGTGGCAAGGAATTTTTTCCTACTTTTAGCTTCTCCAGTATGCTGTTGGGAAGCACCTTCCTGCTGCTGCCACCCATGGATCTGCAGCCAAAACACTGGCAGGGTTCTCCATGGATAATGAGCATTCCACTACAAAGCCTGGGAAAACTCTCAGTACCCACAGGCAGGGATGTGCCTCTCTCAGATGCTGGATCACTGCTTCTCAGTGCTGCTTAGTTCAGTCCCTATCTGTCTCTAGCCACAGTGGACATTTCTGTGCACATCAGAGGCTCACCAACCTGGACTGTAGTTTGGCTTTGTCCCAATTCTCAGTGCTAGCCTGCTGATTTGGCTTCTCAAGAGGTAAGAAAGGGGCTTGTCTGTCCTCACAGGTAATTAAACCTGGATTAGAATATGACCTGACCGGAATCTAGCCTGAGGAAAATTGTAAAGGGCTTCCCAGAGGTGAAACTGCAACCAGAGTCCAGGCAGTGCTTTGCCCTTCCTCTGTCTTCTGAAAGAAAGGGGGTAATGAAAAACCCACCGAAGGTGCTTTGGGAACCTGGACAACACAACACTGCCCACCACATGCAGTTCTCTGTTCTTCCTGAACTCTGCAGGAATTGAGGCACAGAGCCCTGACTCTTGCAAAACCAAGTTTAATCCCAAGTTCCCCCTAAAATTTCAGGTGTTTGGCTTTGTGGGGCTCTCAGGAGTGAGGTTGCAATCTGGATACCCACAGCAGCACCCCCACCCAGGATCAGCTTCCTCCTGGCTGCTGCATAATGGACCTGAAAAGACAGAACCAATATGCAAATCTGACATTTAATTTGGACATGAGAGTTTAATGAGGCTGTGGAGATTCTGTCACTTGCAGCCTCCAACATCCTGCAACCTGCAGTCACATTCCTTCAGTTGAATGTGTCCCCACTGCACCTCTGGATGCACAGGCATGTGCACGTGTTCTCCAACAATTCCATCCTTTCCTCTCAACTCCACATTTTTCCCAATCCAGTCTGGAGACCTCTTTCAAGGTGATGCTCTGGTTTGGTGGCTCTGCAGCCTGAGCCAGGGGGCTGGAGCCAGACATTTCATCAGCTGCTGCGCTGGTTTGTTCTTGAAGAGGTAGAAGATGCACCAGGAATCAGCTCTGGGATGAAGAGGGAAGGGCACAGACTGTGCCTTGCAAGGCCTTTCATCCCATCCCATGAGACCTGGGGAATGTTTCCCTGCCAAAACAAGTGCCTTAATTGGGGAGAATGAATAATATCCACTAGCCCCAGTGACAAATGAGAGAACAAATAACAAAGCCCAAGCAAAACCCAGGAACTCCTACATGCAGCAAGGAGATACTCCCTTTGTGCCACCTGCCTGAGAGCAAAGCCTTCCATCAGCTCCCAGTACAGAGACTCCACAGTCTTTTTATTTGAAGAGGATTATGGAGCTGCCATTCAGTAAATGAAGTGCCACTCCAAACAGCTGCACTGTGGCCTGCCCTCGTTCAGACACGGTGCCTTGCTGGGGCTGCAGAGCTGTAGGCAAAGGCTGTTCCTGGCCTTGGAGCTCTGCAGAACCAAAGAATGCTGGAAAGTGCATACACAGGAGCCAGGAGAGAGGTGAAGAAGCAGGAGAGTGTAATTTCCTCATTTCTGCTGCTGCCCTGAAAGGTACAGCCCAGGTTCTCTTCTTCAGCAGCCTTCTTTTCTCCCAGGTTGCAGCCACAGCACCACACTTCTCCTCTGGCAACTGAAATATATATCCTGCTTTCCTGGGAGGGGACAGCGGGATGAGAGTCACTCCCCTGTCCCTGCTGCTTGTTATCACAAGTTGCTCCCAGAACCCATTATTCCCACAGTGAGCACAACACCCTCTGCGCAGGGCTGATTGCCCAGAGCCACAGGAGACAAAGGCAGTGAGCTCCCAGCCCCAGGGGAATAGGATCCTTGGAGAATCCATGCCACTGGTGAAGAGACAGAGAGACCCAGCCTGGGGTTGGATGGGGGAATATGAACTGGGCCAGGGCAGAAGAACATCGGGAAGAGGCAGGAACGTGGGGCAGGAGCTCTGTTCAGCACAAGCAGGCTCTGGGATGAAATATTAATGCCAGCATCCTGAACAGGCAGCAAGCAGCAGTGTCTGAGCTACTTGGCCATGAATAAAAGATGGTCCTGAAAATGGGGAAGAGCAGCAAATTAATTAATTGAAGCAAAAGTCTCTCTGCTCCCATTAACGAACAAGCCTGGAATTCTCCCTCATGCAGCTCAGCTTGGGGAACCTGCAGGGGCACAGAGAGGAGAAGGACGGCAGAGGGAGGGCCTCCTCCCAGTGACCTGGCTTTTCCCCCTGCCCAGCAGTGCCTGTAACCTCAAGTTCAGATCCTGATTCAGCTCCTCATCATGTCTGACCTGCCAGCTTTGGGAGCTCAGACTGCTCACCTGTACCCTGCTCCCTCAGGTTTTAGGTAAGGGGTGAGCTGGGAGCTGAAGGGGGGCTGCAGATTCCTAACACCCATTCCAAGGGCTGTGCCAGGCAGTCCAGCTCTGGGCCAAATGTGGAGCCCAGCCAGCTGCTTCCAGGCAGGCCAGCAGGAGGGCTGTCCACTGGTGGAGGGCTTGGAGCTGTTCCTGCCTGCAAGAGAAAACAATCCTGTTTTCCTTCATTCAGAGCTGGGGATTTTCTGAGTGCTGCTCAGTGCTGCCATGCCCAAGCCTAATCCCTTATGCTGTGCCAGTTAACTGGGAACAGAGTTGTGGGGGCTGCTGCAGATGGAGACACCCTCAGCACCAAGAAATGACTGATCTCCTCTTCTGAAGCCTTGCCCATAAATTATAGATTTTAAGCGGTGTTTGTTTAAAATATTCAGCTTGCCACTTAAAAAAGAATACTCATACACACCAGGAATGGGGAAAAAGGATGGGGGCTGCATTCCCACTTGGAGGAGGGGGAGGGAAGCAGCCAGGAAGGAGAGAGGTGTTTCCTTGACTAATGAGCCAGCATCCCTGGCTGTGGATGTGCAGTCCAACACGTGAGTCACCTGCACTGCAGCTTTGGCTGCCTCCAGCACACAGCTCAGGCCCAGCCTCTGCTTCTGCCTCCTGCATCCCACAGGCTTCCCTTCGAGCCCACAGGACAATGTCGTGCTTGCAAAGTCCGAGCAAAGACATCTCAGGTATTCTGAGGGAAGGAGGGAGGGAAACATCCTCCTCTACACAATCCCTACTTCCCTAGAAACAAATTCATTGCTTTGATTAAAAATTCAGCTTTTCAGCTGCCTTGGCCGCGGGGCAGATCCACAAAAGGTGAGTTGCAGGCAGCAGTAGCTGAGATACTTCTCAATGAAAAATGCTCCCCTTCATCTGCACTTCCCAGCCAGGCACCAGAGCCTGTATTGCCGCCTGATGGTGAGGAAGAGGCAGGGCCCTGCTGCAGAATGAAGGGATTTCTCCTCTAGGCTGCAGCACCTCCCAGGCTGAGACAGGCTCTCACTGTCTGCTGGGATGGATTTCCCATGGAAGAGACTGCAGAGGCAGCCTTGCAGGAGCCGCCTGCAGCTTTTCCTGCCCAAGGAATTCCACATGGATACTCAGGTACATCTTGAGAAGGGTGAGGGAGCAGCAGCCCAGTTGTTCAGGAAGGCACAGATCTAACCCTGGCTGTCTGGGATTTATCACAGTCACACCCAGCCCAGAGCTTGCTCTCCTGAGCCTCAGGTAGCTCTGGGATCTCCCTGTGATCTGAGGTGGATGGATGGATGGATGGATGGATGGATGGATGGATGGATGGATGGATGGATGTCAGCACCACCAGCACAGGGCAGTTTCTCCTCCCTTCCTGCCACCTGGGTGATGCTCCAGTCCCAGCCCTCTTCCTGGTAGCTTAAGCAAACTCCAGGCTGCTCTCCACTCCTTTGTTAGCTGCACCCCCTCAGGAGGCTGAGAACCTTTCTTGCTCTCCATCCCAGGAGACACTGACCATTCTGGCAAGCTCTGTATTGTATTTTTAATGAATTAGCCCCAAACTTCATTTGCATGGATAAAAATAGCATCAGCTGCTCTGCCAAGCCTTTTTTTCTCTTGGTTAACACATTCATCCAAGCTGCTCTATTTGTCTTTCCTCCACAGACTCATATTCTTCTGGATTCATTTTGTCAAACAAATTGCACAAGCTGGACTGCCCATTTACCCAGTGCTGTTTGATTACAGGGGTTATTTATGAAACAGCAAGACATATGGCATTAAGCTTCTTAATAATAATAATAATGAGAAAAGGGAAGGAGAAAAGCTCCAGAAGAGAGGAGGGAGAAAATGTTTTTTATTACAGACAAAAGCTCCTGCCATCGGTGATAAATTCCAGACACTTTTTCCAGTTGCTCTTGTGCTGCTGGCATGATGAATGGCACAGGCACTCAGCTCAGGAGCGTGGCCACGGGATCCAGGGTAAGGAGGGGAATGCAGAAGCACACAGAGGTGGTGGGGCTGGCTGTGGTGTGCAGGGACCACTGGCCACCAGGCACTTTGCTTCCCAGGAGGTCACAGAAATGCAGCCTCCACCCAGCCCTGCTTTTGAACCTCATTCCCTCTCTTCTCTCTGATGCAGTGACTTATTCCTGAGGAGTTTGGGACCTCTCCATTCATATTCCTGAGGAGTTTGGGACCCCTCCATTCAGCACACCAGCCCCGTTGGCTCCCTGAAGACATCCTCATCTGACCTGGCTGTCCTGGCTCTGATGGTGACTCACTGCAATTCAATCAAAAGTTCTGTCAAAGAAAGATGCTCAATTAAGGGCCTGGGAGACCTTGAAAGCAGAGTGATTTCTGCAAGAGGAAGGTAATTAACTTTTTTAATCAGTGGGCACTGATCTGAAGGTCTAGTGAAAAGAGAGAGAGAAGCAAACTCGCTCCCACAGACTCAGAGCAGAGCCCTGTGAAATCACTGGAGGCCCCAGGAAGGGCTGGGAACTGGGCTTGGTACACACCAGCCTGCAGAGCTGCTCCACCACCTCATCCCTCTCCCTGATGCTGTTCCCTGGGGGCAGAGGCACCCTCACCTCTGTCCTTCCCTTCTCTCCTTGTCCCAACAAAGGAAAACACACCAAACTTCCAATCAGAGCAGCATCAGTGTCTGGAGATAACTCCTCAGCAGCCCAGACTCCCTCCTTGTCTTACAGGGAAGGCTCTGGCAATGGGATAAAGAAGCTCAAGCACCAAGTCTAAAGACTTTCCCCTGGTCCTTGCAAATGTTCTGTAGCACCAGCCTCAGCTCCTGGTCTCCTGTTCATCAGCTGGCACAGACCAGGGTGCCAGGCAGGCAGAGTTAATCAGGCCTCATTTGCCATTACAATGAACTCCTGCATTTCATGGCCTGCATCCTAAACCTGCTTTCTAATTCCCCAAGGCAGAGGGATTTACACTTTCAATTTTATGTCTAGTTAGTTAATGGTCCATTACTGTCAAAAGGATCAGTAGCTAGAAGTTAAATCCTACAGGATTTATGATAAGGAAGAACCAAAGGCTGCAGAAGAGCCCATGCCAGAGGGGGCACAGGGAACATTGAGGGGTTTGCAGTTTGTTGTGACACTGGTGACAGAACACTGCTGGTGACAGCTCTAGAACAAGGTTCATCCCAACACTTCTCCCTTACACACTGTACCAGGTTTCTGCCTCAAAAAATCAGGGCAAAACAGCAGCTTTGGCAGGGCTGGAATGGGTTGGCCTTGTTCATGTCGAATTCCTGCCCCTTCCCCATCAAGACACTAAAAGGGCTCTGCTCCCTTAGCAAGATAAAGGTCTCTGCAGTACAGAGGAGCCTGCCAATAGCCAAAAATGTCTGTCTGTTCTGCTGAGATCCACAGTGGTGCTCCTGTCAGAGCAGAGGTGTTAAAGCAGCTGTGCTGAAAGGTCTGTCAGCGCCACAGAGCTGGGCTTTATAAACCTGCCCATAAAAACTCACTCCAGCCTGGAGGGTAAACAAGGTCCCCAGGCCTTTGAGGCAGAGAATCATTCTTTTCTTTTTATTTTGTAAACTAGGAAACAATTTTTTTTTCCCTGCTGGCTGAGGTCTACAGAGTAGTAAGTGGTGCCAAAGAGAGAGAGTTTGGCTAGATGGGGGACTGGAAAACATTTAAGTGATCGATGGACAGTTCTTTGTTGTGTTTAGCAAGGGGCTGGAAATTGTTTTGTAGCTCAAGGTACTTTGAGCTGCAGCCAGGCAGGAAGCACTGAGGAAGCACAACACTGAGGTCTACTGCCATTCAGACAGGGTCAGGTGTCCACACCTGCAGAGGATGGACATATTAGCATTGGATAAACAATCCAGCAGAGTTCCCAGGTCTAAGCCGCTCACTCCTTCACACCACACACAGATGTGCCTGCAATGCTGCTGACTCTGAAAAGTCTGGGACAGAGAAAGAAGACTTTTCTGTTATTTAATGACTCTACCAGTCGGGCTTTTCAGTGATTCTATTCTCTTTCCCTGCCAGCATTCTCCACTAGAGTGTCTCCCACCCCTTTGATGCAACCATAAAGCTTGGAGGAGCCCCTGGCACACTCCCTGCACGCTACTGCCAGAATTCAGAACTTGTTTTCATCATTTCATCTACTAAGCTGCTGAGAGATCAGCAGATTTTAACTTTTTTTTTTTTTTTTTTTAATTCCCACCTACTTTCCAGACAGCTGGGAGCTCTCCTCCCCACTGAAATCTCCACTAAAGCCCCACTTGGGTAAGTCAGGCCTAAGAGTTTGTATACAAAATAGAGCTGTGCATTTCATAAAGCTCACTTCTCTCTACTCCACCAGGGAATACCAGGCTAAGCTCTGAAAAGAAAAAAGCATTAAAACATAAAAATAAACCAAAACCCGCCCTACCAGCGGCCGGTATTCTGTATTTCCACTTTGCACCTTGTGGGTTGTGTAATTCGTGTCCAGCTCCAAGGAATCCCCATCCTAGCGAAGGGCAATGCTGCACTCTCGTGGCTCCCAGCAGGATCAGCGCCCTGCCTTTGCTCTCACTCTGAATTCCCTGGATGGAGACACCCCGCGAGTGCGATGTCCCCTCCAACTCAAACCATTCCGGGATTCCGATTCCCTCGTCCTCTCCCAAGCAAAAGCAATCCGTGTGTCATTAAGAGGAAGAGGCTGGCTCCATCAAATCATTGCTTTGCGTGAGGAGGACACACGGGCTCTCTTTGTTGGCCCTTCACACATGATTAATTCATATTTACAACGCCTTGCTTCATCCAAAAGGAGCTTCTTGTGATTTATTTCCAATATATTTTCAGAAACGCAGCACGGAGAGGAATTGCATGGAGAGAAGCTGTGGGTTGGTTCCTAGTGTTTGTTTACTCTTCCTGTAGTAAACAGCAGGTTATGTTGTTTGTGGTGCTGAGTAAATCCCCGCTTTCTTAAGTGTGTGTTTTGCAAGAAGAGCCTTCCCCCGTGTGTGTGTGTGCAGCATGATTATAATAGCAATGTTTTCATCTCATTTATTCCCTGCCTTTCTTGTTATTGTTATTTCTTTGTATCCCTGCCTCTGATTTACACCAACAGAATTTTCAGGTTTTCCCTTGGTTACAAAAAACTTGCTTTAAATTTATTTTTAAATTTACTAATGTGTAACCTCAGAAATAAGTAAGTGCTATCAGTATGTCCTTCAAGTTAAAAAAACATTGCTTTTTGGATTATCTTGCCCAACATTTTTTAACTGAAATCTGAATCTCTTCAAAACAGATTCATGATATTAAAAAAAAACCAAACCATGGCATAAAAAATTCTATTCTGTGGAAAGAATAAAATGAAAAATCATGTCATAACTGGCTCACACAAACACCTTCCACTCTTCCAACAGTAAAGAACTACATAAATATAGTTTATGTTTGTGTGTAAATAAGCATAGTAAATAAGTCAATCCTTGGGCAAAAAGCTGAGAAACATACTTGTTCCAAAGGGTCTTATCAAAGTTTAGTACAAAAATCCAAGCAAACAAAAAACCAACAAAATAATAATTACAATTACTAACAAAATTAACAATTCAGTTTTCAACAAAACTTTAAATTATTTAATAATGTTTAATTAAACTTTTGAAAAAAATATTTCTATTTGTTATCTATTTGTAAGTAATTAACTCTCTCTTTTAAGTTTGTAATACCTCTATAAATTAATTCACTGGATTTTAATAAATTCATACAGCGCACACTTTTAACATTTTGGCATTCATAACTATAAGATAACAATAAATTTATAGTTACTTTGTTTGATAATGTTACATGTCTAATGCTGGGTACAGCTAACAGTAACTTGTTAGTTAGATCGATGTTTGGTTAGTTAGATCGATGTTTTGTTAGTTAGACTGATAGATGGATAGTTAGGTCGATAGTTTGATAGATCAATAGTTAGATCGATAGTTAATTAGATCGATAGATTGATGTTTGGTGAGTTAGTCAGATTGATAGATGGATAGCTAGATCGATTGTTAGATTGATAGTTAGATGGATAGATTGATAGTTAGGTCGATGTTTGGTTAGTTAGGTCGATGTTTGGTTAGTTAGATCAATGTTTGGTTAGTTAGATGGATAGTTGGATAGATAGATGGATAGTTAGATTGATAGTTAGATCAATAGTTAGATTGATAGTTAATTAGATGGGTAGTTAGATTGATGTTTGATTAGTTAGTTAGATCGATAGATTGATAGTTATATCAATAGTTAGATCGATAGTTACATCAATAATTAGATGGATAGGTAGATTGATAGTTACATCAATAGATCAATCATTAATTAGCTCAATAGTTAGAGAGATGTTTGGTTGGTTAGTTAGTTAGATGGATAGTTAGATCGATAGTTAGATGGATTTTTAGATTGATAGATGGATAGTTTGATAGTTAGATCAATAATTAGATCGATAGTTAGATTGATAGTTAAATCGATGTTTTGTTAGTTAGATGGATAGTTAGATGGATAGTTAGTTAGATGGATAGTTTGGTAGTTAGATGGATAGTTCTATAGTTAGTTAGATCAAGAGTTAGATCGATAGTTAATTAGATCGATAGTTAGTTAGATCGATGTTTGGTTAGTTAGTTAGATATATATTTGGTTAGTTAGATCGATGTTTGGTTAGTTAGATCGATGGGGCGGGGCCAGGCTGCGCCGCTTTTCCCGTGCCGCAAGGGGGCGCCACCCGCTGCTCCCCCAGCGCCCTCGGAGCGCTCAGTCGGGGCTGAGCCGGCCGAAGGCTCCGAGCGGCTCGAGAAAAGCCCAACTTTACAAAGGCTGTGGTGGTCCTGTCTCTCAACCTGCTTTGTCTCAGCATTCACAAAATCCTTCTTTTTTTTCTCCCCAGGAGCAGCAGCTGTCACTTTCTTTTTTTCTCTTCCTCCGTCTTCTCTTCCCTCAATAAAATGCTTTTTCAGCCTCTTCATGCACCTCCTTCTCTCGTGCTTTTGCATTTGTCCTGTATTTCTTTAGCATTTTCCCCTGCAGCTGCAGATTGTGATGTCATGAGGTGTTTACCCATCCTTGGTGTTCCTAAATGAGATTTGTTACCACATTTTGGTGTCCAGGTAGGTGCCATTGCCCTGCTACAGCTGGCATCTTACGGGCAGATTTCTGTGGCTTATCTGAAAATAATAAGAGAGTGAGTTGTAATCAAGTGCTGACTGGCAGGATCTCAAACCCCTTAGGCATAAATGTTACAGCAGATGCTGTGTAGCTTCTGCTTTGGAACATGCTCGAGCTCCCTCAGCCACAGGGAGACATTTCTTCCATAAAATACAGACAGGAGGTGTTTGCTCTTTGCAATGAAGATCTCAACATTTAAGGGAGATTTATTAAGCATGTGTTGCCTTTTCTTGTTTATTCTTAGTGTTCCCAGCTGTGAATTCCTCAGCAACAGGAGAGCAAACTCAGCAAAACCTGGTTTTACTCATGTTTGTTGTGCTTCTTGGCCAAACGTAAAGAAGTCTCCACGTGGTAGAACCTCCACTTGCTGAGTTTTAGGTTCTGTAGATAATAATAGCTAATAAAAAGGTAAGTAATTGATAAAAACAATAGATAATAAATAATTAATGGTAATGGATAAGAAGTAATAGCTCAGAGAGATGAGCACTCACCAGCACAGTCTTTGTGTGCCTGGGCAAATTCTCACTGCTACAATCCTGGATTTTTTCCCCCTTTCATTTCTAACTTTTTTCTAACATTTGGATTCTCCTTTCTAAAGCTCAGTGCCTCTTTATGGAATGCTGTCTATAGCCACAGTCTCTCCTACACTAATATTTCAAAGCAGAGGGGTTGCCCTGGACTTTTAAAAAAAAGGAAGGAATTTCTTAAGGGTGTCTTTTCCTGTGGCAAACCTGCTCCCCAAGGATGTGAAGTGACCCACTTGCTGTCCCTGAAGGCGACAGTAGAAGTGTCTGGGCTCTCTGCTGTGAGAGCCCAGACACTTGTGGGTTCTCCAGCCTAAGCTGCAGTAGACAACAAAGGGGTGTTGAGCTGCCTGGGAAGCACTTGAAAATCCCCCTCTGCTCCAAACAATTTGTCATTATGGCCTGGGAGGAATTCCCTGAAGTGATCATGTACAGCAGATGAGGCTGGAGGGCTGCCGGTGTTTGGGCTGTGATGCTGAGAAGGGAAGCAGCAAGGCTTGGCCGAGTGCCTGGAGGAGCCCCAGCCCAGGATGTGGGCAGGCAGGGCTGCCTCCTCCTCCTCTTCCAGGCTGGGGCTGGGGCAGGAGGGCTCCTCGGAGCAGGGGAAGCCCCTTCTCCCTCCGCCCTGCACATGTGCCATTGTCCCTGCTAACAATGGGGAGAGGAGGGAGCGCTGGAGCCGATGACACAAACCCCAGGGCAGGGGCAGCTGGTGGCTGCTCAAGGGAGGCTCTGTGTGTGCAGCCACAGCCCTGCCCTGCCAGCACTGCCCGGGTCACAGCCAGGGCTCACGGCCTCAGGGGAGGACTGAGCCCTGAGCAGTGCCAGAAAGGGGCAAAACTGCCTTAATTTATGGAATCTTGGAATATCCTGAGTGGGGAAGGTCATTAAGTCTCAGGGTAGGACTGAGCCCTGTGCAGTGCTAGGATGGGCAAAACTGCCTTAATTTATGGAATCTTGGAATATCCTGAGTGGGGAGGGTCATTGAGTCTCAGGGTAGGACTGAGCCCTGAGCAGTGCTAGAAAGGGGCAAAACTGCCTTAATTTATGGAATCTTGGAATATCCTGAGTGGGGAGGGTCATTGAGTCTCAGGGTAGGACTGAGCCCTGAGCAGTGCTAGGACAGGGCAATACTGCCTTAATTTATGGAATCTTGGAATATCCTGAGTGGGGAGGGTCACTGAGTTCCCTCAGCACAGCTCCAACAGTCCCACCCTGAGAGCAGTGTCCAAACACTCCTGGAGCTCTGCCAGCCTTGAAGCCCTGATCATTCCCAGCACAGCCTGGGCAGTGCCCCACCACCCTCCCTTCCTAACATCCATCCTAAATCTCTGCTGGCACAGATCCAGCCATTCCTGCACCTCCTGTCCCTGGTCACCAAAGAGCAGAGAGATTGGTGCTGCCCCTCAGGAGGAAGTTTAGACTGTATTTAACTGGACTGGATTTAACCTGCCTCTCTCCAGTGTTTGGGGCTTCCCAGCACTGGGGGATCCTGCAGGCAGCTGCTTCCTGTGGTTCTTCTGTGGTGCTATCCCCAGGAACCTGTGTGGTGAGAGTTAACCACCCTGGCCTAATGGTTCCCTCATAAATAAGGAATGCTAATAAATACTCTCTATTCCTTAAGGCCCAGCAGATAGGAAGAGAATAATCAAGGAAGCTATTTCCACTTTCTGTAACTTGCATTAGTCATCCCTCCTGAGACAGAGGGGAAAGCATGGCTGGGGATGGGCAGCAGGAATGGTGCTGTGCTCTACACCTCTTTCTGTCCAGCACCTCCTGGAGGCCCCCAGCATCTTCTCCTTGACCAACATGAGTAAGTTTCCCTAAAACAAAGGGTCTTAAGGTTTATCTGGGAATCAGTTCCCTCTTGGAGCTTCCAGGGCTACACATCCTGTATCAGTCCCACAGGTACTCCCCATTTTAAAGGGAGTGAGGGTGGTGGTGTCACAGGTGTTCAGCAGGTGGCAGAGGGGAGTTTCACCATCTGAAGTGACACCTTTTCCCAATTCTACCTCTGTCCAGGTTCACTCCCCTCCAAAGAGCCCGTGGGATGTGGCACCTTGCAGAGAGCTTGGAACACGGGTCCTGTGGCTACTGACCCTGCAGCCCTGCAAACCGAGCCAGGAGTTACCTGCCAGACCTGCCCTGCTCAGCTGGCAGAAATGCCTCTCCTGCCTGCAGGGATGAGTCTCCCTCGCAGCTCAGCAGAGATCAGGTTTGCAGGGCACCGTGCAGAAAGCAGCTCTCCCAAAAAAACCCAGCCCCTGCCGAGAATTAACAGGATGTGATGGGAGGCGGTGAGGAGGAGGCTGGAGCAGGCAGCCAAGCACCCTTCCCACTCAGTCTGGAGAGCAGATGGAGCAAACTAAGAGCTCTCTACCTCAGTCAACCTCCTCTTCCAGGCTGAGCTGGCTCCTCGTGCGCTGGCTGGCTCCCACAAAGATTCCTAAGACTTGCAAAGATATTTTAGTGGCCTTTAGCTGGAGGCAGAGATAGTCACCCCCTTCTCCAGATGGATATCAGGCTGCAGGGACAATGGCTCTGCTCTGCTTGGGCAGGACAGCTCCACTGCTGTGTCTTGTCTGGTGGATCCCAGCAGGCTGGGAAGGCAGCAGTGCAGGTGGAGCAGGATTTACTGGGGAGGATCCTACACTGTAGGGAATGCTCAGTGCTGGCAGCCTCCCAGAGAAGCCCCTTGACAACATTCCCACTTTGGGACACTCATGTGACTGGTTGTGAGCACAGAGCCAGGAGCTGCTAGGCAGCTCCAGGATACAGTGTGCAGCAAACAGGGGGAAGGGAGGGATGTTCCTGCTGGCAAGTGTGTCAGTGCAGGGCTGGAGCTGATTGCTCACAGGCACTCCCTAGCCCTGATCACTGCTAGAGATCTTCACTCTCTGGGGCTTCTCTTTATGCAGGACACAGGCACAAAGCAGGTACAGGCTACCAAGGCTGGGGCTCTGTGCCAGCCCTCTCCTTTGCCAGGCTGATGTGACCCCAAGCAGTGCTGCAGCAGGAGTCCTGCCTGCCCCTGATTTCCCTGGCTCTGGGCTGCCTGCAGGAAGCAGGGGAGCACAGTCTCCTCCACCCCTGCTCTGTGCAGCACTGCCACAAAGCCCAGGGGCTTCATATCTGGGCCGTGCTACATTTAGCATCTGTGGGGCCTTGCTGGGCTCCCCAGGGCCGTTCTGTCCCTCCAATCAAGGGCACAGCTCTTCTGTAGCCTCCCTTCCTTGTCCCTCAAAGGTGGGGTGGGAAGGGCCTGGGTTTGGCTTAGTGCAGAGAGGAGCAAACTCTTTGCAGCCCTCCTGTCTCTGGGGCAGGGGCTGAGCCGTGAGGCAGGTGAGCATCAGTCACTCCTTGGGCTGTGATCTCTGCAGCTCCACCACCGATTCCCGGATGCCTTCCCTTACCTCCTCCATGCTGCAACTCCCCAGCTCTAATGGCCTTGGGGAGGGTGTCAGGGGTCTCTCCACAGCACGGCTGCCCCCAGGTCCTGTGGTCCATGTCCTTACATCACCTCTCCCCAGCAACTGGCAATGCAGGAGCAAATGGTTGGTGTGTGGGCATTGTTATGAGCAGGACCCAGGGTGTGCTGCTGTGCTGTGATTCATGAGCAGGAGGAAAAGGGAGAGACTCTCCAATTCCTGTGTTTGGGATAGGCTGAGGGCAGGGCAGAGATGCTCCTCTTGGGAAGGATGTGCATCCACCTTTCTCCTAGCAGTGTGTCTCCTGCAGCAGGATGTCCTTGGGCAAGGCCAGGTTTTAATTGCTGCAGCATCACCAGACACCCGAGTCATGGTGCCCCTCAGAGCCTCTGCTCCCAGCCTGCCTCCTGCAGCTGCTGAGCTATTGGGAGCAGTGAATTTCCCCCCAGGGACCCCCACATGCCCTGGCTTTCTCTCCAGAGAGGATCCAGGGGCAGTTTGGCTGCTCTGAGCTCCCAGGGGAGCTGTCTGTGCCCTGCTTCTCCCTGCTGGTCTGTCTGTCCTGCCGCATCCACTCGCTCCTGCTGGTGTCTGCACTGCTGTGCTGCACTGTGCCTGTTTGGCTGCCTCCTTGTCCCTCTTGCTGTCTGTCTCCCTGACTGACACCTGCCACTGCAAACACTGCCTGCCCCCCTCTCCATTAGGTTTTCTCCTCCCCACCCCTTTCCTTTGGCTGCTATCCGGAGGCCTCTGCATTGGGTGTGATTTAGGTGCTTTTCTCTGGTTTAGGGACAGCAGCCAGGCTGCAATCTGCAGCAAAAGGGAAAACCTCTGCAAGGATCCTCCTGCAAATACCTAGGCAGGACAGTGGCTGCCAGCACTGCCCAGATACTGCACACTCATTCCTGTCTCCACAACCAGAGACTGAAAGAGAGCCCAAATCTCTCACAGTGGGACTTGGGCCCCTGCGTGCCTCTAGAAGCCAGTTGTTGGAGCTTGAATTCCCTGGTTCACTGTGCAATAGCTGTGGTTGAGGGTGGGGATGCAGAGGAGACACAGCTTGTGGAGATGTGAGGATAAATGTGAAAAGGACCGATGTGTGTGTGTGTGGTTACATGTGCTGCCCCACATCACAGCTGTGTTTGGATGTAGACCTTGTGCTTGTGATTTTTCCCCCCTGACAACATTGCAGCATGCCTTGTGTCTGTCTCTTTGCCTTGCATCCATCTGCTCCCAGTCTCGGTATCTTTCCCTGTTTTGCCATGCCTCCCTTCCCATCCATTGCCAGCCTGAGCCAGCAGCATGGTGTGTCAGGCTGCCACAGTGCCCTCAGTACCCTACTGCCACAAGGGTCATCTCTTTGCCCTCCTCATGGCAGCACACCTGCTGAACACTCCCAGGGCACCACAGGCCCCCTGGCCAGCTTGGGGGGCTGTCCCTGTTTGGGCCAGAACACCTGCAGCCCATGTGGTGAGAGAGCAGCCAGAGCCAAGCTTCTGTAGAATTAGCAAAACCCCTTGCACAACCAGCTTGCAAACCTCAGCACTTGAGTGTCACCTGGGATCGGGTTCTGCTGGAGGAGAACATGACTTTTATATCAACTTTCCCAGTGTCAGCCCTTTTAGCAGGGCCCAGCCAGGGCTGTGGGAGGAGGTGAGAGCAGGGGCAGGCCATCCCGTGTGTCTCTGTGCCTTCCTGGGATATCTCTGGACCCAAACTTCCAGGGAAAACAGCTCCCTGCTGCTGCCTTCCTCTGCTGCCATGACCTTGCCAAAGAGCAGGGAAGGGGTCTTGTCCCAGGCTGCTTTCTGGATCCAAAGCTATTTTTCCTGGGCAGAAGCAGCTTATCCCCTTCCCAAACATGCTGATGGGAGCCTCTGGGGAGCAAAACCTTGCTGTGTCCTCATTGTCACCAGACCTGGGCTGAAAACTGAAGGTCTGTGTCCAGTGCCATCACAGACAGAGCCTGTAGATGTGACACTTGGGGCCATGGCTTAGCAGTGGATTTGGCAGTGTTGGGTTAGCAGTTGGACTCGATGGTGTTAAAGATCCTTCCCAAATTAACTGATTGTGTGATTCTTTGTTTCAGAATTGTGAATCATTGGTTCACAATGACTTCCCACTTGGAGGAGACCTGTGGTGACCTGGTTCAGAGTGGCCTCTTGGAGCACCTGAGCTGCACTCATTTGGTGGCAGAGGATGGCACCTGTCCCCTCCTCAGCAAAGCCCACACCGAGCTCCTTTTCTCCTTCCCAACCATCCTCCTTTCCCAGCAAAACACCTCCCACGCTGCTGGGGAAGATGAAGGTTGGCAGCTCTTCCGCAAAATGATGTTCCCATGGCGATGGGGATGCGTCGCCCTTCCTGGGGAACATAAGGGGGGCGAACCGCACCTTCCGCATCAGTGCGCGCCCCTTGTCCGGGGCGGGGGCGTCCGAGTCCCGCAGAGGCAGGGCCCCCCCGCACCGCCCCCCGCCGCAGGGCCGGGGGCCGAGCCTCAGTGACGCCTCCTGGTCCCCATTCGCTGGGTCCGCCCGCCCAGCCCTGCCCAGACTGCGGGAGCGCCGCGCCCACAGCCCGCCGGGCAGCCCCGGACAGCGCCGGCAGCCCCGCAGGCAGCGGGCAGCACCGGACAGCGCCCGCAGGTAGGCACCGAGAGCCCCGCAGCGCCCCGCACGCTGCCGGGCCGGGAGCAGCCTCCGGGCTCGGGGCACAGCGCGGGGCTACGGGCGGGGGAGGGTCCGCAGCCGCCGGGCGCGGCGGTGCCACCGGGGGCATCTCGCCCCTCGCCCGGGGGATGCTCGGCTGGACGGTGCGCGCTGGAGGAGGGGACGGGCTCAGCTTCTCGCCCCGGTGCCGGTGCCCCCCACCCTCGGCTCGGGACTGCGGCATTCCCGGTGGGCGCGCCCGCGCGCACGCCCGCACCGCAGCCGCGCTCCCGCTCCGCGCTGCTGCAGGGGGGAGCTCGCCCACCCCGAGCCCTCCTGCCCCTCTCGAGGGTCGCCCGATCGCTCTTCTCTGCGCACCGCGTCCCCATGCACCCCCTTTGCTGGCAGCCGCCCCCCGGCGCAGCCAGGCTCCTGCGGCTCTGCGTTCCGTCAGCCCACCAGCCTGCCTCTGCACGCCCCCCTCCCCATCCCCGCAGCTCGTTTGCCACCCTGAGCCTGTCACGCTGGTGGGCAAAGGGGGTAGGTACCGCCGTGGTGTGACCCCAAGCAGGTTGGGACTTTGCCCTCTAAGAGCTGGACCCCCTCGAATGCCGCTGTCCCCCTGAGCCCTGTCCCTACGCCAAAACCCTGGGATCAGGAGTGAGAGTTACCTGGCTTGCTCTGCTCCCAGCACTGCTGGTAGGAGAAGAGGGGTCCAAGGGCTATCAACCCAAAACCTAGAAAATCTGAGTGTTTGGGCACATAGATGGGGGGGAAACCTGCTCTCTGGGAGCTTCTTTGCATGGATTTTCTGGAGGAAAGCCTGGCTATGACCTAGATAGTGTCCCAGGACATTCAAAAGGGAGCAGGTTGGTGCTAGGAAATGACAAAGCAAGGGATGGAGGGAACAGATTCTAGGAACCCAGAGGTTAAAGCATTTACCCCATTGGCAACCTCTTGGTTGTCAAGATCAAAGAGAAGGGAATTTTTCTTCCTGGCCAAGGGTTAGGGTTCTGGATAAAGAGATTTTTCAGAGCTTCAGGGTGAGCAAATGGGTTTGGTATTTCCTCTCAGAACGTTATATGAAACACACAAAAATTGCGAAATAGAAAAATGCAGCTGGCTGTGGTACAGGCAATTCCCAGCTTTTCCCTGGATGCTTTGCCAGGTTCAGAGGGAGCAAACTGAGGGTCTGTTGTCCCCTCTGCCAGCCTGGATTCACGAAGGGCTGGTTTATCAGCTCCCCCTCTTGGACCTGGCCCTACATGGCCAGCCTGGAAGGCTGACTGCAGGATGCTTGGTGTGTCCTTCAGCCTGGCTGCCTCGCTGCTCCCCCACGCTGTCCCTCCACTCCGCATGTCTGCGGCTGGATTCCCCATGCAGCCGCTTGGCCAGGCTGCAAACCTTTAATTGTTTCCTTGTGGCTGCATTGGGACGACTGGAATCAGCAGCCCTGGTGTTTGGATGGCACATCACGGGCCCCTTACCCACACACACAGCCTGGAGAAAGACAGGCACCGGGCAGGGACCCAGACAGTGGATGGTGCCACCCAAACCCCTTCCAGCCCGTGGCCAGGCAGGCTGAACTCAGCTCCTGGAGGCTTCATGCCATCCTTCAGTGGTCTTGGCTCGCTGTCCAGCTGCTGTGTCCCTCTTCCTCACTGCTCTTGGCCCCTTTCCCTCACTGCATCGCAATGACTCATCCTTGCTGAGCTCACCCGCTGGAGCTGCTGGAGGACTGGCAGGGCAGGCGCTCACTGGCCCCCAAAGAGGGTGCCTCAGCTGGCAGCCCCCTCACTGTGAGCCACAGACCCCTGGTCAAGGTGTGCAGGCACTGGGGCGCAGCCTGGTTTCACCTGTCCAAACCTTGGCTGGCCATGGGGCAAAAGGGGGAGGAGGCTGGACATGCAGGCCTTGCTGCAGGTCTGGCCATGCTCATTTAATGTCTGCTGGGGGATCTGGACAGGGAAAACAAAGTGTGGATGGGGCATTGCCTGGGGATGTGCAAAGCTGATGCTGGGCAGACACACAGTGCCTGATTCCCCAGCTGGATGCCGTGCCAGCTCTGTGCAGTGAATCAGACACTGGTGAGGAGGAGCAGACACTAGAGCATCATCTGTGCAAGAAGGGCAGCCTGCACCACCGAGTGCCCACACCCATGGGGCAGTGGCCTGACTAACTGCCTCTCTCTCCCCCTGGCCAGGTTCCCCTCTCAGAGACAGCCCCCACCGGGTACCTCAGCAGCAAGATGAACCCCACCGTGGGCATCGCTGTCATCCTGACAGGTACATCCCTCCCTGCTCCCTGCTCGGCCCACAGCAGCCTGGAGGCTGCATGGGCCTCCCCGAGCTCGCTGTTCCCTGCCCAACCCTTCCTGCCTCTCCCAGTCCTCCAGGCCGCCCACTGCCAGATGATCAAGGACCTGAGTGCCTGCCTGCTGGGCCAGAACCTGCGCGTGGATTGTCGCTATGAGAACAAAACCGACAACCCCCTGACCTACGAGTTCAGCATCACCAAGGACAACAGGAAGCACGTCATCCACAGCACCATCAGCGTCTCTGAGAACATCTACCGGAGCCGAGCCAACGTCACCATGCACAAGAACCTGGTGTGCCTCCACCTGCAGAGCTTCACCACCAGCGATGAGGGCATCTACATGTGCGAGTTGAGGGCCACCAACGACTACACTGGCAACCAGATAAAGAACATCACTGTTATCAAAGGTGAGACAGGCAGCGGCACCTGGCCTCAGCCCTTCCCACCTGCTCATTGGCTTGGCAGGGCCAGCAAAGAGCACCACAACTCCCTGAGCTCCATAAATGTGTCCTGACCCTTGTATGCCCTTCAGGTGGGTTTCATCCCACAGATGGACTCACTCTACCCCCTCTCACAGCACTTTTCCTGCCTCTCTTTGGGTCCAACCTCAGGCACATTGCCTAGATATCCTCCCATGGAGAGGACAGTGGGGATCCTCCACACCTACAGCACACAGGAGCACTCCTCTAGATGCAGAGACCTTTGTCTCACCTGGTGCCCATCCACTTGTCACCTCAGTCAGGCACAGGCAGGGTTATGCTTCTCAGGGTCCCAAAAAATCTTTGCTACCACACCTTGGGAGGGAAACAGGCCAGGATGGGGCATGCTGCATTTCTGTGACGGAGCAAAGGCAAGAACCTCTGTTCCAGTACCATTAGAACTCCCAGCCTGAGGCCCATTCCCAAGAGATTTCATTGCCTCTCTTCTCTCCCTCCCCATTCCTTCTCCTCACAGACAAACTGGAGAAATGCGCCGGCTTCAGCCTCTTGATCCAGAACACCTCGTGGCTCCTGCTGCTGCTCCTTTCCCTGCCTCTCCTGCAAGCCGTGGACTTCGTGTCCCTGTGACAGGCGAAACACACACGCACGCACACACCGAGCACCCCAGCCACCCCGCCTTCCTCGCAGCCCCTGGAAAGAGAAGCTGAAGCGCCTGGAAGCCGTGAAACCTCTCTGTGTTATCTCTATTTAGCCGTATATTAATGCTAACCACCGTCCCGTGCCGAGGCCCACCATCCCACGCACACGCGCCCCGCTCCGAAGCATGGTGGCTCTGCTAGGCAGCATTGCTTCTCCCATCGCGCCTCCCCACTCCGTAGGCTGGCTGGTTTGCTTGTGCTGGGAGCACTGGAGGCCTCAGCCTCGCTTGTCCCATCCCTTTAACTCTTGGGGTTTGCCTGTTCTCAACTGGGGAAAGACAGCTGGATCGGCAGGTAAGAGAGAGGGGTGATGCGAGAGCATGCAGAGGGTGCCCGTGGTGGGTGCTGTGCCCGTGGTGGGTGCTGTGCCCGTGGCCCCTGGAGGTGACAGGGCTCTTGGTGTCCCCAGCCGCCCTGCCTGCCACCCAGGTGACTGATTCCTCACCCTGTTCCTCTCAGCCTCAGCTGCCATGGCTGGGAGAGGGCACAAATTTACTCCTGTCTCAGTGGACAGAGGAGCCATGGGACGCTGCTGGGCCTGGCAGGCTGGGAGGAGAGAGGGCAGCAGGTCTAGGAGACACCATGAACCCCCCCTGCCTCCTTAGGGCTCCTCTGGGGCCCTGGGAACAGGCTCAGTGCAAATGTGCTTTGGCAACAAGTTTTTCCTAATCTGTTTCTTACAGCTGAGCTGGAAGTGAGGTCTCCTCCAGACACCATCTGGTACCTTTGGGCTGCCCGAGCCAGACACCACTCGCTCTCCCTGGGGACCAGCCCTTAGCTGTGACGAGAGAATTGCTGCCAGCACCAGTGGAGGCAAGCAGAGCCTCTCTGAGCTAGCCGCAGCCCCACTGCCCTCCCCAGGGCCCTCAGAGCTGCACCCAGGATGGCTGGTGAGGAGGAGGTTCCCCTCTGGGAGTGTGATCCCAGGGTCCCCATAGGGACTTCCCTGCACTGGCTCCTTGTCTTCCCTAAGGGAACATCTGGGGACCCCAATCCTTCCTCATGGAGAGGAAGAGCAGTCTTCCTCAAATCCCACCGTGCTCCTGGGGGAGCCCATGTGCCCCCTCCCTTCTCCCTCCTACCTTCAGCATTTCCCTGTCTCCCTTTAATAGCAGCAAAGGACCGAAGAGCAGCCCACAACCTCCGTAAGGCCAGGATGGTGCCAGGGGTTGGCGAGGGCAGGGACAGGGATGGCCAGCACAGCTCAGATCTGCCAGCCCAGGGCTGCCCAAATGCCCACGGGACCCCGAGGAGCCTCACCCAGGGGAGGGCACAGGGAAAGGAAGAGGCAGGCAGGAGCATCCAGGTGCATGGGGTGAACCCCAGCTGTGCGACCCGTGCAGCCCGGGCTGTGCCACCACGGCTGAGAGCAATACACAGCAGCTGCTCCCCACTCCTTCTCCTCTCCAGAGCTGCTGCCGACCCCCGTGCCCGTCCCCTGCCCATCCCTGCCTGCTTGCTTGCTGTCTAGTGCTGCTGAGGCCGTGCCCAACAGAGGCCTGGCTGTGCCCAGCTCGCTGGGCGTGCTGGTGAGCGCCGGGGCAGGCACAGAGCCCAGCGGCAGAGCGCGGACGCGGCTCGAGTCTCATTTTTTTGTGAACATTTGTAGTTGTTTCCACAGCTTGTCGTCAGAGAAATTCTGTTAAGGGAAAAGGAAAAAAAAAATGGAAAAAAAAAGAACCCTATGAAAAGCAACAACAACAACAACACAAAAAACACCTTACCATCCAGGAGTGTTCCTCTGTCTGCACAATAAAACCCTACCTAGGTTGTGTGTTGGAGCCACGGGCGCCCGTGTGTGCGGCGGTGGGGACAGGGGCTGTGTGGGGCTGGGCACCAGGACCCTGCCAAGGGGAACAGCCCCCCAGGCAACCCCCCTGTGCCCCCAGCACCCCAATACCTGCGGGAGAGAAGCAGGCAGAGGGGCAAGACTTGACTTTCCTGGGCAGGACAACCCCCCCCGCCCACCTGGAGCGTGGCCCCTGCACCCAGACCCTTTGTCCCCATCCCTGTCTCTAAACCCCTGGCTCACCCCAGAGGCTGCCTACTGCCCACGGTGGTAGCAGGGAGGCAAAGCAGGGGACCAGATCTGGTCCTGGCCCATCCATCCTCTGGGGAGAGAATTGCCAGGGATGGAAGTGGCCATGGGAGGGGGCCTGGGCGTGCATGTGCCCCAAAGCTCCTGTGCCCATCACACCAGGGTCCTGCTGGAGCCCCCCATGCCCTGGGGGGATGCCAAGAGCCCCTGTGTCCTCTGGAGCAGCTATACACTGCCCTGCCCAGGGTCAAGACGCTGCCCTGGCACCAGGAGTCACGAGCAGGAGCCTGCCACCACCCCCTAACACCATTGGTGACCCTGCGCCACCTCCCAGAGCGACGCCCCGACGCGTCCCTCCCTGTTTAAGGGCTGGAGCCAGATGGGAGGGAAGGAGGGAGGGAGGAAGATGCCACCCTAATTACATCCCTCCCATTATCCCCGGCAGGTGCTCGCTGAGTCACGGCCACGCAGGTGCCGTAGGCTGGGCGGGTCAGGCGTCCCGGAGCGGTGCCCCCATGGATCCATGAGGGATCACCACGTCATGCCAGCTGCCCCATGCCCACCTTTGCTGAAGGTTTAGCGGGCTCTTCTCCCCACAGCTCACCCCAATGGGGGCAAAACCCAGTCCAGCTCCTCCCCTCACCCTGATGCTCTACTCCAAACCTTGCTGGCAGCCACGACCACCCCTTTTTTGTGCCTCCCTGCCCTTCACACACCAAGTCGTGTTCCCCCTGCCGGCTCCCTACCTTAACCCTCCCTCTATCCTTTCCCTCCTGGACCTCTGCCTCCCTCCTCAAATCTTCCCCTTCCTCACGCTTACCCTCAGTCCTCCTTCTCCATTGTCACGGCCCCCGCTGCCCCCGCAGCCTCCCCTCGCCGTGGGCCACCGCCGCCCCCGGGTTCGCGTCCCCTTTAAGCCTCCCCAAGCTGGAATGCGAGAGGAGCATTTCAGCGCCCTGTGAGGTCAGATAAAGACACTATATTTATCTGGCTGGTAACCTGAGCCCTGAATTTCTGCGGTGGTGTTTTTACGTGGCCCCACAGCCCTCGGGCTCGGCCCCCTCCGGCCACTGCGCTCCCTCCCAGGGTGGAGGGGCTGATCTGGGGGTGTCCTGTCCCCTGCGAAGGGCTCGGCTGCTGCCCATCTCCACATCGCCCACCTCCGGCGCCGGGAGAAGCTCCCCAGGGAGGCAGGATCAGCCCCGAGGGCATCACCAAATGCCTGGCTGGTGGCCCCTCGCCGTGCCCTGAGCAGCCATCGGCCGCCCGCGCCACATGCAGGTGAGTGCAGGTGGGGACACCGCCCCGGGGAGGGGGACACGGAGACAGAAGAAACTGTCCCCCTCTTCCTTCAGCTGGATAACACCACGGGGGAGAGCTTTCTCTTCAGGGAGAAGGTGCTGAGTTCACACACAAAATCCTGGCTTTGAGCCCTCCCCAGCACCCTCCTCGTCCCCCGGTGTGGGCAGAGCACCTGCCCGAGGGTCCCTTCTTTTTTTTGCCACCCACAGACCTCAAAGCAGTATCTGATGCCCTGGGTCTTACGTCAGGGTCCCCGGTGGGTTTGGGGTTTTGCTGCCCGGGGGGTGGCCCGGGACCGGCGAGCAGCAGGTTCTGCTGCAGGATGGGGATGTGTCAGCAGCACGGAGCGGGGCCAGGGCGGTGACTCCCGGCCGTGTGGGGTGAGCCTGGGGGGTTCTCAGGCCCTGGGCTGGCAGGGGAAGGGCCCTGGCCAGGCTGGCCCCAGCTGGGTGTGTCACCTTGGGCAGTGCCTATCACTTTGGGGGGTGGGAGTCGTGGGGGGCAACGCAGGAGCTGGGCTGTGACAGAGGCACTGCAGTCCCCATCTGTCAACAAGGGTCACTCCAGTCCCTTCCAGGAAGCAAACATTTTGTGGCACATTCCCCCCAGGGCTGCTTGGGGTCATCCTTCCTAGAGGGAAATGGACACCAGGAGGGATTCTGTGCCTTGGGGTATGGGCAGGAGGCTGTCCCACCCCACTGGCACACTCAGCTGGACACAGAGCCCCTCAACCCCAAAGCACTTGTACCCTGAAGTGTGCAAAGTGCCTCACACAGGGTCCCCTCTCTGCCTCCACCACGGCAGAATCCTGGGAGCTCCCACGTAACCTCCAGGCTGGGACATTTTGTCTCAGGGGACAGGGGACACGGCTCTGAGCCTGCGTAAGCGAGAAGCAGCTGTGCTGTGACACCTTGGATGAAGCCAGCGCTGTGTAAGCTGAGCTGAGCCCGCTCTGGGGCTCTGTGGCCACTGAGGGGGACAGCTGCCACCAGGCATGGGCAGGACAGAGGAGACACCTGCCACTGGGCACGGGCGGGACAGCAGCTGGAGACAGATCAGGGCTCTGCTTCTCTGCCTCAGAGTGAAGGTTTTGCCTCCTCACTTTGAGCTGAGATTCCCAGGGAAGGCCAGGGCAGGACTCCCTAGCGCCCAGAGCAGCCCCGTGGTGTCCCTCTCCCATGTGGTGGCACCGCTCCTGCCTGGCCCCGTGAGCGCAGACCGGACATTCCTGTGCCTCAGCTTCCCCTGACACCCCGGGAGGATGATGAGGGTGCAGGAGGCCTGACTCAGCCGTGCCGGCCCCAGGGCTTTGCCAGGCAGCAGGAAAGCTCAGCACAATGACGGGTAGGGAGGGGCCAGGCAGCCCAGGAAGCGCTGGGAGGAACCGGGGTTTTCTCACACCCCCTCAGCTCCTCTGGCTCCTGGTACGCTCTGCTCTCCCGCCGCCCTGGGGTCTGCTCGGATGTGACATGGGGACTTGGAAGCACAGGCAAGCCTGGCAGATGTGACATTCCTCCATGGTAAGGCCTCTCTTCCCAAGGAATGAGATAGCTCCCATGTCTGGGGCCGGTGCCGGCTCCTGACCCTGCATCCCTCCATTGGCTGCTCCGCATCCCCAGGGCAGGTGTTGCCCTGTGTATACCTGTCCTGGTGCCATGAGCTCCTGCTGCCCTCCTGTTCCCAAACTGGTGCTCTTCTGATGCTGCCAGTGCCAGGAGAGAGCGTGGGCACCTGGCAGGGGATGATGGCGTGGGGCTGTCCTGGCACTGTCCCAAGCCAAGATCATCTCTGCTGGCGAGGAGGATGGGGGAGCAGGGGCAGTCGCTGTGCCAGGCTGCTCCGTGCCCCAGCAGGGCAGGCAGCCAGGCATGTGCTGCTCCCTGGGAGCCCAGGGGCTCCGTCATTCCCATCCTGGCACTCGAGTGCCAGTCTCTTGGCAGGGGTCCCACTCCCTCTGAGCGAAATTCCCCACTGTCCATGTCAAATCCTGACTGGCAGAGCCCCGCTCCTGGTGAGGGCGGCCGCAGCCCGGCTGGGAAAGCCGAGCCGGGTGTTTCGTGGCTCCCTTGCCCGGGAGCAGATTATTCACCCTTCAGCCTCCATCCCCAAACAGGTCTGTGCGCTCCACCTCGCTGCTGCTTGTAAATATTTCCCTCTCCGCAGTGGGATGGCTGTTCCCTGGGCAGTTAAAATCGCGCCTGGGATGCAGCCGGCTGGCTGCAAAGCCAGTCTGCCCGCCAGGAGCCCACGGGGGCTGGCTGCTGTCTCTCACCGCCCCCTGCTAGAAGCGTTCCCGGGGCGTTTCCATGCGGGGATCTGAGCAGGAGGCTGTCCCCACAGGGCCAGGCTGGCAGTGACCCGCGGTGGCTCCTCGTGCCGCGATCCAGCGCCCGTCCCCAAGCCCGGGTGCACCCTCGGTGCTGCAAGGGACGGGCCAGGCACAGACTCCGGCACCTCCTGGCTTGGAGCTGGGCCAGAGCCCGCCCCGGCTGGGCTGGGAAAAGCCTTTGAATCAGGGTCATCTCCCGGGTGACTGGAGACTCTCGGAGCCACATGAGCCACTGTCCTGCCAGGGAAGGGACACCAGTCACCCCGGGAGCTGAGCACCAGCAGCGCCAGGGCAGAGGAGCTCGGCTGGGTCCTGCCTGCCCCAGTGCCACCCACAGCCCCAGCACAGGTAGGGATCCAGCCATCAGCCTGGCAGCCGGGGTGCTGAGGACAAACTCTCCTCCAGCTCCTGACAGCCCGTGTTTGGGGACTGCTGGCTGTCACACTGCCCTGTCCCTGCTCCGGGTTGGCTCTGTGTGTGCTCTGGGGGCCTCTGTCTCTGTCTCTGTGTGCTCCTCACCTGCCCTGTGTGGGAGCCACCAGCTCTCTGTGGGGACGGAGTGCTGGCTCTGCCCGGCTGGAAGGAGCACGGCTGCCACCTCACCAGGAGGACTCTCGGCTTGAGTTACTGATGGGGGCACATAGGGCACAGCCATGGCAGGCAGACAGGAAAGCTGCTCAGATGTTGGCCTTGCCTCAGTTTCTCTCTCACTGAAGTGCCAGCCCCCTGCCAAGCCCCAGCGCTCCCTGTGAGTAACCAGGGGAAGGTGCTGGCTGGATCAGCCCACCCCAGCTTCCTGTCTCAGCCAGAGCTGGGCCTGAGCATCATCCTGTGACCAGGGCACTGCCTCCCACCTGGAGGAGGCACTGGGGATACGTCTCCAGGCCCAAGAGTGGGACAGCCCTGGGATGGTGTGGCAGGGATGCCAGAGCTGGGACAGAGGTAACTCCTGCAGCTCCTTGGCGTCTATGGGGACGTTGGGTGCCCTGGGGCTCCCTTCTGTGGTTTGAGGTGCCTGGGGACTTGGAGGTGGCAGTGCCAGACGGGTCCTGCTGTCCCAGGCTCTCCAGGAAGGCTGGCAGGTGGCAGGAGCCATGGCCACACTGTCACCAACAGCCCCTGGATGCCTTCTGTCTCCCAGGATCTCCAGGGAAGGCAGAAGCTGCTGGGTGGGAGCTGCTGGGCGCCCTGTTGTGCTGTTGGTCTGTGGAACTGATCCCTGGGCTCTTCCCTTGCAGCCGATGCCTCCAGGACAGCCTGCTGAGCCCCAGCCTGCAGGATGTCCCAGCTCTCCTCCACCCTGAAGCGATACGTGGACTCCTCCCGCTACGCCGAGAGCACCTACAGCAAAGTGCCCAGCGGCTACAGCTCCTACAGCTCCTATGGATCCACCCTGTCCACCGCCTACGCAGACAGCGACAAAATCGGCTTCAAAGCCAGCTACCTGCCCTCCCCCCGCTACCACCACGCTGGGGGGCTGTCCCCCACCAGCGGCTATGACAGCGGCCGGCTGTACCCCGACCCCAGCATCCGCCTGAGCCCCTCGTACCTCCGCACGCAGCCGCGGCCGCCCGGCGCCGGGCTCAGCGGGGGCGCCTGCTACACCTTCGCCGGCAGCCCCACGGGCTACCTGCCCTCCGCAGCGCCCCTCAGCCGCCACAAATCCATCAGCCACTCGGACCTGGCGCGGGAGTTCTCGGGGCTGCACACGTCAGACAGCGCCTACCTGCCCGCGGCCGGCGCGCTCAGCACCCGCGCCCGGCCGGAGCCCGGCAACCTGCAGGGTCTCTACCAGGCTGCCACTCACTCCGACTATGTCCGTGGCTACCTGGAGAGCTACGGGAGGAAAAGCCACCACGGCAGCCTCTCCACCGGCCACCTCAGCCCTTCTCAGGCCAGCCTGCCACCGTCGGGCACCCGCTGTGCCAGCCAGCCCTGCGAGAGGAGCGATGAGCAGTGCGACGCGTCCGCCCAGGACGCCACGGTACGCGGGGCTGCCTGGGGTGGGGGACACAGCCGTGCTGGGGGGGATGTGGGCTGTGCTTGTGGTGAGCTGAGGTTCCCGAGGCACCCGCGCTCTGCCTGGGAACCTGGGTGTGCTGCTCTGTGCCTCAGTTTCTACGTGTGACCCTCTGAGATGCCCTTGCTGGCGCAGCAGTCCCTGCTGGAGCTGCTGAGGCAGCCGTGTGCGGGCGGGCGGGTGTCCTCTGAGGGGCTGTGCTGCAGGGCATGCTCCCCAAGGAGGCAGGATCAGCCTGTGCCCAGGATTGTGCCCGCTGCACTTTCTGCATGCATGTGACAGCAGGTGATGGCTCCCATGTGGGGCTGACGAGGATTTCCTGCTGCCTCATCCCAGATAGGGAAGGTGAGATGAGCAGGCTGGGCACTCATCCTGCTGGGACAGCTGGTTTGGCTGGTGCTGGCTCTGCCACAGTGACACACAGCAATGCCAGTTCCCTGGCACCATCCACTGCTGCCAGTTTGGGGCCCTGTGCCCCAGCCTGTGTGTCAGCAGGGGGTTCCCCATGGCAGTGCTGCTCTGGGCAGCACCACACGTGGTGGCAGGTACTCGGTGCCCGTGTCCCCATCAGTGCTGCAGCGTCCCCAGAGCCCCAGCCCGGGCCGGGAGCAGGCACCGCTCACACAGCCCGTACAGGGGAGCAGCCTGGTAATTTTCCACTCAGGTTTCCTTCCAAGATCTGGCCAGGCTCTGCCTGCATTGTCTCCCGCTGTCTTTCCAGTCACCCTCCATTCCCCCATGGTCTGACCTGCCCTTTGCTTCCCTGCGTCTCTGTCCCACTGCCATCCACCGAACCACAAGAAATCCTGTCCTGCTCGCAGGGAAGCAGAAAAGAATCCCCCAGCAATTTTTCCCTTTGAAGCCAGTGTCCCCACATCCCTCCCTGTGCCCCTTCCCCAGTGCCTTCCCCCACAGAACCACCTTCAGCAGTGCCCTGCTGTGGTGTGGGACCCCCTCTGCCCACCTGCCTCATGTCTGGCCCCCAGTCCTGGGGTGAGGGAGAGGGCTGGTGAGTCAGGGCAGTGGAGGATCAGTGCAGTGGAAGGGAATTCCTGCCTCCCCCTCCCACACCAAGCCCTGCTGGGGGGCACCAAGGGGGGATCCAGCAGCTGCTGCAGCCACTGGCTCTCGCTAAAGCCGACACTGCCACTGCAGAGTCCCCACTCCATGTGGCCACACACTGCTGTGTGGGGTGCCAGCCTGCTCCCATGGGGTGCCTGTGGGGCAGCAGGGACTGTGCAAGCCCAACCCACAGTCTGCACGTGAACACAGCCTGGGCTGATGGGTGGCAAAGGTGGCAAAGGGCGCTGGGACAGACACCCATGCCAGGGCAGGCCGGGTCAGTGACACTGGCTTAGGTTTCCTTGGTGCTTTGATGGGCACACCTGCTATTTTCCACTGCTGTGGTTTATTCCCTCCCTTTCCCAAGCCGGGACGCAAACGTCCCGGTCGTAAACCAGAGTTGGCTGCCTGCGGCCGTGCCAGGTGCCGGAAACAAGCACAGGCTGCAGCCCCGGAGCTGCCATCCGTTCTGCCCCATTGCCCAGCCCCGAGGGCAGTGTCAGCAGCACCCGCTCCTGACGCAGCCAGGCCACAGCGGGGCTGGCCCCACGCCTCCTCCCATCCCTTTTTCCACCGCCGCCTCCTGCCTCTGCGCCACAGAAACCACCGTCCAGAGGGGTTTGCAGCCAGGACTGAGGGTGTCTCCATGTGTCCCTCCCCTCACCATCACTTCGTGCCTCAGTTTACCCCGTGGGCAAAGGGAGGTGTGTGAAGGTGTGGTTCCAGTGAGGGGCTGTGCCTGCGGAGCTGCAGGGCCATGCTGGCTCCTGGGAAGGGCAGTCTGGTGAGGGGCAGGACTGGAGCTGTGCCGGCCCATTAACCACCCCGGGTGTACATAGGGTCAGAAGGCCAGGGCCACCCACAAAACCGCCAGCAGCTCTCTGCAGTCCCATCCTGAGCAGCTGACGTCCCTGGACCGCTGCCAGTGCTGGCTGGCCCTGCCTGCTGCCGCGGTGCCAACCGGGCCTGTGGCAACCTCTGCCCGCGGCAGAAGGTCACCGCTGCGGAGGGGCCAGCTGAGGGCAGGGACCTGCTCTGGGTGATGCCATCCCACCAGGTCTCTCCTTCTCTCTCTTGCTCCAGCCTTGCCCACAGAGCCTGAGTGCTGCTCTCTGGCTGGAGGGGAATTTGGTCCTTGGCCCAGGGCACTCGATGTCACAGGGGCACGAGGTTCAACACGGGATGTGGCTGAACCGCCCTCTTGCCGTGGAACCGGCTCGGCCAGCATGGTGCATCCCCACGGGGAGAGCTGCCCCAGCTCCCTGCACAGCGCTCGGGGCTGGCTGTGCCCATCCTGCCCCTGTGGTACCACCTGCACTGCCAGGCAGGCTGGCAGGAGCCCGGGACTTTGGGGAGCTGTGCCACAGCCTGGAGGCCCAGGCTGTGCCCTGGGTAAGGCAGGGCACCCAGGCAGGGCAGTAGGGCGTGTGCCACGGCGTGCACACTGTGTCCCCGTGTGTGTATGCCATACACAGTGCGGGGTGTGTACATGTACACACGTGTGAGCACGCGCAGGCCACGGTTACGACAGCCCTCCCGTTGTGATGCAAAAGAGCCCTGCAGATGAATAACGCTGCAAGATGCCTCCTCAGATATTTTTGCTGGTGCCAAAAATAGTCTCTCTCCCTTCCTCCCTCCTCTCCCTCCGTCCCCAGCCAGCCCC
The DNA here is from genome assembly GCF_963513975.1 of Fringilla coelebs. NCBI lineage: Eukaryota > Metazoa > Chordata > Aves > Passeriformes > Fringillidae > Fringilla > Fringilla coelebs. Next base: position 2,033,203 of record NC_140051.1, on the reverse strand, counting down.
TCTGCTGGCTGTGCCGAGCTCCGCTTGACAGAGAGGCTGCATCTGCAGGCAGCAGGATTCAGCAGCTCCTGCCTCTGGATGGGGGTGTTTTGGGGGCTCCAGAGGAGGAAAGGAGGCTCTGCTTAGAGCCCTCTCGGTGAGGTTGGAGGCTGTGCCTCTGTCAGAGCAGCCCAGCCGCACTCCCTGCCCTGGTTGCCCATGGAAATTTCCCTGAGCAGGCAGAGAAACACCTGGGCACGCACAGCAGGCGCAGGGCTCCGGCGCTCGTCCTGCCGCGGTCAGAGGGGTGAAGCAGCGGGAGACGCAGGACTAGGACGCAGGACACCCGGGCTCCCTGCCAGTCTCCGCATCTGCCCTTGCTGCAGGAGAAGAGCTGGAGCCCTGCCCGTGCCGTGCCTCAGTTTACCGAGGGGAGACACCAGGTGGGGTCTTTGCTCCACGTAGGAATTGCGGGGAGTTTTTCCCCAGCGCAAGGCACTGAAATATCCTCTGAGCTCAACGCTCATGCAGCCCCCAAAGAGGGGGGTTCCCCCAAAATGTCACTGCCTGGAAACCTGGCATTGGCGCTGCAGGAAAGGCACATGCCCAGGAGCCCCACAACCATGTCTGGCAGCCTGCAGCCCCTCTCTGGGTACAGGCACCCCCTGCACCCACATACTGTGGGACTGTCCCACTTTTACCAAGACAATTTTGGCGAGTTACCCCCAGCTGGGGAGCCCCGCTCCCTGCTCAGTGCCTGCCCGGAGCACAACGTGCCCGGGGCCAGACCGCCGGTGCCACCAGCCCTGGGCACGCCGAGCTGCGAGCACGGGGGGAGCACTGGGGGGGCAGGCGCTGCTCCGGCTGCCGCCTCTCCCCGGCTCCCCGTTGCTCCCGCGGTGTGCGCACGGTGTCGGGGTACGGGAGGGCGAGGAGCCCCGCTAAGAGAGATGCCGAGGGGGCATCGCGGCCCCCCGCATCCCCCCAGAGCCGGGGAGGTGTCGCCGCCCCGTTCCGGAGCGTGTCCCCGGGGCAGAGCCGCCCCTCGCGGGCCCCCCTGGCTCCCGGCGCGCTGTACCACGCGGTGCGCGGGGGCTGGCCGTCACCGAGCCGTCACCGAGCCGTCACCGAGCCCGGCTGCCGCCTCTCCACCCATTTGATGTCAGAGCCGCTCAGGTGCCGTCAGCCCCGCAGCCGGCACCGGCTCCGGCCCCGCACGCCCAGCACGGGGGGCTCCGCGCCTGACCCCGCGCCCCCGGCTGCAGCCGGCCCCGGGCGAGGGCAGCCCGGTCGGTGTCCCCTGGCACCCCGCTGCCCGCGGCTGCTCCCCGCCGTCGTGCGGTGCCCGCCGGGGCCACCATGAGGGACTCCTACACGGTGACGCTGCCCGAGGAGCCCCCCGCGCTTCCCGACCTTCACAAGGACCTGCGGCCCCGCACTTCCATGCCAGGGTCCCTGCTGGTTTCCACCTTTGTCGGGCTCGTCCTCAACAAGACTAAGGTAGGAGATGCCCGCAGCCCCCATCCCCCAGCTTGGGGGCAGAGAAGGGGGCACCCCCTGCCCGCCCTGGGGAGCGTGGAGTGCCCTGTGCCATCCCCCGTGCCCGAGGATGGGGTGCCTGGGGGTGGGTGCCCTCCCAGCTGCCCGTGGGGACGGCGTGTCCCGGTGTCCCACAGGATGGCAGGGAGCAGGTGAACTGCACGTGTCAGGACACCTGGTTTCCTCTCCAGCCCTGCCCTTGCGGTGACCTTGGCCAGGTCCCCGTGTCCCACCACAAGGAAGGGTCTGCTGGCCACGCTGAGCCCCTTGGCAGTGCCATCGGAGTGAACTTGGCTGTCCCCAGGGCCACAGTACCGGGACAGATCTCTCCTGCAGGGATGGCAGAACAAGGGGCAAGGAGGGCAAGGTCTGAGCACTTATGTAACTCTGGCTGCTCTGGTTCTCCTGCTGCCCCAACAGGCTCCTGGCATGTGGATCTGGATGGGGCAGGACGGTCAGGATCTTGTCTCTTGTCCCCGTCGCCTGTCCCTTGTCCCCGTCCTGCGGTGCAGCCTCGGGGAGTCCCCAGCCACGCCGCGTGAGCCGGCTCTCCTTCACCACCTCTGAGCATGTCGTGTCCTAGATAAAGCCCTGTACGGGAGAGGGGGATTAGCTGGAGTTGAGTCACCCAGGGGAGGGAAATCCAGAGGGTGAAATAACACCTCGGTGCACACAGGGCTTGTGCCACGCTAGGGGAGCACCTGGCAGCCCCTCCTCAGCCCCAGCCCTCCCCTGGGGTTGTTCCAGGCTCTGGGAGGACAGCCTGGGACCTGGCTGTGGGGGAATGCAGCATCTGTGGGGAGGTTCGCACCCACATGGGCAGGACTGGCTGGTCCCTCCTGGCCAACCAGGGCAACTGGACAAGCATGTCCTGGTGGGGAGGGCTGGGGCACTCTGGGGCAGCTCCCAGGGGTTGCTGCTCAACCCTGGCACCGTGACCTTCCCTGGGGTAGTGGTGGGGACATGAGCAGGGCCTTGGGGCTCAGATCCTCCAAGGGATGCATGTAGGCTGTTGGGACACAGGCCCACCTCTCCTGCTGCCATCTGCTCAGGGACCAGGGCCAGGCCAGCTCCTCCAGCCGTGGCGTGGCACTGACCTGTCACATCCTGCTGGCGCCGTGTGCCCAGCTGAGCCTGTCCCCAGCCCAAGAAGGCACTGAGAAGTTGCCTGGCACTTTTGGACAGCCCCCTGGCATTTGGGCAGCCACATCTGGGGACATCCCTGTACTCTGGGCACTGCGGGGGCACCTGATGGCACAGAGGGCAGCCGGTCAGTCTGGCAGAGCCACGTGTGCCCACGCAGGGCGGCCGGGTCCCCGCTGGTGCGGGTCCCTGCCGCGGTGGGTGATGCCTGCGCCGTCGCTAAGGAGCACATGTAACTGGATCTGGGTTATTTTGGGCTGCTGTCAGGGCTGGGTGCTCAGCACCTCCCACACACACACCAGCTGCTGCTATTTCGGAGCTGCTGGGCCCCCTCCCCTCCTCTCACCTCCTCTCCTCCTCCTCAAGCCTCAGGTGGGCAGCTGGGGCGTTTGCCTAAGGATCCTTAAATCCTGGGCATCTGGAGGAGCACCATCAGCAGTCTGCCCCTGCAGGCCCTGCCAGACCCCCACCCTGCTCCTGTTCAACCTGCTGCTCCCCTGTGCAGGGCTGGGGAGCAGGACCCCTGGGCTCCCACCAGTGCCCCCCACCAGCATCCTGTCCTGCACGCTGGCAGAGAGGTGGTGGCACCCCTAAACCCCTCTGCGCTCTTGGTCTCTCCAGTAAAGAGTGATGATGGTTCCCAGCCCCAGCATCCAGCTGCCCATGCCCATCTTTGCTTTTCCTGGCTCAGGGAAAAGCACCTGGAATTGCCACCCCATGGCACAGGTGCAGTACAGCCAGGGCTGGGAAGGCACCACTGGGCACACAGCCCTTCTCCCTGGGCTGGCTGCCGCAGGGCTGGGCTTGCACTTTCCCAGGTGGACTTTATCCTGCAAGACAGCTGTGCCAAAGTCTGGGCTGCGCTCGTGCAGGGTGTCCTGGAGGGGATGACACCTGGCATGAGGCAGGCATGCAGTGACAGGGCACTGTGCTCCTCCTGCAGCGTGGGGCAGGCACAGGGCACTGCCGTGCCCCGGTGTCCCCAGGGGAGGCAGCCTGGGCTGCCAGCCTGACCTGCAATCCAGGGCACAGGGCAAAAGCATTGCCAGGCAGGGAGAACTTTGAGCCCTGTGCATAGTCCTGGGCCAGCAGCATGGGGCAGGCCAGCCATGGTTTGTCACCAGGTCCTTGGCCCAGGGAGCTGCTCGGTGCTGGCTCTGCCCATGATGTCACAGCGGGATGGGGCCTCTCCTTGCACCTGAGGGTCTGCTCCACAGGCAGCTCTGTGGCACCATGGCCTCGCTGGGCTGCCCACAGGCATGGCCAGCCCGCCACCCTCCCAGCACTGTTCCCTCTCTCTGCAGAGCTCCAAGGCCGTGCAGGGGCTGACCGGACTGCGGAACCTCGGCAACACGGTGAGTGTGTCCCCGGGCCTGTGGCTCACAGCGGGCACATCTGTGGGGCAGGGGGAGCCCTGTCCCTTCACCTCTCCCCCAACACCCCATCCTCACCCTGGCAGCTCCCTGCACCCCTCTCCCCACGGCCCTGCCTGGGGAGAAGCTTCCCCTGTCCTGTGCCCAGGTGTCCCCCTGCCACGGCCTGCCTCCCTCTGCTTCCCGTTGCCATGGTTTTCTCTTGTGCCTCCCCCAGTGCTTCATGAACTCCATCCTGCAGTGCCTGAGCAACACCAAGGAGCTGCGGGATTACTGCCTGCAGAACCAGTACCTGCGGGACCTCAACAACAACAGCCGCATGCGCACGGCGCTCATGTCAGGTAACTGCCCAGCCCTGGTGGCTGCGGGGGCTTCCCTGCAGTAATTCCTGCAGCAATTCCTGCAGCACATCCCCGCGACACCCCACACCCTGCGGGACCCCCACCCAGAGCTCCATGCTCCTCCTTGGACTGCCCAGACAGTGGAGACCCCAGAATGTGGCCCTGAGCTGTCCCCATGGGGACGTGGCCGTGCCACCTCCTCTGCTGACCCACCTCTCTGCCTGCAGAGTTTGCAAAGCTGATTCAGCTGCTCTGGACCTCCTCCCCCAATGAGAGTTTGAGCCCCTCCGAGTTCAAGACGCAGATCCAGAGATATGCCCCACGCTTCGTCGGCTACAAGTAAGGAGGGGTGGCTGCAGCGTGGTGGGGGGAGCTGAGCCCCCTGCAGCCTCTCACTGGCCGTGCCCCGTGTCTTGCAGCCAGCAGGATGCTCAGGAATTCCTGCGGTTCCTGCTGGATGGGCTGCACAGCGAGGTGAACCGTGTGCTGGTGCGGCCCCGGGCCAGCACCGACACCCTGGATCACCTCCCGTAAGTGCTGGCACTGCACAAGCCCCAGAAGAGTTGACTGCCCGCAAGGCCAGCCCGAGGACAGTGACCTCACAGGTCCCTCCGGGCTGGGTGGCGGGGCTGGTGTCCCCCAGGCCATGCTCAGTGCCCTGCTGTGTCCCCCTCCTTGCAGTGACGACGAGAAGAGCCGGCAGATGTGGAGGAGGTACCAGGAGAGGGAGGACAGCCGCATCAGCGGTGAGCAGGGCTGGGGGAAGGGAGGACAGGGCTGGGCTGGGAGCGAGGGGGGAACCAGGGCTCTCACCCTGCTCTGTCCCACCCCACCAGACCTCTTTGTTGGGCAGCTGAAGAGCTCTCTGACCTGCAGCGAGTGCGGTTACTGCTCCACCGCCTTCGACCCCTTCTGGGACCTGTCCCTGCCCATCCCCAAGGTGAGGGAGCCCCAGTGACCCCTGTCCCACACTGCCTGTCCCACACTGCCTGTCCCTAACCATCACTGCACTCCCACAGAAAGGCTACGGGGAGGTGACGCTCATGGATTGCCTCCGGCTCTTCACCAAAGAGGACGTGCTGGATGGGGATGAGAAACCGGTACAGGGCAGAGGGACTCCCATGGCAGGCTGGGCCCCTTCCCCTCTGTGCTTGCGTTGCCAGGACTGTGGGCAGTGCCCTCACCCTCCTGATTGTGCTGTTTTCTCCCACAGACGTGTTGTCGCTGTAAAACCAGGACAAGGTGCACAAAAAAATTCAGCATCCAGAAGTTCCCCAAGATCCTGGTGCTTCGTATCCTTCAGGCAGAGGGATGGGGACAGGGGCTGTTGTGGGGGGGCAGAGATGGGTTATTGCAGCCTCCCCTTTGTCCCTTTGGCTCCTTGACGTGACCCTCCAGACCTGAAGCGCTTCTCCGAGTCCAGGATACGAAGCAGCAAACTCACCACCTTCGTCAACTTCCCGCTGAAGGACCTGGACCTGCGGGAATTCGCCTCGCAGAGCTGCAGTGAGTCCCGGCCCCTGCTTGCCTCTAATCCCAGCCCTGAGCTCCTGGGGACTGCTGGGCTCCTCGTGTCCCAGCTGGTGGGGGGCAGCGGCATGAGGAGTGGGGGGCACGGGATCCAGGCAGCTGGAGCTGCTGGCATGGTGTGAGGGGGCTCTGTGCTGGCACTTTGTGGGGCAGCAGGGCTGAGCAGCCCCCCTGCTCCCCACAGACCACGCCGTTTACAACCTCTACGCCGTCTCCAACCACTCGGGCACCACCATGGGCGGACACTACACAGCCTACTGCAAGAGCCCTGTGTCCAGCGAGTGGCACACCTTCAACGACTCCCGGTGAGCCTGGGGTGGGACGAGCGAGCAGGGACCCCCCTGCTCAGGGCATCCCATCCCTGCTGCTCACAGCTGTCCCCTTCCCCTCTCTGCAGCGTCACCCCGATGTCCTCGAGCCACGTGCGCAGCAGCGATGCCTACCTGCTCTTCTACGAGCTGGCCAGCCCGTCCTCCCGCATGTAGCCAGCCCTGCCTCCCTGGGGGAGCCCTGGGCCACCCCTCAGAGCCGGCTGCACCAGAGTTCGGCGTTCAACCCCCCGGAGCAAGGGGGAGGAGAAGAGGAGACACCCCCGAGGTGGCTGCAGAGGGAGGCTGGGGACAGCCAGGAGCAGAGCCCGGGCAAGGACATCCCAGCTCCGAACTGAGGAGGGACTTGTGACAGGACAGGGCTCAGGCAGCTCAGGCACCTTCTGATTGCTGGCATTTGGGGTTTTAGTTTCTTTTCTTTTTTTCCTATTTTTCTTTTTTATCCTTTTTGTTTCTTTTTTTTTCTTTTTTTTTCTTTTTTTTTTTTTTGGTGTGTAATAAAAATCCTGAGCAAGGGACTCTGCAGGAATGGGGCCACCTGTCCCAGTGACTCAACCAGGACCTCTTCTCCCCTGGGACAGCACCCAGGAGAGCCTCACACATCCCTCCTGACCTCTTGCCACTCCTGTATCTGCTTGGCCGTCCCAGAGGATTTGTGAACTGCTCCCGAACTCCTCCCAGCACTTCCAAACCTCCTGGCAAAGGACTCCAGCCCTCCGGTGGCCTCCATCCTGGCCCAGGCAGCACATCCCCTGCAGCTGCCCCACACACACTCCTCAAAGCAGCCTGAGCCCAGACTCACGGACAGGAGGGAGGAAAATATTTTGTGGAATTTCTATGTATTTATAATGGACTTTGCTTCAACCTGGAGCCCCCCGCTGCTTCCTGCCTCTCCAGGGACTTGTGCCGGGGCTGCTCCGGGTAGGTTTTTACCTGCCTCCTCATACGACGGTGCCTTAAACCATTTAGGGGAGCGGGGGGGCCGCGGGGGTCACACAGAGAGGGAGGGGAGGACGGTGGCTTTCCGGGACCATCTGCAATCGGGGCTTTTTCCTCCCTGTGATCAGGAGCCCTCCTGGGTGCCCGGGGACCCGCCCTGCTGCTCTGTCCTCCAGCTAGCAAATGCCAGTGGCCTTTTTAGCCTTTAATTTATTCTCCTCCCCGTCCTGCCTTGCCTGAGGTGCAGCGGGAGGAGACACGGGCACCATCCCAGCCCTCGAGGCAGCTCCATCCAACCCACACCCCGCCGGCTTCGCCCTCGATGCCCTGCGGGCACGGGCTGAGCGCTGGCACCAGCATCCCGCCCAGCCTGGGGCATCCCAGCGGGGCTCGGGGGGCAGGATGGGAACGGGGGGGACTGCCCGCGGCAGGAGCTGGGCTGGGGCAGCGATGCTGCTTGGCAGGTGGCTTGTTTACTGTGTAAGCAAGATGGGTGGGAAGTGTCTCATACAAGGGAGACTCGTGCAGGAATAAATTTGAGCTTGAACAGGGCGTTGGGTGCGTGTGTTTTGTCTCTGGGTGGTCTGGCAGAGGGTGGGGAGCTGCCTCTGGTGGAGCCCCAGGAGCAGCCATGGAGCAGAACCGCTCCGGGCTCGCCTGGAGCAAGGGAGATGTGGCTGCAGGTGGCAGAAGGAGCCTTTCCAGCCCCACGGAGCCCCGGTGCCCACACTCTTCCCTCAAAACCCCTGAACAATGGCCCCTTTCTCCCCTGCTTAGGGACGGAGACGGGCATTAAGGGGCAGCAGGAATGCAGCTGGCAGGGCCCAGGCACCCAGCGAGGGCAGGAGGGACACGCTCAGCCCAGGGTCCCCAACACAGCCCCTTCAGCGCTGCCCTGAGCAGAGAGGAGCTGCGGGCAGCTGGAAAGCCAAGGTGCCGTGTGGGTACCCCAGCAGCAGGGTCCCTTGGGGATGGGCTCCCCGGGGAATGGCTGCGAGCACTCGTTCCCCTTTAAGACGCTGTTTCTCCGTGCCAGAGCCTGACCTCGGCATCCTCAGCTGAGCTGGATTAACGGGGCGAGGGGGAAGGGGCCTGCGGAGGGGACTGGGGCTGCTGCCGCCTCCCGGGGCTCCCCGCACTCCCGGCGCGGCGGGCATGGCCCTCGGGTGGGCTCCGGCGCTGGGCTGCCACGTGTAGAGGTGGCACTGCCACCACCCCCGCCCCGCAGCGTGCAGCACGGGTCCCCACGCCGCCCCGGGGCCCATGGGGGCAGCTGGGGAGGAGCGGGCGGTGGGGCTGGGGGGCACAGGGCACTGGGCAGGATTTTAGCCAGGCTGCGCAGGGAACCGCCTGCTGCCATGAAAGACTTCACCGAAATCACGCTTTGCCCCGAGGCTCTGGACGGCAGCAAGGTAGGGGTGGGGGTGTTGCTGATGGTCCCCGCGGGTCCCCGGGGTGCCACTGATGGTCCCCGCGGGTCCCCAGGGTGCCACTGATGGTCCCCGCGTGTCTCCTCCGCGGGTCCTCAGGGTGCCACCTGCTCTCGCTGTCCCACAGACCGAGTTTTGCAACCCCGTTTTTGAGGGCGAGGAGCCCCGGGCGGCACCGAGCTCGGAGCATCCACCGGACAAGGATGGGACCGGCCCCGCACCGCGCCGGGACGGCCTCGGTACCAGCCTGGGGGTTTGTACACACCCCCTGTCCATGGGGCTGCAGGAGCGGGGCTCTGGGGCTGCTTGGGGACACATCGACCCCGCGGGGACGCTCCCAGCGAGGGCTGAGCCAGCCGTGCCGGGAGCCGGGGGAATGGCTTAGCAGCGCTCTGCCCGCTGTCCTCGCCTCCAGGCCAGCAGCTCTGGGCACAGGTGGGCTGGAGGTACCGCGCCGACTGCAAGTTCACCTGGCTCTGCGTGGCTCTGATGAGCGCCATCCTGCTCTTCCTCATCGCCCTCCTGCTCGGCATCGTCATCCACCGTGAGTGCCGAGCCGGCAGGGGGCTGTGCCTGGGGTGGGGGACACAGACCCGGCTCAGGGTGGGAGAGGGGCACCCAGAGCACAGCCCGGGGTCTGCCCGCTGTGGGGAGAAGGGTGAGCCCATGCACAGGAGCAAGGGGGATTTCCGTGGCCGTGGGATGTGCCCCATCGGTGTGGGATCCCCCGGGAGCTGCACACCTGTGGGTTAGGTGGGAGCACAGGGCTGGGAGGGCTTCCTGAGCCCCTTCCCTGCACCGCAGCCATCCCTCCCCGCTGGGGCTGAGCAATCCCCGCTGTTCCCTGGCCACAGAGCTGACGTCCCCACATCCACCCGGTGCCCCGGCCACGGCCCTGCCCGCCCGTGGCACTGCCACCACCGCCACAGCCCCCATCCGAAGGGACCCCCCGGCCCCCAGAACAGCTGCCACCCCAACCGAGAGCTGGCTGCCCACGGCCCGCACAGCAGCGCCGGGTAAGTGCCGAGTGGGGCAGCGTTTCGGGACGGGGGTGCCCTGCTCCAGCTCATTCCCACGCTGTTGCCTCGTTCAGCCTGCGGAGGGACCCTGCGCGGCCCCGAGGGCTCCTTCAGCTCCCCCAACTACCCCGGCCCCTACCCCCCCAATGCCCTCTGCATCTGGCACATCGAGGTGGGCACCGGCCTCGCCATCCAGCTGAGGATGGAGACGTTCAGCGTGGAGGGCACGGCCTCCTGCCTCTTCGACCGCCTGGAGCTCTACGAAGAGCAGGGCAGCGGTGGCACTGCCCCTGCCCCGGCCCGAGGGAGCCCGACCAGGTAGGGCTCCTCACACCTGTGGAGCGTGGGATGGGGGGGAGCAGAGAGAGGTGCCAGCCCTTGCTGTGCCCCCAGGTTTTGTGGCAACGTGCCTCCCCCGACCTTCAACACCGGCTCGAACCGCCTGCGGGTCACCTTCGTGTCTGACAGCAGCGTGGGCGCCCAGGGCTTCAGCGCCCGCTACCGCGCCGTGGCCCCTGCCGAGAGTGAGTGCCAGGGCACTGCCAGGGTCCCTCCCTGCTGGGGCAGTGGGGAGAGCCAGCGGGGAGGGGAGGGTGCCCGGCGGAACCCCCCCTCCAGCCTGGATGTCTGCGGCTTCGTGCAGAGAGCTGCGCCTGGGACGAGCACTTGTGTGACCGGGGGCTCTGCCTCCAGCTGGGCTTCGTGTGCGACGGCTTCCACGACTGCACGGACCGGAGCGACGAGGCCAACTGCAGCCTGAAACACAAAGGTGGGCGGGACAGACCCCCGCCCGCAGCCCCCAGCCCCCGCGGCACCGGGGATGGGCGGGAGCGGGGAGATGGAGGGAAGGGAGAAGGGCAGGGGTAAATCTGCGTGTGTGTGTGTCCCTCTAGAATGTGGGGGGCCACTGACCGCCTTGGAGGGGCACTTGTCCACCCCGAACCACCCGCAGCCATACCCGCACCAGCAGGTGAGAGAAGGGGGGCTGTGGGAGCGCGGTGAGGGTGAGGGTGGGCAGGGAGAAAGGCAACCCCGGCCCCGGGGAGAGCTGGAGGGTGCCCCTGCCCAGCTTCACGGGTGTCGCCGGCTGCCCCCCCGCCCGCAGCTGTGCCTCTGGCAGATCTCCGTGCCCCTGGGCCACGTCATCGACCTGCACTTCCACAACTTCAGCCTGGAGTCGCACGAGGACTGCAGCTTCGACTTCGTGGAGGTGCACGACAGCGCGGGCACGGGCACCGCCAGCCTCATGGGCAGGTACCCCACACCCCCAGCCCTGCTGCACCACCTTGGGGCCGTGTCTCACCTGGGGAAACTGAGGCACGGGGCTGGCTGGTGGGAAGGAGCCGCCAGAAGGCAGGGTTTGGGGAGGTGCTGGTCAGCCCCCTGACCCCATCTCCTGTGCCATGACCTCGGCAGGTTCTGTGGCCACCAGCTGCCACCCGCCCTGACCTCCTCACGGCACGTCATGACCGTGCTCTTCGTGGCAGATGAGGGAGTTGCAGATGATGGATTCTTTGCCACCTACCAAGCCCGCAATGCCACAGAGAGTGGGTAGCCAAGCGGGGGCACAGGCTGCCCAGGGTGGGTTGTGCCACCTCCATCTTTGGGGGGCTTCAAGGCCAGATGGGATAAAAACCTGGGAAAAACAGCTTTTGTTCCACAGCTGGCCCTGCTTGGAGCAAAAGGTCTCTGGGTCCCCTTCTCACCTGATTTACCCTATAACCTTACAGCCGTGGGGATGGGACCTGGAAGGGCTCACCCGCACAGAGGCGTGATCCATGACCCGAGGGCTGCCCCAAATAACCCAGGGAATTTGGGGTCTCCCCAGCTGGATCTGCCAGATCCCCTGGCCAGTGAGCAAGACAAGGGTGTCAAGACATGGGAACACCCTGGCTCCCAGCCACACCCTGCCCTCTCTCCTTCCAGAGACCTGCAACCCCGCCGAGTTTTCCTGTGGGAATGGCGAGTGCCAGGCGCTGGAGTCTGTGTGTGACGGCTGGCACGACTGCCCCGATGGCACTGATGAACTGAACTGCACCGGGGTGTCCTACCCGGCCTTCGGTGAGTGCCACCACCCCTGGGTGCCCCACCCAGCACCCAGCCCCCCTGAGCCCAGCTGGCACAGCCGGTGGGCAGCCCTGCTGCTGGCACAACCCCTCTCCCTGTGGCAGGGTCTGTCTGTGAGCCCGTGCAGGTGGAGATGTGCCTGGGGCTGGGCTACAACGCCACCTCCTTCCCCAACATCTGGCTGGCCATCCCGGACCAGGAGGGAGCCGCCGAGGTGCTGCAGGACTACCAGGTGAGCTGGCCAGGGGCTACCTGAGGGCTGCCCTCACCTGGTGCACCGGGCTCACACCGCTGTCCCCGCTGTCCCCGCTGTCCCGCAGACGCTGATGGAGCTGCCGTGTTACCAGCATCTCCGCCTGCTCATCTGCAGCCTCTTCGTGCCCAAGTGCACCCCGGACGGGGGCGTGCTGCAGCCCTGCCGGGCCGTGTGCCTGGCGGCGGAGCTGCGCTGCCAGCAGTCCCTCGGCCTCCTCGGCATCCTCTGGCCCATCAACTGCAACATCCTGCCCGACTCCAGCGACCCCATAGAGTGCTTCCAGCCCTGAGCCGGCCAGAGGAGAGCAGCAGGGGCTGAAGCCACCCTTCCCCCCCCCCGAAATTGTCCCTCCTGTGCTCCTCCTGAGTAAATACCCAGCTGCTGGGGTGGCCCCTCAGCTGCCCTGGGGTCAGCAACTGTGCCCAGTGCTTGGCTAGGTCCCTGGATGCCACGGGCTTGCCCACAGCTCCATTTCCCTAGAGAGCAGGTGACATATCCCACAGGGAAAGGCTTGTGCTGGAGGGGCACGAGGGAAAGGGGCTACTGCTCCCCAAACAGAGCAAGGCTGGGCAGAGGTGAGCCAGGCTGCAGGGACAGGAGCCCAGGGCTGCCCGTGTCCCACAGCCCCAGAGCCAGCAGAATAAACAGCGTGAGCAGCTGACAAACCCAAGGAGCAGGGGACTCATTTGGGGTCTGTGTGTGGGTGCTGCCAGAACCTAGGGAAACTGAGGAATGGGTGGAGGGAGGGAAGCCAGGGATGGGGCAAGGGATCTGAGCAGGGATGGAGGGGCACAGGGGAGATTGCAGGGGAGAGTGGGCAGCTGGCTGTGCCCTCACTGGGCTGGGGGCTTGCTTGCAGGGTCTCAGGGGGATGGATGGGTCTCAGAGGGATCCAGTTGGTGGCCCCATGGTGCAGGGAAGGGATCCTGTTCCACCAAAAGTGGTGGCCCTGCTGGCTGTGCTGGCTGAGCCAGCTGTGCTGGCTGAAGGCTCTCCTGGTGGCCACAAGCCTGGCAACACCCCTGGCCACAAACCAGTGTCCAGCTGGCCAAAAACAACAGTCCCTTCACACCTTGGGAGAGAGGAGAGAGGTGGCTCCCTGCCACCACCCAGCCTGCCCGTGGGTATCCAGCTCTGGAAGGAACATTTGGCAATGTCCCCAGCTCCACTGCAGGCTCTGGCACGGGGAGGAGAGAGCCAGCAGTGGCATCGTGTTTCCCACTGGCCTGAGCATGTGGAGAAATCCCCAGCCTGGCAGGGGTCACTGGGCTCAGGACCCACTTGTGCCAGCACTGCTCTGCCCCTGTACCCAGCACGGACCTGCCACCCCCACCCAGCTCAGGGCGTTTGAGCCCACCCAGCTCCTTCTCCCCTGCATGTCCCAGCTGCTGCTGGGCACAGGGACATCCCCGGCCGCAGTCCCGCCCCTCTGGCCAGCGTGTGACCGTGTCCCTTGGACGCACTCAGCGCTGGAACGAGTTAAAGCCAAGCTGGGAGCGCCTCGAAAGCTTCTCCACGTGCTCCACAGTCCCCAGGGCCAGCCCTGCCTCCTGGCACGGGCACAGCTCTGCTCTGCCCGCCCTTCCACCTGCCTGCACGCTCAGCCCAACGTGCTGGGACTGCCCAGATGGATCCTGCGGCTTCCCCTGTGTGCCCCCAGGGCTGGCACTGCCAGGCACTGTGTGTTCTGCCATCCGCTTGGCCTCAGCTCCCCTGCCAGTCAGGGCACCCGCACACCCTGAGAGCTCCCTCTTCTTTCTGCTATTGCATCTCTCTCCACCTTGCTGGATTTCTCCCCCCTTCAGCCTTTATCTTGTTTCCTTTCCCTCTGCTGCCTGTTGTCCCTGTTTTCCTCCCCTCCATCCTGCTGCCCGGGTGCCCAGCCGTGTCCAGCTGAGGTGCTTCCCAGCCTGTGCCTCCCCTCCCCAGGCCAAGCTGTTTGCAGTGCTCTCCCTTCCCCCTGCTTACAACACTTCCGACATCATGGGATTATTTTTCTTTTTCCCCTTGTCTTGTAGCTTTTGGCTCCCAAGGCCCTTGATTTCCTTTGGAGTTTGGGAGGAGAGACGTGGGGAGGAGGGGGGGGTGGAGAGGCTGCCTCTCTTAGGGCCTTCGTCAGAGCCAAGTGGCCAGGAAGAGCCTCAGCCCTTCCACCGAAGCGGCGAGCAGCGAGGTGCGGTCCCGGACAGGAGCCGCGGGATCACAGTGAGTGGGGATACCCAGCCGGGGGCAGCTGGGACTCCCTGGCTTCCTGGCTCCGGCGCCTGGGCGGAGGAGAGACGCTTTTCTCCTCCTTTTCCTCTTTGTTGCCGTCGTGGAGGGGGAAGAGAGCAGCTTTTCTGGGTCAAGGCCACGGGGAGGGGGCCAGCGCTGGCCCCGGGGCTCGGCCCTCGTTGTGCTGCTGTTGGAAGGGCTGGGGGCAGCCCGGGCAGGGGGGTGGTCCCGGCAGGGGGGTGGTCCCGGCGCGGCCGGGGATGCTGCAGCCGGCCGGGGGTGGAGCGGAGCCGCCGGCAGCCGGGATGCTGCCAAGGGCAGGGCCACGACAGCCCCGCGTTCTCCGAGCTGCCGTCCTACCACGCACCCCTCAGAGGCAACAACCCCAGCCCAGGCACGCTCACAGCTCACCAGCTGCCAGCCCTAAATCCCCCTGCCCGTTCCCCCGTAGCTGGGCACGATGGGGCAGTGCCCACCCCGAAGAGCCCCCAGCCACACACAAAGCCCCTGCCACAGCCCCTGGCCCTGCACCCACACCCCACACGCGTCCTGAGCTGTCCCGGGGCTGCAGGATGCTGTGGCAGGTGCAGGCAGCCCTGGGGCCTCACTGAGGGGAGCAGCCCAAAAGGTAAAGGGAAAAGAAGGGAGGGAATGTCCCCTGCTGACCCCCCACACTCCCTGCCAAGCACTCCCAACCCCCCTCACTGTGATCCCCAGAGCTGTGATCCTTCTCTGCCCCCCTCCAGCCCCTCCAGGACAAGATGAAGCAGCTCTTCCTCCTCTTCCTCCTCGGGCTCATCAGCAGGTCCTTGCAGATCGAAGACAACAAGATCCCTGGGCTGTGCTCAGGGCAGCCAGGCATCCCAGGGACCCCGGGCCTGCACGGGGGGCAGGGTTTGCCAGGCAGAGACGGACGAGACGGCCGGGATGGAGCCATGGGGATGCCAGGGGAGAAGGGCGACATGGGCCCTCCTGGTAAGGAAGGAGAGATCCCAGCTGGGGAGGGGGATTTACCATTGCCTGCCCATCGGAGCACCCTCATGCCAGGGGGAGAGTCCTGCATGCTGGCACAAATTGCCAGAGAATGGATCCTGCAGAAATGCCCCTCCCATGCCACCACCACCCCTCTGGCCCTGCCCGTGGTGCCCCTGTGTTCTGTAAAAGGCAGCAGCTCCCTGTTACAGGTGAAGCTGCATTTGTCCCCATCCCCGATGCCACCCCTCTCTTCCAGCCCTGCTTTAGGAGGGACCACCAGGAATTGCATCATCCCTGCCCTGGCTCCTGGGCTGGGCTTTCCCCCAGCCTGTGAGGGTTTCTCCAACGATTTGTTGATGCTGAGCTAACTTACGCACCCAGCCCTCCCCAGTCGTGCTGCTTCCCTGCTGTGGCAGGGAATCCCTGGTGGAATTGGGACTGGGCAGGAGGGGTGGAGGTGACTTAGAGGTGATGCTGTCCCCTCCCGCCTGCCCCAGGAGTGCCCGGTCCCCGCGGGGAGGTGGGCAGCCCCGGTGTGGACGGGCTGCACGGTGAGAAGGGAGCTCAGGGCGAGTGCGCCGTGGCTCCTCGCTCCGCCTTCAGCGCCAAGCGCTCCGAGTCCCGCAGCCCTCCCCTGGCCGACCAGCCCATCCTCTTCGACGTGGTGCTCATCAACGAGCAGGGCCACTACGACCCGGCCACGGGCAAGTTCACCTGCGAGGTGCCCGGCCTGTACTACTTCGCCGTGCACGCCACCGTGTACCGCACCAGCCTGCAGTTCGACATCATGAAGAACGGCCACTCCATCGCCTCCTTCTTCCAGTACTACGGCAACTGGCCCAAGCCCACCTCGCTCTCGGGGGGCACCCTGGTCCGCCTGGAGCCCGAGGACGAGGTGTGGGTGCAGGTGGGCGTGGGGGACTACATCGGCTTCTACGCCAGCGTCAAGACGGACAGCACCTTCACCGGCTTCCTCGTCTACTCCTACTGGCAAAACTCCGCCGTGTTCGCCTGAGCCCGCCCTCGGCTGCGGGTGGGGCCGGGCAGGTGCCCCTTCCCAGCCCCCAGGGCGGTGGGAGCCGGGGCAGAGGGACCCCCGCCCTGCTCGGGACGCAGAAGCGTTCCCAGTGCCATCGCGGGGGCCGTGGAACACCCCTGGAGCAGCGCTGGGTCAGAGCTCGCTGTTATTTCGGGCACCCCCAGGGCAGGGCAAGCCGGGCTGAGTGGCCAGGAGCCCGTGCCGCGGGTCCTGCCCCATCCCTCCCCTCAATAAAGGGCTGCTCAGCTCCGCGTGTGCCGCCTGCCTGCGCGCCCCCGTGCGCCGCGGGACCCCCGAGGGACGAGGGGGCTGCGCAGCCCTGCCCGGGGGTTCCGGGCCGGGGCCACCGTGTCGGGATGTCCCGGCAGGGCCAGCGAGAGCCGCTAGATGGTGGCATCGGCGTCCTTGAGTCATGAGCGCGGCGCTGCGACCGCCCCCGGCACCTCCCCGAGGCTCGGGAGCGCGGCGGGAGCACCCCCGGGGTCCCCCCGAGGACCGAGTCCCGGCGGATGGGAGGGTCCCCATGATGTCAGGGCCACCCCGGGGGAAGCGGATTGCCCGGGGCTAGCAGAGCCACGGCTCCGGGGGTGGCCCGTCGGTCCCCGAATGGGGCTGGCGGAGCCCCCCGCGCCCGCCCCCCGCCCCAGTGTGAAAGCGGTGACCCGCCGCTGGGAAAGGTCGCTATTTTTAGCAGGGGAATGAAGAGCTTCCTCATTCCTCGCCCAAAATAGGTCCCTGATGGGGACCAGCCGGGGAGGGGGCTCTTGGCCAGCGGCCGAGCCCCTTAATGGGCTTGGGACGCTGCCCTGCCCGCCTGCAGGGTGCCAGCTGGGACCGGCTCTCCTCCTGGCCGTGCCAGCGGGACCTTGCAGCGTTCCCCAGCCCAGGAACCCGGAACGCAGCCGGACAGCCACCCCTCCCCTGCCCCGCATCCCCCGCTGCCCCCATCTGTGCCGGATGGACCCTCAGGAGTAGAGCTGTGCCCGTCGGGATGGGCAAACCTCGTGTCACTGCTCTCGGGGGGCTGCAGCAGGCTGGCACCAGCCGTGGGGACTGCGTGTGCCCCTCTACAGGCCAGTGCCACCCCAAGGGCATCCCTGCTCCGGCACTGAGGATCACGGGCACATCGCTGCAGCCTGCCCGGGCCACCCCCGGCCCGCGGGGACCTGTGGAGGTGCTGGGTGACACCTCGTGCCCCTTTTGGGGGGCAGAGGGGCTCTGCTGCAGCCACCCCGCGGGCCCTTCAGGCAGCGCCGGGGTCGGGTTGCAGCGGGAGCCTCTGTTTGGGTTGGAGATGGCTTTTCCTGTAAGCAGAGCTGCTCAGGGGGCAAACAACGCCGCAGAGCAGATCGATGGCTGTTCTGGGAGGAGGAAAGGGAATTTTCTGGACGAGGTGGGTGGGGGCTGGGAGTATTGCCTGGTCCCTGTCACGATGTGGGGGAGCAGGCTCAGCACAGGCAGCCACAACAGTTCCTGGGCTCTGCTTCCTTTGGGATGCTCTTGGCTGTGTGGACACTTTGTCTGGGATCAGGGGGACCCTCTGTGAGAACCTGAGGGCGTCTGCTGCTGCCTAGGGAGGATGAGGAATAGGGCAAGGAAAGGAAAAGGAAAAGGAAAAGGGAAGGAGAGCCACAGGAGACTGACAAGTTCCTAGTAAGCTCCAGGTGCTTTTGATGAGCTCTGCCAGCTTTCCCGAGTTAGATGAGGTTGGAGACCCTGCTCCAGCAGGGAGGGGCCAGCATCCCTCAGCCGGGGCAAGTGAGGAGCCTATATAAGAGCCAGGCTGAGCCCTCAGGTGCTGAGTGCAGCTTACAGAGGCAGCAGTGGGGTTGTTTTGTTGTTTCTTTTGAGGTTTTTGTGGTTGCTTTGAGGGTTTTTAAAAACAAAAATAAATGTCAGCACCTCTTTTCAGAGCAGCACTCGTGTCCTTGGCACTCCAAGGTCACCTGAGGGGGTCAGCAGGCACCAGAGATTAAAGAAATCAACTGGATCATGTCTGAGACCCTACAGCTGCACGTGGTGTCAGGGCATGGAAATGCCCCAGTGGCAGCCTGGTGAGTCCGGCAGCAGCAGGATGGCTCCTGCTCCACCCAAACGTTTGGTTCTGGACCAGTTTCAGAGGCCCCATCACTGCCGAGGTGCAGGGAACACTCCCAGACATCTCCAGGACTGCTGAGCTGGTAAGGAGACCTTTAACCTGGGAATGGCAGGGGAGGGGACAGTCCTTGCTCACGTGGGGGTGGGATGGGCAAAGGACCAAAAAAAAGGCTCAGGAGAGCAGGCACCGGCTCCTTCAGGGATGTCCTTGGGAGAATCCCATGACCAGGAGAGGCATCCAGGAGGATCAAGGATCAGCTCCTCCAAACTCGGGTCCATCCCAACGAGCCGGGGTGAGAGGTGCTGATCAAACCCTGCCATAGGCTGCTCAGAGAGGCAGGAGAATCTCCCCCTACCGAGACCTTGGGAACCCTGCTGTCCCCAGAACCGAGCACGCTGCTCTGGCCTGGGTGCCCTCGGTGTCCCCGCCAGCTGCAGCCCCTCCGTGTCCCCTGCGAGGCACCGCGGTCGCTGCTGTGGCTCCCTGTGCTGGCTCACTAATGAGAGCCCAGGCTGGTGCCGGCAGCAGCCCAAAGGCCCCCCGTGGTTCTGCTGCTGATCCTCACCTGCTCCCTCCCTGCCGCCCGGGTATCATCCCCGCTCCTGCTGTGCCACATCTGCGCTCCCGGCTGTCCCGCCCGCTCCCTGCTGGCAGGCGGGCCGTGCCTCTTGTCCCCAGGCTGTGCCGAGCCGCTCATTAGGGACGGGGAGCTGCAGCTGGGCTGACAAAGGGATTTTCCCAGCGCCTGGGGGCTCCTGCTTTCAGCGGGCTGCCAGAGCCGACCACCCCAGTGCTCCTAAACTGGGGTCACCCGGCAGCATCACGCTCCTCCCTCCTCGGGGAAGGGTCTGGGCGCTTTGATGAGCTGAGAGCAGCCTGCTTGGCTCGTGTGGGAGCCAACCAAGCGTGTTCAGGAGCAGGGAATACCCCGAGGACTCCAAATCTCCTGTCCTGGAGTGGCCCAGGCTGTGCAGCCCTGCACCAAAACCCGAAGTGCCAAGGCAGGCAGAGCTCACAAACTCGTCCATTAGCACGGAGGTGGTTGCATTTCCCTCCTGCAATTGCTGGCTGCTCGAGCAGAGATTGAGCCAAGTGTGTGCAGGATGGCTCCCGGGGGAGGGCTGTGTCCTGCACATCCTGTCCTCTCTGGGAAAGCTGGGCTGCAGTGGCCTGAGGTGGCCGAGCACCCTCCCCATCCCCTGCCCGGGCTGCTGGGCTGGGAGAGCCTGCCTGTGCAGGGCAGGGCAGACATTCTCCTGCTGATCCCACCCTCCTGCCCCCTCTGCAGCCTCCCCAGGGGCCCAGCCAGCCTCGGGTCACACGCCAGGAGCACGAGAAGTGTGTCAGTTTGCCCAGTTATCAGGCATCTGCCAGCATTGCCCTCCTCACTGTGCCTGAGCAGATATCTGCCTCTTTCTGGCCTCCCAGCAGCTCCCACCTCCCCTCTCTTGGTTTCCATCCTGATTGAAATGAGCCTCTTAGCTGGCATGGCCCTGCCAGGGCAGGGCAAGCCAGGACTCCTGGAGTCTCTGCCCATCAGGGTGCTGAGCCATTTTTCCAAACAATTTATGAGGATGCTGGGGAAGCAGAGAGTGCTTACAAGCACAAAGCAACCGGTCAGGAGCTCAGATCCGAGCCAGGGAGCAGCTCCTTGTGCAGCAAATGCTGACAGTAACCCTGAGCCTGCCACAGCCTTTCTGCAAGGCAAGACCCAGCCCTGTGCTGCCTCCATCCCAGGGACAGTCTGAGGCTTCAGATATGTGCATGAACATGTCCCAAACATGTTCCTGCCAGCCTGGGAGACCCCAGCCCCTCCTCCCTGTCCTCTGGTGAGGTGTATTCACAACCATCTCCTCTTGCTGTGGGTTGGCAGAGCAGGAGCTGGGGGCTGCAGCTCTAAGAAGCCCACCCAGAGTGGGTTTGGGTGTGAATTCATCTCCTGGGTGCTGGATTTTCCCTGGCTCCAGGGTATCCCACAGCACTGCTTTTCTGAGGGCAAACACCCCTGAGCCTGCAGGTGATGTTGACCCTTTTTGGGGAGTGATGGGCTTTCCATGGAGCCCAGGGGTGGATAAAGGAGACACAAACACACATTTCTCCAAAAAACCCTTCCCAAGAATGAGGCAGAGCCCAGCTTTTGGTAAAGGAGATTTTAATCTGCTCAGGATCTAGTCCATAGTGCAAAGAGTTAAACTTAAGGCAAAGCCTTCTCTTATAAACAGCAAACAGGCCCTAAACAAACAAGCGTGACTGCTACAATAATATTAATAAAAAAAAGGGCTTAAGGGAACAAACTGCACTTTTGGGGAGGTGTCCTTTCCCCCCCAGCCTGTAACTCATGTAGGGAACATTGCACCCCCTGATCCATGTGCTGGTCCCAAGGGAATGCTGCTGCCTGTGGCCAGAAGCAGGCCCACAGTCCCACTCCTGAGTGACTCCAGCTGCAGCTCCCTGACTCCCCTGCAAGTGCCTGGGACAAGCCAGAGCCTGGGTTCACACTCCTCTGGTGAGGGTTTGGCTGCTCCCAAGTGTTGGTGGCTGGAGAGAGCCAGCTGAACGAGGGAGGTGTGTGGGGAGGCACAGGGACAAGAGCTTGAGCAATGGGGAGCTCTGCATCTCTTTGAAGTGGAGTGGAAGCAGCTGAGAGCCCTTCTAACACCAATTAGTGCTCAGGAGCCTGGCTGGGCCAGGAATCCTTCCAGCTCCCAGGAAATGTGGGAGCAACCAGCCCTGGCAGTGCCTTTCTGAGCAAAGCCACTCAGCAAGAAGATAGTTCCTTGCTAGAGCTCAGCTTTATAGCCCAGAGGCATCTCCCAGCACAGCCTGGCCTGTCTGCTGCCTCTGTTTTGGCTTAAATTGCTAATCAAGAAGGAAAATAGAAGGAGAAGCATGCCAGCTGCCCTCAGGCTCTTGGCTTGCAGTCCAGAGTCAAGACTCTCTCCGGTCTGGCTCCAGCCAAAATTGGCTGTGGCGTGTGGCTGACCTCAGGCAAGCAGCTGGAAAAGGAAAAGCTTTTTGGTGCAAGGCCCTCTTGAGGCCCAGCAGTTTTCTGGAATGGTGCTGGTTGCCCAAGCTGGGATGAGCCATCTCAGGCCTGCCCCAGCCAGGATGGGATGCACTCCTTGGACTCCAGGGGACACTTCTGAATGGAATAGCTACATAGGTGACAGACAACAAGACAAAACAAAGGTACAGCCCTGCCATAACCCAAGATATCCGTGGTCCTGGTACTGCTCCGTGCACACAACTGCAGATCCACAGCACGGATGTGCAGAAACTGTGCCTGGAGCTGGAATGTCTGTGAGCTCCCAGGAGCTTTGGGTGCTCCCTCTCTTTCCAGAGAGTTCCTCCCTCTAGCCAGCCCAGCCTGGGAAGGAGCCAGCAAGCTCTGGAGTGACCCTCCCTGCTCCATGGCACTCTTAGCCTGTAGATGTGTGGGTTTTGGAGAGGATTCTCCAGTCTTGGCTCAAATCTGGGCTGCTGCTACTGCCAGGGCTGGGAGCACTGGCTGGGGGGCCACTCCTCAGTTCCCCAAGCAGGACCAGCAGCCCTGCAGAAGGAGTGAGCCCTGCAGCCTCCCCGTGCAGGTAAGCTGACGTGTGCTCGCTAGTCTTGCATAGGTGATGCGTGGAAGCAGCAGCAGCACTGAGCTCTGCAGGGAGCCCGAGTCCATCACAGCTCCACGCTGTCCTGGCAAGAGAGATCCCTCAAAAAGCAAAGCCCTGGGATGATGAAGTAAGTACCCAAAATCCCTGTTCTCCAGCTGAGAGCCAGGTTCAGCAAACACTGAAAAACTCAAGTGTGCCCCTGGCTCTCCCTGGGCCTTCAAACAGGGCACTCCTCCCTTTTCCCACGGAGCTCCTCCAGGCCTGGATGCAGCCTGCCAGGTAATTTTCTAGTGAGACCTTGGGAAAAAACCTCCCTTGCCTTGCACCAGCCCCTGCAATTGCCAGGAGGGCACAGCCTGTAACCTTCCATCAGCTTTGGCTAGGAGGGACCACAGCATTTTTCTGTGCTCTGCTTTGGATCTCAGGCTGCAGGCTCGAGGCAACAGGCCCTGAAACAGCAAAAGTTGTCAACAAAAAACCAGGTAACTCTTCCAGCCCGCTGCAGGGATCAGTATTGTGCTTGCTAGCAAGAGCTACAACCTAGTTAGGCAGCAAAAATGACCAGCAGACACCCCACAGAATTCTGCCCTTCCAGCACCATTCACAGTTCTTTGGAAGCTGCTCAAGGCAGTCCTGGGAAGTGCAGATAGGGTGATGCCCTTGACCTCCTTGGAAAACAGCCCAAGCCCCCCGTGGGCTCACAGGTACACGTTGAGGGTCTGCAGGATCACCTGGCGGCACAGGGGGCAGTTGCGCTGGTAGATGTCCTGCTGCAGGAGCACCTCCGTGCACTCCTGACACAGGCACAGGTGCCTGCAGGGCAGCAGCAGGACTGTCTTGGTCTGGTCCTGGCAGATGACACATTTCTTACGCTCCTCCTGTTCTTTCAGCAGCACCCAGGGGTCGTTGTCGGGGGCTCCCTCAGTGTTCCCGGCGCTGGCGTTCAGCCGCTGCTTCCTCGGGCCTTTCCACCAGGACGTGCCCGGCTCCTCCCTGGCTGTCTGGGGACGCTGCCCTGCCCCGGCACGGCTCAGAGCAGGCCGTGGCTGCGGCCCCTGCTCTGCATCCAGCTGCTCCTCCAGCTCGGCCAGCAGCTGGCCCAGGGTCACCCTGCCGGCGGCCGGGGCTCTGGGGGCACCCACGGCCCGCCGCTGGTCACTGCCCTGGTTCCCCATCCTGCCTCCCTGGCTCCAGTTGGTCACCTGCTGGATCCAGTCCACCAGCCTCCGCCAGGGCTGGGAGGTCACGGCCACTCCCAGGGTGAGCACGGCCACCTGGTAGAGCCGCCAGACGTCCCTCTGCAGGCGGCGCAAGGAGGGCAGCGTGTGCAGGTAGCCCAGCAGGTATCCCGTCAGCGTCCACAGCAGCCCGGGGTTGAACGCGAAGGCGCTGACCACCACGATGAGCAGGAGCAAGCCCAGGCCGTAGACGTTGACGAAGAAGACGCTGATGAAGAGCTCGGTGGCCGAGCAGAGCAGCTCGACGGCCATCTGGCAGGGCGACCACAGCAGGATGGACACGGCGATGGCGCCGCTGGACACGTGCGCCAGGAAGGCGGCCAGCAGCTCGGCCACCCTAACGACGGGCCCGGCCAGCGAGTCCCAGAGGGCGGCGAGCAGCGTGAAGAGGTTCTGCGTGCCGATGAGACACACGTTCACCAGGCTGTTCACCAGGTACATCAGCAGGCTGGTGCCGATGGCCAGCGCCTCGCACAGCTGCCGGCACAGCGCCTGCCCGCAGCCCAGCACGGCGCCCAGCCCGCGCTGCGCCAGCTCCCGGCCCCGCAGCGCCAGGTGCGACGCCAGGTGCGACGCCAGGTGCCCGGCCGCCCGCACGCCGTCCATGGCCCCGCAGCAGCCGCGCACCAGCACCAGCGCATCCCAGCACGCCGCCGCAGCCGCCGCCGCGGCCGCGGGCAGGCTGGAGGCCGCGGCCAGCAGCCAGAGCAGCGCGGACACCAGCGAGGACACCAGGAAGAAGTTGAGGTCGAGCGCCAGCAGCAGCAGGTCGAGCAGCAGGCGCAGCCCGCGGAGCAGAGCGAACAGCACGTCCATGGTCCCCGCGGGGCCGTACGGCAGCTCAGCCGCGGGGCCCCTCCGCCATGGGCGCAGCCATCTTGGCACCCGCCGCCGTGCGGAGCGCGGCCAATCAGCGGCGGGGGCTCCGCCCGGACTCGTCGCCCATTGGTCGGTTCGCAGGATGCGACGGTGGCGCGACGGGGGCGCGGCTTCCAGCGGAGGCCACGCCCACTGCGGTGATTTAAAGGGCCAGCAGCGCCCGTTTGCCCGGACCGTTCGCTGCACCGCGCGCCAGGTCGGTTTTGGCAGTGTTTTAACTGCAGAATGAAGACTGTCCATGCAATTCCTGATCTCTTTGTGGAAGTGGATCTGCCCCGATCACTACATAAGGAGGAAAAGCTCACGGCGCAGGGACACTTCTCAATATCCCGGATTGATCCAAGCTCATTCCTGGCCATGGACACTCCCAGGGATAGGGCAGCCACAGCTTTCCTGGGCAACGTGTGCCAGGGCCTCCCCATGCTCAAAGGGAGGAATTTCTTCCCAATATCCCATGTAACCCTGCCCCCTGTTAGTGGGAAGCCATTCCCCCTTGTCCCACCAGTCCCAGAGGGGGGCACAGGGATGCTCAGGGGATGCAGCAGCTCTGCTCTGGAGACAGGCTGGGAGAGCTGGGGGTGTCTAGCCTGGAGAAGAGAAGGAGAAGGAGACCTTGGAGACCCATCCAGTGCCTAAAGAAGCTCCAGGAGAGCTGAAGAGGGAGCTTGCATAAGGGATGGAGTGACGGGATGGGGTTCAGGAGCCAGGACAGAGCAGGCACGGTGCACAGGATGGGCAGGGCTTGAAACCAGCCCCCTCACCCTGGTTCCAAACAGCACAGGGGGAGTGCACCACCCGCAGTGCCATGCACGAGAGGGGTTTGTGCCAGCCTGAGCCCTGGCACAGGGAAGATCTGCACTTGCCAGCAGGATCCCCTGGGCCTGTGTGGGACAGAGTCAGCCCAGGGTCACCCGGCCAAGCAGTTTCCTGCAGGAGGTTTGAACATAAAGCCACAGCCATGGCTCAGACCAAGGTTACAGCCCTGGAGCAGGTCCTGCCCTCCCTGCTGGACCCCAGCCAGGGCGTGGGGCTGTCAAAGCCTTGGCTCTGCTGTGCCCCAGGGGATGGTCCAGCCCTGCCGCCCTGAAGGTGATGACAAGTTCAGGAAAATCCAGGCCTGAAGCCCAAGGCTTTTTAAGGAAGGAGAGGGTGAGTGCAGTGCCTGATGATCAAGGGGAAAGCCATGTGCAGCCCGGGAGGCTCCAGCCAGCGTGGGGCCACGGGGGGAAGCACCACGCCCCGGGCAGCGAGGCACCAGCCCCGAGGGGGCTGGGGTCACCTTCCTGCAGGTGGCTCTCTGAGCAGGGCAGGGGCTGGGGTGGCACATCCGTGTCTGTCTGTCTGTCCGTGCCTGGGCTCTGTCGTGCTGTCTGGCTCTGTCGCTGTGGCTCCGAGGCAGCGGTGCCTGCATCCCCAGGGAGCGCACGCCAGTGACGGAGGCAGGATGCTTTCAGCATTTATGGTAATGTTTGGATTTCTCATCGCTTTCCCAAACAGAAGGGAAAGGAGAGCCGAGCCAAGGGCTGGGCGTGCTCTGCTCATTCCCTGCCTCCGGCTGTGCACCTGCCTCGCCCTCCCCGCTCCCGGTGCCCGCCCGTGCCCTGCCGAGCCCGGGGCACCCTGGTGGGCTCCCACCGCAGGGCTGGGGGGCAGCGGCTGCGGCGTTCAGAGGTCGTGGCTCCAGAGCAGGGCTTCTCCGTGCTCCGTGGGATGCAGGGGAGCTCTCCCCGCTCTCATTCCGGTAGGATGTCCAGCCCTGGGCGTCCAGACCTACAGGAGAGGGGCACAGGGGGCTGGGAACACCTGGGAGCAGATCAGGCTGGGACGGTGATTTGGCTGGAGCAGAGTGGGGCTTTGGATGGAAACCCTTCCCGGGGCTCTGCGGGGACACAGAGCTCCCCACCAAGGTGCCTGGCAGCCAGGCTGGGGATGGGACCCCTCCTCTCAAGGACAGCCCCCGGCTGTTGATGCGCTTGCTGAAGGTCTGGGATGCACTCCCAGCCGTGCCCGTGGAGCTGCTGGCAGCGCACGGGGTGTACTCCCCTTGTGAGCTCCCTCCCCTCCTCATCCTCACTGGGCACAGAGCTCTGCTGCCATCGGGGGTCCCCAGAGCCCACCCTGATTGCTCAGAGCCCTGCACGAGTGCGGCTCCCGCAGCCCTGCCCTGCTGGGAGCCCGGGGCTGGCACCGAGCCCGGCCCGGGGCTGCTGCATCACGGCCCCATCACTGAGCGTCTTCCCGCAGCTGAGCTCACCCCGCATCCCAGAAAAACAGCAGCCAGGGGACGCCAGCTCCGGGGCTGCCTCAGTCCGAGCCCCGAGCCCTTCTGGGCTGATCTGGAAGCAGAGGGAGACAGGGAACGACTCCAGGGCTGGATGTCCCAGGGCTTGAGTGATTCCCTGGAGCCCAGCGTGCCGGGGGGGATTCCCCAGCCCCAGCATCTCGCCCTGCCTCCCTTGATCCTTGGGCTCATCCCCAGGGAATTTCTGGAGAGTGGGTCCTGCTGGCATCACTCCAGTGCACCCCCAGTGTGTTCCCAGCACTCCCAGTGTGCTCCCAGTGCTCCCAGCTGCCTGTGCAGCAGGGACCATGCCCAGGGTGCCCTCCCCTGCAGATTCAGGGCGTGTGGCAACCCCGAGAGCCTGGGGCAGGCAGCACGGTCCTGCCGGGCCCTGCCTCACCTCGGGTCCCCCCAGGCCAGCCCTGCCCTGCCCTGGCAGCCCGGGGCGGGCTCCTGCAGCCCCGCGCTCGCCGCCCAGGCGGGAACAATGGCTCATTTTGCTGCATCCGCTCTGGAAAATCCCCCGGCCCCTCTCGGGCTCCGCTCCAGGATGCTGCGGCTCACTCTTCCTCTGGCCTTGGAGGGGCAGCTGAAGGATCCCCCACGGCACGAACCCCGTGGGCAGGGAACACCATAAGGCTGGATCTGGAGCTGCAGGGAGCCCAGCCCTGTCCCCAGCAGCCACAACTTTCTCTGCCTTTGCTCACCCTGCAGCCCTGTGCAAGAGCAGGAGCACGAGGGCTGCTCACCGTGTTTCTGGAGGGCTCTGTGCCTCCCCACGATGGGAGCTGGGATATCTATCTCCTGCTGGAGCCTGGCCAGACAGCCCTGGGAAAGGCAAGTCCTCTTCCATGGGAAAGTCCTGCAAGAAAAAATTCCTCTTTGTCCAGCCCAGCCCCACCGTTCCCCAGGGCCCTGGTGGGACTGTGCCCTGCTTGCTGCTTTGTCACAGTCAGCCCTCAGTTGCCCTCACCCCTCTCCACAGGGAACCTTCCCTAAAGGCCTCCGAAGGATCCCCTGCAAGAGGGGGTCCCCCAAAGCTGGGCCTTTAGCCCGGGGCTAATCTCTCCTTAGGCTTTCTTGCAGATGATCCTGATGAACCGCCCCGGGGGAGCCCTGCCGGCAGAGCCAGGAGGAAGAAATCCCTGCAGGCAAGCCCGGGGAGTGATGCTGTGTCCCCATCCGGGCTTCTCCTCCCTTCCTGGGCAGCAGGGAGCCGGAAAAGCCGGGTGACAGGGAGCACAGGGCAGGGCTGCTCCTCCTGCCCACTCCTCTGGGCAGCCGTGGCGTTGGCAAGTGCTGGATGAGCGTGGCCAGGATCCCTCGCTGTCCCATGGGCAGCCACAGCCAGACCCCACAGCCAGACCCATCATCTGCCATCGTGTGGGTGAGTGCCCAGCCCCGGACCCATCATCTGCCCATCCTGTGGGTGAGTGCCCAGCCCTGGACCCATCATCTGCCATCGTGTGGGTGAGTGCCCAGCCCTGGACCCATCATCTGCCATTGTGTGGGTGAGTGCCCAGCCCCGTCCCAGCCGGCGCCAGCACAATGGGGCCATTTTCCGGCCGGGCGCTGGGGGAGATGCACTCGGAAGTGCTCCCAAGGAAAAGGATGGTTTATAAATAGCTCCTGGCTTCCCCCATCAGTACCCATCCCCAAATCCTGCCCCTTGCTCCGTGCCCACAGTGCTCCCAGGCCGGGAGAGCAGCCTGGGACACGGACGTGACCAGCCCGGCTGAAGGCGTGTGAGCCGGGGCAGAACGTGGCTGTCACACCCTGTCCCAGGGCTGCACCTGCTCCGGGCCCTGGGGCTCCTGCACCCCCAGGATGCCCAGTGACAGCCCTGGGCAGAGGGCTCCTTCTCCCCCTGCCTTGGCAGTGGCTCTCAGCTGGATAAGGTTCTCTCCAGCTGTCCTTGTCCATCCACCCCGCACGCAGCTCCCGAGGCAGGGAGCAAGGGAAGCTCCACAGCCTTCCCTGCCTCCCCTGTGAGCCACCCACCAGCCCTCAAAGCCTCCTGGAACCCTGGGCTGCTGCTTGTGTCCTCTGTCAGCAGCACCATCAGCAGGGCAGGATGCTGAGCTCTCAGCACCGGGCTGGGTGACCCTTGCCAGCCCAGCTCCTTTTTGGGGCTTTGCCACTGCCCTGCATCCGCCCAGCCCCGGCCACCCCCGCACAGCTGCTTCAAAAATCGCTCTCCTCCTCTGTGACAGGCATCCAGATGTCACCTTCCTTTCCCCCCCCCCCTTTCCCCACCTTCCTTCCCCTCTTCCGCTCCTGTCCTTCCTTTCTCCACCCTCCTGGCTCCTCCAGGCTCCCGCTCTGGCCCCTCCTGAACAAAGGCCCCGTAGCCATGGTTAATAATCCCCTCAGAAAGGCCCTGCACAAGAGGAGAGGAAGGAGAGAGGAGACACAAAGGAGCCACTGGGAGCCAAGCCGAGGAAGGGGGCTGGAAGGAGGCGTTTTCCTCGTTTTCCTCAGCTGGAGGATGCAGAACTTGAAGAGGGCTCCTAGAGGTGAACAGAGATGGGACAGGGGTGCCCCAAAGGGACCTCATGGCACCCAGGGAGTAGAGAACCAAAGGCTGGACAGCCCAGGAGGGTTTCTGTACTCACCCCAGAGTGCAAAGCCCTGTGTAAGCCCCAGAGCCCCCCAAAATGCAGCAGCAGGGACTGGCAGAAGGTGCCCCGAGGGCGAGGAGAGCAGCTGGAGCTCCTGGGCGTTTTGGGAACGCTCAGTGCTGGCCCACATCCCATCCCTTCCCTGGGGAGAGGGGCCCCTGGCAGCCCTGACGGTGTTGTGTGAAGAGGTGCAGGCCTGGCTGGACACAGCCAGAGCCTTCCACTCTGCACAGCTGCCCTCCATCCACCCTGGAGACCTGCAGGGAGCCAGGCGAGCCCCCAGCCCATGGGCACCAGGGCCAGCCCCCATCTCATGGGCACTGGTGAGGGTGCACAGGGGCAGCTGGCACAGCAGCCTCAAGCACCCCCAGAGCCCACCCCAGCTTCTCTGGGCTTGGCTGCAGGGCTCGGGGAAGGCACAGGGCCCCGTCCTACCTGGGACACACGAGCTGCGTGTCAGGACAGGCACAGCCCGCGCTGGGCCAGCTCCCTCTGGCAGCATCCCAAGGTCCCCTCACCTGCAGGGATCGTCTGGGAGTGCAGGACAAGGTGGAAGGGGCTGTGCTGTGTGCTGGGATGCACGGCCCCAGGCCTGGCTCTGTGCTGGCCGTCACTCCCCTCTGGCTGCAGAAAGACAGGCCCAGCAGGAGCCAGAGGAGGGAGGCAAATGAAATTGCACATTTCCAGATCATTCCCCCAACCTGCGGGAAATCAGCCCTGCCCTGGGCAGGGTCCTGTGGATCCCAGATTTCCAGCAGCTGTGCCAGGGACTGGCAAAGCCTCACCTCTGCCAGGGGCAGAACTGCCTGCCCAGGCACAGCCTCATCTGAGAGGTGGCAGGAGGGATGGAGGAGGAGAGTGCTGGGAGCTGTGGGGGCCCAGGCACCAAAATCCCTCCAGCACCAGGGAGTGGGAGCTGTGGGAGCTGCTCTGTGCCTCAGGTGGGTCCAGACCTCTGCTCCCTGGCTTTCCCAGCCCAGCTGTGTGCGTGGGACTGCGACACAGGAGCCTCATGCACGGTGTGTGTGCATCGCTGCGAGTGGGGACTGCAGCCAAATCTATTAAGCGAGCAGACAAACAAGGAGGCGTGGGATCAGGCAGCAGGGAGGGAAGATGAAGGTGGCCAGGCTGCCACGCTCCCCACGCAGAGTCCCCGAGCCCGCCGGGTGCCACACACAGCGTGGCGGGGTGATTTCATGCCATCTGTTCGTGCCTTGATTTCCAATCCTGCCCCTCTTCCCCAGAATTATTCATTTGTTAGGGGGAAAAAAGCTCGAGTTTTCTTCAAAGTTAAGCAGGCTGCAGCCCGACCAACTGGAGGCAGAGCCATGCAGAGAGAGCAGGGGGCTGCCTGAGAGTGGCATGCTCCCCAGCCTGTTTTCCCCAGGGAGTGGCATTGCCCTTTCCAACTGCTGGGAATTTTCTGCAGAGGTTTTCTTAGCAACGTTCTGCTTTATTTTTAACGCAGAATAAAAGTTAGCCCCAGAACAAAATGCACTAGGGGCGTGTCAGCCGAGTTCTCCCGTTTTGTTTGTTTGACTTTGGTGGATGCTTTCCCCTGGGCCTCCTTCCTTCTCAGGGTGGCATTTGAGGGGTGGCATCTGAGGGTTGTTTTGTGGAAAATCCCTTTCCCTGCTCCAAGGAGAGCAGAGCCTGAGGCTCCTCCGGTGCTGCATCCTGCCCTTTGGAGGGAGGGGAAGAGTGAGAACATTGTCAGGGAGTCCCTGAGCCCGGGGTACCCACTCAGGGTGGATTTCCCCACCAGAGACGGGGAGCTCCTGCCATGAGGTGTGAGAGCATCCCAAAACCGAGGCTGTGAGGCCGGAGAGCCACTCCTGAGCATCCCGTGGGTGATGGCACAGCTCCCTTGCACTTGTTCTTCCCAGCAAAGGGAGGAGGCCTCCCCTGTCCAGCAGCAGCTTGAGGGCTCTCAGCCTTATCGCTGCCCAGCATTGCCATTTTAAGCAACTGATCTCCTGGGGAAAAAACTTAATCATTTCCGATGAATCACTGAGTGTGTTTGGCTGGGAAAGTCTTGTGGGGGGTGCTGGTCAGCCATGCAGAGGAGGAGGAGGAGGAGGAGGAGGAGGAGGAGGGCATGGGAAGGGCTGCTGCATGGCACCGGCCGGGGAGCAGCGCTGGGGCTGGGGGCCAGCACAGGGGGCTGGAGGAGGGAGAGGTGCCTGGGCATTCCCAGGAGGAATGCTGTGCCTCGGGGGAACCTGCAGCCCAGCCGCGGATCGGCTCGGGGCGGGTCGGAGGGGTGCAGCCCCTGCTGCCGGGGGACGGGAGTGCGGCAGGGAAAGCAAGTGGAGGAGAGAAAAGGATGTGCCAAAGTTCAGAGCGTCTGGGCTGAGAGCGAGAGGAGGGCACTGTCACAGCCCTGGGTCTGTCCCCATGTGTGAATGAATCTGAATCAGGGAGTTTCGGCTGTCCTGTGAATGGGGAAGCAAAACGGCATTGAAGGCGAAGAAAACCTTTGTCCTCCAACAGCCCCCCTGGCTCTGATTGACCCGGGGAAACTGAGGCACGGAGCCAGGCTGTGACAGGGCAGGGGCGCTGGGGCCGGGTGTGCTGCGTGGCTGGCTGTGGGCAACTCGCAGCACCTGGCGGGGTTTGTTGTGCTCCTCCCGGCTCTGCCCCGGGCTGCCGGAGGGGCCGGGCTGTGTCGGGCTGGGTGATTACCCCTGGATAAAGGGAGCCTTGTGCAGCTCGGCGAACCCCCCCGCCCCCGGGCCGGCCCCTGGCCAGGCTGCTGCCCCGGCCACCGCGGGGAACAGCTTCTCCACAGCCGCCCCATTCAACAACAGCTGCGCGGGGGCTCGGGCCGCGGATCGCTGGGATGCCCTGGGGCCCCGCCTCGGGGACAGGACGGGGCTCCCAGCGGGGCTGGGGGACACCGAGGCTCAGCTGGGGCTGAGGTGCGAACTCTGCAGACCCTGGTGGCCCGCCTGGACACGAGCCTGCTCCGCCCCCAGCCCAAACTGCCCCCAGGTGTCCTTTGGAGCCCAGACAATGACAAAGAGTGTTTTGCCTCCCTGTTTTGAGTCTGTCCTTGTTTTTCGTGGGTTCAAAGGTGACTCCCCAGCTGTGGCCGGGCTTTAGGGCAGTGTGGGGCTGGGGCTGAGCAGGGCAGTAGGTCACTTCTGATTATCGCCACTGCTACCTGCACGTTGGACTCTCAGGGATTGTCGCGTCGCCGGCATTCCCCAAACACTCTGAAAAACACATCCCACGCCTCAGCCCCCTTCTCTGGGTCTCTGAGTGATTCCACCTCCAGCGCCCGGCTGTCTGCCTGCCTCAGCCCGTGCACGCCCCGACAGGCAGGAGCTGGCAGGTCTGCGAGCCCCTCCGGCGCAGCTGGGGCCGGTCCGAGCGGGGCGGGGGCCGGGCTGGGCTGGGGGCCGGGCCGAGCGCTGCCCGCGGCCGTGCGGGGCCGGACACCGCGCTGCGGGGCTGGGCGGCGACGGCGCCCACCCGGCTGCTGCTGGGGGTGATAAGCGGCTGCAGGCGGTGGGCAGGCACCGCGCCTTCCTTCTCCTCTCCTCCTCCTCCTCCTCCTCCTCCTCCTCCTCCTCCGCCTGACGTCAGACCGCGGCCCCGCTCAGTCTCGGGCGGCCGGCGGCGGGCATGGCTGGGGGGCGGCGGCCGGCGGGGCTCGCCCTGGGCTGGGGCTGCTGCCTCCTGCTCTGCTGCGGTGAGTGGCTGCGGGAAGGGCCGGGCGGTGCGGGGCTGGGGCCGGGCGGACGCGCGCACCTGCGGAGCGCCCCGGGGTGCCGCGCGGGGTCCCTCGGAGCCCTGGCGGGGATGCCCTTAGCCCCGGGGGACACCGGGCTGCAGCGGGGGTGCGGGGCTGCACTTCGCCTCTGTGCAGCTCCCCGAGGTGGCCGCCGGAGAGGTGTCCCCGCAGAGCCGCGGCGGGGCCGGCGCCGGCAGCCGGGAGCGCTGCGCCCCTCGGGCGGTGCCTGGCGCGGCTCCGGGAATGCTCGGATCGCGGGGTCGGGGCAGCCCAGGTGGGATCGGCCCTTCCCAGCGTGTGTCCCCGCCCGGACGGCCCCGCGATCCGAGGCGGGGCGGGTCTGCGTGCCCCGTCCCGCTCTCGGGACCCCTCTGCGGCCCCCCAGCTCAGCGCAGGTTGAGGGGTGACCCACGTGCGTCCAGCGCGCACCGGGGTGAGCTGGTTGTTGTTAGGAAGCATCCACCCCTTTCCTTCTAAGGAGTTTTCCCCTGAGCGCTGTGTTTCTCTTGGCTTTTTTCGTCCTTTCTTTTTTTATCCACTTTCCAGTCCATTTTCACCCTCGGGGGGTGGCTGCGCTTCCTGCCCTGCCCCGCTCCCCGCATCCTGCCCTCCGCTCGCCGGGACCCCGGGAGCGGTCCCGGTGCGCTGGCTGCTCCCTGCCCCGCTGAGCTGCGGAGGTGGCCCCGGCGCTGGGAACCTGCCCAGGCCGAGGTGTTGGAGCCAAAGGCAGGCTCCGAGCGCAGTCTAGAGCAGGCTGCTCCCACCCCCGTCCTGTGCCGGGATCCCCTTCCCACAGCCCATGTGCGGAGCCAGGAGTCTCTCAATGGTTGGCGGCGTCGGTTTATTTGGAAGCCCAGACACGTGAAAGGCTTGATGCTTCCCAGAAGCGCAAGGGGCCACAGCCAAGGCATTCCCAGGCCAGCCAGCGCTGCTGGAATGGGGGGCTGAGCACACCCCGGGGCTGCCTGAGCCCCCCATCCCTTTGTGCACCGCCGTCTGGCTGTTAGAGAGGTGTCTGCATGTTGTCACCCAGCTGCGGGCTGGGGTTGAGAGCTTTGCCTCTCCAGGTGCACATGACAGGGTCCTGACAGGGTGGTGGGGTAGTTTTGGGTCTGTGCCCAAGTGTTTTGGGGCGCAAGGTGCTGGTCCCCGCTGCAGCAGAGCCCTGGCCCCGTCCCCATCCCGGGCAGGGTGCGGGCTGGGCGGAGGCTGTTGGTGTGAGGAGGTGTTGGGCGCTGCTGGTGGTGCTGCTTCCTGCGGGGCTGGCGCTCTGCACCCTCTTTCTTCTCTCAGTGAAGAAGACAGGGTGCGGGTGATGCTCTTTTGGGGCACCCCGGCTGGTGGATCTTCCTGAAGGAATAGGAGGGGGTAGCATGTGCGGCTGTGCCGGCAGCAGGCGGGATCTGGCCGCAGCTGGTTTCCCTGAGAGGGGAACAGAAACCCACGGAAACCTCAGGCATCCCATGTGCGGCTCCAGAGCCCTGCGGTGCCTCTCTCTCCTCCTGCCCCGGGCCAGGGGCTCCGTGCCGCCAACGCAGCCGCACTTCTCGCCTTCTCGCCACACACCTCGGCTCTGCAGGAGGCTGGCGAGGGACTGTGCTGCTCCCCACCCCCTTCCCCAGCTCTAAAAGCAAATCTTTGTTCCTGCGGAGTTCTGGCTGCCGGCCGGCTGTCCGCCAGCCAGATGGAAAAGGCACGGGGGCTCTCCTTCCTTCCCTGCTCGCTCCCTGCAGACGCCCTCTCCAGATCTCGAGGTCTCCGGCTGGAGCTGTGCCAGGCACTTGGGGTGGATGGAGCTCGGTGCTGCAGCTGGGCTGCTCCACGCGTGGCTGATGGATGTCCCCAGGTTCCATCACCAAACCTGCAGCTGCACTGGGCACAAGGGAGGATTGCCAAGTCCCCGGGGCCTGCTGTGCCAGGCTGGCTGTGCCCAGTGCCTCTTTAGCCTGCCCACGCACATAGCAAAAGGTCTCGGAGCTGTAGAAGCGAGCCTTGTGTCCACAGGACTGTGGGGGACCTTGTGAGTGTCCCCTTGTGTCCCTCTTCCAGCCTGTCCCGGAGGAGGTGGGGAGCAGTGAGCCCTTTTTCCAGGCGGGGTGGGGGCTGCAGCGGCCGTGTCAGCCTCCTCAAGGGCAGTGGATGGCTGGGAGGGTTGTAATCCTCATGCCAGCCCCGGATGCCAGCCATTCTCCAGCTCTGAGCTCATGGTTTCGGTTGCTCCGTTGCCTGGTTGAGGGCTCTCATGCCGAGCGGGTCAGGGGGAGGGCCGGCTGCTCTCCCAGGGGCTGGCTCTGCCTGGGGCCCTTGCCGAAGGTCTGAAATGATGGAGAGGCAAAGTCTGGCCTGGCTGCATGCAGCTCAGAGCACCAGGGCTCAGGGGAGGCAGTGTGGGGTCAGCAGGCACACGCCCCAGCCCCAGGCTTGCCCAGTTGTGCAGGTGCCCTCCTGCAGCAGGCGGCCAGGTCGTGGCTGTACAGGTGGGCAGCTGCCTCCTGTGCAAAGTTATCTTTTCCCTTTGTACTCTCAGCCAGTTTCCTGTCCCTGCTGCGTGCTTATCTCTGGGACTTTCACCTGTTTTTCCAGCACCTTCTTTGCTGTGCTGTGATTTCTCATCTCTCTGTGCCAACTGCAACACGCTGAGGGGATGGGCAAGGGCCAAACCCTGTGTGTTGGGGAGCTCTGAGGTGGCTGGTCCTGCGTGTCGGGGCCTTTGCTGTGGCAGAAGGGCTCCTGGCTGTGTTTTGGCTTTGTGCCACCACAAACCCACTCCAAACAAAGAGCAATTTGTGGGCACGGCGCTGCCCTTTGAAGTCGCCCTGTGGTGGCTGTTACGGAGCGGGCGCTATCAAGGGAGATGTTGACACAGCTGCTTCCTCCAAGCCTCTCGTCCCCTGCTCCCATACCTGGGCTGGCTCTGTTGCTTGGGGACAGGCTGTTGTCCCCTCTGCAGGGCCGTGTGCCAGCCCAGGGCTTGCAGACCCCTCTTTGCTTTGGCAGGGATGGTGGCAGTGACGCTCCCAGCCTTGCTGTGGTGCCGCCCTCGTGTCTGCTCTGCCCGGCTGAGGCTGCTCTGCTCCCAATCCCTTGGGAAGCTGCTCCGTGCCCTGTCCTGCCCTGATCAATAGCCATTACCTTTCCCATCCTCCCTGGAGCAGCGCCAGCAGCTCCATTACTGCTGTGGGTGGCTGGGCTGGGAGGAAGGTGGGGTGCAGGGATGGGCCCTGTGCCGTGGGTGGGCAGAGCTGGGCAGGGAGCAGAGCAGCAGCCAGGGGAAGCCTTGGGAATGCTGCAGGGATGGATCCTTTACCTGCTGGGCTCCTGCTGGGGTGGCAGGGTCCAAGCTTGTGGAGGGACCTGGGAGTGCCAAGGCCGTGGTGGCTGGGGACGTGCTGCCTCCCTTCTGTGTCCTGGGGACACAGCTGGTGGGGGCACAACATGCCATGTCCCCTCTTTGGGTACAGGATTGCTGGCCTGAGCCCGTGGGCTCCCTGTGGATGCTGAAGGAGACAGTGGGGTCCTGGCTGTCACTCCTGCTGGGCAGGGACACAGTGTGTAGAGCACAAGGCACGGCTCTGCCCCACAGCTTTTGGGGGATGGAGATGGGCACAGGCTGTGCTTGGACAGCACATCATTCCCTGTTCTTCCTGCTCCTAACAGCAAATTCTGCCCCACAGCTGCAGCCAGCAAGCTGGAGATCTCCATGCCACCTGTGGTGGAGGTGGAGGTGGGGGACACAGCCAGGATCGAGTGCAACTTCTACATCCCCGAGAATGCTTCCTACACCTACATCGACTGGTTCTACGTGAGTGCTGGCCTGGGAGAGCAGCTCTGGCTGCTGGGCTGGGGGGGCAACCAGCCCAGGGCTTCCTGCCGGGCTGCCCAGCCCAGCCTGGCCCCTCACCTTGCAGGTGGACCGCAGCAACAAGCAGGTGAGGCTGTACCACGTCACGGCCAGCGGGGTCCTGGAGGACGACACGGACTACAGGAAGCGGCTGTCACTGGGGGAGGACAAGTCCCTGTCCATCAGTGCAGTGACACTGCAGGACCCCAAGACCTTCATGTGCCAGGTTGGAGCTGGCAGCTACGGCGTGGGCGAGAACAGCACCGAGCTCAGGGTCTACAGTGAGTGACATGGGAGGGCAGCAAGCCTGGCTGCTCTGGGGGCTGGCAGGGATCCCATCCCAACCCATCCCTCCTAACATGTGTGGGGTGGTTTCTCTTTCCAGAGGTGCCCACGACCCCTGAGATTGAGCCCTACTCAGGAGGCATCCCTGTGCACAGCAGTGAAATCCCAGAGGTGAGGAGAGGCTGCACACAGGGGACGGGGAGGCTGCCTGCTAACCCTGACCTGTGCTCACGGCTGTCTCTGCCACCACAGATTGCCAGGTGCGTGAGCAAAAACAGCTTCCCACCTCCCAACATCACGTGGCACAAGAACGGGGAGCAGCTGCACGCCCAGGAGAACCGTGAGTCGGGTGGGGATGGGCAACCAGCTCAGCAGAGGGGCTGGGGGCTGGCTGGCAGCCAGAGAACCCCAGGGAGCCAGTGTGGTGGTGATCACAGGGGTCCTAGAACGAGGGAAGAGACGAGACTCTCGGCTCTATGATTTATTATTTTGTGATATATATTAAAAGAAAATTATAATTTATAACTATATTAAAAGAATAGAAGAAGGGATTTCATCAGAAGGCTGGCAAGGAATAGAAAGAATGATAATAAAATCTTGTGACTGCTCACAGCCTCGACACAGGTGGCTGTCATTGGTCAGTTCTCCAAATCACATTCCAAAGCAGCAAAACGTGGAGAAGCTGAAGCTCCTCAGCTTCCCAAGAGAAAAAAACCCTAACGAAGAGCCTGTTCATGAACTGAGTGTGTCTAAGCCCTCCCGTGTGTCTGTGTCCCCCGCAGAGGTTTTGATGCCGTCGACGCTGACGCGCGAGTCGAGCGGGCTGTACACGGTGAGCAGCACGCTGTACGCGCCCGTCACGCGCCAGGACCGCCACTCCCGCTACCACTGCACCGTGCACTACTGGCTGCGGGGACACAGGCACGCCCTGGACTCACAGGAGGTCAAGGTCAACATCTTCTGTGAGTCTGGGGCCGGGGGGGCCGCGCCGGTGCCCTGCAGTGGGGTGGGCGCTGACTCTGCCCATCCCTGTCCCCAGACCCCTCCGAGAACTTGAAGCTGAAGGTGGTGCCATCCTCGATGCTGGTGAAAGAAGGGGACAATGTGACACTGGTCTGCGAGGCTGATGGGAACCCACAACCCGTCTTCAGCTTCTATAAGAAAAACGTGAGGCTGGAGGGGACCTTGGCAAACATCTCCTGGTTGCTCCTTGTCCCCTGCCCGGAGGATCCTGGGGAGGGGGAGCAGTGGCTGGGTGGGAGGGGGCCTGTGTGGGGCTAAGGACTCTGCTCTGTGCCCACTGTCTGCAGCTGGAGGATGAGTGGCAGGATCTGACATGGCTGGCAGAGCCTGACAGCGGCGTCCTGAAGCTGCACGATGTGAACAAGACCAACAGTGGC
This sequence comes from Fringilla coelebs, assembly GCF_963513975.1. Lineage (NCBI taxonomy): Eukaryota > Metazoa > Chordata > Aves > Passeriformes > Fringillidae > Fringilla > Fringilla coelebs. The sequence goes on along the minus strand of NC_140051.1, from coordinate 1,995,040 downwards.
ACCTACAGGTGCCAGTCCCTGGACCTGGATGATATGTCGCAGATAGAGGAGGATGTGGATCTCGTTGTGAACTGTAAGAGAGAGGGGAACAGACCCTGTGGACCTTATGGTGGGTGTTTTGTCCCTTCTGCTCATCCTGCCCTGGTCTCCATCCCTCTCCTAGACATTGAAGGGGTCCATGTGAAGATGGAGCCATCCTCGACTCTTCGTGAAGGGGACAGTGTGATGCTGAGCTGTGATGCCCACAGCCCTGTGGGCCTGAAATACCAATGGAGGGATGACAAGGTGAGTTATCATGCCAGTTCTGTCATGCTCAGGCTCAGCCTGGGCTTTGCAGCAAATCAGACAGAGTCAGGATCTTGTTCCATCTCTCCTGAAAGGCCAGGGGAAGGATTCCCTCTTTCATGGACCTGCATTGTCACCCCAATATTGTCACCTCCTGGCCAGGACTGCAGGGAGGTCCTGTGCTTGCAGGCTCCCTCGCTGTGTGTGGGATTGCTGCACCCCTCTGGGACGTGGGCACAGAGGGCTCATTGCTGGGGACATTCCTTCCCAACAGGGCAAGAAGCTGGTGGAAGGGAACCAACTCTTCCTGAGCAACCTCACCTTCGAAAAGTCCAACACCTTCAGCTGCAAGGTGATGGCCCCGAGCGTGCCAGGGCTGGAGCAGAGCAAGAAGGTGTCCGTGGCTGTCGAGGGTAAGACCTGGCCTGGGTGCTGGGTGACCCCTGCCTGTCCAGCACCCATTCCCTGGGAGCTGTGGGTGCAGAGTGACCCCTGGGTGCAGAGTGACCCCTGCCTCCCTGCCCAGCACCCATTTCCCTGGGAGCTGTGGGTACAGAGTGACCCCTGGGTGCAGAGTGACCCCTGCCTGCCCAGCACCCATTCCTTGGAAGCTGTGGGTGCAGAGTGACCTGTGCTTGTCCAGCACCCATTCCTTGGAAGCTGTGGGTGTTGGGTGACCCCTGGGTGCTGGGTGACCCCTGCCTGCCCAGCACCCATTCCCTGGGAGCTGTGGGTGCAGAGTGACCCCTGGGTGCAGAGTGACCTCTGCCTGCCCAGCCCCTGTTCCCTGGGAGCTGTGGGTGCTGGGAGAGCCCTGCCTGCCCAGCACCCATTCCCTGGGAGCTGTGGGTGCTGGCTGACCCCTGCCTGCTCTGTACCCATTCCCTGGGAGCTGTGGGTGCTGGGTGACCCCTGCCTGCCCAGCACCCATTCCCTGGGAGCTGTGGGTGCTGGGTGACCCCTGCCTGCCCAGCACCCATTCCTTGGAAGCTGTGGGTGCTGGGTGACCCCTGCCTGCCCTGTAGCCATTCCCTGGGAGCTGTGGGTGCTGGGTGACCCCTGCCTGCCCAGCACCCATTCTCTGGGAGCTGTGGGTGCTGGGTGACCCCTGCCTGCCCAGCACCCATTCCCTGGGAGCTGTGGGTGCTGGGTGACCCCTGCCTGCCCTGTACCCATTCCCTGGGAGCTGTGGGTGCTGGCTGACCCCTGCCTGCCCTGTAGCCATTCCCTGGGAGCTGTGGGTGCTGATGTCCCCTGCCTGCCCCCAGGGAAGCCGCGGATCGTGGCCATCAGCTCCCCGCTGTACGTGCGCCAGGACGAGGTGATCAACCTGACCTGCAAGGCCATCGCCTTCCCCCCACCCACGGTGCAGTGGAGCATCAACGGCACGGTGAGAGCTGGGAGCGGCCAGCCTGGCATGTCTGAGGGGCTGCCCAGGCACTGAACCCTGCCCTGCCTGCCCTGCCCAGGCTCACGAGTACGTGGACAACCAGCACATCGCCAGCAACCTGACGGTGCGGGTGAGCCACGACCTGCTGCGGGCGGGAGCCATGTGCCGTGTGTCCAACAGGCTGGGCTTCAGCGAGGAGCGCATCCAGCTGGTGGTGGGTGAGTGTCAGGCCCTGCTTTCTGTCCCAGAGCCCCCCCAGCAGTGTCAGTCCCCCCTGGCCCAGGCGCCGGCTGTGCCGTGCTGCCCTGGGGGGGCTGAGCTCGGTGTCTTTCCCTCCCTTCCTGCTCTTCCAGATGATTCCATCAGGAAAGGTCAGTCTGCTGCTGGTGTCCATCAGGACAGGAGTTATGCTCACCTCTAGCCTGGGGAGGGAGCTTGGCTGTTGGCTCTGCACTGCTTCTCTCCCTGCCAAGCCAGGCAGGAGGCTGAGGCTCTGTCCCCAGCGGTGGGAAGCCGCTTGCTTGTCCTCAGCCAGGCCACCAAGTGCAGCTTCTTGCAGCCCAAACCTGCTGGGCAAGGAAGCAGAGTGGGTTGGCCTGGTGCCTTGCAGGAATTCCTGTTATCCACCCTCCCATGGCACATGGGGCATGGCAATCCAGAGCAGAATTTCTGTGTTCCTACAGAAACTGCCCCAGCAGAGCATTTCTGTGCTGAAATCTGCATCCTGCAGGCAGCTGGGGAAGCACTGGAGCTTTTTTGGGAGGAAGGGCCCTTTCCTAACACAGAAGAGAAGCTGGAGGGGGTCACAGTGGGACATTAATTTCTTCCTCTCCCCATTTTGTTTAGATCAAAAGTCCACAGCAGAGAGCCAAGGGGTGATCATCGTGGCCATCATCGTGGCCATCCTCGTGGTGGCTGTGCTGGGCGCTGTCATCTACTTCCTGCACAAGAAAGGCAAGATCCCGTGTGGCCGTGCTGGGAAGCAGGACATGTAAGCACTGCCACCTATCCCCCAGGGGCTGTGGGGCTGGGGGTGCCTGATATCACTCATGCTTCCCATCCCATCCCATCTCACCGCTCCAGCTCTCCCTGCCCGGGCGGGAGTGCGGCCTCGGGGGCACCGCGCCGGGGGCTTGGTGGCTTTTCCAGCTTCCCACAGGGCACTGCCGTGCAGGGAGGAGACAGCAGAGTGGTAGAGCAGCCAAGGGCCCCCTCCCTGGGCAGTCCAAAGCTTTCTGTGAGCTGGAGTCTCTTTGACCCCAGCGCTCTGGTCCCTTGAGATGGAGCCCCAGGGCTCGGCCAGCCACGAGCCCTCCTGGGTATTGCCAACGCATCTCAAAAATTGTCACCTCCCTCCTCTAGCACAAAGCCAGAGGCCCGTAAAGACAAGATTGTAGTTGAAGTTAAGTCAGATAAACTTTCCGAAGAGGAGGGGCTCCTGCAGGGCGCCAACGGCGAGAAGAGAGCCGCAGCTGACCAGGTAGGACCGAGCTCGGCACCGCCCGGGGCCGCTCCGGGGCTGCGGGCGCAGTTCGGGGCCGGGGCTGCACCCAGGTAAAGCTTTGCTCCCCTCCTCCGGCACTGCACGGGCCTCCATCATCCATCAGCAGCGCTCGGGGGGGCCGTGGGAGGGAGGGGAGGGGACAGTTCTGGGAGGTGACAAAGCTCTGCTCGAGGCAGTGCCTTGCTGGGCTCTGCCCCTTCCGTGGAGCAGCAGCCAGGCTCCCCGAGGGGAAGGAACTAAAATAGAAAGATGTCTGGCCAGAAGTCAGAGCAGAGGCTGCAGGAATGATTCCTCTGAGCCAGAGATCTTGGGATGAGTCTTTTGGGGCATGTGTGTTCCCCTGTCCTGGGGTGGAGCAGCTTTTCACAGTGTCACTGCTGGGCACGACTGTCCACGCCAGCCACCAGATGCAGCCCTGAGCCCACTGTGCTTTTATTCGCCTTGGGCCAGGAGAGAGCCCCTGCCTGGCTCTGCACAGCTCACACTCCCCTCCCCTCGGGATGAGTGCCACCCTGGGGGGCCCCAGCTGTCCCCAACCCTCTGTGTGTGCCACTGCCACCCCTGCAGCAGAGGGTTGGGTTTGTGTTCCTCCCTAACTGTGTGTTTTCCTTCTCCCTTTCTCTTCTGGCGGAACTGAAGAGCGAGAAATACATCGATCTGAGAAACTAGAGAAGAAACCTACTAAGTGCTTTCTTCCTTCAAACCTTTCCTGCTCTTGGATTGCCTTCTCCCACCCCTGCTCCAGCCCCTGGGGAGCACGGCCAGCCGAGTGTCACCGTGCTGGGGACACCTCCCTGACTCACCTGGCCATTACCTCAGCCCTGGGCTCGCAGGTGTTGCCTTAGCAGCAAAGCTGGACTCGCTTTACTACTCCAGAGAAGCCACAGCAATATTAGGAAGAATTATATCCCATTAATCCCTACTTGGTGGAAGGATTTGAGGCTTTTTCAGGTAATCTGTTCTGTACATGTTGTGGGAAGGTTTTGACACATTCTTTTTACCCTGACCTTGCTCAGAGAGGCTGGTGAAATTCAGTTTTTGGGATGTCTGAGGCACCTTAGCTGTAGTGGGTGCAGGAGGAGAGTTAGGTGTAGTGGTTGGAGGAGAGAGGAGTGGAAGGGGGGGTGTGTTAGAGAGGTGTTTGCAGCTTCTGAGAGGGTTTGAGTGCTTTGCTTTGCCTTTGAATGTTCCTGGGTCAGTTTATCCCAGCGGTGCTGTGATCCCACAGGAGGAGAGGAGCTGGCAGAGCAAGGAAGGGGTGCCAATCTCCTGAAAGGCTGGAGGGTTTGGAGCTGTGCTGACTCGAGGGGCAGGGCTCTCTCTCCCCACTGAATCTGGTTTATTGTAGGGATGCTGCAACAGCAGGACCCAGAGCTCCCACAGGCTTAAATTCAACATTGGACAGGGCCAGTCAGTGACGTCTCAGGGTTTTTTTGCGCTCAGCCATTGCCAGCCCCAGGTCAAACTCCTCTCTGTGCTTTGCTGCCACCTCTGGCCCCACGGGGAGGAGAGGAGAAGGGCAAGAACCTTCCCTGAGCTTCTGTGCCAGCCTCCCCTGCCTCACCCCAGAGGGATCAGCCCCTCCTGCCTCTCAGTCCCCTCCTCTGAGCTCTGCTGGCCACAAGGCTTCGTCCCCTGGCTGTCCCAGCCCTGCCAGAGGGGAGCTGTCCCCGCCTGCTCCACGTGGTGTCCGAGCAAAAGCTTTGGTTTATATATATTTTTGTTGGATTGTGTGTACATTTCCAGGAGTTTTATTTCTCTTTTTTTTTTTTTTTTTGGTTGTCCGATACTTGCAAGGTTTTTTTTTTTATATATGTGAAAATAAAGTATGGATTCAAAGCTGAGTGGTGGAGTTTGTTCCCACAGACAGAAGGGTGGGAAGGGCATTCCATAATCCCATGGAGGTTCCAGCAGGATCCATTTCTGCCCCTGTGGCTGCTAATAATGCACTAGTTACTGCCAATGCTAATCTATTCATTCTAATATAAATAGAAACATATTAATTATTATTTTATATATTTACATATATAATAATACTAATGATAATAATAATAAATAGTAATAAAAATACATAATCCTAGTTTTAGGCTGCAATACCACTGCATCTCAAAAAATAATATTGTAAATAGAATTTACTATTAGAATTTATTGGTCATTTAATTAATAGCTAATACCAATACTGTAGATGCTAATGCAGACAGGAGATGATAACAAACACTAATGAACTAACACTACTAATTAATAAATATATTAATAAAGCTAATAACCACCCCTGTCACTACCCTGAGAGGGCAGAGGGCAAATGATGGGTGACACCAACGTGTCCCTTCCCCTTTGGCCCCAGCTCATAAGAATTAATTCCTGTGTCCTCATCTGAGCCCTTGATTAATTACTGGGAACTCAAATGACCTAAAGTAACCCCTATGACCTAAAGTAACCCCAAACAGGACCTCAAATGACCTCAAACGACCCCAATGACCTCAAGTAACCCCGATCATGACCTCAAATGACCCCAATGACCTCAAGTAACCCCGATCATGACCTCAAATGACCCCAATGACCTCAAGTAACCCCGGTCAGGGCCTCAAATGACCTAAAGTAACCCCGAGCAGGGTCTCAAATGACCTAAAGTAACCCCTGGAAAATCAAAAAATTCTCAAATGACCTAAAGTAACCCCTGTGACCTCAAATGACCCCTATGACCTAAAGTAACCCCGATCATGACCTCGATTGACCCCTATGACCTAAAGTAACCCCGATCGGGACCTCAAATGACCTCAGACGACCCCAATGACCTCAAGTAACCCCGAGCAGAGCCTCAAATGACCTCAGGTAACCTCATCTCTCAATTTCACCCCATTTGCCCTCATTTCAGCCCTCGATGGCCTCTGTGAGAGGTTTTTCCCCAGTTCAGTTGTGCCCCATGTCCCCAATCTCCCTCCCTGACCTGTCTGGGTTCCCACGTGAGCCCTGGTCCTGAGTGTCCCCCTTTGTCCCCAGCTGCTCTCCCCTGGACCAGTGTGTCCCTGTTTGTTCCATTTCTGGGCCCCTCCTGGCTCTGGGATGTTGGAGTGTGGCAGAACCTGGATTTATTATATCTACTTTATATGTAAAATATTCATCTATTGATAGATATGAATAGATATCAATGAGTATTCAATTAATGGATTCAAATATATATAATTATTTTCCTATCTTTATTAATAATATTCTAATAACTCTATTCTAGAATTGTAATTCATATACATGTAATCTAGAATTGTGTGAGATAATTATTTATTTCTATAATTTCCATGCAATAACTTTAGAAGTCTGCAGAATATTCCCTTGGATTCTCTTCCTGGGTGGTAACTTGGATTCTCTTCCTGGGTGGTAACTTCATGTTCTTCTTGGTCCTGATGGATTGGAGCCTTTATTCATTGATTCTCTCAGAATATCTTTAATTCCTATAATCTTTATATAAATCTTTCCTGGCTTCTATCAGTGTCCAGAATATAAATTTGAATTTAACAGATAATTATAAAATAACTCCAAAGTCAGTCTGCAAAGGATCCAGGAGACTGAAATCCTAAAATTTTCTTTTTCCATCATTTACAGAAGCACCACAACACACACACCATCTGCTACAACAAAGGAAATTTTATTTAAAAATAAAACTTTGTTTTGTTTTCTTTCTTACTGACACAGGTGAATGAAATCCCAAACAAAGAAGCTCTTAGTGGGCAGCATACAAGGATGGAAACAATTAATAAATAACATTAGTATAACCTCTAAACATTAACAATGCATCTGCAAACAAAATGAGGACTTTAAACCAAGTGAACCTTAAAGCTCAGCTACTCTCTGTAAGAATATTTACCTTCTGTTTTTCCTTATTCTTTACAGATCTGAAAGGATTAAATACTGCTATTATAATTTTATATTAATGACACTATTATACTTTTTTTTTTAAAATATCTCGTGAAAATCTCAACATTTTTTAACACTGATATTTTACAAATTGGTATTTGTCATCTGTGAGAAAGAACAACAGTAACAGCAGTTCTTCCTCCACTGGGAATTTCAAACAAAAAAGATTTCTAGGAGGAACTTTAAAACTAAATGTCCTTATTCCCCACTAATCTTTAAAGTGGCGCCTCTGAGAAGGTGCCCTGGGAGTTGCATTTTTTCTTGCTCAACTGAAAAAAAAAAAATAAAACAAACAAAAACCCAACAAACCAACCAATCAAACCACATTTACAGTAAGGAGCCTGCCTCAGGATGAGCTACAGAAATGTCACCAGTCCGGTACAGGAGGCCCCGGGGAGGGCTGGGGCAAGGACATGCACAAAAAAAGGGGAAAAATTGGGATTTCTGCTCAGCTCTGGACACAGGAAATCACCTGGATCCTGCTCAAGGGGGCACCTCCTGCTTCCCACAGCTCCTGCTCCTGCTGGGAGTGTTCCCCCTCCTGCTGGGAGAGTTCCCCACTCCTTTGGGAGTGTTCCCCGCTCCTTTGGGAGTGTTTCCTGCTCCTTTTGGGGACAGCTGCAGGACAACCCCAGCATTTTTTACCCCATCCCACGATCCTGACTCGGCCCCGAGCTCGGCACAGCACCAGTCCAGACACAGAAGCTCCAAGGCTGAAATGCTACAAAACACAGTGTCAGAGTCCAAGTGAGCACTGCCCATCTCTCCTGCTCCTCCTTTTCACCCTTCCCAAAGCAGTTTGGTGCTGCTTGCCCAGCTCTGCTCATTTCCCCAGAGGGGTGGATTCTCACATCCAGCCTGGCCATGCAGCATCCCCTTAAGAAAGGCACTAGACATCTGGGTTGTTTTTCCTTTTTAAAGTAGCATCAGAAAGGTAATTTTCTTAAGAATAAAGAAGAGGGAGGTGAAGGGAAAGAAGAGCAATCAATCTTGGGCTTAGAAAGAACAAGAAAAATCCACTGGGCAGTGCCTGGATTGAGCTGGCAGAACACAGCCACAAGACATGGCCAGGACTCTGCTGCTCTCAGTGGAATCAGCAAATTCTTAACGTGTCTAAGGAAGAAAAGGCAAGACTTAAGTTTCTTAAATCAGTTTGAGACATAAACAAGTGCACAGAAAGGACACATGCAGAGAAATCAGCGATACATGCCACAAAGATTGCTCTCTCTAATCTCTAATACCCAGAACAACACCCACAGGACATCTCTTGGCACATAGACCCCAAAGACAGGCCTGGAACAGCTCTGCCAAGCAGGATTTCATGGAAATTACAGCCAGCCTGCCCTGAGAGGCTTGGAGGGGACAGGGAATCACTGGTGCCACACACGCTGGGCAGGACAAGAGTTAAGGCTTTGGAGCTGGCTGGGTCAGCCTGGCTCGGCCATGGCAGGAGTCTCACTGAGCTCACACAGCAGGACAGACACCAAACGGCTCCAAACCAACACAGAGCCCAGTGGGAGCGTGGAAAAGTGGGAAACAGACCCCTCACTAAAGGGTTTGCACCTGGATCTCCAGGACAAGGGACTGTTTGGCTGCTCAGGCTGCCCAGTGTGATACAACAGCCAGAGCTGTCCCCTGCTCCTGCCTCAGCAGCACCAGCGCTGGCCTTGCTCCTGCAGAGCTCCCACACATCCCACAGGGAGCAGGGCTGGCACCCCTGGCAGCTGCACTGGGGGCACAGGAGGAAGAGAAGCTCCTCCTCCCCTCCTTCCTCCCCCAGGCACTGAGGCCACCTTCCCCAGGGCTGTGCCCGAGCCCTGTGCCCTGCAGAGCCCCCTGCCCACTCCCTGACCTGGCAAGTGCCAGCCCTGAGCCCAGACCAGCCAAGGGAGGGGTCAGGAAGAGGGGCAGGAGATCTCCCCAAGCTGTCTGAGAGTTTTCTCCTCTACAGAGAGGAGAGGAGTAAAGAGAGACACTTCAGTCTGCCTGGAAGCCACTGCAGCAATTCAGAAAGCTGTAGGTCTGGAGAGAATCCTCAGCTTGAATTAAAACCCCACTTTCTGCTCTGCTAACACTCACAAAGGCCTCTCTGCCACTGCAGCCATCTGGCCCAGCCCCTGGATTCCTCAAAAGGCCAGACTCACCCGAGTGCCAGAATCACTCCAGCAATATTCCAAGCTGCAGCCCTTAGCCCAGTGACCTCTGCTGGCCTCAGGGAGATGCAAATAATGCTGGACATGCTCCAAAGGCCAAGAGCCTCTCAGGTTGACAGGCTGTGATCAGTCTGTGCCTCCTGGATCTAAATCCTCTCCAAAGGAACCATCCACTCCTCTAATATGAAGAGAGTTAAGTAGCTGAGTAGGCAAGTCAGGTTTTTCCAATGCAACAGCTGAGTTCTGACCTTTAAAGCCATGTGATCACTTCACAAATACAGAATTTTTTCCCCAGGTCTGTTTTAACACCAGACCTGGCAATACCTTAGAGAAATGGAAATGGAAAGGAGAGCCCCCATGTTGTTTGGACAGCCATGCAGAGAACTGCTGCACTTCTGGGACTGTAAAGCAGGTGAAATTCCAACAAACACATCAGCTGCATCTACCAATTCCACAAAACACCCTGGCACGAGGATGGCTCCTGCAAAAGCTCTCTGGAGGAATGTGTGTGAAGGCCACTAGTCTGCAACAGCCACCATGCAATGAAGATAAATAAAACATCCTATTTACCAGGTGCAACATTCCTAGGGAAGAGTAATGGGAGTGTCCAGTGATGGCTGCTCCAGCCCAGCAGGGCCACAAATCAAATTTGAGCACTGAAGCACAAAATGCTCAAGGCTAAGAGAGGAGAAGCAGCAGCCCCAGTTCTTTGCTCTTGCTCAGATTCTTTGCCCCCTCTCCCACCCCTCAAAAACACGCCAAGCTCCTCCAGCTGCTGGAATCTGGTGCTGCCAGTGCAAGAGCACACACACACATGAGAGAGAAATCCAACTGCCAGGATCAAAATCCCTGACAGAAGCTCATCCTGCTATCTCCAGGCAGCAAGGGAGGACTGGAGTCAGAAGCAATAACTGCTATTATTACAGGCAAGAGGGACACACCACGGCCAGCAGGAAGCAATCAAAGGATTCTTCCAAGGTCTCCTATAAATTCCCAGCAGAAATGACCTCCCAGCTTCTCTAAAAAGCCTGAGCCAGACACACAGCAGCAAACAGATCCAAACCTAGTACCATGAACCACAGGACACACCACACCGACCTCGAGACTTTGTTTCTCTGAGCATCCACTTAAAATTCACAGCACAAAACAACTCCCCCCCAGCCTCCAGGGCATCGGCTCGGGGATCCCTTGTCACAATACCTTTCTCTACCAACACCCTGGAAATAAATCTGTTCTCTCAGACAAGAGGTAGGGGTAAAGGACTCCAAGACATACACTGTATAAAACACCGCTCCGCTCCATCCCACTGCTTTGAAATCTGGAACCACGAAAACCTGATAACTGATTCTCTTAAAGAGGCAGGACTGACCTCAGCACGAAGTCTCTAAAGGAACCCCCTTCCCCTTTGGTGCACAGCTGGGCAGCAGCTGCCCAGGCAGTTGGTCCACAGCAGCTCAGGTGTGGAGGTGCCCGTGTGCTATGTGGCCACGTGCGCCGGGGAGGAGATGGACACGAACTCCCGCAGAATATTCTTGGCCATCTCAATATTGTTATGTGCAATGACCAGAGCTTTCTGAATGTCCTGATATGAGTAGCCTTGGCTCATGAGGTTCTCGATCTCGCTGGAGAGGTGCAGGGAGGAGCTGGCCCCGCTGCTGGCTCCTCCTGCTTGGCAGCTCCCGGCTTTCCGCTCGGAGTTTATCCGCCGGGGCAGCGGCTTTGGCGGCCGCTCGGGGACCTGGGAACCGTCTGAAAAACCTGTGAGGAGAAACAAGTGCATCACTTCAGCAGAAAGATGTGGAAATTTTGTTTGGAACGGAGCTGAGATGACAGTAGGGAGATAAATGGCACTTCAAAAAGCTGTCACTAAGCTCTGCTGCTTTCTCCAGCCCTTTTATCCTCCTTCCCAAGCTGCTCAGCTTCCCCACCTGTGTGCAAAAACAGCTGGGAAGGTTTTTCTTCATTAGCAAGGCTCATCAGGCTCATTTAGTAAGATAAAACCACATAAAAAATGGCATAGGATCTATGTGTGTAAGCAGAGCTCAGATATCAGCCTTAGAATCAGAAAAAATGACACAGTGAATATTCAATGCACCAGACATCCCATTTCCTTCCAGAATCAGACAGAACCCCCAGTTTAACTGTCCAGAGGCTGCTCCCTCATCTCTGTGTGCACAAACTCAGTCCCAACTCAGCCACCACAATTGCTTCAGCAACTGAATTATGCTCTCTGAAGGGTCAGCAACTGAATTATGTTCTCCTCTTCCTCTGCTGAAGCTCTCCCTGCCTAATGGCAGATCAATAAAGCTCAGCCTGTTCTGCTTTTCCCTGAGTCATTCTGATGTGACACTGCCCTGCAGCCACATCATGCACTGCTGGGAAGAGGAAATAGCAGCCAGTAAACCAAACAAGTCACCAAACTCTCCAAGGAAAAAACACATTGTTTAATGTGCTCACCCAGCATCTGATCATTTCTGAGTTTTAGCCTCCTGTATCATTGCAGAAAGCATTTTCTGCCGATCATAGGAAACTTTTCTACACGGATGTTTGACATCACCTTAAAGAAAGATTTATTTGTCTCCCGGAAAAAGTCCTCAGGGCACTCCACAGAGTTTTCTGGCAGCAGAACTGGAGTACAACAGACAAATCACGTCCACACAATCCCTGTCTAAGAGTGAGCACTGCAGCTTGCTCAGAGAAGCAGCATTGTGGGGCCTTTCTGAAAAACTTGCCCCAAAAGCCCTGAGACAGAGAAGGCTCTTCAGGAACCAGATTCCCTCAAGCTTCCTCACCGACCACAGCTCAGTCCAGCTCCCTCATCTTCAGAATTCAAGTTTCTCACACTTAAAAAGCTTTTTGTACATGTGAGAAGAAGGTCTGCCCCCTCCTCTGCCCCAGACTCCCTTCTGGAATAGCTGTTTCAGCTCGAGCTGGATCAAGTTTCAGAGACCATGGGTCAGTCTGAAAGGACAACTGCTAAGACAGTTATTTTGGTAAATCATTAATTAAAACTGCAGGGTCCAGCTCCTGAGAGCATAAATCTGCCAAGATGAATCCCACAGCAGTCAGGCTTGCCTGCACCAGTGCCTTGCTTCCCACAGCAGTAACAATCAGCATTTTCCACATTTTCCATTTTCCTACCCCTAAAGCAGGACAACAGCAGTGTTATTTCAGGGCTGTAGAAACAGAGTGTCAATGATTAAACTCAGTACTTCATCTGGGAGGGGGGGTGGGACTTGCTCTGTTTCTTTTTTATCCCTTTCAGCCAAATTCTACAGACACAAGGACAGATTTAAAAAGTGAAAAAGGGAGCTGGGGCAAAAATAATTAACTTTTCTGCACTAGGAAACTCTTCCCTGTGCTAAAGAAAGCCAGGGAAGTGGAATGGTGAAGCAGGAAAAGAGAAGACTCACTGGGGGAAGGGGCTCTGAGTACAGGAGGTTCTGCTTCCAGAAGGAACAAGAAACTCATTCCTCCTCCTTGGCAAATCACCAGCACATTCAGACTGAAAACCCCCAACAGGAAGAGTTTTAGAGCTTCCTTAAGAGCTGCTGAGCAGGGAGTAAGTCAATCATTATTCAGAAAGGCTCTTGGAGGCTTTAGTTTTTCCCTCAGAGAATGTGCCTTGCAGCCAGAAGGACACCATGTCCTCTATTCCCCAGGGACAAAAAGCTGACCTTGCTGAGCCACTGGTCCCTGCTCAGAGGAGCTCAGAGCATCAGGAGCTGTGTGCAGAACTCTTGTGCCATCTGCAGGCACTGGCAGTGCCACAAACCCTGCCAGGCCAGCCCTGCATCTTCCACTTGGCACAGGGACACAACCCCTGAATGGTCTGGGTTGGAAGGGACCTCAGAGATCCTTCCACCCCCTGCCATGGGCAGGGCCATCTTCCACTATCTCAGGGTGCTTCAGCCCCAAATCCAACCTGGCTTGGGGCACTTCCAGGGACGGGAAATCCTGTTTCACACCCCAGTACACCACGGTACAAAAACAGTCTATGCTCTGTAGGAAACAGTGGTTTAAGGAATATACTTTAAGCTGAAAAAAGCTTGTCCTAACTGAGATTCCAGTGTGATTTGCAAGTTAGGGGATAAAATGACCAAGGCATCACATTCCAAGCTACAAATCAAACAAAAGCTACAATAAATCAAACAAAATACCTAAGAACCAATTCTGCCTGATAAACCTGATTTTACACCATACATCCAAAATCTTCAGTGAGTGACATGAGTTTCAAAGGTGCAGAGCCAGGCAGCAGCACCAAGCAGAGGGAGGAGAGCTGTCTGACCTGTGCCAGGGTCGTTTTCCAAGGACATTCGGCTGAAGGCAGGAGTGGCATTGGAGATATCGGACAGCGTGCGGCGAGCGATGGCCACGGGCAGCGGGGCCTTGGGCACATCGTAGCCATCCTCTTCATTCTCTGACTCCTCAGGGCCATTGCTGGCAGTGGCTGCTGCCAGGTTCCCTTCATCTGCAAGAGGAGGCACGTTCTGAGCTCTGGGGCTGAGCTGTCTCTCAAGGCAGACTCCACCCCCCCATTTTCCAAACACTGACAGGACACAGAACTAAAGTTTTGCTGTCAGAACCTCACAATTAATAGCAGCTCTTTCCAGAAGGGAAAATTAAAGTACTGGAATGCTCTTCCCAGGGAGGTGGTAGAATCACCATCTCTGGATGTGTTTAAAAGAAGACTGGACATGGCACTTGGTGCCACAGTTTAGTTGAGTAGTTAGGGCATAGGTTGGACTTGATGATCTTGGAGGTCTCTTCCAACCTCATCATTCTGTGATTCTGTGATTAGGTTAAAAATACTTGATAGATTCAGTGTGCATGCACAGACTCGTATTTCCACATACATCCCAGCTATTTTAACAACAAACCCAAATGTAATTCCTTTAATTCAGCCTAAAATGCTGTTCCACTGGGAGCAATTCATTGTAGCCCAGTTCCTCAGCTGTTCTTTAGCACACCCACTCACCAGAAGTGCTGACAGCCTCGAAAGCAGAGGATGCTGCTTGGGAGTGAATGTTGTACATTGCTTCATACATGGAGCCCTCAGGCTGCTGGTCACAGTCCAAAACTCTGAGGGAGAGAAGACATTCCCCATCACACAGGTGACAGTGGCCACCACCTCCAGCCTGTCTCTGTGACAGAGTTAGTGCACAGCTTCTTGTTTCAAGGTGAAATCACCACTGCTCTGTGAAATATTTGTTCTAGAAAATGCTCTACTAATGTTTATTGCAGTACAGCAGCTCAGCTTAAAAGAGTTAAAATGATACCACCAAAACTGATACCACTGAAAATTACATTTTAGTAAGAGTTTTGAATTTCAGTTGTTTCTGCTCTCAAAAGGCTCTTGGCAGAGAGAGTGGGAAGGAAGGGGATATCTGAGTCCTTTAATACTGTACAAGGACTCTGCAAAGAGCAGTGGTCACATTTCCTTTATTGCTATTTTAGTCAAGATCTGGTGAATATCACTGGGGGAATTCAGAAATCTGAGCAAGCAAAATTCCCACCCTGATGTCCCAAATGTGCTGCCCCAGAGCTGGGAGGAGGAAGTGCAAAACCAGCCAGAATCTCACCGTAAACTCTGAGTCATTTCCAAAGGCATTTTGAGCTCTGGTTTTTGCACAGCAGGACCTGGAGGCACCACAGGCAGAGAGGATGGTGACATGTATTCAGTGTCCTCATCGCTCTCAGACTGCTCCCCAGGAGGCAGTTTTGGTACAGGCAGTGGTCTGGAGGCAAGAGAAACAAGATATAAAACATTTACACCAAATCTAATTAATACCAAGGTGCCCTTTAAAATCCACAGTCACCTCACAGTAAGTCTGTCTAAAGAAATAAATTGGTTTTCAGTTTGCAGCCCACGAGGTCACACCAGCACAAGGTCATGATGCAAAAGGAAGCGACAATATCATGCACATTTATATCACACAAAGTGAATTTATTGAAGAGCTGATGGCAACTGGAGCCTGATTCCTACTGCCACAGCCCAGGGGAATTCCCACCACTCCCCACAGCTCTTTGATTTCAGCTGCTTTCTCTAAATTGTGCTTTGAATCTCTCGGAGTTTAAAACTAAGACTGGAAGAGTTGTGCCAGTTCTGTTCCTGGCACCAGCACCCTGCAATTCCCACCCTGCAAGGTATAAAACATTCCAACAGACCTGACAGCTAAGGAGTAGATGGCATTGGCAGATGAGGAGGGCTTGATTTTGGGGTGTTCACACTCTGAGGTTGCTGCTGGACCACTGTTGGAGCTCTGGAAGACAAAATTCCAAACCAGAAATCAGAAACAACAAATGGCCCAAGGTAGCTGCAAAGCCATTCCTTCAACAGCCTCTGTGGGAATGAAGTATGCTCATTTCTTCCACAGAATTTACTGACACCTCAGAAATCTAGGAATTCTCTGACAGCCTTTCCTCAGTGGGGACACTGCAGGAAGAACTTCACGTTTTGAGGTTCCAATGGCCTTGGCAAATTCAGCTGAAACAGGCCAAAATGGGAGCCAAGAGGAAAAGGATGCAGACAAGCACACACAACTGGAGACAGGATGAAAACTGTGCACGTGCCATTTTCTTAGAAAATCTGGCTAAAAATGCACTTGTTTCAATTTCAGAAAGCTGGAAGCATTAGAAGGAAAAATTAAGGAAATGGAATCGAGGAAAGCAAAGCTGTCTGCAATTTCTTTTAGAGAACAAAATGTCGGACTAATCAGTGTCCTGCAGGTGAACAGACCCAAATTGAATTCAGATTTTATCCAGTCATACTCCTCACAGCTGATGTGATAGTTTTCTCAGGGCTGAAAAGCCAGCAGAGTAAATCAGAATTTTTCAGAGAACAACAGAAAACATTCTCAGCTTTTCAGCGCTGAAAGGTGAACAATGCTCAGGCAATTGGGATTTCAACTTTGTTCCCAAAAGGAATGAAAGCACCTCCCTTGCCTGGAATACACCAGTTGCTTTCCATCTCTCCCATGACAAAATCCCACTCCTCAGTGTGAGAAGAAGGTGCCTTTTCTCCCAGATCACCTCTCCCAGCTTTGTCGCCCTGATTTTTTAAGATTTTCTAAGCCTCCTGATGTTGACATTTTTGTAATGAACTTTCTCACACACTTTCTGTAAATAACTCACTGTTTTGCATTCTTTTATGGAGGAGGAGAAATTTGGTTTGTCCAGTGTCATTGGAGGGGTGGCAGTACCACCCTCCAATCCACTGTCACTTTTGGAAATCTCTAAATGTTGGAGTCAGAAAATGAAATACCCTTTTCACCTTGAGAACAGCGGTGTCCTAGAGTGACACAGGTTACCTCCAGAGCTACTCACCGCGGTGCTGTCCAGGCTGAGCGTGCTGCCGAGCCGCAGGCTCTCAGCCCTGGACTCCAGCTGCGAGGGCAGCGAGAAGGGCAGCGAGTGCCGGTTGGACAGCTCCCTGCCGGCCCAGGGCTCCGCCGGCGCTTTGGGCATGGGCCTGCCCGGCCACGGCTCGCCCTGGCGGCTGGAGGGCAGCGGGGGGGGCTTGTCCCTGCCGGGACAGTCGCCCGGGGTGCAGGGCAGGGGCCGGCGCTGCGGGCGGCTCTCGGGGCCCAGGGCGTGCGGGCGGTCCGGGGGCGGCGGCGGGGGCAGGTCCCGGAGCGTGGGGGGGATCGGCAGAGGTTTGTCCTTGTGCAGAGCACCTGGAGCGGCCTGCGGGGAGGAGGGAGCAAAATAGTGCTTAGCACAGGCAGCCCAGGCAGAGGAGACAAACGGGAGGGAGAGTTTTGGGGTGGTTTTATTTGTTTTTACAAGGAATTATCTCCGAGAATGTGGAGATATCTCCGCACCTTCTGCACAGGCTTGAGGAGATAACACAGCAACTATGTGCACTCCAGCCAGGCTCTGAACACCCCAGATTCCTCTTCTTGAGGGAAAACATGAGCTTACAGCAGCCTCAGACTGGAATCCAAACAGAGCCTCCCCATTATTTTAAAAAATGATTCAATTGTGGGTCATTTATATGAGTTAACATTCATCGGTCAGTGATGAGTATCCACAGAAATAGGTATTTTCTTCTGCCTGATCTTTCCTAATTTCATTATTTCATCCGAACCAGATGAAGAACTCCTGCTGCATCTCAAGAACCATTAACTTAATGCCACCAAGATCATCCTCCTGCCTTCTGCTGATCAATCAGAAAGCCAGTTCACTTCTCCCTGTCACACACATGGAGTGCCTTCCTTCATTTTCTATGTAAAAAATCCTTGATGTAAAAATGAGTGCAGAAAAGTTGGGGGAGAGAAATATGATACCTTCTGTATCAGCTAGAACAAAATATGAGAAAAATCCAAATGGTGCAGGGAGCAGGGATTGAGGCTGAAAACAGAGAATGTGATTGCAGTAATCATAATTTGGCAGTTCAGGATGCCAGACAGAAAAAGAAGAAAGTACTTGGGGGTGTCAGAGAGAACATGTTGGGGTCCCCAGATTGTTCTGCCCCACTCAAATCTCACTGAAGGGGAAAGGAAGAGGTGTGTCTGACCTTGGAAGTGGTGCTAGGGCTGGAGGCCCCGGGGGGGTTGGCCACTCGCTGCTGCAGCAGGTCCAGGCGGGGCGGCACAGGGGGCAGGGCGGCCTGAGGAGCCACTGAGAAGGGCGAGGGAGGGCGTTCCACCTGAGAGAGGAGAATGGGACATCAGCTCAGGCTCAGCCCACGGCATTCCTGTCCTCTGGAGAGCCTCTCCAGCTACAAACAGCTCTGTGAGCAACAACTGTCCTGCAGGAATGGAGGCAGTGCCCAGCACTGCAGCGCTTGGAGCAATCCAAGCTCAGCTGGGAGACACCACTGAAAGGCACGCTCAGAAACACAACCCGAGGTGGCCTGATGGAGCAACAAAAATGCAACTTAGAAACACAACCAGAGGTGTCCTGATAGAGCAACAAAAATGCAATAGAAACACAACCCGAGGTGGCCTGATAGAGCAACAAAAATGCAACTTAGAAACACAACCCAAGGTGTGCTGATGGAGTAACAAAAATGCAATTTAGAAACATGAAACAAGTTGTCCTGACAGAGGAACAAAATGCAATTTAGAAACACAAACCGAGCTGCACTCATGGAGTAACAAAGCTGCCTCAGTGGGCCCTGAGCAGGGACAAGCTGCTTTTCAACACCAGAGGGCACGATCTGCTGCAAAGCCTCCTGTCCTGTGCAAACTGCTTTCACTACACAGCACTGGTGTGCACCAAACCCTCCATTTTTGTCTCTGGAAAGCTGGTTTTCCACTTAACAAAGCAGCACAGAGCCTGTTATTCTCTTTATTTTCTCTTTTTTTTACAATCAAAGTTAGTGCTGTTGAATTTTGAAAAGCTTCATGTATGTTTGAGCTCACTGAAGCCAACAAAATTCCAACATTGACAGGATCTCAAACCAAGAAAATTGCTCTGCTTCCCCAAAATATGCAAAAAAAGCCCTCCAGGAATAGTGTTTACAGATTAGTACATTATTTCACAGGATGAAAGATAAAGGGAAAAAAGACTCCAGGTAAACCAGAGGTGAAGATTTTTTCTGACTAGGAAATGCAGCTTATTTCAGTTGATTCAGCTATTAAAAATTGGCCACATTCAAACCCAGTTCCCTATGCAGTTAAGAAAAATGCAAGAGCAACAATCAGATTTTGAAATGAGAAATGAAAATGAAATGAAAAAGCCATGCAGGGCTCCACAAAAAATGCCTGTACACAGCTCCTGGAGGGAAGCAGAGTTATCACACCTTTATCTGACAGATTTATCAGCCACCATATAAAAAGATGACAGCCAAATTGAGTTCCTCAGCAGAACAGCCTGCCCTCTACCCTGTTATTTATCAGGACCTTGGGAAGGCTGTATCCATCACTGGGGAAAAATGGATGAATTTCTGCTGATCTGGGTGAATTCTGGCTAGGAAATCAAAATCTAACACACAGAGGAGTGTTCCAAACCCAGACCTTCCATCCCAACAGGTCAGGCCAGCTTTTTCACCCCTCTGGGGATTCCTCCAAGACAACACACAAAAGATCAAAGGCTTCAAAGTGTGATCCCAAAGTGGCAGTGTGAAATGAGCTCACAAAACTGGACCTAAACCTCTGTTTTCCATAGGGAGCAGGATGTTTACTGTTACACAGTCTGACAAACCTCACAGACACAGGAGAAAACTGCTGCAGAAAAGGCACTGCCACATTTATCATTTATCATTTATGACCTTACTTTGGTACCAGCGAGTTCTTTCATCATGAAGAGGGAGTCATCAGCTTTGTCATCATCATCATCATCATAATTGGGAGAGGGGGTTCCTTCTGCCCCTTGCCTGGACAATCCTCCTCCTCCCCTGGGATCAAATGGATCCACCACGATTGGCTCCGTGCCTTTGATCTCACAGCGGCAGAAGGGACAGCCTTGGCCTTCAGATTCCTGCAGGGGACAGAAGAGATCTGTCACAGCAGCCTTGGGGGGGCACAATTATCACCTGCTCCATAAACAATCAGCTTTTAACCTGCCTTTTGGCAGGGAGCTTTTAAATGAGAGGAACACAAGGGCAAACTGGGCTAGAAATGCGGAATATTTTCTACTTGAAGTAGAAAAACAGCACTTTAGGAAGTAGTCAAAGTTTTTCCTTATTCCATATTAAGAGATCAGGTATCTAAACAGCTTCTGATGCTGTGACATAATGAGACAATGTTTCTGCTATATTCTCTCCACACCTGAACAGCTCCACCTCTAAGAAGAGAATATCTGCAAAATACATTCTGTATAAGAGTCTGTAAGATATCTGTAAAAGAAGACAATAGCTGTAAAAGATCAAGCAGCTGCCCTCAGAGGGATAAAGAAGAGGCCAAGGCTCACCTGCCAGGCTGTGAGACAGGAGGTGCACATCAGGTGCCCACAAGGTTCAATCTTCACATCCTTGTCGTTCTCAGCACAGATTTTACACAGCTGGAACGTGGAGCCCATCTCACAGTACAGCTCGTATTGCTCCTGAGGAAAAGACAGCACAAATCACAGCCTAAATGCAAAGATTTCACCATCATTTTACATGCTAGATGCATCTGTCAAGCTCTGAAAAAAGTGGAATTCAAATTATCCAATAATTTTCATTTAAGCATCCCAAGAAAAGCAAGGTTCAAGACATGTTGATGTTGAATGGCACAAAAGCATTGATGTTGGCAGAACATTCTAGAAATAAACCCTTAAAATCTGTCATGGCAATCTCATCTGCCCATCCCTATCACACACAGATTTCTGAATTCCTGTGAAACACTGCAGCACTAAAAACAAGTCTTGGGAATACCAAGTGTGACAGAACTGGGTGAATCACTAAGGAGGGTAGAAATCAGGGAGAAAGGCAGAGAGTTGGATGGAGTGGAATATTTTACTCACCTGTGTAACTTTAATGTGGTCCTGAGGTGTGGGCTCACACAAGCCAGTCAAGTCAGGATTCTGATTCCGGCCATCAGGAAATAAATAACTGGAAGAAGTTGGGAGAAAAAAAATCTCTCTGTATGTGCCTGTGCACACTTGTGCACACACACAGATCTAAGGTTTCCTTTGGAGGTGGGAGGGAAGAAACAATGAAGGTGAGAAGTCAAGGTTTTCTGAATTCTAAAGATTTGGAGGAATTTTATGATTGGACCAAAATTAAACAGGTTATTCCTAAAAGTATTGGTTCAAATTAAGGGTTTAACAAAAAAACTTTAAAAAAAGATTTATAAGAAGGGAAACACTGGTGCACATTTATCATCTGCTCCTGCACAGCTGTGCAGTGCAAAGACAGCTGTCAGTAATTCCTGAGTGCCAAAATAGTTCAGCAATGACTTATTCCACTGACAGCAATGGGGCTATTCAGATCTTAACTGCTTTGCTGTCCTAATTTTTATAAAGTTACTTACAAGCCTTCCCTGAAGCCATCAATCAGTGCTTGGAAAAGAGGTTTGTTGTGGGGAATTGTCTGGAGAATGTTCCCATCTGCAGTGACATAGCCAATGGCCCACTGACCCAGGCGGGTGCAGCTCAGTCGGAAAATGTAACTAAAAACACACAAAGGAAAAGAAACCTCAGCTTGGAACAGACAGAAAAGATTCAATGACAAGTAGGCAGCCTTTGTCTGGCCAGTTCAAGACAGCAAATAAAATTAGTAGGAATAACTTGATGATTTGTAGCAGCTTTCCTCAATTGAGGCCCAGGCAGTTCAAAGGGGGAACTTTGCAATACGATACAAAAAGAGAAAAGAATCCAACTGGCCTCCAGGTGAAATTAAACCCAGAATCCAGAGCAAGAGAAGTTAACATCCTTAAAACCATTTGTTTCAAATCAACTTTGAAAAAGCCAGCAAACAAACAGACTACAGGAGGTTTGCATGTTTAAAAGCAGCCCAGAAGTAAAGGAACACAGATAATCTGTCAGCCCTGCTGCAATCAGTGGGGGCAGCCAGAGCCTCCCTGCTGGCTGAGCTCTCTCTCACCTGCCAGGTTTGTGAATGAATTTCTGCAGTCTGGCCTTCACCTCGTCATAGGTGAGGAATGCCATATACCCAGGGTGAGTCACTGCCAGGCTGTTCCAGTTCCTCAGCAAAGATGACCAGGGCTGGGGAAGCACCAGAGAAACAAATGAACCACACACTTCTGGAAAGGGTTAATATTCCTGAATCAAAGGGTTCTGCAGTTAGAGAAACATGTTTCTGTTCCACCACAAATCCAGTAGAGAAACCAAAATATTCATTCCCATGCAGCATTGGCATTTGAGTTTTTCGCTTGTTGGGGATAAAATTATCACCTAAGACAGACCTTAATCAAAACTCCTTTAATAAATACAAAAGGAGAAGTCACTGAGGTCACACCTTAAGAATAGCCATCAATTGTGCTGCTTCTGCAGAGAGAATGACTCACTCCCCAGACAGGGATAAAGGCAGGAGTTTAATGAGATTATGCAGAGCCCAGGAACCATGACTGCTCTGCTCTCCAACACCGACTTCCTGCATGGCCTGGGGACAGTGACCTCCCCTCTGTGTCTCAGTTTCACTGTCTGTAACTTGTGACTGTTCCTCACCAACCCAACCTCACCGGGTGTGGCAAGGACTGTGGCTAGTCTCAGATCTGAATGAAGAAACCAGCACACACATCTCAAATATTGCTTAAAATGATGCCCCAAAAGTCGTAACAACCATTTGAAATCTCTCAGTCCTGAGAAGGGCTTGGGTGTGTAGATCTCACCTGATTTTTCCAAGTTTTTTAATCATCTACAGGAAGGTATCAACACTCCCTAAGAACTCTGCAACCCCTGGAATTTGCAGCAGTTCTTGACTTGTTCTTTATGTACAACACTTGGAAAAAGTGCTGAATGAGATCAGCTACATTGCAACACCAAACATGGGAATTTTTCATCTAGACATATCTTAATTACAACCCACCCCATCACATGGGAAAAGGCAAGTCAGAGCCAAAGAAGTAAGTGATTGTTCTTGTAAATACCCAATTGTACAATCAGAAGCTGTGTTTTTGAATTTAGCACTATTAAAGACTGTGGGGAAGAATTTTACCTACTGTTAATATCCCTTCAGCGATACAGAGATTTCTCACACACACAGACATGATCACAACATCCTGGCTGGGGCAGTTCAAAAGATAGGAAGCCCAAATTTCCATGCTTGAACTCCATCCTGAACAACCCCCCTCCATGGAAAATAAATCTGACAATAAAGAAAGGGATGAGGGAAGACAGAGTGATGAACTAAGCTTCACATTTCCTGGCTTGCAGAAGCTGTGTCAGAGCTTCAGTCTCAAAGTGACCTTTGAAAGAGAAAACCTGATTCATGGCAGGATGCTGGATGTGCCTGGGAGTTGCAGTGTATATTTAGGGATTCTTTTTATTCTACAGCCAGAAATATCACCACTTTTACTGCAATATGGGGTCTTAAGTATTACTCTTTAAGGGATGGAGGGCAAGACAAACAAATCCCATACAGTACAAATAACGAGTGTAAAATATTGGCCTGGATAAAGAAGAGTAAAACACTGAGACACTTCAAGTGACTCCCATTGCTCAGTTCTCACCTGGAAGAGTCGAGTGAAGATGTCAAACTCAAACACTGAGATGTAGTCATTGCAGGTGAGGTCGATGGTTGACTTGAGGGCCATGGCCTCCAGCCCAGAGCTGATGGGATGCACCTCGTGCAGGGCCTGGCGAAAACTCTTCCAAGGAACAATGGTCCTGGGGAAAGCAGGGAATGGCAAATGGCTGAGCACCACCAGCACCATGCTCACAGCCACACCTTATCTTTGTCAGCATCCCCGTTGAGATAATAGACAGAGGAAAATCAAAACAAGCCACACGAGATTTATCCATGTTACACAAAAAAACAGATTTCTTGGTACTGCAGGAAATCAGCAGCCAAATGAAATTATGGCAATTTTCTCTCCACACGCAAAATTTTGGAATTAGAAGCCCCCCTCTGGTTTCACTTTTCCCTCTCTCTGCAGTCCTACCACAGCATCACTTGATAATAATTTCACAGTGTTGCAGCTGGCAGAGAAGAAGTTAAGTCTAGATGGTTTAAAAAAAACCTGCAACCAACTCTCTAAAGAAGGATTAACTGGAGAAGGAAGATAATCAGAAGCCAAAACACAGGCTCCTGTTTAAAGGAATATTTTCCTTTTTTTAATAAATCAAGTGGCATAGAAACACAGAAAGAAAATGCCTCACTTCAGACAACTGTGCTGTTAATGAGTAAATACATTATGGCCTTTTGTTCTGACAGCTACTAATTAAACTCTTTAGGTGAAGTACCTCAGTTCCCTCAGTTTGAAAGCAGCACCCAATCCATTAACTTTAATCCCCAAACACTGCTGTGAACACCTCCATGGTTCATTTAGTCAGTGTTTCATTAGATACAGAAATTAAACCTGACATTTCAGCAGTCTGCACACAAAGACTGTTGCATTTCCCTTTCCCCTTCACTCTTAGCAAAGCCATTTTGCAAACAGAAATTCAGAGAAGAAGAGAGGTGAGTAAATGATTGGAAAGACTAATTGGAGGGAAGATGAAAAGAATATAATCTTATGGCTTAGCTAAAGAACAACCCATGTTGGGGGCATGGTAACCTTTGGAAGAAGAAAGGATTATTTTGCATAGCTTGTAGAGCTTAAAAGTTAAAGAATTAAATCAAGGAGAGGAAAATTTAAGCTGAATAACCAAGGAAAACACAGTGACAATACAGGAGTCTCCTGGGGAAACTGGGGAAAGATTCATCAGTTGATACATTCAAAACCAGACAGGACAAAAACTGGGAAATTTAATGTAGGAATAATTCTTTACCTCAGCCCAGAGATGGACCAAATCACCAGCAGGTCTCTCCCATCATTTATTTTAAGCTGGCAAAGCCCTTCTTGAAGGGCCAAACAGAATTCTTAAAATCACTGGGTGCAATTTGCTCCCACACCTGTTTTTAAGCACACTTAGAAACTTACTTTTCACCAAAAGCCTTTCTCCAAAACTCTGCAGCATCTGCCTTGGTGATCCGGAACGTGTCCCCCTGGAAGAGGCCACTGGGGAAAATCCCTTTGAGTTCTGCCAGCATGTGGCTGAATATCAGGGACAGTTTGGTCAGGTTCCTCCTGCAAAGGACCACAAAAATCGTTTCTTTTAGGAGAAAAAGGAGTTGAGCATTCCAAGCAAAGCAAAGCCAGCATTTATTGCAATTCAAGAATGATTCCAGCATGCAAAACTCTGATTTGGGGCTCTCTTTCAAGTATTTCCACAGCATTTAGAACATCCAAAACATGAGAACTACCAGCAAGGTCTGTGTTTGTCAAGACATTTTCCACAATGACAAACTCTGTCTAATCTGTTTAAAGTGGGCAGGCAAAAATCCTCCCATATTAAAACACATTCACAGAAAATGTGCAAAACCAATACTCAGACCTCACCTACTGAGTAGTGAAGACAAAAACTCATCAGGTTTCGGTCTGAAAATTCCTTTAGAGAGCACATAAAACTACTCCTGCCCCAGACAATGGGAGCTGAATGTCTTTGCAGGTCTCCAGAGGCTTCCAACACAATAGATTTGCTCAGGGAATCTCTAGCTGATCCTAACAGACCCAAGTTCCCAAGGGAATGCAAAAACACCTGCAGGTTTTTCCTAAAATGGTCACAACTTACACACAAAAGCTCTCAAACACTGTGTTTAATTATCCAATTTGAATTACAGCTGGGACCTCAAGTCCCTTCTCTGCCTGGTGCCACTGAGACATCAGGAGTGCTCTATCCCACAGGAAATGCCCTTTTTTAAACTGGAGAAGAGAATAGATATTTTCTGTTATTCTATTCACCAGAGACACCTCTCTCTCACTCCTTTATCCAAACATTCTCCTCCACTCCATTGCTAGGAAAAGTTCCTGAAAAGAGACAGGGATATTTCTAGGCCAGGAGGGGTTTTTATTCACCCCCACATCATGTGCTTGAAGGTAAAAGAAGGAACTGGCATCGTGTGGGGAAGAACAACTTGTGAGCTGTGCCCAACACACCAGAGCTGCCCAGAAACCTGCATCAACCACCCAGGCATGGCACAGACTCACTTGTGGCACTGATTATTTCAATATTGAACCACAGAGGGAGGGAACATCCCCAGCCACATTGGATTTTTTTTCTTTTCCCATCTCTCTCCCTGAGTTTGCTGCTGTTACAGAAGACTCTTGTGTTTGGCAGCAAACTCCACTGCCCCAGGCTCCAGCCTTTCACCAATTTCTGATGTTCTGGTTGGATTGGTTCCTGTTCACCTTATCTTGGATGTTTTTCAGATACCACTTGCTCCAAACATGATATTGCCACTGGAAGGACTTATCCTGTTAATGGGTCTGATTGCAGAACTGACCTCCAGCCTTCTCACAAAAATTCCCTGGACATTTGGGACATTTCCCACATTTTCACAGGGTCTAGACTCAACTGGAAGTGACCATATTGCTTGACATATATTCTAGTATTTCCTCAGCCCCTCATGAGCCCTTTCTCCATACTCTGACAGTCTGGGTAGATTAGAAGGGCCCAAAACTCTCCATTTTCTCTGACAGCAGTTCTTTCTCACCCTTCTTCATTCAGCTACATTTTCATTTGTGTGCAGCACTGAAATCTGCTCAAAGTGTTTATGGAAAACACCAGCTACACAAAGAATTCTGGTTTTTGTCATTTCAAACGTGTCCAACAACAGCAGGTGCTTGGGATTAACACAAGGAAAAGCCCCCAGCTGGTCCTCCCTGAGCTGTCCCATTCCCCAGCTGTCTCTGGATGTGTCACACACTCAAACTGGGTATTTTGAAACAGTTCTACAGTCTGGGTTTGGCATGTTAAGTAATTCAAAGCTGTGTGTTTCTCTTTGCATTTCCAAGGGGAGGGCTCAGATTCTGAGCTCGTGGTACAGGGAAAATGATTTAACTGTAAATTCCCACACCAGATCCCTCCCATGGAAATTCCCACCACGTCCCTGCAATGCCTTTTTCTGATAAACATTAGAAAAATTGCAAATCAGAGGTGTGGAATTCTGAAAGCACTCACTCTCATAAAAAGGAATAAAAAAAAGAGGAGAGTTTGTTTTAGTGCAAGGAGAAAAAGTCAACACCAGGCTGTTATCAATCATTTAATCTACAACCCAAGCAAAAAATTATGGGCTTTTTATAACTGAATTTATAAAAATAGAGGCTTTAATAAACCTGCTAATGATTTTGTACTCTCCTATTGCTGCCCAGAACAATGTGGGGAAATTTGTGTATGACAGAAAAGCATTTTGATGCATTTCTGACCCTGAACAAGTGCATGGTTTAAACAAAACACTGCAAGAAGCCAGGGAATATTCCTGTGCCCATTGTTTATCTCTTCTGCCTCAGCTGAGCTCCAGGAAGTGCTTGCACTCAGCTGAGCACATCAGTAAATAAGAGAAATAAGAACTTCCTCAGGCTTAAGGATGGATAAACAAATGGTTTTACACACACACGTTGAAGGACTTGGTTTCCAAAACCAGCTGAACATTTTAAATTCTCAAGGCTATCATATTTTTTTATAAATATCCAGCTATATTGTGAGTAAATAACAGGAAAAAACACAGGAAATGAACATAAAGAGCAGCAAATTGCAAAATAGTTTGTGTTACTGGCTTTTACATACAGCAAACAGTTACCAATCCTAAGCTAAAAGGACAAATATTTCTTTTATTTTAACAATTTACATATTTGTAAATTTACACAGACCAAATAAACACTTGCAATTCTAAAGAAGATTTTTATTGGCATGTGAAAGCTTACTGATGATTGTGCTTTATTTTTAGTATCAGAACTGTCCTTATTGCTATTGCTGCAACTAAGCAGATGTGAATGTACTCTCAGAAAAAGGGGCAAATATTCAAACAACATTTATGGCTCTTAGACTGGAGATTCCCAAACAGTTTTGGGACTGTTCCATTTTTCAAAATTTTACCTAAACACAGTACTGCACACAAAACTGCCACCAAGGGCTCCACCAGAGACAAGTTACAAGCTAAAGAACTGAATCTTACAAGTTAAAATTAAATCTTACAAGTTACAATTAAATCTTACAAGAATTAATTAAAATTAAATCCTACAAGTTTAAGAATGAAATGCCAAGCCCAGTTTGGGAAGAGCTGACTGCAGCACCTAAATCCTGCTGCTGGGAGATTTAAACACCTGCCACCCAAGCAGTGCTGAAAACGTTACCCAGGGACCTCAGGCCACATCAGAGCTGTCCCCAGAGTGTGCAGGCAGCTGCAGGAACACCTGGGCCAGCTTCAAAGAGTTCTGTTCTGTGCTCAGAGCCCCAGCTGAGGTGGGATTTCACAGCCCCGAGTGCTTTCACACGTACGTGCAAAGCTTTCAGTTTATTATGGTTGGAAATAACGAATCAACATGTGAAAACGTCAAAAGATAAATATTTTTTCCACTGTGTACAGTAGCCAAGTGTTTCACACATGGTAAGGGACACCTGCAGCTGGAGCATGGAGGGATCAGTGCTTGTGCACAGGGAGTGAGCTGGAATTGGTTCTGGAACCAGCCAGCCCCAGCTCCAGAGCCTGCCCAGCTCAGCCCCTCTGCCAAACCCAGCACCCGCCGGGCTCTGACCTTGGGGAAACCAAAACCAGCATGAAGCAAGAGTGTTCTTCAGTTACCCCATACCCACGGACAGGTTCCCCCTCCTTCCTGCTCTGAGCCCCCTCTGCTGTGGTTCTGCTCTTCCTTCCTGCCCCAGGATGGGTTTGGGTTTGTTCCACGCATTTCTGCGGCGTTCAGGAGGCTGAGCAGAAACTTCCAGGTGCAGCCCCCACTGCCGGCCCCAGCTGGGGGTTCTGGTGGTGTTGTCTCCCTCCACCAGACCCTCAGCAGATTTTTCTTCCCCACTTTCCTGGACAGAAGTTCTTCCACTGCATGGGCTCCATCTTGGAAAGCCATTAAAGGTTTGGTTTAATCAGGGATGTGTCTCTCAGCCACGTTGGCACAATTAGTTAAATTAATGTGCTTTGTCACTAAATGCCTTTTCCCCTCAAGGCAACGTTAATGTGGCACAACCATTTCTGCCACTGCCAGCTAGGATTTTTTTCATTTTCTTCCAGTATTTCTCACCTCCCTCAGAGCCACCCAGCTGACACAATATAATTTAGTTCCTCACACGTAGCAAGGATCAGCTCCACAGGCTGATTTAGTCACAATATTGTGCTCACATGCCAACATTTGACGTGCACACGCTGTCGTGTCTGTAAAGCTCATTCTGCTGAAGGCATGTTACAAACACAGAGGAATTATGAGCTGTAGCACAAGAAACCAACTTCAAAATGCTTCACTTCTCTGTAATTACTGCCCTTATTTCTTATTCTTACACTCTTACCATGAGCTTCTGTTTAGGTGACACAGTTAGCATCCACTGGATAAAAGTGCAAGCTCCACTACTTATGAAAACATCAACCACAAACCCACAGGTTTTTTCCTGTAACTACATCTTAAAATTTTATACTTGAAGAGCTAAAAAAAAAAAAATTTAAAAAAAAACCAAACCCCAACCAGTCTTTTAACGACTCCAACAAGTAAAATGCACCTTTCAGAAACCACAAGGATGTGAGGTTCTCATGTCACAGGGGTTTTCAGATGCACCAGGCATGAGCAGTTTGATTTCAGCAGAGAGTTTGATATGCCTGGCTTCAAAAAGAAGAATTGTCTGATGCTGTTCTCCCACCCCAGCCAGAGTTTTCTGTGTGCTGGTGTTCACAGAAGCAGTGAGTGGAAATGCTCGAGGTGATCCCAAGCTGTCTTTTGTAACCCTGAGGCAGCTCAGGCTCCTCTGATCAGGTTAAAAATAGAAACAGCGGAACTACTTTCAACAAAACTTGCAACACAGGAAGTGAATGAAATTCCACTTAACTATTGCTGGCTCAACAGAAGGCACCTTACAGAGCCAGGCTCTGTAACATTCACAGCATTTCCTCAGAGTAACTAAAAGAATGGATTAACATTACATTTATTGCTTGTTCTATAGAATTTTCCACCATCAGCACCTCCTTTTTCAGTGCTTTAGGTATTACAGGGCAGTTTCCTTATGCTCTGCTGGACCCTGGCACTCTTCAGGTCACATAAATATATTTTAACGCCTTGAGTCCTGTGAGCAGAGCCTGCCCATCACTTCAAAAGGTAACACAAAACACAGAAACCACCCCAAACCATTATATATTCCTATCAGCATGCAAATGGCTGTGACTGATGGGAAGCAGAAAGGATGCCAGGCTACTGTGCTGACCACAAGGACCAAAGCAACTGACCTTTAAAGGCTCTGGAATGATTATTTTTGGCACAAGGGTTGGTGTTACATTATTTTTTCACTGTTAAGAAGCTAAATATCCACTTCTAAAATTTAAATTTTAGAGATTATGCTTTAAAGAGAGGAATACATTTGGTATTATTAATGGCTTTTAAAGAGCTCAACACATATTCAGAGGACTGACAAGGTAAAGGATAAAACTCTACTTAGGTAACAGATCCATTTATTTTACCAGATTCAGGAGATTACACAACAAATACTGCTCAGGACACTTCTCATTATACCTAATTTTGTGCTCTGTGCACTGGAATAAAAATTTGTATTTCAGGAGCTATTTGCAGTAGTTAAAGAGAAAAACAGAGCACAAAAGCCCTGACTCCAAATCAAGGAATATCCCATATTTCATGATTCATCTTCACCATCTCAAAACTGGATACCAAGTGGGATTGACAAGGAGCTGGAGCAGATCCAGAGTAAATATTAAAAAAAAAATTATTCTAAGTAAAAATATTCTCGATTTTAGGGTGGGCAGGCCCTGGCACAGCTGCTATCCCTGGGAGTGCCCAAAGAACAACCTGGGACAGTGGGAGGTGTCCCCACCCATGGCAGGGGGTGGGATGGGCTAAAATCCAACCCCAGAAATCCCAAATGTGGCATCCCAGCCCTGAACACCCCAGCCAAGCACCCAAGAGACACGATACAGTTGCCAAGTAGCAGCAGCAGCAGATTTTTGCCAGCATGGAGAAATCCATCACATTTCCAATGATAATTACTACAAATGAACCAACGTGCTTGTAATTCCACCCACAACAGTGAGTCCACAGCCTCCCATAAAACTCTGCAGTTTTATAGGCTCTGAGAGGAAAGAAGAATGAAAATCTTCCTTCCTTATTATGCAATCATCTGAAATCTTGCATTTGTCCACAAATTGATTTTCAAGACAGTGGTCCAATTTTAGACAGAAAGAAAACGATAATGAATGCAAGCTTAAGCCAATTATGCTAAGTGTTACTTAAGTTCCAAAACTATCACCTAAACTGCAATTTAAAACCAAATTAGAAAGAAATAATTCACATTCCTCCCCTCCAACAACATTTACATGATAATGAATTTCTTCTTGGGTAATAAGCAGTTAGTTAGTGTTCATATGCTGGAGCCTGGCAAGGAAACCTTTCTTGTGGGCAGCTTTGGAGCCTGTTCTTTTCTTTAAGATGTTCTAATTTAAATGCAGATGTAGACTTCACACTAGTGGGTTTTGTTTAAAAAAAAAAAAAAAAGTGCTGCTGTATTAGAAGGAAGTGACAGAAAGAGGACTCACACACACCATTTTGAGTTCCGCATTTTGCACTATCTCGTTTTCCCTGGGCAGGAATGTGTGCAAGAGGTCTCAAAGATGAGATTAGAGCACCAGCCCCCCTCCTCCCAGAGGGTTTTCTGGTTCAGGGTTTAACACAAGTGTTTTCCAACTTTTTCCTCTTTAAATTCCAACATTTTTCTCTTTTTTTTTTTTCCCTCCCAAGTCATTCTTCATGCACTTCCTTCCCTTCAGAGATAGGCATGGTCATTTCCAGGAGACATTAAACACTGGTACCTTTTTCCTGTGTAAATTAGCGAGTCTTAACATTGGAGCTGGAGAAGAATATGAAATCCTGCTGAGCCAGCATCCCCATAGATGTTAGAAGAACAATTAAACATGGACCAGCTTCCCAAAGCTTTTTTTCACCTCCATGCTCTATGGAAAAAGTTTACTTTACTCCCTGCTTAACCCCATTTTCTCTACAGACATCTTTATTTTTTAACTGGCTTTGTTAACAGTTTGTTTCCCACAGCGGAACTAGAAAAATATCTTGTGCCACTCCTTAAACATCCAGTCCACATCCTGAAAAATTATTTTTCCTCACTCACCCTGCAGCTTCCATAACTGTGCTCTAATGTGGAAACATTTGCAGTACTCTGATTTTATTTAGAAAATAACCTCTCTGAATTTTCCCTCCTTATAGACTGGTTTAACATCATTAGTAAATTTGATTCTTTGGTGAAAAATGGACTCTTCAGCCTAATTAATCCTTTCCCAAGGAACAGACAATTCCTCTACCTGTCTCCTGACCAACAAGCTATTTTTCACTTCTGCCATGTCAAGTATAATCTATTTACACAACTGCAAAACCACTGCTGCAAGAAGTAATTTATGTAGTGTGGAAAGCTGACAAATTGCAGCTCTTCTATGCAAGCAAGAGGGCTGAGAAGTAAAAGCTTCCTGCAATGGAAACAGAAAAAAAAAAAATAGTCCAGCAAAACCACTGAGGTTCTAAATGAAACTGAAATTGAGACCTGAGGCAGGTTCAGCGTGTTCAGAGTAAGAATAGCACTGTCAAGCAATGCAACCATCACATTGCAGGGGAAAATACGTTTATTTAGCCTTTTTGTTGTTAAAAAGGAAACTCAAGAAGTTCCCAATAGAGAAGTCACATGTTTACCCCTGGATCTATACAGAAAAGGAAGCAGCACCTCTGGAAATGTGCTCAGCCTCAGGAATTCCTAATTACTGCACACAGCCAACAAATCATTGGATCATTTGCCTTTACCTTGTTACAAGCATACAACAAAATATCCAAAATTATTAACTAGAAACACTACTTGTTTCCAAGGCCACAGAAGTTACTTTTAGCTATCAAAACTCAGAGGAGCAACACAGTATCTCTAATAAAAACCCCCCAAATTACCAAGTTGCATTTGACCTGCTCCCCAAAATTCAGTTTTAAACAGTACCCAGAAGTTACTGCTCCTACCTATCAGTCAGGAAATGCACACAGAGCTTTAAAAGCACCCTCAGCAGCATGAATTTTTAAACAGACATGGAAGTGAGCTAAAGCAGAATTTAAATAGCATCTTGAAAGCTCTCCTAACAAAACAAGTGAGCTCTCCTCACAAAAATCACAGCGTGAGTTTAAGGCAGGAGAGGTACAACCATGGTTAATTTATATATTTATAGTCTGAAGCACTGTACACCAAAACCACAGAGCCACAGAGACCTCCCAAATGTCTGAGAGGAAACACACAAAGAGCAAGTTGGAAATAACAGGGATAGAAGGGTGGTGCTCAAGTGATCAGTTCTGATCCCACTTCAGTCATTTTTCATGACTGGGCTGGAGGAGCACACTACACCTTTCACAGTGCTCATAAAATTGTCAAAATTGTGCCTTTTGCTCTGCAGCAGGAGCCATTTGGGGGAGAAAATAAGGTCATACACAACAGGAAGCAAAATGAATGCAAAGTCTGGGAGAGAGGAGGAGAAAAGCTTCAAGAACAACAGGGACAAAAAGTCAGAAAAATCAAAACAACACATCTATTAAACTTTTGAAGTCCTGTTTTCAAAACACTGTAGACTAATGGCCACAAACCTGCATGAGATCAAGAGCAAACTAGATTATATTTATATTTATATTATATATTTATATTGTATATTTATATTGTATATTTATATTGTATATTGTATATTGTATATTGTATATTTATATTTATATTTATACACACATATACCCACTGCCATGAGTACTTTCCCAGTGAAAACCAGATTCAGGTTCTATTTGTTTGCTTTACAGACTGCTGACCACCTTCCCAAAAGCTTCTCCCACACTTGGAGCACTTGAATTTATTAATGTATTATTATTAATTATTAATAATATATTAATAATAAGTCTAAGGGTTAGGGTTATATTATTAATTATTATTCATAATTTTGAATTTATTAATTCTTACTAAAATATTAGTATTTTTCTTCAGCTTCTAGCAAGGTGAGAAAATTTCGGTTTTTCATCTTAGATTAGAATACATAGTTTATACCTATAGGTGCATTTATAGCAGAAATTAATTTAATTTAATTAACAAATAGCACTGAAGTATTGGGTTCCAAGAGCTCCCATGCAATCTGGCACTGGCAGTGCAGCATTTAACAGAATCCCCAAAACCAAACCCCTCATTCTTTCTGTAGGTATCTCTTGAACTGGTACACAAATCACAAGCACTGGCTGCTCTACCTTGTCCTTTTTTGTGACAAATTAAAGAATTGAGAATGTTCCCAAGCTCAGCACCAGCACGAGGAAAAGGCTCTCTGGGGTTACCCCTTAGGACCAAACAGCCACTGCTGCTTCCTGGGCTGTGCAGGAGCAGAGGAAGATGCCAGGAGAGTGGCCAGGATGTGATGCTGTTTTAATGCTCGTGTTTAACACAAGTCTCCCCACAGTTCCTTCCCTGCTAGAGCTGTTTATTCATAAATGGGACAATTAGCAATTCCCCCAGGACTCCCATGCCTGCTGTGAGAACAGCAGCCTCTGCTGCAGTCCTGACATTCCCATCTATCAATCTGGATTTCCCCTGCTCCCTCTAGTCAATTAGTTGGATTACAAACCAACTAGGATGATTAACCCCCTGCAATTACTTCTCTTTGCTCCTCTCTGAAAAACCAAGGCACTGGAGGTGGGATTTTGGATTCATGACTGACACAGCCACCATTTACTCAGCAGATGTTCCAGATTTATGACAGATCACAATACACACACAGTTAACAGCACTCCAGAAAGAAACTTCCATTTCTTAATCCATTCTTCAACATAGGCAGTAGCAATCCAAGGAGCACCAGCAATGCCTTCTGGAGCCACTGTCACAGCCTTTGGTTGGAGCTCAACAGCATAGAATATGCTACACAGAGCTCAGTATTAAACCAGAAACATGTGCCAACACTTTTTCCCCCTCCAGTAATTCCAAGCTGTTGCCAGGCCGTTAACCACATTCTCCCCAGGGCAATTATGTTCAGCCACTGGGTGGTTTTCACATTTTTTCCACCTTTTTTTTTTTTAAAAATTCAACATCTACTCCAAAAACCTGAAATGAGTTTAGTGTTACAAATGTATATCTCTGCCTACTAGGCCTTGCACAAATGTGTAAGATTCATCTTTCCCAGAGCTTTATTCTACTCTTAATTCACTTTGTCTTTCCTTTTCTTAAAGCTGGGTGAGAAAACACCTTCTCAGGTACACTAAATTCATACCATTTTGCTCAAGAGAGCCTTATATTCAGCAAGTGCAATTTCTACCTCCACCTACCCCTTTTTTAAGTGCTGTTCGCCATGAAGATGCCCCTTGACCTCAGCTATGCCTTTGTACAAAATGAAAGATGAGCTGACAACAGATCTACCTCAAACACAAACCTTCCAACGCATTTAATTCCTCCAATAAACACCTGAAACCGTTTCTCTCCGTTACCTAGGCTGGGAGTTCTCCTCGTACATCCTTTCCTTCCCCTCCTTGAAGAGGCTGATGGTCTGCTTGGTTTTTTTCATCAGGTTCTCCATGAAGACCCGGAAATACTCGTTCTCGCCCAGGGTCTCCATCTTGCCCTCGTAGCGGGACAGGATGGTGCGCAGGTGCTGGTAGGTGTCAGGCAGCAGGTCCAGGATGTAGGGAGGGCTGTTCTTCAGGGCCAGCTTGGGGTTTTGGCACAGACGTACCACCTGTGGGAATGGAGAAAGCAGCCCTGTGAAAACTCCAGGAGAGGAGCACCATCAGGGGTTAAACACAGCTCACTGTCGCAAACACGTTTGCTGCAATAAATCCCACTTGTGGGGCAAGTCCAGATGGAATCCCAGAATCCCTGAGGCTGGAAAAGACCTCTGAGATGGAGTCCAACCTGGTCCCCACCTCACCAATCCAACCAGAGCACCCACATCCAGGCACTCCTTGGATACCACCTCCTTGGGCAGCCCCTTCCAAAGCCTGACCATCCTTTCCATGGAGAAATTCCTCCTGATGCCCCACCTGAACCTTCCCTGGTGCAGCTTGAGGTCCTTTCTTCTTGTCCTGTCACTGCTTGCCTGGGAGCAGAGCCCAACCCCCAGCTCACTATAACTTTCAGGGAGTTTTAGAGTGATCAGGTCTCCCCTGAGCATCCTTTTCTCCAGCTACTGAGCCCAGCCACCATAAAAGAATGCAATTTCTGGGCTGAAGTGCATGTGGACTGATGAAACTCCTGATAATAAATTTATGTGACAGGGGAGGGGAAAGGAAGCCACTTCACCATCCGCCATAGCCAAATGTTTCCCTTATCTAAACTCAGAGAATTAAAGGGAGAGTTGATGGCAAAGCAGCCATTTGAAAAAATTAAGTAGTGAACTTTCAGTTCTAGAAAGAGCTGGAATTAGAGTTGTGAGGTCAGTTTTGTATCAAGTTTACAAGGTAAGAAGCAGCAGTCTAACGCTTCTATATTCTGTGATTTCCAGCAAACCTGAGCACAAAAAGTAGAGACACTTTCCTAAAGTTCTTCCCTATAATGAATATTATCTGGCTGCTTAACACCCAGCATGTAAATGAGGTCTAAACTCATGACACTGAGGGAATTACAGATATCAAACAGTGCAGAATGCAAAACTTAAATAAAGTGGATAAGAAAAAGCAAAAGAACAGTTTAACAGCCTTTTGCAGCACTTCATTTCCACAAAACCTTGTGAAACCTTCAAGAGGAATTGAGCAGTTCCCTACAGTGCAGGCTTAAATACCTACTTCCTTTAAATATAGATGGTAAACAGAGTCATTCCTTCTGAAACACTGCTTCAGCATTTCACTTTACCATTTAGGGTATGTGCAAAAAGCAACCTTGTGAAGTGACACCTCCAATTTTATCTGACTTACAGCAGTGCCTGTACCAAGAGCTGACCTGAGAAAAGTTCAATTTCAGCCAAGAGAAAGGCACACAGTGTATCAGAACTCCAACCAGATAAATCAGACTGCTGGTAAAAAAAATAAACACCTAAAAAAGCCTCTGCAAGAACACATGGGAAAAACAAACTACCAAAACTTTCCCTCCATTTTGAGGAGGCTGCCAAGGCCTTAAGATAAAGAGATGGATGGCCAGACAGCTGATTTAGTCAATTGATGCTGATGCCTCAACTGCTGCTTCCTTGGAGCCTGTGCACATTGTACACTGAACCATATCAACAAATTGAGTCAACACATTTGTCCCCTGAAAAAAAAATAGTTTCACTATGAGCATGAATAGGTTCTAAATATGCTCCCCAGACCCAGCTGAGCTGTGCTCTGGGCAGCAAAACCCTTTCAGCAGAAATTGTTTATTATGCAGTGGGTTTAAAACCCTAACAAACACAGTCAGCTCTGAGGAGGAAGCCACATGAAGCAAGCAGAGCCTGCACTTCCCTCAGCCTGCTGGAAATAGGGAACAATTTGGCTGTTACACTTTGAAAATACCCAGCTATGGGAGCAGCAGACCTGCTGCATTTCAGACTTTGATATCAATTAAAACAATTCCCCCACAGCAGCAGAGAGTTCTGCAAACTCCTCATTCTCAGAGCTCCTGTAAAATGTTTCCCAAGAAGTAGATACCTCAAACAGTTAACAGAAAGGTCAAAACTGCTGGTATTTTATTATCAAATCAGCTTCTTTATTTAACAAGCAGACCAAAATTAGCTAAGATGAGCAGTTAAACAAAACTGCATAACTAAGAACTGCTGTCTCCTGAGCAAACTTGGGGCTTTTATAACACAGCAGCAACAAAAGCAGTGGCATTTTCCTTGTTTCTCTACGTGTGCACTTGCAGCATCATGACAACATCCAAAGGAATGTTCCCAGCCCTGGGAACAGCTGCCCCTCAGCAGCCTTCCACAGGGACCAGCAACGTGGAAGGAAATTGAGCAAAAAGCAGAAAAATATTTTTCTTCTTTAGGTGTGACGGCAACGAACAGAAGAAATCCACGGTTTTAAATTATCATCCAAAAGTTTGCCTGGCTTGTGTTATCTTTTCTGAGGAACAAACCATTTAGGGAGATATTTTTGGGTTTTCAGACACACCAGTAAAGTTCAGCATGAAGAGAGGTGGGCCTGTGAAGAACCTGAAAATTTACTTCACCCATTTCCATTTTCCAAATGCAAGTCAAAATCCAGTTTCTCCAACTGAGTTTTGAGGAAAGAATCTGTTATGTACTCATTCTAGGAAAAATAATCTCATCTACATCTTTGAGGCCTGGAATTAAATCTTGCCCTCAACAATCTGCAGCTTGCCTAATTCTGGGTTTAAGAGTCCCAGACCTGACAAGCATCCAGGGGCTACTCCCAGGTAAGATTTTCTCTCCCAGGGCAGTTCTGAAAACTCAGTTTTTCCTTCCTTTAGCAGCTGAACAGCTAGCTGCACTGAGATCACACCTCATTCCAGTGCAAGCCAACAGCAAAACAAAACCTACTCAAACATCTCTTATCTCTTGCTGGATTTGTGCTTGGCCTTTCTTCTCACAATGAAGGTGACCTGCAGTGGCACTTCTCTCTATCAGTTCTAGGAACTGAATGGTTCAGGAAACCCTTTAGAGAAGCTTTATCTCAAAGCTCCTCTTCCTCCTCCGTGCCTTCCCACATTTATTCCACTCTGCTCCATCCCAAGCAGCTCATGACTAACCCACCTATTCCTCAAATACCACCCACAGCAGTGAACTCCAGGGGGCTGCATTTAATCTCTGTTCTGCAGAGAAATGCATAAATATCACCTCGTTCAGCTGCAGGGGAACATCCAACAGGGATGGAAAGGGCTATTTTATGTCCATGCTCCGTGTGACCACGTGTAGCTGTGGGAGGAATGGTACTGACAAAAAATTAGGGCTTCAAATGAAAGAATCTGAAAGACATAAATATGTCAGGCAGCTTATGGAGAGCATTACAGGGAAAATATTTGGACAAGAATCAACTTGCATAGGAAATTCATCAGTCACATCCCAAAGCAGAGATGCACGAATGCTTTGACAACACCAGCTAATTATGCAGACTAACAAATGAGGTCGTGAGTGTAGTGTACCCACACAGACACAGCACGCAGCTCTGAGAGGCAAAAACATCATCTATTAAACATGCACACAAGCAGGTTTTTTATCTGCACCTGGAATTTCATGTTCTTGGCCCAGAAATCTAATCCATTCTCAACACCTTCCATTCATTTAGCACTTCTCACCATGAGCTTCTCTGGGTTTTTGCTACACCACTAAAAAGAATTTAATTCAGATGTGTTCTCTTGAGTGTGCATAAGTACAGATGAAATCTAACTGAAATCTGAAAGGCTTTTCAGAGACAGATCTCTCCTTTTGTACAAATCAGAGTGAACAAGACTTCAAGCCTGAGAGTTTCTGGATGCTGTCTATGAGTAAACCTGGAGTCAAAAGAGGTTGATGTAACTTGTGACAAATACAGCAGCAGCCCTGGCTTTTCTGTCAGTGGAGAGAGAATACATCCAACCTGCTACAAAGACCTAAAGCTAAATTTCCCCCCAAAAAACATCCTGCCATGACAATCAGGTTTTTTTCAGGCTAGTCTTTTCCTTCGAGCAGAGCAGGTTATGAGCTCAAACACAAGTTGCCATCTATATCTATATATTCTAGAGATGAAAATGTGCATTCTTACAGGTTACACTTATTTAGGGTCCTGTTTCCATGCCCAAGCTGCCTTTCCTACATCAGCACTTGTGCTTGGCCCTCCTCAGAGTCTGTAACAGAGCCAATGGCACCTCTCAAAAGGGTTTTTTCCTCTGCCCCAGTCTCTGTAGGTGATCAAAGCTCATCACAGGCACAGCAAGGCACAACTACAAACCCTGCCTTCTGTTGAGCCAGCCAACACAGAGTGACTTCTTGGCAGGAACAGAATTTAATACACCTTTAAAGAAGTCATTTGCTGTGCCTGCTTTTAGCACTTACTGCAGGAGGTTCAGACACTGCATGGATAAACAATGCAGGGGGAAGAGAAGGAAAATGCATAAGCCTGAGGGGCAATTGGATGAGGGATGCCCAAAATCCCTGCCTGCTCTGCTCCCAGAGGGGAAGGAGGTGGCCAGGTGACAGTCCCCAAGGCCTGGGGGCAACTTGGGTGATGCTCTTACTCTTGCAGGGCCATGAACTCAGTGTCACAAAATGCACTGCACATTTCAGACTGCAACATGCCAAGCCTAGCCTTGATTTCGGGGCTGAGTAGTAATTATCAATGAAAATTCCACAAAAATATTCAATTTTTATTTTGTGCCTATTTCTGTGTGCCTGCTTTCACTCACTTGATCATTCCCTGACAACCCCCCAGGATTTCTGAAAACCCTGGACTGACCAGCACACCTAGCCAGGCCAGTAAATCAAATATCCCATCACACCAACAGGCCAAAAGGTCTGGTGTCCTGCCCCCGGCAAGAGCCATTTCCTGGCATTTGAAAAGGAGGAGGAGGAGGAGTGGAGAGTCTTAATGACCCCAGAGAGCCCCTCCTAAAGGTGTGGGGCTGGAAGAAGGCCTTTCCAGCTCCCACGCCACAAGTTTTTCTTGTTAAACATCACTTTATCTTTCTCTAACTACATGTACTTATTGCAAAAGGGTTTACTCAGGCTTTTACAGTTTTTCCTCAGTTTTAAGAAAAAGGTTTTGTCCTGAATGCAGCAACACATTCCTGTTCATTCCAAAAGGAATAACCTGGCCTGCCACAAAGCTTCACCATCCACTACCCTCACACCAGGCTCTATTTGCTTCCAAGGAGCAAATCCTAGATTTCTCCCTTGTCCTGCTGCTGTCACCACCTGCAGCTCCCCACATCCCCTACCCTCCCCAGCACCAACAGGACTGGCATTTTCTATCCATGTACATGATTAACACAGATATCACAGAATATCCTGGCTTGGAAGGGACCCACGAGGATCATCCAGTGCAACTCCTGGCCTTGCACAACAATCCCACCCTGTGCCCAGTGCTGAGCTCTGGCAGCCTTGGGGCCTGACAACTGCCCTGGGGAAGCATCCCAGATCCTCTCAGGCAGTTCCAAATCCTCCATTCCAAGCTGTCCCCTCTTCCTCCACCTTGTTCTCTGCAGAGCTGCTGATCTCCCTTCACACCTTCCCACCCTGGCATCCCATTCCCATGCTGCCTCTGGCCTCTCCTCCATGGCTCACCTCTCCACCAGGTTCCACATGGAATCACAGGATGGTTGGGGTTGGAAGGACCTCAAAGCCCATCTTGTCCCAGTCCCTGGCAGGGACCCCTTCCACTGTCCCCAGTTGCTCCAAGCCCCGTCCAGCCTGGCCTTGGGCACATCCAAGGTGCTCTGGGCACCCTGTGCCAGGGCCTGCCCACCCTGCCAGGGCACAATTCCTAATTGCCAATATCCCACCTAAGCCTGCCTTCCATCAGCACGAAGCCATCCCCCTTGTCCTGTCACCCCACGCTCACCACATCCTTCCCCCAAAGCTCTGCACCCCATTCTGTGCCCACACAGCTCCGAGCCCCCCGGATATCCCCCCTGGAGCCCCAGAGCCCTCTCCCAGCCCAGCCAGCCCCAGAGCTCCAGGCTCATCCCAGATCCCCCCGATCCCAGAGCCCCCCGGGCCAGCCCTCTGCCACAGCCACCCCGCCCCACCTCAGCCCCCCGCGGCCGCTCCCACCCCAGCCCCTCCCCACCTTATCCATGAGCTTCCAGCACTTCTCCACCATCTTCTTGTCCACGGCGCCGGGCTGGTGCGGCCCGAGGT
This sequence comes from Fringilla coelebs, assembly GCF_963513975.1. Classification (NCBI taxonomy): domain Eukaryota; kingdom Metazoa; phylum Chordata; class Aves; order Passeriformes; family Fringillidae; genus Fringilla; species Fringilla coelebs. Next base: position 1,953,449 of record NC_140051.1, on the reverse strand, counting down.
GGTGGTGGTGCGGCTGGAACGCGTCCTTCATCAGCCCGATGAGCCCGCCGGGGCCCTTCTTCAGCGGCGCCGACATGGGGGCGCCCACACCCGGCCCGTGGGGCCCGTCCGGCACCGGGGCCGCGGCCCTGGAGGGGACCGGGCTGAGGGCGCTCCGGGCCGGGCCGGGCCGGGCAGGGCGGCGGCGGCGGCCGTGGGCGGTGGCGGCGGCGGCGGCGGCGCCCGGTTCCAGCGAGGCCCCGCCCTCCTCGCCGGCGATGATTGGCCGCCCGCCCCCCCGCGCGCCCGGCCACGCCCCCTTCCCCGGGGTGGAGCTCGCGCTGATTGGTTGGAAAGTGACGCGCATGCGCAGTGCGGGGCGTGAGGGCGGAGCGGCGGCCATGCTTGGTGCGGGCGGGGCGGGGCGGGGCGCGGTCGCCATGGGAACGCGGGGGCCGCGCTCGCCCCACCGCCCCCGGGAGGGACCCGCGGCCTTCGCGGCCCTTCCCGCGCCCCGCGCCCGGCTTGCGAAACGGGATCGCTTCCCCTTTCCTGGAGACGCGTTCCCTTTTCTAAGAACGGCCCCGACGCGGGGAAGCGGCGCTGCACGCCCCCTCTCCCGCAGAGGGATGTGCCCGAGGCAGGAGCGGCACCGACATCCCCACGGCAGGGAGGGGATGGGAACGGGAGAGCGTCCGGTGCACCTGGCAGGTACCTGAGACCTCTCCCCGCAAAGGCAGGGGGAGGCAGAGCCCGTGGGGACTGGGTCCCCGTTCCCGGCATCCCGGCTCCAACGGGAGAAGGAGCAGGAGCCGGGCAGTGAGAGCAACAGGGAGAGAAAAGAGGGCCCGGGAGAGGAAAGGGGATGGGCCAGTGAAAAGGAGACCAGGGAGAGAAAAGAGGACTGGGCAGTGAAAAGGGGGCCAGAGAATGAAAAAAGGAACCAAGGAGAGAAAAAGAGATCGGGGAGAGAAGAGAACCAGGGGGTCAAAAGGAGACAAGGGAGAGAAAAGGGAACCAGGGAGTGGAAAGGGACTGGGGAGAGAAGAGGGGAGCAGGGAACCTAAAGAGAACCAAGCAGTGAGTTTGCCAGAGCTGACACCACCAAACTTTTTAAAAAATTACAACATGGGCTTGAAAGTCAGTTGAGTTCTGTTCCTTTGCTGCCTTCAGATCCTCTTTTCATCTCCTCTCCAGGCAGGAGGGACACATCCTTTTGCTAAACCAGCTGTGGCTGGTACCGCAGCAGCTGCGACAGGAAACCAGACAAAGGCAAACTGGGTTTACCCACATGAGTTTGGGGAACATGAGCACCCCAAACTCGGGCCTGGAGGTTGGACAGCACAGCCTCAGCCTCTGGATCCAGCCTCTTCCAGGGAGCTCTGCTTCCCCTGTGGCACCCGCTTGCTGAGGAGCCAAATGGACAGCACAGCAGGAAGCAGCACTTAACACAACAAGGGAGCCCAGCATGGATTGGTTATAAAACTCTCTGCCTTCATTTTATTGCCTTTGGTAAAGCTTGGTAAATATTTCTGGGACAGGCAACTCCTTGTCTGGCTTTAATTACCTGGGCAAATTTTCCTAAGGATTATATTGACCTCAAATATGTCAACGTTTATTGAGGCCGTGTTCCTGAGGCTTTTCCCATTAGGTGCTAATGGATTCTGGCTAATAGTCAAGCTGGATTGACCACCAGCAGGTGCCCTGGCCAGCTCCACACTACCACAAGTACCTGGGGAGAGAACTGGGGAGGGCAACACTGCCTTTGTGAGAGCCAAGTACAAAAATCACCATGGCTCTGATCCAAAGAGATCAGGGAACACGCTTGAGTAATTGCATTCCTGACTATCTGCTTCTCTGGGCATGATTCACCCCAAGCTGGGGCTGTGAGACTTCAAGCAAAGGGTGATTTTGCTTGGGACTGTTGTGACTGTCTCATCTGGGACTCCAGGGAGGGTTTCACTTGGGACTGTTGGGGCAGATGCAGGGACCCCACACCTTGGTGCTGCTTGGGGGCTCCCAGCCAAGCTTTTCCCACCTCTCCCTTGACTGTTCCCCTCCAAACCAGCCTGCAGCTGGTCCCTGCCGAGCTGTCAGCTCCCAAAGTTTCTGGACAAGGACTTCTTGCACCCCAGCTGCCTGCACTGAGCTCAGAGGACACAGAGGCAGGGACTCTGGTGTGGCGTTTCCGTTCACTCTCGAGAAGGGGCCGAGGTAAAACCTCAGCCAGAGGTTTGTGGTTCTTGGCCACATGCAAAACTCTGTGCTCATTTTCACTCTCCCACGCTCGGCAGAGAGGTGAAACTTCCCCACTGGGATCCCCCCCGTCCCCTCCCCCAGCATTGTCACTGCCCTGGCAGGGCAGGAACGGATGTGTCACCTGCAAGGGGAACCCTCAGGATGCTCCTGATGTGTCACCTGCAAGGGGGCACCCTCTGGATGCTCCTGATGTGTCACCTGCAAGGGGAACCCTCTGGATGCTCCTGATGTGTCACCTGCCAGGGGAACCCTCAGGAACAACCCTTGCTGTGGACCACAAGGGATGCCTGCAGGAGTTTGCTCTCAGATTCCTGCAGGTGCAGTGCCCAGGGGCTCTCAGGATGGCTCTCAGCCCCCACCCTCCCAGCAGCACACCTGGAGAGCTTCCTACATCCACTTCCCAACTCCAGGCTTGGGAAGAGAGGATGGATCTGGCCCTGGGATATGCTGCCAAGTTGCAGTGCTGTCCATAACATCGCCCACACAAACAGCAGTGTGGATTTGTCCTTTAATCACCCCAAAAAGGTGGTGCAGGAACAGGGTGGTGCTGGCTGGTGGACACTCACCGCCCACAGGTTCAGGGGGAGGAGGAGAGGAGAAGCACGGGAGAGATGTCCATGCACGTGCAGATCTGAGCCAACCCTCAAGTCCCCTGGGTCATGGTGCAGAGGGCAGCACCTCAGCTCTCCTGGGACCTCCCAGGGCCTGGAGCTGGGCAAGGGCTTGAGTGCAATGTCCTGAGGAATCCCTGGAGGTAGCTGGGCAGGCAAAGACACAGGTCTGCGGTCAGGTTAGGAGGAGCTGCCACTGTGGTTGATAGAAGCTCTGAGCCAGCCTGGGTGAGCAGAGACGAGTCCCTGGGAGTGTCATGCTGTGAGCCAGGCATGGAGACACAGGAGCTGCGTGTGCAGGGTCCATGCTGAGCAGTGCTGAGGCCCGACGGGCTGGACGTGGCCTGGGTGGAGGTGCTGTGTGGGAGAGCCTGTCCAGAGGCTCCTGGGCTGTTAGAATGCCTGGCACAGCTTTGTGTGCTCCTCCTGGCGCTGGCTCTGTGGGGATACAGGTTGGAGGGGTCTTTCTGCCTGGCTCCTGCGGCCAGGGGACCACAAAGCCTCCTCCTGGCAGCACCACAGGTGCCAGGAAATGTTAGGATGGGCAGAATAGGAAGGTGGCAGCACTCAGAGCACTGCCAGGCTGTGAGCACTGCCCTGAGGAGTTACCTGTATGATCTCTATACTGTTGGCAGCAGCCATCAGCCAGGACACAGGTCCCTTGGGTGCCACCTCAACGTCACAGAGTACAGGGGAGCCACTTCGAGAGGGCAGGGAGGGCGTGCAGGAGCCTGAGGCAGGGTCACCATCCTCAAAGAACAGCAGGGGGGACAGCCCAATCTGGAAGAGCAGAAGAGGGATGGACACACAGCCCCTGTGCAGAACACCCATTCCACTGTGCAGCCTCACAGCACCCCAGGGCTCCCCAGCTAGAGCAGGAGCGTGCCCCCAGCACCTACCGAGTGGTAGAACTCGTCCCCAGCGGGGTCGATGACCAGCAGCGTCACCTGATCCTCCCGGGCGCGGATCCTGCGCACGGTCTGCTCGTGGTCCAGCCCCTCGATGCTCTCCCCGTTCACGGCCAGCACACGGTCCCCTTCCCTCATCCCTGCCTGCTCGGCTGGCAGCCCCACATCCACATCCCACAGGAACTGGCCTGCCACAGCACAGGGAGGGGGCAGAGGCTCGCAGAGGGGAACTGGCTCTGCTGACCCCCGTGGGCAGGTGGGGACAGGGTCCCGTTGTAGGCACAGAGCTGTCAGCTCTTACCAACCCTCAGAAATGCCTTGATCAGGTACAAACTGCCCCTCTCAGCCCTCTCACCAACTCCTCCCGAGCTGCAGTCGTCCTCCTTGAGCAGGAACCCATAGCCAGCAGGACCCTTCACCAGGTGCAGCTCCCGGACCTTGAAGGGGAGCCTGGAGGTGTCTGCCAAGGCAGCCGTGACCCGCAGGCCCCGCAGGCGATAGAACTCCTCCACAGCGCTGGATGCCACCAGCAATGTCACCTTGTTGCCGCTCTGCTTAAGCTGGATGGGAAGCACAGGTGCTCAGTGACATTCTCAGCCCCATCTCTCACCCCCCATGCCAGGAGCAGGCACCTTTCTGGTGAGCTGTGTGTGGGAGTAGTTCTTGACGCTCTCTCCGTTCAGCTCCAGCAGCCAGCAGCCTGGTGGCACCCCTGCTCTGTCCGCTGGCCCGTCCTGCAGCACTGACAGCTGGAAGGTGCCCTTAGTGCCTGCAGGAGGAGCAGAAGGGGCACTTTGGGGTGAGTGAGGTGCTGCAACGGGGAGGCTCATGGTGGCAGCATCCTGCTTTACCTTCTGGACACGACACGCTGAAGCCAAAGCCGCTTTTGTCCTTGGTGATGTGGCAGAGGCGCGGGCGGATGTCATCCGGCAGCATCTGGGACAGGTCCCTGCCCAGGGATTTGGCTGCTTCGTAGGAGTCACCATCCAGCACCGCCAGCAGGACCTGGTTCCCACTGGCCTTGATCTTCTGCACCACCTGGAAGGACCCAGGCTGTGAACCCTGGGCAGGCACCCTCTGATGGGGTGGGATCAGGGTCCCTGGGGCCAGCAGGGCTCATGCACCCTCTGTGCCCCTGGCTGGGCAGGATCAGGAATGAGGAATCCCAGGAACCCAGGCATTCCCATGGGATGCTCCCAGCTTACCCTGAGGTGGTCCATGTGGTCCACGAAGTGGCCATTGACCTGGAGCAGGCGGTCCCCGTCCTGCAGCCCCCTGCGCTGGGCCACCCCCCCCAGCTCAATCTGCCGGATGACGTGGCCCTGGCAGCCCAGCTCCTCGTGCAGGCAGAAGCCGAAGGTCTCTGTGCTGTCCTTGGTCAGGAGGTAGAAGCGGGGCTCCCCCAAGCCCTCACCATCTGTGTGGGGGCACAGCCCATGAGCAGAGCTCTGCAGGGATCCTCACAAGTTCTGCACCCCATCCTGGGCTGGGGATCTGCTCATCCCTTCTGTGTGCACCTCCCACAGGTCCCCAGTGTGACAGAGAGCTCAGAACCCCAGTAGTGCCCAGGTGCCACAGCCCCCTGCAGACACAGGGACACCCAGGTGCCACAGCCCTGTGCAGACACACGGACACCCAGGTGCCACAGCCCCCTGCAGACACAGGGACACCCAGGTGCCACAGCCCCCTGCAGACACAAGGACACCCAGGTGCCACAGCTCTGTGCAGACACACAGACACCCAGGTGCCACAGCCCCCTGCAGACACAGGGACACCCAGGTGCCACAGCCCCCTGCAGACACAAGGACACCCTGGGAGATAAGGGTGTGTATTTACCCGTGTCCTCAGTCAGTGTCAAGGCTGGGTTGTCGATCCCAACTTTGGGGTTAAATTCAAATTTTCTGAAATGATAAAGGGCAGGAGAGGCCATGTTAGTGCAGGATGGCCTTGCCCCTGCCTCCCCCAGCCTTGGGGAGCTTGTTCCTCCCAGAAAGGGCCAACTGAGGCCTGTGCCTCCTTTTCCTTGGGAAAAGCCAGAGGGGATTTTCCTCTTGTACCATTCCCCACGTCTCCTGAGCCCCAGAAAGCCCCTGGCCAAGGGGAGATCAGCACTTACATGATGGACATCTTGTCTCCCTCGAGCCCTGCAGAGGGAGAGGAGAGGTCAGCACAGGAGGGGGTGGGCTGGGAGCAGACCCCACACTCTTGAGCACAGGGCTTGTCCACTCTCAGGCTGAGCCTGCCATCTGGGTGAGGGGGTTTGCCAAGCCCACACAGCCCCCAAGCCCCTCTGTCTCTCAGCACAGGTTGTTCCTTGGCCCTGTCACCACTGTCCTCCTGCATCCCAAGAGCAGGACCTGCTGCTCAGGTCCCATGGGCACTCACTGTGGGGGCAAAGCAGAGCCAAGCAGATGGGCTCAGTCCTGGAGGTTTACAGGGCTCTTCAGGGAGGGCTGAGAAGGATCACCAGGATCCCAGAGAGCTGCTGGAGCCAGGAGAACGAAACAGAGACCTTCCCTGGCACACACCCCCCCATAAAACCCCTCCACACCTCTTTGGGCACAAGGAACCCCAAACCCAGGGAGAGGGGATGCATCCCCAGCATCCCCACCAGGAAACATTTTCCTGCTTGCCTCTGGCTCCTTTCACAGGCTGCCTGGGCTCTGACATTGCCTTGCTCCACCTGGCAGCAGGGCCTGTGTGTGTGGGGAAGGGTCTCCAGAGGATTCCCCGGCACATACCTTTTGTTTGCTTCATGGCTGCAGGGATTGCCAGAGGGAGCAAGGTACAGGGTGAAGTGGCAGGGAAGTGTCCCCGCCTCTCCCAAGACGCCCCAGGTTTAATGGTTAAACAGCCCCAAGTCTTGCCTGCCCTCCCAGCCCCTGGCACTGCCAGCCAGAGCTGAGAGCAGGGACCAGCACTCTGGGACACCCAGCTTGGGGACAGCTCCTGGTGGCTTCCAGGGGGACACACAGTGGGGAGAGAATGACTGGTTCAGCACTGGAGCAGAGGTGGGCTGCTCCCTGCCAGTGCTGGGAGATGGGGAAAGGGAGAACCCTCCACTCCAGCTGCTCCACATTCCTCCCCAGGAAGGGCCCGAAGAGGAGATCAAGTCTTGGTACTAGTGTGCTTCAGTGGAAATAGAGAGGTGCACTTTAATGCTCCCAAAGGATTCACAGACAAGCCCCAGTCCTGCTCCCTGCCAGCACTCTGGCTGGGGTGCAGGGGTTGGCTTTCCACAAGCCCAGAAGAACAAGTCCCATTTGCTCCTGGCCTTGTTTCTGTCCCATTCCCACATCTCAGCCTCACCTGCAGATGAGGCTGAGCCCCACACACCCAGCACCTTTGACAGCACCATCCACCCAGCATCTCCAAGTGGGTAAGGGCACAGGGAATGTGCTGCTGGGCACACTCCACTGCCCCACCCTGGCTGGTGGATGGGCAGCAGGTTAGAGGCTCCCATCCTGCAGTTTCCCCAGCATTTTCTTGACCTCGCTCTCGACTCGCAGGAATTTGGCTTTCCTCCAGGGATTGGCAGTCTGGCTGCGGCTGCTCTCCAGGTCCTGCAGGAGGAGGGCGAGGTGCTGCCGGACCCGCTCGCGGTCCCAGAAGGGCAGGTTCCTCTGCACCACGTTCAGGATGTGGGACCAGTAATCGGAGACGTCGGTGCCCGCCGTGAGGAAAACCAGAGCCCTGACGCCGTCGTGGTCCATGCGCAGGCTGTCAAGAGCCCTCTTGCCATCCTCGCTGATGTCGTTGAAGTAGAGACTGGGAAGGCAGCAGGAGACACTGGTGAGGGCTGAGGGGAAGGACAGAGGCACGCGGGGCAGGGATCCCGCGCGGGCAGAAGGGCGGGGGCGCGGCAGAGCGGACTCACTGCACTTTGTCCAGCGTCTCGTGCCTCTTGGCCACCTCCACCACATGCAGGGCCGCCGTGTCCGTCAGGGAGTTGTAGCCCAGGTTGAGCTCCTGCAGGTGCTGGTTCTGGGCCAGGTGCTGGGCGAGGGCCTCGGCGCCGGGGTCCCCCAGCGCGGTGTGCAGCAGGGACAGCCGCTGCAGCGAGCGGTTGCTGGCCAGCGCCTCGGCCAGGTAGCGAGCGCCCTGCTCGCCCACGGGGTTATTGGCCAGCCTGTGGGACACGGGAGCTCAGGGAGTGCCCAGGCACGTGGGGGACAGCAGTGGCAGTGTCATGCAGGGCGGGGGCTGTACTCACCGGAGGCTGCTCACCACACACTTGTCATGCAGGAGCAGGTCACGAATTTCCTTGCAGGCGTCCGAGCCCAGGCTGTTGAGCTGCAGACTGGCGCAGAGCAAGACACGGGGGTGATAGGAACAAAATGGCTGTTACCTGTGAGCCTGGCAGCCCTGCCCGCTCCATTTTGCCCATCACCATCCTCCCTGGGCTCCCCAAACTAGGCCACTCCAGGTTTCCTCTCCCAAAGGGAGCACAGTGACACCGCACCCCAGCATGAGCCAGCAGAGCCAGTGCCAGCAGGAGCAGGGCAAGGGGAAGGGGATGGCGGAGTCTTCAGGAGGTGGGTGAAGGTCAGAGGAGGGATCAGGGCTCCATCAAGCCCTCCTGAGCATCTGGAGGAAGGAAGTGCGGCACAGCCCAGCTGCACAGCCCGATCCATCTGTGCTGAGCACGTCTCGCCACCACCTGGGCAGCAGGAAGACCTGCAGCTCCACAAATGTTCTGGAACGTTTGTGGGAACATCTGCACAGCCCAGACTCCCACCTCTGGGACTGCAAACTCCTCACAGAGCTAACGACACGGGGATGCCGGGTAACTTCCCGTAGGGACTCGGGTCTGCCAGGACAGCTGGCAGCCTGCCCAGCCTGTACCAGCTGCAGGGAAGTTCCCAAAAATTGCGGCGGGAGGGTGAGCTGGGACTGCAAATCCCAGCATGCAGTGCCCTAGAAAGGCTGCTCAAGGAGTGTTGCATGTTGGAAGCTGTAGTTCCCTAGGAATGCACTGAGGATAAACATGCCCTTTCCTAAGTCTTCCATACCTGGGCTCCTAAAGCATCCCTTGATGGGCAGAGGTGAGAAAAAACCCAATTTTTGAGCAGTGCCCAAGGGCAGGAGGAGTTGGTACTCACTGGAGAGCTTTGCATCGCAGCAGGACAGGGAAGAGGGTCCTCAAGCTGCTGCTGTCCAGGTTGCAGGAGGTCAGGTTCAGCTCCTCCACCTCGTGACACGTGGTGCTCATGACAGACGCCAGCACAGAGCACTTGAGAGGGGTCATCTTGACGGAGGAGAGGTTGACAGTGCGGAGGGAGAGGATGGCCTCGGCCGTGAAGCGCTCGTTCTGGAACTCGTGCAGGAAGAACAGGTAGTCCATGAGCTCCGAGGGGGGCAGGCCCCTGCGGCCCTTCCTGATCACCGTCTTCTTCATGGCCTTGGCGATCTCGAAGGCTGCCAGGTTCTTGATGGAGCAGCCCAGCTGCTCCAGGATGGCGCGGTTGCGGCGGGACAGGATGCCGCCCATGAAAATGGGGAAGAGCTCGAAGACCTCATCATCCGGGGCCTCATCGGGGTGGCGCATGGGGCCCTCCACGCCCAGGATGCTGGAGTTGATCTGGTCCAAGACATCGTCGTTGTAGTAGTCCTCCTCTTTGAACAGCTCCTCTGCCATGGTGTGGGCAATGGTGTCCCTGTCCTTGCCACCCACCCGGGAAAAGTAGCGAGGGAAGATCTTGAGCAGGTTGAAGAGCACGGGGAGGAAGCGCAGGGGCAGCACCTTGGAGATGATATTCACAACCACAGCCACGTCTTCGCTCACCTTCCCGAGGACCTCTGATAGCTCCTTCCCCACTCTCTGCACCAGGGTCTTCTTCTCGCCCAGCACCACGTACAGGGCTGCCAGGTACTCTTGCATGGCGGGGATGGTGAAGACAAAGGTGTGCTCCTTGCCCGGCTGCACACATGGGCTGAGGAAGAAGCGGAAGACGTCACTGCGGAAAACCTCCAGGAGGTTGAGCTCGCTTTCAGTCTTCATCTCCACCTCGAAGCACTGCCGCAGGTCTTCCTCTGAGAAGCAGGTCTTGCGGGACATCACCCCCTCGTAGGCCAGCTTGCCCACTGTCTTGGCCACGTACTTCATCATGGAGATGTGGGTGGGGTCGGTGCTGTCCAGCACCTCCCCGCTGAAGTTGAGCCTCAGGAAGCTGGTGTAGATCCCAGTGAGGGTCTGGCTGGGAGGAACCGTCCTGGTGAAGTAGAGGAAGTGCAGGGTGGTGCACACCAGCCAGCAGTAGGACGGCAAGAAGCAGGCAGCCGTTATTTGGTTGTGGCGCTCCAAGTTCCTCGACAGCATCTCCACCAGGTTCTCCTGCTCCGCTGAGCGGCGGTCCTGGCTTTCCTCTCCGGAGCAGCCAGGCTGGCTGAGGCGCATCTGGAAGTAGAGCTTCTGCAGGTTGGTGTCGGAGAAGCCGCAGATCTCGGCGTAGCGCCCCACGTACTTGCCGGGGATGCGGCGCACGGCCGACGGGCGCGTGGTGACGATGATGCTGGCCTGGGGACACGGGGCTGGATGAGTCTGGGGCTGCTAGCAGGGTGTAACCCACCGAGAGGTGCACGAGGATCACCCTGTCCACAGGGTGGGGTTCATAAAGGCACTGGATCAAACCTGGCCCAGGCAGAGGGGACAGAAGGACTTTCCCCATTCCCTCCTAGACATTAAGTCTGGAAGATGACAGCCTTCATTACCTTACCAGACCTCCAAGACATAAATAAAATCTGGAAGATCACAGCCTTCATTACCTTACCCCACAAAGATCCCACCAGGCACATGAGGCCACCTTAGCAAGTCCCTCCAGGAACAGAGGCTGCCTGCTTGCTCCCAGCGAAATAATGATCCCAACGGCCCTGTCACACCCCAGGGCTCACCCCCAACCTTCCCCCAGCACAAAGCAGGGCAACACCGACCTCAGGCAGGAGGTATTTCCGCAGCAGGTTGACCACGATGGCAGAGGGAGACACGGGCTCATTGGGGTCACAGCACAGCTCCGTGCCAGCCAGGCGGAAGTCCAGGCTGAGGCGCTCCAGGCCGTTGAGGATGAAGAGCACGCTGAGGTTGGAAGCTTCCAGCACCGGCACCACGTCCCGGAGGTGCTGGTACTTCTTGGTGATGAGGCGCCGCAGGGACACGTGGGCATGGCTGTGGGACAGGTCCTCGCAGGAGAAGGGGATGACCAGCTGGAAGCGGGGCAGGCGGTCGTGGCACCAGTCCACCACCATCTTCTTGATGAGGGTGCTCTTGCCCGTGCCCACGGTGCCATAGAGCACCACGTTCTTCACCTGCCGCCCGCAGGCGTCCACGTCGAAGAGGTTGTGGAGGCTGATCACCTTTCTAGAGGGCTGCTGGAGCTGATTCTGGATGGTTAAATCAGGGGAGGGCTTCAGAACCTCCTCCAGGGAGCTCTCCCGGATCACTGGGTCCACGTGGACGGCATCCAGAGAGAAGGAAGGGCCGAACTGCCTCTCCTCATTGGGCTGGTGGCTGAACCATGCAGACAGGCTCTTCTGGTGCTTCTTGATGGCACCTGCAAGGAGAAAGGTGCTGGACATGGCAAGGGCTGCTCACTGGCAGGGCACTGGGGAAGTTGCCTGCCCCAAGCCACTGCAGAGAGGGGACAGCACCCAGTTATGGGGAACCCTCACACTGCCTAGGACAGCAGCTGCCCCCACCCTGCTGTGGGGGCAGCTCCCTCCAGACCAGAGCTGCAAACTCACCAGAAAAGGCCACGTTCCTCAACTGAGACTGACCATGGCGAGAGGAGCTGGGCTGGGCAGAGTTCTCCTGGGAGTCTCCCTGGTAGCGAACACAGCCCCTGCAGGAGGAGAGAGAGTGTCACAGGGAGCAGCTCCAAACCCCACCTGGGGCAGGGTGGGCAGATCACCAGCAAAGCTCTGGGAAGTGCTGAGAGGAGCCAGCTCACCCCTTCCTTCCCCCACACCACGGGAGAGTGCAGGGCCAGGGTAGGGGCACGGCTGGGAGGTGAAGGCAGGTCAGCAAGCCATGGGCTGTGCATTCCCAGAAAACCCGTGCAGAGGCAGAGGAGGTGGGCTGGAGTCGGAGCAGGCAGGGAGATGGGTCTGGGCGTTTGTCTAGGTGAAAGTAAAGCAGTATCCCTGGTGCCAAGGCAGACAGCTCTGCCACCTGGGTGCTGTGACAAAGAGCCCCAGCCTTGTGACACTGACTGTACCTGGGGAGGGAGATGCTGCTCGTGCGAAGGATCCTCCTGAGGAAACGCCTGCCTGCACCACCTGGTGGGGAGGAGGAATGCACATGGTCAGGGACGGCCCTCTCCAGCCCAGCAGGGTAACCCCAGCCAGCTTCACACCTCGCCAGGGTGCCCCACACCCCTGCACAGCTGGGGAGGGATGTCCAGGAGGGACAGGCGCTGGGGACAGGGCTGAGTGCCACAGGCACAGAGCCCAGCTCACCTGGCACGGCAGCAGGACACACGGACACGCCGCGGGTCCCCCTTGTCCCTGCCAGGGACCACGGCAGCCGAGCCCAGCTGCCCCAGGGCAGGCAGCTCTGGCACTGCATGGCTCGGGACATCCTCCACCTGAAACACAGGGGTGTGTGAGGCGGGTGAGTGGCTCTGGGGGCTCAGCAGAGCACGGGGGCTGTGGGATGTGGTGCTGCAGAGCCCTGCCCAGCCTTACCTGCCCCAGTGTGGTCCAGCCCGGCAGAACCGGCTGTGCTGGTGCTGACTCAGGCTCACGCCCCAGCAGGGCTCAGCAGGGTGATCCTCCAGGAGCCCGGGCGATGCTCACAGCCCCCAACATCCTGGGAAACTGAGGCACAGGGGAGAAAGACATAAGCAAACCCCAGCCGAGAGGAAGGGACAAGCAGGGTGGCAGAGTGGCAGGGTGGCAGAGTGGCAGGGTGACTGACTGACTGACTGACTGACTGACTGACTGACTGACTGACTACTCACTCACACCTCGTACAACCCACGCTGTTTACAGTCCCTTTTTATGTGATTCAGGTGGAAAAACTGAGGCACAGGGGCGGGGGCAGAGGAGCTGACCTTGAGCACAGGTGTCCCGACCTCGGTGCCTCTGCAGGAAAAAAACCCCACGCTGTCCCATGCCCCGTTCCCAGCCCCTCTGCTGAGCCGAGGGCCCTGAGCTGCCGTCCTGCTGCTGAGCCCTTCCAGGGACCCCCCTCGGGACCCCCGTGTCCTGCTGGCAGACGTGCCCTCGCCCCTGTGCCCTCCCGGCTCCCCGCTCCATGGCGAGGCCGTGGCGGTGCAGGGACCGGAGCCCGGGGCAGGCACCGAGCGAGGCGGCAGCGGCGCCGGGGTTACCTCGTCCTGCAGGATTCCAGCCGGGAACTGCCCGTGCTCGATCTGCCGGGCTCACGGAGCGCAGCCCGGAGCTGCCCATCCGCCTCTGCCGAGCCTGTCCCGGGTACGGCTCCGCTGCGGAGGCGGCTGCTTCGCAGGCAGAACTTCCTGCAACGCCATCCTGCCCCGTCCCGCCCCGCTCCGGCGCTGCCAGCTCCCCGAGCGCGATTGGAGAGCGGCTGGAGCCTGGCAGGAACACCCGCGCCCGGCGCTGCCAGCTCCCCGAGCAGGACGGGAGAGTGGCCGGCAGGAACACCCGCACCCGGCGCTGCCAGCTCCCCGAGCAGGACGGGAGAGCGGCCGGCAGGAACACCCGCAGCCCCCACGGGCTCCCAAACACGCCGAGGACTGCCGGAGCCGCGCTCTTACCAGATGTGCTGCGAGGCGGGGATGTCCTCCGGACACATCTGGCGGGTCTGCGCTCCCAGCTGCTGCCCGGCTGGGCAACCGGAGCCTGCAAGGACGCGTTCTGCCGCGGAGAGGATCCCTCCCCAGCGGGGGAAGGAGCTGGGGGCTGGCTGTGCCCGTTTAACGCACACAAACACGCACACCTGTGCCTGCCCTCTCGCTGCCGGCAGAGCCGCTCTGGCCACCCAGCAAGCGGCAGCTGTGTCGCTGGGGCCACACGCAGTCCCTGGGTGCTGTCCCGGGAAGCGCCAGCCCACCCAGGGGTGCTGGGACCGAGGGGTCACATCTGCATATTTGCACCCCAAATTCAACGCCCCACATCACACGTGTGCCCTCGAGGCTCTCAGGAAAGGGAGACATGCAGGCAGTACACTATAAATATAAGTTTTATTGATGTGTGAAATCCAACAAGTACAGCTGGCATCTCGTAAACACCGACACAAACCAAAGCATCTCCTCCTGCCCAACGGCTCCCGGGACCCTCTGGGCACTGGTGAGCAGCAAGCTGGCACCTGGCACCCCGTCCCTGCGGGGCACTTACCTGCGTGTGCAGCCCAGCCTGGAGAGCCCAGGGCCTCCCCTCCGCCCTGCCTGGTTCCTGCCAGGCTGCAGCTGTGGGCAGCAGCGCCCTGCTCCTGCTTCACAGCCTCCTCCCAGCAAGCAGAAAGACCTGGGCAAATACCCCCGGAGCAGCTGCCACAACAGAGCTGTGCCAGCAGACTCCCTTGGCCTCTGAGCTGGTACCTGCACCTTATTTTGGCAAGCTGTCCCAGGGAGGAAGCAGCTCACACCCGTGGTCGTGTGGAAATGTGAGTTTCAGCACCTGCACTCCTCTGTGTGGTGCCCCCCTGGATCACACGTGCCCCACACTGTCCAGCCTGGTGTCCTGACACTTAAAGGCTGGGAAGGCACAGGGTCCAGCGTGGCAGGGACACACACAGAGAGCCCAGGCAGCCACAGGCAGAGGGACAGGACAAATGGTGTCCACACACAGCGAGAAGGAAACACTGTTTTATTGCCTGATTTGGGAGAGGGGTGAAACCCTGGGAGAAGCCCCATCCCCTCCCTGTTCTAGCCCAGTCTCCCCTCCAGCAAACCCCAGCCAGGTGATGAAGCATTTGCTCTTCTTGTGCGTGTGACAAAGGTGGCCTGGACATGCATGGAGGTGAGTGGCCATGCCCCTGCCTGCCTGCCATCAGAGCAGCCGTGAGAGGCAGAACCTGACACAGCCATGGGCCAAAGGGGCTGAAGCAGTTTTTGGTGGGTTCAGGCTCAGCTGGTGTTCCCAGGGAGCCAGAGCCACAGCTTGAACCCCACCCTCATCCACTCAAAGTGCATCACAAGGGAAGGCAGGGGCAGGAGAGGAGAGGAGGTGTGGGGGAAGAAGCCTGCTCTCCTCCATCACACTCCTCGTGATTATCCAGACGCGTTCCCTTGTGGCATTCCTGCAGCCAGGAGCACCCACAGCTCCGCTTCCCTGCTCTGATAAAGTGCATCCTTGCTGCTTCCCTAAGGGCCCCCTGGAGCAGGATGGCTGCACTCCATCCTTCTGCCATGCCTGGGCAGAGAAAACCCCCCCTTTCCTGCTCCTGCAGGGCAGAGATCACCCAAGCAATAAACCCCAGGGTGCTCAGCCCAGCCCCGCCAGCCTGGGGGCTCAGTGCAAACGTGCTCCTCCTCCTCCTCGCCTTTCCCTGCACCTTCCACCACCTCTGGGGCTGTCCTTGAAGACAGGGAAAGGACAGTGGCACCTTGGCCCAGCTCCTCAGGCAGCACCGAGCGTGCCTTTGCCCTGTGCCGCATCCGTCACTCACCAGCCCCCTTCACACCACACATTCACTTGTGTCCTGCTGCCCCGGGGCCTGCCCCATCACCCCCACTCCCCAGAGCCCTTGCCCAGCTTGGGGACAGCCATCCTGCAGCTCCAGGCTTTGTCCTGGCCCTCTGCCCCGCAGTGGCCACACACCTGCTGAGCTGGGACACTGCAGCTCACAGGCACAGGAGGCACAGGCTGTGCTGAGCCCTCCTGGGCATCCCAGGGTGCTGCCAGCTGCCCCATCCCAGGCAGGCTGGGACCAGCAGTGGGAGCCACCTGCCCTGGCAGTGCTGCCCTGAGCTGCCTGTGCCATGGGGATTCTCTGCAAGCAGCAGAGCCTGGTCAACAAAGCCTTCCCTGTGCACGGGGGACACGGCCAGTGGCAGTCATTGGTGCCTGCTGGCAGCCCCTTTGCTCCACACACTAGTCCATCTTGTCCTGGTCCTCCTGGGAGCAGTGGTGGCCCTGGCTGTGATGGCACAGGGCTGTCCAGGTGTGCTGGGGACAGCAACACCCCCAGGGTGCAGAAGACAGGACCCACCACGAGAGCCCCAAACGCCAGGGGGGAAGCAGGAGCTGTGCAAAGCTGCCCCTCCTGCATCTTGGGATCCATCCAGGGAAAAGCCTCAGCCCAGCAGAGCACGGACTAGTCCCAGCCCAAGAGCAGGACAGGAGCAGGGCATCCCATCAGCTCCAAGGACAAGGAGATGGACAAGGGTGACAGCCCCACATCCCCCAGCTCCCTGCTCATCCGTGCACCTCGAGACAGAGCAGGCACAGGGACTGTGCCCCACTCTTCTGTGCCCCTGTGGCTGGGGTTAGCAGCACTGCAGCCCTCCAGCTGGCACAGCTCCACTGCAGAGCACAGCTCCACTGCAGAGCACAGCACTGCAGGAAGATCCAGGAGCAGAGTGGAATTTTGTGAGGGACGGTGAAAAGTCAGAAACAGCCCCTGGGGAAAACCCCAAGCTCAGTGTGGAAAGGGCAGCAGGGTGGGTCCTGCTTCCAGACCCTCTATGCAGGAGAGCCCCATGGCCAAACATTCCTCGATGCCCTCCAGGCAGGGGAAACTCAGCTTTGCTGAGTGCCAGCATCAGCGTCAGGCCAGCCAGACTCTGCTGTGCAGCCCCAGCCCAAGCCAGCAAAACCGAAGATCAGTCTCCAGGATTCTGCTGGAGTCTGGCATTTGCCCTGCAATCCCCGGCTGCTCAGAGTGCCAGGAGCAGGATCCCCAGGCTGACCTGAACCAGGGCCAGCCTGCCAGGGTGGGGCAGGGCTGCCTCCCCCACGTCCATGCTTGCCAAAACCCTGCAGGTTCCCATGGCTGTGGGTGCCACGTGCAGCCCGGTGCCAGCAGTGCCAGCACACCCACGGAGCCTGTGCTGTGCAGGTGAGCAGGGTGCTGTGTTCCCAGCACAGCAGCATGTGCAGATGCCCCACCAGCTCTGGGCTCAGCTCAGTTCCTCCGGAGAGCCAGCAAGGTGCTGAATTGCCTTCCCTCTGCAAGGTGTGCGAGTTTGGAGCAGCCACCAGAGACACCAAAAGGACCTTCTGGTACCAGTCACTAAGTGCAAAGGCCTTTCCAGTGTCCGTGTCACCCACTGCAAACAAACCAGCTGGGATCTCACCTGGTTTCCAGTTCAGGCACTGCTGGGACCCCCTTCTGCACAGTGTCACCCTGGGGGTTGGCACTGTGACAGCCGGGTGTCCTTGGTGTCCCCTCCCTGCACAGTCGGTGCTGAGCGAGGCTCGTCCGCCCTGTCCTGCTGAGACAGCCCCAGTGGAGCTGGGGGAGAGAGGTTGCAGGGGAAGGGCTCAGGGCCAGCTCTCCTCCTGCAGCAGAGCTTCCAGTGATGACACAGCTGAGCCCAGCCCTGTTTTTCAGCCTCCTGGCATGGGCAGGGTGTGGGAACCCAAATCCTCCTTGCTCCATGCAAGGAACCAGTCACTTCTCTCCGTGTTGAATTGGTTCAGACCCTCCTGTCTCAGACCCCAGGGACAACAGGGACTGAATGTGAGACTCCCTAAGGTCTGAGAACACTGTCCTGCTCCCACAGACCCTGGTTTGAAGATCCCATCTCTGATAATGATGTCCCAGCAGGAGTCTGAGACAGAGCCTCAAGTCCTTCTCTGCCTGTTTGCTCCCTTTGCTGAAGACTGGGATGCAGTGGGGCTTGTGGGGAAAAAAATAAAGAAAAGGAAAAAAAAAGAAGGAGGGTTTGCACAGAAAGGAAAGGGGAATGCAGCAATCTCTGTGGCTACAGCGACAGGAAGCTCTAAAGCCTTGTGCAACTCCACCTATGGCATCTTTGGGCTCTTCTCAGCACTGACTCACTCGCTGCTGGCCAGGACTAGGAACGGGGCCACGGCTGCACTTCCAACTCTGCCGCTCTCTCCTCCCAGCCCAGCCCCAGCAGCTGCTCCCCCTGCACAGAGCAGGCTCTTCCCAGCCGTGCTGGGCACAAACCACCTGGGCTGGGCTGTCCCTGCTGTCCCCAGGGCAGCGCCAGGCAGGGACAACAAGAGGGGACCCAAACTCTGCGGGGCTCATCAGTCCTGGGGGGAGAGTGGCACATGCCAGGGCTGTACAAAACATTTTGCAATGAAGAGTGTGTGGAAAGGTTAAAACAGTTCCGAGATGTCTCAAAACCCTTCTCGACTGAGCCAGGCCTGGCTGGCACCTCCCAGTGCCTCCGCCACGGTCCGGGACCTGCAGGAGCACCGTGTCCATCTGCAGAACATCTCTCACAGCAGGCCAGGCCCGGGAACGGCACCGGGGCCCCACGGCCCCTTTATCTCTCAGATTTCACCTTGTACCTGAGCACCAGGTAAGCCAGGAGCCGCAGGATGACGAAGAAGATGCCCAGGATGAGGAAGTCCAGGTAGAGCTTGGCTTCCTCCACATCCAGCTCCTGCAGGATCTTGATGGGCTTTTGGAAAGGGCAGAAGTCCTCGAGGCACTCCAGGTCCTCGCGCTCCATGGCGTAGATGGTGAGGATGACCCCCTCGAAGCCATACCTAGGGCAGAGCACACCCGAGGGTCACCAGGGGCCGCAGGGGAGCCCAGGACAGGGAGCTCTGGCCAGAGCTGGGGCCCCACCTGACGTAGGAGACGTAGGAGCTCCACTGCAGGTAGGTGGGGATGGTCTTGAAGCTGACGAAGAAGCCCGAGAAGAGCAGCACGGGGATGGCAGTGACGGGTCCCACAAAGGTGGCCACCTGGGGAGCAGAGGCCACCAGGGGTCACGGCCCTGCCCCCCCGTGGGCAGCACTTCACCCCAAACTGTCACAGAGCCCCTTGCAACTCTCCAGGGAAGAGGCAAAGCCCCTGCAGACCTGCAGGGAGGTGGAAGCAGCTCCGATGAGAAGCCCGAGGGACTGGGCAACCAGGGCGGTGGCGGTGGCCAGGGCGGAGAAGAGCAGGAAGCGCGTGGCCTCGGGGGGCTGGCCCGTCATCCAGTACACGATGCTGCAGTAGGCGATGGGGCAGATCACCTGCACGGGGACAGACACAGCCCTGCTGGGCCCCACGGCCATCCCCGCCCCACTGGGCACGGGGTGTGGGACTGGCTGTGCCAGGGGTGGCACGTCAGCGTCGGGGTGGTGGCCAAATGCATGGAGAGCTCACCTGGAAGGGCACGTCTGCCATGGTCTTTGCCAGGTAATAGGCTTTGAGGCTGTACCAGTAGTTCAGGTGCTCCCTCAGGAATACGGTCATCTCCTGGGGGACTGCAGGGAAACAGGGAGTGAGCAGCCAGCAATTCCCTGCTCTGGGGTGCTCCAGCCCCTCTCACACCCACTCTGTAGGTGGGATGCACCAGGTAACCCCCCACCTGCATCGTGAGAGTGTGCTCAAACCTTCATTTGGGGGAAAAAAAATCAGTGGCTGATACAGGGAATTTCCACGTGGAAAAGTCAGCTTGGGTGGGGCTTTTTACAGATTTACACACCTTTTCTCAGATTAAAAAAATACAGCATTAAAACTCCAGCATTCTGCTTTGAGCAAACAAGGGTCAAATAGCCAGATTATAGCCAAATAAAGAGCAAAACTGCAATACAGGCAAACAGAAGGCTTTCCACCATTTAAATTTTTTTCTCTCCTCTCTTATTTTCCCCCTTTTGCCCGACCCCTCTGACTCCCCACACCCTGCCCAGCACACCCACGCTGTCACGCAGCTGGAGCACCCCAGCAGCTGGGAGCAGCGAGGGGATTTGGGGGCAGGGAGCTCCTTACAGGTGAGGATGGTGGGCATGAGGGCAGCGAACATGAGGAAGAGCATGGAGAAGAAGAGGAAGCCGGTGTTGTTGAAGACCTTGCCCGCGTCGTTGCCGATGTGCAGGTAGAGCAGCCCGATGAGCACCCCGATGCAGATGTGGGACATGAAGCGCAGGTGGGTCAGCACCTGCGGGCACAGGGGGGCTCAGCAAGGCAGGGCTGCACCCCAAAAACCTCCCAAGGGAGCAGAAGACAGCCCATAGAGCTCCTTGTCGCTGCCAGCCCCCAAAGAGCCCAACCCCGAGCCCTGGCCCGGCCTCACCGTGTCCCTCAGGATGCAGATGAAGGTTCTTTTGAAGAGGATGCAGAACTGAGTCGAGGTGCTGGTGGCAAATGTGTGGCTCTCAATGTGATCCACATCCTGCAAGAGCACAGGGACGTGGGTCAGCTTCACACCAAGGGGCCCCTGCTGGCCCAGGAGGCTCCTCTGAGCCCCACTCACCGTCCCACACGTTGGGCACGATGAGTCTGCCTTGTCAGGGCTGCTCTTCTTCTCAGCCATGGTGCACATCCCATTCTGGACAGCGCGGAACAGGACGGGGTTGAGGTCCCCGTACTCCCCTGAGGCCACCTCGATGACTGTGGAGGAGGACAGGACCCCTGAGAGGTGCTGAGCCAACCAGCCCCTGGCAGGAAGGGCACAGGCAGCCCCCAGGGCTTGGGCACTGGGTCTGGGGCTCGCCACCCTCTGCCGGGGTGGGGGCACTCACTGAAGTCAGCGGGGTTGTGGTATGTGGGGCAGTGGAGGCCAAGGCCCTTCAGGTAGGGGATGAGGTTGGTCACGACGCCCTTGAAGATGCACTGGCCCTGGCTCAGGATGTAGAGCTGCAAGAGGAATCCAGGGTGTGGCAGGTGCAGGGCAGCCAGGGCACTGTCACCCGCTCTGCCCACCTCCCCGGCCCAGGGTGACACAGACCCCAGCCACACAAGCCCCAGGACAAATGCCTGCAGCCCACCCCTCCCATGGCCTCTCTCCTGGCTCTTGGGGCCAGAGGGACCCCGTCCCAGGCCAAACCTTGTCGAACATCTCGAAGAGCTTGGCGCTGGGCTGGTGGATGGTGCAGATGATGGTGCGCCCACCCTGAGCCAGGGAGCGCATCAGGGACACCACCTGGAAGCAGGAGGCACTGTCCAGCCCGCTGTGGCCACGCAGGAGGGGGTGGAGGAGAGAGAGACAGCAGAGAGAGAAGGGGAGAGTTGAGAGGGGGACAAGAACATCCTAAAGGTGCCTCTCCTTGTGGGCACCCTCCCCTCAGATCCACGCAGAAGAGCATCAGCGCCAGGGGCATGGTCCCACCCCACGCTCAGGTGGGCACCAGAGGGCACTGGCCATGCCAGCAGGGGCAGCCCAGCTGGGCAGGCAGGGCTGGGAGCCCCTCTGGGCTCACCTGGTGGGCTCATCGAAGAACATGACGGGCGGGTTGTTGACCAGCTCCAGGGCGATGGCCAGGCGCTTGCGCTGCCCCCCCGACAGGGAGCTGGTGCGTGTGTAGGAGCACTCCAGCAGCCCCAGGGCCGTCAGGATCTCGTTCACCTGTCACACAGCCAAGGGTTTCCACGGACTTTCATCCCATTCTTTTCACCCTTGCCATCCCCTGCTCCCCTTGTCCCCATCTTGGGGAGAGCTGAGGGGGTCTGGGCCCACCCTCCCCAGCTCTTACCAGCTCCTTCTTCACCTCCTGCTTCTCGCTCAGCTTCAGGTTAGCAGAGACCTGCAGGGAGAGGATGGCCATGGAGACAGGACTGGCAGATGTAGGGAACAGAACTGTCTGCACCACAGCTCCAGCCCTGTCTGCTCAGCATAAAGGGAGCACACGAACAGCAGGATTCTGTCCCCACATCCCAGAGCCCTTGGAAATGCCTGATGCCAGCGTGGGCTCAGTGCCCACAAGGAGACAGCCCAGGGGATGCCCCCAGAGCTCACCATCATGGCCTCGAGCACGGTGAGGTGTGGCAGCAGCATGTCATCCTGCATGATGTAGCAGGACATCTTGCGGAAGGTGCGCAGGTCCCGCGGCCGCCCGTTCACCAGGATCTGCCCCTTCATGCCAGTCTCCCTGCAGGAAGGAGGGGTGGGGGATGCAGCACAGCCCTGCACCCCCAGCCCCTCTGGCTCCCCCCAGGCTCACCTGTAGCCAGCCAGGATGTTCATGAGTGTGGATTTCCCAGCTCCCGAGGGGCCCATGATGCCAATGAGCTCCCGCTGGCAGAACTTCCCTGACAGGCATTTGAGGAGAGTCTTGTACCCTGCAGGGGGAGAGCAGCAGGGGTTTGGCTTCCCAGGGCAGGGGTGCTGCAGGCACTGCCACGCCACCCCAGCTCCTGGGGCACCTCAGGACCTCCGTGTGCCATGCCAAGGGCTAGGTGTGCTCCATCAGCACCCCCAGGGCTATGGCCACAGCAGCTGCCACCTCCAGCACGATCCCTGCCCCTGGTCCTTGGCTGATCCCACTGATTCCCAGCGCTGAAGAAGCTCCTGACCTGGATCACAGCAAAGAGCAGGGAAATCCCCGGGTCAGGTCACAGAGCTGCTAAGGGAGATTACCAGGCTGTGACACCGCTCCTGGGCATGTCTTGAGATGCTGATCCCTAAGGCCAGCGGGGAGGGCCAGCGCGGAGCAGGGCAGCAGGGGGCAGGCAGAATTCCCGATCCGGCCGTTGCCTTCATTGGCATTCACGCTGTGGCACCCGGCAGCAGCCGCTGCTAATCAGACCTGGAATTATCTCTGCTTTAAACGCGGCTGATTAGCATTTTCTGGCAGAAGGAACATGATGTGTCGGGAGTAAGGAACAAGCACAGCCTCAGGCTCTCAGGAGCTGCCCTGAAATGGAGCCCTGGCTGGACAGGAATTGGTTTTGGGGGTGATAACCCCATGGACCGAGCCTGAGCATCCCTCTGATGGAACTGCGTCCCCTCTGTGCCCCACGGGGACCGCCGCTGTGGGGCAAGGGCAACAAACCCAAGCTGGGGCAAGCCCAGGGACAGAGCGCTGACAGTCCCACCTCCCTGGGGAGCCCTGTGGCTTGTCCATCCCCAGGGAAGGTGATCCAGCCTCCCGTTCCTCCTCCGCGCCCCTCGGGGTCAGGACCCCGCAGCAGGAGGGGGTCCCGCGGGCAGAGGGGCGGCCAGGGGAGGGCGGGGGGCTGCGCAGGGTGGCCAGGGGCGAGCAGGGCCAGCAGCCCCCCCCGGCAGCGCGCACGGCTCCGCACCGCGCATGCTGCTCACGTCGGCGCCACTGCAGCTTGCGCAGCGGTTACTCACGTTCATTGACTGCCAGTAACCTCCTGCTCAGCACGGCGGGCCAGCCGGGGCTGGGGGCTGTGGCCAAAGCCACCGCGACCCCCGCCAGCCCTGCCTGAACGGGGGGAGAAAAGCCCCCCTCGCACCGCCATCCCAGGCACCCCGCGACCCCTGGGCTTGCTCGCACCTGGCCCAGCTGCCCCAGCCTTCCCCCCTCCCTCCCTTCCTGCAGGGCACTGGCCCGCTGGCAAGCAGCCGGTTCCCTCCTGGGTGCTACAGCACAATCTGCCCTGGCGAGCCCGCGGCTGTGCCATGGATCCTTCTGGGATGCTTCCTCAGCATCCCGGGTAAACAGGGAGACATCATCCCGGCAGATGTCAGGGCTGCTCCCAGGGTGTTTCAGCGCCTCGGTTTCCCGGGGTGCACAGCCTGGGGACTGGGCAGAGCCCCATCGGGCACTCCTGCCTGGCAGAGCCCCTCACCGAGCCCTGTGACCCCGGTCCCCGCTCGTCCCCGCCTGCCTTCAGCTTCTACAGATCCAGCTCACCCTCCATCTTATCGGGCTGCCTGATTGGCATCCCATTAACTGAGAGCGCTAATTAAAGCAGACTACCACCCACCAGCCGCCATCTGCCTCCCCTCTCCCCTCCCTGAGCTCTCGGCCAGAGTCACACACGGGGAAGGGAGCCACGGCCTGAGCTGCACAGGGAGAGGAAATCCCCCACACACCACACCTTCTCCTTGCCAGGCTCGGAGCTGAGCCACCCCTGCGTGTCCTGCTGCATCCCACACAGCCATCACACCCCAAAAAGCAGTGCTGGGGTAACTCATCCCATCCATCATACCCCGAACAGCAGCGCTGGGGTAACCCACCCCATCCCACCCCATTCCATCCCATCCCACCCCTCCCGGCTGGCCCAGGGTGTTTGCCCAGGCCAGAGGTTTCCCTGGAATGTGCTCTGCCTTCCCCTGGCATTGCCCAGCACAGGCAGGCAGCAGCTGCTGCGGGACACGAGCCTTGCCTCCTCCTCCTCCTCCCACGGGCACCCAGAGCAAACAGCCGGGCACAAAGAGCCCCTGGCACTCGGACAGAGCAGGGTGAGGTCATGGCATGCAGAACGGGAACGGGGTGGGAGAGCCCTCCCCTCCCTGCCCTTCCCCACCCGCCAGCTCCTACCTCTCTTCCTCCACCAGGATCCCTCCCGCACGGAGTAGGACAGGTCGATGAACTCGATGTTGACAGCCGAGCGCTTCGGGAGGTGGGAAAACCTCTGGGCCTCTGTGATGTGGTTCTCCACCTTCTTCAAGTGGGTGGTGAGCAGCGGGGCGTCGGGAGGGCCGGCGTGGCACACCGTGTCCTCCAGGGCGATGGAGACGCAGGCGGGATCCATGCCCTTCTCCGCCATCCTGCCGCTCTGTGGGGAGCGCACGGGGACGGGCTCGCAGCGGGCTCCCTCTCCCAGGCACTGCAGGGACCAGCCCACAGCGAGTCCTGTCCCTGCTGCTCCTGCTGGCTCCGGGCCTGGCTGTCCCCTCCGCCCAGCTGGGGCCAGCACCCACATCTGGCTGCGAGGATGGAGCCGGCCGAGCCTGCGCCGAGGGGCTCAGGGCGAGGAGCAGCAGGATTTTGTTCAGCTCCACGGTCAATAATTCATGCACCTCCTGCAGCTCGGTCCGGCTCTGCTGCTGGAGCTGCTCAGCTCCCCCAGCCCCGGGGGGCCCTGCCCCGGTCCCATCTGTCCCGGTGGGTGCAGGATGGGAGGTGCGAGAGCTGATGTCCTGCCCTGTGCCTGGATGTCCCCAAG
Source organism: Fringilla coelebs (assembly GCF_963513975.1). Classification (NCBI taxonomy): domain Eukaryota; kingdom Metazoa; phylum Chordata; class Aves; order Passeriformes; family Fringillidae; genus Fringilla; species Fringilla coelebs. Next base: position 1,928,781 of record NC_140051.1, on the reverse strand, counting down.
GACTCACCAGGAACCAGCCTTGCCCTGGCCTTGGGGAACACAGGTATGAAATCCTGAACAAGCAGATGATTCCAGCTGGTTTCCTGGACAAAGCACGCCGTGCTCCTGGGGCAGAGCAGTCCCGGGTGCATCAGACCCTCAGACAGTGCCTGGGGTCCCCCTGGGCTTGCTGGGGGAGCCTTAACAGAACAGGGAGGGGGCCCTGCTGGTGCCATTCCATCTCTGCCTTGCTCGGCTCGTCATTTCACCTTCCGGGCTCTTCCAGCACAGCCTCAGAGGCCAGGCCAGCACCGAGCTGGGGCCGTGACGCTGGTACACCTGCCCCAGCCCTCCCCGGCCCGCAGTGCTCCACAGCCGGCTGCAGCACGGCCGAGCCCCGCGGCTCTCCGCTCGGCTCGGGGGCTCTGCGGTGCTGGGGGATGCTGAGCGAGCGGGGTGGGGAGCGCGGCTCTCCGAGGCTGCCAGGGGGTCGGGGATCCCCCCGGCAGCCGGAAAAGGAGCTCGGGCTGTGCCGGAGCGGGCTGTGCCCTGCACCCATCTCGCCTCCCAGCCCGGGGTCCCACCGCCTCGCTAACCTACATTCAGCGGGGCTGCGGGCAGCGGCTCGCTGCGGCTGCAGCGCACACGCGCGGCCCCTGCGAGGGGCGCCGGCAGCTGCGGGAGATCCCCCCAGCCCAGCCCAGCCCAGCCCTGCTGCAGGCAGACCCCGCTCAGGGCTGGAAGGAATCCAGCCCAGCCCCGGGGAAGGAGGGGTGGGGGTTCCCAGCCCGCGGGTCCCCTCCCAACATCCGCAGGGTGCAGGAACGGGGGGTTCGGGGGTGCTGGTGGGGGGCAGCGGGCTCGAAGCGCCCTCGGGCTCACCTTGACTCCTCCGGCTGGGCGTTCGCGGAGCTCTAAATCCCGCAAGCGGCTCTCCGCGGCTTAGCCCAGCCCCGAGGCGCGGGGTGGGGACGGGAAGGCTTTGCCCGAGGATGCTCTTCCTTCATCCCCGCTCCCCGCCGGCCCCCTCCATCCCCAGCTCCCCCCACCGCCGGCCTCGGGGAGGCTCCCGGCTCTCCCGCAGGCTCACCTGGCAGGGTGCGGGGCGGCGGCTCCGCTCCCGCAGCGCCCCCGCCTCGCCTCCTCCGCAGACAAAGGGGCGATGCCCGGGGGGCCCGGCCGGGCGGGGGGCGGCTCGGTTCGGCTCGATTCGGCGCGGCTGCGGTGCTCAGCGGCGGGAGCCGGGCTGGGCGCTGCCCCCGCGGGTGCCCGGCCCGGGTCTCCTCCCCATCCCCCGGCGGGGCTGGGTGGGCAGGGCGGGCGGGGGGCGCTCCGGCCCCGGCCCCGCAGTGGCTAGCAGAAGCCCCGCAGTGGCTAGCGGTAGCTCCGCAGTGGCCAGCAGCCCCCCCGGGCCGGGCTGCTCGGGGGCGCCCCTCTCCGTCAGTGCTGCCGGGCGGGGAGCAGGATGGGCGGCAGGATGGATGGATGGGCTGCCCGGGCGGGCAGCGCTGCCAGGCAGCGAAAAATCCTCTTAAAGGGACCGGCCCTATTTCCTCTCGCCGCCTGCCAGCAGGCCCTGAGCATCCCTGAGCACACGCCCGGGGTTTGCCAGCCCCCCTCCGCACCCCCCTGCACCTCAGGGCCGGCTCCCGCCCCCATCTTGGGCACAGCCCCCGCACTGCCCCCTCAGCCCAAACCCCCCTGAGGGAGCCCAACACACCCTAAAGCTGCTCCTGCCCTGCTCAGCCCTGCACAGACCCCTGGGCAGACCCCCCAGCACGGGCACGGTGGGCAGCCAGGGCTGCCATGGCTTGGGACAGCCAGCGGGGTGGCAGCTGGTCACAGAGGGTGGTGGCAGGGGGGTGTCCCTCCAGCGTTTTACCCCCAGCACACCCTCCCTGGTGCAGCTCATCCTGCAGGATCCCCCTGCACCTCCCCAGCACCACGCCTGGCTCCCTCCTCGCTGTTACTCACACCTCTCACCCACCACAGCACTTAAACACCAGAGACATATGGAAATGAGTGGCACCAGCAAGAGTATTAATTAAAAAACCATCTGTTGAGCCAAGGAGAGCTTTCCCCACCCCCTGCCAGCTTAGGGCTGGGACAGAGCTCAGGGCAGGATCCAGGCAGAGGAGACCAGGGGAGGGCACGGGGAGTTATCCATGGAGCCAAGTTCCTATGGAGGTCTTAAGTCATCTTGTCCTGGAGCAAAAGGCATGTGGGACTCGCCCAGTTCTCTCTGCCTCCCAGCCCTGGAGCACTCCCTGTGTGCAGGTGCCAGGCCAGGCCTGCTCTGGGCAGTGCCACAGCCTTTCCTCCCTGCAGGGAATGGCCTGGGAACGAAACCCCTAAACCCCTAAACCCCTAACCCCCTTTCTGCTCAGCTGGGCCCAAGCTGGCGGCCATGAAGCACCCAGCAGCTGCTGGGAGTCATTTCAAGGTGGGAGGAAATGGGGATGGAGCCCATGGGGACATTCACATCCCTCTAATCCCCAGCTGGGACCTTCCTAAAGTGGCCTTGTCCCTAGCTGTGTCCCCACTCAGGGCATGGCAGAGGGAGCCTGTCCTGGTTCTGTCATCTGTGTTCAGGGCTGCAGGGACAGAGCAGGCAGCAGAACCTCTTTGCATGACAGGAAAACCTGTGGGATTCCCTGCAAATATATTTTTAATGACCCGTGGCTGATCCTCCAGCACCCTCAGTAGTGCCATCACTTGGTCTCCAGAACATCCCCTCCTGCCCTGGGGGAATAAAACTGCTGCCATGGCTGCTTCCTAAGGAGCCAGAGATGTCCTCAAGGGGCACGAAGCTGTCCCTGGCTGGAGCCACATCTCCCCCTTTGTAGCCCCAAGCTGCTGGGAGGAGAAGCCCCGGCAGGAAGGGACTCCCAGGGCAGGACCACAGAGCCCTGGAAGGAGCAGGACCAGCAGCCAGCGCATGGAGCAGCCTGTAGGAAAGATTTTCCAGCTGGCAGATGAGACCTTTGCCCACTCTGCTCTCCCAGGAAGGCTGCAGGGCAGTTTGATTCCTCAGCAGGGGGTGCTGCAGCCCTGGCCAGGCTGCTCTGTCCCTGCCATGGGGACAGGAGGCAGATGCCACACTCCTGCTGGCCCCAGCGAGCTCAGGGGGCAGCTCAACCTCCCAGCTCAGGGCCTGGAGTTCCCTGACAGGGAGAAACAACCTGCAGCACTGAAGGACAGGTATTTTGCACCAGGCACAGGCACAGGTGCTGCCTCCCCCCTAACAGGGGCTCTGAGCCTCCTCTGGGAAGCAGCCAGGGGAATGGATGATGACACCCCTGTCCCCAGGAAACACTCCCAGATCCCAGCACCTGCTGCTCCCAGAGCATCCCCTGGCCCTGGAGAGTCTGGGGTGAGCCACCCTGCAAGTGCAGAACATCTCAGATGGCAGCCTCGGGACAGACAGAGCTTTTGGAAGGAGCACAGCCATGGAGACACGGGTGAAGGGAAGCAGGAGCCAGGGCGGAAGCCTCGCTCAGCACGGGGCCAGCGGCCACAGCCCCGAGTGGCCCAGCCCTACCTGGAGGAACCTGCGGAGAGCAGACAGAGGATTTTTACCTGTTTGCAGCTCCCATCTCGCCGTGCCAGCCTTCCCCTCAGGGCAGTGCCCCGCAGTGCCACCCCAGGCTCACCGCAGGGCACGTGGCAGTCGCACTCGCAGATGTCGCAGCGCTGGAACCAGCGGGGCCAGCCCGACAGCTTGGTGACACAGCCCGAGATCTTGATGCAGCCGCGGCTGGGGGAGGCTCCCAGGTGCGCCGGGCTGCCGCAGGACGAGGAGCACCTGCCCGTGAGGTCCCGCTCGCTGATCTCGATGCGGCCCCGCAGGCAGATCCCTGCGGGGGCAGAGCCCATCACGGGGGGCTCACCTGGAGCCCTCCGCGGCAATGAGGGCTTGGGGACGTGTCTGCACCGCCCGGGCTACTCACGGAGGCAGGAGGGCTTGGGGCTCCATCGGCCGTCGGACTGGCAGGCGCTGGCGGGGTCCCCCAGCAGCACGAAGCCGGGCCGGCAGCTGTAGCGCACCACGGAGCCCACCCACCAATCGTTCCCGTGCACCACCGAGTTAAAATCCGCCTCGGGCCGCCCGCAGTTCACTGCGGACAGGGATGCAGCCGGGGCTGGCAGGCTGCTGGCCGCGGGGACAGCCCCAGGGGTCACCAGACAGGGCAGCGCGTGCCCAGGCTGTGTCCCCGCGCGGCCCGGGCTGCGGGAGGCGCTCACGCTTTGTGCGGCACAAAGCCCTGCAGCGTCCCCGGGGATCCCCCGGCCTTCCCCCGCGTTTACCTCTGCAGAAGGACTTGTAGCCCAGCCAGCAGCAGCTGCCGTTCCCACACTGGCTCCTCTTCAGCTCCTTGTGCCTCCCCTTGCAGCCCCCCAGGCAGATGGGAGCCGTGCCAGACCAGTACGTGTCCAGGTCTCCTGGGGTCACCGGGGGCAAGGACACCATTGCCAGCCCTTGTGCAGCCCCAGAGCCCCACAGGGAGGTGCTGGAGCCCACAAAAGCCCATCCCAGCCCTCCCCAGCCCAACCCCTGCTGTGGGGAGGAGCGCAGCCGCTCAGACTCGGCTCCCACATCCCCTGTGCCGAGCCCTGGTCTTGCTCCTTACTGGGCAGGACTGGTGCCAGCACTGGGGCACCCCATAAACCCCTCATCCATCCCCCAAGCCCCCCGTTACCTTCTGGGTCCTGGCAGGAGGCGAGCGTGGCCAGCACGGTGAGGAAGAGGAGGCCCAGCGCCATCATCTGCCTCCTCCCCTCGCCCCTCCAAACCCAGAGCCCTCTCTGCTCGCCCAGGAGAAAGTGAACTTGGTTTGCACACCCCCCCAGGCCCGGGGATACCGCAGGACAGGGGGGAAGGGAGGAGACATTGCCTTTAATGCCAATCCTCTCCCCAGCAGATAATCCCTGGCAGATGACCCTGCCCGAGGCAGTGTTTAAAGGGACACTCCAGCACCCAGCCCCAAACCCAGTAGCAGCAGCAGAGCTCTGCCTGTGGAGCTGCGAACAGGGCCAGGCTGGAAGTGCTGCGAATGCAAACCTGGCACGGGGCCCTGCTCTCGAGGGCAGCTCAGCCCAGCCCTGCCAGGCTGGGCAAGGCAAGAGCCCAGGGCAGGGATGTTCTGCCTGGAGCATCCCCCAGCAGTGTGTGCTCTCAGGGACAGCTCCTGCCTCTCCCCAGAGGGGCTGGCATCAAGGGGCTTCCCCCAACACCCCGGAATTCCAGCAGCTTTTGCTCAGCTGCTTGAGAAAGGAGCAATGGGGAAAAGTCAGTGCCCAGCCAAGAGCAGCACTGTGTCCCCCATGGCACATCACCTCCACACACTGGGCAGGGAGGGCACTCCAAGGACCCCAAATTCACAGTCCTAGTCCAGTCACTCAACAAAGGATGAGCTGGCTCTGCTCACAAGCCCAGGCTACTCCCTGCATTCAAACAAGGCCTGAGTAGGCAGCAGACAGTCCTGGGGGAGGCAGCAAAACTCAGCCCCACCGCAGGAACACAAGCACCAGAGCTAAACCCGGCCTTGCAGTGCCACCTCTGGGGAGCAGCACACTCCAGTGCCAGCTGCACAGCGCCAGGAGAGCCTGGCAGCTCCTCAGCACCCACCTCCCACCCTGCAGGCTGCACCATCCCCCAGCAAAGCACGGCTGGCAGGGGTAGGGCTGAGCAAAAAACACCAGACACTGCTGGGCCTGGCAGCCTGATGTTTATTTGTCTTGCCAAAGTACACTCTGCCCAACCAGGAGCCCAAACCCCAACGTGGGGAGGACACCCAGGGGATGCCAAAAGCAGCAAGAAGCTCCCGATGTCCCAGTGCTGCACTGACCTGCAAGGGACAGCAGCTCCAGCCCTGTCCTGCTAGAGAGCAGCGCTGGTTATGGGGTCAGGGAGGCAAACACCACCAGCAGCAGCAGGTGAGACAGGAAATGTGTGCAGGAGTGCTGATGAAGGCATGATACCCCATGGAGAAGGCATGGATGGGGCAGGACAGGCCTGCCAAGGGCCACACAAGTTCCCAGAGAAGAGGCTTTGGCACCAGAGTGTGCCCCTCACACCATCCTGCCTGGGCAACGGGCTCAGGAGGGCACAGCTGGTGACCACTCCACCCTGCCAGGCCTATGCCAAACCTCCCAGTAGGGTGGGAGAAGTTTGACAGACCCCAGCCCCCAAAAGGAGGAGGCAGGCAGCTCCTTCCAGCTCAGATCACTTGATTCACACCTGGGGGATCTGTCCCTCCCCTCTCCCAATGCTGACCAGAACCAGCTAAAGACAAGCCCAGCCTCTCCCCAAGCACTCCTCCAGCAGCAATCCCCAGGGGGCTGAAGCCCTGCTGCAGAGGGGCAGCCCCTCACAGGATCTGGATGCCCAGCAGCCCCTCACAGGATGTGGATGCCCCGCAGCCCCTCACAGGATCTGGATGCCCAGCAGCCCCTCACAGGATCTGGATGCCCCGCAGCCCCTCACAGGATCTGGATGCCCAGCTCCTCAGCTGTTTTCTGCAGCCTGTCCATGACGTTCTCCTCCAGCTCCAGGGCTGGGGCTGCTGTGCCCTGCTGCTCTGAGGCTGAGCTGGCCAGCACGTAATAGACAGTCTCACTCTGGCCCTGCTCGTTGGTCCTGCTCACCACACGGATGATGGGGCTGCTGCTGCTGCTGGCTCCTTGCTCTGAGGAGGAGGAGGAGGCAGCTCCTGGGAAGAGACCGCGCTGTGCTGGCTCAGGGCTGGGAGCAGAGCACAGGGCTGGGGGCACGGCCAGCTCTGATGTGCTGTTCTCTGCTGGGGCAGGGTCTGCTGGAGGCTCCAGAAGGATGCCCTGCAGGCTGCCCTCGCCCTCAGGCAGCACCACACACTTGCTGGAGCCATCCAGAGCCTCCCCACGCTTCTCCCTGTCCTTGAGCAGCTGCTCTGTGAGCTCCACGCTCTCGAAGCGCACCAGCTGCAGCCTCATGTAGCCGTCCTCGTGCTCCCTGTACCTGGGCACAGACAGGAGGGGTCAGCCAAGCACACTCCCCTTCCCAGGAGATGGGCAATAGCCAGGGAAGGGGCACAACAGCCAAGGTTCAATCCCCGTGCTGCACAGATGGTGTTTCAGCCTCTACCCCCAAAGGCACACCCATGTGGCAGCTTCTGAGCTCTGGGCCAGGCTCAATCCCCTCCCCAGCCCATCTCCTTCCACCACTCTGTTTCACTGGCACCATTTCAAGTCCATCCTCTTCCCCTCCCAGCTTTCAGGCTCTGAAAACCCTCTGGAGTTTCCTCCAAAGAAAGCAGAAGCATCTGTCCCAAGACTGATCTCTCTAGAGAGGGACACCTGGACCTGGCCCAGAAGTGTCTCACCAGAGGCTGCAGTGATGGCACCACTGCCTCGGAGCTGCCAGCCAGCACTGCTCAGATCCCACTGAACATTTACTGCCCAGCGCCTCCCAGCCACTGGGAAAAGGATCTTGAACACATTTACAGACATCAGAGCCCAGGCACTGCCAGCACAACGCAGGATGCACTGGAGAGGAGGCACTGAGGAGCTGAAGGTCAGCAGTACCTGAAGCGAGGATGCCCCGAGGGCCATTTGAAATGGTGCTTCTTCCTGAGGTGGACAGTGAGGTTGTTCCCCCGTGTGAAGCACTTGTCACACACGTGGCACTTGTACCGGGGCTCGAAGTCACCCTAAGGGACACAGAGAGAGACATCAGCACCTCAGCAGGCTGCAGGGAAGGAGACAGAAAGCTCTCTGAGAAGACTGACATGGGGCATTACGAGCAATGCAAGCTCTGCAGCCTTCCCACCTCATGGACCTTCCTGTAGTGCAGTTTGATGGAGCAGAGGGAGCGTGCAGAGAAGGTGCAGGCCTCGAACTCGCAGCGATACGCCGGCTCCTCGCTGTGCGTCTCCAGGTGCTTCTGCAGGTCAATGAGATTCTTGCAGCTGGAAGCACAAGGTGAGGGAACAGAGCTGCAGCACACACATACACACACAGAGGCCTGGGGAGGTCTGGGGAGGGGGCCAGCCCCGGCCCTCACCTGTAGTCACAGTAGTCACACTTGAAGGGGCGCTCCTCGCTGTGCCGGAAGCGGATGTGGTTGCGCAGCGAGGAGGGCAGCGGGCAGGTCATGTCACACAGGGGGCACTTGTAGTGGTTCACTGGGCCAAAAATGGGGGGAAATGTCACCCCAGAGCAGGGCAGAGCACACAGCCCATGGGGCTGAGCTGGGAGCAGGGCCCTTCACTCACTCACTCACTCACTCACTCACTCACTCACTCACTCACTCACTCACTCACTCACTCACTCACTCACTCACCATGGTTCCTCATGTGGTCGCGGAGCAGCCTCTGGGTGGCGAACCTCTTGGAGCAGTGGGAGCACTGAAACCTCTGCTCTGCACCAGGGGGCAGGGAGGGCACAGGGGAGATCAGAACGGCACAGGGAGCAGTGAGGAGAGGTGTTCCAGGAGCTGCAAACCCTGGTGTGCAGCCCTGGGTCCCCACAGGAGGAACAGCCTCCATCCTGCCTCTGCCAGGAGACACTTCCCAGGGGACACGGCCTCGAGCTGGGCCAGGGGAGGTTCAGGGGGGACTTCAGGAGGAATTTCTTCATGGGAAGGGTGAATAGATGCTGGAAGGGGCTGCCCAGGGAGGTGGGAGAGTCCCTACCCCTGGTCAGGACGTGGCTGGCTGACAAAGTGAGGCTCAATCCCAGGCTGGACTCAATCTCAGAGGTCTTTTCCCATCTAAATAATCCCGGGATTCTGTGGCTGCCATCACTCAGCAGCCAAGCCAGGCTGCTCCAAGCACCCCCTGCCCTTGGCTCACAGGGTACAGGCACCTCCAGCCACCCCAGCACCCCAGCCCAGCCCTCCCCAGCCCTCCCCAGCCCCAGGGCTTACGCTCCAGGGCGGTCTGGCGGCGGATGTGGTCGAAGAACTTGGTGTTGTTGGCAAACATCCCCCCGCAGGTGGGACAGGCCACCACCTTCTCCTGCGTGTGGCTGCGCAGGTGCTCCCGCAGCTTGCAGCGGCCCTTGAAGCTGCAGTTGCAGTCTGGGGAGGGACAGCACAGCTGAGAGTCCTCCCAAGGGACACAGCCTCACTGAACTGCAGCTTCCTCGTCCTGTTTTGGCCAGCAAGGCTCCAAAACCCCCACAGAGCAGGGTGAGATCACCAGTGTGGTACTGGTTCTAGTACCACCAGTATGGCCCCCCCAAGCAGTTAAGGCAATTGCACAAACACAGGAGAAATTAATGAAAAATATAAAAATAAAAATAAATCAGCTGCAGCCTTTTCTCCAAGGTACTGACTACACATAAAGAGAAGTTCTGTACTGAGCACTCAGCTGAGGGAACTTCTGCAGGAATATTTCACGGTCAAAACCATGAAATTTGAAAACCTATATTTGAAGGCCAAGGGTTTCTCTGAAATCTGTTCCCATGTTTGGCACCCAGCCCAAAGCTCTCAGGAGAGGCCCTGCAGGCTCCTACAAACCTTTCCAGCCACAGAGCAGCACGTGGTTCTCCTTCCCTGCTGCCTTGTACTCAGAGCAGAAGCTGTGATTCTCCACGTGCCGGTAGAACCACTCGGGGTTGTCAAACGACCTCTGAGGGGACAAGGACACACAGGGCAGGGTGAGAGAGACCAGAAAAAGCCCAGATGCTCCCACAGGGCTCCAGACAGAGCCAGCAGCTGTGCAGCACAGCAGTAGAGATGATATTTTTGCCCCGATGAGGGGAGAGAATGATGCATCTGACTCCACCTTATCAGAAGGCTAATAAATTATTTTATTATACTGTATTATATTACATTATATTACATTACATCTAAACTGAATCTGCCAAGCACTCAACTCTGCACACACTGGACAGAATCTCATGACTGTCCTGACAGTCCTGACACATACACACACACACACACACCAGGCCCTGACAGGGCAGGGAAACAAAACACCATCACTGTGGGTAAACAATCTCCACATTGCATTCCACTGTGGCACAAACACAGGCACAGCAAATGAGATAAGAGCTGTTTTGATCATTCTCTGAACCTCAGGAATATTCTCTGAAAGAATTGTGCCTTGCTTTTCTCTGGGAAGAGAAATGTGGTAACATGCCACAGTCACATTTTCTGAAAAATCCCTTAGCCAGGATTTCGTCTCCTGGGAAGCTGAGAAGCCTCAGAGAAAAAGGAAAACAATAATTATCTGATTGCTTCTGCTGTGTTTGCTGCTTTGGAATGTGGTTGGGACATTGTTTACCAACTGGCCATTGTTTGAGTGGTTTCATGTGAATTGTTTTAACTTAATGGCCAATCACCATCAGCTGTGCTGGACTCTGAGGAGTCCAAATTTTTATTATTCATTCTTGTTAAGCCTTCTGTCTGTATCCTTCTCTTTCTTTGGTATAGTTTTAGTATAGCATTCTAGAATAGAATAGAATAGAATAGAATAGAATAGAATAGAATAGAATAGAATAGAATAGAATAGAATAGAATAGAATAGAATAGAATAATAAATCAGCCTTCTGAGAACTTGGAGTCAGACTCACTCATCTCACAAACCCAACAGTAACCCAGCAGCAGCTCCCCTTCCCGGGGAGCTCTCACCTCGCAGTACTCCCAGAGGCACAGGAAGCTCTCCTGGATCTCAGGGATGATGTTGTGGCTCTGCAAGTGCAGCTGGCAGGGGCTGAGCTCTGCCTGGCTCTGCAGGGCCCTCAGCCCCCACTGCTTCAGCTTGGTGTGGTAGCAGTGGAAGTAGACGTGGCGCACCAGCTCGGCCGGGCTCGCCGGGGAGCAGAAACCACAGTCCTGCCACAGGCACGAGTACTCCTCTGCAACAGACAGACAGACAGCTGCTCTGGGACAGACAGACAGACAGCTGCTCCAGAATAGGACAGACAGCTGCTCTGAACACACACAATTCCGCTGGAACAAAGAGACAGCTGCCCTGGAACACACACAATTCCTCTGGAACACAGACAGTCAGCTGCTCTGGAACAGACAGACAGCTGCTCCAGAACAGGACAGACAGCTGCTCTGGAACACTCACAATTCCTCTGGAACACTCACAATTCCTCTGGAACACAGACAGACAGACAGACAGACAGCTCCCCTGGAACACAGACAGCTGCTCTGCAACACAGACAGACAAGACAGCTCCTCTGCAACTCAAACTGCTGCTCTGGAACACAGACAGACAACTCCTCTGCAACACAGAAAGACAGCTCCCCTGGAACATAGACAATTCCTCTGCAACACAGACAGACAGACAGCTCCTTTGGAGCACAGACAGACTGCTCCTCTGGAAGACAGACTGACAATCGCTCTGGAACAAACCAAACAAACCAACTGCTCCTCTGCAACAAAGGAGAACTGCTCTGGAACAGGGACAGCTCCTCTGCAACTCAGACCTCTCCTCTGCCCCACAGAGCACAGCTCGAAGGTCTCTCCAAGTCCCTTCACTCCCACAGTGCAGCTCAGCTGGTGCAGCTGCACAAACACCACTCGTGTTCTCCTGACACCCAGCCCTGCTCTGCTCAGGGAGAGAAGAACAAAGGCCAGAAGCTTTCTCTGGTCAGAGAATCCTAGAGATGTTTAGGCTGGAGAATCCCTCCCAGCCCCTGGAGTCCCAGCTGTGCCCGATGCCCACCCTGTCCCCAGCCCAGAGCCCTCAGTGCCACCTCCAGCCCTTCCTGGGACACCTCCAGGGATGGGCACTCCAAACCTCCCTGGGCAGCCCCTGCAAGGCCTGACCCCCCTTTCCATGCACAAATTCCCCCTCGTGTCCATCCCCGGGCACGACTCGAGGACGTTTTCCTCGTCCTGTTGTTCCCTGCGAGCACAGCGCGACCCCCGCTCCTGTCGGGGCTTGTGCAGAGCCACAAGGGCCCCCCTGAGCCTCCATTTCCCCCGTGCCTCACCCAGAGGGTCCATCTCGGCGCGCTGCTCGCCAGAGCCAGGCAGGTGCTGCTGCAGGTGCTGCTGCAGGTGCTGCGCCACATGCCCGCAGAACTCCTCCATGCCCGAGGCCACGAAGGAGCACTGCTGCCACTCGCACTGCAGCACCACGGCCGCCTTACCGCCCGCACGGCCGGGCGGCATGGCCGGGCTGCTGCAGGGCCGCCCGGGAGCGGCGCCGAGCCCGGCGGGACCCGCGGGCTCCGGGGAGAGCGGCGCCGCCACCTCCGGCCCGCCGCCCGCCTCGGCCCCGCGGGGGGCCCGGTAACGCGACGCACCGCGAGCCCGCCCGCCAATCACAGCGGCCGCCGCCCGCACGTCCGCCAATCAGCGCGCAGGAATCCCCTGACTGCGCGCGGCGGCCGAAATGCCCCGCCGGGAAGCAGCGCTGTGACACGAAGGTTCCGAGGCTGTTTGGGGCCGGGGGTAATGGCAGCGCGAGAAACGCAAATCTCTTGTTTTGGAAATTCTAAAAGTTTAACGGTAATAAACTGGTTATAAACATAGCAATACAATTAGAGTGATGATAATTTGGACAATTAGGATTAGGACAATAGAAACAAAGAGTTAGGGACAGTCTGGGTGCCTTTTCTGGGTAAAATAAGCCCAAAAAAGGACCCCCGGTTAACAGAGGATGAACCCTTAAAAGCAGCAGCCTGTTGCACATTCACACAGCTCACACATGATGCATCAATTCCATTCACACACAGGATTCTGGCTGGGCAGTGCCAGCTTCTTCCTCTGAGTCCTGACGGAGTCATCCTGCCCGAGCGAGGCAGGAAGAAGTTAATTTCTTCTGATAAGGGAGCAATAAATTCTCTCTCTCCAAAAGATTCAGGTGTTCTGTGGCTGCTAGCTCAGTGTGAGTCCTTTCTTTAAAAAATAAAGTATCTTACATAGCACAGTTTCTATTTTAACATTATGTTATAACCTAAAACTACATTTAACACACTACTCAAGAGAATTAACACAGCATCCCTTTCTAACACAACACATATAATATTCGTTTGAATATTTGCGAAAAGCCAATCATAAATACCCATTTTTTTATTGTTTACATTTAGTTTCTGAGGTTTCCCAGCTTCTCAGGAGAAAAGATCCTAGCAAAAGGATTTTTCATGAAATCTGTCCGTGACCCCCGGAGTGTGTTGTGCCAACACACAGCAGCTCCTGCAATTCCCACCACAGCCCCAGCTCTGCCCTGATGGGGATGGCAAACACGTGCCCAACTCCACCAAACCACCCAGAACCTGTGGGTGGGATGATTTTTGAATAGGAAACACCAGGTAAGAGGTTTTTCATCTCAAAGAAGCCTGGCTGAGCTTTTGTTCTCCCTGTGCTTCCAATGGAATTGAGCTGCAGCCAGCACAGAAAACACCTGCACTGAGCAGCCCCAGGATGGGGGTTTACATTGTGAAAAATGCCAATCACTTGTTTTTAAAGTTTTAAAAAAGTTTAATAGTAATAAAGTGGTTGTAAAAATTTCCTTTCTCCTTTCCTTTCCCCTTCTCCTTTCCTTTCCCCTTCTCCTTTCCTTTCCCCTTCTCCTTTCCTTTCCCCTTCTCCTTTCCTTTCCCCTTCTCCTTTCCTTTCCCCTTCTCCTTTCCTTTCCCCTTCTCCTTTCCTTTCCCCTTCTCCTTTCCTTTCCCCTTCTCCTTTCCTTTCCCCTTCTCCTTTCCTTTCCCCTTCTCCTTTCCTTTCCCCTTCTCCTTTCCTTTCCTTTCCTTTCCTTTCCTTTCCTTTCCTTTCCTTTCCTTTCCTTTCCTTTCCTTTCCTTTCCTTTCCTTTCCTTTCCTTTCCTTTCCTTTCCTTTCCTTTCCTTTCCCTTTTCCTTCTCCTTTCCCCTTCTCCTTTCCCCTTCTCCTTTCCCCTTCTCCTTTCCCCTTCTCCTTTCCCCTTCTCCTTTCCCCTTCTCCTTTCCCCTTCTCCTTTCCCCTTCTCCTTTCCCCTTCTCCTTTCCCCTTCTCCTTTCCCCTTCTCCTTTCCCCTTCTCCTTTCCCCTTCTCCTTTCCCCTTCTCCTTTCCCCTTCTCCTTTCCCCTTCTCCTTTCCCCTTCTCCTTTCCCCTTCTCCTTTCCCCTTCTCCTTTCCATGAAATGCCAGCTCAGGCAGGAAGGAGCTCCTGGGGAAGGACCCTCACTGACCATGCAAAGCAGAGTGAAACACAGATCCAGGGATTTGCATTTAAGCAAATCCCATCAGGGCATGGTGCTGGAGACATCCCTAAATTCTAAAACCCCATTTCCGCCAGGCTCAGCTGGAACCTTCCCAGGGAATTATGAGCACAGGCTTCACTCTGCTCTGGGAAGCTGATGAGGGACAGATCTGCCCAAATTCCTGCAGGATCTGGGAGCTGGGACTCGTCAGCAGCACCAGCCATGGAAACAGGTGAGTTCCAGCAGCTCAGATCTGCCCAGGCTGAGCAATATCAGGGAAGGAACAAACTCTGCTGTCCTTGGGAAAAAAAAAACCCACAAAAATTTGTCTAGAATAGACATGTGACATCTTAAATGTCCCAAGAATTTAACAGAATCAATTAATACTCTGCCTTCTCCAGACTGCATTTATATTCCTTCACAGTGCAATGCTTTATTTTTTATTTTTTTTTCAAAAGGCAGTTAGATCAAAGGGATGTGAAATTGGATTCAATTTGCTTGGAAATGATTTAAACTCGGGCCTGAATTAGCATTTTCTTCCCCAGTGCTGCCTGTGGCAGAGTTATCCGAAGTTTTGACAGCTCAGCATCAGATGCCTCTGGAAAATCCAGGTCCAGTTGTGTGACAACCTCAGCCCAGGGTTAGAGGGCTGGGTGATGCTGAATTAAAACAATTTGGGCAGAGGAATAAGTGAGGATGTGAGAGAAGTGACCTCAACAGCCCAGAACAGCAGAGGGCTGTGGAAGTGATTTTCTAACGCCTCCAGAGCACAGCAAAGCTGCCAGGAAACCTGCAGAGCACCAGGCCTGCTGGAATTCCTCCCCCTGGGAGAGCTGATGTCCATTTCTGGCCACTTTTGTTGCTTTTTATTTTTTTGTACTCTCACCTTCACCTCATTTTTGGCAATCTGTCCCCTGCTCTGTGTTTGCTTCGTGCCTGGCCTTGCCTGAAGCTCTCTGGTCAGCACTCAAACACCAACACAAAATCCCCCTTGCCCAAATTTGCAGCTGCTATGACCCCAAAAATAAATAAATAAAACCCAAACCCATCTGGGGCGAGGCCAAGGCAGCAGAGTGTTGTTCAAACCCTCTGACCTGCCCTGGGGGGTGTGTGTGTGTGCACCTGGGGCCACAGTGCCACCAGAAACGGAGCCAAGGGACACATCCTGAGGGGCAGAAGAGCCAGATGATAAATCCTGGAGATCAAACGCATCAGCTGTGCCCTGGCAGTTTGCTCTCCCTCTGGAGAACGTGCCTGTGTGTTTTCCAAGGGATTAGCTTCAAAGGCAGGGAGGTTTTTTCCGGGATAATTCAAGAGAAGCCCCCAAGGAAGCTCCTCCCTGGCCCCGCAGGTGCCAGCTGGGTTCAGGCAGGATAAAAGAGCTGTCCCTGCATTGTCCCTCGGCTCTCACCTGTGCCACCAGCTCTGTGCAAAGCCCAAAATCCACCCCAGGCTCAGGGGGAGGGCAGATGCCTCGTGCCAAAGGCACCCAGAGCTGCTTTAGGCTGTGCTGAGCTCCAGGATGGAAAACAGGGCCAGACCCTGCAGGTGCCACAGCAGGGACCCTTTGTGCCTTCCCAACATAATATTCTATTAATATCAGCACACTATATTTTATTAATATTAATATTATATATATATTTCTATATTAATACCTAAATATATTTTCTCTATATATATATTTCTATATATGTGAATATATATGATATATATATAAATAATAGAATATAATAATAATAACAGATAATTTATGTACCTAGAAAAAGATCTATTCCTAGATTACAAATACCTCTCTATTTGAAGACCTAAGCATTGCAGGTTTGTGTTTTTCCCTCCCAACCCGATGCACAGAGAGGGTGAATTTGCTCCTCCCGGCTGCTCTGTGCTCTCCCTTGAACTCTGCATTCGCTCAGTCCCTGCAGATTTTGGCAAACGCGTGTACCAAGGGGTGCGAGTGAAGCACACGGTCAAGGATCTCCTGGCTGAAAAGCGATCCCGGCAGAGCAGCGGCTCCCGCTTCAGCGTGAGTCCCGTCCCGTCCCACTCCCCCTTTTTTAACCCCATAAACTCCCTCATCCCACCCTCTGCTTCGAAGAGAGTTTGGGGCACTGCCAATATTAATAGAATTAATAGAATTAATATAACACGTGCCCCAAAACATCGCTGATAGCTCCTTGATTTTCATATCTCTCCACCTTAAATGCCTCAAAGCCCTTTCCCCCCGCTTTTTCAAACATGGCAGCGATGTTAAATTCCCTTTTTTCCTTTCACATCCTACGTGTGACACCTTCCCGAGTCAACTTCCTTTCCCACCAGCTCCACTTGGACAAGTCAGTGCCCTGAAAATATAAAAATATCTGTTCCTCCCCGACTGCTGAGCTCCTTCCAGCTCCTCTCAGGGTGCCAGGGGAGCTGCAGGGATGTGATGGGCTGGAAAGAGGCCAAGCATCAGCTTGGAAGAGATGATTTCCTCTTAAAGTGCTTCTATGGCAACAGGAAAGCCAAGTCCTGCTGCTCTGCGTTGGGTTTCATTTCACAATTGCCAGCCAGAAAGGGAGGCTGTCCCCAGAAGGGGACACAGGGCTGTGATGGCAGGATTGTGATGGCATCCAGGGGCATGAGGAGCCTTTCCCTGGGTGCTCCTGGGACTCACCTGTGCCTGGCTGCAGCTCCTCACCTCCAGCTGGGGCACTGGCAGAGGAGGGGGAGCAGGAGCTGTGTCCTGCAAGGAGGGAGAGGGAGCAGAACCTGGGATCACTGACAGCAGGACACAGAAATTGGGAGTGCTGATGCCTTTTTCCCCAAAAACCATTCACCTCTGGCTTTTCTTTTATGCTGAAGAGGCCTCACAGGGACACACTTGTTGTGACTTTCAGGCCCATTAACTCTGCAACAAAACAGGCAGGGAAAAAATAAAACAAAACAGGATTGGGAATCACCAAACACAGCAAAATCCAGGCCCACATCCACCCCCACGGGCTTCAGCTGCTGCAGGGAGGCAGGAGCCCCCTGAGCCATGGAGAGCCACTGGGCAGGGCACACACCCAGCAGGAAGATGTTTAGGAAGATTTCTTAGGAAGCAGCTGAGAAAACAGCCCCTGTTGGTGCTATCACCAGTGACCCGCTCCAACAGCCGCGGGGAAACGCCCTGGGACTGTAAAATCCTCCTTGCTTTATTGCCCTGGGCTCGGTGCTGCAGAGCCCAGCAGTTGTGTGTGTGTGTCTGCCCGATGCAAAACCAGCCCTGCTGCTGCTTCCCTGCGAGAGACAAAAAGGGATTGTGCCGGGCAAACATCCGTGTTTGCTCGGACCTGCCGTGAAACGAGCAGCTGGAAGTGCAGCTCTGTTTGTCTGCAACTCAGAAAACCAGCCAGAACCAAAGCCAGGGGGGCTGATAACCCAACACCCCTCTGGCTGGGGGTGATGCAGGGTGATTTAGCTGCATCTTTCGTTTGAGGGTGATTTCTGCTCCGGAATTAAAGCAGCCCTGGGCAGCTGTTGGTGCCAGGACTCTGGGGGAGGCTCTGCAGAGCTGGGGAGGGAAGGGCTGAGCAAAGCAGAGATTTGGGATGAGGTGTCAATAATTTCCTGGCAGCCAGGCCCTGCACTCATGGGGTGATGGAAATGAGGAAACCCACCCGAAATCAAGGCTCAGGGCCGGGCTTTAGGGAGGCTCTGGCTTTTCCTTTGCACAGGTGTGAGCCTGCAGGTGTCCTCTGCAGGGGGACAGGATTCCTGTCTCCTCTGAGGTGTGGAAGGGGGTACCTGCACAGGTGAAGTAGTGCAGGAGTTTAAAGAGGATTCATGCTGAGTGCCCAGCAGCACTCCCAGGGCAGGGACACACAGCCAGCACTGCCCTGCCCTGGCTCAGCTTTGCTTTTGTGGGGGATTTTTATTCCTTCAGCTGCTCCACTACAGACTGGGCCCAGAGAGGGGATGCCCTGATGCCAAAGCATTGCCACAGGGCAGGGCCAGGTCAGTATTTGGAGCTGGATCCTTAAATTTAGGCAGATTTGTAGGGGAGTTAGGAGGCAGTGAAGCAGCAGAGCTCTCTGGAGCGATCCCAGGCAGGATCTGTGCCTGGCCATGGGCAGGGCAGGCTGAGCCCAGCTTATCAGCAGCTGGACACGCTCTGGGGCCCAGGGAGGCTGAGCAGAGCTGCAGGAGATCCAAGCTCCCCATTGCCATGGCAGGGAAAGGAAGCACTGCAGGGAGGAAATGAATTAATGGGTCTCAATTAAGGCTGATCAGGAGCGAGGAGGGGAATGAAATGCAGGGCTCTGCTCTGATGAGGATGGGCTGCAGCAGAGGCTCCTGCATTGAATTCAGGCAGGCAAAGCCCTGGTAGCTCCTGGCACCTCTGGGGCTCCTCAGCACAGGTGTGTACACACAGCCAGGCAGTTCCAGGGGCTGTTGAACAGACAGGATCAAAGATTAAATGCTCTGGGAACAGGCAATGATCCCTGCTGGAGGCTGCCAGCCGTGCCCAGCGAGCTGGGCAGAGCATCCCAGCTCCCATCCCTGCAGCCCCTCATCCCCAGGGCAGCATCTGCACTGCCTGAACCTCCTAGCTTGGCTTTTTCCTCTGAAAGTGACCTGGATTTGCATGTGATGGCTTCAGCTGGGGACAGGTGCAAGCCCTGCCCGTGTGACAAGGACACTCCTCCGTGCACAAGCCCAGGGGCTCCTTCCTGACACCTCCTGTCACCTCCTGCCACCTCTGCAGCCCCGTGCAGGCTCCGAGCTCATTTCCATGGGGGAGCAGGGAGCAGCTGCAAACCTTCCCTTGCAGTAGAAGGAAGTCCTCAGAGCTGGCAAATTTAATTCAAATCTAAACCTCTAAATTTGGTTGCCTGCTAAGGCAGGAACCTCCTGTTTGCACTATGCAAACTGGACAGAGGGAGCCACCAGCATGGCCAGGGACAGCAGAGGGACAGCAGTGCAACTGGGGGTCTGGAGCCCCCCAAAGCAGAGCTCAGGGGGGTTCCAGGGGAGCAGAAACCTTTGCCAGGGTGCTTGGTAAGGAATCAGGCACTGGGAACACGAGGGTCACTCCAGGGGTAATTCTCATTTACCAAGAGGAGAGGATGATGATTAAAAATATCATCATCATTATTATTATTATTATCATCATAACCATTGCTGTAGGACCCAAATAAGATTTAGGAACTCTCTTTCCACCCAGCCTGCTTGTGCTGCCAGGAAGGGCCAGGTAAAGCAGCCCTGGGGCAGCAGAGCCAGCCCAGCTGAGCTGGAGCATGGGCTGGAATCTGCCCTTTTTGGCCACTTAGGGGCTCAGATCTCACCTTGCCTGGTTTGTGCCAACACCCAAAGGACTCCTCAGCATTCTGCCTGCCTTGAGGGACCTGTGGGACAGGAGGAAGAAGCCAGTTATCTTGATACTCCGCCTCTTAGCAGCTCTGCACAAGACCTTCACAATCTCTGCTTAGCCTACATCTGTTAATTCCTGAGAGGAAATCATGGAGTTAAACCCTTCACAGCACCCAGGCTCAAATAATGTGTGTGAATTCTGCTCAGAGAGCTCCCTTGCTTTGAAAAGTCATTCTTTCATTCTTTCAAACATTCTCTCTATCTTTTGCAGGGCAGCACCAGCACAGCGCAGTCACCCTTTGGCCAAATGCCAGGTGAGGTTTTCCCTCCACTGCTGAACACCTTCCATGCAGGTGGGAGGGTCGGCACAGCCCTTCTGTTCTCCTCTGAGGATGTGAAACAAGCCCCAGAGCAGGGCCAGGAGGAAAGTAATTAAAAGAATTAAAAAAAAAAAAAAACCAGCAATAATTTGTATAAAATCCTCAAATGGAGTAATTAAAGCAGTTCCCACCTCCTTTAGCAGAGGAGCTGTACAGAATCCCTCCTTTCCCTCCTGCCTTTTCTCATTTTCCCTGGAGCTGGAGAGAGAAAGCACAAAAGCACAAAACCAGGAGCTGACCTGTTTTATCCCTTGGCTCCCGGGCAGGGAAAGCAGAGTGAGGCTGGAACCTCCTCCCCAGGGGCTGTAGCAGAGCAAGGAGGAAGCACAGCCTGGCTGAGCTGACCTCCAGCTCCCTGCCCTCCTATTTAAAGCTTCCCCAACCCTTTTGGTTTGCTGCAGATGGAGTCACCAGCTGGAACCCAAAGCACCTCTGAGCTCACGCACCTGTGTCCAGGCAGGGTGGGTTCCTGGGCGATGCTGGAGAGGAGAGGGCTCTGTTTTACACCCACAGAGGTGTCCATCATTCTGTGGCAGCTGTTAGAATTTACTTTCCCACCTTTTTTCTGTCCCCAGGCTCCCCCCCCACGGCTGGGTACTACGGCGTCCGCAGGTCCTTCCCGGCCGAGCTGGATTTCCACAGCACCAAGCAGTTTGTCAGCGATGCCTACCCCTCCCCTCTGGGCTCCAGGCCCTTCTCCTGCGACTCCTCTGCCCCCCAGGGCCACCCAGCCCTCCTGGAGCCCTATCTCAGCGAGCAGTTCGGGGATCACCGTGCTGCTCCTCCTCTCCCAGCTCCCACCAGCTCCTTCTTCAGCGCCCCGGCCGTGCCCGCTCTGCTGCCATCCTTCCCCGGTGACACAGGGCCCTTCCTGCTCGTGAGTGCCTCCAGGGCAGGGCCACCCCTTTAAATGTGGGGTTCAGTCAGGGGGGCTGCTGGGGGAAGGATGTGGCTGTGACAGGAGCAGCCCTGGCAGGTGGGGCAGGGCTCTGCAGGGAGGGTTTTTCTCTCTGGTTCCATCTAAATGTCCTCTGCTCCTGTTGGAGACATCCCTGGAGGCTCCCACTGTGCTCTGAACGGGACACTGCTCCCAGGCACAGGGGGACACTGCTGGGGTGGCCTCTGCAGGGCCAGGAGCAGGATTTGATGATCCTGGTGGGGCCCTTCCAACTCAGGATAACTCTGTGATTCTATGGTTTTATGAAACTCCCTGAGTTTCCAGAAACAGCCCTTGGTGACTCCAGGCTCCCTGTCCCAGCTCCAATCACAGCCCCACCACAGAGCCCCTGGATCCTGTAGGATCAGGGCTGGCCAGTCCTGCTGGGACCCTGCTCCAGGCCCTGCTGCCAGGATGGGTGCTCCCTTTCACACTAAAAAACCCAAACCCTGCTGCCAGGATGGGTGCTCCCTTTCACACTAAAAAACCCAAACCCTGCTGCCAGGATGGGTGCTCCCTTTCACACTAAAATACCCAAACCCTGCTGCCAGGATGGGTGCTCCTTTTCACACTTAAAAACCCAAACCCTGCTGCCAGGATGGGTGCTCCCTTTCACACTAAAAAACCCAAACCCTGCTGCCAGGATGGGTGCTCCCTTTCACACTTAAAAACCCAAACCCTGCTGCCAGGATGGGTGCTCCCTTTCACACTAAAATACCCAAACCCTGCTGCCAGGATGGGTGCTCCCTCTCACAGTTCAAACACCAAACCCTGCTGCCAGGATGGACGTTCCCTTTCACACTTAAAAACCCAAACCCTGCTGCCAGGATGGACGTTCCCTTTCACACTAAAAAACCCAAACCCTGCTGCCAGGATGGGTGCTCCCTCTCACAGTTCAAACACCAAACACTGCTCCAGAGCCACAGAAACCCTTTGGGCATTCCCAGGGATAGATATTCCATTACCTCCAGGACAGGCTTTTGTTCCTAAGCCTTTTCCTTGCCTTCTCTCCCTGTTTCCCTGCAGAGAGAGCCCTGGGAGCAGCCCTCACCCGAGAGCCTCGGCCAGCCTGACGGTGCCTGCTCGGAGCCCCTGCAGGCGCTCCCTGCCAGCTCCAGCTGCCTCTCCCTGCCCGACCCCGGAGCTGCTTCCCCGTTCCGAGGCTCAGGTTGGACCCCAGCCCTCCCTGGAGCCCAGCCCTACCCTCTGCACCCCCTTGAAGACGCCCACTACTCCCCC
Organism: Fringilla coelebs; assembly: GCF_963513975.1. Taxonomy (NCBI): domain Eukaryota; kingdom Metazoa; phylum Chordata; class Aves; order Passeriformes; family Fringillidae; genus Fringilla; species Fringilla coelebs. The sequence goes on along the minus strand of NC_140051.1, from coordinate 1,906,795 downwards.
AGCTACGCTGGCAGCTCGCCCTACAGCCTGTCCCCGTTCGTGGCCAGCGAGCCCTCCAGGATGAGCCAGCTGTGCCCAGAGCCGCCCTCGGAGCCAGCACACCTTCCCGAGCACTCTGCCTGGGCCAAAGAGGATGGAAGTGCCCTCTGGGGGACTTTTGAAGGCAGGAGAACTTATTGAGAGAGAAGAGCTGGAGGAAAGAGAAATTGACCATTAAAAAGCAAATTTTACGCTCCTTCCTGCGGTGGTGTTCACAGGGGTCCCAGGACGAGGGAAGAGATGAGGATCTTGACTCCATGTTTCAGAAGGCTGATTTATTCTTTTATGAGCTATATTATATTAAAAGAAAATGATATATTAAAACTATACTAAAGGAATAGAAGAAATATTTCATCAGAAAGCTGGAAAAGAGAAGAATAGAATGATAATAAAAGCTTGTGACTGCTCATAGCCTCGACACAGGTGGCTGTCATTGGTCATCAAGTAAAAACAATTTCACATGTTAAGTAAACAATTCTCCAAATCACATTCCAAAGCAGCAAAACATGGAGAAGGTGAAGCTTTCCAGCTTCTCAGAAGAAAGGATTTTTCAGAAAATGTGTCTATAACAGCTTCCTAAAAGTGCTCCTTCGAGTGTGATGCTTTGTGCTCCAGTTAGGAACACCATCACTGGGCACCACACTCAGCTCAGGGTGCTGCCTTCTGGTGCCTCCAGAAGGGGATCCCTCCCAGCCCCACAAGTAAAACACTCAGCCTGAAAAACCTCGGTGCCCTGCAGCTTTTCCCTACCAGCAAGGATCCCTCCTCAGGGGGCTTCTCCAGCCTGCATGGTCTGGGGGCTCTGTAGGGTGTGGGCACTGCCCTGCCTGCTGAGCCGTGCCCGAGGAAGCCACGCCACCCTTGCCACCTGCAGGGCACCAAACACCCCCTCCCCGACACCCCTTTTACCCTGGATGAGCCCACAGCAGATCCACACCCACCTGGTGGGCTGCTCCGGGGGGTGGGCAGTGCCAATGGGAGTGGTACCCAGGTTTGGGGGCACCCAGGTAGGCTGGAAGTGCCAATAGGAGCAGGATCCAGCTTTGGGGGCACCCAGGTGGGCTGGCAATGCCAATGGGAGCAGGATCCAGCTTTGGGGACACCCAGGTGGGCTGGCAGTGCCAATGGGAGCGGTACCCAGCTTTGGGGGCACCCAGGTGGGCTGGCAGTGCCAATGGGAGCGGTACCCAGCTTTGGGGGCATCCAGGTGGGCTGGCAGTGCCAATGGGAGCAGGATCCAGCTTTGGGGACATCCAGGTGGGCTGGCACTGCCAATGGGAGCAGGATCCAGCTTTGGGGGCACCCAGGTGGGCTGGCAGTGCCAATGGGAGCACTACCCACTCCCGGAGGAACCCAGGTGGGCTGGCAGTGCCAATGGCACCGGTTCCCAGCCCCGGGACACCCCGGTGGGCTGGCAGTGCCAGCGGGAGCGGTCGCCAGCCCCGTGGCCACTAGAGGTAGCTCTGCACACGCGAACACCGCCACGGAGCCCTCCCAGAGCAGCGCAGCCTGCTCTGTCCCCGAGGGGTCACCCCCTTTGGCCCAGCTTGTCCCCGAGCCTGGCACCTCCAGCAGCAGCAGCAGGAGGAGGCGGCTCTGGAGCATTCCAGCCCCAGGGAACCTGTGGGGATGAGGCACTCCAATCCCTCCTTGCCTTTCCTCCCCAAATCCCAGCGCATTGGTGCCTTCCCAGCCCCTTCCACTCCCACGAGTGGCAGCTGTGGAGCCTCCAGGGCTGGCCCTGCCTAACCAGAGCTGCCCCCTGCTCCCCTCAGGCGTGTGCAGCTCTCCTGGCCCCACACCAGCCCTGCTGCCCCAAACCTGAGCCCAGCTTGAGCCTTTCCCACCCCACAGCTGACAGCACTGCTGGGCTGAGCCCAGTGACACCTGAGCTGCTCCTTCTGCCAGGTGAGCAGGGCCAGGGTGGTTGTGCTGCCCTCCAGCCCTGGGGAGAGGCAGGGACAGAGGTTGGAGCTGTCTTTAGGGGGTTTCACCCACTCAGGCATTCACTCTAAGCCAGGCAGGGATTTCCTGGGGGTTGGAGCAGCAGGGACAGGGTTTGGAGCTGTCTTTGAGGGGTTTCACCCACTCAGGCATTCACTCCTAAGCCAGGCAGGGATTTCCTGGGGGTTGGAGCAGCAGGGACAGGGTTTGGAGCTGTCTTTGAGGGGTTTCACCCACTCAGGCATTCACTCCTAAGCCAAGCAGGGATTTCCTCAGCCTGGAAACAGGCTGGAACAGCCAGAACTCTGCTGCCTTGTGGTTCCTGAGGGCACCCAGCTCCCCCAGGGCTGGAGCCCCAGCAGGCTCTGCTCTCTGCTTACAGGGGTCAGCAATCATCACCCCAGCTCCCTGCAGCCTGCACCCACCCACAGCAGCTCCAGGAGGGAGCAGCCCCACCAAGGGAAGGGTTTCAGATCCCAAATTCCTCAGTGAGACCCCCCCTCCCCTCCCTGCAGAGCACATTCCTTTGTGCTCGGGGCAGGTGGGCTCCTCTCCTGGTGGGATGTGTGCCTATAAAGCAGTCCCAGGCAAGGCTTGGCCTACCAGGAGCTGCAGGGGCACATTTCAGAGCCAGGAATGGCCTCACTCCCCGCAGAAATCAAGTGTTATTTGTTCAACATAAAGGGGAAAAAAAAATAAAAAGAGATTCGGCCGTGACGACAGCCAGCCTGAGCTGCTGGTAGATGATTAACAGCCTGGCCTGCTCTCTGCCTCACTCCTGCCCGTGGCTCAGGCTGTGGTCCCCAGGGAAAAGCTCGAAGGCAGCCTAAAAACCCAGTTCCAGCAGCGCTGGGGGGAGATGGCCATCCCAAAAGCCTGAGCCACACGCTGAACCCCGCAGCTGCAGCTCCCAGGGCAGGCCAGCACTGAGCCTTGGGAGGAAAAGGCCGATTTGTGCAGCACAGGAAAGCAGCCTGAAGTGGGGAAAGCACAAATAAACTCCAGTGTGAGCCCAGCATCCAGGCAGAGGGAGGGAATGCTGTGGGGAGAAGTGGGGCTCAGCTAACCTCAGCCATCTGGGTGCCCAGAGCAGCCTCTTTGTTAGGCCACGCCTGCCCGCTGCCAGTTTGGCCCCAAAATGTCTGAATTTAGCCCTAAAAAGTGAAAAAATGTGCAAAAAGTAAGTGGGCCCCTTGCAGAGTGCTCAGTGCAGGTAGCAAATGAAATATGAGAGGGCTGGAGCCCAGCCTGTGCATCTGAGGGGAAAACACTGAGCTGCTTTGGAGGCATCTGCTTCATTCAGGGAAAGATGGATAAAACCCTGCAAATGTCCCAAAAGCAAAGGGTGGGGAGGGTGAGCCCACCAAATCCTATTCCCCCAGACCCTCTGCTAGATGGGGATGTGCTCGGTTTCACAAAAAGATAGCCCATTTTGTGGAGCCTTTGAATATTCAAATTGAAAGTATCGCGCAATCATTGATTGTCAAATCATTGGTTTCTAGAGGTTTTAAATACTTGGCATTAGGAGAGAAAAACTCAAACTTATACCCGTAGGGATAAAACAATAATATTGTCGGGATCCACCTGCCATTGCCACCAGGCAGGCAGGTCCCTTCACCCCCAAATTTCAAGCCTGACTCCTCTTGCCCCCTTGGCCAGCTTGTGGGGCCGGGGCCGGGGCCACCTCTGCTGCTGCACCGGGCACCTGGCGAGGCGCTGCCCGCTCCGGCTCGGCATGTCCGGTAAGCCCCGCTCCGTCCCCCCGCCCGGCCCGCTCCCCGCTTTGGGGCTTTTCGGGGTTCGCCGGGGTCACTCCGCCAGCGAGGCGATGCCGCCTGCCAAGGCAGGAGGGAGCGGGGAGGGCGGGGAGGAGGGAGGGAGGAGGCACGGCAGGATCGGCGGCTGCCCGCCGGGTGCCAGCGCGGCCGGCTCGGCACGGGGCTCCGCAGGCACCGAGCGGGGCTTCTGCCGGGCTGGCTGCGCTGCAACGCCCGGCCGGGGGGGCACAGGGGACCCCGCATAGCTCTGTGCCCACCCCGCACATCTGGGTGCCAGCCCCGCACATCTGGGCGCTCTCTGTGCATCTCTGTGCGCCCTGTCTGCATCTGTGCCCACCCCGCACCTCTGTGCCGTCCTCGGATCCCTGTGTGCCCACCCCGCACCTCTGGGTGCCCTCTCTGCATCTGTGCCCACCCCGCATCCCTGTGTGCCCTCCCTGCATCTCTGGGTGCCCTCCCCGCATCCCTTTGTGCCCACCCCGCATCTCTCTGTGCCCTCCCCGCACACTCCGCCCTGCCCCTGAATCCCAGCCCCGCTCCCCGACCCCCACCCCACTCCCTGTCCTTGTCACCCTACTCCCAGCCCAACCCTCGATGCCCAGCACCACCACTGTGCCCCTGGACCCCCAGCCCCATCACCCTGCTCTCTGTGCCCCAGAATCATCACTCTGCCCCTTGACCCCCGATCCACCCCGGCCACCCTCCTCCCTGACCCCCCAGTCCATCACCTTGCCCCTGACTCCCAAATCCATCACCCTGCTCCTGGACCCCACCCCCACCCCAGCCTGTCCTTGTCACCCTGCTCCTGACTGCCCACCCTGTGCCCACCCTGCCCTTGCCCCCAGCCCCATCACTGCTCCCTGCCCCTCCTCACCTTCCCACCCTTGGCCCTGCCCTGGCTGCAGGGAGCTCTGGTTACCGGTGTGTTCTCCTTAAATCCCACCCTTCCCTCCCCTCATTTTCCCCAGCTTTAGCTTGTTGAACAGAAACAAAACACCAAAACACGAGATGAATAATCCCCAGCTGAGCCCAAACCGCCCCGAGGGCAGCCCTGTCACTCTCTGGAGGGCCCCGGGTGCCTGTCCCAGCTTGTCCTCCCCCAGGGCACCCCGGGGGTGCTGGCAGGGCTGGCAGGGGTTCCAGGACAAGAGGACGGTGCCTGCAGTGCAGGATTCCCTGGCTGTGTGGGCAGAACCTGCAAACCCAGCGTGGTTTTTGTGCCAGGATCTGCTGGCACCGTGCAGCTGCCCTGGAGAAGGTGCTCCGTGCCCAGAGGTGGCACTGGAAGGCTGGGTTTAGCTCTGGCACTGCTGCTCTCCCGCTGGGAGTTTATTTTTGGTGCCTCCTTCAGGGCTGTCTGCTCCCTGCTCTGGCATTTTTTGAGAGCAGAGACCAGTCTGGGTGTGTTTCCTTTTATTGTGTGATTTCGATTAAAACACCGGCAGAAAGTTAGGGCAGGAAAAACTGCCAGAGGATCTGAGTGTTTTACCATGAGTGCAACAAGTGAAAGTGGTTTTTCAGAATTCTTTATTGTTTCCTGTCCTAAAAATCCCTCATTAGGTAGTGACTGGGGACTGCTGGCTGATTTTGGCTGGATGAAACACACCCTAAATTCTTGTTTGAAATAAATAGGGGCTGTACATGAGCAGAATAAAGAGATAATCTAGGCTTTGCAAGAAAACAGTCATTTTATTGGTGTTTTGTTGAGTACTCTGAATAACCACCCACATAATTCCATTGTTTTATTCCTGGGCTTCATCTGCCAGATGAAAGACTTCCCACATTTATTTTCAGGTCCTGAGAGAGGCAAATATGTCAGGAATTTAAATGAGTCCAACAGCAGCACCAGATGGAGCTGGGTATTGGGAAAGCTGGAAGGGGGGCAGGGGAAGAAGGAGATAGATACTAAACATGTGGCTTTAAAATATTATCAACAGCAAGATTTTCATGAGTGCCTGCTGGAATAGCAGGTGTTAAAGAGGGCTGTGAGTGTGACTGCAAAGAGAGACTAAAAAAGCAGTCATGTTGAGTCTGAAACTGTTCTCCACGTAGAGCACACCTGAAAACCTGCTGGGTTTGCTGTTTGCTCTGAGATTCTCCCTCCTTGCAAAGTGCTTTCCCACAAATTCTTCCAGGAAAGCCCAAGGTGTACCAAGGTGTGAGGGTGAAGATCACGGTCAAGGAGTTGCTGCAGCAGAGGAGAGCACGGCAAGCAGCCACTGGTTCAGCAGTGAGTAAAAATATTGTGGTGCTGGCTTTGCACCTTCTCTTTTAATGACTTTTTTTTGCCAGGACTGTAATTTCTGGGCCAAAATCTGAGTGTAACAGGCTGGTGAGGATGGGGGAAAGGAACATTCAGTCAGAGTAGCTGCAGCAGTGACCTACAGGAGGGAGAATGTGAGGAATACAGGGAGAAAGCAGAGCTGCTGCTCCAGAAGAGTCACTCCCTCCGGGATGGAAGCACACCTGGGCAGCCCCATCCCTTCTGGAGGAGGGGCTGGAGCTCTGTGTGCACACACACACCTGCACATTCCCTCTCATTCCCTCTTCCAGCCTTTGTAGGATTCCTCCAGCTCCAGCCACTCAGGGGATTTGCATAAAGAGCTTGGCAAGTCATTACTTCTTCCTGGTTCATGACATTGCAGCTCTTGGAGGTTTTCAGATTTCAGCTTCTGCACTTGGTTGCAGCTGATTGCACAAAAATCAGCCTGAGATCCAGAGGCAGAGAGCTCTGGGTGAAGAGAATTGTCAGGTTTTGGAAACGCTGGGTCACTGCCCCCCTGCAGCAGCCTCTTCATCACAGCCAGGTGTCCCAGGGCTGCCTGGAACCAGTTTTCACTTCCCACCAGCACTTCACACAAGCCCTGTGGTGCCCACACAGGAAAAAGTGAAAAGTGGCGGTGGGGGAAGTCACCTCGGTGACCTGCACAAGGTACGGCCCGCCCCAAAAGCCCCGAGGCTTTGGGCAGGATGTGCGCTGAGAAAAGCTCAGCCTGGGGACTCCATCTCTGCCTTGTCACGTCTGCACCAGGGACAAAAGGCACCCTCAGCCCAGAAGAGCCACTGGTTCAGGAATTAAATGCACGGGATGTGCCAGGAAGTTGTTGCCAGGGAAATGAGCTGCTCACTCGAGGGCATCTTGAATAAAGGAAAAGAAGTGGAGGGCTGTAGGAATTAAATCTGAGGGGGAAACCCATCAGTACTTGCAGAGTAAAATCCTGGCCCCCAAGCAGCAAAACTCCCCTTGCTTTTGGGGTGGATTTCTTCCTTCCAGCAGTCAGGTTCCTAGAAGTGGTTGATCTGTCTTGCTTCAGCTTCCAACATTCGTTAAGAAACGAAGCTGTCCCTTTTCAAGGAGCACTGCCAGAGCCGCTTCTCAAACGACATCAATCCAGTCTGAAGGGACACCTGCGGTGCTCTTCGGTTAATTACTCATTCCCAGTAATATCCATCCCTAGGAGCTCCTTGGGATTCCCTCCACGGTGGAATTCACGCTCCTGGAAATTAACACACGTTAGTTTCAGAGGCAGCTCCGTAGAATCGGGAATGCAGCAAAAAGATCCCCTCGGAGCTGATTCAGGGGCTTCACCCCGGGCGGGTGCTGTGCCCAGCAAAAATCCTGTTATGCACATTCATCTAATGTTCTGCCGATGCCAGGGAGGTTTTCCCAGCCACAGCTAGGAGGGAAATAAGGTTTATTTCAAGAGTTTTCTCTGAAATCCAGACTCACCTCGCTCTGTGCCGCAGCTCCTCTCCTTCCCTTCTCCTTGCTCAGGTTCCTTGGGACAGCAGCGGCAGCAGCAGCATCCAGTTCGCAGAGTCTGTGTCTCCGCCTCACCCAGGTTGGTACAAAGCCCATCCACACGGCCCTTCCCGCCCCATTCCCAGTTTTTCCCGCAGCCCCGAGCCTTCCCAGCCCGTGTTTGAGGCCGGCAGCAGCCGCGGTGCGGCCAGTCAGCACCTGCAGGGAGCAGGATGCAGATGAGGAGCTCGGAGCGCACCGCGCTCTCCTTTCCCAGCTTCTCCTTCCCACGGCAGGGAATTCCATCCCTTCGGGATGTTCATCCCGAGGGAATTGCATCGCCTGCCCCAGGCTCTGGGGGCCGCTGAGGTTAGAGTGCCCTGGAGCCCCTGGCTGGGTTCTGTTCTCTCCTCCCTCTCCTGCCAGCATCCACAGGAGTGAGAGAAATACCAGATTTTCAACACCACCACCAAGAGTTTCCTCCTCCTGCCCACGAATATCCAAGGAAAAGGGGGAAGGGGTGAGGGGAGGGGCACTTTGGGCTCGCAGATCCTTCAGTTGTCCCCAGCCAAAGCGCAGAGGAGAGGCTGGGCAGGTGTGAGCGCACACATTGCATGGACAAGGAAATTGTTAAATCATCGATAGCTGGGAATCCATTTGCTTATGTTAATAAAGAAACGTGAGACACGCCAAAGCTGACATGCCAAAGCCTTTTCAGGCTGGAAGGTCTCCATCAGTTTATGTATTTTGGGTGTTTCTCGCTCCCCACAGCCAGCTAAGCGCTGCCACCTTTGACCCTGCAATGTGCATTTCAGACCTGCGCCCTTCACGTGGACAGGGCTTGAACCATGTTTGAGCTTGGTGTGGAAAGATAATAATTCTGAAAAGCCAGATCTGCTGTCAGCTTTCCAGGAACTCACCCTTTGGCCAGCAGCACTGCATGGTCACAATGCCACATCAGCCCTGCCTTGCTCCATTTGTTCTGCTCCTCTCTGGCTGTTTGGAGGATAAAAAAGCAAATTATCTTCCTGTTATCCCCTTTTTCCTGCAGGTGTAGCTACTCCAGGTCTGGAGATGAGGCAGAGGCACATCTGGCAGGAAGCACAAATCACTGCCTGGCACCTGCTGGGGCTGCAAACGGGGCACAAAAGGGAGGCCAGGGGGTCAAGAGTCAGAGGGAGTTTCCAGCTGGATCCCTGTCCAAAATGCCTGGGGCCAGAAGAGCTTCCAGCAGTAAAAGAGCTTTACAGCTGAGGGGACTGGCTTCCCTGAGTTATTCACATGCTTTTGAGCATCTCCCTCGTGGTTTCTGCTTTCCTACAAAACCCACCTTGCCCTTGAGAGGCTCTTTAAATTCACTGAGCCTAGGGGAGCACTGAAACCTGCCCTTTGTGAAGACAGACACCGATTAATTTGCTGCTGTCTGCTTTCCTTTCTCTCCTAGAACCTTTTGAAGCAGAAGCCATCCCTCCTGTGCCCAGCTGCTGCCCACCCTGGCAGTTTTCCAGCTGCCTGTCCTGCGAGGAAAGCCCTGGATACCTGGAGCAGCTGATAGATTCCTGCCTGCAGCCAGATGCACCCTCTGAAGCAGCCTTCAGTGCCTTCCAGCCATCCCCACACTACACCCCAGACACCCTCCAGCCAGTCCAGCTCTGCTTCAACCAGGGCCTGGTGAGCTTGGGGACACTGGGGAGCAGCCACAGGAGTCCCCAAGGGGAGAGGGAGTCACTCCTGGGGCAGAGCAGCAGCAATGTGGGAATCTGGCTGCTTTCAGGAGCCTGGCGTGCTCATGGGCTCTTAATGGGGAGCCCCAGATAAACTGGGAGAGGCTACAGGATGGGCAATGTCCCTTCTAGAGGTGCTGCAGATTTTGTGCAAATAGCAGCACAGCTCCTGCAAGGGGTTGTCCCTGCTGACAGAAACTGCCTTTGGGTTCAGACCTCCAGGATCTCCTTGGGAAGGAATTGTGACAGAAACTGCCTTTGGGTTTAGACCTCCAGGATCTCCCTGGGCAGGAATTGTGACAGAAACTGCCTTTGGGTTTAGACCTCCAGGATCTCCCTGGGCAGGAATTGTCTGTTCTTACTGTCTTTGGATTTATGTCTCCAGGATCTCCCTGGGCAGGAATTGTCTGTCCCTACTGACAGAAACTGCCTTTGGGTTTAGACCTCCAGGATCTCTCTGGGCAGCCAGATGAGAAAGGCAACAGCACAGGAATTCTGGCTGTTGGCCGCACTCCCCTGAAATCTCATTTTTTCCCTTTTTATCCCCTTTTTCTCTCTCTCCATCTCCAGGCTGCCAGCTCTCCCGGCTCAGCCGACCTGCCCAGCCCGTGGAACTCCAGCTGCTCTCCCCCTCAGCTGTCTCCCCTCACCCCAGTGACCCCCAGCCCGCCCTACAGCTGCCCCATGGAGGAGTGGCCCTGCCCCCCGCCGTGTCCCCTGCCCAGCCCTGCGTGCTGCTGCCCAGCCTGTGGCTTGCAGGGCAGGGACAGCAGGGGCCCGCAGTGCTGCCCCTGCCCCGGCACGGACTGCCTGGAGCTGCTGCCACCCCTGGCCGTGCCCGAGGACTTCTTCAGGAGGGACAGGAGCTGCGACATTTGCTACAGCTAATGGGGGCTGTGGTTTCACACATCCACTCTATCCAAATCAGATTAAATTGCCCATGAACTATGCAAAGTCGTGCTGCCTAACACAGCCCAGTTTATTCTTCACTACTCACACATTTTTTACATGATGCTGTCACTACATTGGGGGTTTGTTGGTGGTTTGGTGGGGTTTTTTCCCTGTTTTTGTTTTCATTGTTGCTGTTTTTTAAGATAAATCTGAAGCTGCCTTATCAAACACTTGTTATTAAACCAGCTCTTTTTGATACAAATAAATCATTTGGTGTAAATGCTGAAGCCTGGTCATTTTTCATGCGCTAAAGGTCAACGCTTTTCTCTTCTGCTGCTGACCCTACCCTCTCAGAGGTGAGGATGAGATTTTGAGCAGCCTATTCAGTGACAAAAAAGCTCTCACTCACCCCTTCCAGCAGACAAAAGGTCCATATTTAATCCAGCATCCAGCTTTTCCAAGAGAACCCTGTGCATCACCCAGCTCTGAGCTGGATCTGCAGCTCCTCACCCTCTGCTGCAGCTCAGGCTGCCCTGGTGACGTTTCCCAGTGGTTCTGGCAGGAGAGGAAAGGCTGTTTGACACACCAGGGTTCAGCCCTGGCTCTTCAGAGGTAAAATCCAGAGACAAACTTCTCTGGCTGCTGCTCAGCACCAGCTTCCCTGGGGAGGCAGACTCTCAGGGAGAGGCTGATGTTATTCAGCAGCCCTTGGTCAGGTTTGGGCTGTTGATAAAAGGTTTTCAGCATAATCAACTGAACAGGAGCTAAATGATTTTCTTTTAAAAGGTAGATAATAGGAAAATTGCAATACCTGAGGATTTCCTGCTTCTTGTATAAATGCAGAGCTTCCTAACAGTTTGTCTTGCCTCCTCTTGGTGAGGAAAGGAAGGAAAGGAAGGAGAGAAACATCTCTCCATATTAAATTCTACCAAAAAAGAGAAATAACTCCACCTGTGAAGAGAAATATGAATTCCATCCATCTGTTTGCTCACCTCATCCAGACACTTCCACGCTGCACTGAAAACCTTTCCAGTTCCTTTACCTTATGTAAGGTACCAGGGATTTTTTTTACCAAAACATGCTTTAAAAATATTCAGATAATATCTCCCCTTCTCCCCTGATTAACCTCAGCATTGGCCCAAGTGATAAATTCATGAGGTCACAGCAAAATATATATATTATTATTATTATTATATAAATTATAGAGAGCTGTAACTTTGCAGCAGTTAAAGGTGTGACCACCCCTGTGCAGGGACACTTCACCAAGTGTCATTTGAGTAGTGCTGGCAGCTGCTTCAGCCCCTGAGTGATCTTTTGGGGCACTGAAGGGCTGAAATTCTGCCCCAGAGCTCACCCAGTGCCAGCTACTCCTGCCTGCTGCCTCAGGAGCAGCCACACGTCAGAACCCCTTATCAGCAACAAGAAAAAGCCAGAAAATCAGGCTGAGGCAAGAAACTGGAGGCTTCTAGAGGAAATGGGGTGCCCACATCCTCCCCATGGCTTGGCAAGGTTGGCTTGAGCTTAGCAGAGCCAGGGAGATGTTCTCAGGGAGTGAAAGGGCACCATGAAATGATAAATAAGGGTTCAAGAACGTTCCATGACACATTTTACAGCAGCAGCCTGAGTGTGCACAGCAAGGAGGGCAAGTGCTGGGGTCTGACAAGATGTGCACAGCAAGGAGGGCAGTGCTGGGGTCTGACAAGATGTGCACAGCAAGGAGGGCAGTGCTGGGGTCTGACAAGATGTGCACAGCAAGGAGGGCAAGTGCTGGGGTCTGACAAGATGTCTCTGCCCTCCAGCTGAGGTGGATGTGTCGTTCTGACAGGTTATTGGCAGACTGCACACTTATCAATATCTTGTGGTGTGGATCCTCCCCAGGACTGCTCTGTGAGAGGGCTGTGGCTGTGCCCATCCCTGATCCCACTGCTGTGCACAGCCAGGTACCAACAGCAGCCCTAAAACCACCCTAAATCCCATCCTGATCCTTGCATGATGCCTGATCCAGGCCAAAAAACCCTCCTCAGTGGATGACACCAAGGTATTTCCAGCAAAATGTTCCTACACACCAAAATCTCCAGGCTGTACCAGCTTCCATCACATCAGCAGCAACTTTTCCATCCCCTGCAGCTTCTCCCTCTTTCCCTGCTGCTCCTTCTGCAGGGGTTTTGCAATCCCACCTGCGCCAGACTGGAAACACGTTTGAGATGCTGTCCCCACCTCGCTGTCAACAGCCCCAGGGACACACTCAGGACAAGTAGAAGCTTGCTGGCTGTTGACACAGGGCCTTGTTGACACAAGAAAGGGAAAAAACACAACAGAGGAGCCATTCAAAGGTTGATTGTGCGTTTTCTGGCGGTGAGAAATGTATTATTTCCCTCCTTTATCCCTCCCAAAAGTAAAAAGGAGTTAGAGGAAATACCTAAACCAGAGCTGGCTCTACTGGAAGGCTGGCATTTCATCATCCCTGCCAGGTGAAGCCCTGACTGCCTCTATAAACACAAACCCAGGGATCACCTCGTGCTTACAAAGCCATGAATAACTCCAGAAGTCACCCACAGTTACAGAGAAAAGAAAAGGTTCTTATTTTCAGCTTCTCTGCCCGAGAATTTGATCTAAAAGCTTCCCTTGCCAACCGACTGACAGCTTTTCTATGGTGCCACTTCAGAACGTTTGTTTGGTGATAACGAGCCTTTGTTATTAGCAACTTATCCAAAGCCACAGGTAGGAAGAGATAAACTGTGCAAATAAAGGGATATCACACTGCCAGCAAGGCTGAGCTTTGAGAAGTTACATTTCCCCTGAAAGAGCAATAAAAAATTGAGGGGTGAGCTGTGAACTGCTTAAATCAGTGAGAGAAGTAGAGAAGACACTCAGGTTCGAGATTTAACAGGGATTTTCTTCACAGCCAGGCCAGGAACTGGGAAAGGGAAAATTGTTTTACACACAGGAAGCCCAAAGGAGCAGCTTGTGGATTGTGGCTGCTTTCAGAGCAGGCTGAGCTTTGGGAAGCTGAGCACAGAGAGGAGGAATCCTGGGGCTGCCGTGGGCCCTTCCCACTGCAAACCTCATCCCCCAGCTCCCAGCAGCGCCAGCTGCCAGGGGGATGCTTGGATTCCTCCCCTAAAAGGATATTTTCCCTGATATTCTGGAGATGGGGATGATTCCAGACTCCCATTGCTTTGTATGAAACACCCAAGAGATGACACAATAAAGAGAAGCCACTCGAGGAAAGAAAGCTCCTGTATTATTTCATCCTGCCAAAGGACTTCAGTCACCTCACAGACATTTCAAGGCGGCAAAAAAGCTTTTTACATTTTCACCTGCCACGTGCTGCTCACAGTTTGACAGTTCTGTTGCTGCAGGTTCCAGAATTTGATCTTTTATCCATCATTTTGCTTTGACACACAGTACTGCCTCCCTGGTACCCTTCTCACTCCACTCAGGGCTCGCTGTAACATCCTTCCAAGTGAGACAGCACTGGCTTTTGCTGGCCTGTGCTCAGATACATGAAAATTTATGCAAACACATGCAAATACACGTCTGCTTCTCTGTCAGCAGGATTGTGGGTACGTGTAGCGAGAGGCAATGGCCCAGCAGCAGAGAGGAGGGCTGGAAAATCGAGATCTCTGCATTTCTTAAGAGCTTTTGTTCCTGTCAGTTGTTTAAACACTCCAGGCCTGCCAGTGCCTCAGGAAATCCCACGGAGGCAGCAGCCCGTGGGTGCTCAAGGAAGTGGCTGCAGTGATTTAAGAGCTCTGCCCTTCATCTCTGCGCTCACCCTGCTCCAGAGCAGCACCCGTGCACACCCAGCAAAATCCAAACCCCAAAATCCAGCTGAGAGTGAGCCCTAGCACGGGCCAGCCTCTGCCAAAACACAGCCTGGCAGAGCCACTGATTGCACAGCAATCCACAAATCATTTCACAGAAATGCAAAAAGGAGCCTGCCAAACCCCTCTCGGGTGGGAAAGGGAGCAGGGCAGCACTCCTCGCACACACCCACACGGGTCTGCGCCCTAAAAGCTCTTGGAGACCCGAAGGAATTCTCTGTCTCCCACCCAGGTGAGGTGAGCTCCCACCTGAGGGGCTTCCAGAGCTGTCCTGTGCCACCAGAGCTGGGGACTGGGATGGGATGAGATGGGATTGGATGGGATGGGATGGATGGGATGGGATGGGATTGGATGAAATGGGATGGGATTGGGTGAGATGGGATTGGATGGAATGGAATGGAATGGAATGGAATGGAATGGAATGGAATGGAATGGAATGGAATGGAATGGAATGGAATGGAATGGAATGGGATTGGATGGGATGGGATTGGATGGATGGGATTGGATGGGATTGATGGGATGGGATGGAATTGGATTGGATTGGATGGAATGGGATTGGGTGAGATGGGATTGGATGGAATGGAATGGGATTGGATGGGATGGGATGGGATTGGATGGATGGGATTGGATGGGATTGATGGGATGGGATGGGATTGGATGGAATGGGATGGGATTGGGTGAGATGGAATTGGATGGGATTGGATGGAATGGAATGGGATGGATTGGATGGGATTGATGGGATGGGATTGCACTGCATTGGAAATCTCCCCTCAGCAGCCACACAACCCCACCCCTTGTCCTTGTTCTTACAGCAGCTGTTTCTTCCCTCGGGCTGGCCATGGGGAGCTGCTCCAGAGCCCTCCCAAAGTGCTGGCAATGGGAATTCCAGCTTGCAGGACCCTCCTGTGGGGCTCTTGCCTTTGGATGTCCATCCCCTCAGGTCAAATCCAGCCAGGGCTGACTCAAGTTCTCCATCCAGGCTCTCCCCACCAGGATCCAGCATTCCCAGGGGAGCAGGGTCAGTGGGAGCTGCACAGCCCAGAGGCTGCAGCATTTCCAGCAGTCCCTGTGCACAGGCCCAGCCAGAGACACAGTTTGGGGTGTCTCAGAGCAGCATTTCTCAACCTTTCACAGCCAAACTGTCTCCTTGTGCTCTGCCAGCCCCAAGGGTTTCAAAGCCTGCCTGTGCTTTGAGCTTTCTTGGAATATTTACTTATTTATGTAGCAGCTCCTTGATTTGCTCACCTCCCTGCTGGAGGTTTATCCTCATTTTCTGTTACCAAAATTGAGTTTTCAACCATTTGAAAGTTCATCTTCTGCTGTCTGATGTGCTGCTCGTGGCCACAGGTTGAGAAACACTCCCAGCCCAGCCTGGCTGGAGCCTGCAGGAGCAGGGATGTGCTGCAGAACCACCCTCACAGTTTTTATAGGAGGCACAAGCTGGAGTTGAAGCTGTTCCATAAATTGCAGATAAATCAGGATCTGGCATTTCTGTGGCAGGAGTTGAACACAGGTGTGACTTTCCCTTTCTTCAGCAAATTCCTGACCTGCCAAAAAATGTGGAATTTCAGGAAGCACCATCTGAGCCACCCAAACCACTCACACACGCGATTATTTACACGTACGTGTGCAACAAAATAAATGCCCAAATACATCAGGAATATTTTTATATTCACAAGCACAAAACCCAGCCAGCCCTGGAGCGTGCAGGGGTGTTAGGGGAGAGCAGCAGTGTGGATCCCATACCTGCTCCCCAGCTTTTCCAGCAGGGGCCATGTGGACTGGCTGGTCATTGTCCAAATTCCTGATGCTGGGGTCTGCCCCGTGCTCCAGGAGCAGCTGGATGATTTCCTTCTGGTTCTTGTCCCCAGGCAAAGCAGCTGCCATGTGCAGGGCTGTGTTGCCATGGGCCTAAAGCAGAGGGAAGGGGGGAAAAAAAAAGGAGTAAAAAACCCAGAGAAACTCCCTGGTGAGCTTTGCCATCTCAAAAGGGAGATGTGAAATGAGAGAAGGATCCTCGTGGGGTTTGTCATCAGGAGCTGAGGGAGGATCTCTGCTCTGCTTCTCCCAGGCAGGAGGTTTGTGGATTCAGGTTCTTTTTCTTTGCTAGAGCACCACAAATTGGGGGGCTTTGATGCTTTGGGTGTAGGTAATTAATAGCCCTGAAGCAGGAACATTCCCTGGTTGCTGAAATTCCCCCTAAATCATACCCTGGTTGTTCTGAAATACCCCTTGAAACTGCTCTGAAATCACTCCTAAATCACAGCCTCGTGTATGATTGCACTGAAATTTCCCCTTAAAACTGTTTTGAAATCCTACCAAAATCACAGCCTCATGTATGATTGTACTTAAATCCCCCCTAAGACTGCTCTGAAATCACCCCATAAATCATAGCCTCATGTATGATTGCTCTGAAATTTCCCCCCTAAAACTGCTCTGAAATCACCCCCTCAATGATACCCTCATGGAAACAGAGACCTGGGGAATTACTGGAAAAAGAGAAGGCTGTGACAGGCATGGAACTATTTCACTGGGAAGCATTAAATGATAGCAATATAATATATAACACTGGATTATAGACACCAAACCCATCACACTGCTGCCCACCACACAAAGCTCCACAGCACCAGCCCCATTTGTGCTCCTTTCCCAAAATTTCCAAGCCCCAGGAAGATTCCAGTTCCCAAGGTCAGGCATGGCTTGGCTCCAGTGCCAGGATTGGCACGGGAGGGACAGAGCTGTGAAGCCAGGCATGGATGGAGGGGCTGCAGAAGCTCTGGTGCCACCAGACCATGAAGAAATCTGTGCCCTGTCTGGTCAGGTATGACTGGTAACGGTTGTAAATGAGAAAAAGCTGATAAACAAAAGCACAAGGTGGGGTATTTTTAGTCTGCAAGAGTCTCATTGAGGCAGCTGCTCGGGTTTGTTTTCTCTCAGAAACAATCATGGGTTTGTCATGGCATTGGAATGGTTGGGCACAAATTGCAGCCTGTGTTAATATTCCAGTTGTTCAAATGTGAAATGAAAGATGTGATTTTCAGCTCCTGTTAACCACTGAGACACCAGGGAGAACTGAAGCAGAAAATAAAATTGCAGAATTTTAACAGTTTTTCTCAGACAAGGCATGTTTTACAAGCCCTGAACAAGCAGATCCTTGTCAAGTTTGTTATCCCAGAAAATCAAGGGATGGTTACAAGCTCTTTACAGGATTTCTTGTTAAAATGGAAAGATCTGCATTTGAGAGATTCCAAATCCAGGCATGGGCTAAGATAATGAGGCAATCTGACAGGGCCTGACCTTGGAACCTCAGGCTGACATTAATAGGTCTCATGTGAGACAAAGTGGGCTCCAGGAATCCTCCAGATGGAAAACACCTCCAAGGCTTCAATATTTTTCTCATTGTGAAAATGCCATGGAGACAGATTTGGAGTGAGGCAAGCACAAGCAGTGGGTGAGCCAGGGAAACCTGAACATGGCTGCTTCCTTGGCTTCTTCATGCTCTGAAGAGCTAAAAAATCCAGGATATCTCCCTGCCCCAGACAGCTCAGCAACAAGACTGAAGACTCTGAGTGATCCTATCACAGGAGCAAGCTCTCCCAGGATTTTGATCAAGAGACAACAGAGACTCCCTTGGACAGGCTCTCACCTGCCTGGGGGTCTCTGAAGATACAGGAGGAATGCAGTGAAAAACCCTTCACAGGACAGAAAAACTCCAGCTTGGCGCCATAACCCACAAACACAACCCAAAACAGGTTTTCTCCAGTCCAACAGAAATCTGGAGGGGTCAAAAAAGGGGAGCTGCCCTTTGTCTGCCTCGGTGAGAGATGGATTGACAGAGGAATTCAGTTCCCTCCTGAGGGACACAAACTCTGGGGAGCACAAGAAGGCTGAGGCTGCAGGTGCTGCAATGAAACAGGGACCCCCAGCCTTGTCCCCCTCCTCAAAGGAGAGAGACAGAGGGGGAAGCAGCCAGAATCACCCCTTAGCCCTGCTGAGAGGGGCAGCCTGTCCCAAAATGAAGCAGGGACCCCCAGGTTTGTCTCCCTCCTCAAAGGAGAAGGACAGAGGGGGAAGCAGCCAGAATCACCCCTCAGCCCTGCTAAGGATCAGCCCAAAACTCTGCCTGGTGGGCAGTGGTGGCTCAGCTGAGGCTCCCAGGGATGCCAGGAGTTTTGTTTGGGAGGAGCTGCTGCCTGTGGGAGGTGATCAGTGCTGGGGATCTGCTCCCAGCTGAGCTCTGGGGCAGCACTGGGGAGGTTTCCAGCTTGCTTTACCCAACCTAGGGATGGCTGTGCCAGAAAATCTACAAATGATGTTTAAGGCAGAAAGAATGCTCATGTCCCTCGGCAGAAGCAGGGACTTTGTCCTTCCTGTGGTGCCACATCTGACAGCAGAGATGGATCGATACCTGGCTGCCCTGAAGTGCCACCTCTCAGTGTAATGCTGCTGTCAAACCTTGCATCACTGCAGGGCTGTTTGCTCAATCCTCAACCCAATCTAAAGTTCATGTTCCTCCTCAAGCAACCACTTCCCATGTCCTTCCTCCTCCCTGCTTATCTCCTCCTCATTCTCTCTTCTCCTGCTGGGAGAGGGCCCTGCTTTTCATGACAGAGTTCAAGCCAGGTGCTGTTTTCCTGTGAGATGTCTGTTTACTGGAAAATGCAGTTTGGGGTTGAACAGAAGTTCAAATTAGCAACTTTTGCCCTTTCCCTCTGTAAAAACAAGCCTGTTGTTGATAAAAATTACCTTGTTGTTGACAAAATCCTTGCACTTGAAAGCATTCAGCTCCAGGAAGTACCTGAGCAGGGAGACGTTCCCATCCTGCACTGTGTAATGAAGAACTGTCTTGTTGCTTTTCACATCCTATTTCAAAACAGAGAAAAAGAATATAAAAAACCCAGACCAAATAAGAAATGTTCTGCAGGCCAAGCTGGAGAGATCCCATAAACCCATCAGAGGAAAGCCAGGCCAGCTCTGCAGCTGATGGGGAGCATCTCCCTCCCTCCAGGGACCCTCTGAGTGTCCAGTGTCTGCTTCAGGAACACCAAAAGGCAGCACCTGTTGGATAATATTCATTTTTTTTACTTAGAGATGGGGTAATTGAGAAATGCTTTAAAAACTTTAATTTAATTTTTAGTCTTATGAGAAGGATGAGATAACCCAGATGTTATAATTTATGTTATTACAATTAGACGTTAACTATTTTAATTATAATATTCAGTTATAATAATCACATAACAAGCACCTAACCCTGCCAGCAGTTCCCTTGGAAGGAGAACAGACTTAGTCCTTGTGCCAGCAGCTCATTCCTTCTCCAATCCTGTGTTTTGAGCAGGAGAACTGTGGGGAGAATTCCCAGACAAACCCTAGGATGACCCAGCCCCTCCTCACCCGGCTGTAGATGGAGGCTCCGGTCTGCACCAGGAGCTGGATGCAGGATTCCAGCTCCCTGCTCTGCTGCTGCAGCTCCCTGTGCTGCTCCTCTGACTCTGCCTGCCTGCCCTGCTCCCTCAGCAGGGCGTTGTGGGCCAGGACAGCACAGTGGAGAGGGGTATGGCCTGGAAAAGCAAGATGGGATGGAGGTGAGGACAGCGCCAGGAAAATACTGATGTGCAGAGAGGAGGCAGGGCTGGCACAGAGAGCATTCACCCAGTCATTCATCCCATCATTTATTCAATCATTCATTCAATAATTTGTCCAATAATTTATCCAATCATTCATTCCATCATTAATTCCATCATTCATCCCATCATTTGTTCAATCCATGCAGGTGTTGTAGAGGCACAAGCCCTTCTCAGCTTTCTTCTCTGCCTCTCTGCACACTTTTTGGGGCATTCCAGCATGTTTTTAGCTCCAATTGAATCCCCCCCAGAGCCATCAGCACCTTTGGAGTTTGTGGCATTTGAGTGCACAGACACATCTGTCTCTCCCCCAGGAATTTTCTGAGCCTGCTCTGGTCTCCCAGCACGCCCCCAAAAGCCAACGAGCATCAGGCAATGAAATATCCAATTCAGGTTTTCACACCACTTGTGCAAAGGTTTTTACCTTCAAAATCCTTCATTTCCAGATCCAGAGGGAAACCCAGGGACAGGATAACCTGAAGGCAGCAGGGAAATGCAGAATTTTAGTTCAGCAGAACACCGTGCAAGCCAAAATCAGCCAAAACGAACAAAATGTAAAACCAAACACCATCAGATAATGATCATTTAATTCCAAACCAAACCATTATTTGACACTAGATTCCAGTGCTGTGAATGCTCCCAACAGGGACATTCAAGGTGATCACGTTCCCTAACTCCCACCTAATCATCCTTTCAGGTTTTCTCAGTTCAGGACAGTAAAATTCAGTCTCTGCCCCCAGCTCAGGGGTGCCAGACTCCTCACTTTCACCCTGGATTAGGCAAAGCCACCAGTGACACCAGGACATGTTTGTTCTGAGTGATCCTTGACAAGGAAAATGAAAATCTCTCCTTGACAGGTGTAGCCAAAGTTTATGGCCCAAAAGTTTGCCAGCACTGACAATTCTCAGGCTGGATTTATTTACTTTTTGTTTTCAGTGTGCAGCAGTGTGTGAAGTTAAAGCCTCAGCTCGTGGCAATGAGGCTGCAGAAACGCCAGGAGTTGTGATCTGGAGATGAGAATTTCTTGGATTTAGCAGAGAATCAAAGCTTTAAAGCTCTTTAATATAAGAAAATTATAGATTTAGCATGATGGAGTTAAGTAGCTCCTTGTCTCTATTATTACAGAGAATTTATTTCTTTCTTTTGATTGAATAAAGCAAGCTGTTCACATTAATGGCTGAGAATTTTTGCAGTGACTCATCTTTGTCAAACCAGACAAGGCTCAGGACAGAATCCTCCCACTGAAAGATCACCCAGAACGGTTAGGGCTTGACTTATCATCTTCTAACAAAAATAAAATATGTCCAGATCAAATATTGACACCTCGCTCTGAGGTGCTTATTAGAGATTAGATAGTTAATCCATTAGGAAAAAAAAATACCCAATAAAATAAACAAACAAACCATAAAGCCTTTCATGGCTCTGACCACATCGAGGAACGAGTCTCTGCCCGTTGTCCCTTTTCATGTCAAGGCCAGAAAAACAACAAAAAACCAACAAAGAAACCCACAAAAGAAAAACCAAACAAAGGAACCTTGCAATCCAAACCACCACGAGGCACTCTGAGAGGCTTTGTTGGCATCATCTGGACGAAACCCCTTTTTCCTACTTAAGGAAACACCTGTTTTCCAGAGAACTGGCTGTGTTACACATTAACTGCCCGCCCGGGGCTCAGCCTGGGCACAGCTAACGAATGCTGGACGTGGTGCCAGCGCCACAGGCACCCCCTGGCACCTCAGCCCTGTCCCCTGCCCTCAGCAAAGCCACCAAACTCTGCCTGTGCTCAGCCCTGGCACAGATCAAGGCAGGTTTTTTAAAATTAATTTCATTTTCTGGACACCCTGGCTCCTCTCCCCTGTCCCATGCCCTCAGCAGAGCCACCAAACCCTGCCTGTGCTCAGCCCTGGCACAGATCAAGGCAGGTTTTTAAATGATTTCATTTTCTGGCCAATAGTGAAGCATTTTGGACTCACAGGGGGCTAATCCCTGCTGTGGAATCCCTTCCTGAAATGCCCACAGGGCCTGTTTTAAAGTGTTCATTTGCTTTTCGCACAGAGCTTAGGTGCAGAGAAAGCATCAGGGAAGCAAAGATTTGCTCATGTAAATCAGGCTTTGAAGGAAAATCCAAAAAAAGTGCCTCATTTTGGAGGCTGTGCCTGCCCGCAGGGTCACATCTCATCTCTCTTCTGCTGCCTTGAGTCTGGACACGATTTTTTGTCCCTGTGACCTCCAGGAGGGGTTTCACCCTGCCTTTAGAGCTGCCTCTCCTCACCCCTCCTGGCTGGGGAGCGTGTTCCAGTGCTGCACCACACTGGGCATGCCACCAGCACATGTGGAGCTGTCACCTGCAGAAAGAATTCATTTGTCCCCACAGAGCCGCTGAAGAATTTCCCTCTGTAACAGCAGGCTGCAAGCACAGCCCTAAAAAAGGGATAAAAGCCACCCTGGGAAGTCAATCCCTGACACAGGGAGCCTTTGCTCAGCCTCCATCTCTCACTGAGATTCATTTAAAGACACCAACATCAACACTCTATATTATATATACATTATCTATATATGTATGTATATTATATATACATGTATATATACACATATCTGTATTATATATACATGTCTATTAAATATACATTATCTATATGTATATTATATATGTGTATGCTATATCTCTACAATGTATATGTACAATATACTATATATACACACTAAAATTAAACACCATTATATACATTATATATACACATTTATACACACGTATATGTATTATATATACGTGTATACTAAACATACATTACATATGCATATATTATAGATGTGTATATTGCATATATACAATATATATGTACAATAAATACACACATATATATTACAATATATACAATTATATATTATATATACATGTGTATATACATATATACACACGGATATATGTATTAAATATACATTATATATATGTATATTTTATATATATACAATACAAATGTACAATATACACACATATATATATTAAAATATATACAATTTAAGATATTGTATATACATGTGTATATACATATATATATACACATATATATGCATTATATATACATGTATATTAAATATGCATGATATATATGTATATGTGTATATTATAGATTTGTATATTGTATATATACAATATATATGTACAATATACACACATATATAAATATATACAATTAGAGATATTGTATATACATGTGTATATACATATATATACACACATATATGTATTATAGATACATGTATTTTAAATATACATTATATATATGTATATGTGTATCTTATATATGTGTATATTGTATATATACAATATATATGTACAATATAGACACACATATATATTCAAATATATACAATTATATATTATATATACACGTGTATATACATATATATATGTATTATACATATATATGTATAGATATGTATAATATATATGTATATATTATGCTATATCTGTATTATATATAC
Source organism: Fringilla coelebs (assembly GCF_963513975.1). Taxonomy (NCBI): domain Eukaryota; kingdom Metazoa; phylum Chordata; class Aves; order Passeriformes; family Fringillidae; genus Fringilla; species Fringilla coelebs. The sequence goes on along the minus strand of NC_140051.1, from coordinate 1,883,743 downwards.
ATGTATCTTAAATATACATTATATATATGTATACGTGTATCTTATATATGTGTATATTGTATATATACAATATATATGTACAATATAGACACACATATTTAAATATATACAATTATATATATTATATACACATGTGTATATACATATATATACACACATATATGTATTATATATACATGTGTCTTAAATATACATGATATATGTGTATATGTGTATATTGTATATATACAATATACATGTACAATATACTACACACACACATATATAAAATATATACAATTATATCTATTATATATCCATTTTATACTGTTCATCAGCAATTCCAACATGCAGTTCCCCCTACCTGGAGGACTTGGCTGTAGCCATACGTGGCAGCCAGGTGTAGCGCTGACTGCCCCTTGTTGTCCACAGCATTGATGTCTGCTCCCGCCCGGATGAGGTCGTGGACGATGGCTGCCTGCCTGGCCGTGACAGCCACCAGCAGGGGAGTCTGCAACAGCAGCACAGACAGCTGTGAGAGCTCACACCAACCCCAGAGCCCAGGGATGCCTTGGAGAGCTGCCTCAAACACAGCCTGGACAAGATTCACACAGTAAAAGGGGGTTTTTATTCAAGCCCTTCAACAGGTACAACTTGGGCAGTCAAAGCCTCCCTGAGGCTACACCCAAGATGGTCGTGAGTTTTTCAGACAATTATAAGTTTGGTCACATCAGGTGTTAATCCTCCAATTACAGCTGTAGGTAATGAAGTAATTTACCCTCAGTTTGCTCCCCCCCCAAACTCACTTTTGTGAGTTTTTGCTCCCCCCCAAACTTCACTTTTTAGGGCTGAGACAGTGAAGTGTCCTTGAGTTCCAGGCCTACAGAAGAACTATTTTGTCTGAATAAAATGTGAGAACAGTAGCTGACAGGCTATGGAGCTTTAGAGTTACACACTAAAGAACTGCAGGATTATAAATATGAAAGATAGAAAAGCTAAAATCCTACGGCATCAGCAGCAGCTGCTGGTGTAAAACAAGGGGGAAAGTGCTGGCTGAAATCCCAAGGACTGTGGTGCCAGCAATGAGCACAGCTCGCAGGATGGCTTGGAATCCCACATGAGATGGGGATTTCCAGCTCTTGCTGGACTCCCTCTGCTGTTCTTCAGCCCTTAATTTGACAGCAACCCAAACCCAACATTTTTTAAATTGCATCAGGTGCGAGTCAGTTGCCTGTAAACCCTTCAGCCTGGGAGGCCGATGCCAGCACACAAACATTTCACTGGGCCGGTGTTTTCTCACATCACTCACGGGCTGGAAAAAGAATGGGCTCATTCTCATCCCACCTGATTTACGACCATGCCACGGAATTTTACAATCCTGCTGCTGAATTTTACAATCCTGCCTCTGAATTTTACAATCCTGCCCCGAGTGAGGCCGTCAGTGCCAAGCCTTCCTGGCAGCAGAGGGGCAGAGCTGGATTTTGAGGGCACCTTGCTGTCTGCCATGCCAAGCCTGTTCCCATCCCATCCCTGCTGTCTGCAGGAGAAAGTGGCCCCTTTTTCCCCTTTTTACCTTTCCTCTGTGCTCCTTGGCATCGAGTCTCCTCAGGGCTCTCATGCGCTCTGCGGCCGCCAGCGTGTGGGCCCGCAGGCCTTTAGCTGCATAAATATGCAGAATTCTAAGACAGCAAATAAATAAAGACACCCATCACTGATGGACCGTGGACCACACTGGGAGCAAACAGTTTTACAGGGTAGCACTGCCACTTTTTGGGGTTTTGCACCCAGGGTTTCACAAATCCCTGCCATGAGCCCCCAAAATTCCCGTTTTTATGGGAAGGGCTTTGCAGCTCCAGCAGCTGCAGAGTCCAAGAGCTCTCGGTGCTCCTGAGCTTTGCCTGCTGCCTCCTTCCCACTCCAGCACCTTCTTGCAGCTGAGATTCACCACTGGGAGGTGTCAAAGCCCTCCTTCACTCCCCTTTGGGGAATTGGATGTATAAATCCCTTTTTGGGGTGATACAGCCCTGGGTGTGCAGGTGAAACCTCACCATCAGGGGTAACAACCTCTCCCTAATTGATGGATTTGTAATCTATCAACCTCTTAAATTCCCTAATTGATGGATTTGTAATCTATCAACCCCTTAAATTCCCTAATTGATGGATTTGTAATCTATCAACCCCTTAAATTCCCTAATTGATGGATTTGTAATCTATCAACCTGTTAAACTCTCTATTGATATATTTGTAATATATCCACCTGTTAAATTCTAATTTCTATTAAAACTCCTGGTGAAAGGAGTTTTATTTATTTGTTTATTTATTTATTATTTACTGTCCTTATATTTTGCACCAAAGAGTTGGCACAGTCCAGGGAGCAGCCAGTGGCCCTTAGTGATGGGGAGAACACTTCTCTGCTTCACTTGGGTCCTCTGGCTCTGGCTGGAGCCACTTCCCTTCCCCCAGCTCCTACTTGAAGGAAATTCCAACCCCCTAAAACAGGAGGAGCCCACCCCACACACAGTCACACCAACCCCTGGCTTCATTCTGCTCCAGACAGAAATATTTGATGCTTTTCAGGCAGAAGGTGGTGGGAAGTTGTTTCTCTCCCTGGGTAGTTTCTCTCCAGAGCCACCCCTCACAATCTCAGGAAGTGGAAATACAATTTTCTGGCTAATCAGATTTTCAGTCAAGCTCAGCATTAGCTGTGGCTGCACACCCACACATCCCCAAGGGTGCCAGGAGAGGATAAAAGTGATTGAAGCTGAACTGCAGGAGCAAGGAGTGCTGCAGGAAATGCCTCCAGGCCACAGCTGGCTCAAGGAATTCCTTCTTAGTCTGCCTAATGTGTAAAATTAGCACAAGGTCTGACAGCTAATCTCTGGTTCTAGCCTGTACATATATTATTGAACTAATTGATTGCTAAACCAATGTTTGTGGATAGGAAATAAAACACTCTAGGCATAGCAAAGTTACTGTAGATCTTTATTGAAAAGAAAAAAAAAAAAGAAAAAAATATTTTGTCTTTTTTTTTCTAACCAGAACAACCCAGAAAGAAATGATGAAACAGTTTCATCTTTATGTTCACACACAGAATTGACATACATTGGAGTGAAAGGAATTGAAAAGCAATCAGAGCAACCACGGGCTTGATTCACAACTGCTTTATCCCAGTTTTACCTGGGGAATATCTCTGAATTTCATAAAACTGGAGGAAGCAGTGGTGAATTAAGCTCCTTTGAATTAATTTCTTTGCTGGGTTTTTCTGCAAATATAAGCCACTAATTTCAATGCAAACCTCAACTGCTGCTCTTTTCCAACAACTTTATGATCACTTACATGATCTAGTGCTCGTGTCTTCCACATTTGTCAATATTCAATACAAAAATACTCTTGGAAAGTCTTTAAGACTTTCAACCTGGGTTTTCAAATCTCACTCAGGCACAAACTCTAAGGCCACTTGAAATATTGCCTGGGTGGCAGCTGGACTCCAGGTAATAAAGAGTACAAGAAATAATTTTGCAGTTAGTCTTGCAAATAATAAAATCATCCAACAATCCTGGGCTTTAGAAAGCAGAAAAACCCAGAGAAATTGTGTTCAGCAGCCAAGAGCCTCTTGTTTGTCAAGAAAGCAATAAACAGGGTTCAAAGGGGATGTATCTCCTGAAATATATCAATGGATTTGCCTGTGCCGTGGCACTCCTGAGCCTCAACCAAAATATTTACACTCACATCAGAGGGAAAAGTGAAGCTACTCATTCTCCAGGAAAGGAAATCAGAAAGCCATAAAGGAATCATGTGCACCTCTGGGCCTGGGGAGCTTTCCAAGGAGAGGTCACTAAAGTTCCCTGGCTCAGCACATCACACTCAAACGCTACAGAAAAGCAAAAATATTGGCAGATGACAGCAATGCCATGGAGACCTGGTTGGGCTGCAGTCCAGGTTCTGGAAGATCCCTGTCTTGTCAATGATCTCCTGATCTAGGGCCAGGAATTCAGTCCTGACTCAGGCAAAACTCCCAGAGACTTCACCGGGGCAGGATCTGTCACTGGCAGCATTTCCTGCCAGCCACTAAATCAGCCCCACACCTCAAATTTGGATATTTCAGAGCCTCAAACCCCTGTGCAGCTGAAAGAACGTGACCCCAACCCTCTGCTCCACACCTGCAGGGCTGGGCTCAGGGGCAGACAAGGGGCAGGGAGCTTCCAGGTACACCTTGGTGTGAATTCCTGCTCTGCAAACAGGGATCTCTGACTGCTCTGGCATTTAGCTCAGCTTTATTTTCACACTGCTGCACCTACCTCCACCAGCAGAACAAAGCTACTCTTTATGTTTTCCTGATTTCCAAAGGAATAGTAAAATTTAGGAGAGAAAAATGTAAATTTAGGCTCACCCCAATGTTTTCTAGTGGTCTAAATCTGGTGAGTTCCTCCCTGGACAGCTCAAAGACGCACAGACAATGCATTTACACAAAAGCAACCCTATTGAATTGGGTTTGCCAATATTTAGAAACTACTGTACCCTCACCAAATGCTACAGCTGGCTGTGGCTACACTGGAATCTGTCATTTTGAGGCCGTGAGGGTGAAAATCACCTTGTGCTGGTGCTGAGCACAAGCGTGCAGCATCCCAACCTGCCTGGGAGAGGCAGCAGGAGCTGCAACAGCAGAGGAACCTTGTGCTGGGCGCCAGGACAAAGCAAATTTCCCTCACCGCACAAAACACAGCGTGCTAAAACCCCCACCCCACCCTGCCTGCTTCAAAACCCGCGGAGCTGCTGGGTGGAGCAGCTGAGGAGCAGGCAGATGTGCAACCTAAAGCCCTTCAACAGAGAGAGCATGGCTCAACACGTACGTATCATTGTCCTCATCTTCCAGCAGCAGCTTCTCCATGGGCAGGGCACCGATGGCTCGCCGGGCATCCTCCAGCTCCTGCGGGGCTGGCTCGGGGATGGAGATGGGCACGGGCACCAGCTGGGGCCCGGGGAAGGAGGAGGAGGCTGCAGGGTACTGCAGGCTGGAGGCTGGCAGGGCAGACAGGGGCTGTGCCCACGGGAAGTAGGGCAGGGGCGGCTGCTGCTCCGTCACCTCCAGCGGTGGCACCACGGCCGGGGTGCTGCTGCGGGGCTGGGGAGGGCACAGAAACACAGCAAGGTGAGACAAGCAGGGTGGTACTCACTGTCAGGGGAGATGAAACAGGGAATTATCAATATGATTGCCTGGCAAAAGGTTTGGGGAATATGGAAACTATGAGGGAGATTGAAATGAAAGCAAGCTTTGAGATCCCCTAGTTACTGAACAACAGGAAAACAATGACATGGCCAGCTGAAGGTGATCCCCTTGTGATGGAACAACACCTTCTGCTTGCAGACAGCTCCAAGGGGCAGAGCAGACCCTGCTGGCTTGGCAGAAGGGGCCCAGAGAGGAGTTTTTGGGGTTTAAAATGCAACACAGGATGGCAACGTAATGATTCCTATAGGCTGTACATAAATGCTTTAGGATTTGTATCTTGGGCTAGATTGGTCAGTGAGAATTAGAATATTCAGCACAGAAGAAGATTTATGGTATTGGAACAGGAACCTCACTCCCTTACCCTCTTTACTCTCTTACCCTCTCATCCTCTCTCTCTCATCCTCTTTACCCCTCTCTTCTCTCAGCCCTGCTCCAGCTGTGGCTGGCAGCTCCAAGCAGGTCCCTGCACTTGGCCCTTTGCAATAACCCACAAGTTCCAAGACCTGGCTTCAGAGATCTCCATCTCTCCTGACCATCCTACCCCTGACACTCCTACAACTCGCGTATTTCTCTGAGCAGAGAGAGACATAATTCTCTCTCCCAGCATTTCTCCAGGGGAAGGCAGTGAGAAAGCTCAGAAAAAGGAGAGAAAACAATTCTTATCTCTATTCACTGCTCCTGTTGTTTGGCACACGTGGAATGGGTTATGGGGATTGCTCACCAAAAAGGGATTTGTTAATTGGACTCTGGTTGTTTTGGATTGATTGGCTAATTAGGTCAAAGCTGTGTTGTCACTGTCTGAAAGGGTCAGAGATTTTTCTTTGGTATAGTTTTAGTATAGTAGAGTATTAGTATAGTATTAGTACAGTATAATATAATATAGTATTAGTACAGTATAATATAATATAGTATTAGTATAGCATAATATAATATAATATAATATAATATAATATAATATAATATAATATAATATAATATAATATAATATAATATAATATAATATAATATAATATAATATAATATAATATAATATAATATAATATAATATAATATAATATAATATAATATAGTATTAGTATTGTAGAGTATTAGTATAGTATTATAATATAATATAGTATTAGTATAGTATTATATAATATAGTATTAGTACAGTATAATATAGTATAGCTTAATAAAGCAATTGTTCAGCCTTCTGAAATCACTGGAGTCACTGCAAGTTATTCCCACATTGGGCTCATTCAGCAGCAAGAAAGCAGCTGCTAGGGCAGGGGGAGGATGCAGCACAGGATGGGGATGCTCATCCCACTTCTGACACCCCCCATCCTCCCTCTCCAGGTGAAGCTCTGCCCTGAGGGTGACTCTTCTCCCGTGCCCAAGTCATGCTCGTCTCAGGCTCCCTCCAGCTTTCTGTCCCCATTCCCACCCTCCCTGTGAGCCTGTCACACCCTGTGCTGGCAGCTGCCCTCTGGACATCCCCAACTTTGCTGCCACCAAGGCTGAAGCCCCTCGTGTGGCCTCTGGAACAGCCCAGGCAGAGCCACATCCCAAAGCCAGCCCAGGCCCTTCCTCAGCACCAGGGGCCACCAGGACACAGAAATGGCCTTGGGGGGTGGCTGGGTCTGCCTGAGCAGCCAAACTGCAGCAGGGGAAGGAAGAGCAGCTCCTGAGGTCCATTGGAACAGAGCTCCCTGTTCCCCTCTAAAGGGAACCACATCATCTTGTGCCAGCCAAGCAGATTTGGTCTGGCCTGAGGCCAAATATTTTGCTATCTTTATGTATTTTGACCTTGCTGTTTTATCCTTTAAATTTATTGCCAAGTCATCCTTCCTGCCTCACCTGATCAATATCTTTCCTGGAATGCCATCGACTTTTTTTAAATTTTATTTTAAACTTGGAAATAAAGAGTGAAAATCCCTGCTCAGTCTGGAAGAGTGAAGAGACCTGGGGAAATGGTTGTGAATTTTGCCTGATTCCACTACAACCACAACCTTTTTCCCTGCTCAAACCATATTCCTGTCCTGTGGCATGGAAGCAGAGTCACACAACACTACAGTAATCAAATAAATTAGCCTAACTCCACCCCACAGCTCTTGCTAGAAGGTGGGAATTAACATCATTTCCAGCTTGGTGCTTTTGACTTACTGCAAAATTGGTGATGAGAGGCTGGGAGGTGTAAGTGAGGACAGAGGAGGGTCCCACCAGGGTGTAGCTGGGGCACACGGGCTGCACGTACATATCTGCCGAGTAGGGACAGCTGCCAGCCTCGTGGGACACGTAGTCAGGGTAAGGGCTCCACTGAGCCAGGGGCTGCAGGGGGCTGCCAGAGGCCTGGGGGATCCATCCAGAGGCCACAGCTCCTTCCTCTGGGCCAGGCAGAGCAGGGGCAGCAGTGTCCATGTCAATGCAAGGCTGGCCTGGAAAACAGGACAGGATTAAAGCCCAGCTCAGCAAAGTCTTCCCTGCAGAGTCCCCGAGAGTCAGGGATACTTTACCCATGGGTGAGTAGGAAGGGACCAGCTGATGGGGCAGAACAACCTGGAAGAGAGAAGAGAAAATAAAAATCAGAGGTGAAGCCCATCAGCATTAAATTCAATCCCCCACAGAAGCACAGAGCAGACCAGGCATTATCAGCTGGTTATCAGTGCCAGGGTCTGAACTCTCCCTCCCCACACAAGGGCCAGAAGAGCTGACCCTGACAGCCAGGACACACCACCCCAAACACCCTCAGCTCAAGGAGACCTTAAGGTGTGTTTAGATTTCACGCAGCAGAGAGAATTCTCCTCCAGAGAGGAGCCAGCCAAGCTGCTGCCTGCTGGGAGGGCAAATCCAGGCTGCAAAGAAGCAGCAAACAGCCAGGCATGGCTGGGGATGGTCTCTTGCTGCCTCCTGAACGAGCTGCCTCCCTCCCAAGCCACTTTCAGTCCCCAGCACTCAGGTCCTGCCAAGTGCAGAGCACTTCCCCTTTCCCCTCAGTGGTGGAAGGCGCTCAGCTCACTGAAAGCAGCCCAGCCAAGGAGATATTGAGACATGAATGGCCTTGCCAGGTAACACCAGGCTGCAGAGCTTTCAGGATGCTCAGAATGCCAAGGTTTCCTTCACTGGCACACTAGTGCTGGGCAGGCACTGAGCTCCTAAGGGAGAGTTTTCCTCCTGTTTGTTTTTCCCCTACCGTTGCAGCTGCAGCTGCACTGGCATTCTGGACATTCCCCCTTTTCCTCTTCAGCAGCTCCTTCACTGGCTCCTTCACTCGGACACCTTGGTAGGGGCGAGGCTGTGGCTGCTGGTCTGGGGCAGAAGCTGAGGGGAAATAAAGAAATTAAAAATTTAGGGAACATTTATTTTCCTCTTGGGGAGCCCGAATCCCCCCAGCAGCCTGGGGGCTGTACCAGAACACATTCATTTTGTTCTTCCTTTCCTTTGTGTCCCTCAGTGGCACCGACCTGCAGAGCAGCTTCACACACTCACAAAAAGAAAATCGGACCAAATATACCCAAAGGTGACACACCAGAATCGTTGGCATAAAAAAGCAGTATTAGATATTTAAAAGAAATAGATTCACTGTTTAGGTGGAAGGTATAAAAAGAACCCAAATCAGGAAAACATCCTCACTTGAAAAAATATTTAAACATCATTAATTGGACTTAAATATCTCAAAATGAGATCAGGCAGGTGCTGAAGTCCCAACTAGACCAGAGTTTTATTCCAGTTCTGAACAAATTTTGCTCATAGCCTGGCCAGGAGGTTGATAAACAGGAGACAACACATCACAGATCTTACACCCAAAACCTCCCAGCTCCCACCCATAAATTCTGCTCCATTTTGAAGAATTAAGTTTACAGGCAGAATTACGTTTTAATTTAATTCAGAATTAATTTGAAAAATTAAGTTTACAACTTAAAAAGGCTCTCCCAGAGCCATGTGAGCAGTGAAAGCAGGGGAAGCACATTTCTGCCAGAGCCAGAATTAACAACTCATATTTTACTGGAGTGTTTGGAGGGAATTGATAGCAGGAGGAAAGCAGGGGATATCAAAGGCTGCTGTTTGTAAAGGCACCGATAGCAGAGGTGGCTGCCTGCCCCTTCCACTGCACTTTGGTGTGTAAATACAGAAATTGATAAGTTTTCCATTTTTAACGATTGGAACTTTTGATTTTGAGCTACAGGTGGGTGTCCAGCTCCAATCTGGATTTCTGGATTTTAAACTATTGTTCCACCCCAGGAGCATTTATTTAGATTCACATCCTAGAAGAATGAATCATTTCACCTCAGGTATCTCTCCCAGCTACATTTAATTCTGAGCACACTGAGATGTTTGTGCTGCACCTTCCAGGGAGGAGAAAAATGGAGTTCTAAAAACAGAGATCATAAATCCACCACAAAAATTACTTAACAGAATAAATGTTTCTGCTCTAATTTCTTTTCAAAAGTACTTTTTCCCTTCAGCTTGGCTCTTCTATTAACTCATTATACATAATTTAATTATGAAATCTTGATTGGCCACTATAAATCCTTTTAGGACCAGACAGAGCTCCATTTATGCACTGAATGTTGCCTTTGTTATGCACATTAAGGAAATATTTTACTTTTAAACAGTAGTTGAAGCAAAGATGATTTTCCAGCCTTCGCCTGATCTACCTTTGCTTTCTGTGGACATCCTTTGTGGCTCTTTTAATCAGGTTTCTTGCATTCCCGTGAATCCTGTGGCTTTCAAAATGAAATTTTAAAAGAGAATAAAGGTTCTTCAAGTCTCCATACAAACATCCACCAGGGCTTTTAATACAATTCAGGTTTCGCTTTTTCAATTTAGCTGGTATTAATTTATTTGAGTGCAAATAATAAAGAGATCTGGTGTTCTTGGTGCTGCATGAAAGCATCAACTCCACAAATCTGAGCTCTGCCAGAGCTGCTGGAGTGGCAGAAATGAACATTTTGGGGAGATTCTCGTCCCCAGCTCATCAAGGGCCTCCCTGAAGAATTAGGGTGGGGAAGGATGGTGGTTTCTGGCTCCAGGTTTGGGGGATGGGAAAGAAGAAATTTACTGTAAAAGCTGACAAATATACCTATTCAGAGTTTCCGGTGTAAGTAAGCAGAGTAACCAAAAAAGAAAAAAAAAATAAAGAGAAAAAAAATTTTAAAAACCAAAGTCTGCAGATCATATTTCGGTTCCCCCAAGCTGACCTCCAGAAATAAAAATAATGTGAGCACAGCTGCTTTTCCACTGCTCAGGGGCCTGTGGGGTCTGAGCATCACAGACAGACCGCAGCAAAAGGGCTTTGGGGCTTCAGGGTGCAATTCCCCATCGAGCCAAAGACACACGGCCAGTTACAAATATCAGCATTTGGAGGAATAATGGCTATTAAAATATCTTTGTAATATAATCTTTGTAAAATAATCTTCCTTTGTAAAGGAAGAACCTGGGTTTAGTCATCCTTATATGAAGGTTTTAACAAACTATGAAGCTGTCTTGGCCTAAGTTTCCATTTTATTTTAATTTTAGTCATGAGACCCCAAGTTCCGTTCAATGAAATGAGATTAAAAAGGGAGAAAAAGGAATGGCAGCAGTGTCCTGGCTTGTCTCCTGCAATTCCAGGGCCACAGAACACTCACATGCTGGAGGCACATTCTGATTTTCACCTGCTCTATGAAGCTGGGGCGGTTTGAGACATCTCCAGTCAAGGAAGAAGAGAAGGAACCCAAACCCAGCCCCTCTGCAATGGTTTCCACATTTCACTGGGGCCCATTTCAAAGCTTTGGCCAGGCTGCCTCCCCAGCCCTGCTGTGTGCTCAGCCCCAGGCTCCCTCCATCAATGTTATCACCTGAGGTATTTGCTAAAAGTCCACAAAAGCCTTGAGGACGTGTGGGCAACCTTTAAAAGCTGCTGCTGAACACCAGAGGTGCTGGAAAGGCACCAAATGGCTCAAAACATCGAGTGAGAGCAGCAGGGAGATGCTGGATTCCAGGCCATGCTGCAGCTCAGCCTGGAAGCATCCAAAAAGGGTTCCAGGGGATCTGTCACCCTCAATTTATGCAGATACAGACTGCATAAATAACTCAAAAATATTGATCTGTATCACCAAAGGGTATCAGGGACAGCCAAAGGTGATACGGAGACTCCATCATCAGAAGGCACAAAAAGCTCTTTATTTAGAAATCTACAGTTTTTATAGAAACCATGGTGGACCTAAAGCCTGAGTGCCCTGTAGGAATCTCCTCTCACACTGTTGGGGAGCTATGAAATGCACCCTCTGGAGAGCCATCTCTATAAACAACAATTACAGAAAGAGAGATCATAATTACTCTGATTCTTTCTCTGAGCTTCCTCACAGCTTCCCATGAAAACCCTGGGAGAACCCACGTGTCTCTATGTTCACAGGAGATGTGATTACCACAGATCTGAGCAAAAGGCCAGGCAGGGAAAGCACGCCAAGAATCCCCAAAAATTCAAGCTCTGTGCTCCCCTACATTTTGGTTTGAACGGGAGGGAGCGGAGGCAGAGCAGCTGCTGGAAGGGTGCGGGCAGCGAAGCGCGGCGAGTTCCAGATCACTGAGCCTCACCCAGCAGCACTGCCACTCACACTCACACTCACACTCAGAGAGGAGCTGCAGCTCGCTCTCAGCCTCCCAGCCAAGGCACTGCAGTTTCCCAGCAGGCAGATTTCACTTTGAAACACCCTGCTGCTGCTGCTGCTGCCCCAGCCCTGCCTGCAGCAGCGTCCCGCTGCGACGCCCGACCTCTGTGCAGAGCTCCGTGAGATCAGAAGGCTAATTAATGACTTTATTAAACTATATTACACTAACAAGAACTATCACTAACTAACTAACTAGAAAACCTGTGACTCCTGCCCCAGAATCCTGATACACACACCTGGATCCAACTTTGGTCCATGATTCCAGAACACCCTCGCCAAATCCACCTCGGGTAAACCATCTCCAGAACTCATTCCCCATGAGTACAAACACAGCAGCAGCAAATGAGACAAGAGTTGGTTTGATCATTCTTTTCTCTGCTTCTCTCACAGCCTTTCTCAGGAGAATCCTGAGAGAACTAAATCTCTGTTCAGAGGGCACGTGAACACCACAGCACTGTTCCCTCTCACAGATTTCTGTGCTCACAACCACACAATAAAATAATCAATTGATCAGTGTTAACACTGCAAATACTTTTCCCTTTTTTTCCCTCCTCTCACCCTCCAGCGTAATAAATAATTGAAAAGAAGCCCAATAGTTCCTCTTGTTTGCAGTAACACTGAAAAGCAATCGCTGACTGCAAATAACGAGAAAAATTTATATTTTAATTAGCAAAGCCCTGAGTTACTGGCTTGGGTATAGGAGACCAAATCACATTTTTTTATCAGACACAATGAAGTTTGGCTAATAAAAAGAAGGAAGAGCCTTCATTTCATAGGCTTGTGTGCTTCGAGTCCAATCAAAACCTTTTTATATCCAAGCCCATTGCAAAGGAATCAGTATTGGTCAAGATCCTGTCCTTATTTCCTGCCTAATTAAAGTTTCTCTCAAAAAAACCCCGGGGTGATCTTTATCTCTGCTTTGTGGCCAGTCATTTCTTCATTTGACAGAGGAATATTTTAGATACTAATGCCCAATATCTTCTTCAGGCACTGGAAGATTTTCAAGGAATCAAACTAGTCTTGGATTCAGGGGAATCCATGCCCCATGCTGGTCCTGAGGAATGCTTTTGATAACTTTAAAAAGTTATCAAAAAGTTAGAACTTGAAAAAGTCCTTTAAAAATTATTTCCTTCCCACCGAAAAGGATCTAAATGAGCGGAGAGAAGTGTGCAGAGTGAACATTGTGCTCCTGCACAAGGAAGGGATTGCAGATGAACAAATACAGAGTGGATTTTAGGTTTTTCCACTTGGATAGAAACCAAAATCGAGGGGAGACACAAAATGCTGGCTAATCCCTGCTGCTCTGATTATTCTAATTAAAAAAACCTAAAAACTTTCAAGTGCCAAATGAGAGTTGGATGCTTTGGCCATGTAGTGGTGGAGGCCACTAAAAATTCTCTGTTTCAGAATAAGAGGAGCCCTGGTGCAAAGGGGAAGCTGAGATAGACAGAAAGTGCCTTTAACCTTAAATCTCACCCTCAGGTCCTAATTCCTCCCAGCCCATAATACTCTTTCCATTTTAGTAATGCAAGCTTTCCATTTAATTGCTGCTGTGGTCATTCGTAGAGTTTGACACCTGCTTTGCAAAGCATGGATGGGCTCAACTTTGGTGCTATCCCTCTCTCCTGGTGGGGTTTTACCAAAATTAGCACTCACAAGGTGCAGAATGTTGCAGTTTCACCTCTCAGTCTCATTAGCTGATACTTTCAGGGTGGCTCTGCGCAGCCCCACATCTGTTGTGGGCAGAAAAGGTTTTTTATTCACTTTAAAAGCGTTTGGGAAGGGATTTGCAGAGGTGTGAATTCACATCTCTCTGCGGTAAAGGGAATCTGAGCAGCTCAATCTCTGCCAGTGACTGCAGCGGGAGCTGAGCACCCAAAAAACTTGGACACAGGCAAAACCAGCACCTAAATAGGAGATTCTGCAGAATTAGAATTGATTAGGCTGGAAAAGACCTTTGAGATCATCAAGACCAAGCTGGTTCCACACTTTACAGAACAGAAATGATTTGTATGGAAGGAACGTTCGGGTCGGTTTAAAAAATTCACTACGGAGGTCACAATAAAAGCAAACCAAGAGGAAAAAGCTGGTGCTGCCCATGAATTCCCCATCCCTGGGGGGCTGCTGGGGCTGCAGAATCCTGGGGAGCCCCAGCCAGTCACTTCTCCTGGGCCGTGGGAGGGGAGGCTTTCGGGCTGAGCCACCCTAGGGTGCGGAGCAGAACCCAGAGCCCCAGTCCTGCAGGGGAGTCACTGTGCTGTGACCTGGGAGCATCCCCAGTCCTGCAGGGGAGTCACTGTGCTGTGACCTGGGAGCATCCCCAGCCTGCAGGGGAGTCACTGTGCTGTGACCTGGGAATATTCCCAGTCCTGCAGGGGAGTCACTGTGCTGTGACCTGGGAGCATCCCCAGTCCTGCAGGGGAGTCACTGTGCTGTGACCTGGGAACATCCCCAGCCTGCAGGGGAGTCACTGTGCTGTGACCTGGGAACACTTCCAGCCTGGCCAGGCTCCCTGCTCAGCAAAAGGGCCAAGCTGGTCTTGTGGTCCTGCAGAAATGACCCTGAAGGAGCAGGAAACCACCCTGAGAATGGCCTCAGGTGAGGTCACCTGCTGCTGGAGGGAGTTCTTGTGTCACCTCTGGGTTTTCAGAGATTCCCAGAATGTTCTCAGCTGGGAAGGACCTTCCAGGACCACCTGTCACAGACATATTTTATGAGAAATCCTTTTGACAGGATCTTTTTTCCTGAGAAGTTGAGAGGCCCCAGAAACTAAATGTAAACAATGATTGTCTGCTGCTGTGGGATGCAGCAGGTGGATCTGGGATTGGTCTCACGTGGTTGTTTTTAATTAATGCCCAATCACAGTCCGGCTGTCTCAGACTCTCTGGTCAGTCACAAGATTTTATTCTCTTTCCTTTCCTTTCCTTGCCAGCCTTCTGATGAAATCCTTCCTTCTATTCTATTAGTAGAGTTTCAGTAGATAATTTTCTTCTAATATAATATATATCATAAAAGAATAAATTAGCCTTCTGAAACCTGGAGTCAGGATTCTCATCCCTTCCCTCGTCCTGGGACCCCTGCAAACACAGCTACATTTGGTGACCCCAAGTGAGGAACATTCCCTCAATCCCCCACTCTGAAGTGAGTGGCCCATACAGGGACTGAGCCCAAACCCTTGGTGTTGTCAGCACCAGACGAGTCAAATCCCAGGGTTTCAGTTTGGGAAGTTCCCAGGTCACCTGAGCTGCCTCTGCCTCGATTTCTGTCCCAGAGCAAGGCCACGGGTGGGGACATCCCTGGGGTCACAGGTGGCCTGAGGAAATGTGAGCTGCCAGCTGGTGACACCGCCAGGAGACAGAGGTGACACCTTCACAGAGCTGCTGGGAACTGCAGCTTCCACGGAGACCCACGGGGTCCGGCACCTGGGCACCTGCCCCGAGCTCGGGGGACACCCAGGGGCGTCCCCTCCTGCCTGCCTGCAAAGCCAGCACGCTGCAGTGCCTTGGAAAAGCAGCAGCATCAACCAGACTTCCAGCAGCTCCATGCTGGAAAAGGGAATTCTGACAAAACTACAAAAGGAGGGAGATTCAAGCAAGATTCCAAGATTGATGCTGCTGCTTTTCCAATCAGATTTCCAACAGCTCCATGCTGGAAAAGGGAATTCTGACAAAACTGCAAAAGGAGGGAGATTCAAGCAAGATTCCAAGGTTGGAAAAGCAGCAGCATCAATCAGATTTCCAACAGCTCCATGTTAGAAAAGGGAATTCTGACAAAACTACAAAAGGAGGGAGATTCAAGCAAGATTCCAAGATTGGAAAAGCAGCAGCATCTATCATATTTCCAATGGTTCCATGCTGGAAAAGGGAATTCCGACAAAACTACAAAAGAAGAGAGATTCAAGCAAGATTCCAAGACTGGAAAAGCAGCAGCATCAACCAGATTTCCAACAGCTCCATGCTGGAAAAGGGAATTCCGACAAAAGGAATTTGTAAGAATTCTCTTTTCTAAGAGAAAAGGAAGGAGATCCAAGGATGAACAAGCTCAGGGGACACTGGCCAGGAGTTGTCTACAAATTATCATCAGGGAATGACTGACACAATTTGACTTGTAATTCCTGCAAGTGTCAAAGGAAAAAAAGCAAAGTAAAACCACCAATTCAGTTCACAATTTCCTCCTACCCAAAGCATTGTTGTTAGCATTGCTTTGTCACTGCAGGAATAAATAAAACCAACCCAAATAAACCATTCAGAGACTTCTGAGATGGAAGATTCAGGATTTGGATGTGATCACCTTGCAGTTTTTTCCCCATGTCATCTCCTGAAAACTGCTCAAGGTGAAGGGGGAAATACAAATAAAACTTCCCAATTACACATTTGAGCTTCCAAAATATTCAGCTGAAAAGAAAGAAGGCAGGAAAAAAAAACAGAGGAAACAGATTTCAAAGCTCACAAAGGCACATGGTTGGTTTACTACACCCAGCAGAACAACCTACAAGCCGAGATAAAAGATGAGCAATGTCAGATAAGTCACTGGCAAGGGTTTGAGAAATTAATTTTTCCACTCAGGTGCGCTGTACCATTCTGTGCTAATGGAACAGCAGGGTGAGAGGCAAAGGGTGGCAGCACAGGTGCCAAAATGAGCATCCCCTGCTGATGACAAGTGAGATATGATGGTGATAAGAGTGAGAATGAAAACCTTGCAAGAAGCAAACACCTACCTGGAGCAGGATCAGTAAACTACTCCAGCAAAGGTGGGCCCAGAGGAGTGAAATTATCTTGAAAACAAGAAAACTGATTTCCTGTAAAGTCATAACTGTATTGCCCTCAACTGCTTTGTTCCTTATCTTTTTTAATTAGCTGAAAGAAGTACATATCAAAAAAAAAAAAAAAAACAGGCACAGAAATAAGATTTCTCACAGGTTTCACTTTTCAAAAGGAAAATATTCTGCAACGTAACCACCGTAACCTTTGATATAATACCTGCATCCTGTTATTGTTTTTATGAATCATAGTCTTCCACTTGATTCATAGTGATGAAAGCCAACACAGCAGCCCTGAGCTCATATCCCTGCTGGAAAATGAGCATCACACCTCAGCCCTGGCCTCCCTGGAGCCATTCCTGAGCATCCCCTCCCCTGCCACTCTGCTGATTTATCCCTCACCACCCTCAGCTGCCACCAGAGGTAGGAGAAGCCAAGCAGAGCTCACTTACATTTTTGCCAGTGCATCCTGTGGTGGGATGGAGCTTTTCCCCCCTTCTTGGCTGAGGGTGACTCGGCTCTGTGAGTGTGTGTGTGGCTCCTGGGTGGGGATGTGACAAGTGAGGGTCAGGATGTTTCTTTCAGCTTTTTAAAAGCTCAGTGTTCCCGCTGAGCCCGGTGACATCATCACCCCTCCAACCACAGCCACTTCTACATTTTCCCTTTGCTCTCTGCTGCTTCTTCTTCTTCTTCTTCTCCTCCTTCCCCACGCTCAGCAGCTCCTCTGAGGAGATGATCTGCATAAAAAAGGTGTCACCAAGATGGGTTTGAACGGCCTAAGGTGGAACCTGCCTCTCCTGGGGTTTTCACCACAAATTTGCACAATCAGGGCAAAAGGCTGGGCAGCACCAAAGGGTCTTTTAGGAAGGTTTTGAACTCTTGTGGCACTAAGGATGATTTTTGCTCACGTTCTGCTGCTCTGGATGGCACAAACTCTTGTTTTCACACAGCCAAAGCAGCCCCCAGGCCGTGCCAGCCTGGCCCTTTAAATGTGCAACCCTTCTAAAACCCAGGGTTGGAGTGTTTGCTCCTGCCTTATGAGAATCTCAACTCCCTAAACTTGAACTTGGGCCACTAAACTTGAACTTGTGAGGAAACACCTGTAAACATTTCAAGCCCCATTAAGCCAGGGCGTCCTTCATTTAAAAAAGAAACCCCTTTTTTCCTGTTTTGTTTTTATCAAAATACAACACTTCCTACCCAGGGAAGGGTTGTATTCCTACCTTCCAAAAGAGCCTGCAAAGCTGGAGGAAGGCCACAGGAGCCTGGAGAACTTCTTGGCATTAATGACACCATGAACACAAATCTCTTTCCCCTAAAAATCAGACCCCTGGGATCAATTTTCAATTAACACTGACTTAGGAGCTTCATTCCCAGAGAAATGTTTGTTGGAGTTGCACAGTGAGGACAGGATCTTGTCATTCCCATGTTGCTGTTCCGTTTTTTTAAATCATTCCCCAAAAATTTGCTCTCCCAAATTTCTCTTCCCGTAAAAAGAGCAAGGCAGGGTTTGATGGGGCTTTTGGCCAGAATTCTGCTAAAGGAATTTTACATTTCCAGGTGTTTCAGGCAGCTCTTGGGAACAGATCCATCCTGTGAACCATCCCACGACTGCATTTAGTGGGGAAACACAGATTAATCAGACGAATACTTAATTGCACTCACTCTACTTCAAAGACTCGTCCAAAACCCAAACAAGAAGCAAACCCCAGAGCAAGTGGAGTGGAAAGAATGAAGGGATGTGCATGTCTGCCCTCCAAGGCAGCCCCGAGCTGCTCTGCTCTCAGGCACGAGGGCATTGTTCAGCCACATTTTGCATATCTGAATTATTGCTGAGTACCAGCCCCTGGCTGGGACATCCTCCCTGCTGCTGAAGTGCTTAGTAACAGCTGATACTGCAAAACCAGGCAGCCAGGCTGGGCCAGGAAAAGCTTGAGATGGGTTTCTCTGGGATTTCAGCCACTCCAGGGCACAGGGGAGCCGTGGGCTCTCCTAGCTGTGAGTTGTGCTTCTCCCTAAGCTGATGAAACTCTGTTTCAGAAAGCTCCTGCATGTGTAGAATGGAGATAATGCAGCAGCACAATCTCTTCCTGACAAATTCAAGCCTGAAGGACAGGGCAGTGCCAGGGAACAGTGGGGGGAACTTCTGGAGTTTGGCTGGAGCAAAATTTAGGGGGTTTGAAGTGCTCTCTGCTGGAATATTCTTGTGGAAAGCCCTGGGTTCTGACAGCACAGAGCAAAGCCCAGGATGGAAGGCTGACCACAGATGCAAGAATATCTTTGTCCCCATTTCCTTTGGCTTTTTGTGTTTCCTAGCAGTACAAGTTTTCAGTGAAATCCTTTGTGAAATCCTTTGCAAATTCAGTGAAATCCCCTGTGCTGCCCTGCCTGGTGTGCTGGAGGGGCTGTGTGGGGAGGAGAATCTCGCTGACAGTGTTTGTCAGAGCTGGAACTCTCGCTGCTGGGCAGCACAACGCCATCAGCAATTCAGGGTCTGACCAAACAGAACTGCTCCCTCTCAGACTGGTGCTTTTATGGCTTTTGCTATTTACCAGATTGCTTTCTGTCCCTCCCAGCTGGCCAGAGCCTGGATCCAAGGGCTCAGGGCAGGACTCTGGGCTGGTTTTTCACCCCCTGTGCACACCTGGGCTCTGCAGAGCAGCAGCAGCACAGGTTTGCACACAGCAGGTCTGAGTGCAGATTGCTCCAGAGCCCAGAGTAAATATGCAGACTCATAGTAAAAGAATCTGTATGTGCTTATCATCCTGCCCTGAGCTGGGCTTTAATTGAGCTTAGAAAAGCTGTGGGTAACATTCAATAACTCAGGAGTAAACCGGTTTTCAGGTCTTTACATCAATACTTTAAAAATACAGAGCCAGGCAGATAAAGTCTTATTGTAATAAACATCTCAAATGAGGAAGTTGCAGAAAAGGGCCATGTTTTCCTCAGATAAAACTGTTTTGGTGGCTGATAATCATCCATTTCCATATTTTACACATGGTTTCTAGATTAACTTTTGAAGTGCTTAACAAAGAATCGCTCTCCGAAAAGTAACTTCAATTGTACATTAAGATATGAAGGGCCACATCACCCCACAGCAAGCAAAGTAAAAATAGGAATTTTTCCTCCTTTAATGCATTTTATAAATGCAATTTAGTTAGGGACCATTTATTTATTAGGTGCAAAGGAAGAGACAAAAGTAGAGAGAAAGATCAAAACCATCACATTTGCCTCTTCCTCAGAAAAGTCTGCAATTCATGATTCAGGTTTATAAATGTGAAGGTGAATGATTATAAACTACCAGCTTTAGGTCCATAAATAAGTCTGGAGCCTCAAAGCTGTTGCAGGCCATCCATCCTTCTCTTTTTTTCATGGCAAACCCTCCCTCCATCCCCCATCCCTCCTGCCACTGCCTCTCCTCAGCACAGCAGTGCAGATGAGGCTGAAGTCATGGAGAAAAAAAAGATTTTTGGTGATCTTGCAGCTAAGCTCTCTGCAAAAAACGTGTTTATTCTCTGAGCTGATGCTGCTCTTAAGGGGAACTAAAACCAAGAGCTGGCCCTGCTCAGTCTGGTCTGGCCTTGCAAGAATTTTGAGTGACAAATAGAAATATCCCAAAGATTTTCTGTCAATCTGAACCTGAGCTTTAATTCACTTCCTCACCTCTCTGATGTTGTCTCACCAGCCCAGCTCCAGGGAATCAGTGATTTTCTCCCCAAGGTGGATTAGAGCTGTCGACAGAAGTGTTGGTTTTTGTTGTTGTTGTGGGGTGTGGGGTTTATTCTCCTTTGTTTTTAAACAAGTCAATATTAGCACTTCAATCCTTATGAGAGGTAGGAGTATCTAAGGAGTAGTTTGATATTTCAGAAAGCTTTGTGGTCTGCAAGCACAAACATTTACCTCTGAGAAGACAAAACCTAAATTAATAAGTGGATCTTGGGATGGGTTGAGAGGACAGCAGGTTCTCATACTCCTGTCCTAATCAAGACAGACAACAGAGGAAATTGAAATCTGAGCCTCATTTGAGGCAACAAAATCTGACATAACACTGGGAAAGATTTGTTATTTCAGATCACAAATTCTACAATCTGTGTCTTTACTTTGTAGCTCGATACTGAAAGGGAAAATCCTGCAGGGAACCACGCGGAGGCAGAGCTCAGAGAGGCTGGAGGTGCTCCAGGCAGCTGATGGAAACCCTGTGCCCTGATTTGGGAACATCACCTGCTGAATTCCCTGAGCAAAACCCAAATCCCACCCCCTCAGCTCTCCTGGCAGGACTCAGAGCAGGACTGAACAACTCTGACACTGATGAGGTGACCAGACAGCAAAATTGCTTTGCTCAAAGTCACCTAAGAAATCTGTACTAGGGCCAGGAGCTGAGGCCAAGTTCTGGGGGAGCCTTGTGAGCGAGGTCCTGCTGATCCTGAGCTTCCCAAGAAGTGCATCACCCTTTTTCTCAGCCCCACAATTCACACTGAAACCAGCGTGGTGCAACAAACTCAATTTTGTTGGGTTTTTTTCTTCTTCTTCTTCTTTCGTTTTTTAATATCGATATCGGCCTCACACCTCCCACTGCACCCTCTGAAACGAGTTCTGATTCATTCCTCAGCTCTGATAAGGAACAAATGATGCAGCCCTGGGGTGTGCTCAGCACTGGAGATGAAATCCTGGGGCAGAATAAACCACCAGGGCCCTCTCAGGCAGCCAGGACCTGATCCTGGCACACTCCACATCCCCTCCAGGGTTATTACATGAATCTTTTCACACAATTAATTATCCCTCACATCAGGAACAGAGGAAATGATATTAATTTTTAAAGGGGAAACCCTTCAGAACTCTGCCTGAGTGAAGATATTTCTAAACAACCTCAGGAAAATTCAGAGTTCTGGAGTAAAAGTTCTGGAGTAAAGAGAGAGAAAAAAAAAATCCAACTCAAACATATTTGTCTGCACTTAGAGAGGTGAGAATTTCCCATCAGCAAGTTCTTGTGGGGTTTTTAACACACACCAAGAACTAGAAGAGCTTTTCCCAGGATTTTTCATCCTTAGGAAATGATCTGGTCCATCCCTGATCTCCAAGATGCCACCAGTTCACCCCTCCAAAAAAAGCCCAGATGGACACAAAACCACCCCAGCACTTCTTAAAGATGAAGACATAGAAATATTCAAAAATATTTAAATATTAACGAGGTGACTTCTTCACCCCCTCCAAAAGAGCCCAGCTGGACACAGAACCACCCCAGCACTTCCTAAAGATTTGAGGACATAGAAATATTCAAAAATATTTAAATATTAACGAGGTGACTGCTTCACCCCCTCCAAAAGAGCCCAGCTGGACACAAAACCACCCCAGCACTTCCTAAAGAGTCAAGAACACACAAATACCTAAGAACACAGAAATATTAAGGAACATAGAGATATTTAAGAAGATAGAAACATTTAAGAAGATTGAAACACTTAAGAATATTGAAATATTTCTGATGCTGTTTTCTGGGATCACCCCCTGCTCTCGCAGCCCAAGCCCAGCACGGCCTCAGGGCTCTGTCAAAATGAATTCTGTGATTCCCTCAGAGGCTCCTAAAGCACCTGGGCTGAAAGGAGAAGGGGCAGCAGCTCCAGCAGCATCCCCCTGGTGCTTTCCTGGCTTCCAGAGCCTTGCTCAGCAGCAGGCACGGGGCAGAGCCCCCATCCCAAAGGATCTGCTGGGAAATCACGGGCACAGAGCCGCCCCCAAACCAAAGAGAAATGACAGAGATCGATCACCAACCACTCACTGAGGGAAAACAGGATTAAAGCTGTCACTGAAACAGCTCTGGGAGCTGCCAGGGGGAGTCCCCAGGTGGGAAATAAACCCAGCACAAAGTTCCACCTTCCCTCTGGGCTCGCAGACTTTGCCCATCCTGCACTGAGTGCACAGGAAATTTTTTTGCCCAAAAAAACTGTGCTCCCTCCTTTGGCTGAGTCTGCCAAAGCCCAGCAGGATTTTGAGGGGTTTTTAATGGCTTCTTTCTCCTCTCAGAGCAGAGCTGAAGGGCAGGGAAGGTGCAACACGAGCTCGGGGCTGCTTCTCACGCCCTACATTCGCCATTCGCAGAAGAGGCTTTCACTCCGAATTCCTGTCACTGCTGACACGAATTCACTTCTGAGAACGGCGCCTTGGACTGGATGCACACCAAGGCAAGGCCTGGGAGGCGTTTCAGAGCTCACCCTCTGTGTGCTCAGCTCACACAAACCCATCTCAAACCCTTCCAGAAAAGCCCTGCTCAGCTGAGCCCTGTGCCCAGCTCAGCACAGCGATCCGGGGGCTCCAGCACCTCCTGCCACACTCAGGTATTGGCCCAGCCTTGCCAAAACTGTCCCAGGCTTGCCAAAATCAGGGCAAAAGCAAAATCAGGGCAAAAGGCTGGGCAGCACCAAAGGGTCTTTCAGGAAGGTTTTGACACTCAGGATGATTTTTGCTCACGTTCTGCTGCTCTGGATGGCACAAACTCCTGTTTTCACACAGCCAAAGCAGCCCCCAGGCCGTGCCAGCCTGGCCCTTTAAACACCCAGCATTTCCTCAAGCCAAAAAGGTGCTTGGTATTTCACTATCAGGTCAGAAAATCAAGCTGCTTCATCTCTCACACGAACCTTGGCTCTGCCACCAAGGCAAAAGTTCAAACCCAAACTGAGTCACGAGCAGAGTCAAATCCCCTTTGTCTGGCACCTTCTGCAGAGCAATCCTGCTGAGGCCACCCTCTGAGCACCAGAGCTCTGAGGGGGGACAGGACCCAGCAGCTTTGGCAGCATCTCCTGCCTGCCTTGCCCCAATCCCTGCAGAGGGTGGGCAGAGAGCTGCAGAGAACAATGGTGAGCTCAGAGTGTACACAGCAGCGTCATTTACTTTTCTGTGGTCTCCTCCAAACCTCTGGGAAAGCCCCCTGAGGGTGCAGCTGCTGCTGAAAGCTCGGGAGGTTTACTTTTCCCAGGACATGAGGAGTGTGAGGGCTTGGGCAGCGCTGGGGC
The DNA here is from genome assembly GCF_963513975.1 of Fringilla coelebs. Classification (NCBI taxonomy): domain Eukaryota; kingdom Metazoa; phylum Chordata; class Aves; order Passeriformes; family Fringillidae; genus Fringilla; species Fringilla coelebs. The sequence continues at coordinate 1,860,145 of NC_140051.1, read as the reverse complement.
TGACCCCAGAGCTCAGCTCATCTCTGCTGTCAGCTGAATTAATCCTCTGCTCAGTCCAGCAAGGCTCCATTAGGAAATTGGGGGAGAGGGGAAATAGGAAAAGTTTTGAGTGTTTTACTCACTCCACTGTGCTTTACTCACTCCATTGTTTTACTCATTCCACTGTGCTTTACTCACCCCACTGTGCTTTACTCCATTGTGTTTTACTCACCCCACTGTATTTTACTCCATTGTATTTTACTCACTCCACTGTGTTTTACTCACCCCACTGTGCTTTACTCCATTGTATTTTACTCACCCCACTGTGCTTTACTCACTCCACTGTGTGCTTTACTCCATTGTATTTTACTCACCCCACTGTGCTTTCCTCACTCCCCTGTGCTTTACTCCATTGTATTTTACTCACTCCCCTGTGCTTTACTCCACTGTATTTTACTCACTCCACTGTGCTTTACTCCATTGTATTTTACTCACTCCACTGTGCTTTACTCCATTGTATTTTACTCACCCCACTGTGCTTTACTCACTCCACTGTGTGCTTTACTCCATTGTATTTTACTCACCCCACTGTTTTACTCACTCCCCTGCGTGTTCCCTTCCATTTCTGCTGCAGCTGCAGTATTTGATCAAACCTGCAAATTCCTGGCAGCAAAAAGCAGCCCCAGCCCCTTGGGTCACCAGTTCCTCTGCAATGGTCCAAGAGAGGCAAAGGGGTGTTTTGGGGTTTGACACAGCTCCTGCTCCGAGGAGAAAGCTCAGCTCCCTGCCAGGCTCGGTGAAATGTGATCTGCAGCTCTGCAGGGCGAAGCTTTCAGCTCAGAGGGGCCCCGAGCCAGCCCAGCCCTGGTGCAGAGGTGTTCAGCAGCATTTCAAGCACCCCATCGGATTTTCTGCCAGAAATTATCCCTGGGACGCCGAACCCACACCCAGCACTGAGCCCCGAGCATCCCCATGACCCCAGCAAGAGCCTCCTCCTCCTCCTCCTCCTCCCCAAACTCCAGCACAAACAACAAAAACTCCAAATGACAAATAACAAACTCCGAAGCTCAAGCAGAATCCATAATTTAGCTGAAACCAGAAGTTTTGCTGTCGGCATTTATATATTTATCTAGAAATTGATTTATCTCAGCAGAATTGCATTCCTTGGGTGAAGCTGCCACCTGCTGGTCCCCTCCCCGCTGCCACCGTAAAATCAAAGCTCCAAAACAATAAATCAGAAAGAGCCTGGTTCGCCCTCAATCCATCCAGTAAATCAGGTTTTAGAAAAGGAACGTGCAGGAAGGGGAAAGATGCGATGTAAGAGCAGCACCCCGGGGCAAGCAGAGAATTCTGCTCAGGACTCACAGGCAGATTTCTCACACATCCTCTCAAACACCCCAGAAAGCAGAAATCCCACTTGCAGACAGGAATTTTGTCAGCCACCTCTGCCTGCAAACTTTTTCTTTAACCCAAATCATCCTTTTTTTTAAAAATAAAAACGAGATCTAAACCACAGATGTTTAAAAGTTTCATCATCATGGCAGCAGCATCAGCAGCAAAGAATGTATTTGAGAAAAATGCTCCAACCAGACATTCCCACTTAAAATTCTGATTGCTCCCTAATCATCCTTCCTGCAGATTTTTGGATAATCTCCCTCCTCTCCTGCAGTGCAGAGAGAGATAAGGGTGTTTTCTTCTACCCCAGATGCATAAAAATGATAAAAATAAAGGGGGAAAAAATAAAGATTTTCCCTCTGGAGGACTCAGCTGTGAAAATTCCCCACTCTCAGCGTCTGGAGCTCTCACTGGGTGACTTTAATTGTGTTTAATCGAGGTGGAGAAACCAGCTAGAACTGAACTTGGTGATTCTGCTGCAAGAACCAATGAAGGCATTTAATTTTCCATTTAATTCCCCCCTTTGTTCGCCTGTCAACAGCTCTGCACGCTCTGCAGTTATTTATTTTCCACACAATTTCACCTCTGAAGGTGCTTTGAGCCAGGGAAAGACTAATGAGGGAAGTTTACCCTGCCAGGGAGTCTGGCCTCAGGAATCCTCACCTGCAACGTGAGCTGGGGCTGCCAGAATTCATTCAGCTCCTGCTCTCCTTCCTGCAACCCTGGGTGACCCAAATCTCCAAAAAAAATCAGAATAAATTCAATTATAACACCCATCGGGAGGTATAAATGAGAATTTAACTGTGGCTATCAGAGTTAAATGCTCATTTGCACTCTCAGGTGGGATTTTTGTTGGAATTCACAAGTTCTGCAAGGAGAATTTGGGGATTTCCCTTCAGACAAAATGCTGAATAAGTAAAAAACCCAATTAAACAAGACTGGGACAAAATTAAAGCTCAATTAAACAAGACTGGTATAAATGATTTCTTTTTTTTTCCCCCTCACTAGAAACCAAATTGCAGGAATCCCCTCTGCCTTTCCATGCTCTGTCAGATTTACAGGGACACCAGAAAATGAGGGGAAATCACAATTCTCATGGGCAAAAGTGGAAATAAATTCTGCAGGCATTAAAAATGAAGGTTTTTCCTTGTAATTCAGTCCCTGGAATTACCAACACCCAACGAAAATCCCAGATCTCCCCTGGAACCCAAACTCTCTCTGGATGCTGCTTTTCCACCAGCTCTGCTTGTAACTGCAAATGTCACATTTTGGGAGACCCAAACCCGAATATTCAGACATATTTGTGGCTGGTTTTTGGAGCATTTTTCTTTTCCTATCAAACAAGGCCAGGTGACTTCCAAAAAAAAGGATTTGAAGGTGTTTTTCTCTTTAGGGCAGGGTTTTCCTGTGGGGTCAGAGCTCCCTGTGGTTTGGATCACACCTCAAATAACATTAAAATCATTTATAAAGTCATTTATTCCCTCCCAATTGCAGGCTGTGCATCACAAGTGCAGGCAGGTGAATAAATTCAGGGAAAAAAAAAATCAGATTTTTCGGGGAGAATTTGTCAAGAGCACCAATTTTCCACGCCTGCCATCTTCTGGACTCAGCACCTCGTGCTCACCTGCAGAGGCTGGAGCAGAGCAGCCTTTCCTGACATGGAAAAGGGGAAAATCCCCAAAATGCTGACAGAAAGAAGAAACTTTCCCTGTTTCCAGCAAGAATTAATTTACTTGCAGCCTCTGGAAGGTGCAGGGTCAGGGCACTGATATCTGCATTCTGCTGAGGGCTCTCCAAAATTTGCACGGAGTTTTCTGTTCTGATAACATCAGAGGAAAAAAAAAATAAAAAAAGAAACAAAAACCAACACAAAACAAAGCAAACCAAATCAGATTGTGCTGTTTCAGCCATCAGGTAAAGGTGGAATTCCCCTGCTCAACCTCTCAATATTGTAAAAAATATCGTGACTCATTTATTCTGATGTTTCCTCTGGCTTTGCAACTTCTAAATGAAACTTCAGGAGCCAACACACAAACGAGCTGAGGTGCTGAATGTTTTCATCTAAGGAGAAATGTTGTTTTTCAGTTTCCCTTCCAAGCTTTGTCAACACTCGATGGATTTTCTCAGCAGCCGCAGCAAACGGAACATTTCAGATTTTTCAGTCAGGCAGAAAGAGCCAAAGCACAGCAATAAATCCCATCCTGCCATTAAACCATCCAATGCTCAGAAAATGAATCAGCTTTTTGATTTTTCTGTCTGGAAAAAAAACAAAACCAAACAAACAAAACAACAAAAACCAACTCAAATAAAGCAAATAAAGCCAAGCAAACCCAAATTTCAGAGCATCTGGATCAGGGATGAAGGGTCCCTGCTGTTCCCACCTTGGTGAAAATGGATTTTGTAATATTGCTGGATATCTGCACCTTCTCAAAATTCTGTCATAGATTTTAACATCCAAAAATCCCAGGACTCAGGAAGCAAAAATTCTGCTTTTTGTGAAAAGCAAACCCTTATGAGATATCAGAAAATGAAATCATTGACTCACAAAGCAACAATACCCAGTCAAACACCTGAAGGTTTAAAATCAGTTTGCTCCCGTGACAGAGAGGATTCCTTTCCACAGAGACCACAGCCTGAGTTCATTTTTTTGGGAATTTTAACCCAACAAATTCCATCCTGCAACCCTTCAGGGAGAGTCCGTGCTGCTGTGGGTGGTTCTAGGAACAGAGGGACTGAAAGGCACCAAATGCTATTTGAAAAGTACCAAATTCTATTTGAAAGCCACCAAACCCTATTTAAAGGCACCAAATTCTATTTGAAAGGCACCAAATCCTGTTTGAAAGGCACCAAATTCTATTTTAAAAGCACCAAACCCTATTTAAAGGCACCAAATTTTGTTTGAAAGGCATCAAACCCCATTTGAAAGGCACAAAATCCTATTTGAATGGCACCAAACCCTATTTAAAGGCACCAAACCCTATTTAAAGGCACAAAATTCTATTTGAAAGGCACCAAATCCTGTTTGAAAAGCACCAAATCCTGTTTGAAAAGCACCAAATCCTGTTTGAAAAGCACCAAATTCTATTTGAAAGGCACCAAACCCCATTTGAAAGGCACAAAATCTTATTTAAAGGCACAAAATTCTATTTGAAAGGCACCAAATTCTATTTAAAGGCACAAAATTCTATTTGAAAGGCACCAAATTCTATTTGAAAAGCACCAAATCCTGTTTGAAAGGCACCAAACCCTATTTTAAATCACCAAATTCTATTTGAAAAGCACCAAATCCTGTTTGAAAGGCACCAAACCCTATTTTAAATCACCAAATTCTATTTGAAAAGCACCAAATCCTGTTTGAAAGACGCCAAATCCTGTTTGAAAGGCACAAAATTCTATTTTAAAAGCACCAAATCCTATTTGAAAGGCACCAAATCCAGTTTGAAAGGAACCAAATCCTGTTTGAAATCACCAAATCCTGTTTGAAAGGCACCAAACCCTATTTAAAATCACCAAATTCTATTTGAAAAGCACCAAATCCTGTTTGAAATGAACCAAATTCTATTTTAAATCACCAAATTATATTTGAAAGGCCCCAAACCCTATTTAAAATCACCAAATTGTATTTGAAAAGCACCAAATCCTGTTTGAAAGGAACCAAATTCTATTTAAAATCACCAAATTCTTTTTGAAAAGCACCAAATCCTGTTTGAAAAGTGCCAAATCTTATCTGAAAGGCACAAAATTCTAATTGAAAAGCACCAAAGCTGCTCCCCATCCTCTGTGACCAGCAGAGGTTCCTGGTTGATGTCCTGCCTCGGCTACTTTGGGAGGAAATTCAGAAGCAGAATTCTCTAAGATTTGGGAGGAGACAGAGCCAGACAGGGCTGGGCTCTAGGAATTGTTCAGGAGGAAGTTAATTAATTAATTAAACTTCATTTCAAAGCTCGACCTGGGATTCCTCCCCAGCATCAGCTCCCAGATGAGAGGAGGCTGGGGCTCTGCCCTGCGATTTCTGAGTGAACCAAACCTGCAGGGACATTCACACAGCCCCCAGGAAATGCAGAAAACACAGAAAATAACCCAATTTTCGAGATTCACCCAGAGAGGGAGGGAGCTCAGCCTGCCAGGGCTCAGCCAGGCAGGACAGAACCTGTTTTAGGGGCATTTTTCTGTCCATAAATGTTTTATGGGCATTTTCTCCCTGGGCTCTGTTTCATGGGGACCATTCCTTTTCTCCTGACCCCTTGGATGTGGCTCCAGGCAGGAGCAGCTCCTGACTCACCCAAAAATCCACTTGTCCTGCAGGGAAAATAGGATTTGCTCCATCAGGAGCAAATTAACGACTCTCTGAGAGGAGTGGGTGAAAAACTGAAATATTTCTGTGCTACCAGGCCTGAGCTGCCAAGATTTTTCTTTTTATTTTCCTCCTCCCCTGCCCCCCCCCCTCCTTCCAACTGCTCTGGTTTATTTTCAAATTTTTGCCATTTAACATTCATCTTCAAGAAGCAGCACCTGCAATGGAGTGGGTGAGAGTATTTCTGTAATTAATTTATTAAAAAGGCAAATCCAGGGACTTCAGCTGCAGGGAAGGACTTGCAAACATGAGCTCGAGTGTGTTTGAGGTTTAAGAATAGATTACAAATCTGGGAAACACTGAGGTTTATTTAATCCTGCTTTTCTCAAGGCAGGATTAATTAATTTGGTGATTCTCCACTGGACTAGAACAATGAAATGCAAATTATTTATATTAAATATAAGCTATAAATTTAAGTTAATTAAATGAAATCAATTCAATTCAATAATGGTAATATTATAATATAAATATAGGCAATTCAAGGGGATCTGATTGGGGATTTTTAAATATTTCAGATAATTTTATACATTATGGCCTTGTTTTCCATCCCTGCAAGTGGAACCTCCCAGCCCTGCACTAGAAATCCACAGGAAAACTGCTCTGAAATCTCAAATTCAGGTCTGGATCATGAGCAAGGGAACAGCTCAGAGCTCCCTCAGCGAGCTCTGCTGACTTCATCATTTCCTGTCTGCCCAGGGAGAGGAAATGCAAATTCAGGTGGGGTTCCACAGAGCAGCAGCTTCTCTCTAAAGATGATTTCCATGAATGCAGAGTCATGAAAAGCTGTCACCCCCTCAAGGTGACACCTCCCAGCACCGTGATCTGATGGGTTTTTAAATTATTTTAAATTTTTTAAAATTATTTCTACATCAAAATAGGGGATTTAAGGGAAAACAAACCCCAAATATTTGAGGGTTCTTCTCACCTGGTTCTGCCCCTTTCAGGCCTTGTGAATCACCCAGAGATCTGAAAATTCCCTCCAGAAAATTCCATCCAGCACAAAATTTAAAGCATCCACCACTCACTGGAGCTGGTGCTGAACACTGGAAAAAACCTTTAGGTTTTGGTGGTTCTTGGGCATAAATCCCACATAAAACTTGACCTGGGCCAAGCCAAAATTGGGGTGGGAAGGGATGGAAAGGGGCTGGGAAACAATCCCGGTGCTCTCCAGGTGGGCAAATCCCTTCTGGCTTTGTCCCAGGTATTTGCTCCTCCTTCAGCTCTGATTTTTTGTCCTGGAATCACAGGAATGATAACAAAGAACCTGCATATTTAATCTGGCAATTGGCATTTCCCTCACTGGGTAAATATTGAATTCTTTGCCTTTATTTTTTATTTTTTTTTTTAGCCAAGATCCCCCTTGTGTGAGCTGTGTTTTCCATCAGCCTCTTAACCCTGGATAAAGAGGAGCAAATTCCAAGCGACACCTGTATTTTTGCATTTCTCTCATTTCCCTACCCAAACTCACCCTCTGCCAGCTGCACATCCCAGAAAATTGCATCACCCTCCACCTCAGCTGGATGATAAATGTCATTTTTTGGGAACAAGACGCTGCTTCCTGCAGGAATTCAGCACTCAATCCATGTACAGGCTCAGTTAGCAAAGGAATCAGTGATTCCTCAATTTTAACTGCTCAGTCTGTGGCTTGAAGGGAGAGTTAGGAATTGTTTATTATGAGAATGGAATGTTTATTGTATTTTTTATGGGTATTTTCATCCTCTTTTCCCATCCATACTATTTTTTAATGGGCATTTCCATCCTCTGACCAGTATGGCCCTAAAAACCTCAGGTAAAAAAAAAAACCTCTGTGCCTCAGGTAAAAGAATTTTGCTAAAAAAATCTCTGATTTTTAAAGAGTTAAATCTTCCACAGTCAGGAATTTTAGGGATTTAGCAGAAGGAAGTGGTGCTGAATTTCCCCAGCAAGGAAGGAGGAGATGCAGCTTTGTAGCCATGGAGAAATTAGGTCAGGCTCCAGAAGACACAGAATGGTTTATGCTAATGAAATATTAACTGCCAGAGAGGAGGGGAAGCTGCTGGCACCTTCATGGGAACTGAGTGCTCGAGAAGAATAAAAATAATAATAATAATAATAAAAAAAACCAAACACATGGCAAGAAACCAACCCAAACAATGACCAGGTTGGACTGGTTTGGGCAGAGAGGCTGATCCCCCAAAGCTCACAGAGCCATCATTTATTTGTTCATGGTTCAGGCAAATGAAAGCAAGAATAATCCCAAGGAAATCTCTCCTGTGGCAAATCAACACATTTCTGTAAAATAGATCTGTTGAAGGGCAGCAATCTGGCTTGGGTGAGATGTTTCTCCTTAAATTTTATGCCTGAGCTCAATGAAACAAAGGCCTGGCTTTTAAAATTCTGTCCCAACAGAGCTGGGCACACACAGCCCTTGGAGATTCATTGATCCCCCACAAAGGGATTTAATGCCTCTGGATGCATTTCTCAGCCTTGCTGATTAACAGGATGTACTTCCTTATTTTGAGGTAAATATCAGCTGTCACAGTTACCAAAGAAAACCAAAAAGGCAACAAAATACACAGAATTTAACAACTCAAAGAGCTCAGCAGGCTTAGAAGTTTTACAGGGTTGGTTTGCAGGGCTCTGCTCTTATTCAGAGTGATTATGCAAAGATCAAATTTAAGAATTGAGTTCATTTTGGGGATCAATCATTTGAATATTGACCATAAGAGCAGGGATTTTTTTTCTTTGCTGCATCCTCTCAGACTCAGCCAGAATCCAAATAAATTCCACTTCTACAGAAAAATTTTTTGGGGTTTGCTTTGTGTTTCTCTTGAAATCAAAATGATTTATCCATTCCAAGCTACTCTTTGAGGCTGAGGATAAAGAATAACAATATTTTTACTCCTTTTTCAGGCAGAGTGCAATGACAACAATCCTGGCCCTTCCCATCCCTGCAGGAGCAGCTCTGGGGACCCCTCACCTGTTTGCACCCACAATTCTCCAAATCTTCTTTTCTGTGGCTTTTGTCTGTCCCCGTGTCCGACCCCACACAGAATAAGCAGCATTTTTATGCCTCAATAAAACAATTCCTCCCAATTTTTCTGTGAGTGGAGTGACTTCAGTGGGAGCTGTTTCCCTGATGCTGAAGGAATTTGGATGGAGGCCACTGGCATCGAAACAGAATCTGGGTGGATGGGAAAGGGCCCTGAAACCTGAGCCCAGATTAAACCCCATTGTTAGTTGTGACTTTCAGAGGACTCAAATGGATTTAGGGCCTTTATCTTCTTCTCCCCACTTGTGTATGGCTTTAATTATTAACCCCAAATAAGCAAATTTTCATTCTGCCAACCTTTCTAGAGAGCAGGTGCAGTTTGGCCCATCTTAATTCTGGTTTTATTCAGCTGCCCTGGCTGAGGATCAGGCTCCAGAGTCCCAGACATGCAGGGATTTAGGAATGTGGCAGGGATTCAGGAGCACGGCAGGTTTTTAGGAACATTGCAGGGATTTAGGAACGCTGCAGGGATTTAGGAACATTGCACATTTTTAGGAGCACTGCAGGGATTCAGGAACACTGCAGGATTTTAGGAACACTGCAGGATTTTAGGAACACGGCAGGATTTTAGGAACACGGCAGGGATTCAATGGAATATTTGGGAACCATCCAATGGAACATTTGGGAACCATTCAATGGAATATTTGGGAATTATTCAGTGGAATATTTGGGAGCTATTCAGTGGAATATTTGGGAAACATTCTGCGGAATATTTGGGAAACATTCTGCGGAATATTTGAGAATTATTCCATGGAATATTTGGGAGCCATTCCGTGGAATATTTGGGAATTATTCAATGGAATATTTGGGAACCATTCCGTGGAATATTTGGGAGCCATTCCGTGGAATATTTGGGAGCCATTCCGTGGAATATTTGGGAGCCATTCCGTGGAATATTTGGGAGCCATTCCGTGGAATATTTGGGAGCCATTCCGTGGAATATTTGGGAGCCATTCCGTGGAATATTTGGGAGCCATTCCGTGGAATATTTGGGAGCCATTCCGTGGAATATTTGGGAATAATTCCGTGGAATATTTGGGAATAATTCCGTGGAATATTTGGGAGACATTCCGTGGAATATTTGGGAGACATTCCGTGGAATATTTGGGAGACATTCCGTGGAATATTTGGGAGACATTCCGTGGAATATTTGGGAGACATTCCGTGGAATAAAATATTATAATAATAATAATAATAATAATAATAATAATAATAATAATAATAATAATAATAATAATAATAATAATAATAATAATAATAATAATAATAATATGTGAAAATCCTGGGGTTTAGAGCCCAAATTCCCCTTTTGTCCACATGCAAAAACTCAGTTAAAGGAAGAAAAGCTCTTGGAGGGCCTGAAGAGAAGAGCAGCTCCCGAGTGCTGGAGGCTGTCAGGGGCAGGAATTCAGAGGTGAGGGAGACGTTTCTTGTGCAAGAGCTGGAAGGAGCCTGTTTGGGCTGGCTGCAGGCCAGGGCATTGTATTGCAGCAGCAAAGCAGAGAAATGATCCTTCAAAACACCCAGCTGGAAATGGAGAGGCTCAAAAACCCAGACTCCAAAAAATATGTGGTTTTGTGGCTCCAGCTCCCAAGATGTTAACCCTGAGCATCCTAAAGTTGAGTTTAATCTTCTGCTGAGCCAGGAATAGGCCCCAGCTTTGCTGAAACTGGGTTTTGGTGTGGACAGATGGAAATTAAGTGGGATCTAAACCAAACCAGTGAGCGGCAGGGACACCCAAAGGGGACATTTCCTGTGCCACGTGGCCCTGGTGTGCTCTGCAGCTCTCTCATTTAAATCCCAACCTTCTGTGAGTGCTCTGAGCCCTCACCTGAGCTTTGCTAAAACCAGCTCCATTTTCTGCCCTGTCTCCTCCACCCCCTGTTTGTGCCAGCTCCCCGTGGAGCTGTCAGAAACCAACACAGATGTTGGGACATCAGCTTTGCAAGCATTAAAAATGGCATTTCTGCCGTGTTCTGCACATGTTAAAGCACAGGGAAGCCCTCACACACCATCCTCAGGCATCAGATTTGTTCCAACATTAAATTTCCACTCCCCCTCCTCTATTTCCCTTTTTTCTGGCCTTGTTTGCAATCTGATGAGGGATTTTTGCTGCCGAGGGTTTTTTTGGTCTGATTCCCAGCACCATCTAGTGACACAACCCGGGATAGAAAAACATTTTATATTTGTATTTTATCTTCCTCTCAATTTTCTTGACCTGGTTTTTGCTTTTCACTCATCACAAATTAAAATTCAGTTTCGTTTGCACAAAAATATTTCAACAACACGTCTCAAAAACCAAACCTAATTATTGCCATTTTTCCCTGTGCTTTCTGCTCCAATCTCCTTCAACCCAAATAACAGCACAGAAATTCCCAAACCACTTCAGGTAGGCTAAAAAAAAATAAAAAAATCTGCATTTCAGAAGGAACAGAAAGTGCTGAGCTTGGAAATGCTTTCACCCTGGTGCCCTGGAGCTGCAGTTGATGCCAGCACTGCCCAGGGAAGGTTATTTGTTTGAAAGATGAACCATCAGTGCCTTCCAGAGTTTGCAAACATAAATTAACATTCATCTCAGCTCTCCCCAGTGCCCACACAAATGGATGTGGCCAATTCCTCTGCACAAATGTCTGGTTTTCACCTCGAGAGCAAAACCCCAAGAAGCCCCGTGGGTTTAATTCCCATTTTATTCTGTCTGCCTCCATGAGGCAGTCCAGCCTGAGGAGGAGAACCATTGTTCCTGCATCTCCACTCATTCCTGAGCTCAGGGGCTGAGTGCACTTTGCTTCCAGAGGCGTCAGCAGGAAGGGATGAAAAATAATGCCAAGAACAAACATCCCTGAGCCCTGTCCTGGGGAGGTGGAACTCTGAGCATTCCCATTAAAATTTAACAGCAACAAGGCCCCAGGACTCAGCAGAGTGAAACATCTTCAACCACTCAGTTCCCTCCCTTGGTTGCTAAAAATAATCGTGGCTAAGAATAAAAACATTCTGATTTCCAAGGGGCAGTGAGGTAACTGGTGTGGGGAGCCAGACTGTGCCATTTCCAGCCCTGGAGGAAGGGCGCTTTTATCATGGAATTCTCATCCAACCTCTGCAGGAACGAGGGGATCTCCCCCTCTGCAGCCAGGGCGACTCAGCTGGGGAAGGAGGAAGAGCTCAAGAAAAATGAAAGAGGATTGATCACTGCAAACTCATCAGATCCAACCATCCATTCTCCAACCTGAGCCCACAACGCTGTAAATGCAGAGCAATGTCTGTAACTCAGCCCCTCCAGCTCCACAAAATCCAAATTATTCCTCTCAGAGGATTCTTTGATCACTGCAAACCCATCAGATCCAACCAACCATCCACTCTCTGACCTGAGCCCACAATGCTGCAAATGCAGAGCAATGTCTGTAACTCAGCCCCTCCTGCACCACAAAATCCAAATTATTCCTCTCAGAGCTCAGCACAGTCCTCACTGCAGCCACGGGCAGTTTTGGCTTCATCAGCTGCATCCAACAGCAGGGATGAGTTCAGGGATGGATTTTCCCCTGAATTTTCTCTCCATCTCCCATTTTAGGTGCTCTGCAAAGAACCCAGCGCTGATCAGCACTGATCAGCTGAGGGAGCACACACAGGCTGCCTCTGAAACCACAGCAGATGATTCTTAAAGGTTTGCTTGGCAAAGAAATCAGGAGGAGAAAAAAACCATACAAAATAAGGGAAATGTCTGAATTTTTTTTTTGTTGTCTGAATAAAAACTTCCTTAGTGAAAAATGGATTAAATGAGGAGCTCCCAAAGGAAAAGCCATCAAAATGCTCCAGTAATAATGAGATTTATCCCTTTTATCTTTCCATGCCTGCTAGACCTCCAAATTTAAACTTTTATCTGGATGTTTGTACAGTATAGACGACTGACCAGCCCTGTCAGAAAAGTGATGAATAGAAAAGTTGATCCCGAGTTATCTGGAAAGCTGGGAAGTGCTGCATATCCCTTGGGACTGGGGGACCAATTCCAGTTGGGACTGGGGGGTCAATTCCAGTGGGGATTAAGTGACCAATTCCAGTTGGGATTGGGTGACAAACTCCTTTTGGGATTGGGGGACCAATTCCATTGGGGATGAGCTCATCATTCCATTTGGGACTGGGGGATCAATTCCATTGGGATTAGGTGACCAATTCCATTTGGGATAGGAGGATCAACTCCAGTTGGGATTGGGTGACAAACTCCATTTGGGATACAGGGATAATTCCATTTGTTATGGGTGACCAATTCCATTTGGGATGGGTGACCAATTCCATTTGGGGTTAGGTGACCAATTCTATTTGGGATTTGGTGACCAATTCCATTTGGAATTGGGTGATAATTCCATTTGGGGTTGGGTGATAATTCCATTTGGGGTTGGGTGATAATTCCATTTGGGGTTGGGTGATCAGTTCCCTTTGGGATGGGGGGATAATTCCATTTGCTATGGGTGACCAATTCCATTTGGGATTGGGTGATAACTCCATTTGGGATTGGGTGATAACTCCATTTGGGATTGGGTGATAACTCCATTTGGGATTGGGTGACCAATGCCATTTGGGATTAGGTGACCCATTCCATTTGGGATTGGGTGATAATTCCCTTTGGGATTGGGTGATAATTCCGCTCTGGATCTGCGGGGTCAGCGGAGCAGGAGCGCCCGGCGCTGGCAGCTCCTCCTGCCCAGGGGAGGTCACTGTTGCTGCACAAACGCCTCACACGGGGCAGTTTTAGGTTGGACGGCGCAGTTTCGATGTGGAACACCAGCAAACCCCTCCCCACGGCAGCTCAGGGCTCCTTTCCTTCCTCACCTTTCCAGAAATCCACCAAAAATCAAACCCACAACTGCATCATTCCCGGTGATTCTCAGGGCTGCACCAAATCCCATCCCCAGACGCCTCAAGGCATCAAACCCGGGCAGATTAAAATAATTTCTTCACCTTTAATCACCTGCAATTCAAGACCACACAGCTGAGAAGCCATCAACAATTAACTGCATCTGATCACTGCATTAAAATGAGGAAATTATATCCCAGGGGAGAAAAGCTTTGCTTGTCCTGAGGAGGTGAAAACTCTGGAAAACGTCTCAATTCCCCTCGGAGGGGGACAGAGCCAACCCAGCAGCCCCACACGGGAGGAATTTCCTCACGGTGCAACATTTCAGGGAGGGAAAAAGAGGAATTTCCTCACGGTGCAACATTTCAGGGAGGGAAAAAGAGGAATTTCCTCACGGTGCAACATTTCAGGGAGGGAAAAAGAGTCTGAACATGCCCCCCCTGCCATGGCCAGGGAGCCGGGGATCCAAGCAAAACATTTGGAGGTAACCATGGAGGGATGAGTCAGGGGCAGGCAATTCTTGGAAATGAAACAATGGGGATGGCACAGGGGGGGACGGGGCCATTGTCAGCCTCACCTGCGGGGTGAGGGGATGGAGAGCCCCAGGGGAGCTGGGGAGGGGCTCAGCCTGGAGAAAAGGAGGCTCAGGAGGGACCTTGTGGCTCTGCACAGCTCCTGCCAGGAGGGCAGGATTTGGGATTTCATCCCAGGAGGAGAGGGAGCAGCCCCAGATTCCAGCAGGGGACAGTCAGGGTGGACATCAGCAGGAATTTCCCCGTGGAAAAGGTGGCCAGGCACTGGAAGGAGCTGGACAAGGAGGTGTCACCTGTTGAGGTGACAAACAAAGTGTCAGGAGGGATTTTAAAGCTCATCTTTGGAGAGAATTGTGCATCTCCGAAGGTGAAAATAATCTGTGTAAATATACCCCAAGCTAAGGGGATGGGGAGCATTTAAAAGGCTGAATAATGAAGATATATATTTAAAATATAAATATATAGAATAAAATCTAATATATAAAATAATGACAATATTTAAAATTCCTGGAGGTGCCCATGGAAGGGCTGGAGGTGGCACTGAGCACTCTGGGCTGGGGACAGGGTGGGGATGGGTCACAGCTCGGACTTGGTGACCTCAGGGGGTTTTTCCAACCTCAGTGATGCTGGGATTTGTCACAGCTGTGCCCTCCTGCCTTCAGCAGGGATTTTCAGAGGTTTTGCTCACCAAGCTCAGGACACTGCTCCCAGCCACCCCAGGTGACCCCGAGCCAGTCCCGGCGTGGGTAATTAATCAGGTAATTAATCGGGTGGATGTTTACTCCGAAAGCGTGTGACAAACCCCGCAGCGATGTCACAACCCCCCGCCACCGCCAGCACCGGAATTTTCACATCTCGATTGCAGCGCTTGCCATGCAAATGGAGCCTCCGCATCCCCGCTCTGCTTCCCCGGGAGAGGCTGCGAGGGGAAAATCCACCCATACCCCGCTCCAGCCCTGCATTTGAAATATCTCCATTATTCAGCCTTTAAAACGCTCCCCATCCTCTTAGCCTGGGGTATATTTACACAGATTCCGTTCACCTTTGGAGGTGCACAGTTCTCTCTAAAGGTGAGCTTTAAAATCCCTCCTGACATTCTGTTTGTCACCTCACCGGGCTCTGCAAAGCCTCCTCCGGCCTTTCTCCATCCGTGCAAACCAAACCCACCCCCTCCCAAATATGCAAAAGAGGATTTTAATAAAGGAAACCTTTTGCAACAAAGGCTTTTCAGCCCGGTGGGATCAGAGCTGGCATCCAGAGGGAGAGACAGACAAACAGCTACCCCGGCAGAGGCTGTTAAAGTGGGTGTGTGCTCGGGAACATGTAGGAACAAGGGAGGAGGGAAGAGAGAGGATTCACCCTCCATCCAAAGATGGAAAAGGAGCTCTGCCCATGGGCAGCACAGCCTGAACGTGCACGGGGAGAGAGGTTTTGCAGAGCTGCCCATCACAAATCACTTTTTATTTTTCACTAAGAGCTTCAGAGGGTTCTGCTTATTTCTGCTGAAAACACGACAGCAGGAATCTGAATTCCTGCGTCAGGATGTCAGGAATTAATCAGGATGTCAGGAATTAATCAGGATGTCAGGAATGTACAAAGGAGAAAAAAAAAAAATCCCCCCCTCCCCGAACAAAAGTGATGTGATTTTTCCTACAGGTCAAACCTGCCTTTCCTCAAAGCTCAGCTCTGTTTCTGCCCAAACCCAGCCTGACCCTCACCCCTGACACTGAAGACTCTCCCCCCAACCACATCCTCTTTTCTTACACCTTCAACACCTGAAATTTTCTCCCTTTTTTAGAATAGAAGCACAGAGAGTGCTAAAAAAACGCAGAAATCACCAAAACTGTGGAAGACTATGAAAATATTCCACACTCTTGTGTAAAAAACACCTTCCCCAGCCCAGGTTTCACTGGGTAATAAATGAGATAGTTCAGTCCACAGGGAACTTCCTGTGGGAATCAGGAGGCACTGACTGGAACAGGCATCCACAAATCCTAGAAAGTCATTTTTGGGATCTCCCCGTGCTTGCTGTGCAAGCTGGATCCTGCCCTGCCTCGGTGGATAAAAGAGGATTCACTGCAGCATTATTAGAGGGTCCAAATTGAAAATTGCTATTGAGCAGCCAGGGATGGGGCTGGAGGTGGACAGCTCATAGCCAGCAGTGCCTGTTTGCAGAGCAAGGCTCATGAGAGCTGTTTGAAATCAGAGCAACAAAGGATTCTTTTCAAATGTCAGGTACCTGTTGAGGTTGGGAGCAGAACCACAAAATTCCCAGTTAAACAAACACAAAGCCTTGGAGACCTTGTAGTGTCCACATTCCAAGGGGTTTTGTTGGTAGATTTGAAAAACCACTTCTCATGGCTGGAAATTGCATTTTGGGCTTTGCTGTGCCATAGGAAGATCAATTCCTCACTAGATTAGAAAATGCGTTTCTCATGGCCAAAAATTGCATTTTGCCTTTTCTGTGCCATAGAAAGATCAATTCCTCACCAGATTTGAAAATCCACCTCTCTTCTCATGGCCAAAAATTGCATTTTGCCTTTTCTGTGCCATAGGAAGGTCAATTCCCCACTAGATTAGAAAATCCACTTCTCATGGCCGAAAATTGCATTTTGCCTTTGCTGTGCCACAGAAAGGTCAATTCCTCACCAGTGCAGGCCAACACCTGTGCCAAACCCAGGCCAATTCCTGCTTTACTGTGGATGTAATCACAAATTATAAACAAGAAGATAAAACTACCCAACATAAGGGCTGGAGCGTGGAGGAGAAGAGAAAGAGGAGCAACCTCTGATGTGATTTACTGGCCAATAAATGCAGTGAGTCACTGCAGTAATTTCCTGTTTGCAGGAGGCCAAATTCTCCCACCTCTGCAAGCTGGAGGAGCTCCTGAACTGGTGCCTCATCCTAGAGACTTGCACAGGATATTCTCAGGATATTTTCAGGATATTCTCAGGATATTTACACAGGGATTTGTGGCACTGAGGGGCTGGATTCTGGCTCCAGCTTCCCCTGGACTCATGCAATCCATGCAGTAAAGCAGGGGAAATGGAAGGGAAATGTTTCCCCAAAGAGGGCAGGAGGTGTCCTGTCACCCAGATTTTGAAAGTTTTTCTAAGCCTTCTGATGTTGACGTTCTTGGAAGGAATTTTCTCACACACTTTCTGTAAATAACTCATTGCTTTGCATTCTTTTATGGAAGAAGAGAAATTTGATGGGCTGTTGGTTTGTCCAGTGTCACTGGAGAGGTGGCACTGTCACCCTCCAACCCACTGCCACTTTTGGAAATCTATAAATGTTGGAATCAGAAAATAAACTGCCCTTTTTACCTTGAGAACAGCAGCATCTCCACATTGTTCTGTTTCATGTCCTACAGTGGCAGTGCCCTTAGAGGAACCAGACACCTTGTGGCTGTTTGTGTCAGACAAACACAGCCCAAAAGTGAAAGGTTATCTGAGAAATCCCTTCCCCTGGGGCAAACTGAGGAGCAAACTCACTGCTGGCTCCCTGACTGAGGAGCCCTGGGGTCACAGGGAGAGCAGAGGGATTGCTGCCCTTGGAGGGGAAACCTTGTTGGATTTGCAGCAACCCTGACAAGGGGAGAGGTGATGGATCTGAGTCCTTGTTCTTAGAAGGCTCATTTATTATTCTATTCTATTCTATTCTCTATTCTACAATGCCATACTAAAACTACACTAAAGAATATCGAAAGGATGCAGACAGAAGGTTACAAAGAATGGAAATTAAAAACTTGTGACTCCTTCCAGAGTCCCAACACAGCCTGACCATGATTGGTCATTAAGTAAAAACAATTAACATGAAACCACTCAAACAATGGCCAGTTGGTAAACAATGTCCAAACCACATTCCAAAGCAGCCAAACACAGGAGAAGCAAACGAGATAATTATTGTTTTTCTTTTTCTCTGAGGCTTCTCAGCTTCCCAGGAGAAGGATCCTGGGCAAGGAGGATTTTTCAGAAAAGATGATGGTGCCAAAGCCTGGCTCCAGCCATGCCTCTCCCTCACCCATCCCTGTTCCCAGCTCCACTAATTAAAGGCAGCAATAATCTGTGGGGCAGGCAGCCAGGCAAGAGCCACTGCAATGCAGATCAGCTCCTGATTCCCTGCTTGTTCTACAAGCACCAAATCTCCTTTGATCAATACCTGAATAATCCTTTCAACATCCCTGAGCCGGGGTTGCTGCTCCCAGGGCAGAGAGAGCAGAGGTGGGATTGGCCAGGCCAGGGAGAGGAGTCACTGCCCGCTTTGAATCCTTACAAATGTCATGTTGTCCTCTCAGATCTGCCCCAGAAAGTCTGGCTGCTCTCTGCCCAGGCTGATGGCAAAGATGAAAGGATGATATTGCTTGGGATTAAATCTGAAATGCTTTCCAGGACACAGCCAGGGAAGAAGATGCAGCTGATAACATCGTAATCCTTTTTCCAATCTAGGTACTTAAGAGAAATATCTGCTTGTTCAGTTGAAATGGCACAGCCCACAGGGTGAAATACATTTCCCAGGGACATGGGGATGGAGTTTAGATCTGACACTGAGATCTGGTGACAAGGAAATAGATTTCCTATAGGAAGTGTCCCCATTTGTCATGGCTTAACCCCTGTGGCACCACACAGCCCACAGTCCCCAGCTCACCCCTGTCCCTGGCAGGATGGGGACAGAGCTGTGAGCAGGAAAAAAAACCATGGCTGAGATAAGAACAGCTTAATAAATGAAATAATGCAATGAAATGAGACAGGGGGGAGAGAGATAAATAAATAAACTCCAATTAAAACAATAAAGACAGGGCGTCACTCCAGCTGCTGCCCTGAAATTGGTGCCTCAACCCCCCGGTTTAAATCTTGGGCACATCTTCCTGCAGGATGGGGTGGTCAGCTGTCCTGGCCCTGCTCCCTCCTTCTTCACCCCCTGCCTGGGAAAATCCCTTCATTTGGGGGCAGCACAACTGGGCAAGCACTGCAGCATCACTCTGGTATCAAAGGCATTCTCCTGCTAAATCCAAAACCCAGCACCGAGAACAAAACTCACCCTATCCCAGAACAGCACTTTTGGGAATTCCCAAAACATTTAATTAAGGATCTCCTGCCACTTTACTCACTTGCACAACCCTAACTCAGAGGTGGCTTTTCCCTTCCCAGTAAATCAGAATATTTTTTTTTTCTGTTTCACACAGCAGGAAAAAAAAAAAAACAACTTGAAGTTAAGCTTTTTCTTAGGAAAACTCATTTCCTCATCAGCTGCTCAGGGTTGTAAGGAAAGAGGGTGGAGCCTTCCCAGGCTGCCATCCTCCAAACCATACCTGAGTATAAAGAGCAGAGCAGAACTGCAGCCAAGAAACTCTCAAAAGCTGCTTCCAGTGCCTGCTGGGATTCCAAGGCTGGTTTTGTTCTTCCCCTGCTGGAACTTGCTGCTCCAAAGACAAGAGGGAAGCTGGACTCAGCTAATTACATTGGAGGATTAATTACATTGCCACGGTCTCCATGTGATACTGGATTGATTTTTAACTTTTTTTTTTTTTTTAAACACAACTGAACAGGGATTCTTTTCCTCCCCTCTTCTCTTTCATCTCTTTCTGAACACACAGAGAGGAGATGTTGCAAACAGTCTGCGTGAGCCCTGAGCTGCTTGTCAACCAAAACATGAGTGAGAGTGAAATCTGTGGCTACAGCCCAGGCCAGGGATCTCCCCTGCCTGGAGAAACTGCCAGTCCCAAGAGCTGCTTCCAGCAGAGCCCATCTCTGCCAGACTCTGGATTAACTGAGCTGAACGTGGCGAGCCCCAAGATCTACCACCCTCCTCCTGCTCCGTGCAACCCTCCAGGGATGCCTGCTCCTGCTGGTAAGAGAAAAACCTTCATTCCCATTTCCTACTTTGTGCTTCTTGCAGCAGCTGCTGCAGCCCAGGGGCTCTGAGCAGCACCAGAGATGTTCAGCACATTCCCCCACCCAGGCTGGGCTGGATTTTGCTGTGCTGAGGTCAGGAATTGCCCTGGTTTCCAAAGGATGCCCAATATTCCCTCCTTTCTGTCCATCTCCAGCGCCTGGCTGCTCATTTGCATTCTGAGTGGCAGGTTTGGTTCCCAGCTAGCAGCAGGGTCATAGATGTGACCTTCTGAGTTATTAACATTTCAAAGTCACAGCAAAGTGTGGCTGGTGAATCACTGCCTCTGCAGAGTCCTTCAGTTCCTAGGAAATACCTGATCTGTCACTGCAAACCCTTCCCAGGTATCAGCATGTTAGCAATCTTGTTACAAAACTTTACAAAGAAAACTTTTAAACACTCTTCAAACAGTAAATAATTCATTGCCAAAACACCAATCTATGAAAAAAAGATCATTTCTAGAACAGTCTGAGGTACCAGCTCTGCTTTTGGAGAGCTCAGTGTTTTGATTATTCAGGGATAGGTTAAACACTGCCAAGTGCCAGAAATCTCAGCACAAAACAACAGCCCCATCTCCATTCCAAAGGCACCATTTGCTGCTCGGGATTGCTCCCTCCTGCTGCAGGGCTGGGAAACAAAATCACGCAACAAGAAACCACATCTTGTGGGGCTGGTTCCCCTGCCAGGATTGCTGCTCTCAGCCATCCCAGTGCTAGGAAAATTCACCCACAAACACCAGGGGTTGATGTTCCAAAAGGAGGCAGAGGAGTCCTTTGGCTTTATTCCAATCAAGGAGAGGCCATGGGGTGCTCCCCTGGGGTCTCTCAGATTTTTGGAGGACTCAGCCTCCCTTTTTATCCCAATTTCCAGCCACATTTCCCTTCTCTCTTTTCCCATGGCTGAGGGACTTGAGAGGTTCAGACTCCCCAGAACACCTGATCCCAAAGATTCCCCTCTAATGTACAACCCTCCATTTTAATTTTCAATTCTTATGGAATTTAGGAATGGGGAATTTAGGAATTTATGGAATGGGGAATTCCATAAGATTTTAATTCTTATGGAATTCCCCATTTTTTCTTTCATCTCTCAATGTCTAATTTCATTTCTCAGCAAATCTACAGTTTATTTGTAAAAGCAAATATCTTTTTCCATTCATCACTCAGTGGAATCCTTCCCATTGTTCCTTTTCTCTCCCTGAGCTGGTTTTATCTCCCAGCAGACCCACAGCTTGTTTGGAAAGACAAATCCTCTGTTCCTCTCCCCAGGAGCTGCACCATTCCCATCTGCTGAGCTCCCCTGCTTCCCCTCCTGGGCCCAGCCAGATCCCACACGCAGATTTTGCTCAGCAATATTGGCTCAGGCACCTCCTGTTTTATTTACCAGCACCAGGAGCAGCTGGCCCAGTGCACCTCTTCCATCTCAGGCTTTGTTCAATCCTGAATTGTGTTTGATCACTAGAGCTGGTTTCATTCCTCCTGCCACGAGCTGCAGTGGGAGCAGATCCTGCTCTCAGGGTCCCACACTCTGCTTCCCTCGGAGCTGGGGCTCTCTCCACCCTCTATTTCATTGGGAAAACCCTGATCTGATGCATGAAATCTGGGATTTTTTCAGTGGCAATACCTGTTGCTGAATGAATTTTAGATGGAGGCTATCCCAGGCAGGGGGACACAGCAGGCAGGGACGCGAGTGCCAGAGTTACATAAAAGGTATTTCAAAAGCCGATGGATTTAAGCTCCTAATCTGGGCAAGTCTTTCAAGTTTGGGGATGCAGGCACCAGATGCAAGGAGACCTAACACAAACAATCACAGAGCAGCTTGTTTTGACAAAGAGAGAGCCTGTTTGGACAACGAGCTATATTCTCAAATAACTGTTCCATTTCGGTGCAGAAAATCGTTGTTTCGCTTTGAAACGCACAGAAACTCCCAAACACACTGAGAGCCACGGGGGAAAGCCACTGGACAGAGCAGCCCTGTCTTGATTTTGGACAAATCCTGCTCCTTGTTGTTGCACTGATAACAATGTCACAAACCACAGGACAGCAAAGTGCAAAGGCAGATTTACCACAGCACAGGAAAATCAGTGTGAGAGGGGCAGAGACCCAAACCCTGCTGACACATTCCCCAAAAGCAAATCCCCACTCTGTGGCACACAGGAAAACTGAGCAGGGATTCATTAAGGGAATTATTCAGCAGAGCCAAGGGAGAGGTGGAGATTTGCCACAAGTGATGATGAACATGGGAATCAGAGCCCATCCCCCAAGCTGACCTCACCCTCCCACCCTTCCCCAACAGCTCAGACAATTCTGTCACTTTCAGCATCGTGTTGTGACTTTTCCAGACTCTGAACTTAGCTCTGATCCCCCTCAGAAGCGCTACATGGGTGTGAGAGTGAAGATGCCAGTGCGGGAATTGCTGAGGAAAATCCGACTTTCCAAAGGCTTGGACCCAGCTCCGGGCAAGGTGAGAAATCCCCCG
The DNA here is from genome assembly GCF_963513975.1 of Fringilla coelebs. Classification (NCBI taxonomy): domain Eukaryota; kingdom Metazoa; phylum Chordata; class Aves; order Passeriformes; family Fringillidae; genus Fringilla; species Fringilla coelebs. The sequence goes on along the minus strand of NC_140051.1, from coordinate 1,837,640 downwards.
GGGCTGGGAAGGTTCCTGCAGCATCCTGGGGCACACAGCCACAGCCCAGTGTGTTCTGGAGGGGTCACACCTGCAACTGCTGCCTCTTCCAGCCATCAGTGCTTTTAAAAGTGGAGGATAAACCAAATTTCCAACAGAATGAGGGCTGGGCTAGGGACAGTTCCAAGGCAGGAACCCATCCATGCCATGGGTGTTGTGCATCATTCAATCAAGGCAAAGATGGCCCAGTAAACAGTAAAAATATTGCTCCAGAACCTGCAGAAACAGCCCAAGGAGCTGACAAACTCCCAGGCTGCTGGGAAGATCCTCATAAAGGGGCCATGAGTTACCCACTCATGGAAATCTGTCCACCTGCAGCCCCTGCTGAGCAGAGCCCACAGCCCAGGAGGCAGTTGCACTCTGTTCATGTCTCAATATTTGCCCCTGTTTCATCTTCTCCTCCCTGTAAGCGCCTCACATTGAAGCTGGGTGGTTTTGTCTCCTCAGGAAGCCTCAGCAGTGAAGATGGTAGCCAAAGGATCCTCAGGAAAAACAGGTTTGGAAACGCCTCACTTGGTAGCAGAGCCTCCTTTTCCAGTAGGATCATCCCTGTGAGGTACCCAAAGAGCCAGAGCACACCTGGGCCATGGGCAGGGTCCCTGCTGGGTCCCTTCCACTCCAGCTGTGCCTCACCGCCCTGCCTGGCTCATCTGGCTCTTACCTGGGGCAGGACTGATGGGGATCTCTGCTCTGCCCGCGCCTCTCCTCAGCTCTGAACCTCTCCTTCCCTTTTCCTTGCAGCAGAGAAGAGGAGATCTCACCCTTATACAGAGAAACAGCTTAGACAGGTATGCAGAACACCTTGAACCCCTCTGTGCCAGGCTCCTGGGGCAGAATTCCTGTTCTATCACCCAGGGAGAACAGGACACTTCATGTCTGCTTCCCTCCCCTTCCCTCCTCCTGCTGCTGTTTCAGAGCAAGCAGAGCACTGGGCAAAGCCCCAAAGGCTTGGAGGACCTCGACATCCTGGTGGAGGTGCTGCAGGAGGATCTGAACCAGAGCCAGCTCGGGGAGGAGCCTCGGCACCCCGTGCCAGACGCGTTTTGGCAGGGATTCTCCCGGGAGCTGCAGAGCTGCCGCTGGCAGGACGAGGAGGCAGCTGGGAGGCACCACGGCCCGCCAGAGCTTCACCCCCAGCCCTGGGGGAGAGATTTCCACCCCATCCTGCGGGGACAGGCACAGCCTTCCTTCCGTGGTGGGCAGGAAAGCACCCGGGGGTCCGGCTGGCCTGGAATGTTCTCCAGGATGGGCGAGGAAGGGAGCGGCTGGTGGGGGCAGGATGGTCCCTTGAGCTCCCTGGAAGGTTTCTCCAGGGGTTCTCCATCCCAGGAAGGTCACCTGGGTAATTCTCCATCCCAGGAGGGATTCTCAAGGAATTCTCCATCCCAGGAATGTTTCTTGAGGAATTCTCCATCCCAGGAGGGTTTCTCAAGGGATTCTCCATGCCAGGAAGGATTCTCAAGGAATTCTCCACCCCAGGAAGGATTCTTGAGGAATTCTCCATCCCTAGAAGGTTTCTCAAGGGATTCTCTATCCCTAGAAGGTCTCTCGAGGAATTCTCCATCCCAGGGATGTTTCCTGAGGAATTCTCCATCCCAGGGATGTTTCTTGAGGAATTCTGCGCCCCAGGAACGTCTCCTGAGGAATTCTCCATCCCACAAAGGTTTGCTGAGGAATTCTGCACCCCAGGAAGGTTTCCTGAGGAATTCTGCACCCCAGGAAGGTTTCCTGAGGAACTCTCCATCCCAGGAAGGTTTCCTGAGGAACTCTCCATCCCAGGAACGTTCATTGAGGAATTCTGCACACCAGGAATGTTTCTTGAGGAATTCTCCATCCCAGGAATGTCTCCTGAGGAATTCTCCATCCCAGGAACGTTTATTGAGGAATTCTCCATCCCAGGAATGTCTCCTGAGGAATTCTCCATCCCAGGAACGTTTATTGAGGAATTCTCCATCCCAGGAATGTCTCCTGAGGAACTCTCCACCCCAGGACACACCTGCCCTGCCCAGCTTGGCAGAGATGCTGCTGGAAGCTCCCAGGGGCTCTCCAGGTGTGGAGGGACATTTGAGGCTGAGCCCAAACTCCTTCACCAGGCAGGACCTCTCTGCCCTCTCCTTCTTCCAGTTCCAGCTGCACAGGGAGGAAAATTTGCTGAGGAACATCCCAGAGGAAAAACTGCTGGCTCCTGATGAAAATGGCAACAGGTCCTTGATTTTTCTGCCTGAATACATTGATTTCTGTCCCCTGGGGCATCACTTTGCTCTGACCTCTGATCTAAAGCTTCTCTGCTCAAGGGGAAGCTCAAACTTGACTCAATACACAGAATTTTAGGCAGATCTTAAAAACAGAAATGCTCCATATTTGCAGGAATGTTCCTGAGCTGCAGCTGATATCAGGATAAATTCAGGGTGCTAAAATGTTTAAGGATGGAGGTATGTGTAGGGATTCACAAGGAAATTAAAATCAAGCACAAAAATTTAAAAAAGATATGCAAAAATCTGCTGCAGACACTCTCAGGGGAGTTATTTGTATTATTAGCTGCTAATAAAAATGGATGGGAGGATTAGCCAAAAACACAAACTGGAGCACAGACTCCCAAAGAACTGGGAGGGGCTGGAAATGAAAACAAAGCTTTTCCTGCTCCCAGTAAAAACCAGTATCGCCCTAGAATGGGGGGCTTGTGGAGAAAAGAGCTATTGATAAGAAAATAATTAATTTATCTATTGAATCTCCCTGCAGTTTAAGTAGATTGGGGTAGCTGGTATTAAATCAGATTGACAGAAAGCATAGCCTGATTCATTAATTGGGGAGAAAGAGTTAAATTCCTGTCCCAAACTGAAAATATTGAGAACCCCACAGAGAGAAAACCAAGCACAGCCCCGGCCTCTTCCCTCAAGTGCCACATTCCCTTCAGAATCATGATTTCCATGCAAGAATAAAATCAAACCTCACTTTTCAGCAGCTCTGTAACTCAGTAAATAACAAATGAGCCACCTACCTACGGATTTCCTGACATTTTTAAAATTAGACACAAAAATTTCTCATGCATGAATGAAATTGATCACAAGAAATTAAGAGATTTCTACACCCACGTTAATTCACGAGCAAAAATTTCCTCACTCCTAAGCTCAGTTTTATAAAGATTCTACACTCAAAAGAACACTCAAATAAATAAAATTATTCTGAGTTCTACTGAGTGGTGAAAAATAGGGTCAAAAATCCATTTTAAAAAACCCCCCAAACCCCAAACCAGACTTAACCAAACAAAAAACCACCCCAAAAAACCCCAAATACAGCAAGAAACATCAGAGTTGTCCAGTCATATTTAAGGATATTTTGCTACAAGAAGAAAAAGAAACAAATAAGTAAAATTTACAACAAATAAATAAGTACAATCAATGCCTGCATTAATTTTTCCTCCCTGAGGAAAGGAAGGCACACCCAAATTCACAAGAAAAAGAAAAAACAACCAAAAAACCCTTTAAAATGCACTCTGCCTGTTCCTTTGGGGCGTTCCAACCCTTCCCTTTGGGGTCTTTTCATTCTTTCTTTGGGGTGTTTCAGCCTCTCCTTTGAGGGGTTTTACCTCCTCCTTTTGGGGGGTTCTAATTCTTCCTTTGGGGTGTTTTTTATCCCCCTCTTTGGGGCGTTTCAGCCTCTCCTTTGGAGATTTTTAATTCTTTCTTTGGGATGTTTTTACCTCCTCCTTTGGGGTGTTTCTACCACTCCATTTGGGGTGTTTTAATTCTTCCTTTAGAATGTTTTTACTTCCTCCTTTTGGGGGGTTTTAATTCTTCCTTTGGGGTGTTTTTTTCTCCCTCTCTTTGGGGTGTTTCAGCCTCTCCTTTGGGGGGGTTTTAATTCTTTCTTTGGGGTGTTTTTTTACCCTTCCCTTTGGGGGGTTTTAATTCTTCCTTTGGGGTGTTTTTTCTCCCTCTCTTTGGGGCATTTCAGCCTCTCTTTTGCGGGTTTTTAATTCTTTCTTTGGGATGTTTTTACCTCCTCCTTTGGGGTGTTTTTACCACTTATTTGTGGTGGTTTTATCCTTCCTTTGGGGTGTTTCAGCCTCTCCTTTGGGGGGTTTTTACCCCTCCCTTTGGGGTGTTTTTATCTCCTCCTTTTGGGGGGTTTTAATTCTTCCTTTGGGACGTTTTTACCTCCTCCCTTTGGGGTGTTTTTACCACTTATTTGTGGTGGTTTTATCCTCCCTTTGGGGGGGTTTTTGCCCCCTCCCTTTCCCTTCTGCTTGTTCCCAGCTGAGTTCTCTTCCAGGCTGCTGCACAAGGCTGTTGCCCAGGGAAGGAGGGCTCTGACTTTTGCCCTGGCCCAGAGATTTGCATCCCTCAACAAGATCGACGAGAAGGATGCAGAGAAAAGGGTAGGAGGCTGATTTGCCATGAAAAAAACAAAAAGTCATTTTTTATCACCTGCAACCCTCTTTCAAACCCCAGCCAAGCACCAAGAATCCTCCTGCTGTCCTGGGAAAGAAGGGAAAATGGGAATGGGGAGGGAATGATGGAGCACAAGTGGGAACAGAACCCCAAAATCCCAACTCCCTGCTTCATTATCTGAAAAATGTTGTTGCCTTTAAACTATTTTTGCCTTTCACTGCAACTCTGTGCCCTTCTTCCCTTCTCAGACTGCTTTACATCTTGCTGCAGAAAAGAACCAGCACCTGATGGTGAGTGACCTGATCTCCCTGGGAGCCAACGTCAACGAGCAGGACGGCTCTGGGAAAACTCCCCTGCACCTGTGCTCAGAGAACGGCTACCTGAGAGTCCTGCAGGTAAATTGGGGGTTTTGTGGGGCCAAAGTGGAGTCAAAGCAGCTCCTGCACCTTCTGGTGTTGGGAATCACCCGGGGTGTGCCACACAGCTCTGACGTGGTTACAGAGGGATTTGGGGGTGAGGCAGAGTTAGAGATTTTCCAGGGTAGAAATCCATTCTGATTTAGGTGAAATGTGCATTTTTGGGTTGTCTGGAGCTTGCTGTCTAGTCTGCCTGCTCTCTCGAGGAGCTTGGAAGGGCTAAGGACTGCTGCAGCTGAAGGACAAGAGATAAGAGAGAAGGGGGGGCAGACAGAGCAGGGCAACCTGACCCAGGAGTTCTTTCTGAAGAATCAGTAGCAAGTGTCACCAAAATCAGTGGAATGAATATGCACAAACCTACTGTGAAATTGCACACACATCTATTTGAGAGGGAGATAAAAAGGGATCTGAAGTTCCCAGAGTACACACGACATTTTAGAGGAACGATTCCCACACACGTCCAGCGCCGTAAAAACAAACCAGCTGTACAACTTCCACAGAAGTTGTGGAGTTCTGTTTATCTCCACAAAACAGGGGGAGGAAAGGGTATTTTTGGCACTGCCAAAGGTCAGGAATCACCTGGATGTTCCTCATTTCAGGTCCTGAAAAGCTGCAAGAACAGCGGGGTGCGTGTGGAAGTGGATCTGCCTGACCACCACGGTGAGAAGGGCGGCTCGAGCGCAGGGCTGGGCTCAGATCCCAAATCCCTGAGCACAGATTTGCTCCAGGCTGGGCTCAGGCACTGGGTCTGACCTTGCCACCGTGTCCCACACAGGTCTGACCCCCCTGCACCGTGCTGCCCTCGCCCACACGGAGCTGGTGGCAGAATCCCAGAGCTGTGCCGGGGACAGCAGCGCCGAGAGGTTCCTGAGGCTGCGGAGAGCCCAGATCCTGGAGGGAATTCTGTGCCTGCTCCAGATGGGAGCAAAGCCCCAGCTGCAGGTGAGGATGGAGCCCAGCAGGTCTCTAGCCTGGCTTAAGTGTTCCTGTCCTTGTGCAACCCCAGGATTTGCTGTCACCTGCAGGTTCTGAACTCCTGTCAAGCCTCCACCCCCTGCCTCAAGCTCGAGGAGAACACAGAGCTCATGTGTTTGCTTCAGAGCCACGAACCCCAGGCACAGGATGTTCCTCAGGAGGTAACTGTGGCTGCTTTGCACAGGCAGTGTCTCATTCCAAGATTAATTTCCAGTATTAAGCAAATATTCAGTGCTTAAAAACAACAACAAAAAAGTTACAGCTCTTTCTGTCCTCTCCCAAGTCTTTTTTTGCCTCAGTCAGATAAATGTTCCCACCAGAGTACATGTAATAAATGTAATAATATAACAAGATTTCCTCTAGAAATACAAACTTAAAGCCCCATTTCAAGTCACTGAGGTTCTCCCAGAACCCAGCAGAGAGAAAAAAAAAGAAAACATTTCAGTCCAGTTCAACTGCAAATTGACTGCTGTGGTCTCTTCACCTGCACAGAGCTGCAGCCCGCTGGATGCTCCCAGAGGAATCCCCACTGCCCCAGCTGCAGATCACTTACCTGGACTTTGCTCCTTGCCATCCTCAGACCTCCTCGATGTCCTCCTCCAAGGTATTTTGTGGTAGGAAGTGGAGTTCAGGTAGCTGGGGGTTTGTGTGGCTCAGCAGCTGGGATGGAGCGGCTCCATCCAGAACCATCCCACAGAATCATTCAGGGTGGAAAAAACCCCAAAACCATCGAGCTCAAACCTCCCCAGCATGGAGCTGCTGGAAGAGGTGCTCAGCACCTCCTCCCAGCCTTTGGATTCACTCATTTTCCTGGCACACCTCCTTCCCCACCCAAAGCCAGCCAGAAAATGAGGGGATTTATCCCTGCCTTAGCAGGAACACCTGGGCTGGGGCTGAGCTGAGATTTGCTGCCTTGTTGCCTTCCAGGGAAATGCTGAGAGCTCTCATCCCCTACACCTGCTGGGCCACCTGCTGCAGAGCACAGACACCAAGACACAGAATATTTTATGTTATATCTTGAACTGACTGCTGGAAAGATCTCACCTGGACCCGGAATTCAAGAGCAAACTGATAAATGAGGGAAAGCCTCAGTGCAGGTTGCACCAGGAATTCAGTGGTAGGCTGCCCAGGAAGAATTGCATCTTCATCTTCTCACAGATTTGTGCTTTTCTGCTCAGGTCTGAGGTCAGTCTGAAGCTCTGATGGTTTTTCATGCAGGTGTTTAGCCCAAGGAAAATATTTTAACCATCCAGGGTCTAGTCTTGGGGGTTTCAGCCTAAAATGAATCTATACACTCCAAATTCAACATTCAGATGGACTGAAAATCTCAGTCATTTTAAACATGAGCTCTGGGAATTCAGAGCATAAATGTTAAAAATATTTAATATTTTCTGCAGTCTGGCTATGAATTTGGCCAAGGCTGGAGTGGTCACACTCTAAGGCAGTCTCACAGTGAAGTCCTTCCAAAAGAAAACAACAAAAACCAAGCTTTTTATTGATGCAATCAGAATTTTGCACCCATAGTGGATTGTAGGTGAAGTCTGGGACAAAATGATTCAAATCAGCTCCTTTCCAAGAGATCTAACAGAGGATTTTACCTTTAGAAAATTGAAATCTAGAACAACAGCTTTTGAAGGATCTTTGTTTTTAAAAAAAAGTTGGGAGCATAACAAGGATCTGAAATGATCCTGCACTGCCAGAAAACCAAGTTATTCAGTAGAATTATTACAAACTCGATCATTTTTATTATTAATTATTTCTTCCCAGACTTACTCTCGTTTAATCTGAACTTCTGGTTGCGAGTTTGCTGGTTTCTATGAAACTTCCCTGTTTGCTACGTAGGGAGCAATTCTACTTTTACAGAACCTAAAACCAAAACCAAAACTGACCCAGCAGCCCCTCACGTGTCTCCTGTAGAGGAAAATGGGAGATTTCCACGTGAAAGCACTGCAGGATCCAGTGTTCAGTACTCAGCATCTTTGGGGAATGTTTGCAATGAACCCTTTGCATTTGTTTCTGGTAACAAAAAAAAATAAGGTTCTTTTTGTGTTATGGGGTTTCCTTAAGTGTTAAGCTCCAAGAGCTACGTTGCACAAGGTGAATTAACTTTGAGAAGTGAATTCCAATGGGATTTGGGCCATATCCTTTGATTCTGGCGCCTTGAACAGCTAAAGAGTTCTCTTTTGTATGTCCTCTAGTGTGAGTGAGACATAATAATTCATAATCTTTCAGTATTTCATTTAAAAAATATATATATTCTATGTTATTCTCATGAGGAGTTGCATAACTCATCCACTTCCTTCCAAAGCTTTCCCTCATGGTTTAATAATCTTTGGTATTTTTCCCTTTTTGTCCCAGGTTTTATGGATCTTTTTCCTCTCTGAGTATTTCTCTCTGTCCCTCCACTACTGCCCATCCTTCTGTCTGTTTGCATTCTGACTCCCATCTGTTCTCACTGAACTTTTTATCCCTTTGGGGACAATTAGGGAAGAACTTCTGGGTTAGCTCAGCTTGCATTTGTGGGATTGAAGGGTCAGACCCAGCTCTTTATTTTCATCTTAAACCAGCCAAGAACTCCCACATCACGAGTGTTGAACAAAGAGAAGAGCAGCCATGAACATCTGCAGGGAATAAAACCCTGAATTTTCTCACAGGATTTCTTTAAAAAGCATAGAAAACTCTCATTTAATAATCCAACATTAATCTTTTAGTCATGGGAAGCATTCAGGTGAAAGGACAGGAGGGTTAAACTATTCCTATAGATATCATTTATTCAATATACTCAGGGCTCCTACAGTATATTCTACCACAGTTATCCATTAATTGCATTGTTAATTGCTTTACATTGTTCCACTGCTCCTTCCTGACAATAAATACATTTATTTCGTGCAGTAACTTGGGTTTTTCTGTACTTTTCTATTCACACTCAACTCACAACAGAAGGGACATCGTGGAAAAGGCAAATTCAGCAGGGTTTGGAAGCTGAGAAGTGTGGGAAGGTTTTGTTGTTGTTTCGGTTTTTAGGATGGCAGAAATCCTCCAGCATCCCCCTCTCCCACCAGTAACTCCAATATTTCCCAATTCCAGTAATTCCTGTCATTCCAAAGGGAAACAGGACCCAAATTCCTGGCAGAAGGTTCTGGAGGGATCCAGCTGCTCCCCACCCCTGGTACCTCACCCACAGTAGAAACCCAACGCCTGTTTGGTTTTCAGCCTCCAAAAAATGTCCTTGAAGCCCTGATTTGCTGCACAGTCACAGTAACTGCACCAAAGACTCTTCCCCAAGGCTGCTGGATTTTCCTCAAAGAAATTTTTGTACCTCCCAGAGCCCAAAATCCCCAGCTGAGGAACACGGGGGCTGCTGCCCACTAAAACAGAACAATGCCAGGATTGTCAGCAAATCACAGCAGGCAAAGAAAATAAATTATATTTAAAAAAACAAACCTAATTCCCTGTGAAAAATGTGCATTTTATGATTGGCTTTTCTCAAATATTCAAATGAATATTATATGTGTTGTGTTAGAAAGTGATGCTGTGTTAATTCCTTAAGTAGTGTGTTAAATACAGTTTTAGGTTATAAGTTAATAAGGTTATAAGGTGTGATTAGGTTCTGAGTTTTAGGTTATATACAGTTTTAGGTTATAATGTTAAAATAGAAACTATGCTGTGTAAGATACTTTTTTTAAAGAGAGGAATGAGGTACTTGCACAGAGCTAGCAGCCACGGGACACCTGAATCTTTCAGAGAAAAAGAATTTATTGCTCCCTAATGAGAAGAAATGAACTTTTCCTGCCTCGCTTGGGCAGATGACGCTGTCAGGACTCCGAGGAAGAAGCTGGCACTGCCCAGCCAGAATCCTGTGTGTGAATGGAATTGATGCACCATGTGTGAGCTGTGTGAATATGCAACAGGCTGCTGCTTTTAAAGGTTCATCCTCTGTTAACCTGGGGCCTTTTTTGGGCTTATTTTGCCCAGAAAGGGGGACCCAGACTGTCCATAACTCTTTGTTTCTATTGTCTCATATTGTCCTCATCCAAATTGTCCAAATTAATATTACTCTCATTATATTGCTATTTTTATAACCATTTCATTATTATTAAACTTTCAAAATTTCCAAAACAAGTGGCTGGCATTTCTCACGCCATTTCAACACAACCACGGCAGGATCCAGGCTCCCTGCTCCTTCCCTGGAGCTTCTGTAGCACCAAAAGTTGGGGTTTTTTGCAGCTCCGCTGAGGCTGTGATGAAATCACCGAAATGATGGATTTTAATGAAGCAAAGCCGCGTGCCGGGGAGGCTCCAGGAGCAGCAGGGAGCAGGGATGACTCCGCGGGGTTCCAGGGTGCCCAGTGTCTGTTCCCCGCGGGGTTTCGGGGTGCCCAGTTTCTGTTCCCCGCGGGGTTCCGGGGTGCCCAGTGTCTGTTCCCCGCGGGGTTTCGGGGTGCCCAGTTTCTGTTCCCCGCGGGGTTTCAGGGTGCCCAGTTTCTGCTCCCCGCGGGGTTTCGGGGTGCCCAGTTTCTGCTCCCCGCGGGGTGTCGGGGTGCCCAGTTTCTGTTCCCCGCGGGGTTCCGGGGTGCCCAGTTTCTGCTCCCCGCCCGGAGAGCTGCCGGGGGCTGTGACCTTTCCGCGGAATCGTGGCTCGCAGCCCGGGGCGGCCCCGGGAGATGCCGGAGCTGATAAAGTTCTGCAGAAGGCGGCGGGCCGGGCGCTCGGGCCGGGCGGTGTTTGCTGAGCGCACCGTGAAATTGAAATTCACCCTGGCACCTTCGGGGCCGTTCCTGCTCTTTCCTCTCTCGCTGTTTATTTCCTCCTGTCTGCTCAAACTCCGACCCTCCGCTGCGTGCCCTCCCTGGATAAATAAACTTTGGGGTTTAGCTCCTACCTTAGAAGCAGAACTGCAGAGATAAAATTGATATTTTATGGCTGAGTCATTTTATGGGGCTGGTAAATGCCCGGCCCTGCCAGGAAACGCCAGGCTGGCAGCAGGGGAGCAGTTCTGGGGAAAAGGGAAGTGCTGAGTGCGCTCATCACAGCCAGGAACCGCGGGGCTGGGAATCCCAGCTTAGCACGAGGCACTTTATATCTAGAGAGATTAAAAAAAAATTAAATATATCTATTTATATATTTAAATTATAGAGAGAAAATAGATAATTATATAGAATATAGAAATATATCTATATTTTATGAATACATTAATATATAATATATAGTATTATATATTTATATATTATATATATTTTATGTATAAATATTTATATTTTATAATATAATAGATATTATATAGATATAATTATATATAATATAAAATATATTATATAAATATACTATATTTTATAGATATAATATCTATATAGATAATTATATTTATATAAAAAGATCTATATAATCTTAATATATATAATATATACTAAATTATTATAGATAAAATTATATAATATATATCCTATAATATATAATTATAATAACATATAAATATGTATTATTGATATATAAAAATATTTATATATACTTATATACTTATTTTATTTATAATAATATAATTTATATATCATATATACTATATTATGGATAAAATTATATAATATATATCCTATAATATATAATTATAATAATATATAAATATATATTATCGAGATATACAAATATATTATTTATATATACTTATATACTTATTTCTAAATATATTTTTATATTTGTATATATTTATATACATTTCTATATTTCTGTATATTTAAAATTCAGATTTTTGTGGCTTTTTTGTGTGTAAAAACCACCTGACCCCTCACTGAAACATCAGAGATTTGTCCAAGGAGCAGCAATTCCTGACCATTTCTGCACATTCCCAATTTAATCACATAAACTTTGCCAATCACAAAAATAACTATTTCTCTGAAAACCCCTCTCTTCTGTTTTTCTCCCAGACTGCCACTCAAAACAAACCAAAATATGCAAACCCCTCATTCACTGTGTCCCTCCAAAGTCCACCCAGCTGCAGGTCCTGGAACAAGCAGTTGTGTGGAGGGATTTCAGAAAAATGTGCATTTATTAGGAGCAGATGGGAAAATTCACCCAGAAGTGCTCTGGATTATTTATTTATAAATTCCTCCAGGAGAAAACAGAAACTTTGCAGGATGTGGGGACATCTCCAGCACGGCAGGGGTTGGATTTCTGCTCTGGATGGCCAGCGGGAGGTCTCAGAAATAAAAAATGTGAATAAAAAAAATCAATTCCCTGTTCCCCATCCTGCAGGGAGCCAGGCTGCCCTCTGCTGTGGGAATAACTTCGAGCTGCAGGAACCCTGCCCACGTTTGGGTTTGTCACCTCCAAACCCCCAGAAATCCTTCCAAACCACGTTCTGGACTTGCACTGCGGGTTTGGAAAACCACAGGGGGCGATCCAGGTGTGGATCATTAATTTTTCATAGCAAATCCCAAAATTACACCGATTTCTCGGCAGATTTTTTGCTTCAGGGCGCAGAGGTCATGATGAGAATAATCCCAAACCCACAGATGATCCCACATGAACTGCTGGTCCCTGGTGGGAAAGGGGGATTTGTGGGGTGGGGAAAATGGTGAATGGGGTAAATAAGGATTTGTGGACTGGGTTAAAAGGAAAATGGGGTAAATGAGGATTTGTGGGGTGGGGTAAATGGGGTAAATGAGGATTTGTGGATTGGGTTAAAAGGAAAATGGGGTAAATGAGGATTTGTGGGGTAAATGGGATAAATGGGGTAAATGGGGATTTGTGGGGTGGGGTAAATGGGATAAATAAGGATTTGAGGACTGGGTTAACAGGGAAGTGGGGTACATGAGGATTTAAGGACTGGGGAAAATGGTAAATGAGGTAAATGGGGTGAATAAGGATTTGTGGATTGGGTTAACAGGGAAATGGGGTAAATGAGGATTTGTAGACTGGGTTAAAAGGTAAGTGGGGTAAATGGGGGATTTGAGGACTGGGGAAAATGGTAAATGAGGTAAATGGGGTAAATAAGGAATTGTGGATTGGGTTAACAGGGAAATGGGGTAAATGAGGATTTGTGGACTGGGGTGAATGGGATAAATGGGGTAAATGAGGATTTGTGGATTGGGGTAAATGGGGTAAATGAGGATTCTCCAAACCCAAGGCTGCTGTAGGGACCCCGAAAGTCCAGCTGGCACAGGAGCAAACTCCATCACCCCAAAGCAGCCCTTCCCTGGCCTTATTGCACAGGAATGTTCCTGGGCCGGGCAGGGAGCAGCTCTGCTCCGTGACCCATGGGGCTCAGATAACTCCCATAAATATTTCACACCAATCTTTTCTCTCTCCCTGCCATGAAATATTCAGCAGGGAAGGAAAGCTCTCCTCACCCACTCTGGCTGCTCAGGGCAGTAAATCCATGGCCCTTTTCCTCTTCTTCCTCTCTCTTTTTCCAGCCTTGCCTGGAGTCAGAGGGGGAGCACAGCATGAAAATGATGGGGAGTGCCCAGGTGGGGCTCCCTGCAAAGGAGGAGAGCAGAGCCTGCCCACCTGCCCCGCAGGTAACTGGGACCGTTTAGATTATTATTTCCTTCTCAGTCATATACTCCGCCATAAAAATGCAGTCAGGTTGAATTTTGCTGCAATAATTCTCAGATAATTGACTGGGCTTGATGAAATTCATGTTGTAACAGGTAAAAAAGCTTGGAGAACAAATAAAATCCAGCAGGGCACTGGATTTTATTGTTGTAAAATATTGTCATTGTCATTCACATTTCAGAAGAGTTCCTTGCTGCACCATGCAGCTAAACATATTGAAATAAAAATAGTTCAATATTTAATATATTGAAATTCAATATCAAACAATTTTTACTTCAATATGTTTAATTATGTTTAATATATTATTATTTCAATATGGAATTGTTTAATATATTTACTTATGTTCGACATATTTTCATTTCAACATTTCAATATTGGATTTATATGAAATACATTCTATATTCAATATATTCAATACAGGAAATATATTCAATATAGATTATATATATTTATATGTGAAATAGATGAAATTTCATGTATGAAAGACATTAAATTATATGGATGAAATTATATATATATAAATTATATGGATGAAATTATATATATTTTAAAATTAATGTATTGTAGATGATATAATTATATATTATGTGATTAATACGTTTTATATATTATACATATGATGTAATTAATATATTTTAAGTATTTTACATATGATATATATTATAGATTTTATATATATTCTATTATCTATGATAGAATATAATGTATTTCTCTATTATTTAGTATATGTTATGTATGATATAATTAATAATATCTATTCTGTAATTCATATTACATATATCAAAAATATACTCACCAGTAAATGATATATTTCAGACATCCAAACTAGGGAATATTTTGGTCGCAGCAGGATGCATTTAACTAATTCATAACAAAACCACCCCCCAAAATCTAAACTTTAGACACATCCATTCCAGCTGCTTTGAGGGATCAACCTGACAGGAATTTTTGCTGTTCCCAGGGTTTTTCTGCCCCGCAGGGAACGGCTCGGTGCCGGTGCCGTGCCCGCCGGGGACGTTCCGGCCAGCGGGGCCAGCCCCGGGCTGCCTGCCCTGCCCCGGGGGCTCCTTCAGCCCCCGGCCCGCCCAGAGCTCCTGCCTGCCCTGCGGCTCCGGGGCCGTGCAGCCTGCGGAGGGACAGAGCACCTGCGTGTGCCGGGGGGCAGCACAGGTGTACCAGGTATGTGTGAGCAGGACAGGTGTACCAGGTATGTGTGAGTGCCAGGGGGCAGGACAGGTGTACCAGGTATGTACGAGCAGGACAGGTATACCAGGTATGTGTGAGTGCCTGGGGCCAGGACAGGTGTACCAGGTATGTGTGAGCAGGACAGATGTACCAGGTATGGCTGGGCAGCTGTGACAGCAGCTCTGAGTTACAGAATCACAGAGTCAGTCTCAGAGTCACAGAGTCACACAATCACAGAATCCCAGAGTCACAGAATTTCAGAATCACAGAGTCTCAGAATCAGAGGCACACAATCACAGAGTCACAGAATCACACAGTCACAGAATTTCAGAATCACAGAGTCACAGAATCAGAGGCACACAATCACAGAGTGACATAATCAGAATTTCAGAATCCCAGAATCTCAGAGTCACAGAATCAGTCACAGAGTCACAGAATTACAAAGTCACAGAATTTCAGAATCACAGAATCACAGTCACACAATCACAGAATTTCAGAATCACAGAATCAGAGGCACACAATCACAGAGTGACATAATCAGAATTTCAGAATCACAGAGTCTCAGAATAAGTCTCAGAATCACAGAATCTCAGAGTCGCAGGATCAATCACAGAGTCACAGAATCACACAGTCACAGAATCTCAGAGCCACACAATCGCAGAATTCCAGAATCACCAGGTTGGCTGAGACCTTCAGGATCACCGAGTCCAGCCCATGGTTGAATTCTAGCTTTCAAATATCGAAGCTAGGGGAGGTATGGAAGGTTTGGGGTGGCGCGTGGACACTGGATTTGCAAATATTCTGAATTACAAATAGTTACAAATTTACAAATAATCTGAATTCCTCAGGGTGACATCAATCCTCCCCTTTCAATACAGATTAATCACATCCAATTTCATATATGTATGTAATATATTTAATTTCATATGTATATGAACTATATTCAAAGTTGAATTCTAGCTTTCAAATATCGAAGCTAGGGGAGGTATGGAAGTTTTGGGGTGGCGCATGGATGCCAGATTTGCAAATATTCTGAACTACAAATAGTTACAAATTTACAAATATTCACAAATATTCTGAATTTCTCGGGGTGATGTTGATGCCCGCCCTCCCCAGGAAGGTTTGGGGTGGTGTGTGGACACCGGATTTGCAAATATTCTGAATTACAAATTGACAAATATTTACAAATATTCCAAATTTCTCGGGGTGGCGTCAATGCCCGCCCTCCCCAGGAAGGTTTGGGGCGGTGTGCGGACACAGACCGCAGTTCTAGCAGAGCTGTGTTGGAATTTCCAGCCCCGGGATGGCCTCTGCACCTGCCCGCCGGGATTCAGGAGCTCCGGGAGGGATGGGAATGCCTGTGCCAGGAAATCCTACCCCGTGTGCCGGGACTCAGCCTCGCGGAACCAGGAGGGGCACTGCCTGACCCCGAGGGGATGGGCTCGCTACTGCTCCCAAAAGGTATTCGGGGTTTTGCATTATTTTCCATTAAATCCCCCAATCCAGGCAGAAAACACCCCAAAAAAGCCAAATTCCCAAGCTCTCCCTTCCCAGAGCACACCCAGTATGGTGCTCCAGGATTATTTGTGTTTTCACAGGAAGTTTTACCTCTTTTCCAGCTTTAGGAACCCAAAAGGTATTAAATTTTTTTTACATTTTTTTAAAAATTAAATCCCCCAAACCAGGCAGAAAACACCCCAAAAAAGCAAAATTCCCAGACAAAGAAGGTATTATGTGTTAAACACCCCAAAAAAGCCAAATCCCCAAGCTCTCCCTTCCCAGGGCACACCCAGCGTGGTTTTCCAGGGTTATTTGCGTTTTCTGAGGGGTTTTTGCCTCTTTCCCATCTTTAGGACATTCTGGTTGTTTTTAGGACATTCTGATTTTTAGTCCCTGCTGTTTTCCCTCTCTCCCCCAGGTCTGTGCCGTCCCCAGGGATTTCCAGGGCTATGACAGAGTCCTGGGGCTCTGCCTTTGTCGCTCGGACAGCCTGGAGAGGGTTTGCAATTCCCAGTGCAGAAAACAACAAAAATCCACCCTGCAGCTCTCCTGCGCAGAGAAAACACCTCAGCTCCTCATCACCCACAGCAACGGGAGCCAGGTGACAAAAATTCCAATTTCCCCCATCCCTCTCCTCCCTCAGGCTCTGCCCCTCGCTCCTTTTTTGCTCAGAAAACCCTAAAATGCAACAGCAGCAACAAAATCCCCAAATGCTCATGTTCTTCTATTACTTTTTAATTCTGCTTCACCCATGGAAAAACAGAAAAAAAAACCCCAAAAAATCGGAATTATTTTTCTTTCAGACTGCTGTTTTCTTAGAAGGTTTGAGGAAAGTTCTACCGAGACCAAATTTCTCTTTGGATGATGTTTGTGCTGCAGGACAGCAAATGCACCCAGCGCACCTCGTGGGGATGAGCGGTGAGGGAAAATAATTATTGGGGTGTTTGATGGGGTTTGCGCACAAAAAAAGGTTTTTTGTGGGGTTTAAAACACAAATAAGGAGAAATCTCCAGGTTTATTCCTGAAAAAATATAATTTTAGCACTCCACACCAAATTTGTCCTGCTTGGTGTCAGAATATTCATTTGAAATTTGTGCATTTCCAATGGTGAAAACCAGAAAAAACTGATTTTTTTTTTTTTGGTACCTCTCCAGGGAAAGGATTTTTAGGGGTTTATAATCCTGACCCTCAATTAATTCAGGACCTCCTGGTGCAGGATGAGCCTTCAGCACTCCGGGAAATGAATCCTCCCTCAGCAGCTGCTCCAGGTGAGTTCTCCTGCAAAGCTCCTCAATTTCTGTATATTTGTGTATAAATATTTTAAAAATATTTATATTATATATAAGATATATAAAATTAAATATTTTCTTATATCTAAAATTAAATTTACATGCATAGGGGTTTTAATGTGTATAGTTTTATATATATTTTAGATATATATTTTAATATAGTTTTAATATATATCGTTTTTAATAGATATAGTTGTATATATTTTTATATCTATAGTTTTATATATAGTATTTAGATATGTAACTATATATAATTTTAATGTATATATAATATTATTCTAAAAAAATTAAATGTATATCTATATCAGGTTTTTAATATATATATGGTTATGTCATTATTCATACATATAGTATTTATTTATGAGTATTTAGAAATATGTGGTTTTAACGTTTATATTTTTTATTTTAATATTTTAAAATTATATATATTTATTCATATTGTGCTTATTTATTTAAACTCTAAATGTACAAATATATTTATGAATATAAAAAGGGATTTCTGTCTCCTAAGGCTGCTCTGTGCCCTCCCAGATCCCCCTGGCCCCGAGGAGTGCAGGGAACAAATCCTGAGCCCCCCGAATTCCACATCCCAGCCCCCGTTTTTGGGCATCCTCAACCCCATCACCTGCATCAGCAGCCCCGTGACCCTGCTCTTCCTCAGCACCCCGGAGCATTTCCCGCTCTATGACGTGTGAGTACAGCCAGAAAACACAGGAATCTCATGTTAGCCACCAGAAATTCTGCACCTTTTCCTTTATCATGTGTCAGTAAAGTCAAAACTATAAAATTCTACACAAAAATCCACACAATTCTACGTCAGCCACCAGAAATTCTGCACTTTTTCCTTTATCATGTGTGAGCACACCCCAAACCATAAAATTCTACACAAAAATCCACACAATTCTACCTCAGCCACCAGAAATTCTGCACCTTTTCCTTCATCATGTGTGAGTACACCCAAAACCTTTAAAGAGCTCAGTTCGTGCAATTTCACATCAGCCGCCAGAAATTCTGCATTTATAAATCTCCGCCCATTTATCAGCCTAGAAAGAAAAATAATTAAAATCAAACAAGTAGCAAGAAATTTTTTTGTATCTTCCCTCCTAGAAACAACCTGTACAACACAAATGCTGAATTTGACTGGGGAGATTTCCGGAGCCTGAGGGAGGAAATCAGGGAAATCCCCAGAAATTCCCAGAAACTCCTCCTGTTCCTTTTCCAGTTCCAGGCCCCCGGCACCTACGTGCTCCAGCTGAGCAGCAACAGGCACAAGAGAATGGTTGGTACCCAGAAAATCTTTTTTTTTAATTTATAATTCCCCAAAATTATAAATTATAATTGTAATTTATAAAATTATAAATGAAATTATAATGCACAGAAAGCATTTTGTGGTCCAGGTGAAAGTTTAGAAGCTGCAAAAGTAACAATGAGCATCTTTTTATAGCACAGAGATAAATGGGAGGGGGAAATAGAGAAATTCCTGTAAATTTGACAGTGTAAGTGCAAAAAATGAATTTAAATAATTATAAATATGGACTTGTGTTTTCATGCAGTACCTCAATGGGGGGACACAAAACCCTAACTGGCTTTCTGGTGTTGTACGCAGAAAATCTCAATTTTTTATTTGTAATTTGCCTCTTGGAAAAGCATTTTGTGCTCCAGGGGAAAGTTTGGAAGTGTGGGAAGCTGCAGAAACAACAGCGAGCATCTTTTATAGGGAAAAACTGGGCAATTCCTGCAAACTGGCCAGTGTAAGTGCAAAAAGTGACTTTAAACCATCATAAATCTGATTTTGTGAGTGATAACAGCGAGCATCTTTTGATAGTGAGGGAGAAACGGGGCAACTCTTGGAAATTGGGCAGTGTAAGTGCAAAAAGTGACTTTAAATCATTATAAATCTGATTTTGTGAGTGATAACAGCGAGCATCTTTTGATAGTGAGGGGAAAGGGGGGCACCTCTTGGAAAGTGGCCAGTGTAAGCGCAAAAAGTGACTTTAAATCATCATAAATCTGATTTTGTGAGTGACAACCGTGAACATCTTTTATAGGGAAAAACTGGGCAATTCCTGCAAACTGGCCAGTGCAAGTGCAAAAAGTGACTTTAAATCATTATAAATCTGATTTTGTGAGTGACAACAGCGAGCATCTTTTGATAGTGAGGGGAAAGGGGGGCACCTCCTGGAAATTGGGCGGTGTAAATGCAAGAAATGAATTAAAACCATTACAAACCCGCTGTCGTGTCGCCGTGCAGTACCTGAGGGTGATGCCAGCAGGGACACGGTGCCAGCAGGACGGGCCCTTCCTGCCCAGCACGCCCAGGGCCGCGGTGCAGGTGGGCATCGCCCCCAGGAAGGAGCCGGAGCTGCGGCTCAGCCCCGACTGGGCAGCGCTGGCCGGGCTGAGCGCGGGGCTGCTGCTGCTGCTGGCGGCCGGGCTGGCGCTGCCGGTGAGTACAACCAACGCCGTCCATCCCTTCATTCCAGCTCTAATTAATCCCATTGTATTATATTAGATATCATATATTATATATCATATATTATATATCATATATTATATATCATATATTATATATCATATATTCTATTATTACACTTTTTATTTTTATTATTACACTACTTATGCTACTTATACTTATTATTATTATGATTATACTGCGTATATTTTTATATTATATTTTTATCATACAATTTTACACAATGAACCCACAATTTGTCCATTCCTAGATTTTTAAAGAACATTATATATATTATATATTATATATATGATATATATTATGTGTATTATCTATATTATACGCTATATCTATTATATCTATTATATTATATATAATAGATATAATATATTATATATATTACAGATATTCTAGATATTCTAGATATTATATATATTATATATGAGCTCTGCACTCCTGCTGCTGCTGGCTGCCTCTCTGGCATGGCCTGTGAGTGCAATAAATTTCATTAATTAATTTTATGTTATTTTTAATTAATCCCAATCTTTATATTATACTGCATTATATTACATTACATTATATTCATTACTTTTTATTTTTATTATTATACTTCTACAACTTACACTTATTAATATTATATTTTTATTATACAATTTTACACAATGAACCCACAATTTGTCCATTCCTACATTTTTAAAGAATATTATATATTTTTTTTCTATATTATATACACTTATATATCATAAATATTGTATATGAGCTCTGCACTCCAGCTGCTGGCTGCCTCCCTGGCACTGCCTGTAACTACAATTAATCCCAATCTTTTAAAGAACTTTTGTGGGTTTTATTGCGAATTCTGCGGATTTTATTTAGAATTTTGCGAATTTTTATTTTGAGTTTTGCGCATTTTAGTTTATTTATTCCTTTAGGGTTTTTTTTTAGTTTATTTCATTTAAGCTGCTTCAATCTGATTCTGAATTTCGCAGCTGCTGTGCCGGGGCCCGGGCTGTGTCCCGAGGGGCAGCCCCAGCCCCGCATTCCGGCGGCGGCAGCTCCGCTACAGCCTGGACGGATTCTGCTCCCCAATTCCAGCCGTGATTTCCCGGAGAAAAACTCACCCGTCCCTGCAGCTCCGGGCTGGGCGCTCCTGCGGCGCTGCTCGCACAGGTCAGGCAGCAAAAAAACCCTAAAAACCAAAAAAAACCTCCAAATACCCAAAACTAAAAAAAATCCTAAAGCCCCAAAAAAGTCTAAAAAACCAAAAATGCCCTAAAACCCCCAAAATCCCCCCTAAAACCCCGAAAAAGCCTAAAAACCCTAAACAACCCCAAAAACCCCCCAAAAAACCAAAATCCCCCCCAAAACCCTAAACCCCCGAAAAAGCCTAAAACCCCTAAAGAACCTTAAACCTAAAAAAACCTAAAAGCCCCTAAACCCCCCCAAAACACCTGAAAACCCTAAAAGCAAAAGAAATAAACCCTAAAAAAAAAACAACCTAAAAACACCCCTGCAAAAACCCTAAAAAGCCCCCCAAAACCCTTAAAAACCCTAGAAAACCCAAAAAAACCCTAAAAACAACAAAAAAATCTTAAAACCCAAAAAAAACCCCTAAAAATTCTTAAAAACCCAACCCCCCCCAAAAAACCCTGAAGACCAAAAAAATCTTAAAATCCAAAAAACCGTAAAAACCCAATAAAATCCAAAAAAACCCCCAAAACTCCCCCAAAAATCCTAAACCCCCTAAAAACCCCAAAACCCTAAAAAGCAAAAACAATCCTAAAAGCCCTAAAAACCTAAACAAACCCTAAAAACAAAAAAAAAAAAAGCCAAATCCAGGCGGGTTCTGCCCAGAATGGAGCCCAAATTCTGAGTTCAGGCTGCTGAGCCCCAGGAATCTGCGCTGAGAACCAGCCTGAAAGTGATAAAACATCAATAAAATTAATAATATAATCACAATTAATTAAATTAATTAATGCAAATTCCTTTTTCCAGCCACTTTCCCGGGCAGAGGGGAGCCCTGGGAGCCTGAGGAACAAATGGACCTGGAAGATTTTAACACAAAAATTTTCTTTGAGCTGCTGCTGAGGCAGTCCCAGTCTGTCACCACCACCCTGGGCCACTTCAAAGAAGAGGTAAAAATTCTTTTTTTCAATTAAAAAATGAAATTTATTCGTAATTAATTAATTTCTTCAACTTTTTATCTGTGAAATGAAAAAAAAATCGGATTTTCTGCACTGCAGAGCTGCAGGTTAAGCTGAGGAGAGATGAATAAATGATTAGATGAGTGGGTTATTTAAATTTTATTGTAAATTTATTAATTTTGCTGCTGAAATCAAGAGGAGAACATTTCACAGCCCAAATTTGGATCCACCTGGGGCACTCTGGGGAACTCCAGGTGAGGTTTTAAAGACAGCAGAGGGAGCTGGATCACAGCAAGCATGTAAGAGAAAAATAATAAATAAATAAAAATGAATTTAATTATAAATAATAAAATAAATAATAAATAATAAATAATATGGAAAAAAAATCATCATTCCCCAGTCTGAGCCAAGCTCTCATTTATTTGTTTGCACCAAAAAATTGTCCCCAGTTTGGGGTTTAGTACAAAAAGGGAAATTTCACCAGCTCCAAATCATCCTTTGCTCCTAAAATCAGCTTTTAATTTTATTTATTTATTACTTTTTATTGATTTTCTATTTTATTTTGTACCTCAGGTGAAAGTTGTGTATCACAGGGTGATGAATGAAATCTCCTTGCTGAAAAAGCTTTGGCTGAAGGCTCTGAGCATCCCAGCAAAGGGGGAGGAAGAGGAAGAGGAGGAGGAAGAGAGCACAGCTGGAAAAGAGCAGGTAGAGCTCAGCTCAGCAGGAGTTTTACACGGAATAAATGAAATTTGTACATGGAATAGCAAATTGAATTTATAGGTGGAACAGCGACTTGAGTTTATACATGGAATAAGAAAAAAAGTTGAATTTATACATGGAATAGCAAATTGAAATTCTACATGGAATGGTGAATTAAATTTATACATAGAAAGGTGAATTGAAATTAATATGTGGAATATATTGAATTTATACGTGGAATAACGAATTGAATTTATACGTGGAATAACGAATTGAATTTATACATGGAAAGGTGAAATGAATTTATACATGGAATAGCAAATTGAATTTATACATGGAATAGCAAATTGAATTTATACATGGAATAACAAATTGAAATTCTACATGGAATGGTGAATTAAATTTATACATGGAAAGGAGAATTGAAATTAATAGGTGGAATAAATTCAATTTATACGTGGAATAACGAATTGAATTTATACATGGAAAGGTGAAATGAATTCATACATGGAAAGGTGAAATGACTTCATACATGGAATAGCAAATTGAATTTATACATGGAATAGCAAATTGAATTTACACTTGGAATGGTGAATTGAATCTATACACAGAATGAAAAATTGAATTCTCTTCTAGAAATTTTAGGCACAGCCATGTAAAACATCACTTTTAGTGCAGCAATATTTAATATTTTACAGGCTGCAAAACAATTTGTCCATAAACAAGAGGTGATGCCCAAAACCTGCAAGGGATCAGAGCAAAATAACAAAAAACTTGCCTGAGAAAGACGTTAAACAGAAGGCAATATCCAAATCAGATTTGCAACATTTCCATGAACCTGGGGGGTGTGGAAAGCTCTGGGAGTTTGGGACAATGATCACTGGAAAAGGCTCTGAAATTGCAGCAGCATTTCATGGGACAATCTGGTATTATTCTGTAATTTAGGGTTTGCAAGAAAAGGCAGGGGGTGCCAGGAGGTTTAATTTGATAAAATTACCTTTGTGATGGAGAAAATCTGTGCTGCTCCAGGCGCCTCCCTCGGGGTCCCCGCAGGGCTTTGGGAGCCCCCAGAGCCCCAGGGCCAATGGCACCAGGGACATCCCACGGGATCCTCGGGATTTCATCCCCCAAAAACTGATCCCAGTGCTCCAGTCCCTGCTCCAGATGCTGCAGGAGAACAGAAAAAACAATTTATCACCTGAGAGCCCAGGTAGGAGAGGAGAGAAAGGCGCTGCCACTCCCCCTGGTTTTATTCTAATATTATTTCAGCTTTAAATCCACAAGATTCTCCTGTAAATCAGATTTTGGTCCCATTTTGGTGAAGATCTCCTTGGGCTTAATAAGCAAATTAATTTTAATACCTGTACAGCAAATATTTATTTAATAAGTATTAATTCAGTAATAAAAATTAATTAGAAAAGTAATATTTATTAGATTTTAATACATGTATTACATAAATGGACTCATTAAAAGTTATTTGATAAATTTATTTCTTAAATAAATAATATATTAAAAATATGGAAATATACATTAGGAATAGTTATATATAATCTATATTATATATTTTATGTATTTATAATATATAAATGTATAAAATATATATAGGTTATATAGGTTATATATAACTATATATATCTATATAACTATAATATATAACTATATATAACATTATAATATATATCTAATTACATTTTATATAATAGGTATATAGCGATAATATTATGTTAACATATATATTAATAATATGTTACATTTTGAAATATAAATGATATAAATTTATTTATACAATAAATAAATGTATTAAGATTTAATTTAATAAATTTTCAACTAAATAAATTCATTAAAAATATGAATGTATATTAATAATGATATATAGTATCTATTTTTATATATTTAACAATAATTATTTGGGCAGCTGCTGGCATCCAGGATCTCCCTGCTGCACCCCCAGCTCACAACTGGCTGATGAAGAAAAACCAGAATTTCCTTCACCCCCTGAGCAGGAGTGGAAGGCACAGCCTTGGACAGAAGGCACAGTGAGCAGAATTTCCAATTATTTACTATTTAATCTTTTTATTTCACTACCTTGTAAAGTGAAATTTGCCCTTCTGGTTTGCTCCTGTGAAGATGAAATTTGAATGCTGGCGTTTCTTCTGTCTCAATTTAAACTTTTCCCTGGTTTTTTAGCCCTGGAGAGGAAACTGTCAGTTCCTTGTCCCCTTCAGAGCTGGAGGATAAAGTGGATGCACTGACTGAGGAGCTGCTGCAGATTGCAGAGGATGAAGAGCAGTTTATAAGCAGCAAAGGCAACGAAGATCTGCTCTCTTATTACCTTGAAATAACCAGCCTGGAGAAGGAGAGTTTGGTCAAACAAATAAATGCTTTAGAAGAGGAAATAGCCCAGGGCAGAAAGTTGTGATGCTCCAAACTCCCTGGTTTGGTTCCTGCTCTGTAAGCGCTGTAGTGAGGGATGGGGGACTCTGGCAGCTCTTCAAAATGCAGGTTATTACAAAATGCAATTTATTGTGTCCAAGAGGTCAGAGCAGTCCAGGGCCGTGGGTGACAGAGCTGTGCCCACAGCTGTCAGCTCCAGCTGCAGGCAGGCCTGGAGACCCTGAGTTTAGGTACAAGTGCATGATAGAGCTTTCTTCTGGTTACAAACACATTCTATACTTTTCTTTGCTGAGCATCTTCATACAGCAGAGCCAATCTATACCTTAACTTTAACCTATAGCCTCTCATAACTGCTCTCATTACCATTTTCATGTTCCTGCTCTCCAATCACTCACAGTCAGTACATCACAGTTTCAGCCAGAAGTTGTTTTTCAGTTTTCTTGCAGTGGAAAATTCTGAGACCTTTTTTCTCCTTGCCATATTTGCTGACTTGTTTGCCTGTACTCTCTTCCTGCTTGGTGAAAGCACCTTCTTGTTTGGGGTGGGTTTATCCTTTGCTCTAAGCCATAAAACCCCTTCTAACTCACACACCCTTTGGCTCCTTGGTTACCCAGTGAGACTGGCTCAGCAATTCTGTTCTTCTCTATCAAAACTTGCTTCCATCTCTATTCCTTCTTCAGATTCTCCCTTCAAGAATCTTCCTGCCAAGCACCTGTGAGACTTTGTCAAACTTCCATCCTTCCCAACACTGCTCCCCTGCACTGGGCATTAGGCTCCAAAGGAAATCTCTATTTCTGCTTCAAATCCAGTGTGTTTCTCCTCTCCATCCCAAAGGCTCATTAAATCAGGAGGGAAAGCAGTGCAGGGATTGAAGTGACAAGACTTTGGCCAGAGGCAATGACATTTCTGGCCACATCCAAGTGCTGAGAAGAAATATTGCTGCAAAAGCCCCAACTCAGAGTTTCCAGGAACAGGAGCAGAAAATAGAACCACTCAATTCCTAGTGTGCAATAAATTATTCTTTCAATTAATGCATCACTCCACGAGGTGCTCTGAGGCCTCAGCAGCTGAGAGCTGCAGTTTTCTGATTTTATGACGCAGCAAGAACTGCAGATACATTTACTTGCATTAATTACAGCTGTTTAATTACACTTAAAGTGCAAGAAATTAATATTTTCCACCATTGAAGCAATTTCTGAAGTCACCTCATCTCAGTTCTGTGCTACCACCCCCCCAGGAATGCACTGTCCAGGACAGTGCTTTTAAACCTGGGGAATGAGCCTGTGCTCCCAAATTCCAGAGCCAAACCCCAAAACATTCAATATTTCCTAACCAGTGAAACATCAGCTCAGCCTCCAGTGTAGATAAAAAGCAAGTGAGGGAAGAGCAAAGTCACTCAAAACCCGTTTTTTACCCCTATGAACACAAAACACGTGGGGGCACTGCAGAATTTAAGTATTTTTGGGAGTCACTGAATACCCCAGATATTTCTGCTGGTGGTATTTAGGTCTTGGCTCCTGACACCTTTGCCAGAAGGAAGCAAAGTGCTTTTCAAAGCAGCTTGGGGGTGTTTTTATCTCCCTTCACCTGCTGGTGTTTCCACCAAAAATCTCATGAACACCCTTCAAGGCACCACCAGCAGCTGGCTTTGATAAAAAAACATCAGCAGATTTATTGATTTATGCATTTCCTTTTTAACTCACAAGCAGAATCTCACATTACATCTTCAATCTTATGTTAACATCAATTAAAAACATTTAAAATCCTGGGGGAGAAAAAAGAAAGAAAATCCCCCTAAACATTCATAAATACAGAGTCAGCGACAGGGATTAGACAGGAAGTGCTGTTTTTATGAGGTTTTGCAGTGCCAGCCTTCAGCCCCTCACAAAACCAGGGCTCCAGAGCCCCCGAGGAGCCCTGGCTCTACCTCTTGGTGTTGATCCAGTGGTACCTGTCCACACGTGGGCCAGCGAAGGTGGCCGTGGGTCTGTAGGTCCGGTAGCCCCTGTGCTGGCCAAGGTGGGAGCCCTCAGCCAGGTGGGGCTTCCTGTGCAGGTATGGCCACCAGGGCTGGGGGGGAGCCTTGCAGAAGTCACCAAACTGAGCAGCAGAAAATGGGGGGGGAAAACAAAGTTAAAGTGTGCTGGGGAAGGAGGGGGGAGCGCTCAGGCCACCCCAATTCCACCAGGCTCCCTTCTGGGCCACCGCTGCTGCCTCCTCCCAAAGCTCATCCCACCCACAGGAAAACATTCCAAGGACAAGCCCAGGTGCCACATTGTAGCCAGGATTTTTCAGGAAATATCATTTCTTTAGGAGTTTTTCTCCTGAGAAGCTAAGAGGCCTCAGAAATGAAATGTAAGCAATGATTGTCTGCTGCTGTGGGATGCAACAGGTGGATCTGGGATTGGTCTCGTGGTTGTTTCTAATTAATGGCCAATCCCAGTCCAGCTGTCCAGACTGTCTTGGTTGGACACAAGCCTTTGTTATCACTCTTTTTCTGTTCTTAACCAGCCTGCTGATGAAATCCTTTCTTTTAGTATAGTTTATTATAATATATATCATAAAATAATAAATCAGCCTTCTGAAACACAGTCAGATCCTCATCTCTTCCCTCATCCTGGGAGCCCCCTGATCACCATCACACCACATCCTTTAAACCCCTCCAGTGACTCCACCAGGGCTGGTCACCACCTCATGGAGAATTCAATCCTTCAAACAGTTCATCCTCTGCTCATCCCACCCACTGCCCCACTGAGGCTGGGAAAAGCCTTCCAGGGACAAGGACAAGCCCAGCTGTGCCCCAGGCTGTGTCCCCAGATGCCACATCCTTTAAACCCCTCCAGGGATGGTGACTCCCTCAGGGCTGCTCAGCACCCCAGGGAAACAATTTAATTCTTCAAACAGCTAACACACTGCTGGCAAAACACACCAAGTGGAATAACGAGAATTAGTCAGCAAGAAACAGGGCCACAACCCCTAAACTCTGCTTCACCAAGCAGGGACAAGTGTGACATTAAAACCAGCTTTTATGGGACAGTGACACCACGTGCCAGGGCTGGAAAACCCTTCCAAGAGAGAAATCAAACCTGAACCTCCCCTGGAACAGCTCAGGGCTGTTTCCTCCCATCCTGTCCCTGGGAGAGGAGCCTGACCCCACCTGCCAGAGCTGGAAAACCCTTCCAGGGCAGAAATCAAACCTGAACATCCCTTGGAAAACCCTTCCAGGGGAGAAATCAAACCTGAACATCCCTTGGAAAAACCTGAACATCCCTTGGAAAAACCTGAACATCCCTTGGAAAAACCTGAACATCCCTTGGTTTGAGGTTGTTTTCTCCCATCCTGTTCCTGGGAGAGGAGCTTGACCCCACCTGCCAGGGCTGGAAAACCCTTCCAGGAGAGAAATCAAACCCAAACATCCCTTGGAAAAACCTGAACATCCCTTGGAAAACCCTTCCAGGGGAGAAATCAAACCTGAACATGCCTTGGTTTGAGGTTGTTTGCTCCCATCCTGCCCCTGGGAGAGGAGCCTGACCCCACCTGCCAGAGCTGGAAAACCCTTCCAGGGCAGAAATCAAACCTGAACATCCCTTGGAAAAACCTTCCAGGGGAGAAATCAAACCTGAACATCCCTTGGTTTGAGGTTGTATCATCCCTCCCTGTCCTGGGAGAGGATCCTGACCCCACCTGCCCGAACCTCTCTGGAGGGATTTTAGGGCGAGGGGCTCCCCCAGAGCTCACCTGGTAGATGCTGTTGGGGTTGCTGACGGTGGGGATGGCTCTGGGCTCCTTGCTGAAGCTCTCCTCGTCCGAGGAGGTGCTGGAGTGGCAGTCCAGGGCTGCCCTGCCCACGGCCAGGCTGATCTGCTGTGGCAGCTCGGGGCTCTGCTCCCCGCCGAAGCGCGCCACGGTGAAGGGCCGGCTCCTCTCCCCGTACCTGCAAGGGCTCCGTGAGCGCTGCCGGCACCGACAGCGGCCCCAAAACACCCCTCGGCCAGGAGAGTGCTCCTGAGCAGCCTCAGAGGAAAAACACTATGATCTGATTGGCTTCTGCTGGGTTCTGCTGCTTTGGAATGTGTTTGGAGGTTGTTTTATTTTTAATGTGAGCTGTTTTAACTCAACAGCCAATCAAGGCCAAGCTGTGTCAGGGCTCTGGAAGAAGTCACTAGTTTTCATCGTCATCTTTTTAGCATTGTGTGAGCATCCTTTCTGTATTCTTTAGTAGAGTTTAGTATTTAATTTAATATATAACAAATACTTTCGTATACTATATAAATATACATTATTTATAATATAAACCATAAATATATATTATAGATACTACATATTTTATATAATATATTATATATAATAGGCATAATAGTCTATAATATATTATATATAACAGGCATAATAGTCTATAATATATTATATACATAATATAATAAACATAAGGTATAATATATAATGTACATAAAGTATATTATATAATATACATAATATGTTATATAAACACATATTATATAATTATACATAATATATAATATAATTATATAAAATACGTAATGTATTACATAATATAATTGTATATAATGCATTTAATATCTACTATATAGTTTAATAATATAGTATACTACATATTTTATAACGTTTATATGAAATATAATAAATGTATAACATAAATATATACTATTGATATATCACAGTAGAGATTATATACTATAGTAAATAATATACTATGATTTAATATCATATAGTACACTACCATACTATGCTATAATACAGTATAATAAAACAATAAACGAGCCTTGTGAGAACACGCAGTCCGACTCCTCCCTCCCCGCCAACCCAGCCCCAAGGCTCCCCCCGGGGCTCACCTGCAGCACACCTGGAAGGGATCCACCCACAGCGTCATCTCCTCGGGCAGCCCCAGCAGCTGGAAGTCCACGTCGCTCTGCGCACACGCCTGCTCCAGCAGCGGCTCCCGAGCCCGCTGCCGGTTGATCCGGATGCACCTGCGAGCGGCACAGAGCCCCGGGCTGGGCGGGCACCGCACCCCGAGCGCTGCTGTGCTCCCCGCGCTCCTGAGCCGGGGATGCTGCTCACTGCAGCCCCCAGCAGCCCTCCGGCCTCAGCAGCTGATCGAGCAGCTCAAACCCACCCGGATTTTAGTGCTCAGCAACAGCTGATGAGCCGAGCCCCTGCTTTAAGTGTTTAAAACAAAACCATCCCCAAAGTCACTGTAGGACCGCTTGAATTCTGCATCCTGGCAGTCAGGGGCTACTTGAAACACGTGCCTTAAGATTTCCACCTCACTGCTCTAATACCACATTTCCAGGTTAAAAAATAAGAATAAAAATCCACCTTGGCTCTCTAATCCCTCATTTCCAGGTAAAAAAGCCATTTCTACCTCAGTTCCCTAATCCCTCATTTCCAGGTAAAAAAAGCCATTTCTACCTCCATTCTCTAATCACACATTTACCGCTTAAAAAAAAAAATATTTAAAAATCCACCTTAATTCTCTAATACTATATTTCCAGGTAAAAAAAATATTTCCATCTCAGTTTTTTAATCCCACATTTCCAGGTAAAAAAAGCCATTTCTACCTCAATTCCCTAATCCCTCATTTCCAGGTAAAAAAGCCATTTCTACCTCAGTTCCCTAATCCCTCATTTCCAGGTAAAAAAGCCATTTCTACCTCAATTCCCAAATCCCTCATTTCCAGGTAAAAATGTCATTTCTACCTCAGTTCTCTAGTCACACATTTACAGCTTAAAAAAAAATTCCACCTCACTTCTCTAATCCCACATTTACAGATTAAAAAAAATTATTTTCACCTCAGTTCTCTAATCCCCCATTTACAGGTTAAAAAAAAAAAAATCCATCTCAGTTTTCCACCTCTATTCACACATTTATGGGTTTTAAAAAAAATTTAATTTTCACCCATTAATAAGTTTTTCTTTCAAGTTTAAGGGGCATCCTGGTGGTTCCCTCTGCATTATTTATTTCACTTTAAGGCCTCCAGGAATTGCCTCTTGCATGCCCAGCTGAGGCTCCACGTCCTCCTCCTGAGCCCCCTCTCACCTGAAGCCCTGGCCCCGGGAGGGGTTGTCCAGGTACCAGTGATTTTTGTACTTTTCAAACAGCAGCGTGGTCAGCTTGGCTGCAAACTTCTCCATTTTGTGCTTGCTCAGCCTGTCTTCCCTCTTCACCAGCTTGGTGATGAAGAAAACCGTGGCAGCAATTTCATCTTTCATCTTCAGCTGGAGCACAGGAGGTGCTGGAGCAGAGAGGGAACAGCACAGCAGAGATTTAATAACATTAAGGCACTGTCAGCTTCCAAAAACTGAGGCTGCAAAATCCACACGAGCTAGGCTGGATGAGCCTGACTGCCAAACAACGTTTTAAATTTAGTTTGGGATATTAAAACCACTCCAATGCATTACTAGAAGGTGCCTGCACAAAGCAAGAGAGACTATAAAAAAAAAAGGAGTTTAAGATATAACAGTTCTTATTTGTCACATACATTACAAGCAGCAGACCTCACTAATAGAGAGATTTTTATGTAAAAAAAGATCAAAAATATCACCCTTTCACAGCAGGGAAAAACTGATGCTGCAAAATCCACACAAGCCAGGATAGAACGAGCCTGGATAAGCCTGACTGCCAAACAACATTTTAAATTTAGTTTGGGATATTAAAACCACTCTAATGCATTACTAGAAGGTGCCTGCACTAAGCAAGCTGAGAATATAAAGAAAAGAGTTTAAGATATAGTTCTTCTTATTTGTCACATATATTACAAGCAGCAGACTTTACAAACAGAGAGCTTTTCATGTAAAAAAAGACCAGAAATATCACCTTTTCACAGTAGAGACAGTAAAAACTTGAGATAAACTTCACAAACAGCTTCAAGAGGCACCAAGAACACAGATAAAACCCCCCAGGGCCCTGGATCAGCCACAGGAGCAACCCCAACAGCCAAAATCTCCCTCCCTCTTTCCCTGGCAAAGCTGGGCCAGGTATTTATGGAGCAGGAGCCCCATGGAGCTGAGGGATGTAAGAATCTTCAGGTGTGCAGGAGCTGCAGGTGTGTGCTGGATTAACTAACAGATTCATTCATTCCAAAAGGTCTCCCCAATTTCCTTGGCTTCATGGCCACCATCAGCTCCTTCTCTGAGCTGGCACAGCTGGTGTCCAGGGAAATGTCAAAGAGCAAGATTTGCCCTTTGGGAAGGATGGGTGATGCACATAATTATAATTTTTAAGCTCTTCTCAAGACATTTCATCCACTCTGGGTCTCCTGGACAGTCCCAGACTCACAGGCTGGGATTCCTCTGGGGATGACTTTGCCTTTCTGGCCAAAGTCTGGATGTTAAGTCTGATTTCTTTGATTTCACACCATTTTCCCTCAATATCAGATGGTAACCTGATAAAAGCCACGACCTCCTCCTCTCAGCTTTGATTTCCTTTCATTCTCGAGCTCCCCAAGCCACAGCAGCAGCAGCCCTGTGGGCAGTGCACAATCCCCTCATCATTCCCAACGTTTCAGCCCCAGGAATTCTCCAGAGACCCTCCTGTCCCAAATGCCAGGGGGGCTGGGGGCCATTGATGTCACAGAAAGCAGAAGAGCAGAGGGTGATTGTGGCACCCATGGCAGTGACAACTGGCTCATTAATTAGGGACATTAATGAGGTTTGAATCCTTCCCAGAGCTGTCAGCTGTCACGGGCTGGAGGAAAACACAGCCCTGGGTGCCCTGTTTGGGTGAGAACTGCTGAGGAAGAAAATGACAGGACCAAAACTGGCCCAGGCATTAAACAGCAGCCAACAAACTGAGCTCCCACTCATCCCCAGCTGCATCCAAACAGGAATTCTTCTCATCCCGGCAGATTTGGCAAAAGCCAGCATGGATGGCCAAGTGTTCTGGCTGAGAGGAGCAGGACATAAACGACGTGATGTCTGTGCCTTTTGGAACATGATGGTGTTTCAATCCGTATTGGGAACGGGGAAAAAAAAATACCCAAACCACTAAAAAGCAGTGCCTGGATATCCATGGGACTGATGCAGAGTTCTCTGAAGGCTGGGAAATGCGTCCAAAGCCTTGAGACGGGCTCCCAGGGTTGATTGGCTGCTCTGCCTAGGGTTAGGGTTAGGGTTACGCCGAGCCTTAGGGTTCTGCAAACTAAAAGGCCCAGAGCTGCGGGCACACTGCAGCTGCAAAGGGCATCCCAGGGGCATCACAAAACTGCCACAACCTGGCCTCCTCGAGGGCTTCCTCCTTGGCACCTGCCCTAACCCTAGGCTGATTGGCTGCCCTGCCTAGGGTTAGGGTTAGGGTTAGGGTTAGGGTTAGGGTTCTGCAAACTAAAAGGCCCAGAGCTGCGGGCACACTGCAGCTGCAAAGGGCATCCCAGGGGCATCACAAAACTGCCACAACCTGGCCTCCTCGAGGGCTTCCTCCTTGGCACCTGCCCTAACCCTAGGCTGATTGGCTGCCCTGCCTAGGGTTAGGGTTAGGGTTAGGGTTAGGGTTAGGGTTAGGGTTCTGCAAACTAAAAGGCCCAGAGCTGCGGGCACACTGCAGCTGCAAAGGGCATCCCAGGGGCATCACAAAACTGCCACAACCTGGCCTCCTCGAGGGCTTCCTCCTTGGCACCTGCCCTAACCCTAGGCTGATTGGCTGCCCTGCCTAGGGTTAGGGTTAGGGTTAGGGTTAGGGTTAGGGTTCTGCAAACTAAAAGGCCCAGAGCTGCGGGCACACTGCAGCTGCAAAGGGCATCCCAGGGGCATCACAAAACTGCCACAACCTGGCCTCCTCGAGGGCTTCCTCCTTGGCACCTGCCCTAACCCTAGGCTGATTGGCTGCCCTGCCTAGGGTTAGGGTTAGGGTTAGGGTTAGGGTTAGGGTTAGGGTTCTGCAAACTAAAAGGCCCAGAGCTGCGGGCACACTGCAGCTGCAAAGGGCATCCCAGGGGCATCACAAAACTGCCACAACCTGGCCTCCTCGAGGGCTTCCTCCTTGGCACCTGCCCTAACCCTAGGCTGATTGGCTGCCCTGCCTAGGGTTAGGGTTAGGGTTAGGGTTAGGGTTAGGGTTAGGGTTAGGGTTAGGGTTCTGCAAACTAAAAGGCCCAGAGCTGCGGGCACACTGCAGCTGCAAAGGGCATCCCAGGGGCATCACAAAACTGCCACAACCTGGCCTCCTCGAGGGCTTCCTCCTTGGCACCTGCCCTAACCCTAGGCTGATTGGCTGCCCTGCCTAGGGTTAGGGTTAGGGTTAGGGTTAGGGTTAGGGTTAGGGTTAGGGTTCTGCAAACTAAAAGGCCCAGAGCTGCGGGCACACTGCAGCTGCAGAGGGCATCCCAGGGGCATCACAAAACTGCCACAACCTGGCCTCCTCGAGGGCTTCCTCCTTGGCACCTGCCCTAACCCTAGGCTGATTGGCTGCCCTGCCTAGGGTTAGGGTTAGGGTTAGGGTTAGGGTTAGGGTTAGGGTTCTGCAAACTAAAAGGCCCAGAGCTGCGGGCACACTGCAGCTGCAAAGGGCATCCCAGGGGCATCACAAAACTGCCACAACCTGGCCTCCTCGAGGGCTTCCTCCTTGGCACCTGCCCTAACCCTAGGCTGATTGGCTGCCCTGCCTAGGGTTAGGGTTAGGGTTAGGGTTAGGGTTCTGCAAACTAAAAGGCCCAGAGCTGCGGGCACACTGCAGCTGCAAAGGGCATCCCAGGGGCATCACAAAACTGCCACAACCTGGCCTCCTCGAGGGCTTCCTCCTTGGCACCTGCCCTAACCCTAGGCTGATTGGCTGCCCTGCCTAGGGTTAGGGTTAGGGTTAGGGTTAGGGTTAGGGTTCTGCAAACTAAAAGGCCCAGAGCTGCGGGCACACTGCAGCTGCAAAGGGCATCCCAGGGGCATCACAAAACTGCCACAACCTGGCCTCCTCAAGGGCTTCCTCCTTGGCACCTGCCCTAACCCTAGGCTGATTGGCTGCCCTGCCTAGGGTTAGGGTTAGGGTTAGGGTTAGGGTTAGGGTTAGGGTTCTGCAAACTAAAAGGCCCAGAGCTGCGGGCACACTGCAGCTGCAAAGGGCATCCCAGGGGCATCACAAAACTGCCACAACCTGGCCTCCTCGAGGGCTTCCTCCTTGGCACCTGCCCTAACCCTAGGCTGATTGGCTGCCCTGCCTAGGGTTAGGGTTAGGGTTAGGGTTAGGGTTAGGGTTAGGGTTCTGCAAACTAAAAGGCCCAGAGCTGCGGGCACACTGCAGCTGCAAAGGGCATCCCAGGGGCATCACAAAACTGCCACAACCTGGCCTCCTCGAGGGCTTCCTCCTTGGCACCTGCCCTAACCCTAGGCTGATTGGCTGCCCTGCCTAGGGTTAGGGTTAGGGTTAGGGTTAGGGTTAGGGTTAGGGTTCTGCAAACTAAAAGGCCCAGAGCTGCGGGCACACTGCAGCTGCAAAGGGCATCCCAGGGGCATCACAAAACTGCCACAACCTGGCCTCCTCGAGGGCTTCCTCCTTGGCACCTGCCCTAACCCTAGGCTGATTGGCTGCCCTGCCTAGGGTTAGGGTTAGGGTTAGGGTTAGGGTTAGGGTTAGGGTTCTGCAAACTAAAAGGCCCAGAGCTGCGGGCACACTGCAGCTGCAAAGGGCATCCCAGGGGCATCACAAAACTGCCACAACCTGGCCTCCTCGAGGGCTTCCTCCTTGGCACCTGCCCTAACCCTAGGCTGATTGGCTGCCCTGCCTAGGGTTAGGGTTAGGGTTAGGGTTAGGGTTAGGGTTAGGGTTCTGCAAACTAAAAGGCCCAGAGCTGCGGGCACACTGCAGCTGCAAAGGGCATCCCAGGGGCATCACAAAACTGCCACAACCTGGCCTCCTCGAGGGCTTCCTCCTTGGCACCTGCCCTAACCCTAGGCTGATTGGCTGCCCTGCCTAGGGTTAGGGTTAGGGTTAGGGTTAGGGTTAGGGTTCTGCAAACTAAAAGGCCCAGAGCTGCGGGCACACTGCAGCTGCAAAGGGCATCCCAGGGGCATCACAAAACTGCCACAACCTGGCCTCCTCGAGGGCTTCCTCCTTGGCACCTGCCCTAACCCTAGGCTGATTGGCTGCCCTGCCTAGGGTTAGGGTTAGGGTTAGGGTTAGGGTTAGGGTTAGGGTTCTGCAAACTAAAAGGCCCAGAGCTGCGGGCACACTGCAGCTGCAAAGGGCATCCCAGGGGCATCACAAAACTGCCACAACCTGGCCTCCTCGAGGGCTTCCTCCTTGGCACCTGCCCTAACCCTAGGCTGATTGGCTGCCCTGCCTAGGGTTAGGGTTAGGGTTAGGGTTAGGGTTAGGGTTCTGCAAACTAAAAGGCCCAGAGCTGCGGGCACACTGCAGCTGCAAAGGGCATCCCAGGGGCATCACAAAACTGCCACAACCTGGCCTCCTCGAGGGCTTCCTCCTTGGCACCTGCCCTAACCCTAGGCTGATTGGCTGCCCTGCCTAGGGTTAGGGTTAGGGTTAGGGTTAGGGTTCTGCAAACTAAAAGGCCCAGAGCTGTGGGCACACTGCAGCTGCAAAGGGCATCCCAGGGGCATCACAAAACTGCCACAACCTGGCCTCCTCGAGGGCTTCCTCCTTGGCACCTGCCCTAACCCTAGGCTGATTGGCTGCCCTGCCTAGGGTTAGGGTTAGGGTTAGGGTTAGGGTTAGGGTTAGGGTTCTGCAAACTAAAAGGCCCAGAGCTGCGGGCACACTGCAGCTGCAAAGGGCATCCCAGGGGCATCACAAAACTGCCACAACCTGGCCTCCTCGAGGGCTTCCTCCTTGGCACCTGCCCTAACCCTAGGCTGATTGGCTGCCCTGCCTAGGGTTAGGGTTAGGGTTAGGGTTAGGGTTCTGCAAACTAAAAGGCCC
Source organism: Fringilla coelebs (assembly GCF_963513975.1). NCBI lineage: Eukaryota > Metazoa > Chordata > Aves > Passeriformes > Fringillidae > Fringilla > Fringilla coelebs. The sequence goes on along the minus strand of NC_140051.1, from coordinate 1,800,719 downwards.
AGAGCTGCGGGCACACTGCAGCTGCAAAGGGCATCCCAGGGGCATCACAAAACTGCCACAACCTGGCCTCCTCGAGGGCTTCCTCCTTGGCACCTGCCCTAACCCTAGGCTGATTGGCTGCCCTGCCTAGGGTTAGGGTTAGGGTTAGGGTTAGGGTTAGGGTTAGGGTTCTGCAAACTAAAAGGCCCAGAGCTGCGGGCACACTGCAGCTGCAAAGGGCATCCCAGGGGCATCACAAAACTGCCACAACCTGGCCTCCTCGAGGGCTTCCTCCTTGGCACCTGCCCTAACCCTAGGCTGATTGGCTGCCCTGCCTAGGGTTAGGGTTAGGGTTAGGGTTAGGGTTAGGGTTAGGGTTCTGCAAACTAAAAGGCCCAGAGCTGCGGGCACACTGCAGCTGCAAAGGGCATCCCAGGGGCATCACAAAACTGCCACAACCTGGCCTCCTCGAGGGCTTCCTCCTTGGCACCTGCCCTAACCCTAGGCTGATTGGCTGCCCTGCCTAGGGTTAGGGTTAGGGTTAGGGTTAGGGTTCTGCAAACTAAAAGGCCCAGAGCTGCGGGCACACTGCAGCTGCAAAGGGCATCCCAGGGGCATCACAAAACTGCCACAACCTGGCCTCCTCGAGGGCTTCCTCCTTGGCACCTGCCCTAACCCTAGGCTGATTGGCTGCCCTGCCTAGGGTTAGGGTTAGGGTTAGGGTTAGGGTTAGGGTTAGGGTTCTGCAAACTAAAAGGCCCAGAGCTGCGGGCACACTGCAGCTGCAAAGGGCATCCCAGGGGCATCACAAAACTGCCACAACCTGGCCTCCTCGAGGGCTTCCTCCTTGGCACCTGCCCTAACCCTAGGCTGATTGGCTGCCCTGCCTAGGGTTAGGGTTAGGGTTAGGGTTAGGGTTAGGGTTAGGGTTCTGCAAACTAAAAGGCCCAGAGCTGCGGGCACACTGCAGCTGCAAAGGGCATCCCAGGGGCATCACAAAACTGCCACAACCTGGCCTCCTCGAGGGCTTCCTCCTTGGCACCTGCCCTAACCCTAGGCTGATTGGCTGCCCTGCCTAGGGTTAGGGTTAGGGTTAGGGTTAGGGTTAGGGTTAGGGTTCTGCAAACTAAAAGGCCCAGAGCTGCGGGCACACTGCAGCTGCAAAGGGCATCCCAGGGGCATCACAAAACTGCCACAACCTGGCCTCCTCGAGGGCTTCCTCCTTGGCACCTGCCCTAACCCTAGGCTGATTGGCTGCCCTGCCTAGGGTTAGGGTTAGGGTTAGGGTTAGGGTTAGGGTTAGGGTTCTGCAAACTAAAAGGCCCAGAGCTGCGGGCACACTGCAGCTGCAAAGGGCATCCCAGGGGCATCACAAAACTGCCACAACCTGGCCTCCTCGAGGGCTTCCTCCTTGGCACCTGCCCTAACCCTAGGCTGATTGGCTGCCCTGCCTAGGGTTAGGGTTAGGGTTAGGGTTAGGGTTAGGGTTAGGGTTCTGCAAACTAAAAGGCCCAGAGCTGCGGGCACACTGCAGCTGCAAAGGGCATCCCAGGGGCATCACAAAACTGCCACAACCTGGCCTCCTCGAGGGCTTCCTCCTTGGCACCTGCCCTAACCCTAGGCTGATTGGCTGCCCTGCCTAGGGTTAGGGTTAGGGTTAGGGTTAGGGTTAGGGTTAGGGTTCTGCAAACTAAAAGGCCCAGAGCTGCGGGCACACTGCAGCTGCAAAGGGCATCCCAGGGGCATCACAAAACTGCCACAACCTGGCCTCCTCGAGGGCTTCCTCCTTGGCACCTGCCCTAACCCTAGGCTGATTGGCTGCCCTGCCTAGGGTTAGGGTTAGGGTTAGGGTTAGGGTTAGGGTTAGGGTTCTGCAAACTAAAAGGCCCAGAGCTGCGGGCACACTGCAGCTGCAAAGGGCATCCCAGGGGCATCACAAAACTGCCACAACCTGGCCTCCTCGAGGGCTTCCTCCTTGGCACCTGCCCTAACCCTAGGCTGATTGGCTGCCCTGCCTAGGGTTAGGGTTAGGGTTAGGGTTAGGGTTAGGGTTAGGGTTCTGCAAACTAAAAGGCCCAGAGCTGCGGGCACACTGCAGCTGCAAAGGGCATCCCAGGGGCATCACAAAACTGCCACAACCTGGCCTCCTCGAGGGCTTCCTCCTTGGCACCTGCCCTAACCCTAGGCTGATTGGCTGCCCTGCCTAGGGTTAGGGTTAGGGTTAGGGTTAGGGTTAGGGTTAGGGTTCTGCAAACTAAAAGGCCCAGAGCTGCGGCTGCAGCTGCAAAGGGCATCCCAGGGGCATCACAAAACTGCCACAACCTGGCCTCCTCGAGGGCTTCCTCCTTGGCACCTGCCCTAACCCTAGGCTGATTGGCTGCCCTGCCTAGGGTTAGGGTTAGGGTTAGGGTTAGGGTTAGGGTTAGGGTTCTGCAAACTAAAAGGCCCAGAGCTGCGGGCACACTGCAGCTGCAAAGGGCATCCCAGGGGCATCACAAAACTGCCACAACCTGGCCTCCTCGAGGGCTTCCTCCTTGGCACCTGCCCTAACCCTAGGCTGATTGGCTGCCCTGCCTAGGGTTAGGGTTAGGGTTAGGGTTAGGGTTAGGGTTAGGGTTCTGCAAACTAAAAGGCCCAGAGCTGCGGGCACACTGCAGCTGCAAAGGGCATCCCAGGGGCATCACAAAACTGCCACAACCTGGCCTCCTCGAGGGCTTCCTCCTTGGCACCTGCCCTAACCCTAGGCTGATTGGCTGCCCTGCCTAGGGTTAGGGTTAGGGTTAGGGTTAGGGTTAGGGTTAGGGTTCTGCAAACTAAAAGGCCCAGAGCTGCGGGCACACTGCAGCTGCAAAGGGCATCCCAGGGGCATCACAAAACTGCCACAACCTGGCCTCCTCGAGGGCTTCCTCCTTGGCACCTGCCCTAACCCTAGGCTGATTGGCTGCCCTGCCTAGGGTTAGGGTTAGGGTTAGGGTTAGGGTTAGGGTTAGGGTTCTGCAAACTAAAAGGCCCAGAGCTGCGGGCACACTGCAGCTGCAAAGGGCATCCCAGGGGCATCACAAAACTGCCACAACCTGGCCTCCTCGAGGGCTTCCTCCTTGGCACCTGCCCTAACCCTAGGCTGATTGGCTGCCCTGCCTAGGGTTAGGGTTAGGGTTAGGGTTAGGGTTAGGGTTAGGGTTCTGCAAACTAAAAGGCCCAGAGCTGCGGGCACACTGCAGCTGCAAAGGGCATCCCAGGGGCATCACAAAACTGCCACAACCTGGCCTCCTCGAGGGCTTCCTCCTTGGCACCTGCCCTAACCCTAGGCTGATTGGCTGCCCTGCCTAGGGTTAGGGTTAGGGTTAGGGTTAGGGTTAGGGTTAGGGTTCTGCAAACTAAAAGGCCCAGAGCTGCGGGCACACTGCAGCTGCAAAGGGCATCCCAGGGGCATCACAAAACTGCCACAACCTGGCCTCCTCGAGGGCTTCCTCCTTGGCACCTGCCCTAACCCTAGGCTGATTGGCTGCCCTGCCTAGGGTTAGGGTTAGGGTTAGGGTTAGGGTTAGGGTTAGGGTTCTGCAAACTAAAAGGCCCAGAGCTGCGGGCACACTGCAGCTGCAAAGGGCATCCCAGGGGCATCACAAAACTGCCACAACCTGGCCTCCTCGAGGGCTTCCTCCTTGGCACCTGCCCTAACCCTAGGCTGATTGGCTGCCCTGCCTAGGGTTAGGGTTAGGGTTAGGGTTAGGGTTAGGGTTAGGGTTCTGCAAACTAAAAGGCCCAGAGCTGCGGGCACACTGCAGCTGCAAAGGGCATCCCAGGGGCATCACAAAACTGCCACAACCTGGCCTCCTCGAGGGCTTCCTCCTTGGCACCTGCCCTAACCCTAGGCTGATTGGCTGCCCTGCCTAGGGTTAGGGTTAGGGTTAGGGTTAGGGTTAGGGTTAGGGTTCTGCAAACTAAAAGGCCCAGAGCTGCGGGCACACTGCAGCTGCAAAGGGCATCCCAGGGGCATCACAAAACTGCCACAACCTGGCCTCCTCGAGGGCTTCCTCCTTGGCACCTGCCCTAACCCTAGGCTGATTGGCTGCCCTGCCTAGGGTTAGGGTTAGGGTTAGGGTTAGGGTTAGGGTTAGGGTTCTGCAAACTAAAAGGCCCAGAGCTGCGGGCACACTGCAGCTGCAAAGGGCATCCCAGGGGCATCACAAAACTGCCACAACCTGGCCTCCTCGAGGGCTTCCTCCTTGGCACCTGCCCTAACCCTAGGCTGATTGGCTGCCCTGCCTAGGGTTAGGGTTAGGGTTAGGGTTAGGGTTAGGGTTAGGGTTCTGCAAACTAAAAGGCCCAGAGCTGCGGGCACACTGCAGCTGCAAAGGGCATCCCAGGGGCATCACAAAACTGCCACAACCTGGCCTCCTCGAGGGCTTCCTCCTTGGCACCTGCCCTAACCCTAGGCTGATTGGCTGCCCTGCCTAGGGTTAGGGTTAGGGTTAGGGTTAGGGTTAGGGTTAGGGTTCTGCAAACTAAAAGGCCCAGAGCTGCGGGCACACTGCAGCTGCAAAGGGCATCCCAGGGGCATCACAAAACTGCCACAACCTGGCCTCCTCGAGGGCTTCCTCCTTGGCACCTGCCCTAACCCTAGGCTGATTGGCTGCCCTGCCTAGGGTTAGGGTTAGGGTTAGGGTTAGGGTTAGGGTTAGGGTTCTGCAAACTAAAAGGCCCAGAGCTGCGGGCACACTGCAGCTGCAAAGGGCATCCCAGGGGCATCACAAAACTGCCACAACCTGGCCTCCTCGAGGGCTTCCTCCTTGGCACCTGCCCTAACCCTAGGCTGATTGGCTGCCCTGCCTAGGGTTAGGGTTAGGGTTAGGGTTAGGGTTAGGGTTAGGGTTCTGCAAACTAAAAGGCCCAGAGCTGCGGGCACACTGCAGCTGCAAAGGGCATCCCAGGGGCATCACAAAACTGCCACAACCTGGCCTCCTCGAGGGCTTCCTCCTTGGCACCTGCCCTAACCCTAGGCTGATTGGCTGCCCTGCCTAGGGTTAGGGTTAGGGTTAGGGTTAGGGTTAGGGTTAGGGTTCTGCAAACTAAAAGGCCCAGAGCTGCGGGCACACTGCAGCTGCAAAGGGCATCCCAGGGGCATCACAAAACTGCCACAACCTGGCCTCCTCGAGGGCTTCCTCCTTGGCACCTGCCCTAACCCTAGGCTGATTGGCTGCCCTGCCTAGGGTTAGGGTTAGGGTTAGGGTTAGGGTTAGGGTTAGGGTTCTGCAAACTAAAAGGCCCAGAGCTGCGGGCACACTGCAGCTGCAAAGGGCATCCCAGGGGCATCACAAAACTGCCACAACCTGGCCTCCTCGAGGGCTTCCTCCTTGGCACCTGCCCTAACCCTAGGCTGATTGGCTGCCCTGCCTAGGGTTAGGGTTAGGGTTAGGGTTAGGGTTAGGGTTAGGGTTCTGCAAACTAAAAGGCCCAGAGCTGCGGGCACACTGCAGCTGCAAAGGGCATCCCAGGGGCATCACAAAACTGCCACAACCTGGCCTCCTCGAGGGCTTCCTCCTTGGCACCTGCCCTAACCCTAGGCTGATTGGCTGCCCTGCCTAGGGTTAGGGTTAGGGTTAGGGTTAGGGTTAGGGTTAGGGTTCTGCAAACTAAAAGGCCCAGAGCTGCGGGCACACTGCAGCTGCAAAGGGCATCCCAGGGGCATCACAAAACTGCCACAACCTGGCCTCCTCGAGGGCTTCCTCCTTGGCACCTGCCCTAACCCTAGGCTGATTGGCTGCCCTGCCTAGGGTTAGGGTTAGGGTTAGGGTTAGGGTTAGGGTTAGGGTTCTGCAAACTAAAAGGCCCAGAGCTGCGGGCACACTGCAGCTGCAAAGGGCATCCCAGGGGCATCACAAAACTGCCACAACCTGGCCTCCTCGAGGGCTTCCTCCTTGGCACCTGCCCTAACCCTAGGCTGATTGGCTGCCCTGCCTAGGGTTAGGGTTAGGGTTAGGGTTAGGGTTAGGGTTAGGGTTCTGCAAACTAAAAGGCCCAGAGCTGCGGGCACACTGCAGCTGCAAAGGGCATCCCAGGGGCATCACAAAACTGCCACAACCTGGCCTCCTCGAGGGCTTCCTCCTTGGCACCTGCCCTAACCCTAGGCTGATTGGCTGCCCTGCCTAGGGTTAGGGTTAGGGTTAGGGTTAGGGTTAGGGTTAGGGTTCTGCAAACTAAAAGGCCCAGAGCTGCGGGCACACTGCAGCTGCAAAGGGCATCCCAGGGGCATCACAAAACTGCCACAACCTGGCCTCCTCGAGGGCTTCCTCCTTGGCACCTGCCCTAACCCTAGGCTGATTGGCTGCCCTGCCTAGGGTTAGGGTTAGGGTTAGGGTTAGGGTTAGGGTTAGGGTTCTGCAAACTAAAAGGCCCAGAGCTGCGGGCACACTGCAGCTGCAAAGGGCATCCCAGGGGCATCACAAAACTGCCACAACCTGGCCTCCTCGAGGGCTTCCTCCTTGGCACCTGCCCTAACCCTAGGCTGATTGGCTGCCCTGCCTAGGGTTAGGGTTAGGGTTAGGGTTAGGGTTAGGGTTAGGGTTCTGCAAACTAAAAGGCCCAGAGCTGCGGGCACACTGCAGCTGCAAAGGGCATCCCAGGGGCATCACAAAACTGCCACAACCTGGCCTCCTCGAGGGCTTCCTCCTTGGCACCTGCCCTAACCCTAGGCTGATTGGCTGCCCTGCCTAGGGTTAGGGTTAGGGTTAGGGTTAGGGTTAGGGTTAGGGTTCTGCAAACTAAAAGGCCCAGAGCTGCGGGCACACTGCAGCTGCAAAGGGCATCCCAGGGGCATCACAAAACTGCCACAACCTGGCCTCCTCGAGGGCTTCCTCCTTGGCACCTGCCCTAACCCTAGGCTGATTGGCTGCCCTGCCTAGGGTTAGGGTTAGGGTTAGGGTTAGGGTTAGGGTTAGGGTTCTGCAAACTAAAAGGCCCAGAGCTGCGGGCACACTGCAGCTGCAAAGGGCATCCCAGGGGCATCACAAAACTGCCACAACCTGGCCTCCTCGAGGGCTTCCTCCTTGGCACCTGCCCTAACCCTAGGCTGATTGTTAGGGTTAGGGTTAGGGTTAGGGTTCTGCAAACTAAAAGGCCCAGAGCTGCGGGCACACTGCAGCTGCAAAGGGCATCCCAGGGGCATCACAAAACTGCCACAACCTGGCCTCCTCGAGGGCTTCCTCCTTGGCACCTGCCCTAACCCTAGGCTGATTGGCTGCCCTGCCTAGGGTTAGGGTTAGGGTTAGGGTTAGGGTTAGGGTTAGGGTTCTGCAAACTAAAAGGCCCAGAGCTGCGGGCACACTGCAGCTGCAAAGGGAGGGGCATCACAAAACTGCCACAACCTGGCCTCCTCGAGGGCTTCCTCCTTGGCACCTGCCCTAACCCTAGGCTGATTGGCTGTCCTGCCTAGGGTTAGGGTTAGGGTTAGGGTTAGGGTTAGGGTTAGGGTTAGGGTTCTGCAAACTAAAAGGCCCAGAGCTGCGGGCACACTGCAGCTGCAAAGGGCATCCCAGGGGCATCACAAAACTGCCACAACCTGGCCTCCTCGAGGGCTTCCTCCTTGGCACCTGCCCTAACCCTAGGCTGATTGGCTGCCGTGCCTAGGGTTAGGGTTAGGGTTAGGGTTAGGGTTAGGGTTCTGCAAACTAAAAGGCCCAGAGCTGCGGGCACACTGCAGCTGCAAAGGGCATCCCAGGGGCATCACAAAACTGCCACAACCTGGCCTCCTCGAGGGCTTCCTCCTTGGCACCTGCCCTAACCCTAGGCTGATTGGCTGCCCTGCCTAGGGTTAGGGTTAGGGTTAGGGTTAGGGTTAGGGTTAGGGTTCTGCAAACTAAAAGGCCCAGAGCTGCGGGCACACTGCAGCTGCAAAGGGCATCCCAGGGGCATCACAAAACTGCCACAACCTGGCCTCCTCGAGGGCTTCCTCCTTGGCACCTGCCCTAACCCTAGGCTGATTGGCTGCCCTGCCTAGGGTTAGGGTTAGGGTTAGGGTTAGGGTTAGGGTTAGGGTTCTGCAAACTAAAAGGCCCAGAGCTGCGGGCACACTGCAGCTGCAAAGGGCATCCCAGGGGCATCACAAAACTGCCACAACCTGGCCTCCTCGAGGGCTTCCTCCTTGGCACCTGCCCTAACCCTAGGCTGATTGGCTGCCCTGCCTAGGGTTAGGGTTAGGGTTAGGGTTAGGGTTAGGGTTAGGGTTAGGGTTCTGCAAACTAAAAGGCCCAGAGCTGCGGGCACACTGCAGCTGCAAAGGGCATCCCAGGGGCATCACAAAACTGCCACAACCTGGCCTCCTCGAGGGCTTCCTCCTTGGCACCTGCCCTAACCCTAGGCTGATTGGCTGCCCTGCCTAGGGTTAGGGTTAGGGTAGGGTTAGGGTTAGGGTTAGGGTTAGGGTTCTGCAAACTAAAAGGCCCAGAGCTGCGGGCACACTGCAGCTGCAAAGGGCATCCCAGGGGCATCACAAAACTGCCACAACCTGGCCTCCTCGAGGGCTTCCTCCTTGGCACCTGCCCTAACCCTAGGCTGATTGGCTGCCCTGCCTAGGGTTAGGGTTAGGGTTAGGGTTAGGGTTAGGGTTAGGGTTAGGGTTCTGCAAACTAAAAGGCCCAGAGCTGCGGGCACACTGCAGCTGCAAAGGGCATCCCAGGGGCATCACAAAACTGCCACAACCTGGCCTCCTCGAGGGCTTCCTCCTTGGCACCTGCCCTAACCCTAGGCTGATTGGCTGCCCTGCCTAGGGTTAGGGTTAGGGTTAGGGTTAGGGTTAGGGTTAGGGTTCTGCAAACTAAAAGGCCCAGAGCTGCGGGCACACTGCAGCTGCAAAGGGCATCCCAGGGGCATCACAAAACTGCCACAACCTGGCCTCCTCGAGGGCTTCCTCCTTGGCACCTGCCCTAACCCTAGGCTGATTGGCTGCCCTGCCTAGGGTTAGGGTTAGGGTTAGGGTTAGGGTTAGGGTTAGGGTTCTGCAAACTAAAAGGCCCAGAGCTGCGGGCACACTGCAGCTGCAAAGGGCATCCCAGGGGCATCACAAAACTGCCACAACCTGGCCTCCTCGAGGGCTTCCTCCTTGGCACCTGCCCTAACCCTAGGCTGATTGGCTGCCCTGCCTAGGGTTAGGGTTAGGGTTAGGGTTAGGGTTAGGGTTAGGGTTAGGGTTCTGCAAACTAAAAGGCCCAGAGCTGCGGGCACACTGCAGCTGCAAAGGGCATCCCAGGGGCATCACAAAACTGCCACAACCTGGCCTCCTCGAGGGCTTCCTCCTTGGCACCTGCCCTAACCCTAGGCTGATTGGCTGCCCTGCCTAGGGTTAGGGTTAGGGTTAGGGTTAGGGTTAGGGTTAGGGTTAGGGTTCTGCAAACTAAAAGGCCCAGAGCTGCGGGCACACTGCAGCTGCAAAGGGCATCCCAGGGGCATCACAAAACTGCCACAACCTGGCCTCCTCGAGGGCTTCCTCCTTGGCACCTGCCCTAACCCTAGGCTGATTGGCTGCCCTGCCTAGGGTTAGGGTTAGGGTTAGGGTTAGGGTTAGGGTTAGGGTTAGGGTTAGGGTTCTGCAAACTAAAAGGCCCAGAGCTGCGGGCACACTGCAGCTGCAAAGGGCATCCCAGGGGCATCACAAAACTGCCACAACCTGGCCTCCTCGAGGGCTTCCTCCTTGGCACCTGCCCTAACCCTAGGCTGATTGGCTGCCCTGCCTAGGGTTAGGGTTAGGGTTAGGGTTAGGGTTAGGGTTAGGGTTAGGGTTCTGCAAACTAAAAGGCCCAGAGCTGCGGGCACACTGCAGCTGCAAAGGGCATCCCAGGGGCATCACAAAACTGCCACAACCTGGCCTCCTCGAGGGCTTCCTCCTTGGCACCTGCCCTAACCCTAGGCTGATTGGCTGCCCTGCCTAGGGTTAGGGTTAGGGTTAGGGTTAGGGTTAGGGTTCTGCAAACTAAAAGGCCCAGAGCTGCGGGCACACTGCAGCTGCAAAGGGCATCCCAGGGGCATCACAAAACTGCCACAACCTGGCCTCCTCGAGGGCTTCCTCCTTGGCACCTGCCCTAACCCTAGGCTGATTGGCTGCCCTGCCTAGGGTTAGGGTTAGGGTTAGGGTTAGGGTTAGGGTTCTGCAAACTAAAAGGCCCAGAGCTGCGGGCACACTGCAGCTGCAAAGGGCATCCCAGGGGCATCACAAAACTGCCACAACCTGGCCTCCTCGAGGGCTTCCTCCTTGGCACCTGCCCTAACCCTAGGCTGATTGGCTGCCCTGCCTAGGGTTAGGGTTAGGGTTAGGGTTAGGGTTAGGGTTAGGGTTCTGCAAACTAAAAGGCCCAGAGCTGCGGGCACACTGCAGCTGCAAAGGGCATCCCAGGGGCATCACAAAACTGCCACAACCTGGCCTCCTCGAGGGCTTCCTCCTTGGCACCTGCCCTAACCCTAGGCTGATTGGCTGCCCTGCCTAGGGTTAGGGTTAGGGTTAGGGTTAGGGTTAGGGTTAGGGTTCTGCAAACTAAAAGGCCCAGAGCTGCGGGCACACTGCAGCTGCAAAGGGCATCCCAGGGGCATCACAAAACTGCCACAACCTGGCCTCCTCGAGGGCTTCCTCCTTGGCACCTGCCCTAACCCTAGGCTGATTGGCTGCCCTGCCTAGGGTTAGGGTTAGGGTTAGGGTTAGGGTTAGGGTTAGGGTTCTGCAAACTAAAAGGCCCAGAGCTGCGGGCACACTGCAGCTGCAAAGGGCATCCCAGGGGCATCACAAAACTTCCACAACCTGGCCTCCTCGAGGGCTTCCTCCTTGGCACCTGCCCTAACCCTAGGCTGATTGGCTGCCCTGCCTAGGGTTAGGGTTAGGGTTAGGGTTAGGGTTAGGGTTAGGGTTAGGGTTCTGCAAACTAAAAGGCCCAGAGCTGCGGGCACACTGCAGCTGCAAAGGGCATCCCAGGGGCATCACAAAACTGCCACAACCTGGCCTCCTCGAGGGCTTCCTCCTTGGCACCTGCCCTAACCCTAGGCTGATTGGCTGCCCTGCCTAGGGTTAGGGTTAGGGTTAGGGTTAGGGTTCTGCAAACTAAAAGGCCCAGAGCTGCGGGCACACTGCAGCTGCAAAGGGCATCCCAGGGGCATCACAAAACTGCCACAACCTGGCCTCCTCGAGGGCTTCCTCCTTGGCACCTGCCCTAACCCTAGGCTGATTGGCTGCCCTGCCTAGGGTTAGGGTTAGGGTTAGGGTTAGGGTTAGGGTTAGGGTTAGGGTTCTGCAAACTAAAAGGCCCAGAGCTGCGGGCACACTGCAGCTGCAAAGGGCATCCCAGGGGCATCACAAAACTGCCACAACCTGGCCTCCTCGAGGGCTTCCTCCTTGGCACCTGCCCTAACCCTAGGCTGATTGGCTGCCCTGCCTAGGGTTAGGGTTAGGGTTAGGGTTAGGGTTAGGGTTAGGGTTAGGGTTCTGCAAACTAAAAGGCCCAGAGCTGCGGGCACACTGCAGCTGCAAAGGGCATCCCAGGGGCATCACAAAACTGCCACAACCTGGCCTCCTCGAGGGCTTCCTCCTTGGCACCTGCCCTAACCCTAGGCTGATTGGCTGCCCTGCCTAGGGTTAGGGTTAGGGTTAGGGTTAGGGTTAGGGTTAGGGTTAGGGTTCTGCAAACTAAAAGGCCCAGAGCTGCGGGCACACTGCAGCTGCAAAGGGCATCCCAGGGGCATCACAAAACTGCCACAACCTGGCCTCCTCGAGGGCTTCCTCCTTGGCACCTGCCCTAACCCTAGGCTGATTGGCTGCCCTGCCTAGAGTTAGGGTTAGGGTTAGGGTTAGGGTTAGGGTTAGGGTTAGGGTTCTGCAAACTAAAAGGCCCAGAGCTGCGGGCACACTGCAGCTGCAAAGGGCATCCCAGGGGCATCACAAAACTGCCACAACCTGGCCTCCTCGAGGGCTTCCTCCTTGGCACCTGCCCTAACCCTAGGCTGATTGGCTGCCCTGCCTAGGGTTAGGGTTAGGGTTAGGGTTAGGGTTAGGGTTCTGCAAACTAAAAGGCCCAGAGCTGTGGGCACACTGCAGCTGCAAAGGGCATCCCAGGGGCATCACAAAACTGCCACAACCTGGCCTCCTCGAGGGCTTCCTCCTTGGCACCTGCCCTAACCCTAGGCTGATTGGCTGCCCTGCCTAGGGTTAGGGTTAGGGTTAGGGTTAGGGTTAGGGTTAGGGTTCTGCAAACTAAAAGGCCCAGAGCTGCGGGCACACTGCAGCTGCAAAGGGCATCCCAGGGGCATCACAAAACTGCCACAACCTGGCCTCCTCGAGGGCTTCCTCCTTGGCACCTGCCCTAACCCTAGGCTGATTGGCTGCCCTGCCTAGAGTTAGGGTTAGGGTTAGGGTTAGGGTTAGGGTTAGGGTTAGGGTTCTGCAAACTAAAAGGCCCAGAGCTGCGGGCACACTGCAGCTGCAAAGGGCATCCCAGGGGCATCACAAAACTGCCACAACCTGGCCTCCTCGAGGGCTTCCTCCTTGGCACCTGCCCTAACCCTAGGCTGATTGGCTGCCCTGCCTAGGGTTAGGGTTAGGGTTAGGGTTAGGGTTAGGGTTCTGCAAACTAAAAGGCCCAGAGCTGTGGGCACACTGCAGCTGCAAAGGGCATCCCAGGGGCATCACAAAACTGCCACAACCTGGCCTCCTCGAGGGCTTCCTCCTTGGCACCTGCCCTAACCCTAGGCTGATTGGCTGCCCTGCCTAGGGTTAGGGTTAGGGTTAGGGTTAGGGTTAGGGTTAGGGTTAGGGTTCTGCAAACTAAAAGGCCCAGAGCTGTGGGCACACTGCAGCTGCAAAGGGCATCCCAGGGGCATCACAAAACTGCCACAACCTGGCCTCCTCGAGGGCTTCCTCCTTGGCACCTGCCCTAACCCTAGGCTGATTGGCTGCCCTGCCTAGGGTTAGGGTTAGGGTTAGGGTTAGGGTTAGGGTTCTGCAAACTAAAAGGCCCAGAGCTGCGGGCACACTGCAGCTGCAAAGGGCATCCCAGGGGCATCACAAAACTGCCACAACCTGGCCTCCTCGAGGGCTTCCTCCTTGGCACCTGCCCTAACCCTAGGCTGATTGGCTGCCCTGCCTAGGGTTAGGGTTAGGGTTAGGGTTAGGGTTAGGGTTCTGCAAACTAAAAGGCCCAGAGCTGCGGGCACACTGCAGCTGCAAAGGGCATCCCAGGGGCATCACAAAACTGCCACAACCTGGCCTCCTCGAGGGCTTCCTCCTTGGCACCTGCCCTAACCCTAGGCTGATTGGCTGCCCTGCCTAGGGTTAGGGTTAGGGTTAGGGTTAGGGTTAGGGTTAGGGTTAGGGTTCTGCAAACTAAAAGGCCCAGAGCTGCGGGCACACTGCAGCTGCAAAGGGCATCCCAGGGGCATCACAAAACTGCCACAACCTGGCCTCCTCGAGGGCTTCCTCCTTGGCACCTGCCCTAACCCTAGGCTGATTGGCTGCCGTGCCTAGGGTTAGGGTTAGGGTTAGGGTTAGGGTTCTGCAAACTAAAAGGCCCAGAGCTGCGGGCACACTGCAGCTGCAAAGGGCATCCCAGGGGCATCACAAAACTGCCACAACCTGGCCTCCTCGAGGGCTTCCTCCTTGGCACCTGCCCTAACCCTAGGCTGATTGGCTGCCCTGCCTAGGGTTAGGGTTAGGGTTAGGGTTAGGGTTAGGGTTAGGGTTCTGCAAACTAAAAGGCCCAGAGCTGTGGGCACACTGCAGCTGCAAAGGGCATCCCAGGGGCATCACAAAACTGCCACAACCTGGCCTCCTCGAGGGCTTCCTCCTTGGCACCTGCCCTAACCCTAGGCTGATTGGCTGCCCTGCCTAGGGTTAGGGTTAGGGTTAGGGTTAGGGTTAGGGTTAGGGTTCTGCAAACTAAAAGGCCCAGAGCTGCGGGCACACTGCAGCTGCAAAGGGCATCCCAGGGGCATCACAAAACTGCCACAACCTGGCCTCCTCGAGGGCTTCCTCCTTGGCACCTGCCCTAACCCTAGGCTGATTGGCTGCCGTGCCTAGGGTTAGGGTTAGGGTTAGGGTTAGGGTTAGGGTTCTGCAAACTAAAAGGCCCAGAGCTGCGGGCACACTGCAGCTGCCAAGGGCATCCCAGGGGCATCACAAAACTGCCACAACCTGGCCTCCTCGAGGGCTTCCTCCTTGGCACCTGCCCTAACCCTAGGCTGATTGGCTGCCCTGCCTAGGGTTAGGGTTAGGGTTAGGGTTAGGGTTAGGGTTAGGGTTCTGCAAACTAAAAGGCCCAGAGCTGCGGGCACACTGCAGCTGCAAAGGGCATCCCAGGGGCATCACAAAACTGCCACAACCTGGCCTCCTCGAGGGCTTCCTCCTTGGCACCTGCCCTAACCCTAGGCTGATTGGCTGCCCTGCCTAGGGTTAGGGTTAGGGTTAGGGTTAGGGTTAGGGTTCTGCAAACTAAAAGGCCCAGAGCTGCGGGCACACTGCAGCTGCAAAGGGCATCCCAGGGGCATCACAAAACTGCCACAACCTGGCCTCCTCGAGGGCTTCTTCCTTGGCCCGAGCATTCCCAGGCAGATTAAATGAGCTGTCCCTGGGGCAGCAGGCAAGCCCAGGCTTGAGCCGGGCAGGGACATACTCTGGGACCGTTTCTGTAGCAACTGTAGCCCAAAGCTAGAGCAAACACAACTCCCCCAAGCACACTCTGCTTCGAACCACCCCTGCAGGACTTTTGGGTTTTTTTGCAGTTTTCCTGCTTTAAAGGAATAAAATGGAAATAAAGAAGCCAAGTGCAGCTTGCCAGTGGCAATTCCCCCTCTGCAAGGCTTTTGATTTTTGTGGGTGATGGAAGGCAGGCAGCTCCTCCAGGTAAGCAGCTGCAGTTTGTAGATATTGATATAAAATCAGGAAAGCTGAGTGATTTCCATAGGGAAAAGCATCTTTGGTGACAATCTGCTGAGGGAAAAGCAGCTTGCATTTGTTTGGTCACTGTCCTGGTCACATCCAGAAGCACCAATTCCATGGAGAACTAAATCAGAGGGCAGAAGAAACCTCCTACCTGGAGGTTACAAATTTATACAGCTGTACTTAGGCCATGCAGTCTCTGTAAAATGAACTATTGTGGACTGGAGTGAACCAGAAGCTGATTCTGATCACCACCACAAAAATGGGAAGGGCTTGAGTACTCCTTATTGCTAGAATTTAATTTAAGATTTAGTGATTTAAATAATAAAATCAACCTGAAAACCCCAGTGGTGTCGACCCAGGATGTTCTAAAATTAAACAACAAAGGAAGGACTGCAAAGCTCCTGGGTTTGTTTGATGGAGTCTAAGAGGTGCTGCCATAACTCTTTAAATGTTCTGGGTTTGCTTCCTCTGTGTGTGTGCCATGGTTTCCAGGGCTGGACAGATCCAAGAGATCCAGTGGCTGGGCAGACCCCAAAATCCAGGGGAGAGGTGCAGGAGGTGGCACAGCACCCTCTGAGCTCCTCTGGGCATTCCTGCTGGGAATTGCACCAGGCTGGAGCCCCAGGGACACCAGCTGGGGCTGCCACCAGTGCCACCAGGGCTCACCCTCCCCTGGGGCCGCTTGGGTGGAAATTCCAAACTCTGGGTGTGTTTCCCATGTTGGCTTTGCCCATGGAAACCTCTCCTGCAACAAAGCTCCCACGGCTGGGGCCACCTGAGCTGTCCCCGAGTCCCTCCGGCGGGGTGGCCATGGTGACAGGAGTACACAAAGCTCCCAGGCAGGGGCTGCCCTGGGGACACTCGGAGCTGGAGCCCCAGGGGAAAAGGTGGGAACACCCCAGGAGAAAAGGTGGGAACATCCCAGGAGAAAAGGTGGAAACATCCCAGGAGAAAAGATGGGAACATCCTCAGGGAAAAGGTGGAAACATCCCAGGGGAAAAGGTGGGAGCATCCCCAGGGAGAAGATGGGAACATCCCAGGAGAAAAGTTGGGAGAATCCCAGGAGAAAAGGTGGGAGAATCCCAGGAGAAAAGGTGGGAGAATCCCAGGAGAAAAGGTGGGAGCAACCCAAGAGAAAAGATGGGAATATCCCCAGGGAAAAGGATGGGAACATCCCCAGGCAAAAGATGGAAGCATCCCCCGAGGAATTCTGCCAGGAAAAGGCTCCTGGGGAAGGGAACAGGGAGGAATCTAAATACTAAATATAGATATAAATATTATACAGAAATATTTTTAAAGTAAATATTAACATTAATATTAACATTAATATTAATATTAATATTAATATAAATGTATATGTATAGTATATTTATAGTATATTTATAGTATATGTATAGTATATTTATAGTATATTTATATACATCTAAATATGTATATTAGATGTATATTTGCATATAATAGAAATACATATTTAATATATACTTACCTCTAATTTATATTGTGTATATATGTAAATATGTGTATTTACATATAATGGAAATAGATCTCAAATATAAATATGAATATAAATATAAATATAAATATAAATATAAATATAAATATAAATATAAATGAATATAGATATTTGGAATTTAGCAGATTGAGGATGATATGTTCAATATTTTCTATTATTTCCAATTCTTTATTATTTGAAGAGCATTTGAGGAGGTGGAGAATATGAAAATAATTATTGGAAGCTTTTTCTTTCGTTCCAGGTTTGCAATCCACGACTGCAGGAGAAGTCCTTGGTTTGCAGGCAGTGTAGTTAGCTGATTGTCTCCATCACCCACAATCACTAACCTCACTGCCATCAAAACAAGGCACAGCATTCCCTTTTCCCTGCTGCAAAATCATCAACAATGGTATTTATCTGCAGCTTTGTTCCCAGAGTGCTGCCTGCCCACAGCAGCGTGTGCTGCATGTTGGTAATGTCAAGTGAAATCTTGGATTTCTTCAAGTTGGGGCTAAAACCTTCAGGAATTTTCCTGGACCAAGAATCCTGTCTGGTTTTAAATTATTAATTTATTGTATACTTAATTTTTAACACACACAAACTGGGCTATGAATTATTTTATGTTTCATCCTTCAGCTTCTCTGACAGATATCAATAATTTTCTCTTTTTTTTTATGTTTTATTAAGCAAGGTAAGTGAAGGGAGTTTCGAGCAATGATTATACTCAAATGCAGTGTGGTGCTGCATAATAATTTGGATTTTAGTGTTTGGTTGCTTTGCCTTTGCACTCTTGAAATGGTTTTTGTGTTGTCCACTGCAGTTTTTATAAAAACTGCTAAAATGAGGAGTGGATATTAAACTCACTAAAGGTATAATTACCACTTAGCTTAAGTAAGATTTTTAATTGGAAGAAATAATGATTAATGGCAGAACTTGCTATAGGAGGAGATTTTGGAAAGAAAAAGTAGGGGTGAAAACTATATTTTAGCCCTTCAAAAAGGAAAGAAGTGTTGAGCAATGATTATACTCAAATGCAGTGTGGTGCTGCATAATAATTTGTATTTCACTGTTTAATTGCTTTGCCTTTGCACTCTTGAAATGGTTTTTGTGTTGTGTCCACTGCAGTTTTTATAAGTAAAAACTCCTAAAATGAGGAGTGGATATTAAATTCACTGTAGGTATAATTACCACTTAGCTTAAGTAAGATTTTTAATTGGAGGAAATAATGATTAATGGCAGAACTTGCCATAGGAGGAGCTTTTGGAAAGAAAAAGTAGGGGTGAAATTATTGTTTTTGTGAGGTGTTTCACCAGGAGCAAGAACATTTGGCACTTGTTTTTCTCTTTGTTATTTTGCCTTTTATTAAACCCTTTTGTGTCTAACACTGCAACAGAAGCCATCCTGCTGATTTTTGTGCCTCCAGGGGTAGCTGAGCCCTCTGGGGTGTGTTATATCGGTTATAATGTGCTGTATCTGTATATAGGTGTTATAGACCTGGAGAGCTCCAACCACAGAAGTGGCTCTGCCCTCAGCCTGGCTGCCAGGCAGTGTGGTTAGCTGATTGCCCAGAGCCACAATCACTAGCCACACAGCCAGGTGAACAGGTCTGGAACGCTGGCAACGGGAATTCGGCAGCAGGAATCCGAGCCCCAGCCAGGCTGGAAGCACGAGAGAGCAGCAGTGAAATAAAACAAGAGCTGCCCCCCTGCCAAGACAATATTCCCAGTGATCCACCTCATTCACAGCTCATTTCCATTAAAAACCATCAGGATAAAATGGATTTTTCATTTTTTTTTCTCCTCCAAATTTGCAGGTTTTGACTTGCATTCTGCTGGGCTCGTCTCAGCCTCACCGAGGCCTCTGTTCTCACACGTCCCTCCATTTATTCTTGTGAATAAATGAAATTAAAGCCTGTGATGGCAGCTGTCCCCATCCTTGGAGAAGCTGGGCTGGAGTGGAAATGGCCTGAAAAAGATGGAAACTTCTGCTGAGCCCCAATTACTCACCTGGTTAATTAGGGTGCCCCCACCATCAACAGGACACAAATAAAGCAAACTCGGATTTTCAGCCTGACTCTGCAATTGTCCTTTCTTTATTCCTAATTTTAGTACAGCACTCCCCAGTTTCAGTGGAAAGCTGGGTTTGGGAACTGGAAGTGGACTGGAAGTGGCGTGGAAATGGCCTGAAAAAGATGGAAAGTTCTGCTGAGCCACAATTACTGACCTGATTAATTAGTGTGCCCCCACCATCAACAGGACACAAATAAAGCAATCTCAGGCAAACCATTAAAGACAGAAATTGCATTTTCAGCCTGACTCTGCAGTTATGACTTTTTTTCTCCTAATTTTAGCCCAGCACTGCCCATTTTCAGGGGAGAGCTGGGTTTGGGAGCCAGGCCAGGCCGAGCAATCTGCAGGAGGTGCTGAGCTCTGCAAACCTTTCCTGCAAGTCAGCAATCCCCCTTTGGCCATCAATAATCCCAAAAGGAATCCCATCCATCACCATCCATTAGTCTGCTCTCAATTCTGCCTGCAGCCAGCAACAGTTCACTCAGGCTCCCCTTCTTTTTATTTATTTTAATTTTCATTTTTTTTTTAATTCCTTGGAAGGTTGGACTTGATGGGTTTGGAGGGGTTTTCCAAGCAGGGATGAAAGCCAGGATTTGCAGCTTTGGGCAGCCATAAAGATTCATTTTAAGCAGTAAATGGCTTTACACAAATATAGGACACTCTAAAAGCATCCCATAAGTCTAAGAAAATTCAAATTAATGCAATGGATAAAATAAGAATAATGGTCAGGTTATTATCAGTCACGGATATTGCTTAGTGTTCAAATCCAGATTTCCGATTTGATTCAGATGTGAACAAATCCAAAGGAAGAAACCCTGGAAATTGTATAAATCTGGGAGGAGAATGTGGGTTCATCCAACAAATTCCTTAAGCAAGGAGGATCCTGCAGGCTGGGGAACTCTGAAATTCCAGGCCAGGCACAGGAGGTAAATGAAGTTTAAGAGAGCTAAAAAAAGTTATTAGGGACAATTTTCTACATCAAAACCACAAGAAATAAGGCAGTGAGTCCAAATTCCTCAGTTTAGTATGAAAGGAATCTTGACAGCCTGGCCATTGTTATTTTGCTATTTTTTATTTTTTATTTTTTCCATTGCTGTCTCCAAGTTTTCCTCTCTGAAACACAAACCCTCAGTTTATAACCAAATTACCAAACTGGCCACTCCACTCCCTAAAAAGCTCTCAGAAACTGGACTTGAGCAATAAAGCAAGAATTCCACTTGGGGATTTTTATCATTATCAGCAGTGAAATATAGATTTACTGATTTATAATGGTTTGGCCTGGCCTGGCCGGATGTTTATCAGCAGAATAAAATCCAGGAGTGAGAGGTCTGGATTCTATTAAGGCTTTTCTTTCCTCTGCTGTAATTCCCAGGACACAAAGCAGAGACAAATGAGCTGAAGGTTAAGAAGCAAATATCTGAATTAACACAATTTAATTCCTCGGTTGTCCAGAGTAGCACTGAGATATTAAAGCTGATAAGAGCAGATATTGGAGAAATAAGCTGGAAAACAAGATTTCAAAAGGTACTTTGAGGAATGACGTCTTCATTTTGGACATAAAAGCCTCCTTTTTTCCTTCCTCCTTATTTAAGCTTTTCAGTTGGTTCCTATCAAGCACTTCCTCTTCTCAAAGTTTATTAAAATGCTGAACTAAGTCTGCCTGCTTGGCCCAAATTCTGGCTTTTATTTCCCTTGGTCTAAATACTCAGATTGTATTTAGGGGAAAAAGATGTCTGGATATTATTATCATTATCATTATCATTATTATTATCATTATCATTATCATTATTATTATCATTATTACTGCTACAATAACTACTCTGGTTTATCCTGTACTAATCCATATTTTTACAAGATTTAGGAATTAAAAAGCTGCTGCTGTTTCTCTATACTCTTCTCCTTTATTTTCTGTACATTTCCCATTTATTTCTCAAGAGTGGCCAAGAGAAGGAAATGGAAGCTTCACCATTTTTTAATTTTGCTTTAATTCCGGCTGGGGTTCAGAAAGGCAGGGAACAGAGTGGTTGTGGATGTATTTTTATTTTTCTGGAATAGCCAGGAAACATCAGAGCCTGCTCCTGTTTCCCAGGTGTGACACACCCTCAAAGCCAGCAGCTCTCCAACTCTTCCCTCTGGAATTCCTGACTCCTGCTGGCCAGGAGTGAGCTGCTTTCATGGCATTTTAAAGGATTTTTCTCCCTTTAAAAATACCAATTTCAGAATCAGCTTCCCCCCCCCGACCTCCCAAGAGCAGCTCAAACTTTTAAATCTTCTATAAAACCAATCAATCTCCTATTTTAAAGCGTCAATCCCATTTTTCTCTGCCTGAACAGATTCACTCTGCTGCTTTTCCACCACCTGGGAAAAATGTCAGCATCTCTAGCGTTTTTTCGTATTTATCATTGTGCATTCCAGAGCTTTTCCTATTTTATTTTGCTCTCTTGGGCATTATGATGCAGTGAAGTGGTGAGTGAGCCATCCCTGGAAGAGCTGCCTTCCCTTTGCAGGTGTTGAGAGGTTAATGGCAGTTTCTGGTTTTATAAATCAGATTTATGCTTAGCTGTTGCACAGGTTTATTTATTTTCCTGATTTAAAATCTCAGCTTTTCCTTTTCCTCCTCCTGTGTTGACCTCTACAGGTTGGTTTGGCAAGGAATTTGCTGCTTGTTTCACTGTTTGGTTCTGTTTTTTTGTCTGTTGCTCTGCTTAACCAAAACAATGCGTGTCTGAGTCTCACACGCAGCAATACCTGGAGCAATTTTGCAATCAAAATCCGTGACAGTCTGAGCCATATCCAGGGCTGGATGGAGAGCCCGGGCTGCAGGAGTCAGGTGCGGAGCAGCTTCCCAGGAATCCATGCAGGAATCGCAATTCCCGTGCTGGGTTTTCCCTTCCCAGGGCTAAAAACGCCGAGATTTTGGAGCCAATCCCGGGATTTTGCACTTAAAGTGATCCTTGCAGTCATCCCTTCCTACTGAGAGCAGCCAGAATATTTACAAGAGTTAGATTCTAGGATATAGAATAGAGATTCTATAGTTAGATTTAGAATAGCTAGATTTCGAAAATAGTTAGATTTAGAAAACTGGGATTGGGATGGATAAAATAATTTAGTGGTTGGCTGGAGCGGCAGGAAACCATAAAGCTCATCCCGTGTTCCCGCGGCAAATCCACGGCTGGGAAAGAGAAGGAAAAACCTTAAAAAACCTTTAAAAACCTTTAAAAAAAAATCCGAATATTTATATTTAGAAAACTAGAATTGGGATGGATAAAATAAGTCAGTGGTTGGCTGGAGCGGCAGGAAACCATAAAGCTCATCCCGCGTCCCCGCGGCAAATGCACAGCTGGGAAAGGGAAGGAAAAACCTTTAAAAAAATAAAATAAAAAAAAAAAAAACCAATCCGAAATGCCCAGCTCTGGGCTGGATCCGCCCGTGGGTGGCTCCTGGTGGGCGGGGGGTGGGATGGGGACATAAAGCGGCCCCGGGGGACGCGGGCAGAGCGATGCGGGGCTCGGAGCGCGGCGCAGCGAGCGGCGGCCGGAGGAGAGCGCTCAGCGCCGGGGCAGCGCGGGGCCGGGGCTGAGCCGAGCGGGAGGAAGAGGAGGGAGGGAGGCAGGGAAGGAAGGAAGGAAGGAGGAGCTGTGGCTGTCCCGTCCCCGGCGGAGCGATGCTGGCGGCAGCGGCGCTGTGCGCGGCCGCGCTGGGCTGCGCGGCGGGGGCGCGGCTGCTCAGCGGTAAGAGGGGCTCGGCATGGCCGGGCATGGCCGGGCATCGCTGGGCATCGCCGGGCATCGCTGGGGATCGCTGGGCATCGCTGGGGATCCTCTCTAACCCCAAAAGATCCCCCCGGCCCCGCCTCTGTGGCTGGGAGGGTCGGGATGCGCGGGCTGCTGTCGCGACATGGGCAGGGATGCTGTCGCTCCGCGGTGGTGCAGGGGGAGGTTGGGTTTGGTCGTTCTGGAGGTCTTCTCCAACTTTTCCGGCTGATCTTCCCCGCCGCCCTGGCCTGGGGAGCTGGCTGGAGTCAGCGGGCAGATCCCGAGTGCGGAGATAAAGGGGAAGGAACACAAGGAATCCTTTCAGCCTCGCTCAGAGCTGCACATTCCGGGTCCTAAACCCAGCAGGGAAATCCAGCCAGGAATCAGCTCCAAGTAATTTCCTCTGCTGAAAGCAATGGCAAGCTTGGCTGATAAGGCACAGACTTTCTTCCTCTTTTTTTTTTTTTTTCCTTTTTTTAAAGAGGAAAGATGTGTTTGTGTATCAGAGAGGAGCTGAGTGCAGTTTTTGTGGCACTGTTTCTAGAGGGTTGCAGATGTTTAATGACACTCTGCTGTCTGTGTTTTCCTTTTGCCTCTCCCAGCAGCAGTGGACATTTCCCTCAGAAGAGGTAAGGGGCTTTGCCTTTTTCTCAGAGTGTCAAATTGCCAAGAGAAGCACAGGCTATGCTAGAAATGTGGTTTTTAATAGTGCTGTCGTAGTAAAAATCCTGCTCCTATTGTAATCCCTGTGCAAAATACTAGCAAGCTCCATTTCTGGCTATTTAACTGCCGAAAAATTCCAGTCTGGAAGGTGTTTAAACTCCCACTCCTCCAGCGACCAAAAGGATAAAGTAAAGCCAGCAATGATCCCATGGCAGGGTTTATAATGACCTGACCTTGTATTATCCATTTATTCCAAGCACACCACAAGTGTTGCTGAATGTTTTCCTTCTGTAAAAACAAGTAGGTTAGCAGATTGTGCCTGCAAAGAAATATTTACTGAGCAAAACAAAACTGTTTGTTTCCACAGTCTAAATATTGGGACTGCTCTGCTGAAAAAAAACAGCCGAGTGCATCATTTTGGATGATGTGTCTTTTCACTTTGATCTTCCCCAGGAACCAAAATAAGCTCTGCTGCTTCTGCATGAGACAGTCCTTGGCTTGTGACAGCCTGAAAACAGACATTGTTTACTCCCTGGGCAGGCAGAAACGTTGCAGAGCTGGAAACTGGGCTGTGGGAGCTCATCTTGTGATCCCCAGCAC
Source organism: Fringilla coelebs (assembly GCF_963513975.1). Taxonomy (NCBI): domain Eukaryota; kingdom Metazoa; phylum Chordata; class Aves; order Passeriformes; family Fringillidae; genus Fringilla; species Fringilla coelebs. The sequence continues at coordinate 1,777,253 of NC_140051.1, read as the reverse complement.
AGACATGGGAAAGGAAAGAGTTTGAGGTTGGGTGTAAATCAGAAATTCTGCCCTGTGAGGGCGGAGAGGCCCTGCTTGGCCAGAGGAGCTGGGGATGTCCCATCCCTGGGAGTGCCCGAGGCCAGGCTGGACTGGGCTTGGAGCAGCCTGGGGTGGTGGCAGGTGTCCCCAGGAGACGGTTTTAGGGTCCTTTCCAACCCCAAACATTCTGGGATTCTATGGTACTGCAATATCCATTGAACTATTGCATATAGATATATCTATATTGCATATCTGTATTATATCTATATTGAATATAGATATATCTATATTGCATATCTATATTCTCTCTATATTGCATATAGATATAGCTATATTGCATATCTATATTCTCTCTATATTGCATATAGATACAATATATTACATATATTGCATATAGATATATTATATCTATATTGCATATAGATATATTATATCTATATTGCATATCTATATTCTCTCTATATTGCATATGGATATATCTATATTGCATATCTATATTATATCTATATTGAATATAGATATATCTATATTGCATATCTATATTGCCTATAGATATATGATCTCTATATTGCATATCCATATTATATCTATATTGCATATAGATTTAATATATATTATATCTATATTATATTTATATCACACATAGATACATTATATATTATTGCCTATAGATATGTCTTGCATAAAAGATAAATTCTTGCTGTCTCTGCTTGTACCAGGAAATCTCTAATTTTGACCATTTAACTCCTTAAAAATGATCATCATTTTTAAAAGCCTCTTTGAACCCTTGCAGGGGAGCTTTGCTTTTTAAGAGATTATGCCAGAGCAAACTGATAGATGCAGCGTTTCTTTGGGAGCTGGGCACTCCCAGGATCTGCAAATCCCAGAAAAATTGTGAGGGATGTGAGCAGGACATGAAAGGACCTAAACTTTGAGATTCAATAAAAACTTGGAGGTGCCATTCTCCAGCTGTAAAACAGGAGCTTTTACCTGTGCTGTACTTTCCATATCAGCACAAAACTCACCCAAACCGATGTTTTACCCTGATTTTGGTGCCGTTCCCGTGACAGTTTTCTCTCCCTCCCCGCAGGGCAGACGGTTTGCAGGCGTGGCACGCAGAAGCCCTGCTACAAGATCGTTTATTTCCACGACGCCTCCCGCAGGAGCAGCTACGAGGAAGCTCACCTGGCCTGCAGAGCGGACGGGGGACACCTGGTCAGCATCGAGAGCCCAGCGGAGCAGAGGCTGATCGAGTCCTTGATCAGGAGCCTCCTGGCCTCAGATGGAGACTTCTGGATAGGGCTGAGGAGGAGGAAGGAGGAGGGGGACAACAGCACGGACTGTCACAGCTTCTACTCCTGGTCAGATGGGAGCTCGTCTAAATTTCGGTGGGTAGCTGGGAGTGGCACTGTGGGACTCAGGAATTCAGGATACCACGAAGTTTATGGCTGCTGTCCTGAAAAAGGGAAAATTTTATTCCCTGCTGAAGATTCCTGTGCTGCAGATCCCATAAAGTTCATGCCTGATGTCCTGAATAATGAAAAATGTGATTCCTTTACTGAGGGAATAACATTTTTTTTCCTGTGAGACAGCAAAATATTAGAGCTGCAGCATTTATTGCAGGCATGGAAAACTAAAGTTTTCACAGCACTTTTTAGATTTCTGCCTCCTTGTTTTAAGGAACCACAGGATTTTTTATCATTAAATTATAAAAGCAGCAACACTGACACCAATTTGTGTCCTTGTATCAGACATGTAAAACCCCCTTGAAATTTTGACCTTTTTGCTCTGAGAGCAGCCCACAAGGCCTTTCAGTCACTCAGAAATGCACAAATAAAAGCAGGTTTTAGCATTATTTGAGACCTTGAAGTCTCTCCTGTGGCTCAGACATTGGGGGTGGATGATGGGAGCCTGGAACCAGAATCTGCTGCTGAGAAATAGGCACAGCTTTCCTGCTTTCCACTGGGGAGACACCCTTCTTTCTGCTGAATTACAGAGCCAAGGAGAGCACCAGGGGAGGAATAAAGCATTGGAATGGTTGGAAAAACACCACTTCAAATGGGTGTTCTCCCACCTCAGGATATCTGGAATTATTGACGCCCTATGGATCAGCTCGCAGCAGATTCTTGGCAGGCAGAGCATCGCTCCAGAATCAGTGGGGATTGAACAATTGGCACAATCAGAGCAGTTTTAGAGGCGTTTTCTGAGCTGCATAAAAGATCTCCCCACCAGCAGGGGTTTTACAGTGCTGCCTCCTTCCTGTGCACTCCTGGGAAAGCAGCAGGGATGGCTGGTGGTGAGGTTTATTCTTAAAAAACAAAAATAGTAAGAAATTACCTGCAAGAGCGTGGTGGTGTGTTTCTGACAGGGGAAGCCAGGTTCTGCTTCAGATTTTTCATTTTCTTCATGAAATTGGTGCCAAAATTTTGCAGGCGCTGAGAGCGAGAGAGCAAAAATGATGATTTAAATTAAATTTAAGCGTTAAAATTGAGTTCCTCTGCAAGGCTCAGTGAACTCAGGAGAACTTGGACTTTCCCTGCACAATTGCAGCACATTTTGAGCTACTTTAACGTTCAAGAAAGGATCTTGTCTACAAGAAAATAGTGAATTCTAAACCCACATCCTTAAAGATGTACCTGGGGACCAGAACTGAATCCTCGTTCCTGGTTTATTCCATGGTCTCCATGTTCATTGCCACTACATTGAAGAAATAAATTCGTTTAAAAATAATTATAAAACTTTGTTAATTGCACTAGCTGAGACCTTTTGGTAATGCTGGCTGGGGCAGGAAAGAGGGAAGGGAAATTGTGAGGAGCTCAGCCCTTTGCTCGCTGATATTTGTTGAACACCTCGCTTGCAGGGTTTGAAAAATCTGAATTAAAATACAAATAACGTCATTTCATCACTCCCATTTTCCATTTTCAGTGGAGGGACATTTCCCTTCAGAGGGAAGGGAAATCGTGAGGAGCTCAGCCCTTTGCTCGCTGCTATTTGTCGAACTTGCTGGCGGAGTTGGAAAAATCTGAATTAAACGAACGAATACCTGCACTTCATCACTCCCATTTCCCCAGCAGAGGTGCAGGGTGTGCCACAACCCCTCCAACTCTGCTTTCCTCCCCCTCCCAGCTGCTGGCAGGTGCCCTGAGGTGTTTTTTGCGTGTCTCCCCAGGAACTGGTACCTGGACGAGCCGTCGTGCGGGGGCGAGGTGTGCGTGGTGCTCTACCACCAACCCTCAGCGCCCCCCGGCCTGGGGGGGCCCTACATGTTCCAGTGGAATGATGACAGATGCACCATGAGGAACAACTTCATCTGCAAATATCCCCTGGGTGAGGAGGCTCTGGGGGGCTGCAGAGCCCCAGGAGGAGGAGTGAGGAGGGCGGTGGCTGGTTGGGAAAATCTGGATTGAGAGCTGGCCTGCGAGACAAGCTGAGTGGATAGAATAAATAACAAATGAGGATTGAATAACAGTTGGTGATTTCTGAGTGTATCCATAGCAAGGCTGGGAACAGATCAGCAAAGAGACATGAAAATGTTTGTAAGCTGGACTATGCATAGGTAAATACGTATATGTGCCTTATTGAATTTCTGCAAAACTCGCAGAAATTTCTGTAAGTTTCACAGGAATTCTGTAAAACAGAATTTCTGTTTCGCAGGATTCACAAAATAAACTCTGTAAGCTTGCAGAATTTTCTGTAGAACTTACTAATTATATTGATGCTAATTGCTTTGCACCAATGAATAAAATGAGTTATTGTGGTGCAGTTAATGATTTAAGATCAGGCTTTGTTAAGAGAATATAAACTGGAGAATAAAGACAGAATAAAAATTTCTTCTCCTTAGATACTGATCACGTGTGTGTGTGAATCACATCCAACCTAACAGGGACAGGAACTCCCCCCCTCAGTTTTTAATTCATGCAGCAAATGAGGAAAAAAATCCCAGTGTCTGTAGCTGCTTGTGGTTTGCAATAAATAAATAAATAATAAATAAATTCCCTGAGGGTTTTTGTGAGGAGTGTGAGGTCTCAGACTGGGGGAGAGCACAGAGGAGCAGTGCTCAGGTGGGAAATGGTGCATTCCACTCATGGGGCAATTCTGCATTTCTCTTTTCTTCCAGAGAGGCCAACAAGAGCTCCGATAGACAACTCCCGAAGAGGTGAGTTGGACATATTTGTTTGGGAATTTAAAAATAAATTATTAAAATAAATATTTTAATTATTTAATAATTAAAAAAAAATATTTCCACTGCTGGCTGGCAGTGGAAATACTCTGCCATTCATTGTCAAGGCCACCCAAAAAGAAGCTCCCCTGCAGTTTGCACTTCCCCTGTGCTGTTCACTGCCCCATCCTGCAGGGAAAATCCTGCAGGGATTGAAGTGCAAGAATCCCAGTGCAGCTCACACGTATTTGCAGCTCTCAGCCTCTTCAACCTCCTCTCAGCCTCACTTTTTTATTATTTAAAAAAAAAAAAAAAATCTGCAGTATTAATGAAGCTGCTTCTTTCCAGCTGTGGCAACAGAGCCCTGGAAGCCGAAATTCCCAGAGGAACACTGGAGGAAAGGTGCCAATGGAACAGCTGGGAGGGCCAAAGGTAAATCCTGCTCTCAAAACCTCATTTCAAGGGTTTGGCTCAAAATGAGGAAGGCTGGATATAGAAAACAGCCTCTGAAAAAAAAACTTCCATTAATATTTCCCAGGACAGAATAAGGAGGTTGAAATGTTCAAAATCCAAAGCTCTGCCAAGTGTTGTGGGTGTGAAAAAGCCACTTTTATTATTGAATTATTTCTTGTGAATGTTATCTAATGAATATTATATTATTATTGTGAATTATACTATTATTATTATATTATATTATATTATATTATATTATATTATATTATATTATATTATATTATACTAATATATTTATTGTGGGTGTTATATAATGCATATTATATTATTATTGTGAATTATGTTATTATATTTCTTGTGGGTGTTATATAATGAATATTATATTATCCCTGTGAATTTTATTATTATATTTCTTGTGAGAAATATATAATATTATATATTATAAATATATAATATTTATTATTATATTTTTTGTTCATACACCTGTGATTAACCATGAAAATCTTGCCATTTCTTCTCATGACCCTGCTTCATTTTTACCCCCAGAACCTGTTCAGGGCCTTGCCTTCATCCTCATTTCCAGCATTCCTGTGCTGCTTCTCCTGCTGGCCATCACGGGCATCTCCTGCTTTTGGCTGCTCATGAAGAGGTGAGTGGCACTTTTGTGTTCTGAGTCAGCAGTGACACCTTGTCCTGAGCACAGCTGATTTCACCATCCTGTAAAAAGCTCTGCACAGCAGCATTTGCAGCCAAAGAAATGCTGCAAAAGTGGTGGTGATGCTCCAGGCTGGGTTAATTGGGAAGTAAAATTCTAAGTAAATCACATTATAGTCTTTTCTTGCATTCACAGACATAGCAGGCAGGAACAAATACCACCAAGACTCCCAATTTGATGTGTTAACCCTTCTACTTTCCTTATTCAAGCTTTGAATTATCAGGAGTTCCCCTTCAAAAGCAAAAAATGCAGCAATGGAAACAAAACTGGAACAACTTGGAGCAGAGAATGTTTAGCAATGTCCTCTCCTTGCTTTCCCTGTGTGCACAGCAGCTCAGGGAGGAATGCTGCCTGGGGTTTTGGGGCTGTCAGGAGGAGTTTTGCTGCCCCAGCCTCTGAGCTCAGCAGGTCCTGGAATTTTCCAGGAGATCAGCCTGGAATAAGGAATGTCCTGAGCCCAGCTGGGCTCTAAGCCCATCACCAAATCAGAGCTCTGCTGTTGGTTTGTGCTTCCCTCTGTGCTGTTTCATGGCTTTTCCCTTTTCCCTGCCCTCCTAAGGAGATGGGAGCTGCTGGATGTGTCCCTCAGCAGGTCCTGCCAGGGGATTTTCCAGGAAAGCATATAAGAATAAGGAATAAGGAATGTCCTGAGCCCAGCTGGGCACTAAGCCCATCACCAAATCAGAGCTCTGCTGTTGGTTTGTGCTTTCCTCTGTGCTATTTCATGGCTTTTCCCTTTTCCCTGCCCTCCTAAGGAGACGAGAGCTGCTGGATGTGGCCCCGAAGGGTGACAGGACCTGGCTGCCCCAGCCCGGCAGGGACAGCCCCAGGCTGGACATCTCCAGGGTGATCCACAAGCAGTCCGAGGCTGACCTGGCTGGGGCCAGGCCTGGCACAAAGAATTCCTCCTTCCGTGCCCACGAGGGGCTGCAGAGCCCCTGCAGGGACCCCCAGGACCCCTCCAGCAGGGGCTGGGTGACACTGGCCAGCACGGAGAGTGGCTTTGTCACCAACGACATCTACGAGCTCTGCGGGGACCGAGTGGGCAGGAGCAAGGAGTCCAGCTGGGTGGACAATGAGATTTATGGATATTGAGGAGATGGACCCCAAAAATCTCCCTGGAGGTTGGATTTTGGGAGTCCAGCTGGGTGGACAATGAGATTTATGGATATTGAGGAGATGGAGCCCAAAAATCTCACTGGAGGTTGGATTTTGGGGGTTTTCTTGCCCTCTGTATGCACTTGTTCAATAATGGAGTGTGTTGTGGTGTTGTGAGGTTCCCCAGGATGAGGTGAGAGGTGAGAATCTGACTCCGTGTCCTCAGAAAGCTGATTTGTTATTTTATGATAGGATATTATATTATATTAAAATAAATTATGTAGTAAAACTATACTAAAGAAAGAGAAAGGAGACATCAGAAGGCTGGCAAGGAACGAAAAATAAAAACCTGTGACAGTCTCAGAGTCTGACACAGCTGGCTGGGATTGGCCATTAATTAAAAACATTTCACATGCCAGGTAAACAATTCTCCAAATCACATTCCAAAGTAGCAAAACGGGGAGAGGCTGAAGTTTCCCAGCTTCTCAGGAGAAAAAATCCTGGTGAAGGGATTTTTCATAAAATATCATGGTGACAGTGCTGTTTGTCCTGGTTTTGCATTGTGCCCTTATTCTTCTATTTTCTGCAAGAATAGGGGTTTTTAAAGATCCAAACTGAAAGGAATGTACAGATTTTACCTTGCACCAAGCCCCCAGGAATGGCTCGTGAGCAGCCTCCATCCCTTTTTGTACCAAAGATATGCCTTGATCCTGAAGGACAATCCAAAATCCTTATTTATTTATAGACCTCCTCCTCCTCAAAGGTGCTAAAAGTTCCCTGTCATGTGTGGAGGAGCCCTGCTTTCCTGGAGGTGCTGAACATGGCAGGGGGGAAGGAATCCCTTGGTTTGCTTTGCTTGTGTGTGTGACTTTCACTGTGCCTATTAAATTTCTTTATCTCAACCCATGAGTTTGCTCATTTTTATTCCTCCAATTCCCTCCCTCATTCTGCTGGAAGGGGAATGACCAAGCAACCAAAGAGTGCCAGGCAGGAACACAAATATTTCACACCTTTTGTTCTGCAGGTGATTTTCTGGCTCCAGGAGAGCCACACTGCTGCAGGACAAAGCAATGAGGCACCTGAAATGGGTTTTGGTTGCCTAAAAGTCTGCTGTTCTCCATGGCAATGTTCTCCATGTCAATAAGCAAACAGGAAAATGAAAATAAAATAAATCAATTCATAAGCTGGGAGGAAACAAAGGTTTGGCAAAAAGTTGTTTTAAATGTGGCTGAAACAACAGCAGAACTGGGTGCAGGCACAGCCATGAAGCTCTTCTGCCAAAATAGGCAGGAAGAAGTTTTCAGATCTCTGAGCTGTTGCTGACTGCTGCAAACACTGAAATGTTTCAGTTGTCACAGCTGCTTCTCACTTCCTAAATGTCCCAGGTGCTGTGGCTGCAGCGTCACAGGGGCCGCTCCTCCAGCAGGACATGGGGCAAAAACAGCCCTGAAAGGAGAAATCCCTTTAAAAAATAAATAATCTTCTCATTGTTTTGCAAGCAGTATCGAGTGGGCAACAACTTCTCCTGAAAAGCAAAATCCTGGTACAGGAGAGTGATCAGGGCTGGGCTCTCACAATATCTGGAGTTTCTAATGCAGTAATTAATGCAAATTAAGCAAAAGTCTGTCCACTTTTAATCTGGTATTCTTGGCCTCCTTATTTTTTTCTTTTTGGCAGCTATTAAGCATCACTTAGGCACTGAAAACCAGGAAAATGAGGGGGAGAACTTGTCACATGCTGGAGTAAAGCCAAATTTTGGCAGCCAGGTGTGCGATCCGACCTCTCGAGCCGCCCTTGGGTTCGGGCAGTGATTCTGAGCGTGCTGCGCGTTCTCAAGGCGAGGAAATTGGATAAATCCCGCGGTTGGAGCCCTCCTTTGGGGCATCCCAGCCGCGGGAGGATGTGCGGGAGCGGCGGCCACACGAGGGCATGTGCGCTCCACGATCGTGTCCTGGAAAATCCGCTCAGCCCGGTTTGGGAGGGGTTTGAATCCCTTTCCTCGGAGCAGAGCAAAATCCATCAGCGGACGCTGAAAGTTGCCCTGCAGAGGATGTTTTTTCGTGGGTGAAGTTCCTCTCGCTGCGTTTTTAAGCCCTGTTTTTGTGACCTGAACTGAGTTTTGTGGTGAGGTTTCTGCAGGAGTTTTCTCTTCCAAGCATCAAAATCTGGCTAAATCATTCATTTTCATTAATCTGGCTTAATCATTCAAATCTGACTTAATCAATCAATCATTCACCCTCCCCAGGATGAGGCTTGAAAGTGGGCAGGAAGCAAATAAATGTTTGCAGGCTAAAAAACTTCATTTAGGGTGACGTGACTGAGAAGGAGTGTTAGGTAACATTCGGTAGGAAAAAAAGTAACTTTTGACACGCCGAGTTTGGATGCGAAGAAAAGGTGAAAGAGGAGGGAAATTTGGCAAGTGGCAGCTCGGGATGACACCATTTGCTATTCAAAGAGGATTCTGGAAGGCTCTCTCACGTACCCATCAATCACTGAAAGGGTGGATGGCTGACTAACCCGAGCCATCAGTTACTCACTGCCAGAACTTCTGCAGGGGATAAATAGAGCAGCAGCAGCTCCCTGATTCTCCATGGCAGCCCGAGCCAGCAGCGTCATCCCCAAATGTCACTCCTTGGAGGAATCTCATCAGCAGTGAAGGACAAGCATTAATTTCTGCACAGAGACCTTCAGTTCCCTCTGAGAAACAGTCATCACTGCTTGACACAGAACAAAAGTAACTTTTCACAAAGATGAGGCAGCTTTACGTGTAAAACCTGCCTAAAAAGGGAAAGAACGACACAACTTTGTTCCTTGCGTTCTTCCACTCTTTCCCTTTTTTTCTTTTTCTCTGTGTCCACTCTGTGTGTTCATAAAACTCTGTGGGTGATTCAACAGGCACGAGTTGTGCCATCAGCTTTGGGATGGGCCTGGTTTAGTCAGGGCAGCTGAAAGATTCCAGGGGTGATTCCTGGTTCCCAAATGTCTGCAAGGTACCAGTCCTCCAGCCTGGGATGGAGCAGGGGACAGGGAGGGACAGGCATGAACTCAGAGAGCAAAGATTGTGGGAGTTTAAAATGTAAGTGCACGCCTAAAGCAGAATCAGTGGACTCAGCACTGAAAAGGAAATTCAGCAGAAAGGGCCTTAAATTTCTTCACACATTCTCAGCTCTGATGGTCCTCAGACCATTTCAGGTCAAAGGGACCAACAGAGCTCCCAAATCTGTCTTTCCAAACGTGCAGGGAATAAAACAGAAGAATAATTCCCTGAGAAAGGACCTGCAAAAATCACCCTGTGCATCTGCCTGGCCACTTCAGGACATCACAAAATCATTTAAGGGCTTTATTCAAACACCCCTCGGACACTGCCAGGCCTGGGCCACTGACCAGCTCCCTGGGAAGCTTTGAGCCCTCTCTTGGTACAGAAATGCTCCATGACCTCCAGCCTGGACCTCTCCTGACACAGCTCTGAGCCATCCCCATCTGTCCTGTCACTGGAGAAGGGCTCAGCACCCCGTCTTCACATCCCCTCCTCAGGAAGCTGCAGAGAGCCTGAGGTTGTTCCTCAGCCTCCTTTTCTCCGAGCTGGATGGGTCCAGCCCCTCCCAGGACAGCTCTGCTATATGTTCTTCATGTCCTATATGTTCCTATATGTTCTTCATGTCCTATATGTTCCTATATGTTCTTCATGTCCTATATGTTCTGTTCCCCTCTCTGGATGCCTCCAGCAGCACTCACACCCTCCTGAAACGCTGGGGCCCGGAGCTGCACCGGCACTCTGAGGTGCTGGGCAGGATTTTGGGGGGCTGAGAGACCCAGAAAAGGAATTGTTGTGATCTGGAGGAACTCGGCCAGCTGGAAACACTGCTCAGTGCCAGGGAGGGGGGATTTCCACCAGGAACCTGCAGCTGGGACATGTGGGGGCTGAGCCAGGTGTGCATGGGCTGGACAGACACCTGGGCTGGACAGACACCCGGGCTGGACAGACACCTGGGGCTGCCTCATTCCTCTGAATCCAAAACCGAGCTGGGCATGTCTGGCTCACAGAAGGCTGTGGGGATGTCACCAAGGTGTACAAACATCTCCAAAGGGTGTCAGAGGATGGGGACAGGCTCTGTTCGGTGTGACAGGATGAGGAGCAACGGCCAGAAATTTAAAAAAGCCCCAAGTTCCACCCCAAACGGGTCAGAAGTTCCCATGGAGGGTGACAGCGCTGCCCAGGGGTTGGAGACACCCTTCCCTCTGCGAGAGCTGGGAGAGGCCAGCGCGGAGGGGCCGCTCCGGGGGCTTCCGAGCCCTGGGGACACAGCGCGGCTGCCGCGGCTGCCACTGCCGGGGCTGGTGGCACTGGCGGTGTCACAGCGCGGGTCCTGCGGGTGTCCCCCGGGCGGTGGCAGCGGTGGCGTGGTAGCAATGGCACTGGCACTGTCCCAGCGCGGGTGTCCCGGGGTTGGTGGCACTGGCACTGTCCCAGTGCGGTGCCCTGGGGTTGGGGGCCCTGTCCCTGTCCCCGCTCGGTATCCCGGTGTCCCGGTGCCGGGGGCTCTGTCCCTATCCCGGCTCGGTATCCCGGTGTCCCGGTGCCGGTGGCCCTGTCTCTGTCCCTGTCCCCACTCGGTGTCCCGGTGTCCCGGTGTCCCTGTCCCCGTCCCGCGCGGTGTCCGGTGTCCCGGTGTCCCTGTCCCCGCTCGGTGTCCCGGTGTCCCTGTCCCCGTCCCCGCGCGGTGTCCGGTGTCCCGGTGTCCCTGTCCCCGCTCGGTGTCCCGGTGTCCCTGTCCCCGTCCCCGCGCGGTGTCCGGTGTCCCGGTGTCCCTGTCCCTGCTCGGTGTCCCGGTGTCCCTGTCCCCGCTCTGTGTCCCGGTGTCCCGGTGTCCCTGTCCCCGTCCCCGCTCTGTGTCCCGGTGTCCCGGTGTCCCTGTCCCCGCTCGGTGTCCCCGTCCCTGTCCCCGCGCGGTGTCCGGTGTCCCGGTGTCCCGGTGTCCCCGTCCCCGTCCCCGCGCGGTGTCCGGTGTCCCGGTGCCGGGGCGGGCCGTGCCAGCGCGGTTGCCATGGCGAGGCCCCGCCCGCGGTGACGCGCGCGGTGACGCTGGTCGCTCGGTGGCGGAGGGGGCGGCGCGGCCCCGGGGGCGCCGCGCGGAGCCGGAGCCGGAGCCGCCGCCGCCGCCCCCCGAGCCCAGCATGGTGATGGCCGAGCCCCGGCGGCCCCCGGCGCTGCTGCCCCGCGGGCTCGGGCCCGTCCGCGTCGGCTTCTACGACATCGAGGGCACGCTGGGCAAGGGCAACTTCGCGGTGGTGAAGCTGGCGCGGCACCGCATCACCCGCAGCGAGGTGGGCACGGCGCGGGGGGCGCGGCGGGGCCGCGCGGGGCCGGGGCCGCCGAGGCCGGGGCCGCCGCTTTTGTCCCTTCCGGCACCTCCCGCGGGGACGCGGAGCCCCGGCCGCCGGGGTGGGGGGGGGTGTTCTCCCGCTCGCATCCTCCGGGGAAGGGCAGGAGAACGCCTCCGAGGCCGCGGGGGGATGGCACCCGCGGGATGTCACCCCCGCTGCCCGGGATGTCACCCCGAAGATGCCACCCCCCCCAGCGTGTCACCCCCGGGATGGTGGCATCGCTGCCGGGGTGGCAGCCCCAGGGTGGTGGCATCGGTGGCAGGGTGGCACCCCAAGGATGCTCCGGTGCTGCTGGAGCAGCACTTTCTGCTCCCTGGGGAGGGTCAGACCTTGTGCTGTGCCCGCCGTCGTGCCCTGGATATTTTGGGGTTTCCTGACCCGGGCGATGCTGGGTTATCTGTTTCAGCAGAGGAACTTGTGTGTGTGTGTGTGTGTGTGTGTGTGCGCTGAATTCTTCAGCACGGCATCCTCCAACTTCGCCAAATCCAACCATTTTTAGCCCCTTTGTTTCACCGCCCCCGTGTATTACCCGGTGATTATTGTTAATACCTGGTGCTTTACCTAAAACAAAAATGATTGTCAGTCTGCCTGGCTAAAAATGCAGTCGTGTTCACTTTAAAAAAAAAAAAAAAAAAGGAAAGGAAAAAAAAAGGAGGTATTTGATGAGAGTAATGACTCTGGAGGATCAGCTTCCTCTTCTGCGTTGTTTTAGGTAGTTTTAGTTGCTACACCTAGAGGTGAGCTTTTTGTACGGCTCTCTTCTGGTCGATTTCATTGTTGACTGAAGAAGAGGTGCCTGCGCTGCTCTGTTCTTGCCCAAAGTCACTGAAACCCCGTCCCAGGCACGGACTGGAAGGGCTGCGGGCATTCATCACCGTGAGCTTGTGGGGGAAAACCATCCCTGAAGGACCGGGAGCGTTCCTGAAATCTGGAGCTGAGCTGAGCGCAGCAGAGCCCTGGTGCTGGCGGGGCTGTGATGGATGAGCTCCGCAGCGCAGGGACTGGAAGAAAAGTTCTCCTCTCGCCTCATTTCTCAAGTTCATCATCAACTCGGCTCTTTCCGAGCCCTTCCTCGCTCCTGCAGAAGAGCCAAGCGGTGCCAGCGCTCCCTTTCCAAGTTTGGTGCCATGTGCCAGGATTGCAAATGCTCCACTTGAAGATGCTCGGTTGTCGTTGCTCTTCAGCCCTCGTTTCTTTGGCAGGCTTTGTGATGGAGATGAAAACTTTAATCTTCGTTTTTATTGCCGTTTTAGAAAGCCTGTTTGTTTGGCGTTGTTGGAAATAACAGAAAACACAGAGCTTAAAAAGCTCCCCGATTCCTGGATGATTCTTTCATCTGAGTCCCAAGGAACTGCTGAATTATCTTGATTTTTTTTTTTAACCAACTTTTCTGTCCAGCCTGCAGCCTTTTTATCTTCCGTGGGATTTTTACAGCAAATTTGCCTGTGCTGGAGGATTTTTTGTCAAGATCTTCGATTTTTTTGAGTCAGCTCTGACTGCTGCAGTGAGAGATGCACGAGTGTTTTTCTGGAACTGAATTGCTGACTCGGTTGCTGGGAGTATTTACACAATCTTTGAGGAAGGGGAACCCTGTTAAGATCACTTCTGGTGATGTCAGAGGAAATTAATTCCAGCCAAATACTCTTTGGAATAAGCACTTTCAGTTTGGAGCTCCTCACCTGATTGTTGGACCCCTGGGCACACCGAGTGGAAATCCTGCTTGGTGATGACTCCAGCCTGAGGGTTTTCACATTTCAGGCTTCTTCTAAACTTCCTGAAGTTCCAGTGGAAGAATATTCAGTTTTTAGGTCCTGTGCTGGTGCACCCTCAGGTCTGTGATGCTGCTGAGATTTGCTCCAAAATCCTGTTTTAAAAGGAGTCCTTGTCAAAGTTGTTCCTGAATCTCCTGGTTTGAACCCTTTAGATGCAGAACCTGTTTGTTGTTGGGATTTTCTAGCACTGGCATTTTATATGATTTTGACCTTTAAAATATTTGCTTTTTTTTTTTTTTAAACACAACTCTGCCTAGCCAATAACCATCAAATTAAAAAAGATGGGCTCTTATTACCTTGAACACAGCACTTATGGATTGTGTACAATCCATCCTTTCTATGGAAAGACTGCAGGTGAGAAAATAAAATTGTTGCCATGAATTGTGAGCAGAGGTGGAAATTAAATGGAAACGAACATGAAGCAGGAGAACAGCACAGGGTGTGTGCAAACAAAATCAGAAATAACTTGAATTAATTCAACTTCTTAACAGCCATACAGAAGTGTGAAAGCTGGGAATAATGGGGGGAATTAATAAAGATAATAAGTGAAATAGATATCAGGAATAAATAAATTCATTAAAGATATTAGGACTAGAGGTTCTGCCTGACCCTTTTTACTGCCAGTCCACCCAGGGAGGGAATTAATAAACATATTAGGTGATAAAGATATTAGGAATATATAAACTAAAGGAAGATATGTAGGAATAGAGGTGCCTGACCCTTTTTAGTGCCAGTCCACTCGGGGGGGGGAATAATAAAGATATTGAGTGATAAAGCTATCAGGAATAAATGAATTAATTAAATATATCAGGAATAAATAAATTAATTAAGGAAATTAGGACTAGAGGTGCTGCCTGACCCTTTTTAGTGCCAGTCCTCCCAGGGGGGGCTGGACCCGACCTTTGCTTGGCTTGTTTGGGTGTTTGGTGCCATTTGAGTGGAGGCCACGTGGCTTTTTCCTGCCACGCTCCTTTCTTGATCCTGCTGCCCAGAAATCCTGTGATCCCAGGGCAGCTCCTGCTAATGAGGCGTGGAAATGAGCCGAGATTTACCCGGGGAGGAGGAGAGCAGGGAAGAGGAATAATGATGGGGAAGTGGGGAGGAGATGGGGAGGTTTGCTCCCAGTGAAGTAGGATGGGGATGGAATAGGGAAAAGGTTTGGAGTGTGGGGAATAGGGAAAGGTTTGGAGTGTGGGGAATAGGGAAAAGGTTTGGAGTGTAGGGAATAGGGAAAAGGTTTGGAATGTGGGGAATAGGGAAAAGGTTTGGAATGTGTGGAATAGGGAAAAGGTTTGGAGTGTGTGGAATAGGGAAAAGGTTTGGAGTGTGGGGAATAGGGAAAAAGTTTGGAGTGTGTGGAATAGGGAAAAGGTTTGGAATGTAGGGAATAGGGGAAAGGTTTGGAGTGTGTGGAATAGGGAAAAGGTTTGGAGTGTGGGGAATAGGGAAAAGGTTTGGAATGTAGGGAATAGGGAAAAGGTTTGGAGTGTAGGGAATAGAGAAAGGTTTGGAGTGTAGGGAATAGAGAAAAGTTTGGAGTGTAGGGAATAGAGAAAGGTTTGGAGTGTGGGGAATAGAGAAAGGTTTGGAATATGTGGAATAGGGAAAAGGTTTGGAATAGGTGGAATAGGGAAAAGGTTTGGAGTGTAGGGGATAGGTTTGGAGTAGTGAAGGTGCTGCTTGGACAAAGCAGGGAATTTGGGACCCTACCCCTAAAATCCTTATTTATAATTAACCCTCCCCAAAGGATTAATCCCCTGCGGAGGAGCTCTGCTCGCTGCTCCCCGGGGGAACATCAAACCTGGCTCCCCCTGTGGCTCCCAGGTGTGCTTTCACCTGGCTGCTGCTGCAGGGAATTTGTGTTTTCCTCTGGAAAAATGCATGAAGGATAAGCCTGCAGCCCCTGGTGTGATCTGTGGCACCCGTTCAGGTGTGCTCAGGTATTTGCAAAGTGAATAACTCCAGCAGAGACAGCAACAAAATGTGGAGTTTTTCCAGACTGCAGGAAGTTGTGTTAGTTAATTTTAATGCATTTTATCTATTCTGAGAATGTCCTGGGTTAACAAATCTGAATTTTTGTAACCTGCAGGGACAGAGCTCTGTTTGAATGTGAATTTGTAACAGGAGGTTGTGTTGTGGTTTTGTTCTTTTTTATGGTTTGGGTGTTTGCTTTTTGCCTTTGTTTTTCCTTTCAAGAATTGAATGAATAAAACCAAAACAATGAAAAGTGACAGTTGGAGCAGCTGAGGAGCAGAAGAACTTTCATCTTTTCTCGACAAGCATTTCATCCTCACTCCTTGGCAGCTGCAATTCCCAGGTGTCAGGGGAGGATTGAGCAAACTCCCATTCCCTGGGCCTTCAGTGGAAGAGGGAAGGAAATAAGAAATAAGTGCAGTTCTTTGGCTTTGTAAATGAGAAGAAACCATGAAAACTGCAAAGATGCCTTGGAATGTGACTCCCTAAGCAACAAAAGCTGCTGACAGGGGGAGATCAGGGATTCCCATTTGGTTTTCCTTGTCAGGTGGAGCATGTCCTGACGTTATACATTGAAATTTGGTTTGGTTTTTTTGTTGTTGTTGTTGTTTGTTTCGAGCTGTTGCCAGTAGTTTTTGGCAAGCTGCGTGTTTAGGAACAAAACACATTTTTCACATAGGAAACTGCTCTGTGCCTTGAAGGAGCTTCTCCACCTCTAAGAATTACATCCCTTTTCCTGTCATCAAGACACAGCTGAGCTCCAAAAGGAGCTGCTGAGTTCCCTGCTCCTCCTCGCATCCTTGGGAAGACTTTGCTGGATTTTAAGTATTTTCAAGTGGTTCTTGTGTACAATCCCCCCCTGGTCCTGCCAAGATGAAGATGCAGAATGAGCTGAGGTGTTTAATCTGCATTTGAGTGGAGGAGCTGCTGCTCTCCTGTGGTATATCCATTTTATGGAGAAATTTCCTGCACACCTGAAGTTGTACATTTCCCTGGGAGTTGAGGAAAGACTCAACTTTTAAAGAAGGAAAATTAGAGTGAGCTGAGGTCGATAAATAGGGAATTGTGATCTCAGGTGGGTCCACAATCAACATTAGCAGATATATCCATGTTAGCAGGTTTATCCATTTTATGGACAAATTTCCTGCACACTTGAAGTTTTACATTTCCCTGGGAGTTGAGGAAAGACTCAACTTTTAAAGAAGGAGAATCAGAGTGAGCTGAGGCCAGTAAATAGGGAATTGTGAACTCAGGTGGGTCCACAATCAGCATTAGCAGATATATCCATTTTATGGAAAAATGTCCTACACACTTGAAATTTTACATTTCCCTGGGAGTTGAGGAAAGACTCAACTTTTAAAGAAGGAAAATCAGAGTGAGCTGATGCCAATAAATAGTGAATTGTGATCTCAGGTGGGCCCACACTCAGTGTCAGCAGATAATGAGGCTCCCCTCCCGTGGGTTCTGTCTCCAGCAGCTCTCCCCTGTTCAGTAGTTTGTGAAATTCTGTTTAATTGGAAGCATTAGTGGGACTTGCATTGTTTGCTCCTGCTTCAGCATTAATAAAGTGGCATTCAGGCTGAATAAACACCATTTCTGTGTTCAGCACTCTAGCATTTTTACCCTTTGCACTTTCTTGTTGGTTTCCACTTTAAATGTCTCCTGTTGGAGCTTTTTAATCCCTTCAACATCTAAAGTTATCTTCCTTTTGCATTTATTGGCTAAAACCAAGGTCAGCAGGGCCAGGATGTGTTCTGTGAACTGACTGAGATGTGTTTCCAAGGTTTGGCTGCTGAATCCATCTGCAGAGTTTTTCCTCTGGAGGGATGAGCTGCAGATCCCCTTTTATAACAGCATTTGAATTAATTAAACATGTCACAACTGCAACTGCATGGAGGTTTGGGTTGTTTGTGTGGAGCCAACAGGTTTTCTCTTAAAATATAATTTTGTGGGACTCAGATTTGTCACCTTGACTCCAGAAACGGACACCATTGAGCTTTTTAACAAGGTTTTGGTCACTGCAAATTGTTGATTTAAGAGCACCTGGAGCACTGGCCTCTCTCACCTGTTCTGTGCCTTCCATTCCATGGAAAACCTGTTTTTTTTCATGGAAAATCTGCTTTTTCTCATAGAAAACATGTTTTTTCTCATTGAAAATCTGCTTTTTCTCACAGAAAATGTGGATTTTCTCACTGCAAACCTGCTTTTCCTCACATGCTGCTGTGGCTGAGAGCCCTGCAGCCCCTTGGAGGGACCCCAGACCCTTCCAGTGCTGCATTTTTCAGCCTGGGATTTGCATTTCAGAACTCCTCAGAAAGCCTCCAGTTACCTGGGGCTGCATTTTTCCCTTTCTAACGAGGGTGAACTCACAGGGAGCACGTTGGGGGGAGTTTTTAAACCTCATTTTTGCTCTTGGTCTGCAGGTAGCAATAAAAATCATTGACAAATCTCAGCTGGATGCTGTGAACCTGGAGAAGATCTACAGGGAGGTGCAGATCATGAAGATGCTCGACCACCCACACATCATCAAACTCTACCAGGTGGGCTTAGAGGGGCTTTTCCCCTTTTTTTCCCCCTTTTCCCCCTCTCTTAGTTCTGCTAAACAAAAATGAAGATCCCACTTCAGACCAGTTCCAGCTTGAAGTTAATTTTATGCAAAAGAAACTGGCCTTTGAAATATTTCAAAAAGAAACAGTCTATTAAAAAAAATAAAAATGGTCTTGAAAATATTGATGTGCCAGGTAGAGATATGGAGCTTAAGGAGTTAAATTTGAAATTTATAAATTTGCACTTTATTGTTTGATAATGCCTCCCCTCAGTTCCTTTCTGAATGAACGACACCACTCAAAAGTGGCAGAGAAGATTTAAAATATTCTTTAAAATATTGAAAAGTGGTTGAGAATATTTAACTGGAGTCTGAAGATCATCAGGATCCCTTGGAGGGAGTGTGGTGCTCACTCCTTCAGTGCCTGGTTAAAAATACATTTGATAAATGAGTTTATTTTTTTAAACAGCCTTCAAATTGTCTCCCTGGTTTGCTTTTATTTGTGAGCAGTCTCTTGGGGCTTTCAGGCCAGTTCATAAATAAAATGCAAAATCAAATTCACAGAGCTCCTGCCCAGGGACGAGTTCAGCTGATGCTGAAATGTTTCTCTGAGGTTGTTGAAATGAACCCAAAACACCTCGAAATTGTCCTGAAATCTGAAATGACTTTTTGAGGTGGGGGATTTTTCACTCTCAGTGAAGCTTTTGATTATTCTGTTTGCACACATTGGAAGATTTTGACAATTCCAGCTGTGAGGAAGAACTTTCACAGCTTTGGAGAAAACCATAAAAATCGAGATTCTTTTGGGTGGTTTTTGGCTTTTTTTGCTTTTCCCTCATGTGTGACTTCTGCATCCCCAGGTGATGGAGACCAAAAGCATGCTGTACCTCGTGACAGAATTTGCCAAAAATGGGGAGATTTTTGGTAAGCAGGAGAATTTTTCCATGTTCAGCTTTTCAGTGCCCTCCTGGTGTCAGTGAGGATCCTCTGGGGCTGTTCTTAATTTCACATTTCTGTGCACCTGCAGAGTTAAAAATATTTTAGTGTTAAATCTGATTTCCTTTCAGTTGGTTTCTGCTGCCTCTTGTCCTTTTGCTGGGCTTTGTCTTGGGACAAAAATCCTGAATCTAAAATCACTTCTGGCTTCTATTTCATAATAATATAATAAAAAATGTATAAAATTATATATATGTGTCCTGCTGGTTTGGCTGTGAATCTAAAATAACTTCTGGCATCTATTTTATTATAACATAATAAAAAATTAGATGCAATTATAGATACACATTGTATGTATTATATTTATTATTGTATACATTAAACATGTATTATATAGTACATATATATTGTATATATGCAATATAATATAAGACAATATGCATTATATTATATATTACATTATATATAATATTGTATATAGTATTATAACACATATATTATAATATAGAATGCAATGTACATTCTATGTGTTATATAGTACATATACAATACATAAATGTAATATCATTATAATATGATTATAAATAAATATATAATTAATAAAATTATACTGAGATTAAAATGAATTCTTATTAAGAATAAAAAAATGTTAAATTTTCAAAATTCTATTAAATTTTAAAATTTATTATTATACAATAAAAGCATACGTAATTTTATCTTTATTTTATGTATTAAATAGAATTATAATACGATTAATTTTTATTATTATACAATGGAAATAATATATATCATTTTATATCTATATTAAATAGAATTATAATAAAATGAAATGCTTTATTATTATACAATATATATATAATTTTATATAGTTACGAATTATATATAGTATATTGTTTATATACTATATATAGTGTATATCGTTTATATACTATATATAGTATATAGTTTTTATATATAGTATATTGTTTACATAGTTATCAATTTTATTTTATATATATTTATTTTTATATATATTTATATATTATTTATTATATTTATATATATTTATTTTTATATATTTATATTTTAATATATTTTTAATTCTATATATTTATTTTTTATATATATATATATATATATATATATATATATATATATTTTTTTTTTTTTTTTTTTTTTTAATGTATTGTTGAAATATAATTCTAATAGCATTTAAAAAAAACCCTGCTGTGGAAAGGTGCAGCCAGAGGGTGACAGCAGGCCCAGGTCAGTGTGGAAGATGAGGAGCGTTCCTGGCAGGGGAGGCTCTGCAGTCCCGGCTGTCCTGCTGTCCCCAGCAGGGTCCTGGCAGTGCCAGGCTGGCACGGTGCCCCCAGCCCTGTTTGCTCTCTGGTTAATGCACAATCCTGGGCTGCAGCAGGGACAGGGCTGATCCCAGAGTCACGGACCTGCTCTGGGTTTGGGAGCTCTCCATAAATCCTGGCAGAGCCAGAGGAGCCAAGGGCAGCTTGGCTTCATGAGTGTTGGGGGAGATGAAACAGGAAAGCCTTAAAAATGTGATTGCCTGGCAAAAGGTTTGGAGAATATGGAAACTGTAAGGGAGATTGAAATGAAAGCAGCTTTGAGATCCCTCAGTTACTGAACAGCTGGAAAACAATGGCATGGCCAGCTGAAGGTGATCCCCTTTGGATGGAACAACACCCTCTGCTTGCAGACAGCTCCAAGGGGCAGAGCAGACCCTGCTGGCTTGGCAGAAGGGGCCCAGAGAGGAGTTTTTGGAGTTTAAAATGGAACACAGGATGGCAACGTAATGATTCCTATAGGCTGTACATAAATGCTTTAGGATTTGTATCTTGGGCTGGATTGGTCAGTGAGAATTGGAATATTCAGCACAGGAGATGATTTATGGTATTGGAATGGGAACCTCGCCCTCTTACCCTATTGCTCTCTCATCCTCTCTACCCCTCTCTTCTCTCAGCCCTGCTCCAGCTGTGCCTGGCAGCTCCCAGCAGGTCCCTTTGCAATGAACCCCAAATTCCAGGACCAGAAGAAGATTTATTGTATTGTAACGGGAACCTCGCCCTCTGATCTTTCCCACTCCCTTTCCCTCTCTCTCCCTCTCTCAGTCCTGCTCTGAGCTGTGCCTGGCAGCTCCCAGCAGGTCCCTTTGCAATGAACCCCAAATTCCAAGCCCTGCCTTCAGAGATCTCTCCTCTCCATCCATCCCACCATCCCACCCCGACACTCCCGCAGTGAACTCGTTCTGCACGGCCAACTAACGATGGATTAACAGCTCAGGGCTAATTGAGTTTGTGCCTCTGATATCTGACTTCACCTTGCTGTCATATGATTTGTCAGTCACTCTGTGCCTGGCTGATATTTAGCTTGCAAATATTATGATCTCCCCTTACTGCCAGGCTTTTGTTTGTTCTTGTGCTTTGCCAAGTGAAACCAGCTGAGAGTCTGTGAGCTGGGGTGGGAGCTCTGAGCTGAGTTTTCAGAGATGCAGCTCCCACAGACCAGCTCTGACCACAGGGAAAAGTTGAAATGAAAATATTGCCAAAGTTACAAAGCCCCTAAATGATATTTGAGTTAAAAATCCTATAAAACACAGGCTAACACAGCCCCCTAAATGATATCTGAATTAAAAATCCTATAAAACACATGGTAACACAGCCCCCTAAATGATATCTGAATTAAACTCCTATAAAACACAGGCTAACACAGCCCCCTAAGTGATATTTGAATTAAAATCCTGTAAAACACAGTCTAACAGAGCCCCCTAAATGATACCTGAATTAAAAATCCTATAAAACACAGGCTAACACAGCCCCCTAAATGATATCTGAATTAAAAATCCTATAAAACACAGGCTGACACAGCCCCCTAAGTGATATTTGAATTAAAATCCTGTAAAACACAGTCTAACAGAGCCCCCTAAATGATACCTGAATTAAAAATCCTATAAAACACAGGCTAACACAGCCCCCTAAATGATATCTGAATTAAAAATCCTATAAAACACATGCTAACACAGCCCCCTAAATGATATCTGAATTAAAAATCCTATAAAATACTGGCTAACAAAGACCCCTAAATGATACTTGAAGTAACAGTCCCCTAAAACACAGGCTAATACAGCCCCCTAAATGATATTTGAATTAAAAATCCTATAAAACACAGGCTAACAGAGCTCCCTTAATGACACTTAATTCAAGTCCTCTAAAACACAGGCTAACACGGCCCCCTAAATGATATTTGAATTAAAAATCCTATAAAATACAGGCTAACAAAAACCCCTAAACGATATTTGAATTAAAAATCCTATAAAATACAGGCTAACAGAGCCTCCTAAATGATATTTGAATTAAAAATCCTATAAAATACAGGCTAACAGAGCCTCCTAAATGATATCTGAATTAAAAATCCTATAAAACACAGACTAATACAGCCCCCTAAATGACATTTGAATTTAAAATCTTATAAAACTCAAGGGAAAAATCCCATATCCAAGGCAGGTTTGGAGCTGTGCTGGGCAAGGTGCTGCTGCTGCTGGGATCTGATGTTACACAAGTGCAGCAGAAGATAAAATTAATCATATAAAATTAACCCTATAAAGTGAATCACTCTCCAATCTCTGCCCTGCTCCTTGGCCATTAGCTGCATTCCTTGGGGTTTGTTCTGAGCCCATCCCAGCCCTGATTCTCTGATTTTTCAGGATTTTTAAAGCTGCTGCTGCTGCTGCTCCCCTTGTTTTTGTTGCTGAGGATAAGTGGAGTTTTTGGTTTCAGGGCTGACATTGGTTCTTACAATGTAATCAAATATGAAAACAAAATGTTCTCTCTGCCCGTGACGCAGCGGAGAGGAGAGAGAAGTCAGCATGGGCACCTTTGGGGTGCTGGTTTTATTCCCAGAAATTTAAAAAAAATCACATTTATATCCAGCACACAGCCTCTGCTGAGGCTCCAGAGGGTGAAGTGTGATGGGAATTCACATTTAATTCCTTCAGAGGAATTAAAGCTCGAAATGTCCAGGATGGGGAAGTGAATTATTGAATTATTCCAAATATTCCCCATGAATTGTGGTGTGGAAATATTGACCAGGGAGCTGTGGAAGGAGGAGCAATGAAGAGTTTCCTCTTTTTTTTTTTCCTTTTTTTTAATGGAGGGTTGAGTGGGAGAGCAACAAGTTGGAAGCTGGTTTGAGTTCCCTCTTGCTAATTATTTGGGAGAAATTAAATGTCAGTGTTGTTGCTTGCTGCCCAGTCCATTTAAACCTGAATTGTTTGATTTATGATGACTTGCACTCCAGGCTGTGAAAATAGGAGCAGAGAGAAATTTCCTTTTTTTCCTCCATTTTTTGGAAGGGTTGAGTGGGAGAACAACAAACTGAGGACTGGTTTGAAGTTCCTTGGTGCTGATTATTGGGAAGAAATCATTGAGTTTCAAACTTGTTGCCTAAATCCATTTAATCCTGATTTACTTGATTTCTGCTGCTTTTATTTCTCAGATTACCATAAGTTCTATTGTGAAAATATTGTAAAAATACTGAGCAGGAAAAGAGAAAAAATTCCTTTTTTTTCCCCCAATTTTTCAGAGATTTGGCTGGGAGAACAAAAAGCTGGAAGCTGATTTCTTTGTGCTAATTATTGGGGAGAAATCACTGAATTTCATGTTTGTTACTCGCTGTCCAGCCTGATTTATACCTGATTTATTGGAGTCCTGCTGCTTTTATTTCCCAGATGACCAAGAAAATATTAGGAAAAAATATGAAATATTATGCAAATGAAAATATATGAAAATATTGTGCAAATATTGCCCAGGTAGCTATAAAAGAAAAGAAAAATTTTCCTTATTTTTTCCATTTTTTCGGCGGGTCAGCTGCCAGGTTAAGAGTCTGGAAACCAGTTTGATTTTCCCTGTGCTAATTTTTGGGGTGAAACCATTCAAAAGCAGCGTTGCTGCCTGCTGTGCAGGCTGATGGAAGCAGACTTGTTTGATTTTGGGTGGTTTTATTTCAGATTACCTGGCCAGCCACGGGCGCCTGAGCGAGCCCGAGGCGCGGCGCAAGTTCTGGCAGATCCTGTCGGCTGTGGAATATTGCCACGGCAGGAAAATCGTGCACAGGGACCTCAAAGCTGAGAACCTCCTGCTGGACAACAACATGAACATCAAAATAGCAGGTATTCCACTTGATTTTTGTCTATTTTTATTTATTTTTTTATTAAAAAACCCCCTTCGGTGCTGCCTGAGATTCCGTCATGTTTTTCCATGGTGGGTCTCAAAAGTCCTTCCAAATTTCCAATATTAACTTCCAGGGGAAAAAAATTAAATAAAAAAAATTAATTCATTATAGACATTTTATAATAGTTATATTATAATATATATTATATGTCTACATAATGTTTTATATGTCTATATAATATATAGACATATACTACATATAGACATTATAATAGTTACAGACATTTTTTTGTGGGTGTCTTTAAAGCTGCCAGATGTTCAGGTTAAAACAGAGTTATCAAATAACTTCTTTCAACATTAAAAAAAAAAAAAACCACTCTCAAAATGGAAGCTTATTGATTTTTTTTTTTCCTTTTTGCATGCATGATTTCACTTTAATTATAAATTTAGACACAGCAGATGTTGCTAGCAATAGAAATCATTTTCATTACAATTCCACAGATCCTTCCATGCTGACTTTAGCCCAGAGAGGCTGGAAATGGGTAAAATAGAGAATATCTAGGTTTGGGAGACTGTTGAACTTCAAGAACAGGGGAGCAGGAAGGGAAGGAGTGAAGGAAGGAAAAGGAATTTCCCTTTCTCAGGCTAAGAAAGGTGAAATGATGAAACATTTCTGCTCATTCCTGGGATATTTTACCTTTTCATTTCCCTGCTGGCATTTCTGGCGTGGTGGAGGGGTCGTGGAGCCTTCCCCAGGTGGGCTCATCAGTGCTGCCATTTCTGGGGTGCTTTTCCTGTGCTCATTTCTGATTTCACACTCGAACCCACCTCCAGCAGCACCTGGACAATTGTGGCTGAGAGATAATACTGAATCATCCCAAATTCAGTTTATACTGAATAAATCCTAAATCCAGTCTGAGGGCTGCCAGTCACCCCCTTGCTCTGAGGAATTGAGCTGAAAAAAGGGAATTTCTGTGCTGGTGCTCACCTGTGCTTTCTTTCCTGCCTTCACTGCCACGTTTTTGCCCTCTGATCCCTCTCCACCTCGTGATGTTCGACCTGGCAGAGTTTTCCAGAGCTCCTCAGGGGTCTCAACTCCTGCATCCAGAGGTTTTCCTGCTCTGGGTGTCCTGAGCACTGCAGGGATGCAAATCCCCTGGGAGAATCTCCCTCCAGAGCATCTCAGGAGAGCCGGGAGCAGTTCTGGCCCTGGGAATTCATATTGAAGTGATAATTTGGGGTATTTCAGCTCTTCCCTAGGAAAGGCTCTGGACCTAAAGTGCTCTCCCAGGCTGCTCCCAAGTGAGCCAGGGGCAAGGGTCCCTTTCAGAAGTTCCCTGCAGGCTCAGCTGATTTTCCATGATGGACTGGACTCCTGCCTTGTGGAATTTGCAGGCAGCCCCGACATGGGAAGGGATGAGAATCCTGACTCCAGGTTTCAGAGGATGATTTATTCTTTTATGATATATATTATATTAAAGGAAAATGATTTACTAAGACTATACTGAAAGAATAGAAGGAAGGATTTCATCAGGAGGCTGGGAAGGGAAGGAATGGAATGAGAATAAAATCTTGTGACTGACCAGAGAGTCTGAGACAGCCGGACTGGGATTGGGCATTAATTAAAAACAGCCACATGAGACCAATCCCAGCTCCACCTGTTGCATCCCACAGCAGCAGAAAATCACTGTTTACATTTCATTTCTGAGGCCTCTCAGCTTCTCAGGAGAAAAATCCTGGCAAAAGGATTTCTCATCAAATGTGTCCGTGACCCTGCCTACCACGAGCTCCATGACCCAGATTTCCAGAGTGACCTCTGGTTCTTCACCTCTCAGCTCCTGCCTCCAGAGGTTCTCCTGCCCTGGCTGTCCTGAGCACTGCAGGGATGCAGATCCCCTGGGAGAATCTCCCTCCAGAGCATCTCAGGAGAGCCAGGAGCTGTTCTGGCCCTGGGAATTCCAGGGCTGGAAATGGGATGAGGAGATTCCATCGGCTCTGCCCTGCCCCAGCTGCTCTGCTGCTCCACTTCCCCAGTGCACAGAGTTAATTACAGGTGGGCTGCATGCAAATGAGCCCATGAACTGGTTCCTCCGTGGATCTCAGTCCTTATCAGGTTGATAAGAGCTCCCTGTGTCCAGCCTGGCTGCTGAAGGAGCCGGAGGAAAGTTCAGGCTGCTGGAAACTTTGTAGTGATTTGTGCCGAGTCAGTTGTTGGATTTTTCGCTGCAGAGGAGAAGGATGACGAGCTGCCCGGGGTTTATCTGGGATTTTTGGAGTTATCTGGTGCTGTGCAGATCCCTGGGAACAGCCTCTTCCAGTTGTTCATCTTGCTCATGGCTCGTTTATCAGGCTGGGGAAGGACAGAGGGCAGCCAGGATCCCTTGGGGTTTTCTTCTGGTCTCAGGTCATGTAGGAATTGAAAAAACCAGCACAATAACTGATGAGTGATTTTGATAAAGCTCTTCTTAGCTTCCCGTGCACCTCTCTTTGTTCTGCTGCTTCCATGACTTTTACTGAAGCTTTTTGCTCCTCAAGGATACAACAGCTTTTAGTCAAACCAAAACAAACTGAAGCGTGCACAAAGTCACCTCTGTATTTCAGCCACCAGGAGAATAAACTAACATTCAAAAGTGTTCCAAGACCTGTGGGTTCAGGAGATTGCCACCTTTGATGCCTGAGGCTGGACTGAAATCCAGTTTTGTCTTAATATTGCTCTAGAAGGACTGGGACAGGCAGAATTTAAAGGATCTTTTCTCTCTAACTGGACAACAAACAGAGGATGAGTAAGAATTGGAGGTGAGAGCTTTGATAGGTTTATTTTGTAGAAATAGGAGGTGGTTGGGAGCAGAGCCCTCCAACTTTAGTGTAAGGAGCAAAACTGAAGGGATCAATGAGACCAAATGTCCGTGGAAAAGGGGGAAGGTGAGGAGTGAGGAATTCCCTGGGGGTTTAGGGTGGAATTTGTGCTCAGTGCTGGCAAGGCAGCCCTGCCTGGCCCTTCCCAGAGCTCAGCAGCTGCCCTGGGGATGTGTCCTTTGCATCTGCTGCTCTTTGAGGGCACCTGAGGCATTTCAGCTGCCCGGGCTCTCTCTGAGCTCCACCTCTGCTGTGCAGCCAGAGATCCACCAGCAGAACCCAGACCCAGCTGGGATGGGGACCCAGCTCCTGCTCCTGTCCTTCTGTCAGCGTCCAGGAACAGAAAATCACAGAATGATTCTATGCAGGTGCTTTTAGTGAAGAGCTCTGGGTGTCAGGGGTACAAACCCAAATCTGACTCTGACCATTCAGTCAAGATGAACATGTTTTATATTCTATCATTGTAGAACTGTCATGTTGATCATTAAACTTATATTGTTCTATTGTATACATAGATTTCAGCTAAGCAAAGCCCCCCCCTTAAATTTCCAACATCGTTCCTCATGATTCTTCTTATGGTTATATAATAATTCTATTTAATCACTGAACAACCATCACACCTAACAATCATATCATTTATCACACTGCTCACTCAGGTGCAGTTGATCTGGGAAAACACAAATCCTAACATTTTCAGCTTCTCCCTTTACCATTTTCCATGGGCTCCACTATCACTTCCAGCCCCAGGCTGGGGTGCCTGCAGGAAACCCTGACCCCTGCTCCCTGCAGCAGCCCAGGTAGGCACAGACTGATATTTTGAAGGAGGCTGGAGCTGCTGCTGGACAGGGAAACGTGCACTGACGTCAGGAGAGGCTGCTCAGCCCTCGGCCCCTGAAGTGGGTCAGGTTTGCTGCCGCTCCTACCTTGCCTTTATCGGCACCTCCGCGCCCATTATCTCCCAGGCTCGCGTTTCCCCTCCAACAAAAGCTCCCTGTGGCTCTCTGCGAGGCAGGCAGATTGAGTTCTGCTCCTGGTTTCGGGAGAAAGGATTAATTATAGCTCTGGAGCTGCTTTGGGAGGGTTCTGGAGGCACCAGTGAGAGGCTCTGCCATGCTGCTGGAGGCTCACACAAGCTGCAGTGGCTCTGGCAGGGAGCTGCCGTTTCTCAGGCTGAAATCTTCAGGCTGTTTTTCCAGTTTTTTTTTTAAGGGGAAAAACCAGATTCCACTGGCGTGATGCGTGCTCCAAAAATGATACCTCCGAAATTCAAGATGGTCCCGAAAGGGGGTAGAATGAGATTGAGAAACCAAATGCCACAAGTGTGCAGAGCCAATATTTGCAGATTGCACAAACACAGAGTTTATTCAGCTGAACGCAGTGCTGCAAGTGATGGCCTTTTTTGGGGGTTTTTTTTGTTGTTTTTTATTTTATTTTAACGTGCAGATTCAGGGAAATGTTAAGAAGATCACTCCATTATATAATCTCAGTCCTCTGGTAATGAGCCCAATTTCAGTCCTTTTAGAATTCTGTCCCTGGCATATGTTGGTTTGGTTTGGTTTGGTTTTTTTGAGGGCTGGCACATTTTTTCCCTCGAATATCAGCGATGTTTCCTCTGGAATGAGACATTTTTGGGGTTAAAAATGACCACTTTGGATCCAGAATGGCTGTGACAGATCTGCAGTGGCAGAAGAGGAACAAGGTGGAAGGGGGAGAAGGAGAGACTGGTGGGTTTTTTGTGTTTAACTGAATCCTGGCCACTCCAAAAAATGGGGCAACTCAACTGACAGTGCAGTAATTAAAAATTGAGGAAGCCCCATGGAGCAAGCATCCAGGATCCTGACTAAATCCTGATTTTTTTTTTTTCTTTGAAAGGGTTTTCATGGATGTTATCCATGCTGGAGTGCTTACAAATTGTTTCCCAGCCATTTGTGTGGGGAGAATAAAGGAGACAAAAGGGGTGAGCACAAGAAGTTGTGTCCCCTAACAAATAATGCTGATCTCCCCCACCCAGGGAATTATTTTGTGCAACAAGAGAGCAGAATTGGATTTTTTTTAAAGCAAAGAGCCAGCTGCTGACATCCAGAGCACTGGTTTTAATTCCTGTATTCCATGAAAGAGCCCAGTGCCAGTCAGGAGGTGTCTGGCAGTGCTTTGTGCCTGCTGAAATTCAGATCTGAAGGATTCTGGTGTTCCACTGGTCACGAAAAGGGAAGAAATTGAAGCTTTGGAAGCGCAGGGCTGAGGCAGAGCAGGGAAATCCTGGTCCAGGTGTAGGAGGCAGCCCTGCAGGCACAGGGGGTGGTCAGGAGTTCCCTCTGGCTGCTCCTTCTGGTGGCAATTCACAGCCTGTCATTCACGGATTCTCCAGCAAACTCAGTGGTCTGTGCTGTCACAGGACCAGCAGAGCCAGCCAAGAGCTGCTCCTCCAGCTGAGCCCTGCAAAGTCTGCTCTGAGCAGCTCCAGGATGTCCTTTTGGTGACCAGGAATAAAACCTTTGTGTGCCACAAAATTCATCACCTAAAGATAATAATGGCACAAACCTGAGGCTTCTCTTATATTGGCTCGGATTTCTTCACCTTTCTTTTTGGTGGTTTCTTCCAAGAGGTGACTTTAAATCCCAGCCTGGAAAGGCAAAAAATATCCCTTTTTTTAGGATTTCAAATCCTTGTGCTCCCAAGCAGGTCATGCTTTCTTTAGCTGTGCTTACAAATAAATGTTCTTGTACTTGTGAATCTGATAGGAAGATTTATGAGGGTGGCACCCGAGGGAGAGCTGCAGCTCTGAGATAAAAACCTGATGTTTATCTGCACTACGAGGATGTTGAAAACCTGACAAATCCCAGATAAGTGAGGGGAGAAATCAGATTTAAGGACACCTACACGGGGTGGCAGAATGCTCCTGTGGAGAGCAGGAACGGCTCCGTGCCTCCCGAGGCATTGTCACTGCAGCCAGGCCAATTCAGTGGGAAGAAAAAGGGAATAATGATTAAAGAAAAATCACAACAGCAGTCTGGCTGTGATGGGGGAAAGGGGAGAAAAGGGAAAAGGGGGGGAAAGAAAAGGAAAGAGGGGAAAAAAGAGAAATGGAGCAAAAAGGGAAGAGGGGACAAGGTGAGGCTGTGCTGGAGGGATGGGGGGATTTGGGGTGGGTCCTGCTGTCCCCCCCGTGTTGTCACAGCTGGAGGCATTGCAGAGCTGCAGGAGGATGAGGAGGGAGGGCAGCAGGTTAGTGCTGTCCTGTCCCAGCCCTGGTTCCTGCAGAAGTTTGGGATCCCAGCCGGCCTTGGGCTGGGTGACGTCGCTGGCGGCGGTGGCGTCACCGTCGCTGCCGGTCGGGGCTCTGTGTGACAGCCTGACCTTCAGAGCAGCCCTGGCAGCCAGCCTGGCTGGCACAGCCTCTGGTGGTGCCCAGGTGCCAGAGGTCACCCTGCAGGCTGTCCTGTCCCCTCGGGTGCTGCAGGGGTTTGGGGTGCTGCAGGTGTTCAGTGCCAGCTCCAAAACCCAAAACTGCTCCCAAACCGCTTCGTGTTTGAGTGCTCCTGCAGGTGGGGATCCACGAGGGGCTGCTGGAGCTCCTGCAGCCCCCACTCCTTCCCCCAGAGCTCTGTGTCCAGCCCCAGCTCTGCTCTGCTGCCCCAAACCAACTCCAGGGGGATTTTTTCTCATTTTTTATTAAATCTCTCTCTGCTTCTCTCACTCTGGGGGTTCTGCCGTGGTTTTCTGGCCCCTCTGAGCAGCACAGGCAGCACAGACGGGGTGGATGGGATGGTTCAGCAGAGCCTGTGCTAACCACAGCCTTTATCAGCTCTGCTATCTGCTGGTCAGCATTCCAGCACCCTGGGAGCATTCCCAGCTGGATCAACAGCCTGATGTCAGCCTGTTTGTCACCTCCCTGTGTCCTGTTTGTCACCTCCCAGCATCCCTGGGAGCATTCAGAGCTGGATCAACAGCTTGATGTCAGCCTGTCTGTCACCTCCAGGAGCATTCAGAGCTGCACCAACAGCCTGAGTCCTGTTTGTCACCTCCCTGTACCCTGGTTGTCACCTCCCAGTGTCCTGCTTGTCACCTCCCAGGAGCATTTAGATCTGCACCAACAGCCTGATGTCACCCTGTTTGTCACCTCCCAGCATCTCTGGGATCATTCAGAGCTGCACCAACAGCCTGAGCCCTGTTTGTCACCTCCCTGTGCCCTGTTTGTCACCTCCCAGCATCCCTGATTGTCACTTTAGAGTATTCAGAGCTGCACCAACAGCCCAATCCTTATTTGTCACCTCCCCGTGCCCTGTTTGTCACCTCCCTGTGCCCTGTTTGTCACCTCCCAGGAGCATTCAGAGCTGCATCCACAGCCTGAGCCCTGATTGTCACCTCAGAGCATTCAGAGCTGAACCAGCAGCTTGATGTCACCCTCTTTGTCACCTGAGTGCATTCAGAGCTGCACCAACAGCCTGAGCCCTGTTTGTCACCTCCCAGCATCCCTGATTGTCACCTCAGAGCATCCCTGGCAGCACTCAGAGCTGCATCCCCAGCCTGATGTCACCCAGTTTGTCACCTCAGAGCACTCAGAGCTGCATCCCCAGCCTGATGTCACCCTGATTGTCACCTCAGAGCACTCAGAGCTGCATCCCCAGCCTGATGTCACCCACTTTGTCACCACTGTCACAGCAGCACCAGCTCAAGGGGAGAAGCCCCAGCCTCTGTCTCTGAGCTCCTTTTGCCTCTCACCCCTAAATTATAAAAATTCTGATCAGTGTCAGACCCCAGCTGGTGCTGCACGAGGCCATAAAAAGCAACATTTAAAAGAATGTTTTATTTGTGGGCTGGTGACTCCAGGGGCTGCAGACAGCAGCTGAAGTCTGTCTGTCCTTCCCAGTGCTTCCCATGCCTGTTGCTCAGCTCCTTCCTCCCAGCTCCACAGCTTGTCAGGATTTGTTGTGTGTTCGAGGCTAGGAAGCACCTCAGGAAAGCCCAGGGAATCTCAGATCATCTCTTGGCAAGTCAATAATCTCATTTATCCGTGGGACTGTCGCTTTGGTGAATTCTAACCATGGCTGTACTCAAAGCTCCTCCAGGTTGGGGAGGTTTTGCAGCTTTTCAACAATTCCACAACACAAAAGCAGCAAAAAAACCAGAGAACATCCAGCAGCCCGATGTGGGATTGGGCTTTGGGGTGGAATTGGAATTATTCTGGAATTATTCTTCCTGCTGCACTGGAAGCTTGCAGTGACTTTTCCCTTGGTTTTTCCCCACAGATTTCGGCTTTGGGAATTTCTACAAGAGCGGGGAGCCTCTGACCACGTGGTGTGGGAGCCCCCCCTACGCAGCCCCAGAGGTCTTTGAAGGGCAGCAGTACGAGGGACCCCAGCTGGACATCTGGGTACCAAAAATCCTGATATTAACTGCATTCCCCTCCACTTCTGGGAAGCTGCAACCAATATTTGCTTTTTCTGAAGCTGCAGATCTGGAATATTTGATTTTCCTCACCTGCAGATCTGGAGTATTTGATTTTTCTGAAGCTGCAGATCTGGAATATTTGATTTTTTTAACCTGCAGATCTGGAATATTTGATATTTCTTAACCTGCAGATTTGGAATATTTAATTTTCTTACCTGCAGATCTGGAATATTTGATTTTTTTTAACCTGCAGATCTGCAATCCTTGATTTTTCTAAAGCTGCACATCTGGAATATTTGATTTTTTTTTTTTTTTAACCTGCAGATCTGGAATATTTGATATTTCTTAACCAGCAGATTTGGAATATTTGATTTATCTTAACCTGCAGATTTGGAATATTTAATTTTTCTTACCTGCAGATCTGGAGTATTTGTTTTTTCTTAACCTGCAGATTTGGAATATTCAATTTTTCTGGAGCTGCAGGTCTGGAGTATTTGATTTTTCTTACCTGTAGATCTGGAGTATTTGATTTTTCTCAACCTGAGAAGGTGTTGGTATTTAAAATAAAATCACCTTCACTTCTGAGTTAAGGATTCTCAGCTTGCAGCAATCCCCAGTTCAGTTTTGGACAGGGTTTTCTTTTTAAAAAAAATCTGTATTTAATTGTAAAATCTCAGCGTTTTTACCAAGCTTTGAGGTCAGCACCTGCTTTTCCCCCTTGACACACCCAGTGCTGTGCCAGCCTGGTCTGCTTCTCTCACTGGGATTTTTATTTTTGGCAGGAACTGGGATTTTTTTGGCAGTGCCAATTCATTGAATCCTTCCAGGAACAAGCAATTGCAGCAGAGCTCTTGCCCATAATTTCCCCTTTTGCTCACATGGAATAATCCCCTAAAGTGATTGCTCATAAAAACTCCTCCCCACAGGCTTTAAATGGAAAATATTCCAGTTTTTCACTCGGAGTGGCTGCTGTGCCAGGGTTGCTTTTGTTTGGGCAAGGCTGAGATGAATAAATAAATAAATAAATAAATAAAGTAATAAATAAAGTAATAAATAACGTAATAAATAATGAAATAATAATGATAGTGACAATAATAATGATGATAATAATAATAATAATAATAATAATAATAATAATAATAATAATAGTAATAATAAATATCCCAAATTCTCAGCTGAAGCTGGGGTTCAATTCTCATTCACCCGTGCGCAGCTCCCCCCCCTTTTTCTTTTTCTGCAGGAAAAATTTCCTTTTTCTGCAGGAAATAATTATTTCTGTGGTAGGGCTTGGCTTGCCCCCTCAGAGACCCTGCTGGGAGGTTGGAACTAAGCTGAAAATTCCCTTTTTTCCCCCCACAGAGCATGGGGGTGGTGCTCTACGTGCTGGTGTGCGGAGCCCTGCCCTTTGATGGACCCACCCTGCCCATCCTGAGGCAGAGAGTGCTGGAGGGGAGGTTCAGGATCCCTTATTTCATGTCAGAAGGTAACAGTGCCATGGTTTTACTCTTTTTGCTGTGCTTTGAATAAATTCTGGGGTATCCATGAGGTGGGCATGAAGAATTTGAGGTTTTTTTCCACTTTTTAGTCTTGTTTTGAGAGGTTTTTAGCAGCAGTGATGCATCTCTGGGCTGGTAGGTCACTAAGTTGGAAATTCTTATTTTTTTTTCCTCTTTTCCAACAGAGTGTGAGCACCTGATCAGGAGGATGTTGGTGCTGGACCCCTCCAAACGTCTGAGCATTGCTCAGATCAAGGAGCACAAGTGGATGCTGGTGGAAGTCCCTGCCCAGAGGCCGATGCTGTACCCAGCAGGGGAGGAGAACCAGCCCGCCCTGGGCGAGTACAACGAGCAGGTGCTGAGGCTGATGCACAGCCTGGGCATAGACCAGCAGAAAACTGTGGAGGTACAGCTCACACCGGGGGAACACGCTGGAAGGGGGGGAAAACATTGGAATGGGGGGGGAAACACACTGGAATGGGGTGAGACACATTGAAATGGGAGGGAAAAACATTGAAATGGGGTGAAACACAGTGAATGGGAGTGAAATACATTGAAATGGGGTGAAACGGGCTGGAAGGGGGTGAAAAACATTGGAATGGGGTGAAACAGGCTGGAATGGGGTGAAACACAATGAAATGGGGTGAAAAACATTGAAATGGGGTGAAACACAATGAAATGGGGTGAAACACACTGAAATGGGGTGAAACACATTGAAATGGGGGGGGAAACACATTGAAATGGGGTGAGACACGCTGGAATGGGGTGAAAAACATTGAAATGGGGGGGGAAACACACTGAAATGGGGTGAAACACACTGGAATGGGGTGAAACACACTGAAATGGGGTGAAACAGTGAAACGGGAGTGAAAAACATTGAAATGGGGTGAAACACAATGAAATGGGGGGAAACACAATGAAATGGGGGGAAACACACTGGAATGGGGTGAAAAACATTGAAATGGGGTGAAACACAGTGAAATGGGGTGAAAAACATTGAAATGGGGTGAAACACACTGAAATGGGGTGAAAAACATTGAAATGGGGTGAAACACGCTGGAATGGGGTGAAACGCTGGAATGGGGGTAAAACACCTCAAATGGAGGTGAAACACTGAAATGGGGGTGAAACACACTGGAATGGGGTGAAACAGGCTGGAAGGGAGTGAAACACATTGAAATGGGGGTGAAACACATTGAAATGGGGTGAAACATATTGAAATTGGGGTGAAACACATTGAAATGGGGTGAAACATGCTGAAATGGGGTGAAAAACATTGAAATGGGGGTAGAACATTGAAATGGGGTGAAACATTGCAATGAGGGTGAAACACATTGAAATGGGGGTGAAACACACTGAAAACACACTGAAATGGGGGTGAAACATTGCAATGGGAGTCAAACACACTGAAAAGGGTGTGAAACATTGCAATGGGAGTCAAACACATTGAAATGGGGGTGAAACATGCTGAAATTGAGGTGAAACACCTGCAAGAGGTTCTCACTCCTGCTCAAACACCCCACAAAAGGGATGCTTTCCTTTGCTCTCTTCCTTTTGTAGTGAATTACCTAGGCTGGACCTCTTGGTCTCTGTCTGTTGGGCAGTGCTAGGTTTGAGGTGAAGTCCCAAAGGTCCTGTGAGGTGTTTCTGTACCAATTTGGGAACAGCTGGGTACAGTTTGGACCTCTTGGCCTCTGTCCAATGGGTAGCCCCAGGTCTAGGGTGAAGTCCTAAAGGTTGTATGAGGTATCTTTATATCAAATTGGGTACAGCTGGGTACAATTTTGGACCTCTTGGCCTCTGTCCTCAGCCCCAGGTGTGAGGTGAAGCCACTGAGGTGTCTTCGGTTGAGAAACTTTTGGGGCTTTTTTGCCTTTTTAAGCAGACAGAGAATAATTTGGTCGCTCCATCAACATGGGGCACGTCCCTACACTGTGCTTTTTTTTAAATGTTCTTTTTGCAGTCCCTGCAGAACAAGAGCTACAACCACTTTGCTGCCATCTATTACCTGCTGGTGGAGAGGCTGAAGTCGCACAGGAGCAGCTTCCCCGTGGAGCAGCGCGTGGACGCGCGCCAGCGCCGGCCCAGCACCATCGCCGAGCAGACCATGGCCAAGGTCAGCCCCCTCCTCAGCCCTGGGCTGCTCTGCCTCATTCCCTTCCAAAATCCCTCCCTTCCCAACAGGGATCCCTCTCTGCTTGGTGTAGTTGCATCCTGGAGGTTAAAATGATTAAAATGCCAGCCTGGCATCATCGCCGAGCAGACTGTGGCCAAGGTCAGCTCCCTTCTCATCCCTGGGCTGCTCTGCCACTCCTTCCTCAGCCCTGAGCTCCTCTGCCTCATTCCCATCCAAAATCCCTCCCTTCCCAACAGGGATCCCTCTCTGCTTGGTGGTGTTTTATCCTGGAGCTTAAAATGCTTAAAATGCCAGCCTGGCACCATCGCCGAGTAGACCGTGGCCAAGGTCAGCTCCCTCCTCAAACTGGGCTGCTCTGCCACTCCTTCCTCAGCCCTGGGGTCCTTTGCCTCTCCTTCCTCATCCTTAGGCTCCTCTGCCTCATTCCCCTCCAAAATCCCTCCCTTCCCACCTGCAATCCCTCTCTCCTTGGTGGGGTTTCATCCTGAAGCCTAAAATGCCAGCTTGGCACCATCACCAAGCAGACCATGGCCAAGGTCAGCTCCCTTCTCATCCCTGTGCTGCTCTGCCTCTCCTTCCTCATCCCTGAGCTCCTCTGCCTCATTCCCATCCAAAATCCCTCTCTTCCCACCTGGATCTCTCTCTGCTTGGTGTAGTTTCATCCTGAAGCCTAAAATGCAAATTTGGGGTTTGGTTTTAGCGAGGATCCCGTTGCTCATCTCCTGGCGATGCCTTGGCCAAGATTCCCTTTGGGATGTTTGGGTTGTGCTGAGGTGAAGCTCAGCTCCAGTTATGAAAACACAGGTCCAGGAGCAGCGTGGCAAAGATTAAAGCCAGGTTTAAGCTTGGTTCTTGTGATGGAAAGTCACAGTGTCGCAAAGAAAATGATCAATTTTAAGATTTATTGAAAGCAGGATGAGCAAGGAGGAATAAAACACCTCTGGCAGGGGGTTCCTTGTGCTGAATTCCTGCATTTTGGAGCCTTTTTTCTTCAGCTCCAGCCTCTCATTGTCCCAAGGATAATTTGTTTTCACACATGGTGGCACCACAGCTCCTGGCTGAGGGTGATTGTTTCCTCTTGGCCAGTGGTGTGGATACTGCACTCCAGGAAATAAAGGCTCCAAACCAGGGGAAATATCCCTGTTCTCCTAACTTTTAGGAAATTTCCAATGAAAAGTCATTGAAACCATTCCTGAGGCTCCTGGTAGCAGTCAGGGGGTTGTACTCAATATAAAAAGGGAATTTTAGAGCACCAGGGAGCCCCAAACTCTTCCTGTGCTGCTGGGAATAAGTCAGGTTCAGTAAGTCCTGAGCTCAGTGCCAGTTGGGCTTGGCTGGCTGTTTTGGGAGCAGTAATTTTGCTTTTTCCCAAGTTTAAAGGCTAAGAATGTTCTTCACCCCGAACCAAGAACTAAATCCTGCGCTCCTGCTCTGGCTGCACACCGTTCCCCCGTGGCTCTGGACGTCTCTCCCCACCTCAGGCCCTTCCAGTGTTGAGTTTTTCCCTTCTGTTTTTCAGGCACAAGCCGTGGTGAACCTGCACTCCCCAAACCCGAGGCTGCTGCAGTCTCCAGGGCTCCCCTCAGCCTCAGGAGCAGAAACCTTTTCCTTCCCTCCCTCCAGCTGCCAGGGAGAGGCAGCTTTTATGGAGGAGGAAAGGGTTGAGACACCAAAGGTACAGAAATCACCCTATTATTTTTTTTTTTTTCCAGAAATCATTCCAGCTAAAAAATATCGTTGTCTTTTAACAGCACAGCAGTGCTTCCTGAAATTTAAGTATTTAAGCATCAGGAGCTGTAGGTATTCCAAATTCTCCTTCCCTGGGACTCCCCACAGCTGTGTCTTTTTTCATCATTCTTCTCCCTCCCTGTTCTTTGCTTTCGTTCCATTCTCACCACACTGCTTTTGGAAAGGGAAAAAAAAAACCAAAAAAAGTGGGTTTTTGTTCCCTTGTTCTTCTAAAATGTATTTTCAAGAGCTCTGAAAACTCCTTCTTACACAGAGGGCTCCTGGATGCAGCTGAAGTGTCCAAAAGGAGCTCCAGCCTGCTTTGGAGTCAGCAATTAGAAAGGGGAAATAGCTTAAAATAATTACATTTATGAAGTATGTGACTCTCATAAAACTTGTGCTGCTTTCTCTCATGTTGCACCACGTTATAACTTGAATTTCAGCATATTTCTCCTGCCTGGTGCCAGCTGGGGTTTGATTTCCTGCCTGCCAGTTGGAAGGGTTTATTGCTCCCCGGTTTGTTCCCAGCACCAGGAGTGTGGCCCTGGTTCTCAGCTCTGGCTCCTTGTGTGGTCTGTGGCAGCTGGAAAGCACAAACCAGTTCAAAGGCGCTTCAAAATTAACATTTCCAGCTGGATTTTGCACCCCCTTTTTTCAAAATTAACATTTCCAGCTTGATTTTGCACCCCTCTTTTTCAAAATTACCATTCCCAGCTTGATTTTGCACCCCACTTTTTCAAAATTATCATCTCCAGCTTGATTTTGCGTCCCCATTTTTCAAAATTAACATTTCCAGCTGGATTTTGCATCCCCCTTTTTCAAAATTAACATTTCCAGCTTGATTTTGCATCCCCCTTTTTCAAAATTAACATTTCCAGCTGGATTTTGTGTCCCCATTTTTCAAAATTAACATTTCCACCTTGATTTTGCACCCCCCTTTTGCTTTGTAGCTGCGCTTTGGCCAGGGCAGGTCAGCAGCAGGTGACAGCAGTGAGGTGTCAGGGCTGAACTCACTTGGGAATATTCTTAATTCTTGTAGGACTTGAGCATTGAAGATTTCCAGGCTCTGATCCCTGGAAAACCTGCAGGGAGCCAGCGTGGGGTGGGTTCTGCTCCTCCTTTCTGCCCAAGCAGTGCCAGGATTTGAGTGGGGAAGCCCCAAAAAGGGGAAGGAAGGTGTTCAAAAAATGAAATTTAGAGGTGAAATCCCCTCAGTCAGAACAGAGGCAGCAGAGGCAGAGTTTTCCCGTGCAGGAATCATCATTTTCCTGCTGTTTAAATTATTTATAGCTGTTTCTGGATGTTTTCCTGCCATGTAGTTCTGCCTCAAGACTGTTTGTTAGGAGCTGCTGTCGATGCAGGGAAAGCTCTTTTCCAAACACTTCTCCTTTGCAAAAGACCAAAGAACTTGGAGGAAAATTCAGGAATGGCTCACAAAAAATGGCTTTCCATAAAATCAGCTGCAGCATTGCCAGGTTTTGTGGTTAAGGATTGTGGTTTTTCCATCCATGTTTTACCCAGTTTGTGCAGTAATTACAGGACAGAGCCTCCAAAAGCTGCAGGATGTGGAAATAGTTATAAATAAATATCTATTAAAATAATATTAATATAACAATGGAATGTTTAAAATATATAAATCATAAATGATGAAGTAAAATAAAAATAATAGATAAAAATTTTGGTTTTGCCTAAAACCCATATAATTGAAAATGGCAAAGAATTAGTTAAGGTACAGGAGGATCCACGGCAAACTGGAGAATAAAACCAGAATTCAAATCCCAGGAGCAGTTTAGGATGGGGAGGTGCCTCTAAAGGTCAGACTCAAAGCTGTGGGAGGCTGCTCAGGGCTTTATCAGGCTGGGTAAATCCAAGGAGGGAGATTCCACAGCTTCTCCAGGCAACCTGTGTTTGCAGGGGAACAACATTAATCAAGTTAAGCTGTGCTGGGAAAAGGTGCATTTATGGAGTTATTCCTGAGCACTGCCCTGCAAGGATGAAATGCAAGGCTGGGGTTTTTTTCCTGGAGTTTATCTGAGCCTGATAAATGAGCACAGCAGGTATGGGAAGGGGGGAACAGCAGTATTGCACATTCCAGAAATATTTTATATTGTGACTAAGCTGGCAAAGTTTTTAATAACTCAAAAAAAAAAAAAAAAAAGACCAAAAAAAAACCCAGAAAACCAGTCCTGGAAAGCACAGAACTGTGGGAATGAGAATATTCAGTTGTAGGGAATTGAGTGGTAAGGGAAGGTAAGCAGGAAATGAAGAATTGTACATGGCAAGCTTGGCTTAACTCAACTCAGCAGAGTTAGAGACACCAAGTGCCTTCAGGCCAGGGAGCTCCTGCTCCTGGGGGGGTTCTGTGGGCATCAAACAGAGCTGGGCACAAAGAAAGGTGGGCAGAAAACAAAGGTGAGCACAAAGATACAAAGATAGGTGGGCAGAAAACAGAGCTGGGCACAAAGAAAGGTGAGCACAAAGAAAGGTGGGCACAAAGTGGGCACAAAACTAAGCTGGGCATAAAGAAAGGTGAGCACAAACAAAGGTGGGCACAAAGAAAGCTGGGCACAAAATAGGTGGGCACAAGCCAAAGCTGGGCCCAAACAAAGCTGGGCACAAAGGTGGGTACAAACAGAGCTGGGCTCAAACAAAGCTGGGCGTAAACAAAGCTGTGCACAAAGCTGGGCATAAACAAAGCTGGGCACAAACAAAGATGGGCACAAAGAAAAGTGGGCAAAAAGGTGGGCACAAAGAAAGGTGAGCACAAAACAGAGCTGGGCATAAACAGAGCTTTGCACAAAGGTGAGCACAACCAGAGCTGGGCACAACCAGAGCTGGGCACAAGCCAAAGCTGGGCATAAACAAAGCTGGGCACAAAGAAAGGTGGGCAAAAAGGTGGGCACAAAGAACGGTGAGCACAAAACAGAGCTGGGCATAAACAGAGCTTTGCACAAAGGTGGGCACAAGCCAAACAAAGCTGGGCACAAAGAAAGGTGGGCACAAGCAGAGCTGGGCACAAAGCTGAGCACAAGCAGAGCTGGGCCCAACCAAGCTGTCGCTGTGCCCCCAGGTGAACGGCTGCCTGCTGGACCCCGTGCCCGCCGTGGTGATGAGGAAGGGATGCCAGTCCCTGCCCTCCAGCATGATGGAGACCTGCATTGATGAAGGAATCGAGACAGAAGGAGAGGCAGAGGAGGACCCGGCCCAGGCCTTTGCTGCCCTGCAGGCAGCTCGAGGGGGCAAGAGGAGGCACACCCTGGCTGAGGTCACCAACCAGCTGGTGATGGTGCCAGGCACAGGTACAGAGCTCGGCTCAGAGCTCATCCTCTCCCTCAGCACTCGGGCTGAGCAGCTGGGGATCTGGGTTTATCAGGGATGAGTACAAGACAGTTTGTATACCCCAAAATCTGCTGTTGAGACGGTATAAAATCAGAGCAGCAAATTTACAGGTGATTTAACTCATGCAAAACCCCAAAAGCTACTGGGAAATGTGGCAAAATTGGCTGCTTCCTCAACTGAAGGTCCCCAAATCATTCATCCCCTGAAGATGAGCTGGCAGGGAGCAGTGGGGAAATGAAACCCTCTGGACTCCAGCACCAGTGAGGTGACCAAGCTTTCCAGGCTACAGTTTTGTCAGGATTAAAAAAACCTAAACACTTTCCAGTGAACATCTGCAGAGTGTCTGGCTGCTGCAAGAAACTGCAAAAACCCAGTAGGAAATCCCCATTATTGCACCGCCAGTTTCACTTGACAATTCCTTTGTCAAAATTGATTTCTTTGGCTGTTCCCTCTAAGGTAGCCACTGTTGGCAGGAGCAGCTCACGTCAGTGGTGCTGATTCTCACTTTTATCCTGTTTTTTGGGTTTTTTCTGTCCCAGGGAAAGTCTATTCCTTGGATGAGAACTCCTCCCTGGGCAGCATCGACTCGGAGTACAACATGGGCTCCGTGCAGAGGGATCTCAAATTCCTGGGCGAGACCCCTTCCCTGAAGGAGATGGTGCTGAGCAGCCAGCAGCCCCCACGGGTGCCCTCCCCGTTCCTGGGGCTCAGGCCTGCCAACCCAGCCATGCAGGCCCTGAGCTGCCAGAAACGGGAGGCTCACAACCGCTCCCCCGTCAGCTTCCGCGAGGGCCGCCGCGCCTCCGACACCTCCCTGACCCAGGGTAAGTCCTGTGCAGGGGAGCTCTGTGCAGCACCAAGCTGCTGTGTTAGGGCTCTGCTTCGGTGGCAGCGACACCCAGGCACTGCAGGAAATCAGGAAACGCCCTCTGTGCTCGGTTATCACTCAGTTTATCTCCTGTGCTAGCCAGAAAAGCAGATTATTCTGACAAGGGGTTTTTGCTCCTCTCTCTCCTCTCTCCTCTCCCTCTCCTCTCCAGGAATTGTAGCATTTAGGCAGCACCTCCAGAACCTGGCACGAACCAAAGGAATCCTGGAGCTGAACAAAGTCCAGCTGCTGTATGAACAGATGGGATCGGAGGAAGAGCCTTCCCTGACATCAGCTGCCACCCAGCTGCAGGAGCTCATGAGCAGCCCTGCACAGGTACTCCCAGCAGAAATCGAGCTCCATCTCAGTGCCGTGGGACAGACCAGAGAGGATGAGGTGCTGTGGAGATCTGGGAAGGGCTGATTGACAGATTCAGTGTCCTGTTCTCCTTTCTGCCTTCCCCAGACTGCAGAATGTGGAGCCTTTGCCCACCCTGGTGGTGTCAGTGAGGGGCTCTGCCAGCTCTCCAAACCCAGCAGTCACTGCTTTCAGTCTGAAGGGTGTTTGGGATTTAGCAAAGGCCAGTGCCACCTTTTCTTGCTGCCAGGAGCAGATTGCAGTTCCACACAGATTGGTTTGCAGAGGGAACGTTCAAGAGCTCCCAGTAGGGTTTTCAGCTGAACAGGAGCACAGCAAGCAGGGAACCTCAGGCAGGGAAAACCCTCAAAGCAAGGGTTAAGGGAGCCTTGTCAGGCCTGCAGCTCGCTCCTCTTCCCCCTGCAGGAGGAAGGCTCCCAGCAGCAGCAGCAGCAGCAGGAGGCTCCGGCCGCTTTCCCCAGCGGCGCACAGCCCCCGCTGCTGTCGCGGAGGCAGAGCCTGGAGACTCAGTACCTGAAACACCGGCTGCAGGTACCCCTGCCCCGCCCTGGGAGCCCCACCCTGCCCCGCCCTGGGAGCCCCGCCCTGCCCTGTGAATGCCACACTGCCCTGCCCCACCCTGGGAACCCCACCCTGCCCCGCCCTGTGAGCCCCACCCTGCCCCACCCTGTGAGCCCCACCCTGCCCCGCCCTGGAAACCCCACCCTGCCCTGTGAACCCCACCCTGCCCCACCCTGGGAGCCCCGCCCTGCCCTGTGAATGCCACACTGCCCTGCCCCACCCTGTGAACGCCATCCTGCCCCACCCTGTGAATCCCACCCTGCCCCACCCTGGGAACACCACCCTGCCCCGCCCTGTGAACCCCACCCTGCCCAGCCCTGTGAATCCCACACTGCCCCACCCTGGGAACCCCACCCTGCCCCACCCTGGGAACCCCACACTGCCCCACCCTGGGAACGCCACCCTGCCCTGTGAATGCCACCCTGTCCTGCCCTGTGAATGCCATCCTGCCCTGCCCCACCCTGTGAATCCCACCCTGCCCAGCCCAGGCTACACTGCCCCACCCTGCTGTGCCCTGCCCTGTGAATCCCACACTGCCCCGCCCTGCCCCGCCCTGGGAACGCCACAGTGCCCTGTGAATGCCACCCTCCCCTGCCCTGTGAATGCCACCCTGCCATGTGAACCCCATCCTGCCCCGCCCTGTGAATGCCACACCGTCCTGTGAACCCCACCCTGCCCCGCCCTGCCCTGCCCCACCCCGTCCTGCCCTGCCCCACCCTGCCCCACCCCACCCCATCCCACCCCGCCCTGCCCCGCCCTGTCCCTACACATCACAAAATACCATGCTGCGCACACGCTGCTGTTTTTAAGGTGGAAAAGGGCAGTTTATCTTCTGATTCCAGCATTTATAGATTTCCAAAAGCGGCAGTGGGTTGTAGGGTGACAGTGCCACCTCTCCAACGACACTGGGCAATCCAACAGCCCATCAAATCTCTCTTCCTCCGTAAAAGAATGCAAAACAATGAGTTACTTACAGAAAGTGTGGGAGAAAGTTCCTTACAAGAATGTAAACATCAAAACGCTTTAAAAAATCTTAAAAAATCGAGGTAACACTGCCCCTCCCTGCCCTGCCCTCAGCAGCTCTGGGCTCCTGCTGCCCAGGGAGAGCTCTCAGAGAACAGCTGAAGTGGGAATTGCCCCCTGGTTTTGTGGGGTCAGGCACTGACCCTCATTATGCCAAAAGTGCATTCTTGCTGTTTTCCTGGCAGTGTTTAATAGCTGCTGCTGAATGCAGATTATTGCTGTAACATCCCAGAAAGGCTCTGCATCAGCACCTGAGGAGCCACTTCTTAACCCCTGGGCCTTCCTCTTCCCCCCTTTATTTCAAACCCATTTTCATATGCCTTTAGTTCATAAAAAAAATGGGTTTTTTCCCCAGTTTTCCAGCTTGCAGCATCTTCCACTTGGGAAG
Source organism: Fringilla coelebs (assembly GCF_963513975.1). Taxonomy (NCBI): domain Eukaryota; kingdom Metazoa; phylum Chordata; class Aves; order Passeriformes; family Fringillidae; genus Fringilla; species Fringilla coelebs. The sequence continues at coordinate 1,732,868 of NC_140051.1, read as the reverse complement.
AAGCTTTCCATAGATTTTTAGGGCATAATCTCTCCTGCAAAAATATTGCCCAAGGGTTAGAAGCCAATGGGCAGCATTCTGGGTTTAGAGAGTGGCTCTGTGGACAGCTGGGCAGTTAGAGGGGTAGAAAATCTTTCTTGTGCTTTCTGGACTCATTCATTAAATCCAAAGGCATTTAAAGCAGCTCTGCTTTCCCTGCAGAAGCCCACTCTGCTCTCCAAAGCTCCCAACACCTGCCAGCTCTACTGCAAAGAACTGCCCCGGAGTCTGGAACAGCAGCTCCAGGAGCACAGGTGAGATTCCCCCAAATTATGCAGAAAAATTACTCTCAAGAGTAATAAAAGAACTGGAACTCTCTTTGTCCATTTAGAAATGATCTGAAAAAGGAAAGTTTCACTTCAAAACTTCATTTACAAGCAAGGAAAAATCCTGCCATGTGTTTACAAATTTCTCTGCCTGATCTTCAGCTCCCAGATTCCCCAGAGCAGTGAGCAGCAGGCTTTAAAACACAAACACAGAGCATCTCATTCCTAACAAAGTGAATTAAACTATGCATGGGGTTAGCTTAAAAAATGGATAGAGTTATCAGAGGAGATGTGTGACAGTGATTGCAGGGTCCCAGGATGGGGGAAGAGATGAGAGTCTGACTCCATGTTTCAGAAGGCTTGGTTTATTATTTTATTATATATATTATATTAAAAGCTATACTAAAAGAACAGAAGGAAGGATTTCATCAGAAGGCTGGCTGAGAATAGAAAAGGAATGAATAACAAAGGTTCAGACTGAGACAGTCTGGACAGCTGGACTGGGATTGGCCATTAATGAGAAACAACCACATGAGCCCAATCCCAGATCCACCTGCTGCATCCCACAGCAGCAGACAATCATTGTTTGCATTTTGCTCCTGAGGCCTCTCAGCTTCTCAGGAGGACAAATCCTAAGGAAAGGGTTTTTCAGAAAATATCCTGGCTACAGAGATGTGTGATAAGGTTATCAGAGGAGATGTTTGATAACACTGATGTTGGTAACTTTGATGTGCTGCAGAACTCAATTGCCCGGGGATTTGGAGCTGTGAGAGCGGCCCAAATGGCCAAAATAACCTTTTTTCTGTCCTGGCTGCAGGCTGCACCAGAAGAGGCTGTTCCTGCAGAAGCAGTCCCAGCTGCAGGCCTACTTTAACCAGATGCAGATCGCAGAGAGCTCGTACCCCCGGGCCAGCCCTCTGCCCCTGCCCTGCCCGGAGGAGCTGCAGCCCCAGCAGCAGCAGCAGCAGCAGCAGCAGCCCCAGCAGCAGCAGCAGCAGCAGCAGCCAGCCCAGTTCAGCCTGCAGCAGCCCCTGAGCCCCGTGCTGGAGCCCTCCCCGGGGCAGCTGCCCTTCGAGCCCTTCCTCAGGCAGTTCCCCAAGGTGCAGCTGGAGCCGCCCAGCCCGTCCCGGCTGTCGCCGCCGGGGCAGGGCCAGCCCGCACAGCCCCTGCCCTTCCCCTTCCAGACTTGTGAGCTGCCTGCTGTCCCCTCTGCCGAGCAGTGCCACCTGCCCCAGGGCACTGGGGCGCTGCCTGAGAGCCAGAGCAGCTCTGCAGAGGCACAGCCCAGCTACGACTCCCTGCCCCTGCCAGAACTGCCCGGACTCTTCGATTGTGAGATGATGGAGGCTGTGGATCCCCAGCACGGTGGCTATGTCCTGGTCAATTAGCACCCAGGGCACACTGGAAGGACAAAAGGAGAAGCATGTGAATTTTTGGTTGGTTTTTTGGTTTTTTCCCCCCCCCAACCCGTTCCTACCCCCCTGTCAAAGTTTTTCGGCCCTTGGATTGACAGGGGAACTGAAAATCCACCTGGCTGGAAGGAAAAAAAAACAAAAAAAAAGCAGGAGGTGTTTGGCCCCAGTGGCATGGGCTGGAGAACAGGGAGTTCAACAGCAGCTTCATCCCACAAAGCCTGCGTAGAAGGAGGCAAAAAAGGTGAATTTCAGAGGAAGGAAATAGCCCCTTCCGAAAAAATCTGGGGAGTTTGTCAGCATTCATCCACCATCCACTCGGAGAGAGGAGAGGGAGTGCACGCTCCTCGTACCTCTTGGCAATAAAAGCAATAGTTTTCACTGAAATTCAGGGTGGATTTGGGTCTGCGCTGATGGCAGCTGAAATCCTCTGGAGAACAGGAGCACGAGGTGGAATTCAGGGGAAGTTGGGCTTGGGTTGAGCTCCTGGTCTGGAATTACTCTGTGGCCAGCCCTGAGCATCTCAGGCAGCCTCCACTTCCTCCTGCTGGCGCCCAGACAGGATCTGCCAAGCCTGCCAAGGAGCTCTTCACTGTCTGCTGAAGGAATCTGGACCCTGACTTTGTCAAAAGAAACCTGGGACTGTGTGGAGGGACCTCTGGGTGGGGATTGGAATTCTGCGGGATCCAGGATGAGCCAACAGACACAGAAGGTAAGAGAGCCATGAAGGAGAACAAGAGCTGCAGGAAATTGCATTAACAAAAATAAAACTCACCTGGGTGGCTTTTTAAATCACCCCCTTTTTCAGGAGGGCTCTGTCCTGGAGAAATTCTGCTCACTGGAAAGGATCCACCTGTCCCTGGGTTGCATTTTAAAAACAAAACAAGCAAACAAAACTGTGTTTTGAATTTGCAGTATGTGTTGCTGGTGGTTTCTTGAGCTTTGTATATTTGGACAATTATTTAGGGTTTTAGAACTTTAAGGATAAAAAAAAAACAAAACAATGAGCTTTTAAAAAGTAAAAAAAAAAAAAACCACCCCTGTGAAGTGATAGTGCTGTGCCTTTTTCAGTTCTTTATCAGCCTCCATGCTTTTTTCTGAAGAGAGTAGACAATACCCCACTCACATCCCTGCTGTGGCCAAAGTCCCTCCGGAGCGCACGTCCCACCGTGTGGGGCCTGTTTAACTCCTCAGTGCTTGAATGGCTCGTGTATATAGGACACTGAAAGTATCACAGCAATATTTCAGCATCAAACTCTGGCTGGATCGACCGTTTCCAGGGATGCTCCAGCTCCGCCAGGAGCTGTGTCTCCAGAACTTTCCGCAGTCCGGGTCGCAGGAGGGGGTGGCTCAGGGAGCTGCAGGAAGCTGAGATCTCCAGTTTGAGGTTTGGCTCACCCAGGCCAGGCCAGTGGCCAGCTGGCCAGGCCAGCCCTTTCCTGAGCAAACATTAAGCACAATTGCAGCTTCATCAAAGCACAAAGAGAGAGAGGAACTGTGCTGATCACACCAGAGTTTGCTGGAAGGTTTGGTCTTTGATACTGCAAATCCCCAGGGCGGAGGGAGGTGAAAAATCAGCGTTTACAGCAATAAAACGTGGAACAGGAGGGGTTTAGGCAGCCTGTGTGAAGGGAAGGAGGGTTTGACAGGTGACAGAAGGCACCTGGTCCCTGTGTGGGCAGGCAGAGACAGCTCCTGTTCTCTGGAGCCCAAAAGTGCTCAGCTTCTACCTCTGCCAGCACAGGGATCCATCCCCAAGGCAGCAGCAGGAGAGTTGGAGGAGCAGGGACCACGAGATGAAGGTGGGCAGAAAGGTCTGCTTTAAAGAGAAGGAGGTTTTGTTGTGTGGTTTCCCTTCAGAAGGAGATGTGTGTGACACCGTGGAACGCACAGACCCAGCAACCCCTGAAGGGAAAGAGCCTGACAAAATCTAAACCTGCAGCAGAACAGAGCAGGAGCAGAGAGGAGACAGAGCCCTGTCCCTTCCCTGCCCCACAGCACCAGCCACACCTCCTGCAGTGTGGAATCTGCCCAGACACCGGGGCTGGGCAGTGGAAGCTGCTCCCAGGACTGCCAGAACAATAACCACTTCCTTCCCCATCCAGCTCCAGGATCATCCTGCACGTTTCAGGACTCAGAAGATAAAAATAATTCCGTTCTGGAGTTGTGCAGTTCATTAATCAGGATGTGCCAAGCAGTGGGAGCTCCTTGGAGCTTTGCAGGGCTGGGCAGGGGGAAGCTGCAGTATTTTTTAATGTAGTTTAGACCGACTCTTTCCCCCCAGCCAAAAGCATATTTAACATTTCATGTAATTTCCTTTAAGCCAATTAGGACTAAAAGGCTTCTGAAGCCTTCTCATACAGAGAGGATCCATTGGGCACCACTTCCCACTCCTTTGAAGTGGCTTTTTTGTTCCAATCTCTTCTGTTCTAACATTAGAGAACTGTGTACACTACTGTTAGAGTAATTATTAGCTTTATTATCTTGTACTACAGCCTCCTTTGAAGAGACTTTGGTGTGATGTATATGGGGTACAAATTTCATACGGAGAAAAGTGCAATATGTGTGTGTGTGGTATGTTCTTTAATGTATTTTTTTAAGGATTTAGAGGGTTTAGTCTCTGCTTTGGGATAAATGCACTAGTTTTGTGAGCTCCAGTTTGGCAAGTTCATCTGTAGTATTTACAAGCAACTGATCTGCTGGACTCTGTAAAGCAGTTACAGTGTATTAATACAAAATAAAGAAGATGTGCATTTCATTTTTTAAATTTCTAGTGAGCTGAAGCAGCGCCTGCCACTCTTGTCTTCATTAGGGTCAAGTTATTTTCTCTCTGAGGCACCAAAACAATTGATGTCTGCTGCAAACACTGGATTTTCTAGGCTGAGGTTTGCTCCCCGTGGGGGTTGTTGGTACCGCTGACTTTTGCCAAATATGAATTTGGAAAGACTGGAAAACTTGGTGCCACGGGGTTGGCACAGCACTTTGCACTCTCATTAATAGAAGGCTCGTTCAGAATTAATTAAAAATGACATCAAAAACCAGTGGAAAGATCCTCAGGAGCTCTTGTTTTAACATCACTAGTGACATTCCTGTGACCCTGGGACTGAACTCAGTGCATGCAGCCCTGCTGCTGAGCTGGTCTGGAAAATCCAAGGAAGACCTTAAAATCGTGCCTGAATTCAGTGCACAGAGCCCTGCTGCTGAGCAGGCTTGGGAAATCCAAAAAGAGCCTTAAAATTGTGTCTGAATTCAGTGCACACAGCCCTGCTGCTGAGCTGGTCTGGAAAATCCAAGAGGAACCTCAAAACTGTGTCTCATTTCAGTGCACACAGCCCTGCTGCTGAGCAGGCTTGGGAAATCCAGAAGCAGCCTTAAAATTGTGTCTGAATTCAGCACATGCAGCTCTGCTGCTGAGCTGGTTTGAAAAATCAAAGGAAAGCCTTAAAACCATGTCTGAACTCAGTGTACACAGCTCTGCTGCTGAGCAGGCTTGGAAAATCCAAGGAAAGCTTTAAAATCATGCCTGAATTCATTGCACACAAGCTCAGTGCACACAGGCTTGGAAAATCCAGAAGCAGCCTTAAAATTGTGCCTGAATTCAGTGTACACAGCTCTGCTGCTGAGCTGGTTCGGACAATCCTGAAATTGAGGACTATGTCAGACTGATTATGAAATTACAGCAGGAATTGATTCTCCTCTCCTCCCTTTCTCCCTCCACTGCTGGCCAAAGTGCAGGACTGGAAAATGAGGCATAAATTCTGCAGCCCTGCCCCTGATGGGAACGTGGCCAAGCAGGTCAGTGTGGGGAAAGAGCTGCAAGTTCAGCCAGCAGAGGGTTTTGCTGATTCAGGTGATTTTCTGATGGGAATATTGCATTGGAGGGGAGGTCAGATGGCAGAGAGCTCAGCTGAAATGTGATGAAAAGAAACTTCTAATTGAGTGACTCCCACAGGGCATCAGCTGGGAATTTGAGGCAAACCCTGAAAGGGTTAAGAATTGGGAAATGAAGGGAGAAATAAGGGAAATGTTTCTGCCCCCAGTGCTTTGAGGATTCCATTGAGAATAACTCAGTGCCACTGGTTTGCAAGGCTAAAGGAGTAGGCTCTGTGTGGGCTACACCTGATATTCATCTGATTTTGGACAGGTTTTCCTGATTCTCAGTGGTTAAAAATCAGCAGAACAAAAAGTGAATTGTGGAAGAGCCCGGACATGCAGGCAAACCAAGAAATTTGAGGTTAATTTGAGTGTAAAACCACAAGATTGAGTGGAAACTGAAACTGAGGAAGGAGCATCCTCTAATTTAATAAAAATGGCCCCTGATGAAAAATCATACCTGCAGCTCCAGCAGCAGAGAATTCCATCCAGATAATTTAATAAGTACAGAAAACCTGTGCCTGCTGCTAGGAACCCCACAAATCTTACAAAGGACAAGAGTTAACCCTGGGGGTGAAATCAGCAGTGGGTGGGGGGTAAGGACTGAGAAACTGGAACATGCAAAGCCCACCCTGAGCATGGGGACACCAGCAGGGATGCCCTAGGGAATCATCCCAGCACAGGAAATCCCAAAAGGAATGTGGGCACGAGGCTACAGCAGGTTTTATCCTCCTTTTATCTTATTTTAAAAGTTCTCTCTGCCCGTTTTCCCAAGGTTTCCAATCCACCCTCCCTCCCAGGAAAACTCCATTTTCCCCAGAGCTGTCACTCAGGGGTTTTCAGGAGAGATCTCTCTGCTCAAAAAGCTCCCTAAAGGCGGTGGTTTCCTGCCAGGGAAATGCCAAAATGTGGTTTTCTGTACCAGCCCCTGCTGGGGTGACTTATCAGCACATAAAGGCGACAGGGATTTGATAAGGATCCGTGCGGGGCTGCTTGGCAGAGCAGCAGCAAAACCTCTCAGCCACGGGGAGCTAATGGAAGGTTTGTTCCCAAAATATCCCAAAATACCCCAAAACACCCCCAAATGGACACGCAGCGAGCCCAGGCTCATTCTGGGAGCTCAGGAGTCGCTGCTGGAGAGCGGAGCAGCGCTGACGTCAGGAGGGGAATTAAAGCAGGGGCTGAATCACCTGGGTCTGCCTCCCCTGAGCGGAGCCTGGCAGGCACGGGGGGCTGTTTCCATGGAAAACGCTTCGGCACAGCCAGGCACTGTTCTCCAGGACCACCAGCCCCCGCCAAAACAGTGCAGAATGGGTATTGCTACAGAAATTAATTCCTTCAGCTTCTCCGGCTCTTTGGAAGCTCAGCTCAGGTGCTGTCACACACAGATTGCACAGAGCAAAACCTCTCAGAAGGGGGGAAAACATCATTTTCCTGTTCCTTCCCCTGTTCCAGGGTAGGCTGTTCTGTAAATTAATAATGCACATCTTGGTCACTTGGAGAAGCTCCTGGTCTGGGGAATCAGGAGCTTCAGCTTCACCAAAAATCTCCTTTCCATGGCAAAGGAGCCTGCAGGAGCCGAGTGCTGTCCTTCAGCAAACCAGAACACCCAGAAAAGGCCGGTGAGGAACTCTGAGCACCTGTGAAGGCACAGTCCTCCTCTCAGAAAACTCCTGGAGCTGGGAGATGAGCCCAGCATCCCCCAGGCACCAGTTCCCAGCTTCCCCACCAAACTGGGCGTGCAGCTCCCAGAGGCTGAACCCAGGGGCAGAGCTCAGCAATTCCCTCTCCCCGGAATCCCAGCCCTGAAAAGAAGAACGAACCCGCAGGAAAAGTGGCTTGAACTCCCCCTGCCCTGCGAGCCAAGGCGGGAGAACATCATCATCATTAGGGCAGCAAATTAACAGCGAGCCTCGTTAGCCCTGCTGGCGTCACCGCCGCTGCACGGAGGGGCTGGTGCAGGGATAATTAATTATTCCCGCTAATCAGGGCCTGCCAGCGGGAGCTGGGGCAGGGGCAGGGCAGGGCTGCGCTCCCCCTTCCCTGCAGCGTTTCCTTGGAGCCGTTGCCATGGCAACACATCTGTCTGGGCCATCCCAAGTTTCAGGTAATTCAGCTCAGAAAGGTTCTGAAGGGCTTTAACCCTTCCCCTTCCCCTCGGCTTTGGTCACAGAACTCTCACAGGTGCTGGTGGAAAAGGAAACTGGGGCCTGATTTCCCCTGCCAAGGGATCCACCAGCTCTGGATGCAGCAAGGTCAAAAAAAAACACCACAAAAACACCACAAAAACACCACAAAAACACCACAAAAACACCCAGAAAACCCTGAAAAGCCAGCAGCTCTGGTCCAGCAGGATCTGCCCAAAGCCTGAGTTGCAAAGCAGCCACTGAGAGGGGCACATCCTGCTCTGAACCCCACGAGAAGGGACCCCAGAGCTCCCCCCTCACTGCCCCCCACCACAATTCCCATTTCCAGCCCCAAATCACCCTTGGCCAACAGACACAGATCCCAGCTGGGCCAAGCTCCCGTTAAAAATAAGCAAAACCTTGACCTCCTTTGGGAGCACGTGCCTTCAACCCTTCCCCTTCCCAGCTGGAACCTCAACCTCTGCCTCCAAAGACACTCCTGCCCTCCAAACACTTCACCTTTCCTTCATGTTTATTGGAAATAATCACATTTTTGGAGAGAGGCCGCAGCTTCGTGAAGATCAGCTGTTCCTCAGTTCCCTGACCAAATTTATCCTAAATATTGACAATAATGACAGCAAGTGGTGCATTTCATATTCCACAGGGCAAGATGGACTTGAAAAGCAAATACTCTGGGTGCCATTCACTTCATCCCAGCAGTTACAACACCAGGGATTTTGGGGGAAGGCTCAGGAAAGTCACTCTGCTCCCTGAGCTCTAAGAAGCCCCAATAATTCCAGCCTGACCTGCAGAATTGAATCAAGATAAACCCAGAGCAGCAGCAGCAGAACAAGGATTCAGAAGCAGCTCATCCCAGTCTCACCCCTGACTCAGAACTGGAGGCTGGGGAAGAAGAGCAAAGTGGAAGCAGAACCCTCCATTTCTGGTTTATTTTGAACACGTTGCCTGGAACCCTGGCACGACACAGAGACATTTTTCCCTTTCCCTGGGGGATTTGTCCCAGAATACCAGCCTTTAAAAGGGCTGATTTTTAATTTTTTTTTTTTTTTAATCAACAGTTCTTAGAAGCCACAATGGCACTTCTAATTATTTGGGGGTTTTGGGGGTTGTTGTTTTTTTTTTTCCTCCAAAAGAATTAATTGTAAACTGCCTAAAAATAAGCCTGGAGAGACTCAGAGGGGAAGGCAACCTCAGCTGCTGCACTGTTCACTGGGGGATGCAAGAAACCTTTCCAGACCCAGAGACCTCCTGAAGAGGCTCAAAAAGAGAAATAAAAGGAAAAAAATGGGAACAGCCACACATTTGAGGTGGTAACCAAAAGGAGCTGTGATTAGGAGCAGCCCTCCCCTCTGAAATCAAGATTTAAATACCACCCTCGCAGGGAAGGATTTAACCTGAAACCTCTCAGGTTAAAGCCCAGATTGGACTGAGTCAGAACATGATGAGGACCTTTCTAACTGCAAGAGGAGAAGTTCAGGTTGGACACTGGGGAGAAATCCACAGCTGGAGCTGGGCCAGGGGAGGTTGCAGCTGGGGATCAGGGCAGTGTTCTTCCCATTAGGGATATTTTTTTTGGCTTCAGCTCCGAGGGCACAGAGATGGATTTCACTTGGCCAAGCTGCAGAAAGCAATTAAGGAGCAGGCTGCCTTCCCCTACCAGAGGAGGAGAAAAGTTTCCTGCTGCAGCCAAACAACTTTAACAAATCCAACAGTTTGCCAGGGAAGATCTTTGCCAGGGAGGATCTTCAAGCCTCTTGTTAGAGAAGCAGAAAGGCAACGCTCAGCTGAAAGGCAGGGCAGCAAATGCCAGCTCCTCCCTGGAAAAAAAATTCTTGGGGATCACAGGAATTGCAGTTATAGGGAAATGAAGTTTCAGTAATTGAAAATGAAGAGACCAAGGAGTTGCAGTGAGAAAGCTGCAGGTGATGCCACACACAAGTGGGGCACATCCCAAAAATCCCTTTGGACAGGGCTCTGGCAAAGTTTCTTTATCAGGACTCCTAAAAAACTGCTGGAAACCATCCTTGTTCCCTTCCCTCCTGGATTTTTGTGGAAGCAGGATTTCACCTTGGGGTTGAATAAATGATCCCGTGCCTTCCCCTGCCCAAACTCCAGCCTTCCTTGAGGCAGATGGGCTGGAACAGATGTGTCACCATGGCAACACATCTGTCTGGGCCACCCCAAGTTTCAGGTAATTCAGCTCAGAAAGGTTCTGAAGGGCTTTAACCCTTCCCCTTCCCCTCGGCTTTGGGCACAGAACTCTCACAGGTGCTGATGGAAAAGGAAATTGGGGCCTGATTTCCCCTGCCAAGGGATCCACCAGCTCTGGATGAAGCAAGGTCAAAAAAACACCACAAAAACACCACAAAAACATCACAAAAACACCACAAAAACACCCAGAAAACCCTGAAAACCCAGCAGCTCTGGTCCAGCAGGATCTGCCCAAAGCCTGAGTTGCAAAGCAGCCACTGAGAGGGGCATGTCCTGCTCTGAGCCCCACGAGAAGGGGCCCCAGAGCTCCCCCTCATTTTCCCCAGTGCCAGAGGATGCAAACAGGACCTGGCAGGCCCTGGAAGGCTCCCCCAGCCCTGTCTTTAGGAACACCCACGTGCCACTGCTGCACAAACAAAAGCTGCCAGTGTGGGAGACTCTGGGGCAAGATTCCAGCGAGGCAGGAGGAACAAACACCAAAACCAAGAGAGCAGCAGCATTTTAACAGCTTGCCTGGGAGAGTAAATATTGACTGGTGAAGGGGGAAAAGCCAGCTCATCCTCCTTTTTGGTGGCACAGAGGAGGAGCCCTCCCCAGCCACAGGAACACAAAACACAAGGAAATCCCTCGGCAAATATTTCTGGAAGGTGGTGCTGGCTGATTGATCTGCACAATGGCTCTGGTCAGGGGCAGAGGAACCCCAGAGGCTGCCTGCAGTCCCCAGAGAGGAGCTGAAAACACCCAGGGAATTCCCATGGAAATGGGTTCTCCACAGCCCTGGAGCCAGAGTGGAGCACCAGGAGCCCTGAGTGCTCAGCAGAGCAGGAAACCAAGCCCAGCTGGACCCTCCCTGCCCTGTTTCACCAAGGATCCTCTCCAGAGGCTGCAGGGATCAGCTTTTGCCTGCACCAGTTTCCCTGGGCAGGATTTGCTGTCCAAGCAGCATCAGCACTTCAGTCAGCTGAGCAGAACTGGCCAGAGCTATTTAGGGCGTGAAGAACGGAGCACAAAAACACATCAACAGCTCTCATCACCCCTCTGGGAGGTGCAGAGTCCACAGAAACACATCTGTGACCTCACCAGCAAAAACAACAGATCATGGAATAGCCTGGATGGAAGGGACCCACAGGGGGTGTGGAGTGCAGCTCCTGGCCCTGCACAGACCCCCAAAATCCCACCCTGGGCATCCCTGAGGGCAGGGTCCCAACGCTCCTGGAGCTCTGGCAGCCTGGGGAGGGTGACCATGCCCTGGGACCAGCACCCTCTGGGGAAGAACACTGCCCTGGTACCCAACTGCAACCTCCCTGGCACAGCTCCCTGTACCCAACTGCAACCTCCCTGGCACAGCTCCAGCTGTGATTTCTCCCCAGTGTCCAACCCAAACTTCTCCTCTCTCAGTTAGAAAGGTCCTCATCATGTTCTAACTCAGTCCAATCTGGGCTTTAACCTGAGAGGTTTAGGGAGACTAAACCTGCTCCTACTCCCACTGGAGGGGCAAATCCACAACCTGGCTTTGGGGATTTGTTCCCCTCCCTCCCCTGAAGGGTTCCAATAGCGACTGAAAAGGTTCCACAGTTCCCCCACAGATTCCAGGATTCTTGTCAAGGCTTCCCAGCATTTCGTCTGGTCACACAGAGCTGCAAAAAATTGCCCAAATTCGCCCCCCTTCCCATGCACAGCCCTTTGCTGGTGTAACAGGAGGGCCCTGCATGGGGACAGCTGAGGGGAAATGCAGATTTTGGGGGCTGGAACACAGCTCTGGATCATCTGCCAGGCCCAGCTCAGAGCTGCTGTTCCTGTAAATCATTCATGCAGCCCAGGTGACATTTCAGAGGCAGCCCTGCTAACCCTGGCACTGTTTGTGAGCTCCCTGAAATCTTCTCTTTCCCTGTTGTTTCAACATTTAAAATACCTCCCTGCCTGAAAACACACTGCAGCCAAAATCCCAGCGAGTTTTTATGATGGAAAAAAAGGAAAATAAAAAGGTCCTGTGGTTTGTTCTGCCTCGCTCTCCTGATTTTCACAAAATGGACAAGTCAGACCACCCATTTATCTCATAAATTACTGCTCCCTCTCACCTTTTTGGGCCCAAAAATTGAGTAAGGATTGCACCTAATCCTTCTCAAGGACTCCCCTCTGTCATTGCTGGGAAGGACAAGCACAGCCCTGGATTCCCAAGCAGCTCCCACAAGTTTTTCTTTTGGGCTGCCAGGGATTTCCAATGTTTGTTAGCAAACTCTGCGAGCCAGAGCCCAGGAAGCCCAGCTGAGAGGAAGCAATTAATCCTGAGTTTTCCATAGAGGATGGATTATCTGTCAATAAGTGTCAGCCCTCTGGAGCAAATGAGCTCCACAAATAATCCCAATTAGGCAGGGATCATCCATTGCAGCCCAGGGACAGAAAGGGAGGGAGCATTCCCCTCTCCAGCCATGGAAACCACCTGAAAAACGCCTTGAACACCTGCAGAACCACCTGGAAGCCCTGAGGCTGAACCAGGGCTGTCCCAGCAGCAGGGACAGGTCACTGTGGCTGCGAGAGGCAGAACAGCTCAGCAGCAGCTCCTTCGGGGCGGCTGCACCTTCCCTCCCGAAATGCCACATTTGACCGGCAGAGGAGCCCCGGTTCCCCGGCCATGCCCGGGGGTGTCACCCCTCGGGGCCCGGCTGGTCCCGGTTCTCCGGAGCACGGTGCCCTCTCCCGGGAGCCCGAGGAAGAGCTGGAGCCTTTCCCGGCCAGGAGGGGGTCGGTCTCAGGTGTTCCAGGTGGTTCTGCAGGTGTTCAAGGCGTTTTTCAGGCGTTCCTGGTGGTTTCCATGGCTGGAGAGGGGGAACCTCCCTGCCTTTCTGTCCCTGGTCCCCAAGGTCCCCAGCAGGGACCCTCCTCAGGCTGGCAAGGAGGGACACAGGTCAAAAAGTGCAGCCAGCACCGAGCCCAGCCTGCAGAGGAGAGCTGAAGGATCACAGAAACAGCCGGGATCTGGGATTGCCACCCTGCTGACACTGGGGTGCATGTCTCACCCCCCAGCTGGAATTTGGGGGGCTGGAAGGAGCTCAGGTGGGGAGAAGCTCCCACAGCAGTTCAGGCAGGCTCTGGCCAAGCAGAGATCTCTTTTCCTTGCCAGCTTTGGAGAGCCAGAGAGAAAATCGTGGGTATTTATAAGCAAAGCTGTCTCTAAGGCAGCAGTTTCAGAGTCTAATAATAGGGTTTGGGTTAGGTGTGATTCAGGCAGAGCTGCACTGAGCTCCTGTCCTGAGAGCAGATTCCCAGGAAGCTGTGAAGGAGCCAAACCTGGGAATTGCTCTCCTTGCTCCGACCCTGTGGATTCTCACACCTGAGCAGCCCTGGCACAGGGCTCAGGGAGGGGCTGCACCTGCTGCAGAGGGTGCCAGGGATGTGGGACAGCCACCTGTCCCCAAAGGCAAGGTGAGAGCACAGCCCTGCCGTGCCCTGACCACCGGGCAGGTCCCAGCCCAGGGCTGGCAGTGTGAATCACACCAAGCCCACAGCCAGAGCCCTGGAGCTGCTTCTTGCTGACTCAAAGTGTTGGAGCTGCCCCAGCAGCTCCCAGGGGAGGATGAAAAACAGGAAAGGTCAAAATAGCCTCGACTCTGTGCAAGGGAGAGAACAGGGCTGGGCTGGGCAGCACCTGGACAGGCTGTTCTGAGGCTGGGTCATTTCAGGGAGCAGCTCCCCACCCTGCTCCTCACCCTGAGCCTGCCCAAGCCGCTCATTTCCCCACACTATTCCTCTGTATCCCTCAGGCTGGACAGGGTTACATCCATGCCACGAGGAGGAGCCCGGAGCAGCCGGCTGGGACACGGAGGAGCTTCACCCTGGCTGTGAGAAGGAGTTTGCAGCCTGTGTGACCTGTCATGCCAACACTCACCCAGCCATTCACCTCCCCTGCAGAACTCGGGGGTGTGCAGCACAGCAGGGACAGCACTGCCCCTGGTCACTCCCAGGGACAAACACCCGCTGTGCTCCTTGGAAAACACTGATAGCTCCTAATTATGGCCCAGCTCTCAGTCCCAGACCAGGATCCCAGTGGAAAGAAAGGTGGAGCAGCCACAGTGGCTTCCAGGGGGTTTTGCTGCACTGTGCCCACACCAGCCACGGGCTGAGGGCTGGGCCAGGGGCGGTGACAGCAGCAGCACCCCAGAGCCGCTGCACTCGCTGCTGGGGTGATTCCAGGTCAGGGTGCCAAGGGAAGAGGACACGAGCAGGGCAAGTTCTGCTTTGGATTTAGGAGCACCACAGAGCCCTGTTGAACTCTGCTGAGGGCAGAGCTGGGAGAGGGGAGATGATAAACACAGACACAGACCCTGGTGTCAGCTCTGCCCTCCCCAGCCACCACGGCATGAAACCCCAGAGCTCCACAGCAGCCACTAGGAAGGTGAGACCTGCATTTCCCCAAGGCTGGCACCACTTACACACCCCCTAAATCTGAATTTAGAGCCTCAGCTCCCAGCTGCTGCCCCAGGGAGTGGGGCACAGTGAAATTCTCCATGGTGTGACCATCCAGGCTCCGGGCAGGGCACTGGTTGTAGCATTAAAAAAAAAACCTTAATGGGATTCAGAACCTCCTCCTGTTTCTGAGGTTGATGCTATGATTCAGCCCAGCCTTGATGCTCATCCAGCTCCTCCTGCTCTGTCCCAGCAGGATCAGGTTGGATCACAGCCCTCCCACCCTGATGAGAGCTGCACCCACCACCTGAACCAAGACAGGGATCCCCAGAGCTCTTCTGGATCCAAGCATCCAAATCTGCTCCCCAATCCCCCAGCTCAGGCCAAGCCAACCACAGCCACAGCATGGAGGAGGTGCAGAACCTCCCCCCTGCTCCATCCCAATCCCATCCCATCAACCCAATCCCATCCCATCCCTTCCCATCCCACAGAATTCCAGGGATGTGAGTGAAAACAGCTCCCTCCATCCAGCTGGTGATGCTGCACATTTAAAAATGGAAATATAACAAGCACAGCACTGCTCTGAGGCACGTTGGACCCACGTAACACATCCTGGCTATTCTGGGAAGCAGAACTGAAAAAAAAAAAAAAGAAAAAAAAGAAGATTCATCCTTCTCCTCTCTGGATGATTCCAGAATTTTTAAGATGCTGAAGTCTAGAAGTCAAAGGATCTTGAAAAAAATCATTATAAATAGCAAGCAAACACTTGGCTTCACAGATAACACAAACACTGATCCCATTGAACACATAATTGTCCCAGTTTGGTTCTTTCTTCCCAAAAGTGGAGGTTTAGCCCTGGAAATGTCTCCTGGACAGAGCAGCTTTGGCTGTTCCTCTGTGGTGCACGATGGTTCACTCCTGGAGATTCATTCCAGTTCATTGTCAGTCAGGTGTTCTTCCTCCTTTTCCCCTCGGAAAAGGAAAATTCCTAAGCTTTGTTACCTGAAAAAAAATTCCCTGGGTGAAAGACAGCAGGTGAGGAGAGCAGAGGGGTGGGTGGGGGAGAAACAGAGAGAATTTGAGCTGGATTTTCCCCCATTTGCAGCCTGGAGCAGAACCTCAGGGTGCCACCCAGTTTAATTTTCCATTTTTCCCTTCTCTGGTGTAAGAGGGAACACGGGGAGCAGCAGGGATAACCCATCTTATCTTCCATTTTATTTTCCATTTTTCTCTTCTCTGCTGTGAGAGGGGACACAGGGAGCAGCAGGGACAGCCCATCCCCAGGTGGCTGCTGGATGTTCCGATGGCTTCAGGCAGAGGAGCAGAGGCTGCCAGAGCTGCTCGGGGAATCCTCCAGCACCATCCTTCCCCCAGGGAGCTGCAGGGGGCTGTCCAGGAGTGCCAGCAGACGCTTTGGGTGGGTTTTAGGGCTGGCCCAGGTGGGTCCTAGCCCCCCAGTTTCCTCCTGGGCTGCCTCCTGCGGGCTTTCAGGATGCTGTAGTTGGCGTAGCGCGTGTGCTGCTCCGACAGCAGCGGGACGTAGAACGCGCGCAGCAGCCGCGAGGACCTGGGGGAGCAGGGAGGAAAAGGAAAAGCAAATCAGCAAATCATCCCCTCCTTCAGAGCACAACTCCCTCCTCTTGGTGCCACCAGAGCTGGCTGGCACCGGTTTAAGAGCCCAACCTTGTGGCATTCACGTTCTCTGAAATAATCCCTTCGGCCAGGATTTTTCTCCTGGAGAGCTGAGAAGCAGGGCTGGGCAGCCCTAAAATCCACCCTCCCTCCCTGCCCTGCCAGTGCTGGGAGCTGGCATTTCACAGCCTTTCAAAAACTGGACCAGTGGAGCACGAAGGGCTTAATGATGTCTGGGTGAAATTAGCACCTTTGATTGGGTGGCTAATTGCTGGAGCTGTGCTGGCTGAGAGCGCTGTGAATGAATGTAATCTCTCACTAATGGTGCAGTCCAGGTTTCAGCGTGAAGTGGACAAACAAAACCTCCTTCAGCGGCAGCTCTGAGCTTTGCCAGCCTTCAAAAATCTGAGCAACTCATTGAAATCGGGGCTGAGGCAGAGTTCTGCCTCCTCAGCACCGCAGCTTCTCTTTTTGTGCCTTTAAGATCACCTGGAGGGGAAAATATCAACCCTTGCCAGCCACAAGTGTCACCCCAGTCACAGAAAGCTGGGAAAAGCAGCAGCAGGAGCTGGCAGATCTGGAGTGCTGAGTGCTCAGGGCTGGCACACTCTTGCTGGTCACCTCACTCCCAGCTCTGCTGCTCTGGACACCCAATTCTAGTGATTTTTTCCCCAGCAGAAAGATGAATTGTGTTTTGTTCGCCTGCACTGGAGATCTTTCAAAAACGCAGCTGAAAAACAAAGGCAGGAACTGCCACTGGGAGCTGCATCTCCCCAGGGGCTGCCGAGGCTCTGGCACAGCTGGGAGCAGGCAGCTCCTGCACCCTCCCAGCTCAGAGAGAGAGGGAACCTTCACCTCCTGTCACCTCCCTGTGTCAGCTCAGCCACCTCAGACGGCAGATGGCACATGGAAGGGGCTGGGTGACAGATGACAGGGAATATATTTAATGTTCTATTTGCATTTGCTGCTAAATTCGTCCCCCAGAGACGGAGTGTGTGGAGCCTTGATCAGCACTCAGCTCCCAGCAGCAGGAGCAGGGGCTGCTTTTCCAGGGTTTTTGGGCTCTGAAGGAGGCACTGCTGCAGGACAGAGCAGCTCTCAGAGCTGGAACCACAGTGAGCATGGAGCTAAGCCTGTTTCTGCCTGAATTTCAGGAGAAACAACTCAAAAACTGCTCCGGTAGTGCCAGAGGAAGCTGTTGTGGGATGGAAGGAAATCCCAAGTGAAGATGGTCCAGATGTTCCCAAATTCCCAGACTAACACAGACTGGCAGCACTTGGACACCTGCAGTGGTGAGAGATCCCTCCTAAAACTGCATTTTGTAACCTGAGCTTGGTGACAGCAGAGCTCAGAGAGAGGCAAGAGAAGGGAGCAGAGCAGGGAATGGCAGGAGGAAGCTGAACTCTGCCACAGAGCCACCTGGGAGGGTCCCAGTGCCACCTGGGAGGGTCCCAGTGCCACCTGGGCAGGTCCCAGTGCCATCTGGGAGGGTCCCAGTGCCACCTGGGCAGGTCACACTCACAGAGGCAGTTCCCAGTGTCACCTGGGCAGGTCCCAGTGCCACCTGGGCAGGTCCCAGTGCCTCCCAGCCACAAGAAGCTCATGATCAAAGCTCTCTGAAAGCCCTTTAATGTTTGCACTTCCTCTGGAGGTTAAGTTCTGTACCAACACACACATTTCAGAAGTAACTCAGCTACTTTAAAAACAAAAATATGGAAAACAACTCGAGGAAAACACCATTAAAGGGAACAAGACAGCCTCTTATCAAAGCAGGGTAATGCTACGCTCCAGCAAGGTGACCCAATCATTAATTTTGCACTGAGAATTTCATTTTTTTTTTGATGGAAAACCCAAGTGTTTGGAGCAAGCAGACAGCTCAGCCCTAAAGAGCTGGAAAATATGTGCTCCTCAGAGGGGAGCTGTGATATATTTCCCCTTTTCTGTGCCAGATTCGGAGCATTCAGCCAATATAGAATTAAATGGACCTTGGCAAAGCAGCTTCCTGAGGAGCATAATTAGCTGGTGGCTTGGAGTGCTCTCTAATTCAATTAGCAGCACCATTTATCAGAGCCAGCTGAGATTTACATTTGCACTTGCTGACGTCAATGGGAGACTCGCAGTGAGCCCCAAAGCCTCCAGTGCAGCAGGACTGAACCGAGCTGCTGGGGTCATTGATTTCACTGATTTCATTGATTTTCACACAAGAGCTGCACTTTGGGCTGAGCTGGGGAGGTGCTGGATGGTTTGGGTTTTTGTTTTTCTTCTGCAACCACAGAGCTGCAAACCTGAAACCTCAACTCAGCTCCAAAGATCAAGCAAGATAAAGCAGCTGTAAGAACACACCAATGTGGCTTTAAAGCAGAAATGCACATTTAAGGGCAAATCCTCTGCACAAGGAGAGCCTTTGATGCCTCAATTGCCTCATTAATAAAATTCCTTGGCCACCTCCTTCTCCCTTCCCAAAGTGCTGCCCCAATGTAGCAGCGGGTTCTCCTGGAAAATGCAGCTCATAGGAGACCCTGCCAAGGAAAGCTGTTTGTGTCAGCGAGCTGGGAACACCAGAGCCCTCCTGGGAGCTGCTCAAACATTCCCATCCTTGCCCTGCTCTTCCCAGCCCCACTCCCTGCAGGGCCCAAGCACCAGGAAGCAATCAGGTCTCTCATGGAAAACAGGAGGGCACTGAACTCTGCGTTGGTTTGTTGCAGAGGTTTTTCCAGTCTCTGTCCTGGGGTGACACTTTCATGAGCTCTGCAGGGCTAAATCACATCCTGGTCCAGCTGAGGAGGGTTCCTGCAGGAATGTAGGAACAACATTCCCAGTTGGACAGCCCTGATCCCACTCCTGACAGCCTGGAGGAGAGCAAATCCCAGGCTGCTTCTCACAGAGACTCCTGGCCAGACCCTGCAGCAAGGCTGCAGTGAGCAGCAGAGTGCAGGACAGACTCCAGCAGGAACCTCCTCCATGGATTTTCTGGTGCCTAGTCAAGGTGTGGCCCTGCTGACTGCCTCCTCTCTCTGCCAGCTCTCAAAACATTTTTCAGAGCTCATCCCCTCTGATGATTTATACCTGTCTTGAATCTGGCTGGGACAGAGCAGAGTGAAAAGTCTCCTGGGAGGAGGTGACACCCACCTCATTTCTTTGGAAAGCAACCCCAAAAAACATTGCTTCAGCAGGAAGCTTTATAAAGAAATTGTTTATTTCTTTATAAAAATACTCCTTCTCACCGCCCTCCTCACAGAGTTTCAACTCCAAAGCAACTTAGGTCATCAATTTTGCAAGCAGGAGTTTGACAAAGGCTCCATTTTGCTGGGAATTGCATTTCAAGCTGGCATTTGCCCGTGGATCCCTCCTCCCTGCCCACTTCTGCAAACAGAAATCCCAGACTGTCCCTATCCCTCCCTCTCCAAAGTGCAAATCCTACCTGGAAGCATCGAGGAATGGCTTGTAGGCAATGGTCACCCACTCCTCTCTGTTGGAGGAGTACCTGGGCTCCCTGGGGCTCTCTGCTGCCGTGTCCAAGTCCACCAGGTAGTGGCATTTGGAGATGTCAATCTGCAGGGACACAGACAGTGCTGGGTGCATTTCCTGCGCCTTTGGTTCTGTGCTCATTCAGGCTGCACACCCAGCAGCAGGTGAAATGCTTTGTGCAGGGCACAGGTAACATCATTTGAAGGTTTTTCAAGCAAAACCTTTGTGGGGGAATCCAGCAGGAGGCCACACTATGAAACCTCCTCCTTCCTGCTGGGAATCCTGTGTCTGCTCCTGCCTTACTCCCTCAAACTCTTCCTTGAGGGATTTCAGCTCAATCTCCCACAAAATTTTACTGCCAACTTCCTCGGCCATGCTTGAGATCCCTTTTCTGAAGCACCTTTGGGGTTTAATGAAACAATTTAGGCTGGAAACAATTTAATTAGGTGGATAGCAGATGGCTCTGTGGCATCACAAGTCAGTGGCAAATGAAATTACACCACAGGAAATGCAGCTGAGGATGCTGAATCCACTTCTTGCTCTGTGTGAGAGGAACATTCCAGGCCCTGGGAGAGGCTCTGCCTCATTAGCAGAAGGACTCCCAAACCACTAACCAAGTTTTTCTGGAAGTGATGTAGAATCATTCAGAGAAAGACAAGTTGCTGCCTCAAGGACCTCACTTGTCTCATCCTAAATGCTGCCCTGAAAGGGCTGGGACTCCAAATTCCAGGTGCAAGCCACGTTTCTCTTGAATTTTCCCATGTTACAGTGAAGCCAAGGATGACATTCCTCCTGCTCTGAGGGCCACCACCACCTCTGCATTGATCTGGGGATTTACACAAGGCTTGGGTGATGCACAGACCTTGAAATGAAAGAAAGGAACGAGTTCTACTGAACGAAGCTGCGAGGGATTTCTAAATTACATCCTCTCCTCTTCTGTTCCCCTTTCCTTTTCCTCCTCCCACTCTTTCTTTATTTGATACCACTGCTGTGCCAAGTGGAGGAGAGCTGAGTTGGATCCCATCCTGGCTGACAGGAGTGGGAACAGCCCAGAGCTGGAGCTAAGGGCACATCTGCTGCTGCCACGGGGTCTGGAGGGTGCTGGAAGTGAAGAGAAGCGCTCAAAAAACCCTTCCTGAAGGCAGCTGCTCTTAGCAGCTTTCAAGCCTCATCTGCTGGTCCTGCTCGGATGAACCTTGGGAAGAAATAATATTCCTTATCTCTTTCTTAGCACTTTCAGAGACAAATGCACCTCCCCAGCTGGGCAAGTGCAAGGTAAGTGCAGCTCGATGTGATTAAGGAAAGAGAGATTGCAAAACAAGATCAAATCACTCTTTCCCCAGTGTCTCATAGCAACAGGAACACTGAGGTTCCCTCTTCCATTTCCAAGCAGAGCAGTAATAGATACTCACACCTGAAACAGTGAGATCACAGCCATTAATGGTTTTATCCATGGCTCAGATAATTCTCTGAACCATTTGTTTTCTCCCCTTTAAATGACCAACAGCCTCGTGCCATTTAGATTTATCCCCTCTCCAGTTCTTGCTAATTATTCTTCTACTTTTTAAAAAATCTGAATATGCTCATACTCACTAAATCTGGGGAAAGATCTTGATCTCTTGGTGTAATTAGCAGGTCAAAACTAAGAGTTTTAAGCCCCTGTTTAATTTCTGATTTCTCAAGTCCTAGGCCCTTGAGCTTGCATGAGAAAGAACAAAGTTGTAGGGTGACATTAAGAACAAGCATGAAACAAAAGTGTGTTTTGCTCTATTAGTCACAGGCTGGAGCAGCCAGCTGTCTGTGCTAAAAATAAGCCCCAGTTAAAGATTTCATAAATTAAATGCACTGCAGCAGACAGCTCCTCTCAGGTGGGAACACGCCTCCTTTCCATTTCCAGTAACTGCATAATGAGCCTCAAAATAAGATTTTTAACCCAGAAGACTGCCAAGATTGAACCTGTCAGTAATTTTAATCATGCTAGCTAGCAATAATTTTAAGACATTCCTATCTGTGCACTGGTTTTGTTTAGCTCAACCAGGAAACAAATCAATAATACCAATATACATTATCTTAGCAGATTCCCACTAATGCAATTAAGTTCCAAATTAAGTTCCTCCTCCTCAGTTGAAAATATGATGAATAGTTTTATATTTAAAAAGAAATAAAAGAGGAAAATTTCAATTCCTGCTCAGTGACAAATATTTTCTGTGGGGGACTTCAAATTACTCATTCCTGTGATCACATTAACACACTACACTAAACCCAAAACTGCAATAATTAGGAGTTCTTACTTCTGCTGCTTCTTTTATTATCATTATGTCTTCAAACTGGCAGATGAAAGGCAAGCAGAAGCCACTCACACGAATGGGGAGATTTCCAAGTGCTGCAGAGGGACCCATTTTGCTTTGGAACTCCCCAGGAAGCAGAAATGGGGAGAGGCACTGCAATAATTTAAATTATCCAGCGAGGTAAGGGAAAGAAGGCAGGAACAAATCCTTACGTATCGAGATGGCTCCTCCTTGTTCTGGTCGTTCATGTCGGCAGGAATGACCCTGGTGGCCAAGGGCCCCTTGCCAAAGGGTTTGGGCAGCTGGCCCCGGAATTCTGACAGGATGAACTGGAGCTGCCAGCTGCAGAGAGCAGGGAGAACACCTCTGTGAGAGCCCCAAAACCAGAACCAAGGACACCAGCCCCAGGCACACCAGGGATTCCCAGGATCAAACCCTTCAAAATCCTTTATCTGGGTAATTTTGACCCCCAAAACCAGAACCAAGGACATCATCCCCAGGCACACCAGGGATTCCCAGGATCAAACCCTTCAAAATCCTTTATTTGGGTACTTCTGAGCCCCAAAACCAGAACCAAGGACACCAGCCCCAGGCACACCAGGGACTCCAGGGATCAAAACCCTTCAGAATCCTTTATTTGGGTAATTTTGAGCCCCAAAACCAGAATCAAGGACATCATCCCCAGGCACACCAGGGATTCTCAGCAACTTGTGGCCAATGTGCTCATCAAAACCCTTTAGAATCCTTTATTTGGGTACTTTTGAGCCCCAAAACCAAAATCAAGGACATCATCCTGCAGCACACCAGAGGATCCCAGGAACTTGTGGCCAATGTGCTGATGCAAAACTTCAGAATCCTTTATCTGGGTACTTTAACAGTGTTTATGACACTGCTGGTGACACCAGGGTGAGGGTTCCCCACGCCCATTACTGTGCCCTCGTTATCCAGCTCCCCTAATTGCACCTTTCCACGGCAGCACTCACTTGTCTGGCAGGAGGAAGCTGCTGGGGAACCTGTGCCACTCCTTCCCCACACAGACATGGACTGGCCTCCCCTCGGGCACCGTGTGGATGCTGGGGTCAGTGGCAATCCTGTGGAATTCAGGGTACAGGTCCAGGGGCCCGTGGTAGCCTGTGGGAGGCAGAGAACGATAATTAAGGTTAAAGTAAGAGGGGTATTTAATGAAAGCCAACAAAAATTGTTTCAAGTATAAATTTTTAACTGGTAACTCAGTGAATAAATGAACTGGTCTATGCTAAGAAGTGGTTGCATTCAAATCTTCCTCTCTTACCCTTGGTGCCCCTACCAATTTTATTCACATTTCCCTGCCCTGGCTGTCAATGGCCACCAAAACCCCAAAAAAATACTGATGAGGTGGGAAGGCTTTGATTCCGTCTCCATTAAGGACTCATGCACCTAATTCACATTTTACACAGCAAAATGCTTTTCCAAGTGGGATTATCTATGTGAAAGCTGAAGTATCTGCTGTAACACCAGTCAGGTTTTAGATCTGTGGAGTTTACTGGTAAAGAGGATTTTTAAGTGATGTAATTCTGGTGACCCATTCATACGTACACATGGATGAAGTATAATTAATAATTAATTAATGGTGACCAGCAGAACTTATTCCTTCCCCTGCAACACCCAAACTTCTCAAGGACAAACTTCTCAACAAATTATATTACCTGCAGGACACAGGTAACATAATTTGAAGGTTTTCAAGCAAAACCTTTGTGGGGGAATCCAGCAGGAGGCCACACTATGAAACCTCCTCCTTCCCACTGGGGAATCCTGTGTCTTCTCCTGCCTTACTCCCTCAAACTCTTCCTGGAGGGATTTCAGCTCAGTCTCCCATGAAATTTCACTGCCAACTTCCTCGGCCATGCTTGAGATCCCTTTTCTACAGCACAACTTTTGCAGCCCTGAGCCCCAGAGCCAGGAGGGCAGAGGGCAAATGTGAAACACCAACCTTTGAATAAGGCAACAGAGCGTGACAGTGACAAAAGGCCAAAGAGGAGGACAGTCCCCAGGGCCAGCCAGTTGGAGGACACTGTGTAGTGTTCCAGGCGGTAGCGCTGGAAGATGAAGTGGTAACATTTCTCAGGGAAGAGATTAAAAAAAAAGAGAGACAATATGAAGTTACTCCAACTCTGATCCATTCAGCAAAATTCTCATTTTTTATAAAGCTCTTACAACAGTGTGTCCCCCACCAAAATGCCATCAAAATGCACAGAAACTCATAGGGTTTAGTCATATTGAAGTGATAATTTGGGGTATTTCAGCTCTTTTCCCTAGGAAAGGCTCTGGACCTAAAGTGCTCTCCCAGGGGCTCCTGGCTGTTCCCAGGTGAGCCAGGGGCAAGGGTCCCTTTCAGAAGTTCCCTGCAGACTCAGCTGATTTTCCCTGCTGGACTGAACTCCTGCCTAACACGAGCTCCATGACCCAGATTTCCAGAGTGACCTCTGGTTGTTTACCCTGCCTGCACAAACCACAGCTTTGAAGTGAATAAAACACCACAGAGCACATTCTATAACCAGCTTTGAACACGAGTCACTCTGAAACTGAAAAAAGAAAAACCGATAAAAGAAAAACTGATAAAAGAAAGACTGATAAAAGAAAAATTGATAAAAAGAAAAATTGATAAAAAGAAAAACTGATAAAAGAAAAATTGATAAAAAGAAAAAATTATAAAAGAAAGGTGCTTTAGGTTTGTTTTTTTTTTTCAATTAAAAAGCCTTTCTGGGAATAGCCAGGAGGAAATACATCCAGTCCTTGCCTTGGTCCCTCCCTGCTGTTCTGCAGGAGTGGTTATTCACTCCCTACCCTCAGCTGGTTTCTGTTTCTCTTGTCCTGTTTGCATTTGTCTCATAACATCCACTTAGTTTGGAGGGGGAGAGTGACAAGCTTGTCCTGCTGGTGGGCAATCAGTTCCAGATTCTCAGCTGGATGCTCCATACTGGGCAAAATGTCATCAAACAGTGGCAAACATGCAAGAAATGTACACCAAACTTTCCTCAAGCCATATTTGCAATAAAAATAAATGAACATTGCTCTGTGATGTTCTGAGAGCACAGAGGAATTCTCTGGTGACATTCCAAGCTGGATCCTGTGTGAAGGCAAGGAACTCATCTGGGAGTGATGGAGATGCAGAGTGAGAACAGCACCTGAGCAGGGGAAGGATGAGGGACTGAGGGTGGGCAGGAACTGCAGCAGGGCTGCAGTGCAGGACAGAGGAGGAACAGCAGGGTGAGGCCAAACAGCTGGAACAGGCTCCAGCAGGGACTCCTGGCTGCATTCCTGAGCCTTTGGAACAGCAGGAGATGAATAATTCTCAGCTTTGGGAAGGTTTATATCAGTCTGTATTAGTGCTTTGCTCTGTGAAGTGTTTCAAGTGATGTTTAATAAACATCCAGTTTTTGGCTCTTCCAAATGTTCAAGGCAATTCCCAACATTTCAATGAGATCCTTTTGCCTTTTTGCAGCCCAGTGAGGGAGGGATTCCTTCTGAGACACATCAAAATGCATTTCCTACACACCCACATCCTGCCCTTAGAGCTGAGCAGCCAAGGAGGCACAATTCCATCAGCAGGTTCCTGAACCCTCAGGAATCTCTCGGATTTTGGGTGGTGTTGGCACTACAGCACCACAACTCCAGGAATTCCCACTTGGGACTGGAGAACAGCTCAAAGCCATCATGAAATAACAGCTGGGAAATATTCTCAGCTATTTATTAAAAACCACTAGAATTTACCTGAAGAGCAGAGAGAGCCACAGCACCAGAGAGACAGATGAGGGGGTAGATGGGGAAGAGAAATCTCTCTTCTTTGTGGGGCTGGCTGAAGAAAATCAGGATCCAGATGTACATGGGAGCCAGGGTCAGCCAGTAGGGACGGCCCAGATTCTGAACTGGAAGAAACAAAACCTCAGCAAAGGAGTGGTGCAAGAATTCCTTCTCTTGCACAATCCCCTCTCACACCCAAAGCCCACTCTGGAGACCCAAACACGCCCTGTCCTGAGCACCCCTGCTGCTAAAACCCGGGTAACACACCCAGACAGCCAGCAGGGCATTTTCCTCAGAGGATTTTTGCAGATTCCCACAATACTGACAATTCCAACGGCCTTAGGAAGAGCAAAAGCAGCAAATAAGCGTTAGTGGATGCAACAAGACACAAAAGCCACCAGGAACTGCCGGGTCTGAGCAGGCAGACAGGAGTGCTGGGTTTCCTGCTGGGCATTGTACACACAAAGATCAGAAAGGGCCTCCTCAGGAGCTCCCCTTCCCCTCCCAAATGGTTGTTTGGAGCCTGAAGTTTGCCCAACCTTCATTGCCTCATGACAAAAATAACACCAGGAGAGGTCTCCCAGGCGCCTTCTGCTTAACAGAGGAAATAACTGATTCAAAAATAACAACAATTACCCTGAATTTCGGTCACACTGAGGAGGGCTCTACAGTGCCTGACGATTTTCAGTCCCTTCCCTACCCCTTGCTACTCCCAACAGCAGAGTTAAGCAATTAAGCCAACGGCATTTCACAGACAATAAGAACAAAGCACTTGGCAGAGTCGCTCCTGCTGTTAAGTACAAGAACACCAAGTGAACAGCAGGAAATCTTGCATTTACAGGAGCTCCTACCGAGCTTTTACTGCTTTCTGAGAGTTTGTCACTCACAGCCAAGGAACAGACATAAGCAAACACCCCTTAACATACATTTTCATCGAGGATTGTGTTACTGTTTGTTGTAGTCAGTTAAAAAAAACAGAGAGAGCAAAGCACTGACTGGACTGATGAATCTGGAGGCTGCTGCTGAGCCTTGATGAATTTTCCTTAGGAAAACAGCAGAAAGGAATTTACACTTCCCCTCTGGAGTCACTTACAAGTGTCATGTGTTCAAACTGATGTCATTTTATTCAAGAAAAAGCCCAGTGTGAGGTAGGGAATATTCTGGTTCCTCTTTTTTATGTTTTTTTTTTAAACTCTCAGTATACCCACACCCACAGGGACACTTCCCAGAGCAGGGCTCAGTCCTGGCAGCTGAAAAACCCACAGTGCCCAGAACAGTCCAGCTTCAAGCCCAAAAGGTTTCTGCTCATTTCCAGCTGCACACAAGATGGGAACAACACCAGGTTCAGCTTCTTCCTCCTTCAGGATTATTGACTGGGCCATTCCTGATGCATTAAATGTCCCAGTGAAGCTTAGGAACCACACACCTTGTCAGGCTCACTTTTTTTAACACATTTTTCCTCTCGAGGTGGAGGCAAGGAACAATCCTGAACCCTGATGAGCTCCAGGAACTTTCCTGGTGCATCAAAGGCTCTCACTGCTCCCAGTTTCACTTCCAGTAAGGAAAAGCTGCTCTTTGGCAGGCAAACCCTGCACTCACCACGGAATTTCTGCAGCAGACACTCCATCAGACAGGTCAGAGGCAGCACAAGCAGGGCCAGCACAAAAACCACATTGAAATTCAGAAAGCCATTGATGAAATAGAAGTACCAGGGTTCTGTACCTAAAGGGTGAGAAAAAAGGAAAAAAGAGGTTTGAAACACAAGCATGAAGGGATGGAGCAGCAGCCTTGGCCCTTCTTTGCCTGACACAGCCCACCAGAGTATCTCACACTCACACCTGCCCAAGAAACTTCATTGTCTTCCTGCTCAGAAATTATTTTTCTCCTTATTCTTTCACTGGGGTTAAAAATAGTCAGTATTACACCTGCTTCTCATGAATCCCAGAGCACTCCAACAGCCAGCAGAACTCTGTGACACAGAGCTCACCCCTGCATTCAGAAGGACAGCAAGGGAGCAGAGGTGGAAACTTGTAAAACTGGGAAATTTGACCCCAAATTCATTCTTTCTTTCTAACTGCAGAGGAGTCACTCAAAACCACACAATGCCATGTAATTCTGGAGTGAGGATGTTCATTCTGCCTTGGCAGGAACAGAAAAGGCACCAAAAAGGATTAAGAAGGAAAGGAGTTTGTATTCTCACCTGACCCCAACAAAGGTTCTGCCACTAAATGCTGGTTTTGGTCCCTCCTTTCACTCAGCACTATTTAAATGCCCCAAATTCAGCCTGTTCTGACACAAACAGGAGCCAGGCAGCTCTGCCTCCACACTTGGGAACTGGCTGCAAGCTCTGGAGGATGTAAACTGAAAGAAACTCCAGTCCAACTGTCATTTATTTAGACTCTTAATTCAGGATGCTTAAAGCCCTTAACAATGAGGAATGCCAGTTCCTCTCCACACATTTCCCACTCTCTCAGTGTGATTAGCTCAATCAGCCAGTAAATGACACGCGGGGGCTTTAATCACTGCACTGTTGTGACATGTGTCACATGCCACAGCAATTTCCTGCAATCAGAGCCACTTACATCGGGTCCGTGTTGAAATTCATCAGACAACTGAATAGCAGCAAGGAAAACCCGAGAGCTCTGCAGCTCCTGCAGCTAAAAAAAGGGGAGAAGCTGCACTGGGGATGTCACCAACATGGCACTGGAGTGACTGCCTGGCCAAGCAGCTGGGGTTTATAGAGGAAACCCTGAGTTATTAGCTCTGAAAGCAAACAGCAATTATATAAATAAGTTCCAAATCTTTGAAGGATAAGTCCGTGGACCATCCTGTCACCTTTCTGGCTGCGATGGAAAGCAAAGGGATTTCACCCTGAATTCACCTCTCTCTGCCCTGGTTTCAGATTTGGCAGCCTGGGGGTCAGGAGTGAAGGACACTTCTTGAAACACAACTCCTCCACAATCCAAACACAGCCCAGATAACACTGCTAATAAACAGAGCAGCTGCTCTGAAGCACAGCTTTCACCCAAAAAAAAAAAAAAAAAAAGCTGCTCGCTCACATTTTTTTGCAGTGTGACTGAATTGCCTAGAAAAAACAAGCACTGGAGCCTTCCCTCCTTCTCCAATGAGGGATTTTCTTCTCTGTGAGAGGCTAAAAAAAAAAAAAATAAAAAGGGGGAAAAAAAGAGAAGAGAACAGTGCACAGCAGGCAAAGAGCAGCGGGCTGGCTCACCGGTGACGCAGCCATTCAGAGGCACTCAGGCTCAAAGCCTCCCAGGGCAAAAGGGTTTTTATTCCTCTTATCCACATGGCTCAAGGTGAACTGAGACAGAACTGCAGCCTCAAAAAGGAATGACCCCACTGCACAAGAGAAGTCCTGGCCCAGAACATCATCTCTGAAGCAGGGAGGGGCACTGAGCACTCTCCATGCTCAGGGTAATGGGAATGTGCTTGCAGAGAGGAGATGGAGAATCTTCCTGCAAGGATCCACATCCCAGAGCTGGGCAGGTGTGGGATACAGGACACAGACTGCTGAAAGGAACAGCCAGGCAGCTCCTGGCACCGTGGTTCCATGGGGAAAAGCAGCTGGAAGCTCTGTCAGACCCCAGTGAGAAAATGTTTTGAACTCTGAGGTCTGGGAATGGCCCCAGGAGCAATTCCAGAACTCAAACTCAGGAGTGAATCAAATTCAGCCACGCTGCACCTTGACCACAGGAATGGTGAGGGCAGCTCAGGCCAGAGCAGGGGAGCTGTAAAAGAGGTTTAGGACAAGGAGCCCCACCCTGGGCTGAAGCCTGAGTGCAGGAACTGCAGCTGGCAAGCAGTAACTAAGCTGCAATAATTTGGCCATGAGTCACAGCCCTCGTTCTGATTCAGTGCTGCTACAATGAACAGTCTGCTCACTGCAGTTCATTTATTCTCGCTCTGCTCAAGAAGCAGGGCTCCACAGAGGAAGGTGGCACATGAGCAGTTCCAGCACGTTCCACCCAAGCTGAATAAAGCTTCCCAAAGCGGGATAAAACTCTGGTCACAAATTAAGTACACAAAAACACCCCAAAGCCTCAGAAACAGGGATAGACTCTTGGCAGCTATTTCCCCTTGGCTCTAGAAACCCAACCACTCCAGGGAAATATTAATTGCACAGACAATATTTATGTAGAGGGAGCATATTGCTAAAGACAGAGGGAAAAAAACTAATTGAATCTTGTCTCAAAAATACTGCAGTGCTTACACTGGAGATGATCTGGGCTGGTGACTCTGCCCCCATCATGTGAACGTTGGGAAATCCCAGCTTCCAGAGCCAAGAGGGATTGGCCAGCCTTTCATCTCCCCTGGCAGTGTTATTTTTCCCCAGTGTTTTGAAGCTCTCTAAACACACAGCGTTGTCCTGGCCACACTGCATTAAAGAGCAATTCCAGGCAGGCTCCTTTACTAGCCCGAGGATGTTGTATGAATGTCACTGTGAATAAAACTCTTCAGGACAGATTGGTCCCGGGAGGCTTCTGGAAACAACTCATGCACCAGCGTGGAAAAGGTCAGGCACAAGGCCCTGCCAAAACCTATCAGAGACAGAGCCTGGAGTTTACTTACACAAAACTCCCAGCCCCACACTTCAGAGCCTTCCTGCAGAGGCCAAGAGCCGTGGCAGAGCAGCTGCTGTCCTGCTGTGCCAGGCACAAGTGACAAATCAGCACTCAGCACCACCCAAAACACCCCCCAACCCAAGCAGCAGTGCCAGCTGCCAGAGAAAGCCTTGCTGCTGCTCCCCACTGCTGAGCCCTCCTGGAACAGCTCCTCTGGCCTCACACAGAGCACAGAGATGCTGCAGGCATCCCCTGGTCCCTGCCAGCCCTTCAGCCCTGCTAGAAATCAATTTCCAGCTCTAGAAGTGCAGGATATGGACAGAAAGAAGTGTGGATTCTACACCATTCCTCACTTTCCCGAAGTTCTGCAGCCTGACTGTGAGGAGCAGCAGCCAGGAACAAGATTCAAGCTGACAAACACACACAGGCCACTTGTGCCCAGCCAGTGAGACACCTCCTGGCAGTTTCACAGGAGTGGAAAGTGAGCAAAAGCAGCACAACTCCCAGCGCGGAGGAAGCGGCAGCGCATTGCCAGCTCGACAGAGACATCCCGTGTCCAGAGGCAGCAGCTGCAGCCTCGGAGCTGGCAGGAGCAGAAGCTGGCAGCTGCTTTTGCTGTAGGGCACGGCACAAAAAGCACTGCCAGTCAAGGGCCAGGGCAGCCAGAAAACCTCGGGCTGCTTCTCGGCTCGTTATCCCCAACTCACCGTAGAGATCAGGCCCGTGGGGGGTGAAGACATTGTACAAAACGATGTTGAGAGGTGCCACCACCAGCTTCCCGTAGTAATAGCTGTCCACCACCACCAAGGGCACCTGGGAGAAAGCAGATTTTGGTTAAAGTGCCAGCAGCTCCAGCAGATTTTCCTAAAGGAACTCATCCCTTCCGTTGCCATCCATTCCCTCTTTGTGTTGTGGCAGACACTCACCAAAAACAGGATCAAGGACACCACACACCAGTTCAGGAAACTTTTCCACCTCTTCTTCAGGATCAACAAGTCAAAGGCAATTGGAAGCCTGGAAGAGAGACCAGCTGTCAGCTGGAGGCTTTGAGAACCCCACTGCAGCTTCTGCTGCCCCTTCCAAGCAAGAGACAAAACCACCACTTCACTGCCTCTGCTCCTCCTCCAGATTCATCATCCAGCTCAGGTTTTACCCAAATTAATGCCAGGAAATCTGCCCAACCTGAGTTGTTCAAAAGCCAGGAAGGCTGTAGCAATGATCCTGGGCTAAGCTGGCAGCTCAGTGCCTGCTGGCTCTCCCCAGGCAGGTGCAAAGCACCTGAGAAAGGGCAGAAGGTGCTGCTTACCCCAGAGCTGCGCTGAAGGGCCAGCCCAGCAGGGCTCCAGCAGCCACCCCCAGCACTGCCACCGAGGTCCTGTCCATGTACCAGCCCGTCATGGCCACCACCGTGGTGTACATGCAGAAACTGCTGGGCAGGAAAGCTGCAACACAAGGGGATTAAAGGTCAGCACGGCTTCCCCAACACCTGCAGCAAGTCTTACAGTGGCTGGGAGAACAGGTACAGCCAGCCAGAGGGGACAGCACACAAAGTGTCAGCCTCTCCCTCAGAACAAAGGGTGCCCAAGCAAGGCAGGCCAAGAGCCTGTTCAAAAGGCACTGCAGTATTAAAAAACAGGAGGCAGGAGCAGAAACAGGCCTGGAAATTGTAACACAGAGAACAAAATTTGAATCAATGCTTATTCCATTGTGAGAACACCACAAAGAGCAGCCTGGAGATGTGATTTTCTTCTCTCTGAACCTCTGTTAGTGCCAGTGCCAAGCCAACTCACCTGCAGAAGCACAGAACATCCCCGTGCTGAGCACCAGGAAGGCCAACATCAGCCTGCTCACGTGCAGCCCAAACTTCTTACACACAGCCCTGGGGAAGCAGCAGAGAAACAAATACCACAAAACGGCCCCAGGGCAAGAATCAGCAGCACCAAGGCATGCAGAACCACAAACACCCATGCAGCAGCCTGAGAGCTCGGAGCTGGGGGATTCCCAACACTCAGCTGCTGCCTCTGGCCTGGGATTTCAGACCCTGAGTTACCCCAGTGCAGAACTCTGGGTGGGCCTGACTTCTCCCAGCTGTGCTTGTGCAAATCTCAGGAGCTTGTGGCTGCACTGCTGCACACATCCATCCATGCATGCATCCATGCATCCATCCTTCCATCCATCCATCCATCCATCCATCCATCCATCCATCCATCCATCATCCATCCTTCCATCCATCCATCCATCCATCCATCCATCCATCCATCCATCCATCCATCCATCCATCCCCTCACCCCTCACAAAACCCCACCATGCAAAAAAGCCCCAGTTATCTCCTTAATTCAGAATGTGGATGAGAAAATACGTGTCCGTGCTCTGGTTTAAGGAGATGAACTGTCGCTTCTGACAAACAGAAAACTCATGCATGGTAGTGGATTAAAAATCAGGAATCAAGAGGCAGCAGGTAAAAATAAAAATCCAGTTTCGACAAGGTAATTGCATGTTAGGGCCACTGATTTTAGTGGCTGTGAACAGCACTGGCAGAGAGATTGCTGACAGCAGCAGTCAGTGTGTTCCAGTCAAATTCACTGGGATAAGCAAACACAGCACCAGACTCTCCCCAGTCTGCAACTCCCACCCTGCTTGCTGCCAGCAGTGAGGAAATGAGTGGAGTCAACAAAATGCTGGAGTAGAGGTGTGGGTGGGAGATCTGGAGTGCAATTCTGTCCTAATTGTGGCGTTCTGACCAACACCTCAGTGGGTTACCACGAGAACTTGTATTTTCTCATCTACACACGAGCCTCAAAGCCTATTTCCTGTGGCAGGAGCTGTCCCTGGCACTCACACTGCTCCCACACATCCCCTGCAGACACTCTGACACTCACTTGTAGAAGTAGAGTTCGCAAACGCAGCTCAGGAAGGCCAGGAAGCATCGCAGGAAATAAAAGATGAGAACCTAGAAGACAAAGAGTCTGAATGAGGCCCAGGACACAAAATGGGCTCGTAAAACATCAGGGGAAACCCACAAACCCTTGGGAATCCTTCCAGGGAGGTCAATGTTTGTCAACAAACCGGTTTTATAAACATGAAGTCAATTTCAAGCACGCTTTATAAACATGAAGTCAATTTCAACACCAAACAGGGCGGCTGTTTCCCACGCACTAAATGTCCATTTCTTCCTCTCAAAAGCAGCTTCCACACACCAAATTTACCTTGTTGGTTTGCAGAACCCTGGCATGGAACCAGGCTGGCAAGACATGCAGCCACAGGTAAGCATAGGAGCGGATGGCGTAGGCAGGAGAGTACTCCCAGGTCTGAAACCCCTTCCCATAAATGAGGTAGTGTGTCTACAACAGAGATCAAATAAATAAATTAACACGCAGCACACAAAGCAGAGGGTTTTCCACAAAGCAGAGAGTTTCCAGAGCAAAATACTTCTCATTGAAACAGAGGGATCAGCACAAGGCTCTGAATAAATCTGCATTTGCACAAGCCAGCTGGAGAGTGAGACAGAGAGCACAAGGTCCTAAATAAAGGGGTATTTGCACAGGCCAAGTACAAATTGCCAATGCCAAGGGCAAGGAGGGACTCACCGGCTCCCAGTAGTTAAAGGTCTCGTCACAATCCGAGATGTTGCTCAGCAGAGCTGCACAGAACCTGGCCGAGATGAGACACTTGAAAGCTGTTGATCCTTCAGGGGCCCAGACGTGCCCTGCTTTGCTCCCGGATGATCTAATCCAAAAGCGGGGAGGGAAGGGGGGGGGAAATAAAAAAATTACAAATATGCAGCAGAAAAACTCAGCGACGAGATCACGGCTCACAAGGTGACAGCGAGCAAAGGGCTGAGGGTGGCATTAGGGCAGGAGGGATGGGGATGCCGGTCCCCTCACAGGGAAGCAGCACCAGCCCCTCAGCATCCCCAGGGCAGCCGGGCCGGAGATGCTCCGGCACCGTCCCCACAGCACGGACCGCCCGTGTAAAGCCCGGCACCGGCAGCGCCGGTGGCCTCAGCAGCCTCGGTGGCCCCAGCAGCCCCGGCAGCCCCAGCAGCCTCAGCAGCCCCGGCAGCCTCGGTAGCCCCAGCAGCCCCGGCAGCCCCGGCAGCCTCGGCAGCCCCGGCGGCCTCGGTAGCCCCGGCGGCCTCAGCAGCCTCGGTAGCCCCGGTAGCTTCAGGAGCCCCGGTGGCCTCAGCAGCTCCGCAGCCCCAGCAGCCCCGGTAGTCCCGGCAGTCCCGGCAGCCCCGCTCCGTCCCCGGCAGCACCCACTCGTTCCGCGCCTCCTCGCTGCCCGCGGGCTCGGGCCGCCGCCCCGCCGCGTCCCCGCCGCCCGCCCGCGGCCGCTGCCGGGCCCCCTTGGCGGCCATGCCGGGTACGGGCAGGCAGCGCCCGCCGCCCGCCGCCGCCGGGCCCGAGCAGCTGCGGCAGCGCGGCCGAAGCCGCCGCCGCCATCACGGGTGTGGGCAGCGCGCTCCCTGCGGGCGGCGGGAGCGCGACAGGGACCGGGAGCGACACAAGGACAGGGACCGACAGACGGACAGGGACCGGGAGCGACACAAGGACCGGGACCGGCAGACGGACAGGGACCGGGAGCGACACCGGGACCGACAGACAGACAGGGACCGGGAGCGACACAGGGACCGGGAGCGACACAGGGACCGGGAGTGACACACGGACAGGGACCGGGAGCGACACACGGACAGCAACCGGGACCGAAACAGGGACCGACAGAGCGACAGGGACCGGGACCGACAGACGGACAGGGACCGGGACAGCGACAGGGAGAGCGCTCTCCCGCACACCGAGTCCATCACCCTCCCGGGTTCATCATTCTCCGACCCGGTCCGTGCCCCGCACACCGAGTCCAGCACCCACCCGTGTCCATCGCCCTCCCGGGTGCGTCCCTCACCCCGTCCCTGCCCCGCACGCCCGTGTCCGAGCCAGGCTCCATCCCTGCTCTGCCCCTGCCTGCCCTGTTGGGCAGGAAAGTGAGGGAATTGGGAACGTACAGACAGAGAATGTTCTTTATTTGGTACCCCCTGAGATCAGGAGATGGGGAAAGGACAGCACGGGAGGGATGTGGAAGGGTTGGAGCGTGCCCAGGGAAGGGAACGGAGCTGGGAAGGGAATGGAGCCCCAGGAGAGGCTGAGGGAGCTGGGAAGGGGCTGAGCCTGGAGAAAAGGAGGCTCAGGGGGGACCCTGTGGCTCTGCACAGCTCCTGCCAGGAGGGGACAGCCGGGGGGCATTGGGATCTTATCCCAGGGAACAGGGACAGGAGGAGAGGGAACGGCCTCAGGCTGGGCTGGGGCAGGCTCAGGGTGGACATCAGCAGGAATTTGCAGTAGTAAAGAGATCGAATCCACTCTCACAGGACCCCAGGAAGAAAAGCTCCACTTTATAAAACGAGGTTTCATTGTACACACGGAGCACAGGAGCGCCTGGTCCCCATTAACAGGAGCTCAAAGTTCACCCCGCCCTTGTGACAGGCACTGCACCAACACAGCCTCAGCTCCAACGACGTGCAGGTGACATCTTCCAGATCAGAAAGGATCACAGGAGCCGCTGGAGCCCCTGCAGACCACGGGAGGTGTTCTACCTCAGGGTCACACCCAGGTGCTGCTGGATCTCCTCCCGAAGGTGCAGCTGCATCTCGGCTGCCTCCCGGCAGCCCAAGGCCCTGTCACAGGACTGGAAAGTCACCCTGTAGCAGAGGCTCCTCCGTCCTGTCCCTGGCTGCTGGAAACTGTCCCTTAGCTGGATGGAAACCACCATTTCACCTGACACCCTCCTGGCAAGGGTGTGGAAAGCCACTTCATCAAAGTCCCGCCCGTCAGGAAGCCAGAAGCTGACATCGTGCACGTAGGAAGGTGGATAGAGGGAAAAAGTCTTGAAAAGCCTCAACTCTCCCTCAGGAAACTGCCTGAGGAAGCGCCTGTCCCACGTCCAGAGCATTCTCCAGTCGGATATTCCACACAGCAGCATGGCCAGGAGGTCCAGGTTCAGCGAGGCAGAGACAACAACCAGCTCAGGGCTTTTTAATTCACCAGGAGCTGCCCTGATAACCCCCACACAGGAGCCTGGGGAACCTGGGTCTGTCCCCACACAGAGGAAATGCTGAATTTCACCAAGCTGCCTTTCAAAAGCAGCAAAGTCACTTAGCTCAGTTCCAAAACTCGCTGCTTCCTGCAGGCTGACGCTGGGTTTGGCACCAGAAGTGTCCTGGTGAAGGGAATTCATGGTGCTTTTAATGTTATCCACCAACATCTGGACACAGCTGTTCTCCGTGCCCCTGCTCACTGCAAGGACAATGAGCATCTCATGGAAAGCAGGCATGGAGTGGGGAGTGACCCGACATTTCCTAAAAACCGGCCCAGAAAGAACCTGAAGTGTCCCTGGGGAAAAGGCTCCTCTTTGTATTATTGCCTGAGCATGAGGCAGGAGGGAAGGCCTAAGGTAAAACTGCTGTGGAGCTGGGCATCCTTCCTGTCCCTTCCCATCTGTGTCCTGGCCAAAATGGGAACTCAGAACTGCATCTGCCAGACCCTGAGACATTTCCTCAGTGCCTGGAGCCTCCCCTGGGCTCAGGGTGATCCAGAAGATGTTGGAGTGGCAAACAGCAGCAGGGTGACCTTGGTGGAGCAGGGGGAGGCAGGAGCTGATGTTCTGCAGAGGAAAAGCTTGGCTGAGCCCTGCACTGAGCCTCTCCTTTATTGTCCTTACTGGATGACTTGAATTCACTTCGAGGAAACCCCTGTGAAAAATAAAAGTGCAAGTTACAGACCCCATGTGTTATTTCCTTCCTGTGGCCGTAATTTGAGTGCAGCAATTCACCCAAAACATTCTTAAGCCAGGAACCACCTGACCAAGCCAAGTCTTTCACCAAAGGTGTTGCACGTTTTCAGGGCGCTGGTGTTTGCCTGCAGGTTACAAACAAGAATTCACTGCAATTTGCTGGCAAAAAAAAAAAAGGATTTCCTAGTCACCATATCCATTTATCAGACCCCACTGCTGGGCATTCCCACTGAGAGCAGGAGAGCTGCTACTGCCAAAGAGAAACCAATTATAAAACTCACCTATTGATTTTATCCACAAGGACTTGTGGCACTTGAAAAGAAACTTTTTGGCTCCCCAGTTGTGTCTGGCAGCTCACAGGTGTGAAACACAGGGGTGCTGTGCTCCGTGTGAAAATGTGGTTCAAAGCACCCTCTACACAGAAGGATTTATCCTGACTCCTGAAGATACACAAAACCAGAGCAAAGTCACTGCTAATTCCTGATATTTAATGTGCCCCAAGTAGGCAGGAGGAGAGGTCTCTGCCAGTCTTTAGGCTGAGATTGATATTTGTTCTGAAACGGATGCTTTTGACCTTTAAAATCCTCAGATAGTCTTATTTTTAGAGGGTGCTTTGGCAGGAAGCTTGCATTTTAATCTTGGTTATTCTGCTTAGAGATGAACAAGAACTGCAGCTATTTTAAGGAAAATTTCAAGGAAAATTTCAAGGAAAATTTCAAGGAAAAATTCAAGGAGAATTAAGAGGAGAATTAAGAGGAGAATTTCAAGGAAAATTTCAAGGAAAATTAAGAGGAGAACTAAGAGGAGAACTAAGAGGAGAACTAAGAGGAGAATTAAAAGGAGAATTAAAAGGAGAATTAAAAGGAGTTCCTGTCCAGCCAACAAGATACTAAAAGATTAGTCTAGCACTGGGGTGTTTTAAGAGCGCAAACATCAGAATTTCAGTTTTGCCACGTGATGGTTACCTGTAACCCGTGCATTTGTAGCCCTCGATGGTCTCTGCGTTAAAAGGATGAACGTGGCTCAGGATGAAGCCGGCTCCGGCAGCCACAGCCACGATTTGCCAGCTGTTGTGCCACTCCCTCCTGGGCCGATCCGCAGGAGTGCCCCCCTGGCCATTGCAAAGGGCCACGTGGATCTCCCCCTCCGGTGCCAGCACTTCTGCACAGCTGGAAGGGAAGCCAGAGCAGAAAATCCTGTTAGCACAGCTCCAAAAAATCCTGTTAGCACAGCCCCAAATCCCCCAGCACCCCAAAAACACCTGGAACGCAGCTGGAGAGCTGTGCCACGGCCGGTCGTTAGCACGGAATTCATTCGGGTTTACTCACCTATGAAAAAAGCCGGCAAGGAGCTGCCTGTTCTTCACCACCCCAGCCTTCCTCCCACAGTGGGGGAAGTTGAAATAAATACGATCAAATTCCCCTTTTCCCGGTAAAAAGTGCTCCTTCAGCTTGGTGCAGTCCACGGAAAACACAACCTCGGCTCCTGCGACAGCAAAACAAGGCCCTGCTGGCTATCAGGGAGGAAAATTTTGAAGAAAAGGTGGGAATGCAAATCCTCCAGGGCGTTTTTAAGTAGGTGAGAGCTGCCTGGACCATTGGGAACGCCAGGGAGCCCCGTGGGAATCTCTTTGCCCTTTGCTCTCTTTCAAGGCAGCAGAAACTTCTGAAAACAGTTGAAAATAATCGTTTCAGTCCTATTTCATCCTGATCAGATTTTAAAGCATTTCTGGGCTATTCCAGTCCCTCCCCTGAGACCCTGGAGGAGCGGGGGGGGGCTCCCAAGGGACAGAGCAGCGGGGGGCAGCGATGCCACTCGGGGTGGCACTGCCAGGAGGGGGCCAGCCGTGCCAGGAGGGTGACAGCCATGCCAGGAAGGTGACAGCGATGCCAGGAGGGTGACAGCCGTGCCAGGAGGGTGCCAGCAGAGCTCTCAGCAGCAGCCCCACGCCCATCCCCGCCCGTCCCCGGCGCGCACCCACCGCTGTCCCGCAGCCGGCGGATGCTCCGCGCCGCTCCCCCGCGCCCGGCCGCCTCCTCCTCGCTCTCGTAGCAAGTGGCCACCACGTGCGTGGCCCGGGCCCCGCACAGCGCCGCGGCGAAGGAGAAGTTGCCCTCTCCGAGCAGCAGGACGCGGCGCGGCGGCGGCCCCATGGCCCCGGCCGGGAGCGGCGCTCGCAGCCCCGGGCGCTCGCAGCCACCGGCGCTCGCTCATGACGTGCGGCCGCTCAGCGGCCACTGCCGGTGGCGTTCCGGCCCCGCGGGCATCCCCCGGGGCTCCTCGGCAGCCGCTGCTCCTCCCCCGAGCGCGCAGAGGCGGCGGTGTCCCCGTAAAGGATGCGCGGCGGCGTCCCCGGTACCGGGGATTCGGGGATCCGGGGAGCGCTCCCCGCCCGCCGCCGTGCAACAGGAAATGGGTGTTGAGTTCAGGAAAAAAAAAAAAAAAAGGCTGGTTAAAAAGCCGAGGCATCGCAGAGTCACAGAATGGTTCGGGTTAGAAGGGGCCCAAAAGCTGAGCTTGTGCTGGCACACCTTTTGCAGGTTGCTCCAAGCCCCATCCTCAAACACTCCCAGCACTTCCCAGCTTCTCTGCGCAGCCGGTGCCCGAGCCTCGCCACCCTCACAGGGTAAAATGTCTTGTTAATATCCCATCTAACCCTGCTCTCTGTCGGGTTGGAGCCATTCCCCCTCGACCTTTGGGAATAGTCTCCACCTTTCCTGGGGGCTCCCATCAGGTACTGCAAGGCCACAATTAATTCACCCTGAAATCTCCTTCCCAGGCTCAACAATCCCGATTCCCTCAGCCTTTCCTCACAGCAGAGGAGTTCCAGCCCTGTAATCAGTTTGGTGGCCTCCTCTGATCCGACCTTTACCTGTACCTGTAATTTTTATTCTTTGACAATCTTTGTGCTGCTCAAATTCCCAAAGGGGAGAAGCAGAGACAGACGGAGAAGAAAAAGAGAAGAGGAGCAGTGGAAAGGTGCTGGAAGCATCATTAGGTGTCAGATAATTGCAGACATAATCAAGGTGTAATAAGAAGGTCCCTAATTCCTCAGCAGGGTGATACAAGGTAAATTAATTACCCTGCCTCACAAGTGTGCATGGTGCCTTTGAGAAGGAAGGAAATTATGGTCTACAATATCTGCAACAGCCAGGCTTGGGTGTCACCTGCTCCATTGGTGTGCCCACAGCTGCCCCACAGGGCAGGGACAGTGTTTCACACAGATAATGACAGAGGAAGGTTTGAAATGGGCCCAGCTGAGCTCCTGCACAGACTCACTGCCACAATTCGGGAGCTCTGTGCTGGTCACTGGCCCTGAGAGAATCATTTTGTCTATTTTAAATGATGTGCAGTGGCCTGGAGAGGTGTTGGGTACTGAGAAAATAGTTACCACACAACCTTCCCACTCCAATAATTATGAAAAACCCCTCCAAAGTTGTATTTAGCCATGCCAAAAGGGAGTTTTCCTTTTCAGCTCACTGCTTTGGAAACAACCTGCTTCAGATTACAGGGAAACCTCAGAGAGGGAGTTTCACTTGTGCAGAGCTGGGATGATCTGCTGGAAGTGAGGAGCTCCTGGAGGATGTTTGTGCCTGGAGATGACAGAGGTGTTTTCTGTCACTCTCCCTGTGCTGGGCTGTGCTCCTGTGGCACCCCAGAACAGGTATTTCAGGTCACTCAGGGAGTGGTTCTGCATTTCAAGTATTCTTGTCTGGCTGACCTCATCCAGTTTATCCCCAGAGAGCTTTCACTCAAAATTCCCATTTCTGGCTGCTGATTTGAGCCTGACAAAACCCCTGTGCTGTAAAAACCACTTCCCTCAGTTGCACTTTCAGGCTAAATTCATACTATTTTACATTTGCTTTCTTTCAATGTTGATTCTTTTAGGATCTGAACAAAAACCTCCTTGATTTCCAGGCCACCACCCTGAGCTGGAACCTCTTTTGTGCAGCCCAGCTGCCCAGTGCTGCTGGACCAAGAAGGAAGCAGAAAAAGCAGCAGAAGCCCCCAGGAACCAGAGGTGCTGTGATTTCCTTCCAGCACCAAGACCTGTCACACATGAAAGCCATGTGGGAAATGTTCTTCCTGCTTTTTAATCCGTGCTGTTTGTAACCTCTGTGTGTGTCTGGGGTTTGTTCTTGTGTGCAGAGGTTGTGTCTGGCTAGACAAGCCCAATTAACAACTTAGCTGGGAGAGCTAATTAAAACCAGCTAATAGGAATCAGCAGACCTTGGAAATGAGGGGGGATTTGGGGTGTTTGACAGCGACCCTGCATCACAGGGTGCTCATTTTCTTTTTCTCACCTGCAGCTACAGAAGGATGTCCTCCCTGCTCAGCTGAGGGGTGCTGTGATCCCTGCTAACAGAACTTTTGTCTCAGCAGGTGTAAGGAACACAGAAAATGGGTCAGGTCATGACTGAGTCTGATGATCTGTGCGACAGATCTGTCCTTTTTGAAGATGAATTTCAGAAATTCAGTTCCAGTCATCCAGACATCCCTTTCTACCTCTTTGAAGAGAAGTGCTAGGCAGATGAAGATGCCTGAAAAGGACTTTTGTAGTGGTTTGTATCACTCAGCAATGCTGGCATAAATCAGATTATTGCTGTAGACATCAGATCCTGCTCAGGGCACTGACAGCAGAGTTTCAAAGGGATGTGATTTGCATCACCAGAGCAAGATGTTTTCCTTCTCTTTGGGTGGATGTGTGTCTACTGAAGCCCTGCAGTTTTCACCTGGAGCTGCTCTGAGCTGGCTGCAGCCCCTGGATGTTTCTCCATTACATGAATCATTGGAGAGATTTGAGATACAGCTGTCTTGCAGCCAGCTGTTATCAAATCCCCACACTTCAGACGGGTTTCAGTTGGCATGGAGCTGTTTTACCAGTTTAATCTCCACGGGAGAAACTCTCCTATTGCTTGTGAAACACTGTGAAATCCTCTGGCAGCGTTGAAGGGAGAGAGAACTCAAGGTGTGATGAGCAAAGTGCTTCTGAGCACCCGGAGAAGCTGTCCTGGGCACGCCTGCTGTCACAGACATGTTTATGAAAAATCCTTTTGCCAGGATTTTTCTCCTGAGAAGCTGAGAGGCCTCAGAAATGAAATGTAAACAGTGATTGTCTGCTGCTGTGGGATGCAACAGGTGGATCTGGGATTGGTCTCACGTGGTTGTTTTTAATTAATGGCCAATCCCAGTCCGGCTGTCTCGGACTCTCTGGTCAGTCACAAGATTTTATTATCATTCCATTCCCTTCCTTGCCAGCCTTCTGATGAAATCCTTCCTTCTATTCTTTCAGTATAGTTTTTATATATAACTTTCCTCTAATATAATATATGTCATAAAAGAATCAATCAGCCTTCTGAAACCTGGAGTCAGGATTCTCATCCCTTCCCTCATCCTGGGACCCCAGTGAGCACCACCACAGCCTGCCACCCACAAATTGATGTTGCCCTGCACCTTTTACCCACCTTTCTCCGCCCAACCCCAAAACAAACCAATCCAAACTGCTTCTCCATGGTTTTATTCGTTAGTAAACTTACTCAGCATAAATAACACGAGCAGCCGTTCAGCACAGCCGGCACCTGGCGGAGGGAAGAGCTCTGGAATGGCCCTCCAGGGGTGGCTTTGGGGACAGCAGAGCAGCGCTCACTTCCTCTGGGCGCCTGCGATGGCGGGTTTGTCCTCGCGGGTGATGGGGATGCTGCGCTCGGGGACGTCGCTCTGCCTGCGGGGAGCGCTGACGGTCAGCACCCCGTCCAGGGACAGCGAGGAGGTGATGGTCAGCGGGTCCACATCGTCCGGGATGCGGTACTTCCTGCTGAACTCCCGGGCGATGAAGCCGTGCTCGTCCTGTGTTGGGAAGGATGAAAGTTTGACAAGAGAGTCTCAGGGATACCTGTGTGCTTGGCAGGAAGATTTTTGAATGGAGAATCTGAGGAAGGAATAGAGGTGGAAGCAAGAAGAAGAGAATTGCTGAGCCAGTCCAGCCTGGT
The DNA here is from genome assembly GCF_963513975.1 of Fringilla coelebs. Classification (NCBI taxonomy): domain Eukaryota; kingdom Metazoa; phylum Chordata; class Aves; order Passeriformes; family Fringillidae; genus Fringilla; species Fringilla coelebs. Next base: position 1,689,992 of record NC_140051.1, on the reverse strand, counting down.
GAGAGGAACAGCAGATTTGTCTTTCCAAACAAGCTGTGGGGCTGCTGGTAGATAAAACCAGCACTGGGGGAGAAAAGAAGCAATGGAAATGATTCCACAGATTGATGAATGGAAAAAGATATTTGCTCTTACAAATAAACTGTAGGTTTGCTGAGAAATGAAATTAAACATTGAAAGAGGAAAGAAACCATGGAGAAGAAAGCTCCCTAAATTCCATAAGAATTAAAAATTAAAAGAGAGAGTTATGCATTAGAGAGAAATCTTTAATATCAGGCATATTGGAGAGTCTGAACCCCTCAAGTACCTCAGCCAATGGGCAAAGAGAGAAGGGAAATGCAGACAAGAAATTGGGATAAAAAGGAAGCTGCGTCCTCCAAAAAGTTGAGAGATCTCAAGAGAATGTCCCATGGCCTCTCCCTTTATTGGAATAGAGTAAAAGGACTCCTCTGTCTCCTTTTTGGACATCAACCTCTGATGTTTGTGGATTAATTTTCCTAAGCAAGGAGGCAAAGGCTGTGTTAGTTAGAAGGGGTTTTATGGCTTAGAGCAAAGGATAAACCCACCCCAAACAAGAAGATGTTTTTACCAAGCAGGAAGAGAGCACAGGCAAACAAGTCAGCAAAGGAGAAAAGTAGCAAGGAGAAAAAAGGTCTCAGAATTTTCCACTGTAAGAAAACTGAAAAACAACTTCTGGCTGAAACTGTGATGTACTGACTGTGAGTGATTGGAGAGCAGGAACATGAATATGGTAATGATGGCAGTTATGAGAGGCTGTAAGTAAAAGTTAAGGTATAGATTGGTTCTGCTGTATGAAGATGCTCAGCAAAGAAAAGTATAGAATGCACTGTAACCTAAACAAAAGCATAAAATGCATTTGTAACCAGAAGAAAGCTCTATCATGCACTTGTACCTAAACTCAGGGTCTCCAGGCCTGCCTGCAGCTGGAGCTGACAGCTGTGGCACAGCTCTGTCACCCACGGCCCTGGACTGCTGTGACATCCTGGATGGAATAAACTGCATTTTGTGATTAAACTGCATTTTGAAGAGCAGCCTGGAGTCCCACATCTCTCACTTCAGCCCTTACAGTCCTGCACTAAGGGGAGGAGAAGGTCGTTACCACCCAGCCTTTTAATTAAGGGGTATTCGCCCGGTGCCGCCTTAACCACGAGGTCTTTGCCCACAGGGAGCTGGGGCTCTCCAAGGAAAGCTTTCCAGGGAGTTACAAGGGTTTGGGGATGAGCTGCCCTCTTTGAAGAGCTGGAGTGGGGCAGTGCCTGGGCTGCAGCTGCCTGCAGGTGTGCAGCCACATTTCCCTTCCCAGAGCAAAGCAAGGCACAATTCTTCCCGAGAATATTCCTGGGTTTCCCATTCTCTGAACCTCAGAGAAAGGAAACACAGCTCTTACCATTTGCTGTGCCTGTGTTTGTGCCAGAGCAGAATGCAATGTGGAGATTGTTTACCCACAGTGATGGTGTTTTGGTTCCTTGGGGCCAGGTGTGTGTGTGTGTGTGTCAGGACTGTCGGGACAGTCACGAGATTCTGGGCAGTGTGTGCAGAGTTGAGTGCTGGGCAGATTCAGTTTAGATGCAATGTAACACAGTGCAATATAACATAGGATAATATAGTATAATAAAGTGATTTATTAGCCTCCTGATGAGGTGAAGTCCTCATCATTTTCCCCTCCTTGGTTTACCGGGGGAGGCTTTGTGCCCACCCCGTGCCAGCCTGTGTGCCGTTCCCCAGGTGCCACCCCAGCCACACTGTCCCCAGACACCCTCAGTGCCTGACCCCACTGCTTGGTTATCTCCCAGCCAAAAAGGATTCCAGAGATGGTGTCAGGACTCCAGGCCCCCAGTGCTACAGGAGCACTGCATCTCCTGGTGACACGCTGTGGGGTGACAATGCCAGGGACACAGCTGCTTTGGGACTGGAAAATGCTGTTACATCCAGCTCTGGGCATGGCTTTGCCTTCCTGCCTGCCCAGTATTCACACGGGTCTCCAGAGCCAGCAGGGAGAGGGATGAAGGACAGCAGAACAGAACTTTTAAGGATTAGAAACTGATAGCTGGCTCTAGGAAAGGTAACACACAGGGCAATGCACTGATTTTTTAAGTGGCTTGATTGTTACAGTTAATTTTTAGCTCATTGGACTCCTCCCTGCATTCCTGGCCTCTTCCCAGAAAGAGGAGAAGCCCAAAAATGCCCATTTCAGAGATGATTTTCCAGTTCAGTTCACAGTCCATGCAACATCAGCAATAAACCTCCACCCTCTTGCTGCCCTGTCTGGGATCAGCTGGGGGGGATTGCATGGAGCATCTTGATAAAAAAATAATGAGAAATATTTGAGATGAGCAGGGGATTGTTTTGCAGTCCCCAGGGGTGAGGGAGTTCACTCAGAGGTGAATGAAAGCAGGGGGTACCTGGCGCTCCTCGTGCTTCCCGTGGATCTCGATCATGTCCCCGAGCACCTTCACCTTCAGCTCCTCAGGGGAGAAATGCTTCACATCCAGGTTCACATAAAATTTGTCCTTATCCAGTCGCATCTGCAAAGACCAGGAGGTGATTTTGGAAAAGAGCAGGTGAGGGTTTCAGCTTAAAAAGCAATGCAGCAGGCCAAGACTCAAGCTGGTCTCTACACACACACTGACCTTTATTTTGGGGCCTGATCTGAGCGGCTCTGTGCCTTGCTGGCCTTGTGCTAATGCCCATCACTGCAGGACCTGAGATTCCCCACCTGAATTGCTTAAAACTGACTCTTGATTTAAAGCTGAACTCTTTATTATGGCTGCTTCACCGGGCAGCCAGACCTAGGTCACTAAATCAAGAGGGACATTATGCAGGGATTAAAATAATACTTTCACTCCTTCTGCTTGGAATAGCTCCTCAAGCTCCTTGTAAATAAGAGAGTTGACTTGCAGGACAGGCAAAAGCCTCTTGGCTCAGCCCCTGGAGGGAGGAGGCGTCTGCTGCGTGATCCTCTGGGTCCTGGATCTTATTAAAACTCTGTTTTTCAGGGCAGGGATTGTTTAACACGGGCCCCTTCTCCCTCAGCAGCCTTGGGCTCCTGCACTGCTTGGCATGAGGACCCCACTGCCCCTGGGCTCTTTGCTTCTCACGTGGGAGTGGGATTGAAAGCTTGGTGCAGCAGACTGGGAAATTAGGGAAATTAGAGAAATTAGGGAAATTAGGGAAATTAGGGAAATTAGGCTTCCTCCTTTCCTCTGCCTGCTCCTAGGGTGACCTGCCACGCACACTGAGCTCTGTCCCCATCACTATGGCCAGACTTGCTCCATCCCAAATGATGCAGAGGAGCAAACACAGCACCTTTTCCCCCCAGCCTTTCTCCTAAAAATAAACCCTTTAGGAGCATCTTCCACACTCCCAGCTCTCCTGGGCCTCCAGAGCCAGCAGGCTGTGCCCCCAGCAGCCACAAAGAGCCCCAAGAAGCAAAGATTACCTCTGAGAGTCCTGTCTCTAGCCAACTGGGCATCCGAAGGATGGGGGATCTCATCAGGAAGGGGCTGAAGCTGGGGGAAACAGGGAGCAGCTCCGACTCGGGCAGGTGCTCCCCGAAAATCTGGTCAAAGATACGGCTGGGTGCCAACCAAGAGAAGAAAGGTCTGCGGATCAGGGGGTTGTGGATGGTGATATCCATTGGAGAGCGCTGGAGGAGCCTGGCAAACAACTGTGCTGCAGTGCTGGGAGCGGGGACAGCTTTATAGCCGTGCAGCTGGCCTGGCCTTCCACCCCCCCGAGGCCTCTTGAACAGTGGTGTCAGGGATTTTATTGTCCCACTCCTGGGCTGGGCCCTTCGGCGGTGCCCAGTCGCTGTCTGAGGGATTTGAGCACGCTGCTGAGGAGGAGGGGGAAGGGGAGAGGAGGAAGAGGAGCCCAATGGGGCAGCAAGAAGCCGGAGTGGCCGGTGCCCGCCCCGCTGCCCACGTGCTGTTTATCCTCAGTGCTGGGCAGGCTTGGCCCGTGGTCCAGCTGCCCTGGATGCCAGCGGGATCAATGCAGCTCCTATCTTGGGATGGGAGGAGAGGGACAAGGGGCCCTTGTTCCCAGGAGCTGAGCATCCCCCAGCAGGGCTGCGCCTGTCCCGGCAGCAAAGGGAGCCCCAAAGTCAGGTGCCAGGAGGGCTTGGCTGGGATCCTGGCACTGCAGCCCTGCTGCCCTCATGGGGGGTGTGAATAAAGGATGGATCTCTCCACCAGCACCTCTTGTCTTTCGCTTGGTCCTTTTCCCACTGCAGGGCACATTTTTCTGGAGGGAGGAGCCCCATGCTGTGACCCCAGAGAGAACCTGGGCATGGTCACAGCCTCCAGGGGTGCAGAACACCTCTGCCCCTGCACTCACCTGCTCTCCTGCAGCTCTCCCCCCAACAATTCCTGCATTTACTTTAATTCCTGCCTTGCCCGTGAACCCAAATCACAGGAATGGGTTCAGCCTAGCTGCTGTTGAAGAGCAAGAGCTTCTCTGCCTGTGAGAGCTCACAATTTAAACACAATTTCTGGCTCAGAGGCGCTGCCAGCCCTGCCAGCCCTTTGCCAAAGGCTCTAAGCCTCTTCCTCTCGGCTTGCCTGCAAGAATAGGGAGCGGGATTTGCTCTGTGCAGCACCCAGGCCATAAATACCCTCCCCAAGTCCCCATTACATCAGCAGCACTGCACCTGCTCTCCCACACTGCAGGGCTCAAGGAAATCTCTGGTTTCAGGGTGTGCAGAGCTCAGCTGGGCACTCCTCCCCTGCTGCAGCACCAGCAGCCCACCAGCCCTGCTCAGTAAAGCTGGATTTAGGCCAGGCTCAGAGCCTGGGTTAACTGGTGAGGGCTGGCACCAGCATTTCTCCATGGCCTTGTGCCAAACCCCGGCCGAGGGAAGAGCCTGGGCAGCCAGCAGGGTTCAGGATGGGAGGTGACAGCAGTGGGACCTGGGCTCCTGCAGCCCTTCCCCACTAAAGGAACAGGAGACCTGAGCTCAGCTCCTGGGACAGTCAGGCTCCTCACACAGGGAGCAGGAGGGGTTTGAGCCCCAAACTCACAGAGGGCAGCGGCTTCACTGCACGAGCTGAACAATCTCATCCAGCTCTGGGAAAGAGTTGCTGCCTTCAGCCCACGTTTGTGGCTCCCCACTCCCTCAAAGCCTCATCCCTGAGAAGCAAGGAGGACCTCCAGAAGATGAAGAACTCATTCCAGAAGATGAAGAACTCATTCCTCCTGCTCTGCAGTTGTGGCTGGCACTAACAAACCCCATCACTCTCCCAATGAGTGCCATCCAACCATGTGGCTGCCAGAGATAAGCAGATTCCTTTTGGTCCTGATGAAGCCTTTTGGAGAGCAGCACAGGGCTGGCAGCTCCCTGACCTTACAAACCACTCCGTGTGTCTCAGCCACCCACGGGGGCTCAGGGCCACCAGTCCCAGTGCCAGGGACTCCCTGAGCTGCTCCAACGAGCCTCTCACTGGCCCTTGCTTTGGAGCAGCAGAGCCTGGGGTCGGTCTGCTCCCCTCAGCCCCTGAGTCCGGGCTGGGCTGGGCTGCCCATCCACCCCCCGCTCCAGGAGGGACCCTCAGAGGGTCCCCGAGGTGTCCCCTGCCCTCCCTGCTGGAATGCAGCGAGAAGCTGCCCTGGCCTGGCGTCCTGAGGCCTGTGTGGGGCTATTTTGGTCCATCTTTTTTATCACTCACTCCTCCCTTTGGAATCCACCCAGCTGGAGCCTTGCAGCCTGCAGCCCTCACTCGGAGAGGCAGCGAGGGCTGGGAAGGCAGGAAGGGAAGAAGGAAGGGAAGAAGGAAGGGAAGAAGGAAGGGAAGAAGGAAGGGAAGAAGGAAGGGAAGAAGGAAGGGAAGAAGGAAGGTGTCTCTCCTGGACACGCCATGGCTGCCCGCACCGTGCCCCACGCCTACCCCATGAGCTCTGAGTACGAGTTTGCCAACCCCAGCAAGATCTACGACCAAAACTTTGGAGAAGGTAGGGAAGGGAGTGGGATCCCCCCCACTTTGCACCTTTCTCCCCTCTGCTGCTGCAGGGCTGGTGGAATTCCCTCTGGGGAGCTTGAGCTCAGAGGGGGAAGCTGGAGCTGAGGAATTTTGAGTGGAGGGATCTGGATCAAATCAGGCGGGGACAGCCAGGGAATAGCCAGGGAAAAAAACAGGGAATAAGCAGGGAAAAACCAGGGAATAACCAGGGAGTAGCCAGGGAAAAAACAGGGGGAAAAAACCAGGGAATAACCAGGGAATGACCAGGGAATAACCAGGGAATAGCCAGGGAAAAAACAGGGGAAAAAAACCAGGGAGTAGCCAGGGAATAGCCAGGGTCTCTCTCTTCATGTCCACTTCCCCATCCATGCCCGCTGCTGCCCGTCCCTCCCTCCCTGATGCCAGCCATGCTCTGGCATTCATGCACATGCTGTGCAAACATGGAGCAGAAGCGCTCAGCGGAGGGGGGGAAGCTTTTCCAGCCGGGGGGGATGTGGAGAAAAGCTGAGCTGGGGTGTTCAGCACAAAGCTGGGCAGTGGCTGGCCAGGGGGAAGGAATGTGGGCAGCAGCAGAACCATTCAGCACCAGCACAACAGCGTGAAAAGGCAAAAAGCTCCAAGGAAAGCCCTGTGGACAATGGCACACAAAAGGCCTTTAGTTCTTCGCCATCAGCAGTTTCCGTGCCCATCCCTGGCTGCGGGCTCTGCTCTGCAGAGCTCCCAGGGCACGCACCGGGCCCTCCCCGTGCAGCCAACATGTGAAGCTGGATGCCAGCCCCGGGCTGGCTGGCAGCTCCGGGCAGCCCGGTGGCACGCAGCAGCTGGCAGGGACGTGGCTCTGGGTGGGTTTTAGGGGCACAAAGGTGGGAACTGCAGCAGACTCCACCCCTGCTGCGGGGATGTGGCAGAGCCAAGGTGTTCCCCAGGTCCCAAACTGCTCCTGCCTGCTGTTGCAGCCCCGCACTCCTCACGGGCTCTCCCCTGCAGGTGTGTCCCCGTCGGAGATTTTAGCCCCTGCCCTGTACCACGGCTACTACATCCGGCCCCGCATCAACAAGCAGCTGGAGAGGGGCACCTCGGAGATCTGCCTGAACCAGCACAAGTTCCAGGTGTTCCTGGACGTCTGCCAGTTCCTGCCCGACGAGCTCAGCGTCCGCACCGTGGACAACCTGCTGGAGGTGGCGGGGCAGCACCCGCAGAAGGCTGACCGCCACGGCTTCGTCTCCAGGGAGTTCACCAGGACCTACATCCTGCCCCTGGACGTGGACCCGCTGCTGGTCAGGGCCACCCTGTCCCACGATGGCATCCTGAGCATCGTGGCTCCCCGCACGGGCAAGGAGGTGAAGGCCAGGGTGAACGAGGTGGAGATAACCCGGCAGGAGCAGCCCGTGGGGAAGGAGGAACAGGCTGAGGAAGGAAAAGAGAAGGAAAAGTCCTAAAGGCCGCAGATGTGGGAAGGTGGGGGGGACAGGGATGGGGAATCCGCAGTGCCAGAGCCCTGTTTGTCACCATCAGCGTTCAGCAGGGCCCCGAGGCAGCCACGCTTCTGCTGATGGCTGGGAACAAAAGGGACTCGGGACTGGGAAAAAGAGTGGGGCTGAAGAGTGAGTGTGAGTGACTGTAATGCAATTTTCTCCTGGGTCAGGTGAGCATGCAGGGAGCTCTGCTCTCACCCCAGGGTCACTCCTACCCTTCACTGTGAGGCTGTGTCTCAGTGGACTGAGCTCTAGCCCAGAAGGGCACTGGGAAGAGAGCAAAGGGGATCCCAGTGCCTGGCTTCTGAGCTGGGGGCTGAGATTCCTGGCTGTGCAAGGTGGGTGTTGGTCTGTAAAAGTGCCTGCAGCAATCAGGAGGAGGGAGGAATAAATCTGCCTCTGCTCTTCTCTTGTTTGCTTTGGATTGGTGTTGCCCCTGTGCAGCAGGAAGGGTGGGCAGTGCCCAGCTGGGGCTGGGCTCACCTGTGCAAGTGGCACCAGTGGGGACATGGAGGGACTGGGGCCACCTCTGTGCCTCACTCCGCTGGCCCAGCTGCTGCTTTGGGGAGCCCAGAGTGGGGTTTGACCTCAAGGACAAAAAGGTGAGGAGGGATAAGCCCTTGGGAGGTCCCTGAGCACCTCCAGAGCTGCAGCTGGAATGAGCCCAGTGAATGGGGCACAAATGAACACCCAGCACAGCCTGTGCCTGCTCAGCCCTTTCGTTATGGGACATCCTCCACACCCAGCCCTTTGTGGGGCACTGAACCCAAAACACTGAAGGGAGAGGCTCTGCTCAGAGCCCAGCTGCCCCGCTGGTGCCCCAGCCCTGTCTGGGAAGGCAGGGAGGGGCTGCCTGTGGCCCCGTCTGCAGGCACTGTGAGCAATGTCCCCGTGATGGGGACAGGGATCGTGTGTGCTGCTGCTGGCAGCTGCTGCCCCGGCGGCCCCAGGGCTCAGCAGGTGACAGTTGCCACCCTTGTGTCATCAGGGCCAAGCCAGGCACACAAAATGCTGTGTCAGTGCCTAAATTTGGGGGTGCCTGGCGTGCCTGGGTGCAGCTCTCCCAACAGAGAGGAGGGGAAGCTCCAAAATCCTGGGGGATGTGACTTCCCCCTCTCCCTGCAGCTCTGCCCACCCCACCCGGGGCCAGCAATGCCCGGGGCAGGAATGCCAGGGGCAGGAATTCCTGGGGCAGGAATGCCAGGGGCAGGAATGCCCCCTCAGGCCCTGCCCAGCACATCCCTTGGGGCTGCAGCACGGAGATCAGGCTGAGTTTGTCCCCTGTCAGGCCCAGTGGGATCCAGAGCAGGGCATGCCCAGCTATTTTCAGCTCTGTTCTGCATCAGTCAGATGAGGAGCAGCCCTGCCTGCCAGGCTCAGGGGGCACAGCGAGGGCACTGAGCCCAGGGCAGAGCAGGTGCCCTCCGTGCCCTGACCCCTGCAGCAGAACCAGATAAACTCAAAATAAACCATCACCTTTCCAACAGGCATTGTCTAAGTGGTTAATAATAATTGCAGGCAGAATTCTGGGCTAGGGGCTTTGAATCCTGCCCAGGCAGAGCCCAGATCTCAGGAGGGCTGAGCTCCTGAGCCCTGTGGTGGGGGCAGAGCCCCGGGGGTGTGTGTGGGCTCAGGCCTGGCCATCATTTCCTCACTCCCCCTCCCAAAAGGCTTCCCCAGACCCACAGCCACACTGTGGCAGCAGCTCTAAAGGGTTTCTCTTTGTCCCTGCTCTGGCAAGAAGTGCTGCTGGTCCCTCTGCTCCCTGCAGGCTTCCTGTGATGGGGATGAGCTCCTTCCCCGGCTGAGGACGGGGGACGGCCGGCAGGTGATGGGCAGGGAGGGCACACACCCAGCCTGGCACGCCTGGCACAGCCTGGACCGTCGGGTGCCGTCTGTGCCTGCCCTGGAAGCAGCGCTGGGGCAGCCCTGGGAGAGGATTCTGAGACAAAAGGAGCGCCCGGAGCAGCCCAGAGCTCTCTCTCCTGCATTTCTGACAGCGCCAGCTCTGTGAGCTGCACCACGCCCGTCCCGGTGCCTGCGGGACCCGGGCGCTCCTGCCGTAAAAATGCCCAGAATTGGCAGTGCCATAAAAATGCCCAGAATTGGCAGTGCCCACCCAACTCCGGGCCCTCCCCAGCTCCTCCCGGCCCCGCTTCTACTGTCCCCTGCTCATTCTGCCCGCGGGGCGCTCGTGCCGGTGTCACAGCCGTGTCACCGCGCGGGACAGGGGCTGGCAGTGCCCGGGGCTGTCCCCGCTGTCCCCGCAGACACCGCCGGGCAGGGAATGCGGGGTGGCAGCCAAGAGCTGCCGGCCCCGCCAGTGTTTGTGATGCTTTTCTGTTTCTCTGGTGGAGCTCAAAGCGGCAGCTCCAGTGTTTGTGAGAGTCGCTGATGGGAACAGGCTCCCAGCCGGTTTTTTTTGCTCCTTCCCCACAAAGAAACAAAGGCCGAGTTATCCCAGGAATCACAACAGACGCTGGCTCATTAAAACAACAATGTCTGTGGCAAGCCAGAGACACAGAGTCTGCGCTTCCCAGGCAGGGACCGGCTCCTGGGAACACCTGGGCTCTGCAGAACGCGGGGCCAGCCCTGGATCCCAGCTCTCTGCCCAGACCCAATCCTGAATTCTGCGGCGTTTCTCCAGCCCCAAGCTGAGGAGCAGTGTCAGAGCAAGGCAGGTGACAGTGCTGCTCACCCAGAGCCAGCTGTGACCCTTCCAAAGCAGAATCCTTCTCCTTCTGCCACTCCTGGCTTTGCTGTGCCCTCGGGCAGGGGTAACTGGGCTGTGAGCCTGCCTGAGAGCGTGGCTACACCTGGAGCAGGGAGCAGGGCCAGCTCCTGGCACAGAAAGGGGAATTAATGCTCACCCCGGTGTTGGACACCCCTAGAGGGATCAGACCTGCACAGAACTGGGGCTGATCGCTGGGGCAGAGCTGTGGGGCAGAGTTACTGCTCAAAAATGACATTAAAATGATATTTTCCAGGAGGGTCTGTTCTCTCAGACCTGCCTCAGACAAGGTCCCAGGAATTTCCCAGTCCTCAGGTGCAGCAGTGACCAGGGCTCTGGTCACTCAGGCTGGCCACTCTGAGGGGCTCTCAGCCAGGGCACAGAGGTGAAATGCAGGTGAAATGTTCCTGTCTGACCCTCTGGGGCTGAGCCTGAGAGCTGCTCTGCCGCTCCTTAAGGCTGTGGGGGCTCTCCTGGACCCTGCCACTCTCAGAGGCACGGGACTGAACTCTTTTATCCAGGTAGCTTGAAATAAAGTGGATTTCCACTGTCCCTGAGGCCGTGGGGCAGCACAGCAGACCTCACTGAGAGAGAGCTCCAGGAAATCCGCTGGTTCCCAGGTGATGCCACACACGGCACAGTTTTCCTCGGGGTGCGAGGACGGGCGGCAGGAGCAGCACCGAGCTCCCACCCTGGGGCTTCTCCTTTTGTCTGAAGTCCCTCCTCCGTCCCCTTCTGTGGGCTCAGAGGGACAGCGGAGGGACGGCAAAAACAGCGACCTTCAGAGGAGAGGAGATGCAGCGCAGCGTCATCCTCGCGTGGCTGAGACCGCAAAACTGCCCTGAAACAGTCAGAGTTGACTGTTAACGATGGAACTATTTCCAAAATCTCCAACAAGGGTCTCAGCTCCCACAGGGATCCTGATAACCCTGGGAGAACAGCGCTACCCGAGCCTGGAACCACGGCAGGTTGGATGGCAAACCAAATGAGGACCGGAATAAACTTATTAAATAAATAAATAAATAAATAAACTTATTAAACGGGCAGTTGAGGGCTTGGCTGAGTCTAGTGGCTCATCCCGGGGAGGGACAAAGCCGAGTGTGAGCCGCAGGGCCGGCTCAGCCCGGGGACGCGGCCGGCGCTCCCGGTCCCGCCGGGAGCGGGGCACAGCTCCGGTAGATGGCACACGGGGCCAGCGCTCCGAAACCCGACACTGGGGACACTCCCTGAGAGCCAGGGGCCGAGCAGGAACCAGGAAATACGAGCTCAGCCTGCTCCGGGAGCGCTCGGGCTCGGCGGGGAAGGACGGAGCGCCATGGGCAACCTGTGCGGCTGCGGCCGGCGCTGGTGAGTGCGGGGCGGGCACCGCGGGCACCGGCACCGGGCACCGGGCACCGGCAGCGTCCGGGAGCTCTGAGCAATGTGCTGGGCTGGGCAGGGCTCTGTTCCCTGGGTGTCCAGGGCTCTGTGCCCCCGTTCTGGGCTGGGCAGGGAGCTCTGAGCAATGTGCTGGGTGCCCAGGGCTCTGTGCCCCGTTCTGGGCTGCCCAGGGCTCTGTGCCCCCGTTCTGGGCTGGGCAGGGCTCTGTGCCCCCGTTCTGGGCTGGGCAGGGCTCTGTGCCCCGTTCTGGGCTGCCCAGGGCTCTGTGCCCCGTTCTGGGCTGCCCAGGGCTATGTGCCCTGTGCTGGGTGCCCAGGACTCTGAGCCCCCGTTCTGGGCTGGGCAGGGCTCTGTGCCCCCGTTCTGGGCTGCCCAGGGCTCTGTGCCCCGTTCCTGCCCGGCACGGACAGGTGGGCACGGTGGCAGGGCTGTGCATGTGCCCAGGGCTCGGGGACAAGGGGGGATTTGTCACATCTCAGCCCAGACAGGAGTGGCAGCTCGGGGCTGGGAAGGAGCTGGGCAATCCCAGATCGCTGTCCTCAAATCGCTGTGCTCGTGCCAGAGCTGCCACAAGGTGTCCCTTTGAGGGGTCCCTGGGACAAAGGCGGGCTCAGCCACCCCGTCCTGCCCTCAGCCATCCCAGCCCCTCTCCCTGCCCCCATCTGTCTGTCTGTCTGTCTGGGGTTTATTTCACAGAATCACAGAATGATGAGGTTGGAAGAGACCTCTAAGATCATCGAGCCCATTCCCTCACACCTCAACCAGACCGTGGCACCCAGTGCCATGTCCAGGCTTTTTAAACACCTCCAGAGATGGTGATTCCACCACCTGCCTGGGAAGAGCATCCAGTGCTTTGTATTTCTGCTCAGGGAATCCTGGGCACGTTTCTGGGATGCTGTGGCTCTTTCTTCCTGGGAGGGAGGGTGGCACTTTAATCCCTCCTGGCTCCTGCTGTGCCCTGCTCCTCCTGCTCACAGAGAAAGGGCAGCACGCCATGCCAAGTGGGAATATTTTCAGCTCTGCCAGGGGAAGAGCCATGAATTTCAGACGAAGCTCCAAGGGCGTTTGTTCAAAGTGAGAGAAATTCTTCCAGTTTTTAATAATTCCAAGAGGCACAGCATCACCTAGTGGAGGAATGCTCAGGAGCTGGTAGGACAGAGAGGTTCTTCCAAGCCCTGAGCCTTGAGGAGTTTGGGATTTCAGAACAGGAGTTGAAGGTGGGAGGTGGAAAGGTGGCCACCCACCAAAACTCCCATTTTTCATTTCCTCTGCCCCGTGGCAGAGGGTAAATGAGGCACCCAGGGCACCAGCAGGCAAGGGCTCGATTAGGGCACGCCTGGGGCACAGTCTGTAAAGAAAAGCTGTCACAGCAAATTGATTCTGTCTGGGGAGTCATTGATGAAGGAATTGTGCCCTCGGGTCCGGGCTCCTCTGCCCCGTGCAGGGCAGGCCCAGGCTCTGCCCATGAAAGTGGCACTAAGGTGGCACAGACAGGGCAAATCCAGGCCCCAGGATGGTGTGGGGCAGGGCTCAGCCTGGCCCTGGCACGGGGAGAGGGCAGTGCAGGGCAGGGCAGGGCTGTGGGTGCTGCCCTGGAGGATTCTCTCAGGCTGGGAGTTCAGCAGCCTGACCCGCTCGGGAGAGCAGGGGAGAGGTTTCCCTGCTCCCATTTCCAGTGCCACACGTGTCCCCATTCCTGGGGAGATGCCTGGCTGTGATTATCCTGCAGACAGGAATAGCTGCAGCCCACACACTGCCTGCAGTGCTCCTCCACCGAGGGAACAGCCTGGAATGCCAGCCCAGAGCCTGCCTGCCCCGGGGAGGGCAGGGACCCCGAGGGGCTGCTCTGCTGAAATCCTCTGGGTTTGGGGGCTGGCAGGAAGGGAAATGCCCCAAAAGGAGCTGGTTTGGTGAAATCACCTTTGTCTGGGTGCTGGCAGGAAGGGAAATGCCCCAAAAGGAGCTGGTTTGGTGAAATCACCTTTGTCTGGGTGCTGGCAGGAAGGGAAGTTCTCTGCCACACAAACCTGGGCGAGGAGGAGACACTGCAGGCAGGGGAGGAGGAGGAGGCTGTGAGAGCCCCACCAAGGGGTTCTGCTGTGAGTTAAAGCCCAGATTCCTGGGGGAACCCCCCAGATTTTGCCTGTGAAGGGCTGGAGGTGCCCCCGTGGCAGCGCTGGAGCCTCGGCCGCCCTGCCTTGCCCAAAGCTGCCGGTGCCTGCCCAGTCCTGGTTAATCATTCCTGGCCATTCCCGAGCTCCCTGCCTGCATTCCCAGGGTTTGTTTTCCCTCTGCAGTGCCAGGGCACAGCTGCACAGCCTGTGCTGCCTGGCAGAGCTGGCACAGGCACAGCCCTGCCCGGGGCACTGCTCAGCTGTGGCATTCACAGCTTTCCTTGCCTGCAGCCCCATCCAGGGCACTGCCACAGCCCCCTGGGAGCCCCTCAGGAGGGGCCACACCAGGGCTGCAGCTGCTCCCCAGCCCTCTGAGCTGCCATCTCCTTGGTGCATCTGTCCCAGAGGGGGACAGCAGTCCCCTCTGCCAGGCCCAGCCTGCAGGAGCTCAGCTCCAGGCTCTGCTGTCACAGCTGGCATGGATTTGGCTCCTGTCCTCTCCTGGAGCACACCTGTGCCTGGCCTGTCCCTCTCTGCTCACACAGGTACAGCTGGCAGGAGGCTTTGGCTCCTGGCGAGGGCAGAGCTTGTTTGGTTTGGTTCTGCTCTAAGTGGAGCCCTGAGAACAGGAGGAGTGTCTGAGAGCTGCACTCAGACAGCTGCTGCTGGGCCAGCACAGGGACAGGGGCTGGCAGAGCAGCTGACCCCAAAAGGAGGGGCTGGTGTCCCCAAAAGGAGGGGTTGGTGTCCCCCAAAAGGAAGGGTTGGTGCCCCCCAAAAGGAGGGGTTGGTGCCCCCCAAAAGGAGGGGCTGGTGCCCCCCAAAAGGAGGGGCTGGTGCCAGCTGGGCTCGTGCCCTGCATCCTGTGCCTTGGAGCTGAGATCAGAAATGGAGAAACATGGAGAAATGCAAAGCTCCAGGGAGAGGAGCTGCCGTTCCTGGGGATGCTGCTGGGGCAGGGGCAGAGCTGGGGTGGCTGGGGGGTGTGGTGGGCCCCAGGAGGGGGACACAGATCCCCCTTGGACACCTCCCCTTTGGACACACATCCCCTTTGGACACCTCCCCTGCAGGGCTCACTGGGGCTCCTGGCTGGCTCTCCTCGGGTCTGTCCCACTCCCTGGCACCCCAGGTGGGGTCTGGGCTGCTTTGGGGGGCAGAGGTTTGGGATTCCCAGGGCTGATGTGTCTCTCTGATTTCAGGAAGTGTCCTTCACCTTTCAAAAGGAAGAAAGAAAAGCAAGGTAAGGATGTGTGACGGTGCTGTGAAGTGACAGAGCCCCTGGGGAGGTGACATCCCCTCCCACACTCCTTCTGCCCTTAACCTTCCTCAGGAGAAGGTGGAGGCAGAATTTCCTTAAATCTTACAGCAAGGAGGGTGATGTGCCACGGGGTGTGGGGAGGGAAGGGACTTCAGCAGCGCCTTGAGAACAACCCAGTCCCTCCTCAAACCCCCCTGAGTGCTCCCAGCAGGGCAGGAGCTGCAAACATCTGTGTGACAGCACTCCCAGCATCGAGGGCATTCCTCAAGCTGTGTCCTGTGGCCTTTGGACTGTGCTGGGCTAAACATGTTTGCCAGGCAGCAGAGGAAATAACAAAGTTAAAAGTGGCTCTGACTCCTCCACGGGCCTGACAAGAAGCTCTCTGTGCTGGGTCTGTGGCTTCTGCCAAGAACTCTGTGCTCCACAGCGTGCTGCCATCCTGGGAACCCTCATTTTCCCCAAAGAAACAAGCCCAGGCTTTCTTTTGGGCAGCATTAGGGCTGAGGGAGTCAGATGAGGTGGAAATCTGATTTGTGCCCGGCAGGGAGAGCCCACCCAGCACTGCTGCATCCCCAGGTGGAACAACAACAACAAACTGGTTTGAGCTGACCCCTGGTGTTTCTTTTGCAGGAGCCAATGTGAGGCAGGAGGCTCAGCAGCAGCAGCAGCCTGGCAGGAAGGTAAAGAACTTTCCAGAGGGTTTTCCCCAAGTGTGTGTTGAGGAGACAGAGCTGCCCTGAGCTGGGGGGACACGGGGCAGAATTCAGAGCCAAGAATCCTCTCCTGCTGGGTGGCCTCTAACCTGGGCACAGTGCCCAGGCTTTGCCCCTGTCTGTAGGAGTGTGGCAACTGTTGATGGAGTGACCAAATTATTCTTTGTCTGCTTAAAAAGGCAGAAATCCCAGAAGTTTCTCTCCCAAATTAAGTACAAAGACACCTCATAGGACCTTTGGGACTTCACCTCAAACCTAGCACTGCCCAACAGACAGAGACCAAGAGGTCCAGCCTAGGTAATTCACTAGAAAAGGGAGAGCAAAGGAAATCATCCCTTTTGTGGGGTGTTAGAGCAGGAGCAAGAACCTCTTGCCCCTGGTTTGGTTTTTCTCTGTAAGAGCTTTGTTATTTTGCCTTTTATTAAACCTTTTTCCGTTTCCAACCCTGTCTCAGAAGCCTCCAGGTTGTTTCTGACAATAACCTCTCCTTGTTTATCCTCAACTCCCTAAAGCCTCTCAGACCAAAGAAAACTTATCCAGTTTTCTCCTTCTCTGCCCAGGCTGTCCCATCAGCAGTCCCCACGTATGAGGACGTCCCAGATGTCCCTGTCTACGCCGCGGTGAGCAGGGCCGGGGCTGTCCAGCAGGAGGAGAGCATCCACTACGCCGACATCCAGGTGTTCTGCCGGGCGCGGCAGCGCTCGGCGGCCGAGGTGAGGAGCCAGCAGCTGCAGAACGCCACCGAGTACGCCACGCTCAACTTCCCGCGGGCCAGGCTCAAGTACGACAGCAAAAACGGCACCTTGGTGTGAGAGAGCCCACGGCCTCGTCCTCCTCCTTCAGCAGGGAAAGGAGCTCACGGCTGCAGGGCCGAGGAAACCTCGCGGATGCGGCTGAGAGGTGGCAGAGGGGTCAGCGCCTCTGCCGCACCAACCTGGGCGAGGAGGAGAGGCTGCGGGCAGGGGAGGAGGAGGAGGAGGCTGTGAGAGCCCCACCAAGGGGGGCTGCTGGGAGTGAAAGCCCAAATTCCTGGGGGGAACCCTGTGAAGGGCTGGAGGTGCCCCCGCGGCAGCGCTGGAGCCTCGGCCACCCTGCCTTGCCCAAAGACAAGGCGGGCAAGAATGTGACATTCTCACTGGGGAGGTTCCCACCTGATCCTGCTGGCCAAAAACGCCTCCTCCCCTCGGCAGAGCTGCCCCTGGAGCTGGCACCCGGCTCCTGCCAGCCCTGCCAGGTGACAGAGCTGCTGCTGGGCTGCTGCAGGCTCAGGGCTGCGGGCAGAAAATCCCTGCGGTGGCACAGCCCCGGCCACCGGGAGAGCTGCCCTTGGGGATTCAGGAATTCAGCACCAAAGGGAGGTTCTGGTGCTGCCCTTGGGATTCAGGAATTCAGCATCAAAGGAGGTTCTGGTGCTGCCCTTGGGAATTCAGGAATTGAGCACCAAAGGAGGTTCTGGTGCTGCCCTTGGGAATTCAGCACTAAAGGAGGCTCTGGTGCTGCCCTTGGGAATTCAGGAATTCAGCACCAAAGGAGGTTCTGGTGCTGCCCTTGGGAATTCAGCACTAAAGGTGCTGCCCTTGGGAATTCAGGAATTCAGCACCAAAGGAGGTTCTGGTGTGGGTTTTGTGTCAGTGTTAAAGCTCTGAGCACACAGAGTGACAGGTGGGTGGTGCTGTGAGGAGAGGAGAGACCTTCAGCAGGATCTGCTGCTCTGTCTCCTTCCAACAGCTGCCCCTGGAGCTGCAGCCAGGCCCTGGGTGCATCCCCTTGCCCCAAAATCAGTGTTGTACAGCCATGCACAGCAGCTGGCAGCCAGAAATGCAGAATCAGGAGGGCACAGAGTGATTTCTGTCTCTGATGGAATGTTCAGAGGCGCATCCTCACTCTGTGCAAACAAGTGAGGTGAGCTCCTGGCTCTGATTGGAAGTGAAACAAGGGGAAATTGGCAGTTGCAGGTCAGTGCCTATTTTTAGGGCAGTTCTCCGAGTCCAGCAGCTGCCTGGGCTACTGGGAATGAACCCTGGGCAGCTTCAGAGAAGACTTTGGACTTTGCCTCCACTTTTCCCTCATTTTGTGCTGTCAGCCCGGGTTGTAAACCCCAGTGACACAGAGCACACACCACGTGGGGCTGTCAGCTCCACCTCTGTCTGTGGATTTGAAATAGCATCAATAATTCAGTGTGGCAATGGTCCAAACTGGGCAGCACTGGCAGGGCACCAGGGCTCCCCAGACCCCATCTGCAGGCACTAAAGCAGGGCCTGGCACATTCTGCTCCTCAGTCAGGGCCTGCAGAGCAGATCCTGGGGCAGCCCCAGCCACTGGCAGCGTTTAGAGATGGTTCCTTTAATAAGCACACAGAACTTTGCATTTTATAACTCAGCTGGGTGGGAAAAGCACGAAGGAATTCCTGCTCGTGGTGAAAAATAAAGCTGCTCCGGGCTGTGTTTGCCAAGGTGGGAGTGTTTGAGGACCAATCTTCCCATTTTCCTACGTGTTTTAACGAGTGCCCGAGCCCCTGGAATGGTTCTTTATCACCCATTCCCCGAGGAGCTCCAGCTCCCACACCACCCTCGGGCTGTTCCGGGAAGTACAGCTCATCCTAAGGACAATTCCAAGCTCATCCTAAGGACAATTCCGAGCTCATCCTAAGGACAATTCCGAGCTCATCCTAAGGACAATTCCACGCTCATCCTAAGGACAATTCCAAGCTCCCATTCCGGTGACTTTTCCCAGGATTTCCGTGGGGAATTGTGGAAGCCACGTGTTCTGCAATAGAGATTTTCCTGAAGGACTCGTTTTCGCACTGAATATTGAAATCTGTACTGCCCGCGGCTGCCGTGCGTGCCAAACGAGCGTTGATGTGCCATTAAAGACGCAATATTCAGTTTTAAGTGAGAAATCCGCACTTTGGGCGAGGCTTTGCGGGGCTGGGGGAACACTCAGGGTCCCGCTCCCGGGGCGGCGGTGCGGGGCTGGGCAGGGCCCCCCCGAGCTGCCTCCGATCCGATCCTGATCCCGATCCCGATCCCGGCCCCTCGATCCCGGGGCGGAGCCAGCGCCATCCCGCCCCATCCCGCCCCCGTTCCCCTGGCAACCGGAGACGCGCGCCGGGCGCAGGTAGGGCCGGGAGTGCGGGTCCTGGTACCCACCGCATCCCACCGCACCTCACCCCATCCCATCCCATCCCATCCCATCCCATCCCATCCCATCCCATCCCATCCCATCCCATCCCATCCCACCCCATCCCACCCCATCCCATCCCATCCCATCCCACCGCATCCCATCCCATCCCATCCCATCCCATCCCATCCCATCCCATCCCATCCCATCCCATCCCATCCCAACCCATCCATCCCATCCCATCCCATCCCATCCCATCCCATCCCATCCCATCCCATCCCATCCCATCCCATCCCATCCCATCCCATCCCACCCCATCCCAAATCCCTGATGGATTTGCTTTTCCCCTCAGGCTCAGGAGTGCTGGGACCCTCCCCTGGCGCTGAGGTGACATCCAGCATGGGGACTCTGATGGGCTCGGGGCCCTGTCAGCCCCCGCAGCCTCCTGCACCCTCTGTGAGTTCCCAGCAGCCTTTTTGGTGTCCTTTCTGTCCCTTTTGGTGCTCCAGGAGGATTTGGGGGTGGTGACACGAGTGCAGCCGTGCCCTTGGGCAGCTCTTTGGGTTCTTGCTGCAGTCTCGGCCCCGCAAACCCCACGGGTGAATTCCTGACCCAGGAATTTCTTTCCCCTGGTCGGGGCTCTGGCTGTCGGTCAGTCCTGCACCAGCACTGTGTAGGACTGTGCTGGATCATCTCCAGGTAAGGAACAAGTCAGCCCCAGTCTCAGGAAATGATTTTTGCTATTATGCTACAGAGAGAGAAAACTGATGGATGAGACTGTCATCATTCCTGACCCAGGAATTCCTCTTTTGTTTTCATCCCCCCCCCCCCAGCCCCGATTTTAGTGTGCGAGGACAAGGGCTGGGGTCATGCTGGAAGTGGCCAGGAGATGGCAATGCCACCAGCCCGAGTGCCACCGGGCCTGGGCTGGGCTGAGCTGGGCTGGGCTGGGCTGGGCTGGGCTGGGCTGAGCTGGGCTGGGCTGGGCTGGGCTGGGCTGGGCTGGGCTGGGAGGTCACTCACCCCAGGGGCAGCTGCTGGGGCATCCTTTGGGTGTCCCTGCCCTGCTGGGTTGGAGTCACTGGGCAGAGGATTCCCTTGGGAGGATTCTGAAGCATCTTTCCCATTAGTGAGAGGCTTCTTGCAAAAGCAGCACTGAGAGTAAAGCAGCACTCTTGTGTAAAACTGACAGCAAAACACAAGCCCTGCCACCAGCAGCTGGAAACTTCGGAGCCAAACACAAAGGGAGAAGTGGATTTTAATGTTTAGAAGATATTTTTAGCCCCCAGCCCCATTTGTGTCCCCACAATGGGCGGGAGAATGGCTCAGCATGTCCAGCCTGGTTTCTATTCCCTGGCAGAGATAAGAAAGCTCCTGCAGAAGCAAATCTTTGATGAGGAAACCTCTGAGATGGGCTGTACCCGAGCCTGGCAGGGAGAAGGAGAACATTTGGAACATTTCTGCCTTTGCTGGGCTGGAGTTGGGGCAGGAGGGAGCTCTGCAGGAGGGAGGTGGGATGAAAGGGAGCCCCTGCATCCCAGTCCCAGCTCTTCTTGATCGACCCAAAAATCTCAAAATCCTTCTAGGTCATATTACAAATCCCCTATGAATGTAAAAACCAGGTGTAAATATATAAAACCAGGGTAAATATATATAATGCAGTAAATATAAATACATGTAATAAATTATTAGTCAAGAAGAGCATTTTAAAGTCCACACTGGAAGCTCAGAGTGTGTTTTGTTGGTTTTTCCTTCAAAATTAGGTCATTTTTTGCCTCATGGGGGAACCACTTCGTTTTCCCACAAAATTTTATTGGAATTGCACAGGCATAAGCTACTCAATTGCATTAAAAAATGGGGTTAAATATTTATTTAATGGCGTTTTGAAGCTCAAAAGTAAACGGGATCAAGGCTCCAACCCCCCAGCAGCTCCAGCTTACGAGGCTTTGTGCAAAGCCTCGCTGTAATCTGTTGTTTTGCTTAACAGATGTGGCATTAGAACCGATGAAAACATAAAAATCTCCACTCCCACGGAATTAGGAAAAGCAGGGAGGGCAAACATGAATAATTTAAAACGGGAGGAGAGGGAGCCGCCTCCTTTTGGGTCGGTTACAGAGGGAAGCGACCTGTTGCTTCTCTTTCTGTATTTTATTGTGCCAGGCTAAAATTGTGCAATTATGCCATTGATTTTTCCTCGGGATGCTTAACACTTAGGTAGAGAAAAAAAACCCAGTTTGTTTTTAACTGCGTGTCACGCTCAGAAATGCCTGGCAGGACATTTTGGAAGCCGAGGGCAGCGGGGTCGGTGCCGGCAGAGCCCCTGCCCGAGGGGTTTTCACCCATTCCGCTTTCATTTTCCTTTTTTTCCTCCCCCCCCGGGCACTTCTGGTAAGGTGACACCAATCCGAGAGGCAGCCTGGGGACACTCGATACTCATTTCTGTGGTGTGGAGAAAGAGGGTTGTGTTTAATTGTTTGAACGTTTTTCTCTCTTGTTTGGTTTTTTTTTTGTTTGTTTGTTTTTCATTGAAAAGTGCAATGTTCAAACTTACAAACCTCCCAGCTGTCGTGGCCTGGCTTGCAGCTTCCTGTGGCTGCAGAACGATCTTCTCTCAGGGCTCTGCTCCCCGTGCAAGGCATCACCTCCCTCCCTTCCTCCTCCTCCTCCTCCTCTCTCCCTCCACACCAAGCAGAGCTCCCTGCGTACGGCGGGTTTGAAAAATCTCATTTACTCAGCGGGTTTGGGGATGGTTTTGTGGTTTTTCTTTTTTTGTTTTGGCTGGAAATGGGTTTCAGATGTTTTCCCCGCGCCTGCATCTCGTAAAGCCGCGGCGTTGCCGTGACAACCGAGTGACATCTCCGCCCGAGCGCTGCCTCCTCCCGCCGAGCATGCCCAAAGCGAGCGGCGCTCCGGCTCCGCTCTGCCCGGGCTGCACAGATGGGACCATGAGAGCCCTTCCCCATGAGCTCCCGGCCTTTGTGCTCGGGAGGAAGAGGAGGGAGAGGCGGCCCGAGGCGCCGGCAGCGCAGCCCCGCAGCCCCTGAGCCCCCCGGCCGCCCGCCCGGGACGATGCTCGCCTGCCTGGCCAGGGGCAATCTGCTGGATATCCTTCAGGAGGGCTTCACCGAGGTAAAGCCACGTCCCCCGGCTTCCCCGGGAGGAAGGCCGAGCGGTTTTGTGCAGAATTGTGGGGCAGAAATGGGGGCAAACAGCGAGGTTCTTCAGGAGTTTGGTGAGGAGTTTGTGGCCGGTTTTACAGGCGGGGTTTGCGCGGCTCGGGGGGGTTTGTGCTCTTCTCGCTGCTTTGCTGCTGTCCCGGGAAATAATTCAAACTGCTGGAGGTTGTGGGGCAGCGTTTGTTGTGTAAAATCCACCGTTCTCCTGAGGGATGTGCGGCGTCTCCGTGCTGGGGGCTGTAATTCTGCTTTATGGACTCGCATTGCTCGGGATCAGCTTCGCCAGAGCTGCTTTGGGGTTTTCCCCCATCTTTTTCTGTAAATCGAATCCCCGGGGGCACCGAAATGCAACTTGGTGGGGAAAATGTAATTTTCCAAGCGTTCTTTATTGGCCTGTTCTGCTAGCAGAGTAATGAATTGAAAATTAAGGGCATGCACCAAGAAACTGCAGAGACGGGAATCCCGCGGCTGTGTGGGGACAGCAGTGGGACCTCCGTCTCTGGGGGGCACAAAAAAGGAATTTTGTGGGGTATTTATGGATATTTATAATGCCCGGGCAGCCCGTGCTGGAGCACGATCTGCCGTCTGTGAGCTGAAAAGGAAGAAAAACTGGGGGGGATTTGCCGGAACCAGAGCTGCTGCTGTTTTATCTCTCACTTTTGGGGGAGGTTTATTCTTTCTCGGAGCGCAGAACTGAATTCTGTTTAGTGTTGGGTGACTCCTCAGCCGCGCTGTGCCTCCACGAGCCCGTTATCCACAGAAAAGGAACACTGGACATCCCTGCTGGGCTTCCCGAATCCTCTCCCCTCCGGGAAAACCAAACTGGGGGCGAAACCTGAGCCTGCCCCGGCTCCAGGGCGGCCCCAGCGCTCCTTGGGCTGGAATCGCTCCATCCCCTCCTCCTCCTCCTCCTCACAGTGTCAGGCTCATTTTTATCCAGCCAAGGTCGGGGTTTAGATCGAGCTCGTACTTCCTGTGCTCGGGGGCAGCACATCCTCCTCAGGCACAATTAGTAACTTATTTATTAATAATAATCAGTGATGGGAGCAGACCCCAGCGACGTTCAGTGCCTGGCCCGGGCTGGTTTCACCCACAGGCAGCTCAGCTGTAGAAGAAACTTCCTTCTGCCACCAGAAAATAAAAAGAGAGAGATTCTGAGGATCTCTGCCTCCTCACACGCTCCAACAAAAGTAAAACTAAAACGGGTTTAGCGAGGGGAGGACCTGTGATTTGCCAGGACGTGCATCACAGCCCACCCAGCTCTCTCTGGAAATGAGAGAGGAGCTCTCCCCATCCTTGCTGCGCTCCCCAGCCGCGCGTCCTGCCCGGCTCTGTTTGCCCGTTCGGGTGTTTATTTACACAGAAATTAACGCGCAGTTGTGTCCCCATGCCCGGTGCTGACCAAACCCGGCCCTGCCAAGAGCCTCCGGGAGGTTCCTTTGTCCCCTCGCCTCCTTTCCCCCCTCCCTCTCCATCCCCTCTGCCCGAGGGCACCTCAGCAGCCCAATTATCCCTAATTAGTGCTGGAGCAGGCAGCAGCATTGTCCTTCTCCACCACGCGAGGAATCCCACCCCGCTCGAGGCGCCCCGGAATTGCTGAATTGTCACTTGGGGCCGGTTTATTTCCCTTTTTCCCCTTCCCTTTCAGAGCCAGAGCCCTCGTGGACGCTGTCACCTGCAGACATCTGAGGCCAGGATGGTTTTGTTTGATGTTGAGACGCAGCAAAGTCCCCCCCGTGGGCATTAAAGCCCCTCATTAATGGCCTGCCCTGCCTTGAAGGTGTTTCCCTGCTGTTTGTGGGCACCTCTCCGGCTCCCAGGCAGATAAATAATTCAATCCCACAGCTGGATGGGGCCCTGGGGATGTGTGGCCGCTAAAAGCAGGAGTTTATAATGAAAGGGAACCACACAGAGGGGTCTCATCTGCTCTGACTCTGCCCATGTGGCCCCAGCCTGTTCCCTTTCCTCGGGGAAATGCAGTTTATTTATGTGCTGACGCTTCTTGAAAGCAGATGGGGCACAGAGGAACGTGTCACAAGTGAGCCTGGCGGCTCCAAGCTGCATTTGAACAACAACACACCTTCTCTTTCACCAGCTGGAGGATCATTTCCTGTGGCAAACTTAATTATGTGGCTGCCTGTGTGCAGTGAGTCATTTAAAACAACTATTTTCTTTCCCCCCCCGAGATTCTGTTGAACAAACAATCCATTCCAGAGAGGACAGGGAGCCTTGCAGGGCCGGGCAGAGGCTGTTTGGCCAGCAGGGCAGGGTGAAACGCAGGCTCACCTGCCCGCGGGGGAAACCTCCCCCAATTCTGGGCTGGGAGCTGCTCCTGCCCCCCAGAAGGGCTGCAGGGCTGTTCTGACCCTCACCAGGTGTTCCAGGGGGAATTTCCCCGGTTCTCAGCTCAGGGGGTGATCCCTGCATTTCCACACCCTCTCCTTCCCCCGGCTGGGGTGGAGGTGCCCTCCTGCCCGAGAGCTGTGACTCCTCAGCCCGGGCAGTGCCCTAAGGGTGATTTTGGTTCCTTTCTCGGTTTGGGGTCGTGTTCTGGCTCGGGGCGAGGTCCTGATCTGTGACCAAAAGGTCTCAGCTGGGTGATGTCACACAAGGAGCTGGCACTCACCCTCTCCTGCCGCCAGGGCTATTTATAGGATTAATAGGATTCGCCATGGAGAGCTGGTTTGACTTCTGGCTCCCTCATCCTGCTCAGCCCCTCAGGGGCACTGAATCCCTCCCGGCACACCCCAGGCTCCAGAGGCGCTGGTTCATCCCCCCAGCTGTGCTTTGGGCCGAGGCTGGCAGCATTTCACACCTTCCCACCCTAAAGCCACGGGGCTGAGCAACCCTGCAGCCTTTGCGGGGTGTCTGACCTGACTGGGCTGCCCCAAAACCCCTCCAAGGCTCCAGCATGGCCAGAAAACACAGCTGGGGCTCCCCACAGCTGGATTTACCCCCAGATGTGCTCTAGCAGACCTTTCCTTGCTCTGCTATCAGTTTTCCCCCAAACCCTGGTGCCTGGCCAGCAGTGGGACTCCTCAGCAAGATTTTGCTGCTCTGTAGGATTAGGGTGGAGCAGCTGGGACTCAATCCCTGCCTTGATGGCTGAGCCAGGCTGTCCCTTGGCACGGTGTCTTTACAGAGCATTTGCACAGGAGCACTCCCAGATTTCTGCTTTTCAAGCCATTTTCCAGGAACATGAAGATTATGGCAGCTGCTTTTTTGGGTAGAAAGAGGAAAAAGGGGATGCCACACTGCCAGCAGGTCATGGCAGAGGGAATGCAAAATTTTGTGTCCTAAATGTGCCTTCAGGGCTTTCCTCCTGGGCCAGGGGCCTCCCTGGGCCTCCCTCCCCTCTGCAAAGTCCCTGCCTGCAGATTTTGGAGTCCTGAGGAGCTGAGGCTCCTCTCAGAGCTGCCTGTCCCTGCCTGGGGATGCTGCTGAAGGAGGAACAGTGCTCCTCTTCCTCCCCAGAGCACCAGGGGATGTGTCAGTGCTTGGGCTCTGCTTGGAACCATCTGACAGCTCAGGGAGAATCATGTGCTCCCAAGTCCTCTCTGCACTCACAGCTCAGCTCTTTGGCAGTTTTTTCCTTTATTTTTTGCCTGCAGCTGGCACAGAAGCTCTGCCTGGGTGGGAAAAGGGCCTCAGGTACCTGCTGAGCATCTTGTGAGAGGTGCTGCTCCTTCAGGATCTCACAGTTGCATTACTAAGCCCTTTCACAGCACAAAATTAAAGAAATGCCAGAGTTTAGGCACAGGTGGGAATGACTTCATCCTGCACTGGAAGCTGGATGACTCTGGAATGGGCCATGGCAGTTTTTGGCTTTACAAGAAGAGAAAATCAAAGTGGCAGAAATAATTTAGGGAGTTTGGATGGAATGGGGCCTCGCTGCTTACACTTAAGCTCTTCCTGTTAATGGGTAAAGAAAGGACTGAGGAAAAGGTGGAAAACTCTGCTGTCAAAAATTCCACATCCTGCTGGAGAGCTGGGCACTCTGGAAATCAACACCTGCTTTAAATTAGGAGTTTTCTAAAGGAGAACTCCTGTGGGTGCTGTTGGCCATTCTGGCCTCACTGTGGTCATAACTGGGTGGTTTTCACTCTTGGATGCATCTCAGTACATTGAAAAACCTGAATCACGTTCCAGCATCAGTTTTGAGAGGGAAAAAAAAAATCTTTTGCTGCCTTTGAGAGCAGAGGAAATCATTTTCTTTGCTTGGGAGTTTGTGCTTTCTGCTTCCACAAAGGCCTCCTTGAACAGCAACAAAAAATTAATCAGCAAACTGGAGGAAGGCTGGGTGGAAAATTACAGTCCCCATCTAATTAAGGTAATGTCAGAAAGCTTGGAAATCATGCAGGGCCTCAAGCAGCACCTCCTGATGCAATTAGGCTGCTGCAACCTTTGGTTCAGGGCTCTGGGGGGGAGGAACAGGGAATTCCTTTCATCTGGGAGCACCAGGGCTCTTCTTGCTGTCAGCCCTGGGGCTTGGGCACGGCCACAAAGGGAAACTGGTGTGAAGAGCCCCAAAAATCTCAGCCTAGCAGGATGGTTCCCCCAGTCAAACTGTAATGATGGATTCCAGCTCAGCAAAGCAGTGCACAAAGGGAAATCACTGCAAAGAACCCCAAAAACCCCATCCTAGCAGGATGACTGAGCCCCAAAAACCTCATCCTAGCAGGATGACTGAGCCCCAAAAACCCCACCCTAGCAGGATGGTTGAGCCCCAAAAACCCCATCCTAGCAGGATGGTTGAGCCCCAAAAACCTCATCCTAGCAGGATGATTGAGCCCCAAAAACCCCATCCTAGCAGGGTGGTTCTCCAAATCCAGTGATAAGGATGGATTCAAGCTCATCAAATCAATAGAGAAGGGATCTGTTTCTAGAAGGAAACAGGGTCACAGGATCTACTGGAAGATGACAGTGAGCAGGGCAGGCCCTCCTTGCTAGAAAGATGATTTTGTCCATTTGTTCAACACCAAAATGTGCAATATTTTAATCCCAGAGAGGTAAAAATTAACCTCATATATCCCAACCTGTAATTTGCCTGTGGAACTCTGTTGGGATGTCCTGTAGCCCCCAACAATTTGCTTTAAAATCCTTCTCCTGCCCTGCAAAGTGCTCCAGAGCAAGACAAAACCACCCCACAAAGCCCTGCCTGGAGCAAGCTGGGCTCCAGCTCCCTTCAGGTACAGCTGCTGCTCTTCCCATGCAAGGTACAGGTAAAAGGGGCTTTTTTTGGAACACAAAGCTGTGTTAATGTAAACAGGATTAAGCTTAGCTCCACCATAATCCTAAATAATGTGTGTTCTGTAGAGCACACCCCACACCAGGCTGGTTTTCCTCTGAAAAATTCTGGGTTTGGAAGAAGTGTTGGTGAGGTGCTGAGCAGCCTGAGCCCTGAAAATTCCAAGGCTGGGCTCAAACCAAAGTGCAGGGGAAGCAGGGACACTTGAGGAGTGCCTTGTTTGCTCCCAGACCTTTTATTTTGGAATTTTGTTGGCTGAAGGGAGCTGAGAGCTGTGTGAGAGTGGGTGCTGCGATGCCTGCAGCCCCAAATGGGGATGGAACATCCCCAAATGGGGTTTGGGGCATTTCTGTGGGCACTGCAGGCTCAGGAGGGCTTTGGTGGGCTGGGAAGAGCTGCTGGACACATCCCAGCAAATCTTTGTCCTGCCTGTGCTGGAAGTTGATTCCTGGAGTATTTCCCAGGGTGGTGGCAGGAATGGTGCCCACCCAAGCTGGGATAATATTAAGGGCTGTGTTGAAGCTGTGTTGGGGATTGAAACAAACAGAATCCTGAGGGGGTGAAACAAAAAAAATCTTTCCCTTTTTTTGGAGGCTGAATCTGTGGATTTGGAGGTGGAAATGTGGGCACTGAGGGCTCGTGGCTGTGCAGCCCACAATGTCCTCTGTTATTCCCCAGCTGATGGAGAAGTGAAGCATTTTGGACTCTCCAGCTGCAAAATCTGCCCTTGGGGTTTCTGCTGAGCAGCTCAGGGGCTTTGTCCCTTCATCCTTCATGCATCTCACAGCACTTGGCCTTTTTTAGGTCACTTAACTTTTATTTCTGATAAATTTCCTTGGGAGACTCGGTCACATGCTCCCCTCAGCTGCCAGCAGCGACAGCTCCCTCCCTGGATTTTTGAGTTCTGCAGCAATCCAAGGCTCTTGCTGAAGTCCCTCAGCCTGCCAGGATTTTGGGTACAAAGTTAGGAAATGCTCCTCAGTCCAACTGTCTGAACGTCTGCAGGAAAATGTGATGTTTAATGGAAAAAACCCAAAACCAACCAAGTGAGTCTGTAAATGAAGTGTAAGTCTGCAGGATTACAGCAGCCATGGGAGTGAAACGACTCTGTCCTGGTGACATCCCGATTCCATTGCCTCAGGAGCCTCCTTTTAATGCTCATTGTTTAAAATGTAACTGCTCTGGGATTTAGGGATGGCTTTTTTTATTTTTTACTAACAATAACAGCGGCAACCTCCTCCTGCTTGTAAGAGATAGAGACTAAAATCTTGCCAAAAATTCTTTTATTTGTGAATGCACGAGGAATGTTCTGAGAGGAGGAACAGAAAACAGACTGCTTGGTGAAAGGGTTTTTCCTCTAAATGAGACAGAAGTGGGAGAGCCACAGAGACTCCCCCAAACCCTGCAGATTTTCTGCAGGCTGGGAGGGGCTGTGTCCTTGGGGAATCAGTGCCAGTCCCTAAAATGATTAGAAAAACACAAAATGAAGATTTGTGGGGCTGGGCATTGCTGCTGCTTGAGCAGGAGAAGCTGCAGAGCCCCTCCTCCAGCAGAGATGGATCAGACCTGACAGTTCTGCTCCCTTTTCTCCCAGAGCCACCAGGGCAGCCCCTTTCAGCCCCCCAGGCTGTGCTGAGTGAGCAGAGCTGCCTCCCACAGGTCCAGGCACCTTTCTGAGCCAGCAGTGAGCCATCCAAGCTGGATTTCCTCTGTCAGGATAATTGAGAGCCGGGCTGTGACCAGATTGTGACTTTGATGGGCTGTGAAAGCCTCAACTCTGCCTGGCACTGCTGAGATCATATGGAATGGGGGCTTAAAAGCTGCTGCATGGGCACAGTCGTGGGAAGCTTAGTGAAAAGAGAGGTAATCCCATCAATGGATCAGTTTGTTTACCCTCCATGTCCCACTGCAGCCCTGCCCCAGGGGATTGCAGCCCTGGCAGCAGCCCTGCAAGGGTTACAGAGAGGGGCTGGAAAGGGAAAGGTCACTGGCATCTGCTCCTGGCCTTGGGGTCATTTGTGCCAGATGCGTCCTCAGAGGGACCAGGAACCGGAATTTGAGCTTTCCTGGTCTGAATTTGAGTTTTCCTGGACCAAATTTGAGTTTTCCTGGTCTGAATTTGAGTTTTCCTGGTCTGAATTTGAGCTTTCCTGTCCAAATTTGCATCTCCCTGTCTCTCAGACTGACCAGAACCTGAATTTGAGTTTCCCTGCTTTGAGTTTGAGTTTCCCTGGTCCAAATTTGAGTTTCCCTGGTCTGAACTTGAGTGTCCCTGGTCTGAATTTGAGTTTCCCTGGTCCGAATTTGAGTTTCCCTGGTCTGAATTTGAGTTTCCCTGGTCTGAGCTTGAGTGTCCCTGGTCTGAATTTGAGTTTCCCTGGTCCAAATTTGAGTTTCCCTGGTCCGAATTTGAGTTTCCCTGGTCCAAATTTGAGTTTCCCTGGTCTGAATTTGAGTTTCCCTGGTCCAAATTTGAGTTTCCCTGGTCCGAATTTGAGTTTCCCTGGTCTGAGTTTGAGTTTCCCTGGTCTGAATTTGAGTTTCCCTGGTCTGAATTTGAGTTTCCCTGGTCCGAATTTGAGTTTCCCTGATCCGAGTTTGAGTTTCCCTGATCCGAATTTGAGTTTCCCTGGTCTGAATTTGAGTTTCCCTGTCTCTCAGACTGACTAGAACCTGAATTTGAGTTTCCCTGGTCCGAATTTGAGTTTCCCTGATCCGAATTTGAGTTTCCCTGGTCTGAATTTGAGTTTCCCTGGTCTGAATTTGAGTTTCCCTGTCTCTCAGACTGACCAGAACCTGAATTTGAGTTTCCCTGGTTTGAGTTTGAGATTCCCTGCTCTGAGTTGGAGCTTCCCTGGTCTCTCCCACCCACAGCATCCCTCCTGAGCTGCTGGCCAGGCCCTGTTCCTGGCTCCAAGGGCTCGAGGCAGCTTTCCTGCGTGCAGGAATAGAAACAGGGCCACTGGAAGTGCTGAGGCAGCTCCCAGGCTGTGGAGGGGCTGTACAAGTGTTCCAAACAAGCCACGCTGGGAGTGTTACAGAGGGAGGCTCTTGTCTCTTCCAGGAAACCTCCCCTGCTTGTCCTGGACTTGTTAAATGGGCAGGCAATTGCTAAATTGTTAAATAACTCAGGGTTCCCTGCTCCTGCACGCTGGCTTTCTGCTCTGGGGGTGGGACACAGAGTGAGCAAACTCTGACTCCCAAAGTGAGGAGATGACAGCGCTGGTGTGGCTCCAGTGCAGGTGAAATGCAAAGCTCTGGAGTCAGCTCCAGTGCAGGTGAAATGCAAAGCTCTGGGGTCAGCTCCAGTGCAGATAAAATGCAAAGCTCTGGGGTCAGCTCCAGTGCAGATGAAATGCAAAGCTCTGGGGTCTGCTCCAGTGCTGATGAAAAGCAAAGCTCTGGGGTCTGCTCCAGTGCTGATGAAAAGCAAAGCTCTGGGGTCTGCTCCAGTGCTGGTGAAATGCAAAGCTCTGGGGTCTGTTCCAGTGCAGATGAAATGCAAAGCTCTGGGGTCTGCTCCAGTGCTGATGAAATGCAAAGCTCTGGGGTCTGCTCCAGTGCAGGTGAAATGCACAGCTCTGGGGTCTGTTCCAGCACAGATGAAATGCACAGCTCTGGGGTCTGCTCCAGTGCAGGTGAAATGCAAAGCTCTGGGGTCTGCTCCAGTGCAGGTGAAATGCAAAGCTCTGGGTTCTGCTGTGCCCAGCTCAGGACTCCTGTCCTGCTCCCTCCTCCCAGGCTGAGCTGCCCCAGGCAGGCAGGGATGGCAGCCAGGCTCTGGGGTGATCTCTGCTCTGTGTTCTCCAGGGCAGGGGACTGAGATCTGTGAAAATCAGGGAGGAAATCAGCGGAGATGCCTGCAATGCCAACGCTCTGGTTTCTGTTCCAGCAACAGCTGCAGGCCTATGTGGCCTGGGTGAATTCCCAGCTGAAGAAGAAGCCGGGGCTGAGGCCAGTGCAGGACCTGAGGCAGGACCTGCGGGATGGGGTCACCCTTGCCCTGCTCATCGAGATTGTAGGTCAGTGCTGCCATCTGGCCCTGTTTTTCCCCCTCAGCTCTGGCTCTGGCCTGGAGGGGCTGCCCTGGCTCTGGCGTCTGTCGGGCAGATGTTACTGGGGGTGGCAGAGCTGGCTGGGAAGGAAAGCAATCATAAACCAGATCACAAATGCAATTCTATTCCAGCCCTTGTGGTTCAGAGGCCGTTGGAGCAGATGGGGAAAGCTGGCAGGGGCACTGGGAGCTGCCACAGGGCTGGCATGGAGTTGGGGTGGGTTTTGGGAAGAGTGACCTGTTTGCTGATGTCATTGGGCAGGGGGACAGGGAATGGGGGGTGCAGTGAGTTCATTTTCCTCGCTGCTCCTTCCTCCTCGCACTCAGCCCCTGCCCCAGTGGGGGACAGCTCTCCAAACTCCTCCAGCTGGGTCTGTCCCACGTGCTTCACTTTGCCCCCAGGTGAGCCCTTTGCAAGGAGCTCAGTCCTTTGGGAAGAGGCAGCCCCAGCCCCACAAATCCTGCCAGAATCCTGCTCCAGCCCCCCAAAACTTTGCCATCATCCCAGCACAGCCCCAAACCCAGTCCCTGCTGCTGCTGGCTCCTGTTTAGCAGCACCAGGAGCCCCGTGCAGCACCCAGCCCTGAGAGCAGAGCAGTGCCAGCGATCCCTCTGGCAGTGCCCAGAGCTTTAGCTCTCCTCTGATAAAGCTTTTTCACTCCCTTCAGCTGGTGAGAAGCTGAGTGGCATCGAGCTCAACCCCAGCAGCCAGCAGGAGATGAGGGAAAATGTGGAGAAAGTCCTACAGTTCGTGGCATCCAAAAAGATCCGCATGCACCAGACGTCAGCTAAAGGTGCGTGGCCCTGGGGGGATTTCAGCTGCTGAAATCCTGTTTCTGGCTTTGTTTTCTATCAAACAGGTCATTTATGGGTAAATTCATGTGTCAGTTTGTGGGGAAGTTGGGTTTTTTTCTCCCCCTCTGGTTTAGTGATGGTTTTGGGTTGAAAGATGGGGAATGCAGAGAATAAAAAAAGCGACATTTTTCCTGCTGCTGAGCACTCAGGAGCCCAGGCAGTGGTGTAATGAAAAATACAGGCTTGGAATCTTTCCCCAAAAGGACACATAAACCTGCTAGAGTGAAAGGAGACATGGAAAAAATATTTGTGGTTTGTTGGAAGCCATGGGCTGGAAACAGAGAGGAGACACAACGCACAGTCACATGTCTGTGGCGTGGTTTAGTCAGGACTTTGAGGAGCTCTGACTAAATTGTTTTGGGAAATCTTGGTCTGGGAGAGTGGCTGATCTTTGCCATGACATCAGTGTGCTGGAAAACACTGGTGTGATCTCACTGAATGGGACTGATTTACATTTGCAGGGTGCTGCAAACAGCTGGTGGCACAGGATGCCACCGCTGGAGAAATGCCTCGCTGTTCTGCCTTTAGTGTTTCAAAAAAGGGAATTCTCTGCCAATAAAGTCAGCGACAATCCTCAGTAACTGCTCTGCTTCTGAGCGAGCACTCAGTAATTATGTGTCCCGTAATTAACTGCTGGAAATGGCCATGGAGGGAGGCTCAGGGCTGTGCTGTGGAGGTGGCAGGCACTTGGCAGTGCCCTGCACACCAGGGCTGAGCCGGACCGGCCCCGCTGGCTTTCATCACCTTCATTTCTCCCGGGGCAGCCGCAGCTCCGCCGGCACCCCCCGTTAACCCCCCAAACCTTCGCATTTCGCAGATATCGTCGAGGGGAACTTGAAATCCACCATGAGGCTGATCCTGGCCTTGGCTGCTCACTTCAAGCCGGGCTCTGGCCGAGCTGGCGCCCCCGGCTCGGGGGGCAGGAGCTGGGCAGCGGCCCCGGGCAGGCTCCGGCCGCGCTCGGCCGCCGCCGTGGCGCAGGGGGCAGTGGCCGCGCTGGCCGAGGTCCGGCAGGACGTGCAGCACTCCGGCCGCGACCTGTTCAGGCACAGGCACAGGTGAGGCTTGGGCTCGGAGTCTCTGCTGCTCAGAGCCACCCCGAGGTGAGTTAGAGGGTCTCTTTTTCCCAGCCCAGCAGCTGAAGAAGAACTGAATGTTACAACTCCCAATCACACAAAGCAGAAGCGCACTGACAGGATTTATATCTGTACAGTATATATTCTATATTGACAGTGGCTCCATCCAACCACTATAAGCACACCTACCTTTGGTTAAACAATGCTGGCTTATTTCAAATTCAATACCTGTTGTGAGCCTTCAAACACAATGCACAGAGCTCCATTATTAAGCTTAGAGCTCCCTAATATCTCACCAGATAAACTTTTCTGCACCTTCAGGAGTTATTCTAGACAAGCCTCAATACACAGACCATGGTTCTATTTGTCCTTACTTTTCTACTTCTCATATAACTTTCCTGCTGACCAATCTCATGGCTGCTGCTCAGCTCCAATCCCAGTTCTGCTGTCCCTGAGGCCTATTGCAGCTTCCCCAAAACCCTCTGATTTTATTGATTCCCACATAAATGAATTTTTGTCTGTTTTATCCCTGGCGGGAGGAAGCCGCTGTTGTGCAAAAACACCTAAAACTCCTGGCAGAGGGGGCACTGACCTGGCTCTGCTGCCAGCCCAGGTCACTCTCAGGTTTTACAGCAGAACAGCAGCTGGGTCTCTCTTTCTGTCTCTGGAGCAGAGCAGGGAGTCACAGCCCAGGCAGAGGGACCTGTGCTGCCTCCTTCTCCCCACGCTGCCCTCGGGGCTCTCTCCTTGGAGATGTTCTCATGCCAAGCGAAACACGAGTCAGGTTTTCACCCCAGAGATCTGGAGCTTTATTTCCAGAGCTGAGGATGTTGTACAAGTCCTTTCTGGCTCCTCCATTGCTCATCCCACTGCTCCAGGCACCTGCTGAGTCCTGGGGATGCTGAAAATCCACACACAGAGGGAATAATGCTGAAAATCCCATTTGCCCCTTGCCAAAGGTGCTGGGGGGTGACAATGACAATAATAGCAATGACATTTAGCTGGGGGCCAGGTGCTGGGGCTGTGCAGGGTTTCATTTACACAACTGAAGGTCATTTCCCATTTGATACTGGCTCGAGGGAGCACCCATGAAACAGTCTGGAAAGGAGGCTGAAATGGTAACTTTGACTGAAAAATGAAATGTTAAAGGTTTCCCTTGCAAGGTCCTTGGAGTTCTTCAGGAAAGCCAGTCCTTGTGATGTTTCCTTGTATTCCCAGAGCTTTTGGAGTTTTGTAGTCACAGAATTAGGGATGACTTTAAAGCAACAAGGCCTCTTTGCCTATTTTCCCTTAACACCAAGAAGATGGGGATCCCTGATAGGAAAATTGGCATTTTTCCAGCTGTCTCCTCTCCCTCAGCTCTCCTCCCCTCCTTTTTGGAAAGAGAAGAATTCCAGCAGCACTCAGGTGAGGCTCCCCTCATTGTGTGACTGTCACCCCCAGGAACAGCAGCATGGACGAGGAGATTGAGAATCCCTGCTGGAGCGTGCGGGCGCTGGTGCAGCAGTACGAGGGGCAGCAGAACGTGCCACTGGAGCCCCACCCTGCCAGGTGAGCAAGTTTATTGCCAAGGTGTCTCCTCTCCAAGATGTCACCCTGCCAGGTGAGGAATTTTATTGCCAGGGTGTTTCCTGTGCCTGACATTGCCTAAAGTGCCTGTTCACCTCGCCAAAATCCGCTCATCCCTGGCTGGTCTGGAGGGTGAAACCTCAGGAATCAATGTGAAGCAGTTTTCTGTGAGAAAATGCAGCCAAAAAGGGGCTTTTGAAGGAAAATTATTCCAGGGAGGGAGCTGATCCAGCATGGAGAGCTCTGTAGTAAGGGAAGCCGCTCCCTTTTCCCCCAGAGAACCAGAAACTACTCGGAAGAGCCAGAGCTGTGTGACTGAACAAGCGGGGCTCCCTCTGGAAATGGTGCTGTGCTCCAGTTAATCTCATCTGGAGCAGATCCGAGGGCAGGGCTGCACGTGGGGAGCCTCCCACTGCCACCGAAAGCCCCAGCTCTGATTTTCAGAGTCCTTCCCCTGCCTGGGCTGCTCCCCGAGTGCCTCCCTCCCGTTTGTGTGGGAGTGAGGAGCTCATTTGCCAAGGACAGATTGCCACTGACAGCCTCTCAGCAGGCAGGACGTTTCCCCAGCGTTTCTCAGGCCAATTTTTATGCTCCACAGCACCAATAATTCTCTGTGTACCTGAAAATTAAGGTTGCTTTGCCCAACAGAGGAGAAAAACACAAGAGTTTGTGTTTATCCCCCAATTCTGCTGCGTGTCATTGAGAGAGTGTTTATAAATAGACTTTTGGAGGAGTGTGGGGCTCCCGGGGAGGCAGTGCTGGAGCAGTGCCTCCACATGATGTCAGCAGTGTGCTTTTGAGGCCGGCCTGCCGGGGGGGATGTAAAAATCCTGCTCTTGGCAGCATTTCGTGGATAATGCCACAGGAGCTTGGCTCTTGAACCGGGAGCTCAGGAGTGCCACATCCTGCTGCCTGCTCTCATCCCTCCGGCTGAGGGAGCTGGAATATTTGATGTATTCTTCTACCCCATCAGGTGGCTGCTGTTTCCTCATATGTTGGTATTTTGGTGGTAAACAAAAATGTCTCTGCACATCCTGCATTTCTGTTTTATTTTTCCCCATAATATCATGGGTTCTCTGTCCACAATGCAAGGGTGGTATTATTGCTGACAGGGCAGAACACAGCGAGAATCTTTCCAAAAGTGATCAAAAACTGGGAGAATTCTTCCCCTCCAGCTGCTGGGGGTGTCTGTGCTGACACAATTCTGCACGGTGAAAACAAGCTGCTTTCCCTTTCCTCGCGGGGAGGAATGTGCTTAGCTCAGTTCGGAGAACAGGCTGGGAGAAACGAGATGCTTTTTTTATTGGTGAGAGACGTTATGGAGTGCAGCGACCCCCTCCTCCAGCCGGCTGAGGTGTCCCAGGGCAGCATCCCCGGCTCCTTCCCCCGCTCCGAGCTCTCCCAATTCCCAGGGACGAGCGCAGGCTGCCGAAATGATTCATGGAAAAATTTGCCAAAAATCAGATGATTCCCAGGCCGCCGAGCCCCTCACCCATCCCTCTCCCTTTCCCCTCCCCTTCCAGCAGCATTCCCTCCCCCACCCCTGAGCCAGGCATCTCGGAGAAAGGCTGTGCCTGCACAGCCCGTGTGACAGCGGGAGGGAGAGGGAGCCGCGCCTGGGGCTGGGGAGAGCCTGGGCAGAGCCCGCATCCCTCTGGAAGCTGAGAGAGCAGCTTGGGCAGAGCCCGCATCCCTCTGGAAGCTGAGAGAGCAGCTTGGGCAGAGCCCGCATCCCTCTGGAAGCTGGGAGAGCATCCTGAGCAGAGCCCGCATCCCTCTGGAAGCTGGGGAGAGCATCCTGAGCAGAGCCTGCATCCCCCGGCAGCGCAGGGACCCCGCGCCGGCAGCAGCTCCTTCCCTCCCCCGGCGGCTCCTCGGATGCTCGGCAGCACAAGGAGGGCGGGATGGGATGAGAAACACCCCCGGCAAGCCCGGAGCCTTGTGATGAAAACAACCGGCTGTGCAGCTGACCAAAATGCAGCAGCAGGAGGCGAATAACCTGCGAGGAAAAGCAGCGGGAGGCACGGGCAGGCTGCAGAATTCCCCCCCGGCTCCGCGATCCAAGCCGCTCCTGGGGGCTGCGGATTTGCCTCTCAGCCGGCAGAGCCCCTGAGCCGGTTGTGGTGTGTGTGCGGG
Source organism: Fringilla coelebs (assembly GCF_963513975.1). Classification (NCBI taxonomy): domain Eukaryota; kingdom Metazoa; phylum Chordata; class Aves; order Passeriformes; family Fringillidae; genus Fringilla; species Fringilla coelebs. Next base: position 1,653,112 of record NC_140051.1, on the reverse strand, counting down.
TGTTGTTCCTGCTGGGATCCTCCTCGGCACTCGGGCTCGCCGAGCTTGCCCGGGAGTTTAGCAGGAGCCGAGCCCTGGGCGTGTGAAGAAGGGAAGGAGGCATGAGAGGAGCCGGGATCCTGCGGATTCTGTGAGGCCACAGGTTCAAGTGGGATCATGGGAGGGAAGCAGGTCAAATGGTGAGCGATTGTGTCCATTGTCCTCGCGAGCAGCAGGGATGGGTGTTTATTAAAATTCGGGGCATTCAGGGGCTCGTTGCCCTGAAGCCTGGGCCGTGCTGGAGGATCTGGGGCCCGGGGGAGGCAGGATGTGGGTTAAGGAGCCAAGTGGTGAAAGGAATAAAGTGGAGCAGTTTGCATCATAAATCTCTCTTGGAAAGCTTTCATTCCCCAGCCCTCGTTTCTGCATGCTTTAATAGGGAATTGTTCTGCACTTTTAAAGGCATTGCATCAGAGGCTGTTTCATACTCTGATGGCTCAGACTGATACAGAACCTGGGCAAGTGTTTGCAGCATTAATTGGGTGATGCAGAAAGCAACCTGACCTGTGCTGCTGCTTCAGCTGCCTCTGGCCCTGCCACTGTTGGCTGTGTTTGGGAGGTGGTTGTGGATGCTGCCTGAACCCAGGGGCCTTTGGAAATGGGAAAACTGCCTGGGAAGGGTCTGGGGATGTGGGAATGCATCAGGAAATGTAAAGCTGTCTGTGCTGGGGGGACCTCTGCCCACCTGTGGTGCCTCTTCTTGGCTTTGGGCTGTGGATCCAGTGCTGGGAGAAGCGGATGTGGAATGTTATTTCCAGGCTCACATCTTTGGTTTTCATCCTGCTCATCCTTTTCGCTTCCTCTCTTTCACCACCTTCTCTCCCATCTGTGCCTGCTGGTGTTTTTCTGGGACAGCTTCTGCATGGATGAGAACCAGCCATGCCCCGGGGTGAGGGCAGGTTCAGAGCATCAGCTGGGAACGGGAGGGAGGGAATTCTGAGATCTGTTCCTAGAAGGAAGTGAAATCCTCCGGGAGCTGCTGACCAGCTGGGCTTCCTGCTGGCATCTGTGTTGTGTGAAAGTTCCATCCTTTCTTCTGGCCCTTGTTACATAATGCAAACCCAGCAGAACTGCCAAATCAAGTCATAAACAGCATTTTAAAAACCCAAAAAACCATCATTTTATGCCATGCCCCCATTCAGCAATGAGCAGAAGCAGGGCCTGGTTACAAATTTGATATTAAAAATATGTCTAATGAGGGACTGCTGTGATGGATTTGGAATTCCTGGAGGTAAATCCTGGAGCAAAGCCAGGTGGCTGGGAGCCCTTTAAGCATCATGGACACACCTGAAAGGACTGGCACTGTCCCTGTGGGACATTTCTCTCAGACATTGATTATTCTTTCACTTTAACTCAAGGGAAGTCTGGGCCACAAAAAACTGGACTCAGGTCTGTAATTTGAATGAGGAGAGGCTCGTCCTGGCCGTGGGAGTGGGGCAGGCAGGAGCAGCAAGTCATTTCCATCTCTATTGCAGGGCTTTTCCCATTCTGTGGGAGCTGTGGGAGACGAGCAGCAGTGCTGGGAAGATGCAGGGAGGGAGCTGCTGAAGCCTCTTATTTTTCTAAACCTATTATATTATTTCCACACTGTTTTTCTTTTTGTTCCCTGCCCTTTGTTTCTGTGTTGGGGAAGAATGAAAAATTAACTCCTGCTCACACTTGCAAGGATTAATTCCTGCGACTTTCGGGGTACATTGAATGGGTCAGTGAGCTTCAGCCACCTTTTGATGTTGTCTGGGAGATGCACTTAGGAAGAATTTCTGAGAAAAAGATTGCTTGAACCTCCCAGTCAGCTGAGATGGCTCCTGTGAAAATATGTGGGCACTTCGAAGAAGTTTTAATCAAAGAACACGAGTGAGTGGAATCTGACTCTCAAATATATTGGGATTTAAAGTTGGAATGATTCATCTGAAAGCTCTGGAGCAAGAGATGAAGCCAGGGTGGCTTTTTGTCCAGCAAGTCTGGCTGTAAATTACTCCTCAGTGTGGTCCTACCCCTGTGTGAGAGTCTGAATTCAAAAAATTACATGTCCAGGCTGGGTTGTTGAAAGTTTCTCTGGGATGCAGATAATTCTTAGATAAAAGTGAATATGGAGAAATGCTTGTTCAAAATTAGTGCTGATCAACATCATCTCCACCATCTAAAAGAGCTGTTCCTGCCTTGCTTTGCAGCCTGACTTCACCCAGCCCTGTGCACAGTGCAAAGAGTGAATCCACTGTAGCCCCCTCGGAGGAGAAGGAGAGGCTTGTGATCCTCCAGGCTGAAGAAACAGAGCCCAAAGCAGGTAAAACCTTGGCACTGTTCTGGGTGATAAAGGCTGGAAAGCTCCCCAGGGACTGCAGTGGTTTGGTGCTGCCTCCAGGGCGTCCTTGGGCACTGAGGGATGCTCTGCAAAGCCCCCAGTGCTTCTCCCCCCTGTCACTGTCCCCAGTGCTGGGCTTGGACACCTCCCTGAGCCCAGTGCAGTTATCTGGGATACAGTGGGTGTAGGAAAGCTTGGATTGCCTCAGGAATCCTGGGGGTCAGGTGAGCTGTCACCCACTGGAGCGGAGCAGGTCCCTCCTGGGCTGCCTGCAGCACATCCAGCCCCTCTCTCTTGCAGAAGAGGCCGAGGCTCACTTCCAGCCCGAGTGGCAGGCAGGGAGCTCTGGGTCCTACCTGGAGAACTCATGGGAGGAGCAGCTCCTGGAGCAGCAGGACCACCTGGAAAAGGAAATGGAGGAGGCGAAAAAGATGATTTCGGGTTTGCAGGTGAGAGATTTCTCTTCTCAGAGAGTGCTCCCTTCCAGGGTCACCCAGCCCTGCGTCAGTCAGTCCGTGAGCTTGGCTGAACCTTCACATTTGGCACATTCTCCCCACAATTCCTGACTTCTGGGGCCTTTCCCTCACTTGCCCTCCCTGCCCTCAGCCCGGTGTGTGTCTGGCTGTGCCTGGGGAACAGAGCCCCTTGATCCATATGGTGAAGGCACTGAACTCTCTCAGAACATCCCTTTCTGTTTGTGCTGGGAACCACAGTGGCTTTGAATTGTAAATATTTATGTGGCAGTAAACAAAGCAGAGATTGTGTGAGGAGCACAGGCAGCTGGGCGGGCACTTTCCTCGGGGACAATGGGCAGGACACAAAAGAGTCACCAAAAAAAAAAAAAATTCCTTGGTTGACTGGTAAAATCCCTGCATTTTGTGCCCACTGGGAGCAGGGACAGGAGGGACTGGCACTGCTGCCCCCTCATCCCCTGGGAGTGGGGAGAGGCAGCTGATGTGGCCAGCCAGGAAATTGCATTTGGTTAATTGATTTTCCTTCTCTTATTCAATAATTGAGAAGCTCCAGATTGTGACAGTTTGGTTGAAATATTGGGGATGCACACACACCCTATAAGGTGCTAAAGCTGAGACTTCACTCCCTTGAAATTTGTGTTGCCCTTGTTTGGTTCTTTCTGTGGGGAAGAGCATGGGCTGACAGACCCCTGGGAGAGCTTTGTCAGGGGATAAATCTTGTTCATTCCTGGAGAAAACCCCTCATTTTTGAGGGGAATAAATCAGCAGCAATGGGAAATGAAGCTGGTAGGGACTGTTGATAGGAGTGACTGCTGGCCAGAGCTGCAGCTCACCTCTTTCCCTTTGAAATCTCTGAAAAGGAGATTTTTTTTTCCCCCCTTTATCTCCCCAGGCTTTGTTGCTGAATGGGTCTTTACCTGAGGATGAGCAGGAAGGGTCCTTTGAACTTTCTGAGCGTGGAGCCTGCCCCGAGGAGCAGCTGGTGAGAACAACCCTGGACCCAAGTTTCCCTGCTGCAGCTGCTTTTTGCCCTGCCCTGCCCCTGCTGCACAATAACAACGCTGATATTTTGCATTCAGATCATCATCCGAAGCCGCCTGGACCAGAGTGTGGAAGAAAATCAAGATCTGAAGGTTAGAGGGTGACAGATGGAGGGGGAAGAGAAGTTTTGCAGATTGTTCCACTTGATTTTTGAGGGGAAAACGGGGTGGGGATGAGGCAGGGTGAGCATCACGATGGATGAAGAGGGGAATATTCTGTGAGGGCTCCAACTCTGGAGGCTTGGGACCAGTTTTGATGCTGGCAGAAGTGTTTGATGTTGGCCTGAAGGCAGATTTGAGGGACTGGGCAATCATTATTTTCCTCAGGACTTTAATAACAGAGCTTAAGAGCTCAGCTCTTTGTCATGTTTGTAACTCATTAAAATGTCTCAGGCTCTGGATCTGTGGGAAGGGGAGGGAAGTGCTTCCTCCTGCAGAGAAAACACCAGCTCTGGTTGGTTCTGAAGGGGTGACAAGGGGCTGTTTAACCAAATTGTGTTGCATTTGCAGAAGGAGCTGCTGAAATACAAACAAGAAGCTCGGAACCTCCAGGGAATAAAGGTGAGGAAAGGGGCATTTCATCAAAAATGAATAGTAGTGCTTTAGGTGAGTAGGGCCAGCAACAACCACACACCTCTGAGGAATCTCAGATGGTGGAAGGAGGAGTATAGGGGGATCCTGTGGTTTATTTCTGAATTTTTAGGCAGGTGCAACGAGCTGGGTTTCCAATTTTCTGCTCTGTCTGTAAGGTTGTGATCAAGTATTCCCCTTTTTTCTTTATTTCCCCCTATTTCTCCTAAACAAAAAGAGGCATAAATTGGTTGGCTGGCTCTTTTATTCCCTCCTCTCTCTTGGAGTACACACCCAGCAGCACTGGCCCAGTGAACTCATTCCTGCCAGCACAGGAAAAAGAGCCTGGGGTGTCCCTGTCCTGCCCAGAAACAGCTCAGTTTGTGCCTCTGGAGTGCTGAGCACTGCTGATCTCCTCCTGACAGAGGTATTTTTAGAGCTGCCTGTCAGAAGGGAGCAAACAGCAGTAGCTGTCCAAGGTGCAGCTCTGGGTGAGTGAAAGGTGCAGAATTAGTGCTGACTTTGGCCTCTCCAGAGAGGATTTCACTGCACAACTGGGTCACACTCAGGGCTTAAGGCTCCTTGTGTCCTGGGCTGATCTTGGCCTCTCTGTGCCCTCGGGATGAGTGGCTGGGGCAGGAGCTGCAGGGCTGAACGCCCTCCAGAGCTGTTCCTGTCCATCAGAACCAAAGTTCATCACTTCTGGAGAGGGAAATTCAGGCTGAAGCAGAGAAATCCCTCTGTGCTGGTGGCCAAAAAGTTGGCAGGGAAATCAGTTTTGGGTGAGGGAGAGGCAGGAGGGCTGAGAGTCCCTGGCAGCACCTCAGCCCTGGGTGGCCACAGGGTGTTCTGGCCCCTGAGCCCCGGGGAGGGGTCCCTGCCCTCCCTGCCCTCCTGCAGAGATCACCTCTCCCCAGGACGCTCTGCAGCAGAGGCTGCTCCAGCAGGATGCTTCAGTCCTGCAGCTCAAGCAGGAGCTGCTGAGAGCCAACATGGACAAGGAGGAGCTGCACAACCAGAACGTGAGTCACTGCTGCTGCTGCTGCTGCTGAGGTTATTTTGGGGGGGTTGGTGGCCCCAGGGGTGGCTGCAGCAGAGATTTTGGGGTCGTGGGATAGTGAACAAGAGCCAGAGGTCTCTGCACAGCACAGGCTGCTCACAGCCTGCTGGCCAGCTGTGAGGCTGGAGATTCCTGACCTTCACTCCCACTTCCTGTCCTCCAGGACCTTCAGCTGGGACAGGGAGGGGCTTTCCCTGATGTTTTCAGTGCTGTTGCATTTCTCCCTCCTCGTTCCCTGCCTTAGCAGGTGACACCTGCCCTGTGCAGGTCTCTGTCCAAAGGTGTCACCCTAAACAGCAGCTCCCTTGACCTCTGCAGGTTCTGGTCACCCTTTAGCACAAGGGGCAGAGGTTTTCACTCTCTGGGAGTATCTGCCTCACACCTGGGTGTTATTCCTGCAGGTTGACCTCCAGAGGAAGGTTGAAGAGAGAAACCGGCTCCTGGCAGAGTACAAAGTAATGGAGCCTCTTCCATGGGGTTTGGGTGGATCTTCAGTTCTGGGGATGGGATTGCTCTTTCCCTGGCGCTTGGACAGCCCTGGGAAGGTGCTGCAGGAGCCAGGGCTGTTTGTAGTGAGGTGGAGGGATCAGAAGTTCTTTGCATTTCCCCCACAGCTTCTTGCAGATCTTTTCTTGTTGCGGGTTTTGGTGGTGGCTGCTGAGTGTCCAACACTTGTGCAGATGAGGGTGGGGGACCTGTTTGTCCTCTGATCCCTGGGGAATCTGTGTGCTCTGTGGCAGCTCTGTGACCTCAGCAGCAAATCTTCAGCCAAGGGGACTTTGGGCAATAAAAACCTGATTGATCTTGTCAAAAAAAGCTCTGACACGCAGCCCTAACATCTGGCAAAGCACACCCTGTGCGAGCCACCTGATCCTGACAGGATTTTCCCTGCCATGGGGACATGACTGAGCCTCTCTCCTGCCCTGCTGATTCCCTGGACCCCTGTGTTGCAGAAGGAGCTGTGCCAGAAGGACCGGCACTTGCAGCAGCAGCAGACCAAGCTGGATGAGATGCTCAGGCAGCTTTCTGAGGCCAGCTACCAGCAGGTAGGGAGAGCTGGGCAGCACTGGCAGATGCTCTGCCTGGCCCATGGGGTGGTGACTCCTCTGCTGCCCCTCCACAGGTGGACTTGGAGCGGGAGCTGGAGCACAAGGAGGCCCTGCTGGCTCACTGCATGAAGAGAGAAGCTGAGGAGGTACGGGAGCCTTGCTCCACACCTGGGGTGGCGTTTGCCCAGCACCCTGCAGGCGTTTCTGTCTCCAGAAACGCTCCCCTTCATCCCAGAGAGGTGTCACTGTCAGAGCCCTGATGGAGGCAGGCAAAGCCCCCAGCAAAGAGCACTCTGGCTCAGCCTCTTGGCTCAGAATCCTCAGAGATGAAAGCCAGAGGCTTTCTCAGCTTCCAGCTTCACCTCTAACCTTGGCAGTGGTTAGACCACAGCTCAATTTACGTCCTCCTTTTCCTGCTGACCCTGGTATTGAGTCTTTCCACCTTTATGTGAGGAATCGTGCCTGTGCTGTGAGCAGGAACTCCCTGCACACTTTAGGGAGTGTCTTCATCTGGGAGAAGATGAGAGCTTTACCATTGATGTGGAAAGCTCTCATTCCCTCTCACTTTGAAGTCCATAAGTGAGGATTTTTGGGGAGGTCCTGACACTCACACATCTTCCCCTGGCCAGGTGATGGCTTTCAGCAGTCACAGTGCCCAGAGCAATGGCTTTCTCCAGCCAGCAGGAAAAGGAGCTGCTCCCACAGCCCACCGAGGGGTAAGTGCCCCTGAGGGGTGCATTCCCAGCCAGATATCCTGGAATTCTTTTACTTCATTCAGAGAGGTTTCCCCTTGCTGGGGAGGCAGCGCCTGGGCTGGTGTCAGCTGTGCTGTTTTGGGCAGCCCAGTGACCTGCAGCTGGTGCGGGACGCCCTCCGCAGCCTCAGGAACAGCTTCAGTGGCCACGACCCGCAGCACCACACCATCGACAGCCTGGAGCAGGGCATCTCCAGCCTCATGGAGCGCCTGCACCGCATGGAGACACACAAGAGGCAGGAGAGGAGGGTAAAGGCTCCCCAGGACACTCAGCTCCTGCCCCTCACACGCCACCCTGGCTCTGGCTGGGAGGTGACGCTCTGTCCTTGTTTTGGCTTTGTGCCCCAGGTGCGGGGGAAGTCACCAGCAAGCAGAGCGACCAACGAGTGCAGGGACTCCTGGCCTCCCAAATCCAGTAAGTGCCTGGCAGATCCTGCCCTTCCACTGCCAAATCCACTGCTCAGCTCCCAGGCGTAGAATCCCCTCGGGAATCTGCCCCCTCCAGGATCCTCCCTGGAGCAGAGAGCCCTGCAAAGGGAAGGGACACACGTTTATGGCTGGTTTTCTGTAAAGCACCATCACAGTGCTGGTCTGAGCCTCCTGGGCAGTGCTGCAGCACAAATAAGCATGGCAATCGCTGGGAAAAGGGATGTCATCCCAGCTTTCTGCTGCTGTGCACCATCTAGTGGGGACAGAGGAGTGCTCCCTGTTCCCTGCTCAGTGTTTACTGCCTTTCATATCCACAGAATGAAACACCACATTTCCTTTTTAAACACCACATTTCCATGTGTGCAGAGTATTTTCTGCATAAAAGGAGCCTTAAAACTGTGGAGTTCAGTTCCTCTGTTTCAGATCTTGGGAGGAAGCAGGAAACAAGGCAGGAGTTGGGGGGAGAAACACAAATGGGCAAATGAAAATCCACACGCCACCATCCATCATGGCCAGCAGGAACGGGAAGCTGGGGAGGGATAATGATGATAAGGGATGATAATCAGCGAGTTGCTGCCTTGCAGAGCTGCCTCACTCTCAGAGCACTCCCGTGATGAGCACCAGTGCCTGCACCAAAGTGTTGTACTTCACCGACCGCTCCCTCACCCCCTTCATGGTCAGCATACCAAAGAGGTGAGCCTGGGCTTCCTAAGCCTCCTGTGCCCCTAAAACCAGCGCTCTGCTTTCCTGGGAATGCTCCCAGCCAGCACAGGTTTGCTGGGCCTTAACTGGATTTCGTGCTATTGGCTGGGGAGAATTATCTGCAGTAGTCCCTGAGCTTTGTTTTTGCATTTTGTATTTGCATTTATTTCCCTTGCAGGTTAGGGGAAGTGACTCTGAAGGATTTCAAGGCCGCCATCGATCGGGAAGGAACCCATCGGTACCACTTCAAAGCCCTGGACCCAGAGTTTGGCACAGTGAAGGAGGAGGTAAATGTGGGACTGGGGTTTGGGATCAGTGTCACCACACAGCCTTGGGGACCGTGGTCACCTCGCTTTGAAACTAGTGAAATAGTGGATGTTGCCCCCAAACAAAGTGTCTGCTTTCCCAGCTGTGGGTTAAGCTCCTGTTGTGCTAAAATGTTTTCATCCTCAGCAAAAGCAACTCCATGGATGTGGTTGTGACTGCCTGGGAGTTGCAGAGCCCCTTGTACAAAGCCAGCCTGTGACACAGCCCAGGGGACACAGCAAAAATCTGGGCTGTGGGTTTTATAAACCCTATTGCAATGGGAGAGCCTGTATTAAAAATACAACCTCTTCCTTTCCTCTGCAGGTTTTTCAGAGAGAACTCTGTGTGTGTGGCACAGTTCCCTTTGTGTGCTGCAGTGCAGCCTGTTCCTGCTCAGGCTGGTGTGGGTGTGGGCTGGATTCATCACAGGTTATTGGGACAGTTCTTGCTTCACAAATTGATTAGGACAAGGGCAAAGGGTCACCCTCTCTGGGGACAGGCAAGCAGCAGCAGCTGGAGGTCATGGTCTGGCTCAGAAAAGGCGTGATTCCTGTCTTTAGTTTACCTTTAATGTCAAAAAAACCAGCCGATAATAACCCTGATATTCATTGGATAATGAGGCCTGGTCTGTTATTTACCTAAATTGTGAAAATGTGACTCATACCTCAGCCATCATTGCCATGTGTTCCCTGGATTATTTTGGGAAATCTGAGCTAGGGTTTGACTTCATGCCCCTGATGCCACTCACATTGCAGAACCCTGTGTCCAGACCCCAGACATGACTGAAATCCTTTATTTTTTTTAAATTTGTTTTGGGTAGGTCTTCCATGACGACGACATCATTCCTGGCTGGGAGGGGAAAATCGTGGCCTGGGTGGAAGAAGACCACGGGGAGAATTAATGGAGCTTTCAAGCCCTGTTTCTATGGAAACCTGTGACTGTCTGCAGAGCTCAGAGAGTGACCAAGGAGCCCAAGTGCTGGGAGGAGGCCAATTCAAGCTGCCAAAAAAGAGCGTCTGTGCCAGCCACGGGTGGTGCAGGCTGTGTGCATGGACCGCTGGCACCTGACTGCCCGTGCCCGAGGGCAGCTGCTGTCCTGAGGCTGCAGGGACGCGTCTGTGGGACAGAAACACCCAGCTCAGCCCTGCCAGCAAAACCCTGGAGGCCTTAAGGATGCTTTGCCCCCTTCTCCTCCAGCCCTGCACTGTGTGCTGCAGGCTCAGCTGGGCATCTCCTGTGCTGGTGTCACAGAAAACTGCACTGATGGTGAAAATGTGAAGCTCTGCCTTCATGGAGAAGAGGTTGCTGGACTGTGGGAGCTGAAGCTGGACCAGCTGTTGTCCTGCAGGAGCAGAGTGACTCTGTGGACATTGCAGGCTGACAGGACCTTTTCTGGGTGGGGGAAGAGTCCTCTGGAGGGTTGATGCATGGTCTGAAGCAAAGCTCACCGACCTGGCCGAGCTCCCTTTCTCCCAAACTCAGGCTCCCATCTCCCAGCCCAGCTTTCCCCACTTCCCAAAGCTGTTCCCATTTCCGAGGCCCTCAGGGTTTGCTCTGCAGCTGTGGGGACTGTGGGATCTTGGTGCTTGTTTGTTTGCTGAAGGATTTCATGGGTGGGGGAGCTGGGATCAGCTGCTCCCTGAGGTCTTTGCACCCCCTGTCCTTGCTGAGCCTCTGTCCCTGTGCTCCTGCCCTCTCTGCTGTCACCTCCTGTGCACAGGCACCCCTGCTGCTGTCCCCCCACTGCCAGGACCACCAAGCACTTACCCACACCAGTTCCTTGCTACGCTGAGTCCTGAAGGATCAGGAAAGAACTGCTGGGAAAGAACAAGCCCTACAATCCCCCAAGGGTGGATTTTTCCCTTTGGTTTTGTGGCTTTGTTTCCCTACATCACCCGTGGGCTTGGGAGGTCAAATGGGCTCTGCTCCTTCCCAGCTCCTGTGGGACTGTCTGTGTGTGCTGTGCATGAGGCTGGGAGAGGGGGCACCCTGGTTTTACTGTTTTATATTAACATGTCCTTTTGTAAACCTGTTCTTGAAATTATTTTGTACCGATTCACATTTGTCTGAGGACTGTGGATATTTTTATACTAGTGCAAGTGCTCTCTGTATATTTCTGCACGCATTATACTGTGTTTTACTCCTTTCCTGGTGGATGCTGAGATGTTTTGTATCGTCTTCTGTTGATACAACACTGGCCTTGTAATTTTATCTTACTATGGAAATCCAACTGGTTGATACTGGGTTTTATATCAAGGCTCCTACGTGGTTTTGTGCCACATTGGCACAACACAAGCTGCCTCCTGTTCTGGACAATTTGTGTGACTTTCTGCTTACAGACAGTGGGAGGCACGTTCATCAACGAGCAGGTTAATTAATGGGGGAAATAATCTCTTTTGGAAAAGAAACAATGATTTTGTTTCTCCCCTGGACATAGTTTCTCTGTTGCATGGTCTCTAGTGAAGAGGGCATGGGCTTGTGATACTGAGATCAATTGTATTTGAATTGCAAACCTCTCACAAGTGTTTCATTCTTTGGGTTTTACTCAGTTTTATTTCAGGAGCACCCACACACCCAGGCTGGAGTTTCATGGAGCAAATTTCAAAGATTTCAAGGTCTGCTCAAGGTCTGCTGTTGGCCAGCCTCGTGTCCTTCTCTGCTATCCAGAGGAGCAGTTTGCTGTGGGTGGTCTCTCCCCCATAAAAGCAAAAGGTGTCAATTTTAAATGACTTTGACTCCAGAGATTTTGCTACAAGATCAAGTTAGCAACTATAGAACAGGAAAGTAACTGAGGGAAGCTGGGCAGAAATAAACCAACTGTAAGCAGTGAAACAGACAAGCCTGGGAAATGGCAGCGAGAGCACACCTCAGAACAAACCCACGCTCCGTGGGAAGAACTTGCTGAGCTTGAGGTGGAACTCGGTATGTTTTAGTTTATGGGCTGAACGGAGCCTGGCTTATCCCCTGACATCCCTGGGTGTATTTATGTGTTCTGCCTCATCCACGGCCGCTCCCCTGGCCCAGCCTCCCGTTCCTGGGGAGCAGAGCCGACCCGCGGCTGTCCCCTCCCGTCAGGGCGCTGTGCGGAGCCATGGGGTGCCCGTACCCCGTTTATGGCAGGCTGAGCTCTGCAGAGCCATGGGGTGCCCATATCCCGTTTATGACAAGCTGAGCTCTGTGCAGAGCCATGGGGTGCCCATACCCCGTTTATGGCAGGCTGAGCTCCGTGCGGAGCCATGGGGTGCCCCTTATCCCGTTTTCCACAGGCTGATCTCTGTGCAGAGCCATGGGGTGCCCGTACCCCGTTTTCCACAGGCTGATCTCTGTGCAGAGCCATGGGGTGCCCGTACCCCGTTTATGACAAGCTGAGCTCTGTGCAGAGCCATGGGGTGCCCGTACCCCGTTTTGCACAGGCTGAGCTCCCTGCAGAGCCATGGGGTGCCCGTACCCCGTTTATGGCAGGCTGAGCTCTGTGCGGAGCCATGGGGTACCCGTACCCGGTTTCCGGCCGGCCCAGCCCGGTGCCCGGGCCGCTGCGGGCGGGGCGGTGCCGAGGCGGTGCCTGAGGCGGGCCGGTTCCCGCCCGCCGCCGCTTTACGGCCGCCCCAGTGTCGCGCCGCGCCGCCCGCACGGAGGTCACCGAGCGCCGCCGGCCCCGGCCCAGCCCGGCTGCAGCCCAGCCCCAGCATGTGGCGGGTGTTGGCGCGACGCGTGTCCCGGGGCGCGGCCGGGCCGCCCGCCGTAGTGCGGCCCCGCCGAGCGCTCGGGGCCGGGGTCGGGGTCGGGGCTGGCCCGGCCCGGCGCGGCCCGGTCTGGGGCGGCCCCGCGCCTCGCCCGCTGCTGCCGCCGCCCGCCTGGCCCCGGCTCGTCCCGCGCCGCTGCTGCAGCCTCCCGGCGCACCAGAAGGTGAGAGTCACCCCCGGAGCCTGCCCCGGCTGTCCCTCGTGTCCCCTCGCTGCCCCGGCTTTCCCCCTCCCTGCCCCTTCGCTTTCCCCCCTCGCTTTCCCTCTCCCCCTCCCTGCCCTTTCCCTGTCCCTGCCCCTTCGCTTTCCCAGTCCCTGCCCCTTCCCTTTCCCCCTCCCTGCCCCTTCGCTTTCCCCGTCCCTGCCCCTTCGTTTTCCCCCTCCGTTCTCCGTCCCCTCCCCATGCGGCTCACTTTGCCCCGGGGATTGAGTTATGGGATCATCAAGGCTGGAAAAGTCCTTTAGGATCAGCGAGCTAGCAGTGCCGCTGGAGCCATCCCCCCACACAGCTCTGAGACGCCCCCGGGAATGGGGGCTCCACCACCTCCGTGGGTAATCCTGTTCCAACGCCTGGCCGCCCAAACTGGGAGAAAATCGATGGTTTTGGTGTCTTTGGCACCACTTAGCCTCTAGCCCCTGCGTGCCTGTCGGGTGCTCCCTCCATCACCTCTGTCCTTTATCCCAGCACCCTGTTGGTCTTTGGCAGACCCAGGCCAAGCCCTGGCCCTCTGTAACCCTTTCTTGGGACAATCCTAGAGTTTTAAGGACTTGGAGTGGACCTTAAAGCCATGTGAAAGGACACTTTCCACTGTCCCAGGTTGCTCCAAGCCCCACGCAGGCTGACCTTGAACATTTCCAGGGATGGGCAAGCACAGCCTCTGCCCTCAGCACCCCGTGTGGGTTTGCCGGGGTTCTTCACCAGCAGCTTGGGGCAGTGCTGGGGATTTGCAGCAGATCTGTGCCCCACATCCCGGCTGAGCTGAGGATTTGTCTCTGTCCCGTGTGTGCTGCCTGCTGCTGGATCTGTCTGGCTGTGACACTGCCCTGTCCCTCACAGGTGGCACTGCCAGCACTGTCCCCCACGATGCAGATGGGCACCATCGCACGCTGGGAGAAGAAGGAAGGGGACAAGATCAATGAAGGGGATCTCATAGCAGAGGTATCCTGGGGACCAGGCTGGGCTGAAGGGGGTCTCATAGCAGAGGTATCCTGGGGACCAGGCTGGCTGGTCTCTCTTGAGCTGCACATCTGGCCTGGGGGCTGTTCCTGGCTGAAGGCAGATTTTGGATCCCAGATCCCAAGGGATGCTGGTGGGAAGGAGTGGCTGTCAGCCTCTCAGAGCTGGTTTGTGGGCAAGCTGCCCTAGAGCTGCTGCCTCAGGGTGATTTTTCCAGAACTGTGACCCTACAACAGACTGGGAGGTTCTGGGCTCACCATTTCCTGTTCTCTCTCAAAGGTGGAGACAGACAAAGCTACAGTTGGCTTTGAGAGCCTGGAGGAATGTTACCTGGCCAAGATCCTGGTGCCTGAAGGAACAAGAGATGTTCCTATTGGGGCCATAATATGTATCACAGTAGAAAAGTATGTATTTTCTTAACCCATGATGTGAGTTTCCCCTCTTGGGGCTTCTGGGGTGTCTTGAGTGAAAGACTGAGGCCATCACCTGACGGGCTTTGGGGCTCTGTGTGTTCTTCTAGGCCTGAATATATTGATGCCTTCAAAAACTACACCCTGGATTCTGCAGCAGCTGCTGCTCCTGCAGCCTCAGTGCCTCCCCCTCCAGCTGCAGCCCCCTCCCCACCACCTCAGCCTTCTCCTCAGGCCCCTGGCAGCTCTTACCCTCCTCACATGCAGGTAAGAGAGCACTGCTCCTGCTTTAAGGCTTCTCCCAGTCTTTTTCTGCTCCTGGCATTGCGACCTGTGGGGCATTTTGTCATAAAAACTGTCTGGAATGGGAATTTATTAACTGTGCCACTTCAGTTGTGGTGTGCTCAGAGCAGGTGTTGGGGGACATCCCAGAAAGCTTTTTTAATAAATTTATTTCAGCATTCCAGCTGCTGGTGGAGGAGAGTCTTATCCCTCCAGGGTTGTTTTTTTGAAAAATATGCTAAATCTACGTTATTTGGACAGTTGGGGTATATAAAGACCTTGTGCTTAGTATGAGTGGGCTCTGCTCATATCTCAGAGCAGAACTCCAGCCTGTGGTGCTCTGGTGACCACAACAGATGTGTCTGTGGGTGACTAATAATGAATTGTGTTTGTGGGTATAACCTTTTTGCTTTGCTTGGGTTTTGAAGTGTATCCACTGATGGATGTGAGCACTTTTTACAGGGGGTGCTTTGACACCCCTTTGAAAAAGAAAATCTGGAATATTGAGCCCCATCCCAGGGATAAAGGATGTGAGAGCTGATTTGTGTGAGATGTTACTCAATAAAATAATTAATGAATGGCTTCTAAATGTGTGTTTTGGCTACTAAGGTTGCTTTCTTCCCTCTGCTTGCCCCCTCTGCCCAGTTTTGCTCCCCATGTGTGTGTCACATTGACAGAGTGACTTGCTGCAGCCTTCCTTAGCTTGCAGGGTGATGGCAGTGATGATTATTTCGATTTATCCATTTCTTGCCCTCTGCTCTTGCTTGCTCTCCTGCTCAGGCCTTGCTAGCAGGAGCCAAAGCAGCACAGTGGGACAGCTCTGCCTGGCTGTCATGGAGCCAGACCTAGGAGTGCATTAAAGCTGCTTCTTTAGGTTGGCATCATTTCTCAGGAGTTCAGCCTGTGTTCCTGAGCCCTCTGGAGGAGCAGGGTCTGACTGTGCTGTGTTCTGTGCCTTCCCAGATCACCCTCCCTGCTCTGTCACCCACCATGACAATGGGCACAGTGCAGAGGTGGGAGAAGAAGGTTGGGGAGAAGCTGAATGAGGGAGACTTGCTGGCTGAGATTGAGACAGATAAAGCCACAATCGGTGAGTCCCTGCCAAGGGTGGGTGAGGTGCCCTTGGAAGGGTCCTGGCAGCCTGTGCCAGCTCCTCTGGCTGCTCAGGGGGTGGTGCTGTGGGACAGGTTTTGTTAACATCTCATTCCACTGGCGAGCTCCTACAAACACTTCTATTACCTCATCAATGCTTCTTAGCAAGTGCATGAGAGGTTCCCTGCTGGAAAGGATTCTCCTGCTTCAGCTGCCAGTTTCCAGCAGCAACACTTGGAGCAGCTCTTCAGCTTCTCAGTGTTGTTTCTCTCCCCTGCAGGCTTTGAAGTGCAGGAGGAAGGCTACCTGGCAAAGATCTTGGTGCCTGAAGGAACAAGAGATGTGCCCTTAGGAACTCCTCTGTGCATCATTGTGGAGAAGGAGGCTGATATTCCAGCTTTTGCTGACTACCAGGCTGCTGCAGTCACTGACATGAAGGCACCAGCTCCTCCTCCTCCTCCTCCTCCACAGGTAAGGAAAAGTCATGGGCACCACTGACAAGCCTGAGCTGAGCTGTTGTTGACAGGTTGAAGCCCAGGCTTGAACAGGAGTGTTCTGATTTGTGAGTGCAAGGCTGATCCACGTGCTGAGAAGTGGTCACTAATTTGCCCTCCAAGACCTACAGCAGGTTTCATTCATTCTGAATTTTTCCCAGCTTGTTGCTTGTGCCAGTTCAGATTCCTCATCCTTGAAAATGGGGAGCTCAAGTTCTTTATTTATTAGGTTTTTTTATTCAGCTGACTTGCTTCCCAGTGAGTTTCTGATTTAATTTCTGGGAGCCTTTGTGCACACGAGTCATTATCTGTTGATTGATAATTAGATGGGCAACTTCTCTTGCTGTGGGTTCCACTGAGGCTTTGATTCTTTGTTAAGGTGATGGCAACTCCTGCAGCTGCTCCTCCTCCTCCCCAGCCTGCTGCTGCTCCTGCTCCAGCAGCCCCCTCAGCAGGGCCACCCCACAAAGGAGGAAGGGTCGTGGTCAGTCCCCTGGCAAAGAAGTTGGCAGCAGAGAAAGGAATCGACCTTACCCAAGTGAAAGGTACCTTTCCTTTCCACTTCTTTGCTCTCACTATCAGTTTTCTGTCCCTGTAGATCCATATTTTCCTGTTCTTCCTGACTGTGCAGCTGTGAACCAGGAGTTGTGTTCAGTGATTCTTTCTGTTGAATAAAACTTTGTTTTAGAAGTAAAGCCATGTTGGAACTAATCAAAATCCTCTCCCGTTTTCCTTTGTCCCTTTCAGGTACTGGACCAGATGGCAGAATCACCAAAAAAGATGTGGAGTCATTTGTGCCATCAAAGGCTCCTCCAGTGGTGAGTAGGCTGGAATCTGTGGGAATGGATGTTACAGGCATGGAAAGCTCTGTGGAAGAGCAGTTCCTGCATGGAACTGGCATTGCTGGATTGTGTGGGTGGTGGTGACTGTAAGGTTGGGAAATTTAATCTGCCAGAAACGCTGATGAAGCCTTCTCCCTTTGTTTGTCCCTTTGATATTCCACTAAGAAAAAAAAAAAATAATGTGCTCCCAGCCCTTCCTTTGGCTGCTAAATCTTCATGGGCTGAGGTCACCCAGCCCCAGCTGGTCCAGATTGCTGAAGAGGGGGGATCAGAAGGAAAGCCAGACCTAGCAACCCCCAGCCTGTCCCTGCTGCCCCAGAAGTGTTCTGATGCTGGGGTTTGTGTTGTCCCTGAGCTGATGGAGGTGTTTCTCTGTGTGCTGCAGTTGGGGAGAGCCCCCAGCACAGCTCTGCTCTCTGTACAACATCCACAGCAGGACTGGCTGGGCTGGGAGCTTCACCGCAGCACACCTCAGGGCTGAGCTGCTAAACACTCCTTACTGCATTCATAACCAAAGAGAGGGGATAGAAGGAGCTGGTGGGCACTGGAGAGGTGGAAATGGCTGCTGCTCTTCCTGAGAGGCAGCTTGGCTTTAGCACTGAGCTGCAGTTGCTCTTTGGGTGTTTCTGGGGGTGACACTGGTGTTCCCTGCAGGCTGCAGCTCCGGAGGCAGTTCCTGGGGTGGCAGCAGCGCCCGAGGGGACCTTCACAGACATCCCCATCAGCAACATCCGCAGGGTAAGGGCTCGGTCTTTGCCAAGGTCCTTGTTCTGGCTGGGAGTGTTCCAGGCTGATTTGTGTTCTGTGCTCTGCACACCCCCAGGTCATTGCTCAGAGGCTGATGCAGTCCAAACAAACAATACCTCACTACTACCTGTCCATCGATGTCAACATGGGGAAAGTCCTGCTGCTAAGGAAAGAGCTCAATCAGGTGAGTTCTGGCATCTTGGCTTGGGAAAAAACCACATTCTTTCCAGTGCCTTTTGTGGGTCACTTCTGGACTGTCTGTGACAGAATGAGATTTTCCTCATGTCTCCTCCTTCCTGACTTCCCTAAGGGGCTGTTCTGAGCTCTGCTTGGTGGTGATTCATTATTTCAGGTGGAAAATAAAAGGATTGAAAGCTTTTTAATAGTAAGAAAGGTAAAAAATTTACGCAGAATAATTATTCTAAGCCAAGTTTGAGGAAAACTAAACATTAAAAAACCCTATGTACTTAAATTACGAAGGAGATACTTTCACCTTCTAAATTATCCTTGAATTTTCATGCTTGCAAATGGTGTGATTGTTTTCTGTTTCTTGTGCCCTGCAGTGACTGCCCTTGTTAATTGGGGTGATGTGCAAGGGACAAACTGACACCTGGAATCTCTTTATTTGCAGGAGGTCTCAGAGAACATTAAGCTTTCTGTCAATGATTTCATAATTAAAGCTTCTGCATTGGCATGCTTGAAAGTGCCTGAGGCAAATTCTTCATGGATGGACACAGTTATTAGGCAGTAAGTTTATGGCATGGTCAGAGCCAGAAACTTCCTTTGTTCATGGCAAAACAGAACTTCTGCTGGGATTTGAGGGAGGGGAAAAACACGATGTGAAGGTGAGAGGTTTTGTTAAAGTGATAAAATCTTTGAGTCTAAGGCTGGTGGGAAAGGTGAAATAATTGTTGCAAATTAATGTTAATTTTGGGTTGTCTGGACTGTTCTGAATTTTTTCTGTTTGCTCCCTTGCTGGAGTGGTTTCAGCTGCTGTGTGTGTTGCAGGAATCATGTGGTGGATGTGAGTGTGGCTGTCAGCACCCCTGCAGGGCTCATCACCCCCATCGTATTCAACGCCCACATCAAGGGCCTGGCTGCCATCAGCAAGGACGTGGCTTCCCTGGCAGCCAAGGCCCGGGAGGGCAAGCTCCAGCCTCACGAATTCCAGGTCAGACACCCATGGTGGTGGTAAACTCTGCTGCTCTTGACTTGTTTAAAAGGAGCAAAGGCTGTTTTGTGATGTTTGAGCCTTGTTCGGTAATCACAGAATGTCCTGGGTGGGGAGGGTCATTGAATCCAGCCCCTGGCCCTGCACTGACACCCCCAGATCCCGCCCTGGGCATCCCTGGAGCACTGTCCAACCCTCCTGGAGCTCTGGCAGCCTCGGGGCCGTGCCCATTCCCTGGGGAGCCTGGGCAGTGCCAGCACCCTCTGGGGAAAGGACCTTTCCTGATCTCCAGCCCAAATTCCCCTGGCACAGCTCCAGCTGCTCCCAGGCTTCTGTCCCTGCTCGCCAAAGAGCCTCCCCTCCTCAGGAAGCTGCAGACTGGAATGAGGTCCCCTCTCTCCTCATATTCCCACATAAAACAGTTTTGTGAGTTTGCTCATGAATGTGTTTGTTTTCTTCTAGGGTGGTACTTTCACAATTTCCAATTTAGGAATGTATGGGATTAAGAATTTCTCTGCTATAATCAACCCACCTCAAGCCTGCATCCTGGCAGTGGGTTCCTCAAAAGAAATACTAGTGCCAGCTGATAATGAGAAAGGGTGAGTTTCCATCTGATCCTGAACTCAAGTTCTGAAATCATGCCTAGTTTCCTAACACCTCCATTAGATATTAATTTTAAAGACACTAAAATGTATTGTTGACACAGTGCTTTCAGTACTTGCTTCAATTTGCATTTAAGGAAAACCTAAAGGATGCATCCTGTATTAATATCCCCTTGCTTGGAGCTAAAGTGGTTCTTTTCCTTTGTGTGGGGCTGTCCGTGTGCTGAGAGGAAAGCTGAGCTCCCCGCCCTAAGGGGAGCACACAGAGGGGTTTTTAGTGCCTGTGGGAAGTTCCTTCCTTGGTTTTCCTCAGAGAGGGAATGAACATGATCTGCTCCCCAGTGCAACTGGGGGAAACATCTGTCACCAGGCACCAGCTGCTATTCCTGGCTTTCCAAGTGCCCTTTCTGCTCTGTCAGTGGCACTGCCTTGCAGAGGAGTGTGTTAACTCTTTTTTTGTTGTTTTTCTCCCAGCTTTGACGTGGCCAGCATGATGTCTGTCACCCTGAGCTGTGATCACCGTGTTGTGGATGGAGCAGTTGGAGCACAGTGGCTTGCTGAGTTCAAGAAGTTCCTTGAAAAGCCAGTAACCATGCTGCTATAATTTAACCATGCGAAGCAGAATTTTCATGGGTCACACTGTTGTGTTTTAAACAAGCTATTTAGACTTTAGTGTTCAGACTTTGAGAGAGTTCCTTTTTTTATTTAAAAAATGTATTATATTATCTGGTAATGTTATTTACCAGTCTGTACAGAAAAAAAAAAAGTTTGCAAAAGTGCTTTTCAGAGCAATATTACAGCTACACTGTATTTTTATACAGTTAGTTAACTTGCAAACTCTTCCAAAACAGAGTTAAGCATCCCAGATTTTAAATAAAACAAAATTATCCTGGCATTGTGCCAGCTGCTTCTAAACTTGGGTGCCCAGGGGGTGCATACCAACAGTTTCATGACCTCAGTGTTGTCAGAGACTGGAATTTCAAACATCTCTTGACAGGAGCGCAGGTGAGATGGCCACAGAAGGGACAAGGAGGAGGGGAGCTCCCCCATTGCTGTTCTGGGCTGGGGAGGTGGCACAGCACTGAGGGACAGTCTCAAAGGCCAATGAAGCCTGTCTGGAATTTGGCTCTGGCCGGGACCTTCTCAGCTCCCTGAGCCCTTCTGCGCACTTTAAGGTGAAAGAGCACTGCTGGCTCTGGGCTCCCCGCTCTGGGACGTGCTGTGCTGTCTCCTCGTGGACTCTCACTGCCATCTGCTTTTGCTGTGGAACCTCTGTAGCTGCTGTTCCTGTGGCTGAGTTAACCCCGGGCTCTGGGGCCCTGGAAGTAACTGTTGTGCAGAATGTTCAGTGTGTGCGGGAAGGCAGTGCAGACAAATCACACATGCTGATAACCCCACCAGGGGATGGTAATCATGTGAGGACTGGGATGTTTGGGATTTTTCATTTCAGGCATTCTAACATAGGAAGCTCTGACTTAAGCCACTGGAATTGCAGACCCTCCCTGGATTGTCCTTGTTGTCCAGCCTCAGTGAAGCTGCAGAATGTGCTCTCCATGTACATATTGTATGTAAGGTGCTTCTCTAGTCTGTTGGACTCGTGTCCACTTACCCCAGGCATTGTACCCTGCAAGGGCTGCAGTGCTGAACATTCTGAAATTCCACTTTCCACATGGAAATGTTCATGTAAAAAAAAGGACAAACGTGCAGTAATGACAGAGTGACCAGGAGAATTAAATGGGGGGGGGGGGCAGACTTGGAAAAAAAAGGAAGAAGTTGTTCAGGCTGATCCTGTTATTCTGTATATTGCATTAAGTACTGTCTCCTGTAAAATTCTACGTAATTCACTAAAGATACTGAAAGAAAATACTGTGGAAATTAAATATTTTTGTGGGAACTATTTAGTGTCTGGTTGCTGTGATGCCTTGCTTAAGCGCAAAAAAAAAAAAAAAAAAGTGCATTAAGATTTTGGATTTTCTTGAATGACCTGGAAAATACCCTGATTCCAGACTGGCTCCAGTGAACCCATGTTCCATTAAATGTTTGGAATTGACAACTACTAAACCATGTCCCAGTGCTTTTCTCTTCAGTTGTGTGTGGCTTTCCTGCTGTGGGTCAGTGCTCTGCAGCCTTTCAGTCTCACCGTGCAACTCACCCTATTAACCTGAGGTTTAATCCCACATCTCTGGCTTTGGGCTGTCTGCAGCTTCCTCTCTGCTTTGCTCACCCGTGGGGCTGTGTGTGCAGGTTGTTCCAGCATTAAATACTGAAAGAGAGCTGTCCTCACCATGGGATCCTGTTCATTTATTTATCTAACAAAAACACATCACCACTGTTCTGCTGTCCCTTCAGTAAAGTGTGTGGGTGTTGGTGGTTCTTTACTACTGCTGTTACTAAATACTCAACTATTCTTTGAATATTTATAGTCTTTACTCATTTTTTGTAAGTTTGGTGGTGCTGCTATTCCTCCAGCCTTCCTCTTCTGCTTGTATCTCTAAAGGCATTTGACATATTCACCCCTCATGAGTAAAAAGGGAATTAAAAACACCATAACCCCCACTCCTAGCTAAGATTTTCACTCTGGGCTTTTGTTGTGTAATCTGCAAAAACTTCAGGAAGTTTCAATTATTTTCCCAAGCTGTGTTTGTGCAGAAGTGTCTTGCAACAGCTTTGCTAAATGCTGCCTAAGAATACCCACGATTACAGAAAACAATTCATTAAAAGGCAATTAAAAGAAATAAATTATAAATAAGACTCAAAATTGATCAAAACTATTATTTAAATTTTTAGTAAAAACATTACTTAAATTTAAACCACTACTTAAAATTGAATTTGAACCATTATTTAAAATTGAATTTAAACCATTACTTAAATTTTATTAGTTAAGTAATTGATTCAAACTATTAACAAGTTATATCGTTTCCAGCATTACCCAGCCACAGTGCTTCTGGCAATTTTTGCGTTCGTTTGGGGCATTTTTCCCCCAAAAAGAGATTTCTTTCGAGCAGCCCCCCGCTGCCCGGAGCCCATCGCGGTGTCCCGCAGCTCCGGCGGCGGAGCCCAGGCGGTCCGAGCCACGGGGGGCAGCGCGGGGCTGGACCCGGTGCCGTGCCGGGCGGTACCGGGGCGGTACCGGGGCGGTTCGGGTCCGTTCCGGGCGGTCCGGCTCCGTTCAGGCCGCCCGGAGCCCTCACGGCCCTCACGGCCCTCACGGCCATGGCGGCGCCGTTGCCCCGGAGACGGCGCCGGAAGCGGCGCGCGCGCGGCCCCGCGCGTTTCCGCGTCCCCGGCCCGGCGCGGCCCGGCCCGGCCCCGCCGCCACAAACAGCGCCGGCACCGGCAGCACCGGCACCGCGCCCGGGCCCGGCCCGCGGCAGCGCCCGCAGCATGTCCCGCGTGCCCGTGGGGAAGGTGCTGCTGCGCAACGTCATCCGCCACACCGGAGCGCACAACAAGGTGAGGCCCGGGCCGCCCGCGCCGAGCGGGGCCTGCGGGGCCGAGCGGGGCGGCCCGGGCTGCGGGGACACCGTGAGGGACATCCCGGGCTGCGGGGACTGCCCCGGGCTGCGGGGACACCGTGAGGGACATCGCAGTGTGCGGGGACTGCCCCGGGCTGCGGGGACACCGTGAGGATGCGGGGACAGCGCCGGAGTGCGGGGACATCTCTGTGTACGGGACATCCCGGGAGCGGGGACATCCCGGCGGTGTCACCCGGTGATACGGGAACATCCCGGAGTGCGGGGCAGGCGTCGTGCCCCGCTGCTGATCCTGCAGGGCAGAGCGGGAGCGTTGGGCAGAAATGAAAGGAGTTTGGTAAATCGGCCACATCCTCAGGGTCGCTTTTGGTTTAACGCCGTTCCGGTTTCCCCCGAGTTTCGGTTTAACCCCGTTTGTCACCCCGGTGAGGGAATATGTCTGTATTTACTTAAAAAGTAGCAAATCTCTAATAGGTTTTGTTGTATTTTGTATGTGCTTTTATTTGCATGAAACAGTTTGAACTTTGTGTGCACAGGCAAGATTTTGGTGCAAGATTAAGCAACTCCATTAAGTTTAGCAAACTGTTTCATGAATCATAATTCAGCAGGTCTAACCAGCACCAGGAAGTTCTCTTTGGGATACAGATATGTGTACACAATCCTTTGTTTGGGGATGGTAGGAAAGGTGGCTATCAGTTTCCTTACCAGGAGTGTTGAGGTCGGTGCTGCATGACTGTGAATTTCCCCTGACATTAAACTCATTTCTCTTTCTGTGACTTTCAGCTTCAGGAAGAGACAGAAATGTGGAAAATAAGGGAGTGGGAGAAGCAGACAGAAGAGACTTACTGGAAAAGGCAGAGCAGAATGCTGTCAGACACCTCCAGGTGAGATACACCACAGAAATATTTATTTTCTCCTTAACGACCCCCTGCAAAGAGCTCAAGCCTCTGCTTAAGCCTGATCTCAATGTGTTCATGGAGATGTGACATGCTGGAGGTGCCAGGTGAATGAGGGGGTGACTGAGGGGTGCTCTGGGGGTGGCTGGCAGGTGTTCCCCACCTGAAGGAGCCGTTCCCTCTCCGCAGCAGCCGCATGCGCAGCGATGGCTTCGACGACGAGGGGCACAGGGCAGACTGGAAACCCAGGAACCCACAGCTCCTTGACCTGGTGGAAGATGATCTCCTCAGGGCCAGATCCTGGAATAAAAAGCTGTATGAATGTGAAGCCAACATGCCAGACAGGTCTGTGGGGGAATTCTGCGTTCTGTGGTTGTAATGAAAACATCTTTTTGGAGCCCTGTACAAGAAAATGACACGTTTCTGTTTGGTGTGTGCTGTGATGAAATAGAGCTTCAGCTCAGTTTGAGAATGAATAACATGTACAAACTTCTGCCATGTCACAGAATAACCAATTTGAGCTCATCTGTGGAGTTTCTAAGACACACTAAGCACCAAATGCCCAGCCCTCAGCTTAATATTTATTACTCTACCCAATAAGCTTAAAGAAATCTCAAGAAACACAAGTCCAGGGTTGGATTTAAAGGAATCAGAGTTGTGGTTTGAGAACATAAGGTGTATTTAAATAGCACCAACCAAATCAGTCCTATTTCCTTCCTGTCTAAACTCAGATTCATTCTGTGGCTCTGCCTTTTCAGAATTGCATTTCTGTCCTCAAACACGTTGTCTGTTTTTAATGAATGGTTCTGCCTTCTTATAGGTGGGGGCACAGTGGATACAAAGAGTTGTACCCTGAGGAATTTGACACAGACAGGTAAGGGAGACACCCTTACTGATGGATCTAGAATCTGCCTTCTGACAAGTTCTGCAGGGAATTTTACAAACTGAGTTTTGAATTTTAAATAGAGATCATTCTGAATGCAAAGCCTTACTGTTAAAAAACTCAAATCCATTAACACGGTGTGAGTCTTCAGAGATTCTTTTGTATTAATTAAGATAGTCAGGTTTAGCTGGAGTTACCAAAATCTATGAGTCTGGGAGGTAAATAAATTCTTGCAGTATCCCGGAGAGTGGAGAAATAAGATTTTAAGACAGAATTAATAACTTTTAACCTACACCCAGCAGAATCATCAATATTTTCCAGGCTTACAGATTGGATATAAATGAGTTTCATCACTCAGTGGCTTTCTGTTCACCTCCTCCTGTTCCTTTTCCAGTGATCAGCAGGAAGGAGATGAGCAAAATGCTGTCAATGGGAAGAAGAGATCCCACCTGGGGAAGCAAACAGCCCGTGAGTCCCACAAAAGGAAAAAAACCAAGAAATCCCACAAGAAGAAGCAAAAAAAGCACTCACACAAAAAGAGGAAGAAAAAGAAAAAGGAGCAGGAGAGAAGTTCCACAGATTCCTCCCGGGGGGAGAGCGAGGGCTCAGGAGAGGAGACTCCAAGCACCCGGAAAGGAAAACACAAGCGCAAGAAAAAGCCCAGGAAAGTGCCTGCCAAGGAACCTACCTCTTCTTCTGGGCAGGAGAGTGACTTTTGCCATGCAAGCAGCTCCAGCACCAGCAGCTCTGAGGACACTGAATCCGAGGGGAAAAAGGAGAAACGGCCCCCAAGGAAGAGAAAGAAGCGGCACAGCTCCGTGCCCGAGAGGCCGAGCGAGGTGCCGGAGAAGAGGAGCAAGAGGAAGAACTGGAAGGTGGCGGGGGATGAGAAATCTGAGGACAGCTCTGATGAGGACTGAGGGGTCTGGGTGCAGCTCAGAGCAGGAGGGGAGGACAGAGGCAGGTCTTTGTCACTCAGCACTGCCCCACTGCTCCAACACTGGTTTACACACACGCTGCCAGCCCACAGGGAGCAACGAGCCCGGGCAGCCTCGGGCTCGCCAGGCAGCACTGCAGGACAGCACCTACCTGGCCACAGGTGGGCTCATCCTGTCAGCTTGGCTGTGATCAAGTTGGTTTTTTTCTTAAATTATGTTTTAACAGATTTCTTTTTGGCTCGCCAAAACAATGGCCAGTAGGAGAGAGGACGGGCTGATAAATCAAGCTGGTGACAGGAAATGTCACTGTAAGCCCCACGGTAGTTTTGTCTTCCCATCCTCCACCAAAAGCAGAGCTGTGGGGGCATGCACAGGGTCAGCTGGACACGGAGGGGAGCTGAGGGAATATTCCCATTCCAGCTGAAGGGCAGTGACTTCTTCAATGGTGAAAAAAGCCACCAGTTTGCTTGGTTTAGACTCCTGTCCAGAGCCTGCTGTGGGCTGGCCACCGTGTCTGCCTTCTCTATGGGGATGCTGAAAGCATTTGTGCTGACAGAGAGGCCTTGGTGGGTGTTGTGTCCTGTCTCTGCTCTGCCCAGTGTGTTACTGGAGAAACTGGTACCAGGCCGTTCTCCCTGCAGCGAACAGCCAAGCCTTTTAATAAAATAAATAAATCCAGATGTGTTTGATGCTTTTGTCATTGTTCTGGAGCAAAGCCCGGGGACAGAGCACAGGCCTGGGCGTCTGGGTGGTGCCTGTGTTCTCCCTGTGCTGTTTGTTTCTGCTTGACCACACTTGCAGGAGATGAAATCAGGGCACTGGGGGAATGTGTGGGGTGATTGTTGTGTCCTGGACAAGCATAAAACAGTGCCAGCAGCCCTAAATCCCTGACTGCTGTTCCTTTTTTCCCTTCAAATGGACAGAAAAATTGGATATTCATGGAGGCATTTATGGTGCGTACCAAGGTGTTTCAGTAGTGAACACACAGGTGAGGAGCACCTGGGTCTGCTGCGGGGTTTAGGACAGAATTATAGAATTACAGAATGGTTCGGGCTGGAAGGGAATTTAGAGATATTCCAGTTCCCTGAGCACCACACCTTCCACCAGGATGCTCCAACCTGTCCTCGGGCGCTTCCAGGGATGGGGCAGCCACGGCTCCTCGGGGCAGCTGTGCCAGGGCCTGCCCACCCTCACAGCGGAGGATTCCTTCCCAAAATCCCGTCCACCGCTGCCGCCGGCGGGTCACAGCAGCTCTGCGGAGCTCTGCGGCGGCCGCTCCGGCCGGGCCGGTGTCCCGGAGGCGGAAGCGGCGGCGGAAGCTCGGCAGCGTTTCCGTTCCGGGCACGGTGCCCTTGGAGCGGACATGGCGCTGGCGCTGCTGCGGCCGCGGCCCCGCGGGGCCGCCCTGGGTCAGTGAGGCCGGGGCCGCGGGCGGCGGGGAGCGGGACCCCGGAGGGAGCGGGACCCCGGAGGGAGCGGGACCCCCGAGGGAGCGGGACCCCGGAGGGAGCGGGACCCTCGGATGGTGCGGGACCCCGGAGGGAGCGGGACCCCGGAGGGAGCGGGACCCTCGGATGGTGCGGGACCCTCGGATGGTGCTGGACCCCGGAGGATGCGGGACCCCGGAGGGAGCGGGACCCCCGAGGGAGCGGGACCCCGGAGGGAGCGGGACCCTCGGATGGTGCGGGACCCCGGAGGGAGCGGGACTCCGGAGGGAGCGGGACCCCCGTGGCTTATGGACCCCTGAGGGTGCGGGGCCCTGGAGGGTGCGGGGATCCGGTTGGTTCGGGACCGCGGAGGGTGCGGGATTCTCACGCCGCGCCCCCGTTGTCCCCGCAGCTCTGCTGGGCTCGGCCCTGCTCCGCCGCCCCGCCGTGCTCGGTGCCGCCGCCGCCCGCTGCGCTCCGGCCCGCGACAGCCACGGCCCGCCCCCCCAGGGACACGGTACGGCCCTGTGTGTGTCTGTCTGTCCGTCCGTCCGTGTTGGTGTGCGGGGGTCTCGTTGTCCCGGGATCAGGACCCCTTTTCCCATCCCTGGAACTGCTGAACCCGAGCAGTCGGGTCTAGCTCAAGGCGTCCTGCTCATGGCAGGTGTAGGGGTTACGTGATCCTTCAGGTCTATTCCAACTTCTGAATACTCTGTGGTTTTGTCAAGGATGGGCTGTAAAGGACCAGATTTGGGCTCGGGTCCTTCCAGGCACCAACAGTGGTGCAGGAGCAGAGGTGACAGAGGTAGTACCTGATGGCCATACAGGGTCTTACAAATACCATGAGCTTTAAGGTTCTTCCCATCCCAAACCAGGCTGAGTCTATAATTTTTTTTTGGCCACTCTAGGAGATTTAAGTGGCAGCTGTAACAAAGAACAGACGAGATTTACACATGGTGCAGTAGTTTTCTTGGTGTCTTGTTGGGTGATGTACCATTATGGGTGTTACCAGCAAAGGAAAAAATAATCTTAAATGCCTGTTGATTTAAGGGAAAAGCTGTGGAATGCTAGCATTGTTAGATAGGGCAGTGTCTGTGCAGAGATGTTATTTGTGATAAATAATGGTGCAGTTGTGGTGCCTCAGGCTGTGAGGAGTGTGTGTACCCACCCCTTCAGCAGCACTGTTACCAGTTAATAGCGCTTTGGTTTGCACTTTGCCCAAGTCCAAACTTCAGATCCTTTGCTTTCCTTCTCTTGTCACTTTCTAAATTTCTTTTCTCCGGGCCAAAACGAAGGAAAACATTTGTGTTTTGGTTTAGGTGGATGGATATCTGTGTGTTAGTTGAGCACTTTGGGGGCGTTGCATTGATAATGTCACAGAATCAGTTCTTGATGGTCTCAGCCTGGGCTGGTGCTCCCGTTGTGTTGCCAGGCATTGCTCACACAGGGTTTTGGTTTGCAAGCTCTCCAGGTTTCAAAGCCATCCAAGCCAGCCTTCCAAGGGCTGGAGAGCCTTTGGCAGAGGGGCTTTTCCCTGAGAGTGTCTCTCCTTGCAGGCGGTTCCAAGGCTGCATCTCTGCACTGGACAGGGGAGCGAGCTGTCAGTGTGCTGCTGCTGGGGCTGCTCCCCGCAGCCTACCTGTGCCCTGGACCAGCTGTGGACTATTCCCTGGCTGCAGCCCTCACCCTGCACAGCCACTGGTAAGCACAGCAGGGCTCAGCTCACAGCACAGCAGGTTTGCTGCCTCCAAACTTCATCCTGGGCTAGTGTAAAACACCCGGAAAAAGTCCTTGGTCTCCACATTCGGTGGCAGGAGTGGTTGTACTTTGGTCTTTATTTCTCACCCTGTTCTCTCAGTCAGAAAAAGAATCCATAAGAACTCTGTAGTATCTTAACCTTAAGAGCACTTCCTTGCCCCCAGAAGTGTAGAATCTGGATGTTTTTAGCCTGTGGAAGAGCCAGTGTTGTGTGAACAGAAAGAAGACAGATCTATATAAAAATAACATACAAATATTCTGCCTCTAAAGCTCCATGCACTGGCTTTGTACATGTCAGTGGTGATGAGATGATCATCTCATCCATCTCGGTGGTTCTGCAAAGAAAGAGCTCACAGGAAGTATTCCACTAAGGAGACCTGGATGATTATTTCCTTAATTCCTGGATGGATGTTTGCACAGTGTAGTTCTGCTGTGATCCTTAATGAGAGCAGGGACAGGGCTTACTAGGAGGGGATCCAGCTACATGGTTGGCCAGGCTGGCAGCATCCACCTTCTGGAGGTGATCCTGCTTTGGGAGTTCCTTGCCACTAGGATAAGGCAGATTTTTGTGGTACTTTGGGGGTGCCAGGTTTTCTTAAACCTCAGTTTTGCCCTTAGGAATTTGTGGCAGGGATTCTTACACTTTCCTTGCTCTGACTGGGAGCTTTTTCCCAAAACAAGCATCCCGTGTCTCGTGTTGCTGGATAGTTCAAATCTGGACAGGAGTTCACTTCCAGATGTAGAAAAAACTGAAAATGTACTTATTTCTTTGGTTGCCATTCTTCTAATCTAAATGCATACCCAGGAATATTCTGTGTCTTTGTGACAATGGCTGGTCCCAGAGATTTCCTTCCTCTTTTCCAGTCCTTGGAAGTCAGATAAGAAGGCAGATTCCAAGGATTCTGTTTGGAGAGCTGTGGTCAGCACTTGTTTTCCTCAAAAAGACTCTGAGCAAATTTGTGTATTTCCAGTAGAATCTGGAATGTTTTGTTTTGTTTTGAAATAGATTCTTCCTCTTTCTGTGTGGGAACTGAGCATTCTTCAGGAAAGGCTGATGGCAGCAGGGAGAAAAAAGCCAGCTGGCAGAACGGGGACACAAAGTATGGATTTCAGTGAGTGAACTTTGCTGATTTGAGCTTTTCTCTCTTGTTTAGGGGTCTGGGCCAGGTAATTACTGATTATGTGCATGGAGATGTCCCCATTAAAGTGGCCAACACGGGGCTGTACGTCCTGTCTGCCCTGACCTTCGCTGGCCTCTGCCACTTCAACTACCACGACGTGGGCATCTGCAAGGCTGTGGCCATGCTCTGGAGCCTCTGAGGAGCCCCAGCCCCGACACACACGATTGTCCTCTGCTGCCTCTGCTTCATCAGCTTGTGAGCAACATCCTGCCCCACAAAGGAACAGCCAAGGGTTCCCAGTCAGCCTGCAGGGGGCTCAGAGCTAGTTTAGAATATATAGAGAAAAAACAAGTTTAAATGCAGATTTTACTGGAAGATGTCCAGTGAGAGTGGGTGGATTCAAGCTGCACTGTAAATTGGGATGGATGAATTACATCAGTGGCAGACTTGCATAGTTAAAGGGAACTCTCCTGGTTACACCAGCTTTAATGAGTGTTTTTCTAACTGTTGGTTGGTTTCCTGTTCTGTAAAACAACCTTGGGTTGAGGAAAACTGAACTGCTTCTTCTGACATCAGTGTGTAAGGCAGGCCCTGTAACTCTTTGGACCCTGGGAGCTGATGTAGAAAAGGGAATACTTTTTTTCTTAATCCATGCAATAAAGAATTTACAGAAATTTTGTGTGTGCTTCTGAACAATTTTTACTGCTTTTGTGTTGCCTAAAATGTTTTCTCTGTAGATAGATCTGCTCTGACTTCATAAAATGAAAAATATTTGTATGATTTAATACCTAGGGGTGACTTAGACTTGACTTAACACAAAGATAATTAATGTCCCTTAAAAAAACACAGCAAGGATTGGCATAGAATCAAAATACTTTTGCAGATTGACTTTAGGAACATTTGACTTTCAAGGTTTTTATGTACATCTACAACACTTTCTTGAGGTTTATTTTCTAAATACTCTGGTCTGTATTGTCCTGTGTGACAGACAAGACAACGAAGGGGAGGCTGAGGGAATGTTCTGTTCTTTAAGGGATTTTTCAGGGGGGAACTGAGTTTGTGGTTTTTAACTTTCTGCTTCATCCTGTCTGACTTTCACAGTGCTAAGAAGTGGAAAACTCTTTCCACATTCTCATGGTACTTTGGTGGCACTTTTAATAGTGAGAGGAAGAGAATTTGTGTTACCATCAGTGACTCTGCAATGAACAGAACAACCAAGTCACTGTTTGGGTTCTATACAAGACTTTGAGGGTTTTTTTCTTTTTAATGTGGAGTGGAAATTTCACTTTTTAGCAAGAGCAGGTAGCTGGCCAAGTTTTTGATGGTGTTGTGGTCAGAATGGAGCTGGGGTCTGGTTTAAATGCCCGGTTGTGTTACTTTTGTCGCAGGAGGAGGAGCATGCAGATGGTGAGTCATGGGTAAGTCCCTCTGGGCAAGCTGAGGGTCTCTCAGAAAGTGTCTGAGATTTCCTCACACAGGATGCAGCTGGATGTGGTGTTAAAGCTGCTTGGCTGAGAAATTCATTATCTGAGAGGTTTGGCAATGTAGAATCCAAGCCTAATTGAAAAGCTGTTGGGTTGATGTTAAAGATTGTAGAGATCAAATTCTACAAGTCTACATTGACATGTGCACTCTTGTTCCTTGTTCCTAGTCTCTTCTGTCTGACTGGAAAACATGCTTGGCCTTTTGCCAAAAACTTGCATTTATTTTTTTTTGAGTACTGACAGTAGTTAAAACATAAAACTGACTTGCTTACGATAAGGAAAGATTAAAGTTTCTTGTATATAAAAAAACCCAAGCTGTATTTTAAAACTGTTGAAGTGTTCCATCATAGGCTGTGATTTTCATTCTGACTGAACTTACATAAACTTATCTTCATGGTTTCATCCACTTCATCTTCTGACAGTTTCTTAAGGATTAATTTTCTCAAGTAGCCTTCTTCCTCAAAGGCCAAGAACATTCCTTGTTCCATGGAATATTCAAACTTAAATGCTTTGGAGCAGCAAGATGTAAATGTCTTTTTGAAAAAGATGATGTTGCTTTCACCAGGAATTTCTTTGGGAACTTCTCCTTCCTGAGGAAGGAAAAAGGGAGCAAGTTAATCCCAGCACGAGCCCTGACCAGTTTTATTGCAGCTCTGAGTTGTTAATTCTGCCTGTTGGATTTGTACAGGCGAGGAGAGGGAAGCAGATCCTTACCTTGAACCTAACGATCATTTCTCCACATTCCCTCTCACAACACATGTAATAACTCTTGTTTTCCACTTGGACACTGAAGGCCACGGGCAGCCCAGCTAAGGGTGTGGTGGTTTTGTAGCAGTGAATGCTGAAGTGCATCCCTTTGCCTGGAAATAAACGGGTTATTGTTGACAACCTGCTCCAAGGGAGCTGCAACAACTGCATGCAGTGATGTTTTACCATTCCCTGGCAGCTCTGGCTGTCTCACCAGGGTATTTTTCCTGACAAAAGAGCCAGGACTTGAAATTTTTATGGTTTCTGGTTGTGCTTAATGCAATCAGGCAATAACCAGGGTGCACCAAAGCAGCTGAGGTCACCAGGCAGTGTCACCAGGCAGGGTCAGACCCTTTTGTGAGCATGCAGGAACTGAGACTGGCATGTGGAAGTGGCTATCTGTAAATCAGAGCATGGCTGGCTACACGTGGTCCAGAAATAGAGTTGTAAATAAATTGCTGAAGAACCCCAAGAAGTCAAAGCCAGAACTGTAAGTTTATAGCTAATATTGTTAGAAGAAAGTAAGACCTTTTAGTGCCAATACATTGTTTGAATTTTAAAGTGATTTTTTGTAATCCAGCATAAGAAAAAGCGGGGAATTAAGAATTTTGTGATCAGAGCCAAGCAGAAATCTTAACAGCCCTTTTTCTGCATGTGACATCCTGCAGGGTTTGGTCTAACCCAGAAACCTCATCCATCACCAGTGCCAAGACACAAAATTTCACTCTCCGCTTAGTTTTCTTCTTGCAAATGAAGTTTTAAGTCATTATTCTCAGTCCCATCGAGTGGATGATTACAAAGAACAAAACCACCTCCAGGATAAAGCAGCAGAGCAGTGGGGATGGTTTCTGTTTGTTTGGAAATTACCAGACTGCATCTCCTGGTCTGTCACATCCTCAAAGGCTGCCACGTTCAGGTCGGGGCGCACCACCAGCAGCTGGCTGTTCACGTTCCTCAGCACTCGGTGCAGAGTCTTTTCCTTGCACAGGGCATCACACTCCAGCTCTGCAGGAATAATCAAGCAAAATTCTTCATATTTTAGCTGTTGTCTCCTTAGGTCTTGATAGTTTGCTGCCAGCTTAGTCCTGGCATTACAGATGTCACATGAAAGGAGTTCTTAGAATGACATCAAACACATCTCTGCTTGAAGCAGATTTCCCAGAATCTGAAATTTAGTTATATAAGCAGAAATTTATTTATAACATAAATTTATTTATATAAAATTATTTATATATAAATTTTATAGATATTTTATTTATAAGAAAAGCTGCTGTGTTTGTTAATGAGAATTCAGAAGCATCAGTTCTCTTTTGCCCAACAATTAAAGTTAATTGAGAGGTGCTGTCAGGGAAGCCACTCCCTTGTGTCCTAAGAGGAATTAAAGCAACATCAGCTTCACAAGCAGTGAGATGTAGCTCTGGTTGTTTTGGTTTTTTTTTGCAGCCACTCTCAGTGTGAAACTTGTCCTCTCTGGATTAGTAGGTGTGAAATGAGTAACAAAGTTATAAAAGATGAGTTCTCAGCTTACCATCGTCGTCTTCGTTCCAAGTGAGCAGTGAAAAAAAAGGAAAGAAAAACAACATTAAGCTCTGCCCCCACAAAACAAGTCACTTTGTGCCCAGGTAGCCGCCTACACGTTCCCACAGCCCAGTGCCACCAAGGCTGAGCTGCTCATTACAGACAGGATTTATCTGAAAACAAATGAAAGCCCAGTCATTTGAGAACTGAGTCACCACCAAACCAGAGCTATGCAAAATGCTTTTTTAGGGTTATTTAAGGGTGAGGAGGTCACTCTTAGCCTAAAACTGAGGAATAACTGCATGCAAATTTTTGGTTTTATCAGTGCCTTCAAGTGAGCAAAAGGACAAGAACTCATTACAAATTGCTTTTAAAGAAGAAACTGTTTTCTAACTGACTTTTTTTCCACAAGATCAGAAATTACTCACTCACTCCAAGTCCACGCCCCAGTATTCCAACACTTCTGAGTGTCCTTTCCCAGAGTTTTTTGTATAAGCAACAAGTGATTCCCCTGACTCAGCTACTTGGCTCACAACACTTAAAACTAAAGCTTATGGGGGAAATGAGGTGAAATCAGACTGACAGAGGAATTGTGTTAAATCAGTATTCAAACAGAAATGGATATTAAATGCTCTAATTACCGTCAAAATAGAGGCAGAAATTTTTTCCAAGTTCTACTGCATGCACCAGAATCTCTTCAGCACTCATCTTCACCCTGCCCACAGCACAGGGAGAGGAAGCAGAGTTAAGCGTGATGCTTCTTACCCCACAAAGGGATAAAAGCTAAGTCTGCACACACTGATCTTACCAGGTTCCCCCTAGAAACACACGAGCTTCCAAAATACCCCAAAGTTAGAACCCATTCTGACTGCCCCTAGAAAGGTCATCCCTTGCACTAAAGATAATAAATGTCGTAAAACCAGGGGAACAATGGGGAGATCTGGCTCTTGCACGGGATTTGATTGTGCAATCAAAATACCCAGCTCACTCCAAAGCTTTTTCACCAGAAGAAAATGACCTTTTCTACAAAAAATGAGCACTATAAACATAAGTAAACAATCTCAGAGGGATTAGGGTGGGAATCACTGTGGTTTTCTTTGTCCCTGTAGCAAAGCACTTTAAGGAATGTATTTGAAAGTGAATTTTTTCTCTTTGTATTTCATATGGTTTTTATGCTGTCACAGCAGCATCTTTGTTTGCAAACATGCGCATTCACACCTTGGAAATGACATCCACAACACCCAATCGTGCATGTCTCATTCTTAGCACATTAACCTCAAAATCCTCTGTTATTCTACAACCCAGGGGCAAGCAGAGGCAGAGGACTAAAGGAAAAAGTGGCCCTTGGTTTAATGGGTAAAACAAAATTACTGTGCTTCTTCCCTTAATCATATAATCAAAAAGGTCGGAAAAGACCTCCAGGATCATAAAGCCCAACCCCGAGTAACAAAAGATGGTTATTTACACCTCTCACCGAGGACCGTTTTTAAACCTTTTACCCTTTGAAAGGAACGGCAGGAGCTCAGAGGAGTTCCTGACTCGGTCGTGGGATGACTCACCCCGAGAAGCCGCAGGGATGCGGGGCGGGAGCTGCAGCCGGCCGGCGGGAGCGGGGAGAAGGGCAAGGGCCGGGCTGGGAGCGAGGTGGCTCTCGGTGGTCCTTTCTGGCTTTTCGGGGGCCCTTTCTGGCTCTTCGGGGGCCCTTTCTGGCTCTTCGGGGGTCCTTTCTGGCTCTTCGGGAAGTGCAGCAGAGCGATGAGAGCCGGGAGAAGCGCAGGATGCACGGGCGATGGCTCTCGGTGGTCCTTTCTGTCCCCTCGGGAGCTGCAGCCGGGCGATGGGAGCCGGGAGAAGCGCAGGATGCAGGGTGGGAGCAGAGGTGGCTCTCGGTGGCCCTTTCTGGCTCCTCGGGAGTCCTTTCAGGCTCCTGGAGAGCTGCAACCGAGAGATGGGAGGCGGGGGAAGCACGGGATGCAGGGCGGGAGCAGAGATGGCTCTCGCTGACCGTTTCTGGCTCTCCCTGGTCCTTTCTGGCTCTTCTTTCTGTCTCCTGGGGAGCTGCAGCCGGGCGATGGGAGCCGAGCTGCCGGGGTCAGGATCGGAGCCGTGCCGAGGCCACCCCGGGTCAGTGTCCGCCGCCGCCGGGGATGCCCCAGCCGGAGCGAAGCCAGCGCTGCCGTAACGCTGCCGGGAGGGGTTTTATAGCGGCTGGGGCGGCCGAAATCGGGACGTTTTCCCAAGGTCTGTGCCTACGTCCGCATTTCTCGCACGACATTTCCCCTCCTCGCTGCAGGAGCCAGCGCCTTATGCAAATCTGGGGTTCCGAGGGTGGCTTTGTGCCGCCCGCTCCGTGTCGCGCTGATGTCAGCGGGCTCGTCCTGTTGCTCCAGCATGCTGTGTGCCCGTGGCAGCCCGGCTTCCCTCGCCGCCTCCCTGTCGGAAAAGCCGCTTTGGGATGGTCCTCCACTGCTGGTGGCAGCAGTGCCCAGGAATGCCGGCGTGGGCGGAGAAATGTCCCGTGGCAGCCCTGAGTGCCGGAGCGGCTGCATGGGAGGAGTCCATGGACCGGGAGAACGCCCCGTCCCCGCATCCCGCTGCCTTCGGGGAGGAACGCTGGGACTGCAGGCATGGGACAGGCCCTAAAAACCGGGGCAGCCAGCTTGGGAACGAATTATTTCCCAATGTCTTGGTTTAGGGCAAATTTGGGAGAAAACCTCTGAAGGGGTTTTCTCTAGAAAGCAAATTTAAGTGGCCGTTTTTCTAATTGGTTTGGAAAAAAGATTTCTTTGGAGAAAAGTGGAAAAAAACTGTTTATTTAACAGGCAAAGCATTCACTAGCACATAAAATGAACGATATTAAACAATAAAACTTTTTGCTGCTCAGAAGAGATGACAAACTCATAAAAGTCCCCTCCGTGGGCTTTAGCTCGGCTCACTCAGTCTCTTATCAGTCTCTTATCAGTCCCCCCCCCCCACTGCCCTGCCCGGTGGGCTATAGGTGAGAGCTGCCAGTGCTCTCCTGGTTGTTCAGTCCAGAGCAGGTTTAAATAGGTCCAAGGAAGAAGAAAAACCACATTCCATGGAATTTCTCTGCCTCAGCTAGCTAAAAAAAAAGGCTAAAAACAAAGGAGAGCTCTGTCCTGCTGTCTGTCCGTGCTGCAGACAGCTCGGCCCAGGAGCAGGAATGAGAGGAGGAGTGAGAGCAGTTTCTGAAAAAAAGCTGTGTCCTTCTTCTCTCCCCCCTTCACTCTCAGAACCAGCCTTAAAGGTGCAAAACTTACTTGTGGGCTGAACAGAGATTTGGGGATATGAGCACCATAAAGTCACCCCGATTTGTTCCATCTCCGTGCCTGGATTTGCTGTTTCTGTGGCTGGTCAGGAGTTAGGGCACTCAGCCCTGCAGCTTGGGGGGTAAATTGAAGAGCCCCAACTTGCGAGGATTGTGAAAACACCCCCACAAAATCCCCACATCAAACCCAAACCCAAGTTCCCAAGACATTGTTTCAGCTGCTCACATGCTTCTGGAGGTAAAAAAAAAATTAAAAAAAGTTCATAGGGATGCTTTAATATCTGTATGATAAATATGAGGAGGTGGCTTTGAGGTTAAAAGTGCAGCTTTCATCTTTATTTGAAGTTTAAAGATAAAAAACCTGCCCCTTTTACTAGTGCCCCCGGATTTTGGCTGCTTTAGCCAAAAATCTTTTCCAAAAATTAATGTTGTACTAGTAATTTATCATTCAAGTTTAAATATACATTCAAGTAATAATTTATTTTGTATCCACTGTTGGCACTAGCATTTTTGGCCAATTGATATTCCATACAAAGCTATCAGGAAGAAGGACTTGGTCTTTCATGTCAGCCTTTGAAAACCTTAAAATTCAGTAAGTTCACTGAACACATTGAATAAAAGGCATTTCCTTATTCTTTGTGCACGTTTGCATTTTTCAGGACCAGATCTAACTCATACAATGGCTTTTGTGGTACAGTTTAGACTTTTCATTTCTCCTGGAATTTAATATCTCCAATATTAGAGGAACTGCAACTACTTTTAGAGTAAAAGTTTCGATCATTTTGTTCCAATTTTAAAGGAACTGGAACTCCAGTAAGAGCGAACTCTCTGCCTTTAGATAATTTTCTTTTTAATGTTTTAATGTTATGTTTAGTCTGAGTTTTATTTATAGGCTATCATATCCATAAGAAAATGGAAATGAAAATTCAGATGTTTAATTTGTTTTATCCAGGTGGTCTGTTTAATAAAAGCTACTACCATGACACAATTAAGTGAACATCTCAAGAATGTTTTCCTAACATGTTCTGTCATATCTGTTTATTACTGCTTTGATAGTAATGCTAATAAGATAATTACCTATGAGATATCTGATAATTAAATGAAGTGGGCTATGGCTGTTATTAAAAGTTGTTTCTACTTTGAGGAAGTATTTAGTTCTTGTTCCTTCAGGAGTTTGATTTCACATGCTGATATTTTAATTTCCTCTGTGGATGTTGTATGTTATATTCAGGTCCTTTCTTCTCCTCAAAACAGAAAAAAGAAAAAAAAGAGAAAAGAAAAAAGAAAAACAAGTCAGAGGCAAACTTTACATAACATTACATGCCATAACTTAAATATTATCTCATAAGATAAATCACATAATACATATAGCATAACATAATCATAAATTCCCATCATGCAATAACATATTTCACTCCAGTGAACAAAGACTTGGTTCACCTACAGCACTGAAACACAGCCTTGGGAAATAGACAATTTTATTCTCCACGTATTAGCAAGAGAGAGAAAATATGGTCTTGGCAGCCCTGTGTTGTGGTGGTGTTACTCATTTTAGTGTTACTCATTTTAGTGTTTTTATGCGTTTTAGTGTTTTTGCTCATTTTCGTGCTGCTACTCATCTCAGTGCCGTTACTCATTTTAGCGTTTTTACTCAGTTTAGCGCCTGGTCCCTCCAAGTGCGCTCATTTCTGGCTCCTTTTCTGAGGCAGACCCATCGCGCCTGAGACACATTCCAAGGATTTCGTTTCGAAGGTGAAATTTGACGGGAAATTTGAGAACTTTTCAAAGCTTTAATTGATCCGACGGGAGCCGGGCC
Source organism: Fringilla coelebs (assembly GCF_963513975.1). Taxonomy (NCBI): domain Eukaryota; kingdom Metazoa; phylum Chordata; class Aves; order Passeriformes; family Fringillidae; genus Fringilla; species Fringilla coelebs. The sequence goes on along the minus strand of NC_140051.1, from coordinate 1,614,478 downwards.
GGAGCCGCTCCCCGGGCCCTCAGGGCGCCCCTCGGGCCTCTCCCGCCGCTGCCATCGAGGGTGGCCCCGGGGGTGCCGCCACCCCAGCCACGCGTGTCCCTTGTGTCTTTTGCTTCCTGTCCATTGTGTCCCTTGTTTCCTGTCCCCGGTGTCTTTTCTTGTCCCTTGTGTCCCTTGTTTCTCGTCCTTTGTCCCTTTTTCCTCGTCGCCGCAGTCGCGGCCCCTCACGGCCATTGCCCGCCCGCCTGAAGGGGAAGCGGCGGGGCCGGGGCGTCCTCGGCGCCTCGATGCCCTCGGGCTCTGGGGCGATCAGAAAGGTTTAAATCCCCTCGGATATCGAATTAAATCCCCTCGGATATCGAATTAAATCCCCTCGGATATCGAATTTAGGCCGGCCCGCGACTCCCCGCCATTCCCCCGTCGTCTCCAGCCCTTTGAGGCGCTGCCTCCCCCGTGAGAGGAGCGCCCTTGCAGAGGAACCAGCTGCAGGTTTTACAGGTTTTTATTTAAACATTCTCCCCAGCGTGACCGCTCAGCAAACACCTCGTGCTTTTCGTGAGGCAGCCATGGCGAGCAACTCGCAAAAAGCAGATAAAAATAGAAATAAAAGCAAAAAGATGGAGGTGAGCGGTGCTGTGTGAGGGAGGACCCCCCCATCCCATGTCCTCCTCTGGACTGAAGGAACAGAGATCCACGGCACTTTAGGGAGGTTTAGGGGAACAGAAATTACTTTTTGTGTGTGTGGAGAAACTGCAGTTTCTCTGAGGGTTTGAAGCCCAACAAAACTGGGTAAGCACTGGGACATATTTATGTAAAACTTCCTGAGAGTGAGCTTCTGAAGTGCACCAGCTTTTACTGAGCTATATATACTACATATATCAGTATATAGATAGAAATACGTGTGTATATATATAAAGAAATGTGTACATATAGAGAGATCTCAATCTGGTACTTCCACCCACTCCCCAAGATGCTCATGATACTGTGAACCCACTTGCATTTTCTCCAAAAACATCCTCAAGGTCTTTTTAAACCTCTTCTTTCTCTCAGCTAAACTGTGTGCTAAGCTTGTTTTAAATCCCAGAACTGTATTTTTCCTAATGTGCTCTGTTGTTAGAATGAAGCTTCAGAAAATCCTCCGTTGCCTGACAAAACAGATTTGGCTCCTTCTGAGGACTCGCAGTCCCTTTTCAAGACTGAACCACTGGAAAAGTTTGTAAATGGTGATGTAGTAAATATACTGGAAGTAAGTATGGAATGACCTAATTTCATCTTGAGATCCATCCAAATGTTTAAATAAAATTATCTTTTTCTCTCTTAACAGAGATCAGCAAAGAAATTAATAACTTGTTATCAAAATATGCTGACACTATAAGGCAAGTTAACTTTGTGCTTTTTGCACAGCAATTTTAAATTTCTTCAGATAAGATGGATGGGTGGCTGCAGTTTAGGGAAATTAACACTGAAAACTGTCAAGCAGATCTTGAAAGAAAAATGGTGGTTTTTATTACAACAGAGGATTAATTTGGTGCAGAAACTGGGTATTGATAGACAACCTATTTTTAAGAAAAACATAAAAGTATTGAGAAAGTTAATGGCATTAGCATTGATTTTAACCACAGATTTCTTCACTTCAGTGCAAGAATAGCGTTGGATTCTTCTTATGTCCAGGAACTTGATGAGATCCTAAAAGAAGCCAGAGCCATAGAAAAGCACTTAAAGCAGAAAAGGGAGAAGCTGAAACAGAGATTCGCTGTCATTGTCAATAGTCTGCAAAGCTAAATGGAGTTTGTTATACAAATGAAGAGCCAAAGTTGTGTTTGTGTAGGAAAACAAACTGTGATGAGTGTTGTGATGTCTGTTTCTTGTATAAATATTTCTGTCTGTTCAGGAAACTTCCAACAAGTTAACCAGCCACTTAGTGTTTAAATACATAGTGTAGTGGTAGTTAATAAAAACAATTCTGAATATCTGTTTTAAATCCTGTGACTCAAGGGATTAAGACATTAAGCAATGTTAATCCATTAAATATAGCAAAAAACCATTTCTATGAAATATAGAAATTTATGATGTAAGTGGAAAATGATCCCAGATTATTTCATGCTAACCATTTATGGTTATGAGGGTTTTTTTTCCTTTCTACTTTAAAAAATGGGTGTTTTTCTAAAATCTTAGTAGAATATACTTGCAATGTTATTTCCATTTGGCCTCAGAATGTCAACAGGCTGAAAAGATCAGCTTTGAAATAAGAGAGTTCTATAAAGAAGTTTTTTTTGGGAAGTATAAAGTCTTAATTTCAAATGCATTGTAATACTGGAATATGTGTAATGCTGGAAATATATTACTACATTTCAAGACCATGTAGTTATAATCAAAGCTTTGCTGTGGATGTCAATGAGTAAATAGATAATGTTAGCATGATCTAGAATTACAGTGTTATTTTATTTGGATTCATGAGTGTTGTTTGTTGATATTCAGTTTTTCTGAGAACACTGAGCCCTTTTTCTTTCTTGTCATTTTATTCTTGTTAGAAAAAAAAAGAAACATGGAATGTACAAAGGATCACTTGTATAAAGTGTGGGGTTTATGTAATAAAGAGAAGAGCTGGAACAAGATATGTTTCCATCTCTACCCCAGTAGTGTGCAGTGATTTCCTCTTTAAATCCTCTCAGACCTAATCCACCCTCCTTTCCCCCTTTCCTGAGCTCAAAGCCAAATGTGCTACGTGTCAGAGCGACACGATTTAAAGCAAAGAATGAGAGGAACTGGACATGTAGGGTGAGATTTAGATCCCTAAAGATGCAGATATGTCCTTAGCAGGATTTTCAAAGTGCCTAAGCATGGTGTAAGCGCCTTACCCGCTTAGGAATTTTGGAAAATCCCATAAGGTGCCTATCTGCATCTTTAGCATCTAAAGGCTTCCCCAAGTCTCACCACTGCTCTGCCATCATATTTAGCAGCATTCTATTTTTTCCCTGATACTCTCAGGCTCCTCCGTTTATACAGAGAAACGTGGGAGAAAAAGAGAAGATTTAGGAAGTGACATTTGCTAAAATATTGTGCTGGGTGTTTCTAAAATGCTGGCTCATCTGCAGTGATGACACAACCTGGAGTTTCACAATGACATCTGCCAAGGGCCTGAGCTCAGACATTTACCCACAGTTATTGATGAATAATAAAGAAAAGCTACACAAATCTAATTACTGAGGGGCATTTGCCTGTTACTGCATTTTAGCTGTTTGTGCTTGGGGAAATCGTGCAGCCTCTTTAGAGCATCTGGGTTTGGATTATCTCCATTTAGTTTATGTGGCCAGTATACCCAGCTATTATTAGTGTCAAACCTTAGATTTTGGGATACAATAATTCGATAAGGTTTTCCCCATGGGGAATCAACTGCTCCTGTTGCAGCAGTTTGCTCTATTTAAAAACTTCATAAAATCCAACAAAAATGAGTAAAACTCCATTTTTAAAACAATGAAGGACTGCTTAGGTCAGTTCAATCCAAGGTATATTTTTAGAATGATGACTCTTGGTTTTTTACAGGGATTTCTTATACAGTTGGTTGTCATTCCAATTAATTACCTTTAATAGAGTGGGATCTCTAGGATAATAAGAGGAATTTAGAATTTGAGGAGTAAAGTGAGTGAGTACGACCATATTAACCTAGGTGAGCTTATGAACAGTGTGGTTATAATTATTAAATTTTTTAAATTACTGAGCAACAAAGCTTCTGGTTTTGCTGCACAAATATAGGTGAGGAGATATATATATATATATATAAAGGAAGTAAAATTAATTCAATATCTATTTTATAGCGTTAAGGCGTGAAATGGTGAGTTGAGAACATTTTAAACATTCATTGAAAATAAGTCAGCCTCTCCTCTTGTGAGTTAAATAATATTTCAGTAATGGAAATACTTCCTACATTGGAAATTGGAATTGAAAATGAATATGGAAATCAATCATACATTTATCTCTCCCTGTTTAAGGGAACTTTCCATAATTATTGTGCTGGGCAGAAATACAATGCACTTTTCTGCTGGCTGCTCTTCAGTGTTCCACTCAGTATCTTAATATATGAACACACTCCTTGTACACTATTTTCCTTCTAAACCATTAAAAAATAAAAATTTATCCCTTTCCTATTTGACTAAAACTCATCCACCCTTCTGATTGCCCCCCTTATGGATTTCAGTGTTTATTGGGAGAAACAAAAGAACTTTTCTGATCTAAGGGCTCCTTCCCTGAGGAGTAAGCTCTTCCTGAAATCCACCTGGCACCCATCCCATCTCTGTCTGCTTTCCAGTTTTACTGCAGGAGGTTTGGACAGAAAATTAATTGGCTTTAAAGCTGCTAAATCTGATCAGCAAAGCTCAGCTGGTAACTACGTTTTCTTTAAAGCTTCTCCCCTCCTTGTTTAAGCTCCGGCCTATAAATTAACAAGAAGGTCTAAGATGACAGATCAGTAACAGAATATAAATGGATTTTTTTTTCAAATCTGGAAGCACTTTAGATGAAGTTCCGACCCTCTTGGAGTCAAGGGGATCTTGACACTGAGCCTTTGCATTTCTGAGCTTGCTGTGAATTTCTTCACAGGCTGGAAAGTGTAAGTGATGAAAAACTCAGTTCCTCTCATTGCTCTTTTATTATCTAAAAGCTAAAAACTGGAAATAACAGATAATGCAGAGAATTAAGATAATCAGTGATGAAAATTCTTTTCTGAGAAAAGGCTAATACTGATTTTTTTTATTTTAAACGAGACTGCCTTTAGCATAAATATGGGTCAGAATAGAAAAAGCCCCAACTCTAGTAGGGACTGGAGGTGTAGCTCAGGACATTCTGTCCAGAATGAATCAAAATTCTATTTTGCTAATGGTAGAATGCTTGACCTTTGAATTGTCTTTGAAGGTGGCACTGGAAAAGAACAGAGTGGGCATTTTGCATCAACAGGGGAACAGCCAGGAAAAAAAGGAGGGCAAAGATCCATAGCTCAGTCAGCTCAAATCCCATCCTGAAGAGAGTCTGGACAAAACTTCTTAACTATGACTTGGATAAAAATTAATTTTAAAAAAATTCCTTTATGAGAATAGCTGGCTTAATATGGAAAAATTATCAGTGGGTATAGCTTGGAGTAAGGTTGCTGACACCATTGTGTATGATGATATAGAAAATAAGAGAAATCAGTTAGGGCAAAAAAATGAGTTTAAAAGTCAATGAATACTCTTTTTTGTTTTTTCCTCATAGATCAGCCTTTGTGGTATTGTACACTGATCTGCTTCTGGCTTTGCTAATTCCACATTATCCCAAATGATTTAGAAAAAGGACTTTAGCTGATATAATTAATTTTTTTAAAGAGCAGCAAACTAGAAGTCACAAATGCATCACTAGCATACATTAAAAATTCATGGTAATCTCAAAAACATGAAGGGTTGGGTGGAAATCAAGATTTCCAGAAACAAGAAATAATAAAGAGCTGAGAAAAAATGATCTGTGGGAAAAGGTTGAAGCAGTTGGATTTGTTAAGAGAAAGCACTACTCAAGGGAGGGAATAATAAGAGAGGAGTTCTAAAAGTACAGGAAGGACAGGAAGAAATCAGCTTAATTCGCAGCAGGTTTCGGATGAGATTTAATCTGTCTGTGGAATGGGGTCCCTGGAGTGCTGCGCCTGCTGCCCAGCTCCCTCTCCAGGCACGGCGCAGCCTTTAAGAGCCGCTTCATGACATGAAACCAACGTTTCATCACAAATCCAAAGCGCTGGCAGCTCGCTCCCGGCATCCCCAAGGGAAGGCTCCGTCCTAGGCGCAGCTCAGCGGAGCACGGCCCATCCTGCTGGATTTGGTGGGGGAATCTGGCGTGGCAACAGATATTCCCGAAACCCTGAGTTTCATTAAGGTGCAAAATGGCTCCTCATGTTTTGAAACAAAACTATTTTGCATCCCAAGTATTTCTGGGAACTGAACACGAAGGCGAGGTTATCTGGAATTATCTGGAAGCTTGGCTGCTCTGATACACAGATCCACATCTCATCCTTGTCTATCTTTCCATCTCTCCGGCTGGCACAGAGCACTGGAGCATTTTTCCCAGGCGCGGCAGTGCCCTGGCAGCGGTGGCAGTGCCCTGGCAGCGCTGGCAGTGCCCTGGCAGTGGTGGCAGTGCCTTGGCAGCTGCAGTGCCTTGGCAGCGGCAGTGTTCCAACCTTCCTCCGGGCAGTCGCAGCTCACCTGGCCCAGGTGCACGGAGCGTTCGTGGCCGGCGAGCGCCGGTCTGGCGGCAGGACCCGTCCCGGCCCGCGGAACGCGGCGCTGCTGCGGGCAGGGCGCTGCTGCGGGCACGGCTCTTATTGTGAAAGGATGATGAGAGGCAGCGCTCACCTCTCCCGACCATCACTGCCTCCCTGCTCGCTGCCCTGGCACCGCTACCTCCGCCCGGCCGCTCCGAGCCGATGCCTTCAGCCCGCCGGAATATGTTCGCCAAAATCCTTTTGTCCGCCGCCAGCCTCCTGCTCGCTCACCTGCTGCATTTCCTCTGCTCTTTGATGCAATTCATTCCAGGTAAAACGCGTTAAAAACAATTCCTTTCATCCCGTCCCCTCGGAAAGGGGCTGCTGCTGCTGACACGGGTCGGGAGAACAATTCCTATTGCCAGGCATTGGCGACGGAGCGATTTGAAGTCTTTGTTAGATGGCAGAAAATGCCTGTTATTTGTTGAATGGATAAACGGCAGAGGCAAGGATTACAGCAGATACAGATGGTCTAGAGCTGGAAGAGCAGCACACAGCAGATTCTCTGTGCGAGGGAGCCAGCTGGAAGTGGGAAGGGAGAGGGTTCTTTGGAGCCGCATCGCTGCCGAGGCTTTAACCTGAACGTGCGATCGGTGAACTGCCCCAAAGGATTTTGTATCGCAGCCCGACTCTGCGCTTTGTGTTATCATTGCACTGCTTGAGCTGCTTTTTGTTTGGGTTTTCTTTCTTTGTTTTATTTTGTTTATTTGTTTGCTCGTTTTCAGAAATTAGGAACCAATAAAAATCATGGCTGACCTCATGGGAATTTCTGCTTTTTGATGGTAGTGGTGGTTTTGTGCCCTTTACATTCAAAGCATTGCTTCCGAGGTATCCAAAGAGCTGAAAAAAAAATCTCAAATCTGTCTTGTTGTGCTGCCAGAAGACCCCAAAGTGTAAACTCTAATTTTTCTGGGAAATCAGCAGCTATTTCATGTGCTGGAGTCCACTGTCGCCTTCCTCCTTTCTTTCCTTTGAGCCTTCCCCTGCTCTTTTTCTCCATTTATTTTTTCCTGTGTTTTCTGTCGTTTCTTTTCTGTTTTCCTTTGCTTTTCTGGCTGTAAGAGAGGAAGTCGGTGCGGGAGCCCCTGGCCATGGGGAACCAAGCAGCTGCATGGAGCAAGGATTCCAGCACGGGCACATCCCGGCACTCGCAAGGCAAGTGCTACACCTTCCCTTTGGAAATCCCGGCGGGAGCTCAGGGCTCCAACCCCGGGGATGGCTGGCGTGCAGACGGCACAGATCCACAGCTCTGGTTTGGGCTAGCGTCAGGGAAAACTGCTTTGCCTCCATGTTGTGCCAGTGTTTTATATGGAACAAAACACAGCCGGTCTCAGAGGATTATTCCCAGTTTGAGTGATCCTCTGGGAAAACAGAATTCTTGCCTCATTCTCCCTACTTCAAGAATACGACGAGCATTCTGTTTGCTAAATTTTGCCCTTCATTCTGTAGTCAAACTATTAGACTGTGTGTGGAGAGGTGGTTCCTGCGCCTTGGCTTTGAACCTGTAGATTAAAATCAAAATGGCTTTGCCCTCTCCCATGTGATCCCATGTAGCAAATGGCTCCCATGCTCTGACATCCACCATTACAGATTTCGTGTCCCACCCACTGCTGCTGAAGTACAATTGAATGTCTGATTCATGGTGGAGGCACCCATAGCAGCTTTCTCTTCAAGAGCCTGGCCCTGCATCCCACCATTTCTGCATATAAGCAATCAATAAATAATCAGTGCAGGGCTGTCAGTTTGTACTGGTCAGTGAAATCATGGCACGCTGTGCAGGGAAACAGGAGCTGAACAAAGGATAACTCTGCAGTGACTGCCTGATATGTTAAGAAAATATTGGAGGAAAATGACACCTCCGTGTCTGGCACTGCCTCTGCTTGGGTATGCCAAAGACCTTATGCCTGTTTGTAAAAGTCTGAGGTAGGATGGAAACGACATTGGAGAAATGAGGCTTCTGTGATCTTGTGCTGATTTTCAGGAGTTCAAGCACACACAGAGCGCCACTGGGACCTGTTGGGTTTCGATTGTGGATTCAAGCTCTTCCATCTCATGGCTTGGCCAGAACCAAAGGAGTAATTTTATTTACCCATCATTTAATATTAAAAACTAGTTTGTCTTCTGCCTTCCTCAGAGAGCGATTAGTCCATTCTTGGGGAGCTGGATGTTAAAAAAGGTTTTTATTTATGAATGAGCTTTCCCCTGAAGCTGAAACGGCTTTTTTGAAATTTCTCAGGAACATTGAGCAGGAGTTTTCTGTGTTCTGTGCTTCCAAAATGCAGTTAAAGTTAACAGTTATTACTCATACCTGCTTTTGTTTAATAGGTAAGATTATTTTTTTTTTCTTCTTGCATGCCTTCCCCTCCCACTAGCTATTCAGAATTGTCTGCAATGACTTGTCTTGTTTCTGGTAGCTTCTGTTTTGGTTCATCTGGGTGTTGGGATTTGCTCCCATTTGGCACTAATTTCTGCCAGGATCTTCAGCTCATTTGAGTGATGTCCAGAAGAAAAAAACCCAATCCATTCTCTTGCTGTGCTTCTTTCTCCCTCTCTGGCCTTGGTTTGGGGCATTCCCTTAAATATTCTTGTTGTTTATAGCCCATGCAATTGGACTCCAGTTTGTAGGGGATACCTTGGAATGAATTCTAATGAGATGAGTTCTAACTAGATCAGATTTCAAGGATTACTGAGATGACCACGTGAATGGTTATCACAGGACAGGAAAAACAAAAAGAACTTGGCTTACTTAGCTTAGGAAGTGATATGATTCTTCACCCTAAATACAACACAAGGAAGGGAAAACTATAAAAACCACGCACGGGAGCTGCCAGAAAAACAAGAATAAAATCCTTTGGTAAATTCAAAGCATTTTCCTGATCATCTGGACAAGGAGCAGTTATCCAAAGAGGGAATAAGTGCTTGTAGACATAATAATTTTTAAGACAGAATTCTTACATAAGAATTTCTGGGGCAGCAGTTGGGAGGGGTGCACTCGAGGTCAGGCTCTTTTGTGGAATGTATCTTTCCAAAATTTTCATTTACAGTGCTCCCCAGGAATTTTGGATGTAGTGCTGTCCTGAGTCATGCATGCCCATGAGTCATGAGCTTTGGTTCTGCTTGGATGTGAAATATCTCCTTATGGATGTGTTCCTCTCATTCTTTAATGCATATTTTGCACCTTTGCAAATGAAATCTTCAAAATATCTCCTTAAGGATGCGTTCCTCTCATTCTTGAATGTGTATTCTGCACCTTTGCAAACTAAATCTTTAAAATATCTCCTTATGGATGTGTTCCTCTCATTCTTTAATGCATATTTTTCATCTTTGCAACCCTCATCTGCATTTCTGCAAATACTTCAGAGATCTAAAGGAGGATTTGGGGGTTGGCAGATTGGAGAGCTAGATTGGAACCTTGCATTTTACTTTCCTTCAATCCTAACACCCAGCCTGTGGGTGTTTTTGTGTAGAGAAACAAGCTCAGCAGAGTTCTGCCTGCCAGCTCAGGTCTTTTGCAGTCAGTCTGGTTGAAATAGCAGATTTTGTCTGGAGATGTTGAGCAAAGTGTTTCAGAGGAGGGAAATTGAGCAGCAGCTCCACTTGGTCACCTGGATTAAAGGATGTAGGCCAGAAACAGCGGTGGTGAAAGAGCAGACAGTCAGAGTGAATTCAGTAACAGCCTGGACTCCCTTCAGTGTGGGGTGTCTGAGCAGCCCTGGGTGATGGAGCTCTGCCTGCCACGTGCCCTTTTTGGTCAGTATTTCACCCCACCTCGGTGCTCAGCAGTTCAGGCTGGTTCCGTGGTCTCGGGCAGAGCACAGAGAGACTGCACTGAGGGCAGGATGGGCAGGTGCCAGCCTGGGCAGGGAGGCACCCCCCGACTAAATCCACCTCTGCAGCTAAATGGATTGCTAAAACAATCCTTGTGTTGATGAGGCTTTGCAAACCAGGCTGTGGGAGCCAATCACTGACATCACTGGTAGCTCACAGCATTCCAATCACTTCATGCTCTCCTGGCGCTTTTGTTCTCCAGAAGGGGTGGTTGCAGCCAAAACAGAAGCTCCATCAGATATTATCCTTCCCTGCTTGTTTCAATACCAAATAAAACTAAACCTGTTTTGTGCTGTAAATTGGTTTTGGCTCAGTTTCTTTGGTGTTCTTCCATTTTTTTTAGGATTGCAGGGTTTTTTTCTTCTCTTAATTATTTGCGAAATAAAATCCAAGTATACATTTCTTTGATTAAAAGAAAAGTTATCATCTTTTCTATCATCCTATATTCTCTTACCTCCTTTGGGCTGCAGAACTAGTGTCTCTTGTGGATTAATTAGAGCAGAGTAGAATTCACAGGGTTTTCAGCTCCCTGTGGATACACTGGGTTTTGTGGATTTACCTTGAGTATCCACCACAGCTTGGCCGCTTGCAGATGCTGAATGCTCTTCTCCCTGACATGCAATCTCAAGATCTAACATTTGTCACTTTATTCCAGTGAAAATCTCAATTGCCTGTGTTTTGTTCTCCCTGCTCTCTTTGCAGGTTTCAAGAATTACCTGCCCAGCCCATCCAAGGAGCAAATCCTCTGCCACAGACCCCGGGGGCTGCGATGCATCTCCCCCTTAGTGCAGAGCGTGGAGGAGACCCCCGAGCCCATCCCAGCCAGGATCAAAGGACATATTCCCAAGTGGATTCATGGAAATCTGCTGAGAAATGGCCCTGGCAAGTTCGAGTTTGGCAATGACAAGTAAGTCTCCTTTAAATGAATTTTTAAATGGTTCTGGCCAGAACTCTGCCTAAACATAAGGGGGACCCCCCTCATTACTATTTAGAGCATCTTTTAGTTTCTTTTTACGTAAGAGAAGGAAGAAATATCGATGTCACTCTTTTGAGAGCAGTTGCTCCTTCATTTGGGAACTCCTATTTTCTGCAAAGAGGAGCTGAATGGTGAAGCTACCCAGGCTGGAGAAGCTGAGTCAGAGAGAGGCTCTCACCCACTCACCATGGTGGGGAATAAAACATACCCAGCTTTGTCCTCTGTCCTGGACAAAAATCCACCCCTGAAATAAATCCAGGGCAGGAATTTGGAGAGTTGGTTGCAGCAAGTGGCGTGAGCTGCTTTAGAAGCAAATCCACCCAGTTTTAAGAATAATATATTAAAATATTACCAGGAGGCACTTACTCCCTGTGGCATGGAATGTGCCATTCTATTAACTGGCAGCTCAGCTGATGGCAGCAACTGGCCAAAGCTGATCTCCTCATCATATTCCTAGAGTGAGACCATCAGGTGTTCTGGGAGTCTCACAAATCCCTCGGTTTGGAGACGATAACATCCTGCAAGAAGCTGAGAGCTAAAGACCTCTGGGTCTGCAGTAATAATTTATATTGTTGTACAGTACAGCAAAAACTCCGTTCCCTGGAGTGAAATGGTTTAAACCACCCTGAAGTGGGTGGCTTATCTGCATAGATTATTCCCAAAAAACCTTACACACAGCATTTGCAAACATCACATCCCACAGTTGTGAATATACTTGTTTTAATTTGTTTTGATTTGTTTTGATTTGTTTTGATTTGTTTCGATTGGTTTGGTTGGTTTGATTCAGCGGTTTTCCCAAACAAAGCTGTTCTGGTTAATAATTCAGGGGATCTGGGAATCAGCTTTTATAAACATCAGAAAACCTAAAAGAGGGTTCCCACAGCATCATACAATGCCCAACTCTTCTTCATCTCTTTTTTCTCTCTCCTGGAAGGTTTAACCACTGGTTTGATGGCATGGCCCTGCTGCACCAGTTCCAGCTGGCCCATGGCACGGTGACCTACAGGAGCAGGTTCCTGCAGAGCAGCTCCTACCTGAGGAACAGCCAGCACAGCCGCATCGTGGCCTCGGAGTTTGGCACCTTGGCCATGCCAGACCCGTGCCGGAGCCTCTTTGGGCGCTTCCTGTCCCGCTTCGAGCCGCCACGTAAGAGTGCTTCTGTAAAACATCAGAGGCTTCGGAGATTTTCTTGGAGGAACTTGTGGTTAGGTGGAAAGGGAGGGGTGAGGAAGTCTGACAGACTTTCTGTGAGCCCATGTTTTTCTTAGAATATGGCCCAAATGCCAAAATTATGTAAATTTGTGTCAGCCTCGGGGGGGGGGGAGGCAGAGTTTAATGTTTTAATGACGCTTCAGCTCGCTTAATCCTGGATCTTTTTGCAAATTTCCCAAAGAAAGCTCTGCCAGAGAGAACATCCTGTGCAGTGCTGATAATGAGCGTTACACCCTGATGTTCTACCTGAGACACAGCTTTGCCCTTAAAACACCTTGCCTTGCTAAGCTTGTAGGGTAAGTGGGCTAATCCCTCCCTTCCTGGACTAAGGGGCAGGAGATTATTGAGTAGGGTGAGGGATGGTGCTGCACAGGAATGGAAGTTCCAGTACCTTTAGGATTCTGTGTACGTCAGGGAAGAAAGAGGCTTAAATGCCAGATGAGTGTTCCCCACTAAAACCAGCTGAAGTTTGCAGCTTTTTGCTGATGCTGTGACCATCCTCCTTTTCTCCTCTCCCCTCCTGCCACATCATCTGTCCTTTCCCGAGGTGCTCACATCTTCACTCATGGTGACAGCTCCCAAATCCCCACCCCAGCTCCCTCAAGACATTCCAAACCTCTCCACATCCCTCACCTGCCCCTGCCCAGCTCCAGCAGTGATTTCCATCCCTGTCCTTGTCCCTTTAACCCGGCTCCACCTGCACAGTTTCCCTCTGTAGATTAGCCAGATATTTGCAATCAGTCTCACAGGGATTAATGTCACTGCAAATGGGTTTATTTGTTTAAACATGTCTAACTTGCCATAATTCAACATGAGCTGCACAGAGCTGTGCACAATGCCAAGATTTCTGTTTCAGAGCCCAGTGACAACTGCAACGTGAACTACGTGCTGTACAAAGGGGATTATTATGTCAGCAGCGAGAACATCTGCATGCACAAGGTGGACCCAGAGACCCTGGAAACAAAGGAGAAGGTGTGGGCAGGTGGGATAAAGGAGCTGGGGTAGAGATGGTGCAGAACCACACCTGCCTGGCTCAAGGGGAATTCCACTTCCAGAGGAATTTGTCTGTGCCTGCAGCATCTCTCTGCTGAGTCCCTGTGCAGCAGCAAGGCAGCTCTCGGGGGTGGAGGTGCAGTCACTGCCTGGCTGGGCACAGTTGTCAGTTCTCCTCTGCTCTCCCGGCTTGCCTGGGCTTGTCTGCACCTCTTAGCAGAGCAGGAAACAACTTTTTTTCTGTGTATGAGAAAAAGTGAACATTGCTGATCTCACATCTGCCTTTTCCCTGGTGCTTTGCTTTCATATCAATTCTCTTTATCTTCTTTTTACACCTCAAGTTTTGCACAGGCCAAAGCTGCCCTTGATCAAACCCTCTGTTGTAAAGGGGTGGTTCAGCTGCCACTTGATTTTCTCCCCCTTGCCAGGAAATGACCAAAACATCAGAGAAGTTTTCCCCTGTGTCCTGTGCCTCCTCTCCCAGGATGTGACACAGGAAGGTGACCTGTGACAGGACAGCACAAGCTAGGTGTCCCCCCTGCCTGCACCCTTAGAGGGGATTTGGGCTGGGCAGCTGTGAGAAGGGCTGAGGGAGGATTCTGCCCTTCCTAAGTCAGTGTTTACTGCTGGGGCTGTTTGACACCAAAAAATGCCAGCATAGAGCATTCCTCAGGGAATGAGGGAGCCAGTCCAGGAATCCCTGTCTGCAGGATCAGGAGTGAGTCTTGAATAAACTGTATGTAAAGCACAGCCACTGAGCTGGCCTGGGTGGTTTGCCAGCTGACCTCTTTGTAAACCAGACTGCAGTCATGAAAAGACAGGTGGGGATTTTCAGGTTCAGCTCTGTTGAACCTTTGTATCATCAAATGAAAAGAATTCCCCTCAAGCAGTTTTTTTAGATGCAGACTGTTTTTTTTTTTTTTTTTTGCTAAGTGAAGAAATGGAAGGGATGATTTCACATTTAAACTGTCCAGTTTGAGATGCCTTAATAGGACCTGGTTTTCTGAGCTTGCAGTGACAAAACTCTTGGTGAATTTTTGGGGCAGTGACTGTCCCTTCACACATCTGCCTGTGCTTTTTATGGGCAACATTCCCACTGTGTCAGCCCTTGTACCATAAGGAACATCTGTGTCTTCCAAGGAATGTCTGCTGCTATTCGTCCTGCTTTGCTGACAGAGAAATTTCTTTATTTTCAAGGATTTGCAGGCAGAATGAAGGCTGGAGTCCAGATCCCACATTATTAATAGTGAATAAAATCTGCTCTTCTTCCTCAGACTTCCAGAAAACCGACCCTTGTTGAAGTTCTGCACTGACTGAAAATCTCTGGCATTTGCAGGTGGACTGGAGCAAGTTTATTGCAGTGAATGGGGCCACAGCTCATCCCCACTACGAGTCTGATGGGACAACCTACAACATGGGCAATTCCTATGGGAAGCATGGTAAGGAGGGCATGGCCAGGCTGGTTTTTTGGGCAGGGTGTACAGGATCCCTCCTGGTGCTGCTTCAAGGAGCAGCTGTTGAAGAAACACCCAAAGAGAGCTGGAAATTGCTGTTCCTGAGTCAAAATGTCAGTGTCAGTCTGTCCCATAAATCTGGCTCCTCTCAGGATTTAGTTTTTCAGATGCTTCTGACTTTGGCCTGGGAGTATCCAGCAAATTCTCCTCTTGCTCTCCCAAGCTTTGCTGGAAAACAGGAGAATGATTTTTTTAAAGTCCCCTCCACTGTTGAAGCCTCATAGGAAGAAATTTAGCAATTCCTGTTTTTCACTTAGAATAAATTGGCTTTTGATGAGCACCAGAAGGGTTTGTGCAGGAGGGAAGATAGAATTTATTCTGGTCACCTGGCTATCTTCCAGCAAAGCTGAATTTCATGGGATATTTTTCTTAGAACTCTGAGCATCTTGATAGCATCCTGCTGCATCCACATGGCTGCTCAGAGCAATCAGTCCCTGTTAGCTGTGTGAAATCCTTCATTCCAGAGGCCTCTGAAAACAGCCACTGCCCTTTATTGTGATCCCATAGGCCACCTCCCCATTTTCCCAGTTTTGACCATTTTTCATTCTTGCTGCTTTCATTTCCTTTTGGCCTCAGCAAAGCCCAGCTCTGTGCCACATGCTTTTCACATACCAAGCTCTAGATCATTTTTATTCAGAAGTGCCATCCTTTCCTGCTCATATGCTCAGGTTTATTAAATGAGCATTACTAAGGCTCAGAGTTTTCATTTCCTCTGAGCTTGGTTTTCATCCTGCCCCTGTTACCATAGGAGAGCACTTCAGGCAGATCTGGCATTCTCCCAGACTGACAAGATCCCTCTACTTCCTTTCAAGCTTCCTCATTTTATTTTTCTTTTGGTGGATAAATCCTCTGTAAAATGTTTTACTGCCTGTTGGGAGAGGTTTAGGAGAGGTTGTTCCAAGTATTCCTGAGGAACAGGAAGGAGCAGAGCCTGAGTTTGGTTTGAACACCTTCTCCCCTTTCCAGGATCCAGCTACAACATCATCAGAGTCCCCCCACAGGAGTCAGGCCACGGGGACACGTTGGAGGGAGCCAAAGTTCTGTGCTCCATCCCTCCCAGGGACAGGGCAAAGCCATCCTACTACCACAGCTTTGGTAAGAGTCCACCCCAAACTCGGGGAATTTGGGGAAATGTGATGCACAAAGGGCTGGCCAGCTCTCTCTGCCCTCGAGATGTTTTCTTGCCTCACACTCGGGTGATATTCCTTGTTCTCTCCTCAGGGATGACTGAAAACTACATCATTTTCATCGAGCAGCCCCTCAAGCTGAACCTGTTGAAGATCATCACCTCCAAGCTGCGTGGGAAAGCCATCTATGATGGGATAAGCTGGGAGCCTCAGCACAACACCTACTTCCACGTGGTGAACAAGCACACTGGGGAGGTGAGGGGTCTTTGGGCCTTGCAGCAGCTAATCTGGAACTTCAGTTCCAAATTTCCAATTTTTTTTTCCAATTTTTTGGGAACTTTAGTTCCCAAAAGTGCTGCATAGCAGCCGTGGGGAGTTTAAGAACCAATCCAGAAGTTACTGCAATAAACATTTGAAAGTTTATTGTGGTGTAGATTTACAGTACAATGTTCATTTGTAGATTTGTTAAAAATGGGATTTCTTCATGCATTTTCCTCTTTATTCTTCATTTTTTTTTTGCCAGCCCTAAAAGGACAGGCAGAAAGAAGCAGTTTGGAGGGACAGGGACTGAAATGCAGGTCCCAGGTACTACAGAGTATAAAAAGGTCAGAACCTGGGAAAGATGCACAGCAAGGGGCTGATTGACATTTGGGGTTTTCTTCTTCCACTTTTGCTCCTAAATGGCTTAAAGCAGCCCTTTGGTGGTGACACAAGGACAGAAGGCGAGGCCCAGGGAATGAGAGGGGTTGCAGTGGGGGGCAGAGTGTGATATTTGCAGGGATCCTCAACGAGGGGAGAGAATGATGCATCTGACTCCATCTTATCAGAAGGCTAATTAATTATTATACTACATTATTCTATACTCTATTACACTATGTTACATTACATCTAAACTGAATGTGCCAACACTGCCCAGAATCTCATGACTGTCCTGACAGTCCCGACACACACACACACACACCTGGCCCTGCCAGGCCAAGGAAACAAAACACCATCACTGTGGGTAAACAATCTCCACTCAACACGGGCACAGCAAATGGTAAGAGTTGTGTTTCCTTTCTCTGAGGTTCAGAGAATGTGAAACCCGAAATATTCTTGGGAAGAATTGTGCCTTGCTTTTCTCTGGGAAGGTGAATTTCTCTGTGAATGGTGAGGAGGACTGTGTTGGTCTCAGAAGGCTAATTAATTACTTTATGATACTATATTATTCTATCCTCTATTACACTATATTTCATTACATCCAAACTGAATCTGCCAAGCACCCAACTCTGCCCAGAATCTCGTGACTGTCCTGACAGTCCCAACACACACACACAGGCCAAGGAAACAAAACACCATCACTGTGAGTAAACAATCTCCACATTGCATTCCACTGTGGCACAAACACAGGCACAGCAAACCATGAGAATTGTTTTTGGGATGGATTGTGCCTTGCATTTCTCTGCGAAGAGAAATGTGGGGCTACAGGGGAGAGGAGGAAGAGGAGGTGAGGCAGGGAGCTGTGCAGAGGAGCTGCAGCTGTGCCCTGGTCCCTGCAGGTGCTGCCAGGCTCTTGGTGCTCCCAGCCCTTCGTCACCTTCCACCAGATCAACGCCTTCGAGGAGCGGGGCTGCGTGGTGCTGGACCTGTGCTGCCAGGACGAGGGCACCAGCCTGGCCCTGTACACGCTGCAGAACCTCAGGAGGAGTGGGGAAGGGCTGGACCAGGTGAGATCCCTGCCTCTGCTCCCCCAGCAGCTGCTGCAGGAGTTGTTTCTCTGCAGCAAAGCTCAGGTTGGGAGAATGGAGAGCACCGTGGGGACGCAACCACAACTCCATGAAAACTGAAATGATCATCTCTTGATGCTTTCTCTCCTTTTAAATCTCTCTCCATGGAGTATGCCCTTGAAACTCTTCAAGGCCTGTGTGTGACACAGAGCTCCACAGCCTGGCAGAATTTATTTCTGTTTTGAAACCTTGTTCTTAATGATATTCATTTTCCTTATCCTTGTGTAATGCAATTTCCCCCCAAGAAATGATGCAAATAAGTTGTAGCATAACTTCTAAATGGAAAAAGAAACCCTGTTCTTTCAGACATTACTTCAGAAAAGGAGCAGTTTTTACGAAAATCACAAAAACACAAATACCACGGAAACCCCTGCACTGTTCCCCACAGACACCTCACAGCAGCACACTCAAATAAATTATTTATTGTGTCCAGCTCTGTGAAAAGCCCCATTTCAGGCTGTGAGAGGGGCATTATTTTGCATAGGTCACACATGGGAAAAGTGGGGGTGCTTTCAGTTTCTCACCCTGCAGATGTGTTTGTTGGAAACCCGGCGTGCTGGGGGGGCTGCTGCATGTCCAGACAGGGCTGAACTTCCTCTGTCTGTCCTGAGCTGTCTAGAACCAGCTCAGCCCCGACCTGAAAGGAGCACAGCTGTGTCCCATCAGGTTCTGCTTTCTCTTGGCATGTATTTTGGGGTTTTTCAAGCACTGGGCCTGTGTTTCCAACAGGCACATCCTTCAAGTGACAAGTGGCATCACCAGCACACTTCACACACACAGAGGAGTCATTTCAGAACAGAATCTCAAACTTCTCAAAAGCCTCAGGAGTGTTTGGGCATGGCTTTTCTCCTTTCCCCAAATTTGCTGGCTCACTAACCCTGGCAGAGTATTTTGTCTGGCACAGTTCCTCAGCCAGACTACATGAACCAGAAAAGGTTTCATGATTAACATGTGATGAAAGTGAAGTTTCACAACTGGTCTGGTGAGCTGTGGATTGAAGTAACTGAGACACCAAGATAGGGTCCTTGCCTATTTTACTTAAATGGGAATATGATGGGTTATGAACTTGGCTTGAGCAGAGCTTGAGTGGCAGTGCTGGAATTATCCTCTCCATGTGCTGAGTGCCACAGTGGGAGCTGCTCTTTGCTCCCCAAGTAAATCCACCATCATTCCCCTGGACTTCCAGCCACGAATCCACATGTACCTGAGCATGGAGGAGGGAATCCTGCAGGGGAACTTCAGGCACAGAGGCACAGTGCTCTCCTCCTTCTCCACAGAAAGATGTAAAGCAACACGAGCCTGTTCTAACTAAATGAAACAGTGCAGTGTCTGTCCCGCTGCTGGATCTGGAGATAATGGATTTTTATTGGGCTGATTTGCATACCAAGCTCAGCATTAATTATTGTGAGAGCAATGCTGACCCTTTCATTCATGTGGTTTTGGTTCCTGCTGTAAATTACTGGAACGTGCAGGAACTTCTTCTTTCCATTATGTGTTTTACCTTACCAGAACTTGGTCAAACACATAAGGAAAAGAAGAAGAAGAAGAAGAATTCAGGGGTGTCTAAAACTTCAGATTTGTTCCCCAAAAGTGCATTTAGGCTGAAATGTCTGTCCTCTCTCCATCACCATCACTCTCTGTCTCCGTAACAGGTTTATGCCTCCGTCCCCAGAGCTTTCCCTCGCCGCTTTGTTCTCCCTCTGGACGTGGATTCCGACACACCCGTGGGGAAAAACCTGAACCCACTGCCTTACACCCAGGCAAAGGCTGTGAAAGGTGCAGATGGCAAGGTGTGTACCAAACCATAAACCCATCTATGCAGCACCTGTACCTCGGAGCTTTAACCGCTTTTGGTTGTGTGGTGCTCGGTGGGACCAGGCAGCTCTCCTGCCCTGCCCAAGCTGAACCAACCCTGCACGTTTCCTGTAGAAATTCCCCTGTAATTTCTGCACATTCCTCCCAGGTCTGGTGCACACATGAAAATCTCCACCCTGAGGGCTTTGAGAAAGTTGGGGGCTTGGAGTTCCCCCAGATCAATTACGCCCGCTACAACGGCCGCAGGTACCGCTACTTCTACGGCTGCGGCTTCGGGCACCTGCTCGGAGATTCCTTGATCAAGGTTGATGTGGAGACCAAGAATTTCAAGGTGAGGTGAAGTCAGCTCATGAAATCCTTCCCCTGAGTGGGATTTGAAGGTGTGGCATTTACTGGGGGCTTTAGGGCTTTGCCCAGATGGGTCTGGGATGAGATTCCCAATTTCATCCCTCACCTGGCACCTTATGAACGCAGTCACCAAACAGGAGAGGATGGCACCAGCACACTCCTGGAATGAAAAAAAGTTAACAAAAAGTTGAACTCTTAAGTTTCTTGGAGCACAGAGTATTTCCAGGTGCCTTTGTGGGGAGCCCTTGTAACTCTGCTCACTGTAGCAGACAAGTATTAATGCAGTGAAACTCATCCATATGTCCCTGAAGCTCATCCATATGTTCCTGTGCTTGCTAGATTTGGCAGGAGGAGGGATGCTACCCGTCAGAGCCCGTGTTTGTGCCAGTGCCTAATGCCACGGCAGAGGACAGCGGAGTCATCTTGTCTGTGGTGGTCTCCCCTGCTGAGGTAACTTGCTGACAGTAGTTTATCAAAGTCACACTGCATTAATTCCCTTTCTAAACCTCAGAGCCCAGCTGGAGGCTCCGTGGCAGGTAGTTCTTGCTCCCCAGAGTTTCCCCCCAAATGTTGGTGAGGCTCAGAGCTCCTGCCCTGCAGGTCTGGTCTCCATGGTTTGCTTTGTACCTTTGTGTGCAGACAGTGCAAGAAGTTCAGCCTGGACACTCACTGCCTTTCTGCTCCTCCTGCAGAACCAAAGTGCTTTCCTGCTCATCCTGGATGCAGAGACCTTCCAGGAGCTGGGGCGAGCAGAAGTCGGGGTGCCAATGCCTTACGGGTTCCACGGCATCTTCACTGCCCTCTGAGGAACTCCTGGGACTCAGGGCTGAGCCAGCCTCACAAGAACCTCTGCTGCCTTCACCTCCCACCTTTCCATCACGTCTGGGAGGAAGGAGCTGCTTTTTCTCCACCACAACCTCCTGTATTCCTAACAAAATACAACCAAGGAATGCAGAAGTCCCTTTGCTCCCACAGCCCATTGCTTTATCTACATTTTTTTTACTATCTTGCTAGACCAGCTATAGCAGCAGTTCCCAAAGGATGCCCAGGGTGAGGCTTGCCAGGCAGAAAATGGAAGCCGAGGTGATCACCCCTTCCTTTGGTGCTCTGAGGGGAGGAGAGCATCAACGCTCAGGGCTGTGACTTTGTAGAGCAGAATATGTAGAGCAGAAGAGAGGAGTAAAACCCAGCAGGTGAGAGGTGGGCCCAGGGAAGGGGAGTAAATCCCCCCCTTGCATCCAGGTTGCCTTCAGTGGACTCCAGGGGGTAGCTGCAGACACTCACAGAAGCTGTGCTTGTGCTTTTTTCTGTACCGTAGCAGTGCCCTCAAATAAAACCTTGGGAAGTTTTTCCTTTCTCTGCCTGCCCTTGGAGTCTTGTAGATGTGGTGGATACATCTCCAGAGCAGGACACAGCTCTGCTGGCTGACTGTGCCTGCCTTCCTCCCAGTTCTACCAGTAGGAAACGCAGAGAGCTCCCCTGTGGCCTTGGTGTCCTCTGGGGTTAAGCAGAGCAGAACAAACTCCAGCCCCCTGTGTCACCCAGGCTTCCCTGGGCTGAACAGTGAGGACTTCTAGTTCTATTTCTTCATTGTGAGAAGCCTGAAGAATTATTCAAATAATTTCCTTGAGTAATAAAGGAGCCCTTCCACCCTTGGGGCTTTTCCTCCTCTGAGCTTCCTTCACTTCCCTTGCAGGTCTTGGCAAAAGAAAAAGGATTTTACCTCAGGGCTGCTGCTCTGGGAGAGGCAGAGGAGGCTCAGGCAGAGCTGGCGGAAGCCACTAGATGGCAAACAGCTCCCGATCCCGCCGTTCAGCCCTGCCCTGCAGCCTCTGGTCATTGTCACATCCTGCCCTCCTCCTGGAGCCTGTCCCGCGGGGGCAGCCCCCAGCACGGGCAGAGGTCTGTAATGGAGTTCAGGCACCATCGGTTCTCTTTTTTAATTTTTGTTTTTTCTCGTTGAGGTGGGAAGTGAAAAGGGGTCAGAGGTTCAGGTGGCACCTTGTGTGGATTAGAGAAAAGCTGCCGGGTTTAAAGCTCTGCTTGCCCAGCGCGCAGCCCCCGCCTGGGCGGTGCGCTCAGGCTGTGCTCCGCACCCGAACGGCTCCTGCGGATCCTGCTCCTCTCACACTCACCCTGCCCCGAGGCTCGGGGTTTTCCCACCCTGACAGACACCGCCAGGAATTCCCAGGAATTAAAGGAATGCACATTCAAACCCTTGCAGCACTGAGAAATCCGGTTACTCCCCGTTCTCCGAAAGCTTTCTGAAAATCACCGCACTTAAAGGGTTCCTCTGCTTGAGCTCCAGGAATGCCATTCCCGGGCTGCGCTCCTTCAGGGATGTGCATAACCAGCCCGGGGTCTAACACTGACACGGGGGACCGGAGCATCCCAGGGCCGAACACGGGGGGGAACTGGAGCATCCCGGGGCCGAACACGGGGGACCGGAGCATCCCGAGGCCGAACACGGGGGACCGGAGCATCCCGAGGCCGAACATGGGGGACCGGAGCATCCCGGGGCCGAACACGGGGGGGAACTGGAGCATCCCCGGCTCCGACACCGGCACGGAGGGACCGCAGCATCCCGGGGCCGAACACGGGGGACCGGAGCATCCCCCGGTGTCGGCGGGCGGATCCCGCGGGCTGGAACCGCCCCGGGGCCGGGATGAGGCCGGGCTGGAGCCGCCCCCGGGGCCGGGCTGGAGCCGCCCCGCTCCGTCCCAGCTGCGTCCCCGCGATGTCGCCGCGCTCCGCCCGCCTGGCCCGGCTGTCGCGCTCCGTCACCTTCAGCGCCTGCCACCGCCTGCACAGGTGAGCGGCCCCGCACGGGTGAGCCCCGCACTGGGGAGCCCCGCACTGGGGAGCCCCGCACCGGGGAGCCCCGCACCGGGGAGCCCCGCTCAGGTGAGCCCCGCACTGGGGAGCCCCGCTCAGGTGAGCCCCGCACCGAGGAGCCCCGCACCGGGGAGCCGCCGGGAGGAGGCTCCGAGCCCCGCTGCGCTTCCCGGTTGTGTCTCTGGCCCGGCCCCTTCCCAGCCGCCAGTGCCCGGCTGCAGTTCCGTGTTTAGACAGAGCCGGCAGCGCTTTCGCTTTGTAAACTTGGCCCTGCGCCCCCCGATCTGCTGGTTTTCCCCCCAAAACGGATGTATTGCTTGTCCTGAAGCTGCCTTAAAGGAGGTTTCAAGCTCCGCCTCGTCTCCCAGGCTAGGAGCGATAGGACAAGGGGAAGCAGCCTCGAGCTGTGCCAGAGGAGGTTTAGGCTGGGGATCAGGAGGAATTTCTCCATGGAAACGGTGGGCAGGCCGTGGAAGAGGCTGCCCGGAGAGTCCCCATCCCTGGAGGTGCCCAAGGAACTCCTGGATGTGGCACTCAGTGCTCTGGGTCTGGTTGGACTCCATAATCTCACAGGTCTTTTCCAACCTCAGTGATCCTGGGGTTCTGTGATGTTCCCAAAATGTGCCGTGACCTGAAGCACTCAGAGCAGGCCCCTGGATTGCTTCAAAGGGAAGATTCAGAGGGAAATCCTTTGTACTTCTTGGAGAGGCTCCCTAAGCTTGGTTAATCAGTAATGAACCCAAATGTGCAGCTTGCTCCAGGCCTGGGCCCAGATGTTGAACATTGATCCAGCAGTGGTGTCAGGCAGATGCTGTGGAACAGACACAAAACCACAGCAAGGGAAGATTCAGTGCTGGCAGCAACATCTTTTCCTGTGCTTGTGCCTCCTGGGCTGGTTCAGTGTGGGAGAGGGAGGAGATGCAGAGCTGGGAAGCAGAGTAGATGAATCCATGAAGATCTGGAACGGATCCATGCCTGCCTTTCCCACAGCAAATCCCTGAGTGATGAGGAGAACCTGAAGCTGTTTGGGAAGTGCAACAATCCAAATGGCCACGGACACAACTACAAGGGTAGGAAGCTGATTTCCATCCTTGCTCCTGGAGTGGTGCTGCTCTCGGGGTGGGGAGGGCTGGGCCACTCCTTCTCAGCAGCCTGATACAGCTTTTAGTGGCTGGGGTTGTGTTTTTATTAATAATTAGGAGGAAATTTCAGCAGCAGGGGGTTGAACCATAGCATGGGTTTGCCATTTTTCAGCTGAATAGATAATAAATATTTATTTTCAAATGCCACTTCTTGAATCAGATCTGCTTGTTTACGCTCTGCAGAGTCATTGTGATTGGAATGGAGATTTTTCTAAGCAAAAGCCATGCAAATTAAACAGCCTGTAAACATTATTTGAATGGGTTTTTTCACAAGTTCTCCCATTTGTACACCCTGAGCACACAGAATTAAATCTCTCCAGTTCCTGGAGTGGCTCCCTGTGTTGTTGGCACCCTGAAACCTCTGCTAAGGAGCTGCTTTATCCGGGAAGACAGGCTTATCTCCAGCCTGCCTGGGGCACCAGACCTAGGGGAGGGATTTTTGTGCCTCTGAGTCGTTGTTTTTATGGATCATCCCCTCATTTTATAAAAGCAGTCCCACTCCTGAGTGCAGCCTGTGGGTGAGCAGGGTTGTGTGTCCCAGCAGCAGCAGCAGATTTGGTTTTGGGTTCATGGGCAGCACAGTGACCTGATCTTTTCTTTTTCCAGTTGTGGTCACCGTGCGTGGAGAGGTGAGTGCATCCAGCATCTTTTCCTGTCCCTCAGTGTGGCACAGTCCCCACAGTTCTGGCCCCATGCTTGGATTTCCCAGAGTATTTTGGAAACTCTGTGCACATCACTAGAGGAGAAGGTTTTCTGTGGCCAATGTCCCGTTCACAACAAGGATTTGCAGTTTCAGGCTGTGTTCATGCTTGAAGACTCTTCCAGAGCATTGTTTCTGCCTGGTGTCAGCTTTTAGGAGAGAGTGGAACCTCTGGAATTGTTTCCAGGCTGTATCAAGCCTTTGGGAACATCACAGGAGTGGAGCTGGAGCCCTCTGACAGTGGGCAGATAATTTCCTCGTGGCTCAGATGAGCTGAGCACAGATATTCCTGTCTGGTTTGTGTTGCCAGGCCACCGACCTCCCTTGTGCTTCCCTGCAGATCGACCCAGTCTCGGGGATGGTGATGAACCTGACAGACCTGAAGCAATACATGCAGGTAAAAATAGCCCAGTTTTCCTTCTAATCCCCTGGGAGAGATGATCAGAGCTTGTCTGGGGATGTGGTGAGCTGCTGATGGCAGGACATCAAAAGGAAATTAGGGAATAATTGAAGACTTAAATGCCTTCGCCCTGTTATGTGAGGCAGTGCCACGCCTCCAGCTGGGAATCTCCCAGCTGGGAATCTCCCAGCTGGATCTGGGGCTCTTTCCCTTTCTCCCCATCCTGCTGCCTGGCTGTGTGTGGTGAGCTGAGCCTCAGGCCAGGCTCTGTCAGGGCTGGCACTGTCCTCTCTCTGCAGGCAGCGATCATGGAGCCGCTCGACCACAAAAACCTGGACAAGGATGTGCCCTACTTCTCTGAGGTGGTGAGGTGGGTCAGGGGGCTCCTGGAGAGCCTGATCCTCCCTGGGCAGCAGCAGCCTGGACCTGTGTGCTGACCACACCTGTGTCCAGCCCTGCTGCCCCTCGTCACATCAGCCTGGGTGGGACCTGCCCATCCCAACCGTGGCTGGCAGTGCCACCATCCCCACGGAGCTCAGCTGCCCCTCAGCATCCCCCCAGCCCACCCTGGCTGCAGGTCCTGGTGTCATTCTGCCATTCCAGCCCTGACCCTGCTGCTGTTCCCCCTCAGCACCACGGAGAACGTGGCTGTGTTCATCTGGGACAGCCTCCAGAAGCTCCTGCCCCAGGGCATCCTTTACAAGGTGGAAGTGCACGAGACAGAGCAGAACGTGGTGGTTTACAAGGGAGAAGAAGCAATTGTCAAGTGAGGTCAGCCTGAGCTCAGCTGCTCAGCAGAACTGCTCCACGATCAGCTCCGTGGATCCCTGCTCAGCGTTCCCTGCAGCCAGCCCTGCGTTCTGTGCCACGGCAGGACAAGGGCAGATGTTTCACAAGGACCCTCCCAGCAGTTTGCCCATCTGGCTCCTCCTCACAATGGGTTGGTTTCTCTGCTTTTCCTCAAGACCTTCCTGTTTTGCCAGCTGATGTGAAATTTAGAGTTGTGCCGTGGTAAATAAAGCAGCTTTGGGGAGAGGAGGGGGCTGGCAAAATCCCAAAAGTCTTTGATTTCTCTCTGATTAAATATTGAATTAATTTATTTGATAGTGTGAGCTTTGGTGTTGCTTTGCTTCTTGATCAAACAGAGAAGCATTTTTGAGGGTGAGAACTAAGTTATCTTTTTTTTTTTGCTTCTTATCAGTTTATTTCCTGTGCTGCAGGCACGTTTCTTCCTGTGGCCAGCAGATCTTTCTCTGGGTGTATTGGGCAATAAAAAACTTCTGATCCAAACTGGAGAGCCAAAGGGAGCAGGGTGTTGGTGAGGATGGAGAACTGAGGAGACTGCAGTGGGAATGTCACAGCCCCAGTGGTGGCAGAGCCCTGGGGAGGGAGTACAAGAATAAACCCTTAAATCCACCCTTAAATCAACCCCAAAATCCAGTGGAGGTTGTTGCAGCAGGATGAGGCTGTGAGAGGAGATTGAATGGACACCACCCCAGTTCTCCTGGATGTCCTGGAGCTGGGGGCACGCTGGGGATGCTGAGGAAGGGCAGTGAGGGAATGGTCATTGCACAATTCCCGTGGTTAAAGGCCATCAGTCCCGGTGTCTGTCCAGGGGCAGCAGTGGCAGTGCTGTGTGTGATTCCCTTTGTCACATCAGCAATGTCCTGAGGAGTAGCTAGGAATGGCCATCGAGAATAACTTAATGGGTATAATTTAAAAAACAACCTGATAAGCAGGGCAGCAATTCCCTTGCTTTAGAAGGAAATGGGGTATTTGAATAATGGGAGCAAACATCCCCTTTGGGGAGGTTTAATGAAGCTTGCCTAATTGCTCACCTTGGCCACGCTCTGCTCCGGGCTGAGCTAGAGCGGGGTTTGCACTGCCAAAAAAAAAAAAAAAAACCAAACAACGAAACCTGGGCTGCTTTAACATTTCAAATTCACAGGAGTCTGGGCTGCTCTGGAATGCCAGGGGGGCCCTGCTTTACCTGGGGACAGCTCTGTGCTGTCCCCTGCCCTCCTTCAACCTCCCCGCGGGAGCTTCCCAGAGGGAATTGGGAGAAAAATGAGGGAGATTCGTCTTGGCAGGGCAAAACCTCTGCCCTGGCAGCTCCAGCTCTGGGGAATTTTTTTCCTTTTCGAAGATGGGGCTTTGGGGGTGTTTGGCTGCAGGTTCCTGGCGGTGTGAGCCAAGCAGAGAGCGCTCGGTGCCTCGGGTGCAGTGAGCACTCAGCTGGCACGTTTGCCCCTTTCCCCCTGCTTTTTTCTCTCCCCAAATGTGGAAGCAGCCGTGTTTGTTCAGCGTGGGGGGTTTGCAGCTGCTCTGCTGCTCTGAGCTGTGGTGGATTCAGGCTGGTGCTGCTGATTCACGGAGCACTGGTGGCTCTGTGACTCACGGACACTCACACCATCATGTGCTCTCTTTATCGGGGCAGCAATCCATTCAGCTGCTGGCAAAAGCCCAGCAAACAAATGTTACATCTGCACAGCACAGCCCTCTGCTTTTATTGGCACGGGGGCAGAAGAAGCAGCCCAGGCTGCTGAGAATTTCTGCAGCCCCACAGCCCTGACAAAGCCCCCAAGCATTTGTATTTATTGCTGTGAGGATTGGTCTGTGCCAGTTATTCTGATCTGGGGTTTAAATGGCTGCAGCTCTGGGGAAGTGGGAATAGATTGGGTGCCTGGGCAGGGGTTTGGGTGAAAGGGGCTGGAAACAGCAGGGCTGCAGCTGAAATTGGGATTTTAGTGGGTGCTGTCCCTCATCCTGCTCAGAGGGGTCTGGAGCTCTGCAGGGAATGCTCTGTGGGATTCCAAATTCCCAGCTGAGGGAGGCAATGAACTCCCAGAATTAAACATTAAACATGAAGCTCTGCCTGAGTTACTGAGTGATGAAGTTCAGGTGACAGTGGGGACAGCCCTGAGAGGTCCCAGCTGATCCCAGGACTCAGCTTTAGTGCGTGGAAATGAGAATGGAATGGGAATAATGGCAGGAAATGTCATTAAAAGTGCCCAGTTGTGTTTGGTGGGACTGAAAGACCCAGCTCTGCCCTCCTGCCACGTGCCAAAGTCAAACCAGGGTTTGTGGAAGAGCTGGACACAATAAATAATTTATTTGAATGTGCTGCTGTGAGGTGTCTGTGGGGCACAGTGCAGAGGTTTCTGTGGGATTTGTGTTTCTGTGATTTTCACAAAACCTGCTCCTTTTCTGAGCTCATGCCAGGCCAGGGGCTGCCTGTGCAAGCAGCTGATGGAGTTTAACACCTGTGGCACCATCTGCTCCTGTCAGCCAAAAGCAAAGTCTGAGGCTGCCCAGGAAATCTGTCCAACAGCAGCTTTCCTTTTTATTTTCATTTATTTTAATTTTCATTTTGACTTTAGGGAGGTTTTTCCCATTCTGCCTCACCGGAGGAGGAAAAATCTGATTTTTTCCCTGTGTTTGAAGCACAGTGGGCAAGGGAGGACCGAGGGTGCAGCTCTGGCAGTGGAGCTGATCCTGTTCCTGTCACACCTGGGGACTTTGAGAGCCCAAAAGGAGCAGCAGAGAGAGGAACTCCACCAAGTTCTGCCGCTCAGGGGCCACTCCTCGGGCTGCTTTTTACAGCCCATTGTACCCAAACAATGAAGGAGTTAATAAATAATCCACATATGGAGGGCTGAGGAGCTGCACCTCCCAATTCCCCACTGGGATTTCCCTCCTTAGGGTGCTTTTATTTCCCTCTTTAAGGTGTTTTTATTTCCCTCTTTAAGGTGTTTTTATTTCCCTCTTTCGGTGCTTTTATTTCTTTCCTTAAGGTGTTTTTATTTCAATCCTTAAGGTGTTTTTATTTTCCTCCTTAAGCTGTTTATATTTTCCTCCTTAAACTGTTTTTATTTCACTCTTTAAGCTGTTTTTATTTCACTCCTTAAGGTGTTATTTTTTTTTTTGGGAGTGCAGTGCCCCTGCTCACTTTGGGGCTGGGCACTTTGGGGAACTGAATGAGGCCAAAAAGGAGCAAAAAACTGGGGGAGGTGGCTGAGAAAAGGAACTGTCTCTGCCCCAGAATTCCCCAAATTTCCTCATTTTCCAGAGCCCCAGACACAGCAATTCCCACCCTGGGTAAAGCTCATTAGGGTGTTCACTTGTGCCTGGATTAATTGGCACCAATTAATTACCCTGTGCAGGGGGGAGGCCAAGAGGAAAGTCTGAGAAAGTCTGAGAAATGAGGAGAAAAACTGGGGCTGGGTGTTCAGGGGCATTTTGTGGCTTTTCCCCCTGAAATTGTTTGTACACTGGTGTGGAAAACTCCATTTCTGCTGGTAAATGTACCCAGAAATTCAGTGGATGTGGAAAAGGATTAAAAAACTCTGTCCTTGTAAATTTACCCAGAAATTCAGTGAATGTGGGAAAGGATAAAAAACTCTGTCCCTGTAAATTTACCCAGAAATTCAGTGAATGTGGGAAAGAATAAAAAACTCTGTCCCTGTAAATTTACCCAGAAATTCAGTGGATGTGGGAAAGGATTAAAAACTCTGTCCCTGTAAATTTACCCAGAAATTCAGCAAATGTGGGAAAGAATTAAAAACTCTGTCCCCATAGATTTACCCAGAAATTCAGTGGATGTGGCAAAGAATTGAGCCCCTCACTGTGCAGCACTGGGGATTTGGTGGGATGGGAATGGAGCAAATTTAACCCTCACTGTGGTGTTGTCCCCAGAATTCCTCCTGAGACACCCACAGTGAGAAATCCTCTCTCATCCCAAAAGTTGGGGCTGTTCTGATTTTTATTTAATTTTTTTTGTTTTTTTTTTTTTTGAGGTGAGACTGCACAGCAATTAAAACTTGGGGATTACAGAAGTCAGGGGAAGGGTGGGGAAGTTTTTAACGGGGATTTGTGCAGCTGTAATTACTGGGTTCATGATTAATCAATGTTTTAAGAGCTCAGCACTGCCAGGAACAGCTTTGTGCTCACCTTAGCTGAGGGTTTCAGAGACGTGGCCTGAGGAGTTTGGCCTCAGAGCCCCTTCTCTGCCTCTCTAGGCAGAGTTCTGCCTGCTTGGTTTTGTGCCATTTTAATTTATCTGCCTTTTTTTTTTTTTTTTTTTGGTGAATTTAGTTTTTAGCACTTTTTAAAATTATTTTTCCCCTATTTTTAAGGAAAAATAGTGTTAGAAGGAAATGTTCATTTTTGCTGCTCAATAGAGGGAAGAGGAATGAAAATTAAGCCTGGTTGGTTTGGTGGCATTTAAGTTTTTAGCATTTTTTTCTGGTGAATTTATTTTTTAGCACTTTAAAAAAATGGTTTTCTCCCCATTTTTAAGGGCAAATAAATAGAAATAGAAATAATCAGGCACATTTTTTTTTTCTGAATTTCTGGGAAATATAAACAGGCAGACACAATTTTTTCTCGTGGTACTCAGCTCCTGGGTTAAATTTTCAGGCTTCTTTATTTCCAGACTCCTCAATCCCTTGGGAATTAGGGTTTGTTCAGCAGAATGAGGGGATTTGGCCAGCTCTGGGCTGGGAAGGGCAGTTTAAAGCTGGTTTTTTTTGATGTGAAATATTGTTGTGGTTTGGGACAGGGATCTCTTCTGATCCTTCCCCCAAAACTCCTCTGGTGCAGGATTGCAGAGCTCAGGCCTCACCTTTATTTATTTGTTTTTTCATCTGTGGCATCAAAGCCAAATATTTCAGAATCATTTCAACCCCCCCAACAGCAACATCACAGCAAAGCCAGGAAATAGTGGGAGGAGCAAGAACCAATTTTAATTCCTTATTTTATTTAGATTGGTTTAAGGAAAAAAAAGGCTTCCCACAAGTTGGAAAATTTCTAAATACACATTTTGCCCATATAAAAATACAAACAATAATAAAATCAAGACATCCATTGGCCCCCACACAATAATCTTGCCCTACAGCAAAATCAGCAGTTGATTAAAAAAAAATAAAAGAGGAACACAAAATGCCCATCTTGCCTTTCCAGGGGAAAAAAAAATAGAGGGAAAACAGAGAGAAGAACAAAATTTAGGGGGTTTGGACCTGGAGCAGAAATTCCTGGGCTTGGTGGGGGCTCTGCAGCCTGGCCTGGGCTCAGCCTGGGGGGTTCTGAGCAGGATTTCCCTCGGCAGGCTCAGCTCTGCTCCCTGGGCTCTGGGGTGTGCCAGGAGGGGATGGAGAGGCAGAGAGGAGGAGGAGGAGGAGGAGGAAAAAGGAGGAAACAGGAGAAGAGGGAAAAGAAGAAGGAGAAGAAGGAGAATCCTCCTCCCTTCAGGCGTTTGGTGCTTCTCAGGATGCCTCCAGGCGATGAGGCAGTCATGGATTCAGGAGTGCCCCGTGTTCCATGGGCTCTGCTCACCCATTTTGGGCTCAGAGAACCCAGAGGGATCCCCAGAAAGGCAGAGGGATCCCCCAGAAGGGCAGAGGGATCAGAGGAAGGGCAGAGGGATCCCTCAGAAGGGCAGAGGGATCCCCAGAAGGGCAGAGGGATCAGGAGAAGGGCAGAGGGATCAGCAGAAGGGCAGAGGGATCAGCAGAAGGGCAGAGGGATCCCCCAGAAGGGCAGAGGGATCCCTCAGAAGGGCAGAGGGATCCCCAGAAGGGCAGAGGGATCCCCAGAAGGGCAGAGGGATCCCCCAGAAGGGCAGAGGGATCCCCAGAAGGGCAGAGGGATCCCCCAGAAGGGCAGAGGGATCCCCCAGAAGGGCAGAGGGATCAGCAGAAGGGCAGAGGGATCCCCCAGAAGGGCAGAGGGATCCCCCAGAAGGGCAGAGGGATCAGCAGAAGGGCAGAGGGATCCCCCAGAAGGGCAGAGGGATCTCTGTGGGAACGTTTCCTTTTGCTGAGCTGTGGGTGGGGGCAGCAGGGCAGGATCAGCCGGGTCTCACACAAACCTTTCCCATTTCCCGTGCAGGTGCGTTTCCCGCAGCAAGGAGCGGTTTTCCTGAGTAAATCAGCTCAGGCCCGTGTTGCTGAGCAGGGCCAGCCCAGCTGGGCCCCTCTAGGAGAGCAGGCTGCCCGTGAGCAGCAGCAGCAGGGCAGCCAGGAGCCGGGAGCTGCCCCGAGCCCGGCTCACCGAGCTGGGCGGGGTGCTGGGGGCTGAGGTGCTGCTCCGGGGCACCGGGGTGGTCTCTGCCGCTGAAAAGGAAGAAAAAATGGGATTGCACGTGCAAAAGGAGCAGCTGAGAGCTTCTGCAGGAGGCTGTGGGGCTGATTTCACAGCAATGAGGGGTCACAGCCTTTCTGGAGGAGGGGGGTGGCTGAGGACATCAGAGCAGCCTGACCCTGACCCTGACCCTGACCCTGACCCTGACCCTGGCCCTAACCCTAACCCTGACCCTGACCCTGACCTTGGCCCTAACCCTGACCCTAACCCTGACCCTGACCCTGGCCCTGACCCTGGCCCTAACCCTGACCCTGCCTCTAACCCTGACCCTGACCCTGGCTCTGACCCTGACCCTGACCCTGGCCCTGACCCTGACCCTGGCCCTAACCTTAACCCTAACCCTGACCCTGCCTCTAACCCTGACCCTGACCCTGGCCCTGACCCTGATCCTGACCCTAACCCTGCCTCTAACACTGACCCTGCCCCTAACCCTGCCCCTAACCCTGACCCTAACCCTGACCCTAATCCTGACCCTAACCCTGACCCTGCCTCTGCCCCTGACCCTGACCCTAATCCTGACCCTAACCCTGACCCTGACCCTGACCCTGCCCCTGCCCCTGCCCCTGGCCCTCCTCACCCTCCATCCTGGAGCCCCAAACGCTCCCTGGCAGCAAAGCCACAGCTCCCAGCCCACTCCTGAGCCAGTCCCTGCAGAGATCACCAAGCCTGGCCTCTGGTTTGGAGCTGTTTCACATCCCCTGAAGCCAAAAGGAAGCTGGGAAAGGTTTTAAGTTGGAATTGTAACCTGGAAACCCTCTGTCTGTGGCAGGCTGCTGGAGATGGGGGAAATCCTCAGCTCTGGGCACCCTGAACCCCTCCCTGCCCTCTCCCCAAGCCCAGAGCAGAGCAAAGCCCCTGCTCAGTGTGTCCTGTCCTTGCCCAGACGCTGGAAATGAGGATGATTTACCTCTGCTCAGCATCCAGGTCTGGAGCTCGGTGATGTTATCGGGGAGGCTGAGATAGACCCTGTGGGAGAGGGAAGAGAGGAGAAGGAGTTCAGGGCAGAGAACTGCGTGTCCCAGCAGGGATGGGAAGGGGACACCGCCAGCAGATGGAGAGACAGGAATTCCAGAGCCATCCTGAGCTCACTTGTGCTGCCCTCCAGCCACACTGAGCTTTTTTGGGGGGTTTTAACACCTGAGATTGTTTCTCTGTCTCATTTTGGCTGCTCCTGGGCTGGGATGGGGATGGGCGGCAATTAACCGGGAACCATCTGCTCCCTGTAATTAGCAGCACTCCGGGCAGGAGCTGGCTGAGCTTCCTCCCCACAGATAAGGCTGAAGGCTCTGCTTCCCTTGGACAAACATCTCCCACCGGGCTGAGCTGGGCCACTTCCATGGGATTAATCTGCCTTGCTGCTCCTGGGAGCATCTCCAAACCCACTGCACACCAGGGTGGCTTTGGCAGCAAAAGCTTTCCTTGGAAAAGGAGGATGAGGAGGAGGAGAAGGAGAAAGAAAGAGGAGGAGGAAAAGGAGAACCCAGAGGGCTCTGGAGGATCTGCTCAGCCCCTGCTCTGGAGGAGGGGGTGGCTGTGGGTTTGTCCCAGCTGGAGGCTCAGGAGGAGCAAATCCTCACCTGATCTGCACAGAGGAGAGGTTGCTGCTGGGGGATGTCCAGCGGGCCGAGCTCTCAGAGATGTTGAGCACTGCTGTGAGCACAGAGCTGCACAGCCCTGTGGCTACATCCTGCCACTGCCCCACCGAGGAGTTCTGGGGGGACAGGGCCTGCAGCAGGAGCTGCCCCGCGCTGTTGCTGTGGTTCCTGTCGTCCTTGATGGTCACTGGGAGCAGAGCAAGTGGGACAAAATGAGATTTCTGCCAAAATGAGACTTCTGCCAAAATGAGATTTACATTTCTGCCAAAATGAGATTTCTGCCAAAATGAGATTTCTGCCAAAATGAGATTTACATTTCTGCCAAAATGAGACTTCTGCCAAAATGAGATTTACATTTCTGCCAAAATGAGATTTCCACCAAAATGACATTTCTGCCAAGATGAGATTTACATTTCTGCCAAAATGACATTCCTGCCCAGCCAGGACCCTGAGCCCTCAGGGTTTGCCCACATCCTGTGTGGCACTCGTGGTGACAGCTGCCCCAGCAGCCAGCACAGAGGGTGTTTGACCCCAGAAATCCCCTTTATCCACCCCTGAGCTGCTCAGCTCCTGGTGCCACACCTGGCAGCCCAAGCAGAGCCCTGTGCACGCCCTGCAGAGGGAAGGGCTGGAGAAGGAACCTCTGGGCAGCTCAGCCTGGCTGGGTGTGCCTCCCCCTGTCCTGCCCCAGCCCCGGGGGTCTCGGGGCTTTCCTGCAGAGCAGCAGCTGGACCATGGCCAGGTGGGGCAGGGAGGAGCTGCTGCCCCCACCAACAGTGCTGCCACCAGCAGTGGCTGCCCAGGTCCCTGTGAGTGTCCTGCCACGTCCCTCTCAGCCTGCAGCCCCCTCGGGCCAGCCCTGCTTCAAACCAAGGCTGCCAGAAGCTCCAGGAGCTGAGGTGAGGCAGGAGCTGCCATCCACCCTCAATTCCCTGCTCAAAAAACTGAAATAACAGCAGTGAGCAAATGGGAAAAAGCCCAGCTGAGCACTGTGGGTGCTGCTTGGTGGGATCTGAGGGAGCCTGATGGTTCACACCTCCTCTCTGCAGGAAGGCTCAGGGGAAGGCTCAGGATGTCTTTTCTCCCCTGTTTTCTCAGCATTTGGGTTTTGCTGGGCCTCAGGGCACAGGGAGATTTGTTGGCAGGCTCAGGCTGGGTTTACCCCATCCTTCTGCAGCGTGAAATCCATTTCCTCCCGAGGATGCTGAACATTTGTCAGCACCAAAGTCACCTCTTCCCCTTTGTGCAGAAAGGCAAAGAGTCCGAGAGGAGGGGAGGGAACCAAACCACAAAACAACTTCCCCAAGTTCTGTCTTTTCTTTGCTCCTTCTGTGCAAGTTCAGGCAAAAAGATAAAGGGAGAAAAAATCATCCCGAGGAGAGAAAGAGGATTTGGGATGGAGCTGGGGAGGGGAACATGAAATAGGATCAAAGAGGTAACAACAGCGCTGCTGACCCATCTCCTGCCTGAAATGGAAAAGAATTAAAGCAGAATGTGGCAGATGTGAGAGCAGCACAGGGGTCAGGAGAGCAGCTGGGTCAGGCACAGAGGTTTCTGTGCAGGGGGAGTCTGTGAGCCCAGCAGGGCTGCCTTACCCAGGTAGGTTGTGTTGGGCTGGTAGGTCCCAGGGGTTGTTTCCACAGAGAAATTCCCTTCGGTCACATTCCAGGGCCAAAGGCACCCTTCAATCTCTGTCTCTGCCTGGCCAGCCACCGTCCCCAGCAGGAGCAGCGGTGCCAGGAGCAGGAGAGCTGCCATGACCCCTTCGGTGCCTCCTCCTCCTCCTCACCCACCTGCCCTGGGAGCTGAGGAAGCCTCACGCCTTCCCAGCCCCTTTTATCGCCGGGCTGTGATGAGGTAAATGCAAATATTTCCTCCTCCCCGTCCAGCTCACACGTCCACACCCCCCTGGAGGTTTCACTGATAGAGACGCTTCCTCCTACCTGCCCAGCTGGGGGAGAGGAGGTGAAAAACAAGGGGTGAGCCCCGTTCAGGGGGTTCAGAGGGGCACTGGGGATACCCCTGAGGACCCCCTGGGCTGGACACCAAGCTCGGTGTCCCTTGGAGTGTCACCAGCCCTGTGACCTCTGGAAAGGTGGAGGAGCCTCCAGTCTTGATCCCAGCTCTGCTCCAGGCTTTTCCTGAAGTTCCAGAAAATGGGAAAAGCCCAGAGAGGGAACAGCCCTGTAAAAATGCTCCAATTCAGCTTCTGATCCTGCTTGGGAGGATCACGAAGGGCCAAGAGGCTGGGGAGGGCTGGTCCCTGCTGTGCACAGCCCCTCACTGGTGACCAGGACATTTTCATGCTGGGGACTCATCCCTGGTGTGACTCCTCTGCAGTAATTTTGGCTGAACGCCTCAGATAACATCACAGAGGACAACAGCTCGAGTTTCTCTCTCCTCTTCTTCCTGGATTTTCCCCCATTTCCTCCTCAGGTCCTTGGCTGATTTTGAAGCTGATTTTGAAGTATTTCAAGGCTGATTTCAAAGCTGATTTTGAAGTATTTCAAGGTTGATTTTGAAGCTGATTTTGAAGCTTTCTAAGCTGATTTTCAGGCTGGTTTTGAGGCTGATCTTGCAGCTATTGGAGCAGTGGGATCAGTGCTGGGGACCAGGACATCACTTCCCTGTCCCTGAAACAAGTGGGATTCCTCCTGCTCACCTTCCACCTCCTTGGGACAGGAGAAGGAATTGGGGCCAGAGCGAAACCCAGCCTGTGAGACACCCAGTAATTAGAGGTGATGATCCTGAATCAGCTTCCCTGCACGGGGCTGGCTCCAGATCCTGCTCCAGGGAGGGGCTCCAGATCCTGCTCCCAGGGGTGGTTCCACTGAGATGGACATTTCTGCCAAAAGGAGATGGACATTTCTGCCAAAAGGAGATGGACATTTCTGCCAAAAGGACATTTCTGCCAAAAGAAGATGGACATTTCTGCCAAAAGGAGATGGACATTTCTGCCAAAAGGAGATTGACATTCCTGCCAAAATGACATTTCTGCCATCATTACAGAGGGTGGCTCTTCCCAGCAGCACAGGCACTCCAAATGAGCTGCATCTCCCCAAAAAGAAGGGATGGCCTCTTTTTCTGCCTTGTGGAACCTCAGGATCGTGGAGGGTGGAAGAGACTCTGAGACTCCACCTGGGCAACTCATTTCAATGTCTGACCACTCTTTTTTTCTGATTTATTTTTCTCTGCTCCTGCCCTGGAGAAGGGGATGAAGCTCGCTGGTGTTTCTGATGCCCTCGTGCTGTGGTTTTGCCAAGCTCACTCCATCCTCCTCCTCCTCCTCCTCCCTGGCCCTGCTGAGTCACTGGTGCTGCCTGAGTGGGAGTTTGGGTTTCCTTCCCTGGGCTCATCTTCCCCTGCCCCAGCCCCAGAGCTGCTCAGCCAGCTCTGGAAGGTTGTTGTGGAAAATAATTCCAATAAAAGCTGAACAGAAGAGGGAGAGAAGGGGGAATGGAACAGGGGGAGTTCAGGGCAAAGGGGAGAGCAGCAGGAGAGGTGCCAGGGGAAGGAGAACGTCCTGGAAGGATGTCCAGTGATGCTGCATTGCTTGCAGCTGAATTTGGCCCCAATGCACAGAGTGTGGGCAAAAAAAGGGAGATTTTCTGGTCTGCTGAATTCACAGGATCAAATCCTCCTGCAGGGCCTCATTTCCCTGTGGTTTTTATCTTCTCTTCTGCCCTTCCTGGAGCCTCCCTGGGCAGTGCCTGGGGCTGCTCTGCTGGGGCTGAGAGGGAGAGCTCCAAAAAGGGACCTCAGGCAGGGGAATGGGAGCTGCTCCTCCCAGCTGCTGGAAAACCTTTCCTGGGAGCCCCCAAGGAGCAGGGGGAGCATGGCAGCACTCTGAGAGCACGTGGAAAGGGGAAAGGAACGGGAGCAGAGGTTGTGACGGTGATTGCAGGGTCCCAGGGTGAGGGGAGAGATGAGAAAGTTGACTCCATGTTCAGAAGGCTTGGTTTATTATTTTATGATATATATTATATTAGAAACTATACTAAAAGAACAGAAGGAAGGATTTCATCAGGAGGCTGGCTGAGAATAGAAAAGGAATGAATAACAAAGGCTCAGACTGACCCAGACACTCTGGACAGCTGGACTGGGATTGGCCATTAATGAGAAACAACCACATGAGCCCAATCCCAGCTCCACCTGCTGCATCCCACAGCAGCAGACAATCATTGTTTGCATTTTGTTCCTGAGGCCTCTCAGCTTCTCAGGAGGACAAATCCTCAGGAATGGGTTTTTCACCAAGCAGGTCAGTGGCAGAGGGTTTTGCAAGCCCTGGTGTGCTCTTTGCCCTGGGCAGTTTCGTGTGAATTCCCCTTGGTGCCATCTCGGGGTGCTGGGGGTGACTCACTGGGGTGTCACTGAGCTCTCCCAGACAATTCCATCTGGGAGAGAACAGGCAGGGTGGGAGTGCTACAGAAACCTCCCCAGGGCTGAGGAGAGCCTTGTGAGAGGTGCAGGGAGGGACAATTTTTGTTCCATGAGCTGCACTCTGGGGCTTTTCAGTTTTACTGGTTCTTGAAGAGGTTGGTCTTCTGTGGGAGCTG
The DNA here is from genome assembly GCF_963513975.1 of Fringilla coelebs. Classification (NCBI taxonomy): domain Eukaryota; kingdom Metazoa; phylum Chordata; class Aves; order Passeriformes; family Fringillidae; genus Fringilla; species Fringilla coelebs. The sequence goes on along the minus strand of NC_140051.1, from coordinate 1,576,251 downwards.
AGCCCTGCCTTGGGGAGAGGATACAGCAGAGAGCTCCAGGAAGCAGAAAAATTAAAATTTTTGTCCCTAGAGGTGACTGCACAATCGTTCATTCACCCAGGGATAAGGCCATGAAACAAAGCCAATCAGATGGGTGAGAAGTCCAGGGGAAGGGCAGGGAACAGAAATTTCTGTGGGAGATTTGTGTGTGACAGAGGGAGCTGAGCTTCTGGAGGGCCCAAAATGTTTGGGGAGGGCTGAACCTGCTCAGAGCAGCACCCAAGGAGCAGCAGGAGCCCAGCAGAGCCCATGGCTGCTGGGGCTGGGGCAGGAGCAGCCCTGGGCCCCTGGAGTTGTGAGGTCCCCAGGATGAGGGAGGAGATGAGAATCTGGCTCCAAGTTCTCAGAAGGCTGATATTATATTATATTATATTATATTATATTATATTATATTATATTATATTATATTATATTATATTATATTATATTATATTATATTATATTATATTATATTATATTATATTATATTATATTATATTATATTATAGTGTTATGATATGATCTACTAAAACTATACTAAAGAAATGGAGAAAAGAATACATCAGAAGAGAATGAATAATAAAAACCTGACCTCTCAAAGAGTCTGACACAGCTGATGGTGATTGGCCATTAATTAAAAACAATTCATATGCTGGGGTAAACAATCTCCAAATCACATTCCAAAGCAGCAAAACAGGGAGAAATGGTTATAAAAGTAGCAATATAATTAGAGTAATAATAATTTGGACAATTTGGATGAGGACAATATGAGACAATAGAAACAAAGAGTTATGGACAGTCAGGTCCCCCTTTCTGGGCAAAATAAGCCCGAAAAAGGCCCCAGGTTAACAGAGGATGAACCCTTAAAGCAGCAGCCTGTTGCATATTCACACACCTCACACATGGTGCATCAATTCCATTCACACACAGGATTCTGGCTGGGCAGTGCCAGCTTCTTCCTCCTGATCCTAAGGTGCCTTCCATCCTTAGCCAGGCAGGAAGAATTCAGTTTCTTCTGATAAGAGAACAATAAATTCCTTTTCTCTGAAAGATTTTGGTGTCCTGTGGTTGCTATCTGGTGTGAGTGCCTCATTCCTTTCTTAAAAAAAATCCCACTTACATAGTTCTTATTTTAACTACAAAAGTTACCTTTTAACTACAAGAGCACATTCATCCTATTATTAAAATGTTAATGCAGAACCACTAATCAATACAACATAATCCATTCAGTAAATATCTGCACAGAGCCATGCAACATGCACTTTTCACAAGTGAACATCCTCGGGGCAAAGAGCAGCCCTGGAGCTGGGGCTGTGCTCCAGGAGTGCAGCTGGAACCCCCCAGCACGGCAGGAATAACCCAGGGAGGAGAGGAGCAGATCCAGGAAAGACAAACCTCCTCCCACCTGTGCCTCGCCAGGAGGGGATGGCAAAATGCAGGGGATAAAACAGAATAAACAACTGCACGAGCACCTGCCCGGGAGCAGGGAAATGTCAACCGCAGGGAAAGCAGCTCAGGCTGTGCCTGAGTCAGGCAGAGGTGAGGGCAGGGCAGGGTGATGGGGGAGGCGAGGCCAGGGAGGTCTCTGTGCTCCATTTCCTGGTGCTGGAACTGCTCTGGCTGGGCTGGGCTGGGCTGGAACCCCCCTGCACACCGGGCATCCTTCCCTCTCCTCTCCCCCATCCTCTCCTCTCCCCCATCCTCTCCTCTCCCCCATCCTCTCCTCTCCCCCATCCTCTCCTCTCCTCTCCCCCATCCTCTCCTCTCCTCTCCTCTCCTCTCCTCTCCTCTCCTCTCCTCTCCTCTCCTCTCCTCTCCTCTCCTCTCCTCTCCTCTCCTCTCCTCTCCTCTCCTCTCCTCTCCTCTCCTCTCCTCTCCTCTCCTCTCCTCTCCTCTCCTCTCCTCTCCTCTCCTCTCCTCTCCTCTCCTCTCCTCTCCTCTCCTCTCCTCTCCTCTCCTCTCCTCTCCTCTCCTCTCCTCTCCTCTCCTCTCCTCTCCTCTCCTCTCCTCTCCTCTCCTCTCCTCTCCTCTCCCATCAAGCTCTCTGTGTTTGCTCCCAGCTCCTCTCCAGGCTTTATGGGGTTGTTTGCTCTGGGTGAAGAACAGTTGAGATTTACTGGCCTGTTTTGCAAATATCGTGTTGTGTAAATGTGGGCACGGAGGGGTTTTTTACTGCCTGAAAGGACTCCTTGTGCTGCCGGCGGTGCGGGGCGAGGTCCCGGCGCTGGGATGGGCTCAGGGCTGGGCAGTCTGTCTGTCCCTGCAGCGTCCTCAGCTGCAGGAATCCACCCGTGCCTGCCTCCAGCAGGAGGGAGAGCGCGGAGGGCAGCAGGGGTGGCGCTGGGGTTGCAAATGAGGTGTGGAATGAGGAATGGATTTTGCATCGAGAGGAGACGGGAGGCTGCGGCTGCCCCAGGTGTGCCGGCTGCGCTGCAGGGACGCACCTGAGCGCTGCAGGGACGCACCTGAGCGCTGCAGGGACACACCTGAGCGCTGCAGGGACGCACCTGAGCGCTGCAGGGACGCACCTGAGCCTGCCTGCTCTGCGGGCATTTCCCACCGGCTGCAGGAGGAATCCCCAGCTCTGAGGGTTGATCCCGGCCTGGCAGGGCTCTGTCCAGGCTGCAGGAACAAAAGGTGGATTGTTCTCCGCAGGGATGAGCTCCTGAAACCCCCTCGAAACCCGCAGGGAGGGGAGGGGAGGGCAGGGGGGAGGCAGGAAGGACAAACACTTTGCCAAAAGGCTCTTCCCCAAAGTGAGCAGCTCAACAAGGGAACTCTCCTGCTGCTCTGGACTCCTCCAGGAGCCCCCTGCTCACAGGAGGAGGAGAAACAGCGGCCAGGAGCTCCTTCTGTCCAGCTGGGAGCCCAGGTGTGGGCTCACCTGCCCCTGCTCTCTCCCCACCTGCAGACAGCTCTCCCAGCTGGAGCGGAGCTCTGCTCCCTCCTTGTGCCTGCAGAGCCTCTCTGGGACAAAGGCCGGGCTGGCTGTGCTGGTGCCCTGTCCCAGCCCTGGGATGGATCCCTGGTGTCCCCAGCCCCATCCTTGCTGTCACAAGCCCTGGGATGGATCCCCGGTGTCCCCAGCCCCATCCCCGGTGTCCCCAGCCCCATCCCCGGTGTCCCAGCCCCATCCCCGGTGTCCCCAGCCCCGTCCCCGGTGTCCCCAGCCCCATCCCCGGTGTCCCAGCTCCATCCCCGGTGTCCCAGCTCCATCCCCGGTGTCCCCAGCTCCATCCCCGGTGTCCCAGCCCCATCCCCGGTGTCCCCAGCTCCATCCCTGATATCCCCAGCCCCATCCCCGGTGTCCCCAGCCCTGGGGAGGGGACAGGGGCCTGCCCAGGTGTCTCGGTGCCCCTGCAGCAGCGCTGCTGTGCTGGGTGCCCGGGTGATCCATCCATTCCCCGGGGATTCCCGGCAGCTCCCGGCGTTCGGAGCCCTGCGGGCACTGCCGGGCGGGCGGCACCGGGAGCGGCCTTTGGGGCAGGAGGGAGCAGCAGCCCTCGGGAAAAGCGGCTGGAAGGGGCAGGGGGTGCCCAGCGCTGCCCAGGAGATGGCAGCAGGCTCCCACTGTGCCAGGGCTGCTGTCCCCGCTGCTGCCACCGCCGGGGACAGCGCTCGGCGCCCCCGGCACACCTGGAGAGGCGATTCCTGCCCCGATTTACATCTGTACATTTGCACGACCCCTGTTCCGCAGGAGCGGGCGGGAACTCTGATCCCAGCCCTCTGCAGGGGCCGGGGCTGGGCTGGGTCCGCCGCTCCTCCATCACCAGCTGGGGACAGGAGTGTCCCTGCTGTCACTGCGCTCCCTGCGGCCCTGCACGGGCAGCAGATCCCTGCGGATGTCAGACCTGGGACGGGAGGGGGAACGCCCGGGAGAGAGGGGGTGTGGGAGGCTGGGATCACCTGGGAGGCTGCGGGGAGGCTCTGCTCACCTGCGAGGCTGTGCTCACGTGAACAGGCTGTGCCCACCTGACAGGCTGTGCCCACCTGAACAGGCTATGCCCACCTGTGAGGCTGAGCCCACCTGAACAGGCTGAGCCCACCTGTGAGGCTGTGCCCACCTGTGAGGCTGTGCTCACCTGAACAGGCTGTGCCCACCTGGGAGGCTGTGCCCACCTGTGAGGCTGTGCTCACCTGAACAGGCTGAGCCCACCTGTGAGGCTGAGCCCACCTGAACAGGCTGAGCCCACCTGAACAGGCTGAGCCCACCTGCGAGGCTGAGCCCACCTGACAGGCTGTGCTCACCTGAACAGGCTGTGCCCACCTGAACAGGCTAAGCCCACCTGACAGGCTGTGCTCACCTGAACAGGCTGTGCCCACCTGTGAGGTGGCACTCACCTGAACAGGCTGTGCTCACCTGAACAGGCTGTGCTCACCTGAACAGGCTGTGCCCACCTGACAGGCTGTGCCCACCTGAACAGGCTGAGCCCACCTGAACAGGCTGTGCCCACCTGTGAGGCTGAGCCCACCTGAACAGGCTGAGCCCACCTGACAGGCTGTGCTCACCTGAACAGGCTGTGCCTACCTGAAAAGGCTGAGCCCACCTGAACAGGCTGTGCTCATCTGACCAGGCTGTGCCCACCTGCGAGGCTGCTCAGAGCCTGGCCCTGGCACTGGGGGCTCAGAGGAGCCAGCAGTGACCCTCTGTGAGAGCTGCCAGGCTGGCACCACCCTGGGCAGCTCCCTGGGGCTGGACGGGAGCAGAACCGGTTTAACAACCCCAGGACCATCCCCCGACCCCGCTCTGTGTGAGCAAACCCCGCCTTGCACCTCAGGGTTTGTCCCCCCTGACCTGAGCCCCGTCCCAGCTCCAGGTTTCCCTCCTGGCCACAGCAGTTTCCAGAACCTGGGAGGTTTTCCTGCCTGCCTCCCTTTCCTGGCAGCCCTCGCTGGGGCAGATGGGCTGAGCCCAGAGCTGGCAGCAGAGCCTGCTGCTGCTGCCACAGCTGCCCACTCCAAGGTGCAAAATGAGCGTTTTTTTGGCTGCAGAGCCAAGATGTGTGGTCCTGGATAAGGAACCTGCAGCTTTATCCCAGGGAGGGGTTCCCAGCTCCCTGCTGAGACCATTTATTCACCTGCTAGGATCCATTTATTTACCTGCTGGCATCCACTTGTCCTCCTGCACCTGAGCACCACGAAGGTGACTTCCAGCCAGGCTGGAAGGACGATGGATCCATGTTCAATCATCCCTTCCTAATGGCATTTGGGGATTTCCCATTTAATCAGTAATTAATGTGCCTGGCAATTAATTCTGCAGGACTCTCGGTGCCCTGAGCAGCACAGGGTGGATTCTGAGCAGCCCCTCTCTTACTTTGGGGGAGTTCTGAGCGGTGATGAAACTGCTGTGATGAATTGCAAGAGATATCAATTTCTTTCCTGATTCCTTCTAATTAGTATGAATTTTAATTTATTTTTTTTTAAACCAGGACATGTGCATTTCACTTTTTGGAGGACAAGGACCAGGCAGGCAAAGAGAGGAAAGGAAAGGAAAAACTCTTGGATTAAAAAAAGGGAAAGGGAAAATTGAGAAAAGTTGCTGTGAGTGGACTTCGCTTTACATCTCTCAGCTGGGAGACTCCCACACCCTCGAGGCACTTTAAAAAGAGAATTTCCCCCCTGATTTCCCCCCTAAGCCCCTGTAAGGGGTGCAAGGTGTGGCCTGTGCTGTCTGGGTGGGATTGAGCAGCTGGCCCCTGCTCTGACCTGGCAGGAGCTGAGCTTGGCTGTTCCTGGGCAGCTCCTCCAGAGCGATCTGAGCTCCAGGAGCCTCCAGCAGTGAGCAGTCCCTAAGGAAAGGGCTGTGGAAGAGGCATAAATGCAGGAAAACACTGCAGAACTGGGCTGCTTTACCCAGGCTTTGCTAAAACCCTTCCCCCTGTCTCAGAGCACCTTGCCCTGATCATTTGTGTTCGTGCCTGGCAGCCCTGCACTTGCTGGGGAGAGGGGAAAAAAATAGAGGAGGAAAAACATTAAAAATGCTTCACTTGAGCTGGAGATTCAGCCCTGCCTTGGCTTTCTGCCCGCTTCAAACACAGCAGCAGAACCTCTCGTGTTTAGCCCCAAAGGAGTCCCTAATTAGTGGAGAAACTGCAGAGCTCTGAACTTGTTTGGGAATGCTTTAGTGCAGCGGCCCCCTGAGGTTCATTAAACAAATGAATTCAAAGCAGTCAAATAGCTGGGATCTTCAAAGTGACAAGGACCTCAGTCCCTGGACCCAAGGCAGGCTGGCACTGCAAATAAAATATTTCCTGCAGTGGTGGAACTGCCGGCACTGACGCGCACGGAGGGAGCGGGGAAGGGAAGAAGCCACGATGGCACAGCCTGCCCGGGGAAGGGGCAGCAGCAGCTCCAGCCCTGCTGCACCCTCGGGGGCTCTGGGGACACAGGAGCTGCCAGGTCAGTGCAGGGAGGGGGGACAGGGACCTGCCAGTGGTGCTGGTGCAGCTGGGGGGGACAGGGCTGAGCAGAGCAGGAGAAGGAGAGAGGTGTGGGGAGCAGGAGAAGAACAGAGGTGTGGGGAGAAGGAGAAGAACAGAGGTGTGGGGAGCAGGAGAAGAACAGAGGTGAGGGGAGAAGGAGAAGAACAGAGGTGTGGGGAGCAGGAGATCCCCAGGAGAAGAACAGGGCTGTGGGAAGCAGGAGCCACCAGGAGAAGGACAGGGCAGAGGGGAGCAGGAGAAGGACAGGGCAGAGGGGAGCAGGAGAAGGACAGGGCAGAGGGGAGCAGGAGCCCCCCAGGAGAAGGACAGGGCAGAGGGGAGCAGGAGAAGGACAGGGCAGAGGGGAGCAGGAGCCCCCCAGAAGAAGGACAGGGCAGAGGGGAGCAGGAGCCCCCCAGGAGAAGGGCAGATGCCCAGCCATTCCTGCTGCCCAGCCATTCCTGCCCAGCCATTCCTGCTGCCTCCTCCTGCCCAGCCATTCCTGGTCACTCCCCCATGCAGGGATGCCCATCCTGGGTGCAGCTCCAGGAGCACACAGCTGGCTCTGCCCAGGGAGGCAGCCTGGAATTCTGGCTGGGGATTTTTTTTTGCCAGGATTTGAGTGAATTGCCCGTCCCTGGCAGTGCCCAGAGCAGGCACTGATGCCAGGGCTTTTGAAACTTTTATTTCAGCACTTTCTGCTGCAGGAGGGGCTGCTGGGGCTGCCAGGGAGGGGTGGGATCCAGCCTTGGGGAGTTCTCCCTGGGTTTTCAGCTGTGCTGGTGGCAGAGCTCTTTGCCACGTTCAGGGAAGGAGAAGAGCACGTGCAGAGAGCTCCTGACACCCTTTGCAGGGAGATCAGCCACAAATCTGCCTGTGCTGGGTTTGCTCGAGTTAATAAATTCTGCTGGAGAATAAATAGATCCTAAATTACACCCTGGCCTGGCCAGAACTTTTATCTTGCCTGTCAGGACTGTGTAATATTAATTATAGCCTGCTCCAGCTGCCCTCAGGGAGAGCTGGCACATGGCTGCAGCACTCAGCTGTGACTCTTATTTGATTTTTTTTTTTCATTTAATCAATGCCCAATAAATCTGTAATCTCCTGAATCTGGACATCTGTGCTTAATGTATCCAGGGAGTGACCTAATTAAATTCCAGTTTAGACCATTTCAGGCTGGGGCTGGACCCTTGGATTCCTGCTCTGGTGGGGGGATATCCCCTATTGGATTTGTGGGGTGCCCCATGGCAGGGAGGAATGATGAACTGACTCCATGCTCTCAGAAGGCTCATTTGTTATTTTATGATCTATATTATATTAAAGAGTACTATACTATACTACACTAAAGGATACAGACAGAAGGCTAAACAGATAATAATGAAAACTCCTGACTCTTTCCAGAGTCCCAACACAGCCTGGCCATGATTGGCCAAAGAGTCAAAATAATTCACAGCAGAATGCACTGGAACAATCACCTGTGGGTGAACAATCTCCCAACACATTCCCCATGAGCACAACACAGGAGAAGCAAATGAGATCAAATTGTTTTCTTTTTTCTCTGAGGCTTCTCAGCTTCCCAGGAGAAAAATCCTGGGCGAAGGGATTTTTCAGAAAATATGAATGTGACAATCCCCAGAGGGGGAAACATCCCTGGTGAGGTTTGTGAAGGCCAGGGAGCCACCAAAAAGTGACCCCCTAAAAGTGACCATGGCACAAACTCCATCGCCACAGCTCCTGCCAGGAAATGCTGCTTAAACCCAGCCTAAAGCAGGGCAGGGATAGGCAGGGCTTAGAATTCCTGGGCTGGATCCCCCAGCCTGGCTGTGGCTTTGAGTTGGGACTGAAGGCCCTTGAGGTGGTAGTTTCACGTTTGGACTTGGGTGTTTATTATTTCTTATTAGTAAAACATTTGCTCTTTTAATGGGGCACCAGTGATTGGTTTCTTTGGGTTTGGGTTGAAGGCACTTGAGATGGTGGCTTCATTTTTGGACTTAGAAGTTTATTATTTCTTATTAATAGAACAGTTTCTCGTCTATGAGCTCGGAGGTAAGGTATAAAATGGTTAACAATCTTTTGTTACAAGGTCTTTTAAGACTAAACAGTCTAATTAGAGCTGACACTTGGAGGTGTGAGCAGAGCTCGGCAGGAGCTGGGGGTTCCCCTGCTGCACAAACTCCTTTTTCAGGCAGCCTTTGTAGGGATGGGACTGGCCTAGAAAGCTCACTGAGCCAGTGTTTTGTGATTTCTTAGCCCCAGAGCAGAGATAAATCCCAATGTGAGCATTTTGAGTTCTGACTTTTCTGGGTTTCTGTGTTCTTCCTCGTGGAGGGAGAGCTTTCACTGCAGTTCCATGCCAGGAGCTGTTTTCTTGCTAAGAAAACCATGGCATTTTTAAATTTACTCTTGTTTTTGCCTGTGCCTCAAAAACTCTCATGAATTTTGCAGTAACATCTTGAAACCTTTCTTGTCTTGTTATATCAAAAGCATTTTCCAGACAGTGTTTAAGACCAGCCATTCCTGGGACCATTAGCATTGAAAAGCCAGCAGATACTGGATCATTGGAAATAATCTAGGAGAACTTCCTCCTGACAAGAATCCTCTGAAGGCCCCCTAGCTTTGGGATTTTTCCTTTGCCAAATTTCTCTTAAAAACTATTTTCAGCAGCATTTTACATCCTCTCTGTTCTGGTTTTGGGTAAAATCTCCTCCAAGAAGTTTTTTTAACTTTTTTTTTCTTTAATTAATGCCTAAAGCTGACCTGGGAGGTGAAACCCTACATCCAACCCAATCCTTCCCTCCTGAATTTATTGCTGGGGATTGATTTGCTTGGGAAAGCTGGCTCTGGGATCTGGGAGAGCCTGGATCACCCCTTGGAGGCTTTGGGAAGTTCTGCATCCTGGGAGGCTTCACTCATCACTCAGGATATCAAACTGTGACTCTCCTTAAAGAACAGGCAAACAAAAATGAAACCACAGAAGCAAAAAGAGAGAGAGATACCTCCAAACCTGAGAGGTGAAAAGCACTTTATTGCAGCCCTGAAAAGCTGTTTTTGCTGGAGTTTTCAGAGCTGCCTGTCCTTAAATCCAGCCAGGAAGGAGCTGATGCCGAGACTGAGCTGTGTTCTGGGGAGATTTCGTTGTCACTGTCCCAAACTCCATTTCCACACCTCTTTTTCCCCATCAATATCTGAGATGTCCTTTTTTCACAGGCTCTGGTGGGGTCAGTCATCCTTAATTTAAAGTTTCCCACTCTCACAGGCTGTGAGTTTGGTTATGCACATTTCTTGTGCAATTAAAGCCACAAAGTGCAGCAGGATCTGCATTAAAAACATCCTGCCCATTAAAGCTGCCTGAAATTTCCTCCGTGATCCACAGCTCTTATCCTCCCAGACCAGTTAAAAAGAGAGCATTTTCTGTCTGGGAGCCCCAGAAATGATCAGCAGAAGGAAATTGTTGCTCTTAAGAGCCTTATTGCTTATTAATGGAGGTAATTAAATGGCTCTGGGCTGGGGCTGAGAGTGCAGGCACATGTTCCTGGCCTGAAAGCTGCACTCAAATTAACAAAAGAATTGATGGAGACAGTGGCTGATGGCTGGGAATTGCTCTTGAGACTGTAATGAACACACTTGCCTCCTTTAAGCTTCCTTTCACTGAAATAAAGCTAAAAATAGCCCAGGTTGACACTGGCAGCAGAGCAGCTGTTGTGCAACAGCCTTGGATGTCACAGCACACCCGGAATAGATGGAGGGTGGAGGATCCAGGCTGCTCCTGCTGCTGGGAGCAGAGGGAAGCGAGGAGCTGGGGCAGGGCAGGAGGTGAGGAGCTCCCTGGAGCCCCGTGCCCGCTTCAGGTGGGGTTTGGGCTTGGAGAGGCCAAACCCAGCAATTCCTGTGCTCTCTGCTCCTGGGGAGCCCCCAGGTGTAGGGAGCAGGGGGACTGGAACTGACGTGGGAGAGTGCAAACAAGGAGGATTGGGGGCACAAGTGTCAAAGTGCCCCTTCTGATGGGTCTGCTGGGGTTTCAGCTTGTTCTGGAGCAAAAGGACTTGGTGTTTGCAGCCCTGGGCTGTCCCCTCCCCTGACAGAGGGGGAACTTGGGTCAGTAAAGCTAAACTGGCCAAAAAATCTGAATTCTCCACTGCCTGGCCCTCTGTACTGATGTACTGTCATTTAACTCTTACACGTGCACTGTTATCTAACTCTTACACATTTATTGTCACTTAACTCTTACCCAGATATTGTTAAATTTCATTTACCCAGCTATTGTTATTTAACTTACCCATGTACTGTTATTTAATTTACCCAGGTATGGTTATTTAACTCTACCCATGTACTGTTATTTAATCTACCCATGTATTGTTATTTAACTCTTACACACCCATTGTTATCTCTTACCCATGTATTGTTATTTAATCCTTCCACAAGTATTGATATTTAACTCTTACACTTGCACTGTAATTTATTTTGCCCATCTATTGTTATTTAACTCTTACACATGCTTTGTTGTTTAATTTACCCATGTATTGCTATTTAACTTTTACAAATGCATTGCTATTTAATTCTTACACATTTCTGGTTAAATTCTTAGCCATGTATTGTTATTTATCTCTTACCCCTGTATCATTCTACTCCTACACATGCCTTGTTATTTAACTCTTACCCCTGCATTGTTATTTAATTTACCCATGTAGTGTTATTTAATTTACCCATGTATTGTTATTTAACTCTTACCCATGCATTGTTATTTAATTTACCCATGCATTGTTATTTAATTACCCATGAATTGTTATTTAACTCTTACTCATGCATTGTTATTTAACTCTTACCCATGCATTTTTATTTATCTCGTACCCATGTATTGTTATTTAATTTACCCATGCATTGTTATTTAGCTTTTACCCATGTATTGTTATTTATCTCTTACCCATGTATTGTTATTTAATTTACCCATGCATTGTTATTTAGCTTTTACCCATGCATTGTTATTTAATTTACCCATGCATTGTTATTTAACTCTTACCCATGCATTGTTATTTAATTTACCCATGCATTGTTGTTTAATTTACCCATGCATTGTTATTTAATTCACCCATGCATTGTTATTTATCTCTTACCCATGCATTGTTATTTAATTTACCCATGCATTGTTATTTATCTCTTACCCATGCATTGTTATTTAATTCACCCATGCATTGTGATTTATCTCTTACCCATGCATTGTTATTTAATTCACCCATGCATTGTTATTTATCTCTTACCCATGCATTGTTATTTAATTCACCCATGCATTGTTATTTATCTCTTACCCATGCATTGTTGTTTCATTCTCACACGTGCATTGTCATTTAATTTACCCACGCATTGTTATTTAACTCTTACACAATCCCAGGGGGCAGAGGTTAAATTTGAGGTTTAACCTGCCAAACACCATGGATGAATCAGAGCTGCTGTGTTTTCTTTAACTTGTGCTAATCCCATCAGAGGTTGCAAAGGTCCTGGGACCCGGGTGGAGAGGAGCAGAGCCAAGTGCCCAATGTGGGTTTTGTGAGCAGCATCAGCTCTGCTCTGCTGAGCAGAACACCCTGCTCAGGATGAGCTGGGCAGAGCAGGAACCTGCTTGTTAACCACATTATACTGAATATTTTGGCTTTCTGCTGTTAAGTGGAACATAAATTTTGTGTTCTGCATAAAACAGGCTCCAGGTTTTGCCGCAGTTCAGTAGTTCAGTGCCTTGATTTGCTGCCTAATAAAGGTCCCAGCAAGGAGAAACCAAAGCTCTGAGCTGGCACAGCTTCACCTGGTGGGGCTTGTGCCCACGAGACACAAAGAGGAGTTAACAAAACCCCTGGAGGATGAGCAGGAGTCTGGAAAGGCAGGACATGGAGTATTTAAAGAGTGTTTAAAGAGTGCTTAAAGAGGCTGAACCCTGCAAGAGCCTCTGAAGGGAAGAGGAGCTGCTGTTGATAAAAGGAGAGGATCAGCCAAGTGCTCCAGTGATCTCCAGCACAGGGATGGAGCAGTAATTCCTCTTACCCCAACGACCTCATTAATCAGCTCTCATTCTGTGATGTTGCCTGGTGGTGGAAGCTGTCTCTGGATATTCTTTATTGCTCTGCTGCTCCCCACTAATCAGTGGAAATGAACCACCAGAAACTTGCACAGTCTCCTGCTAATGTGATAAGCGAGGAGCTCTGAGAAATCAGATTTTTTGGCAGCGTGAGGCAGCACTCAGTGACAGCTTGTGACTCCAGGGGATCACACACCAGCTCTTCTTCCTCTGCAGCTCCATGGATCCCCTCAAATGTCCTGATTTATTCCAGCACAGGTTTGTCAGGGACAGGTTTGTCAGGGACGGGTTTGGTAGGGAAAGGTTTGGTAGGGATGGGTTTGGTAGGGATGGGTTTGTTAGGGATGGGTTTGTTAGGGATGGGTTTGTCAGGGATGGGTTTGTCAGGGACAGGTTTGGTAGGGAAAGGTTTGTTAGGGATGGGTTTGGTAGGGAAAGGTTTGGTAGGGAAAGGTTTGGTAGGGACACATTTGTTAGGGATCACTGAGAGAGCTCTGCTGCCCAAATCAGCTTTTCCCTGTCTGGCTCTGCCCTCAGGGTGTCCTTTGAGATGCCCCCAGCTCTGTCTGGGCTCGGGGAGGGGTGTGCTGGGCACAGCTGGTGCCCAAACTCACCTTTGGACCTGTGATTTTACTGAAAGGGAAATCCAGCAGGAGCTGGAGGGAGAGGGGAGGTCCCTGGGCAGACCGGGATGATGCTCCAGGTCTCCTCCCACTCCAGCTCTTTCCAGGAAGGAGATGTGACAGATCCCAGACTGAGAACGTTTCCCTGGAGAAACCTCTGCTGTCAGCGCTTTCCAAGCTGGAGATGCCCTCCCTTGCTCTAGAAATGAGCTCTGAACCTTTCCCACTCCCACACAATAATGGGATTTATTGTGCCAGGCTGCTGGAGTTCAGCCACAGCCCCCAGGGAAAACCAGCTCGGTTTTTGCCCTTTTTTTTACCCTTTTCCTGATCAATCTGCACCAGCCCAGCTGCCTGAGGTTGGTTTGCCTCGCTCAAGTGGAGATTTCCAGGGGATCCGGCCCATCCCGGGGCTCGCAGAGCCTTGTGAGGCGCTCAGAGCCTCGGCTGATCTGTGTTATCAGCAGAGATCGGCGCCTCTGATCCCTCCGGGCCGGGATTTCCCACCGAGATGGGGCTGGGAGCGCTGAACAATAGCTGCGGGCTGGGCTTAATGCAGCTCAGCCCCGAAGGTGGAAAATCCCAGATAAACTTCTCATATTGGCAAGAACAACGCTGATCCCAGGAGATTTCCTTAGTTACAAATGAGAGTTTAAGGCAAGCTGTTCCCTTGCCACCTGTTAGTTGCATTAAAACAATTTGTTTTTCTTGTTGCGGTGCGGTTTTTTTGTGGTTTTTGTTTTTTAATCTGGAAGATGATCTGTCAGTGAAAAAACAATGCAAACATTGTTGTCTCAGTTCCAGCTGAAATTTGGAAAGCGGTTCTACCTGTTCTGGGTGCCAGGAGCAATGGAATTCCTTCAATAAAAAAGGAATTTAGCGTACCAAAGGCTCACCTGCCAAGGAAAGGCTCAGCTTTAAAAATTATCTTGGGGCGATGGGGAGCCCTGAAGCCTTGCTCTACCAGTGATGCCAAACCAGAGCTTTTTTGGAAATTGTGCCCTCTGGGAACCAGACACACATTGATTCCAGCTTCCCCGGTGGTATAATGGGGTTTTTCTAGGAAGGAGGGTGGAGGGGATGGTTTGATCCAGGAGGGCACAGCCTGATCTGTGGCAGGCAGCACCCAGCCGTGGGGCTCCTGCAGCCCTGTGCGCCAGCAGGGAGCTGGCCTGGGTCACACAGCCCAGTGACAGCTCCCAGATGGTGACAAAACGAGCCCCAAGCCTCTGCTGGGGGAAGAAGTTGAGTGGCAGCTGCAGGCAGGGGAATTGTCAGGAGTTATTTGAAATAAAAGCACAGACAGAGCTGATGCTGCTGCATCCCCGTGCAAAGAAAATCGGCCTGGATATCCCAAATCACCCTGAAAAAGGAATTCTTGTTCAATCCACGCAGAGCTTGCAGTCACAGCTCGTTCTGCTGCCTGGAAGTGCTTTTTGGTCAATCCAGGACCACAGAATCACAGAACCACCAGGTTGGAAGAGACCTTCAAGGCCATCGAGTCCAACCCAGCCCCAACACCCCAACCCAGTGCCACACCCAAGCTTTGTTAAACACACCCAGGGATGGGGACTCCACCACCTCCCCGGGCAGAACATTCCAGAACTTTATCACCCTTTCTGTAAAAAACCTTTCCCTGCTATCCAGCCTGTATTTCCCTGGCACAGCTCCAGGCTGTGTGCTCTGGCTGTGTCAGTCCCTGGGGACAGAGCCCAGCCCAGCTGAGCACAGGCACCTCTCAGGAGCTGAGCAGTGACGCCTTGGCTGGGCTGGCACAGCCTGGGGCAGAGCTGCTGCTCCCTGGGGCCCTGCTGCTCTTGCTTTGCCTCCTTTCTGATGTTTTCATTCTTTTGTAATTTTTGGGCAGCTGAACCCGAGGTCTCCTGCAAAAACCTTTCTGGTGTCTGTCTGCTGCACAGAGCAGGTGCCAAGTGCCCCAAGAGCTCAAATTTTTCTTTTAGAGATCCAGGGAGGAATCCAAAGCTCACAGCTCCCCTCGGGGACTTCCACCCAGCCTCAGTTCTGTGCTTGAGAAGAAAAAAGGGAAAAGTTTCACTTCTCTGGTTGAAGCGAAACGTGGAGAAGCTGAGGCTTCTCATCTTCCCAGCTTCCCAGGAGAAGAAATCCTGGCAGAGGTATTTTTCAGAAAATCTGTCAGTGACACACCCCCACGGAATTCCCACCCCATGCCCCTGGAATTCCCATCCCGGGTGGGGCACACCCCCGGATCCTGGGGCAGCTCCGGCTCCGGAATCCATCGGGGGCTGCTCCCGCTGCTGTGCGTGCTGGGGCTGCGCATCCATCCAGCTCACCCGGCTGAATCCGCCGGGGGAAGGAATCGAGGAGAGGCAGAACCGCCTCGGTGATGCTCGGCTTAGCTCGTTGCTACGCGACACCGCGCGTAACCATGGCAACGCCCAGCAGCCGGGTACGGCCCTTTTCTGGGACAGAAATCGGGAATTGGGATCCTGGGGGCTTCTCACACCGCCCTGAGCATGGGCTCGGCAGCCCAAATGTGTCCCAGTGCCCTGTGGGCTTCCTTCTGCAGCTACAATTGGTTTGCTTCTGTTTTGCAGTTATTCTTTAAAAAAAAAAAAAGTGGAATTTTCCCGACTGTCAGCCTTTGGATGAAGAAACCCTGGCCAGAAGAGCAATAAACCTGCAGGGGAGCCGAGCAGGCAGTGGTTACACGAGCTGTGGTGTCCTGAAAGCAAAGCAGCAGATTTGTTCTGGGCTTTTCCTGGTGAAGAGAAGGGAATGGTGTCCTTGCTCCTGCAGGGTCAAAGCCATTGGAACTGCCACAGGATGGGTGGCTGAGGTGACACAGGGCAGGTGGCTGAGGTGACACAGGGCAGGGGCTGAGGTGACACAGGATGGGGTGGCTGAGGTGACACAGGCAGGTGGCTGAGGTGACAGAGCAGGGGGCTGAGGTGACACAGGGCGGGTGGCCAAGCCAGCTCGCACAGCTCCACCGTTCCTTCCCACCCTCTGGACCTTTGCATCCCTTTGGAATGCGGCGCCTGCCAGGACGCGCTCGGGGCACGGAGCGTTCCCGAGGATGTCACCATTGTCCTTCCTCCCTGCAGCAGCCCGGGGACAGCTCCGGCTCACAGCACAGCGCAGCGGGGCTGGAGGGACCAGCTGGAGCCGCTGCTGCAGAGCAGATCGTGAAGACTGAGAAGAAAAAGCAGCTTTGGGGGAGAAGGAGCACGCACGGGAGTAGGAGGCTCGGAGTAAAATATGATAAATGTTTGGGATTAAGCACTAAAGCCAGAAGGAAGGAGTAATCTGGATCACTGATGAGGAGGGGGAGCGGCTGTGTGTCCATCTGGAGCGTTTCAGGGCCGGCTGAGGGGAGCCTGCTGCTGTCAGCAGCGCAGATGTGCCGGGACAGGGCTGGAATAGGGACGGGGATCCCAAAACCTGCCAAAAACCGGGAGCAGGGCGGGTAGGGCTGGTTTAAGCACTCGGATTTGGGCTCAGAGCAGCTCGTAGGTTTTACTCCGCTTTGCTTTCGAAGCCGTGGCGCAGGGGAGCTCCGGAGCTGAGATCAGATCTGCCCTGCGGGGGAAAGCCAAAGCCCGACGGGGAGCAGGGAGGAGCAGCCCGGCCGTGGGGACACGGGGCTGGGGAGCCCCGATTCGGGCAGGACAGGCGGCCCTGGGCGGTGCAGGTGCTGGCACAGCCGGGCAGGGCTGGCCGGGGTCACCGTGGGCACTCGCGGCCGGCGGTGACCGCTCCAGCCCCAGCGGAGGCTCCGGCGCATCCCGAGCCGGGAGCTGCGGGGTTGCCAAGCAACAGCGCGATGGTGCAGCAGCATCCCTGCCCTCACCTGCCTCCCTGCCTCCCCTCTGCCCATCCCCGGGGCTGCTCCGAGCCCTCCTGGCTCCCCTCCCCTCGGAAAACCCCAGGCAGGGAGCGGCTGTGGGGCTGGGGACAGGGAGATCAGCAGGGGGGGTTGGAAAGGCAGGGCCTGGTTTTTCTGGGGAAAACGGGAATCACACAGAATCACACACACAGAATCACACACAGAGAATCACACACACACAGAATCACACACACAGAATCACACACAGAATCACACACACAGAATCACACACACAGAATCACACACACAGAATCACACACACAGAATCACACACACACAGAATCACACACAGAATCACACACACAGAATCACACACAGAATCACACACACAGAATCACACACCCAGAATCACACACAGAATCACACACACAGAATGACACACACAGAATCACACACACAGAATCACACACAGAATCACACACAGAATCACACACACACAGAATCACACACACAGAATCACACACAGAGAATCACACACAGAATCACACACACAGAATCACACACAGAATCACACATACACAGAATCACACACACAGAATCACACACACAGAATCACAAGGTTGGAAGAGACCTTCAAGATCATCAAGTCCCACCCGTTCCCTGACACCTCAATTAAACCCTGGCACCCAGTGCCACATCCAGGCTTTTTTTAAACACATCCAGGGGAAATTGTCACCTGGAATAAAGCCAGGTGGCACCTGGAAAGCCTTGTTCCCTTTGTCTCTCACAATGAACTGCACTCAGAGTTCATTTAGTGCCCTCTAATCCATAATATAATATAATATAATATAATATAATATAATATAATATAATATAATATAATATAATATAATATAATATAATATAATATAATATAATATAATATAATATAATATAATATAATATAATATAATATAATATAATATAATATAATATAATATAATATAATATAATATAATATAATATAATATAATATAATATAATATAATATAATATAATATAATATAATATAATATAATATAATATAATATAATATAATATAATATAATATAATATAATATAATATAATATAATATAATATAATATAATATAATATAATATAATATAATATAATATAATATAATATAATATAATATTGCAATATAATATTGCAATATAATATTGCAATATAATATTGCAATATAATATTGCAATATAATATTGCAATATAATATTGCAATATAATATTGCAATATAATATTGCAATATAATATTGCAATATAATATTGCAATATAATATTGCAATATAATATTGCAATATAATATTGCAATATAATATAATATAAGCCTTCTAAGAGCACAGAGTCAGATTCTCAATTCCTTCTCCATCCAGGGGACCCCAAAAATCCCCAGTTCAGGGGTGAGGAATGGTGCACATCCCACAAAGAGGGGCAGTTTCTGTTTCTGGGGGTGTGGTGTCCTCCAAAAAATGCTCCCAAAGGGAAGCAGCCCCAGGAAATACTGCAGGCAGTCCCAAAACCAGTTCCCCCAGCACAACCAGAGCAATTCTGGCAGAGGAGAGCTGGCCCTGGGGTCTAAATGATGGAATGATCTCTGAGGGGAGAGCTGAGTGCTGGTTTCAGCTCTAATGCTGCTTTTCTCCTCTCTTTTCTTTGGAACTCCAGGTTGGGAGATATTTGTGGGCTCTCCTTCATGGCCAGATTACACAGGGTCCTCCCCTGGGTGTTTGTGCCTCACCACCACTCCCTGTTAATTTGGGGTTTGTGCTGAATAAATAGTGCCTGGATATTTGATTTTATTTTTTTTCTTAAACACATTTGTGATGACAATAAATTAAATTGCTTTCTGATGTTTGACAAATGTAATTTTCAGGGTGGGTTTTTTTTTTAACCTTTTTTTTTTTTACTGACAACGATTGCAAATAAAATTTAAAAAACCAACAACCCAACCAGTCATCAACTCCAGAAAGCAAGAAAGTGCATTTTATCAACAGAGTGAAATTAGATACCTGTCAAAATACATTTGTCCTGAAAATAACTATTCATACACTTCATTTTCCTGCATAAATAGATACTCATCTGCTCTCCTCTGCCTGTCATTTGTTACTCAGAGCCAGCACTGGCTGTGGGAGGGAAATATTTAAAGCTGCTTCCAAAGCAATGGGCAGGCTGGCTTTATAATTTCTGCCTCTGGCTTCCTTCACTTCATTATGAACAGGGAGGGAAACATCTATTTAAAGTCAATCAAATCAAACTGTCTTCCAAAACATGAATTCCCTGCTGCAGCCCCTGCCTGGGCTCCCTCAGATGCTCAGCTCTGGGGGTTTTGATTTCCCAGGCAGGGCAGAGCTCCTTGGGGTGCCCAGGGAGATCCAAAGGGGGGTCAGGGATGGGAACATTTGAGGTCCTTTCCACCAGGGATGGGAACATTTGAGGTCCTTTCCACCAGGGATGGGCACTGCCAGGTTTCCTTGTGATGGTCAGAGATCCAAAGGGGGTTCAGGGCTCTGGGATGGGAACATCTGAATTCCTTTTGATATGGAAAAGTCTCCCCAAGTCTCCTTGTGGTGCCCTGGGAGATCCAGGGGGTTTAGGGCTCTGGAATTGGGGTATTTAAAGTCCTTTCCATAGGGGATGGAAAGGATTCCTGATTCTCCTGGGGGTGGTCAGAGAGATCCCAAAGGGGGTTTAGAGCTCTGGAATTGGGGTATTTAAAGTCCTGTCCACAAGGGCTGGATGCTCCCAGGTCTGTTCCACTGGATTTCTCCTGAGGGCTTTGGTGAAAAACCAAATTCATCAGCCCCAGGGCTGCAGGGAAGGTCAGGCATCCCCCCTCTGTGAGGATCCTGCTTTCTTAAAACACTGGAGCTGCTCCCAGCTGAGAATTCCCACTGAAAACAGCTGGAAGGGGCCTCAGCCAGTGCAGCTGGGCAGGGAGAGCTCTGAGGAGATGGTGGGGAGATATCAAAGGAAAAAGCTCTGGTGGTGTTTCTACCTAGATCAAAACCCCAAAAATAGCGCATGAAAAACAACTTTGCAGCACAACCTCGAGGCCAGTGGGATTTAGAATTCAATGTGGTTTGGATCCAGCCTTTGTAAAGATAAAAAATTGTTAAAAATCCCTTCCCTGCTGCTGAAATTTGGGAGCTTCCCTCTCTCCCTTACTTGGTATGGCAGAGGCAGCTCTGGCAGGCAGCTCCGGAGGGAAGGGAGCAGATCACCGGCAGGTTTGTCTGAAGTGTGTGGATTGGGTTTTAATTTGCCAGTCCCAGCCCTCCATGAGGAGCTGCTAATAAAATTCCCTCTCTTGTTAAGTGTTCCAGCACGAGCAGAGCACGTCTGAAAGCGCTGCGGATGAAAGGACTCGCTTTGACCGGCGGAGAAAGCGCGGATTTGAACGCCTGCAGAACCAACAACGCTCATTAGCACCTGCCTTTCTTCTGGGAGGGCTCTGGGGGGATGTGAGCACATTGAACACCGGCTGCATCACAGCTCAGCAGAACTGTGTCCCTGGGGACAGAGCACCTGTGGTGGCAAAAGCCCCGCTCTGCCCAGCAGCACCCCAGCTTCTGCTCCCAGATCTCCCAACTTCTGCTCTCAGCTGAGCCGGGAATCCAGGCACAGCTTTGCATCTCTGACCTCGTCCCAGTTTTATTTCTTTGCTGCAAAAAGGGGTGGATGAGGAGCTGGGGGAGGGATGATCCCTAGCCTGGTGCCCCCCTGATGCTCCCCCTGCTCTGGGGGTTCCCTGCCCAGGTGCCCCGTGTTGATGTGCTCCAGGCACCAGCAAGGACTGGTCCTCTGTCTGCATCTCCCCCCTTCTCCCCACAACACTTCCATCCCTGAATCTGCTTCAAAATTAATGGGAAAGGCAGAGGTGGGAGTGAATCCACAGCTGGCACAGCAGCAGCCCACGCCTGGCAGGGCTGTCCCCTGTCCCCTGCGTCCCAGCAGCTCAGACACGTCCACACCAGATCTGCCAAGGTGAGCCTGGGTTACCTCTGGACCTGGAGCTTCAAACCTGGGCAGCCCCAGGGGCTGGGAAATATCCCAGTGGGTTTCCTCATCTCTGAGCCCCCCAGCCCCTCTCTGGGGTGAGGAGAGGGGACAGGGCACACCCCAGCCCCAAATCCACTGCTTCAGCCCCCCTGCCCTGCAGAGCTGGGGGAGCAGAGCAGCAAAAGCCTCGTTAAATCTGCAATTTGGAGCTGAAATATCCTTTATCAGAAATTTATAACCCATTTAAAATGAATCCATTCAGGGCCCAGCGAGGGTCCTGGCTGAGGGAGGAGATAATTCCCCAGGTTTATTTATATAGTTTGAGAGCTTTTATGCCAGGTTAGTAAAAAAGAGTCTGTGCCAATAAAATACTTTTTCTGCTTGTAAAACTCGGGAGGGTTTTATCTGTGGTGCTGAATGGTGCTGCTGTTTTAGCTTTCTGTGGGATCTGGGGGAGGTGGGAGAGAAGAGCGGTTCAGCCTCTCTTCCTCAGCATCTCAAACCATCCCTTGGCATCTGAACCATCCTTGAACTGCTCCTCTGGGTGCAAAGAGAGCTTGGACGCACTGATGGAAGGAAAACCCATCAAGGACTCATCAAAAATCCCCTCAGCTTTCCATCACAGATATATAATTGTTAGAAATTACACAAAGTTTAAACTTTTTCAATGTAACTTGAGTCATCAGCAGGGAATAAAGGAGATGATAAACCCTGGGTGAGATTTGCTCTAATCTGAGGCTCCTTCTCAGCTCCTCAGCTCCAGGGATTGTTGGTTTGGACTGGAATTCCCTGTTTTTTTCCTCACACTCATCCATTTCCCTGCCCAGCTGGATGGGGCTCTGCTTTTGATACCCATTAAAAGGTGCCAAGCAGCACCAGTGGGTTCCTTGTCCTTGTTAACCAAAGAAGAGAACCAAGTGGAAGAGGAAGAACCTCACCCTCCAAGCCCCCCAGGGCAGTTTTAGTCTTGATTTTCTGTGCTAAGCTGTCTCCAGGCTGAGTTTAGTGCTGATGTAGTGATGGTGGGGTAATAACAGCAGCTCTGATTCGATTGGAATGCAATTCCTGCTGCAAAAATGCCATTATTGTGGAATTTCCAGCGACTGGGGAAACGCTGGGTCATCCTCTGCAAAGTGGAGCATGGGGAAGAGGCAGCAGAGGTGAGGAGGAGTGAACCCAGGGACATGAAATTAGGGAGAGGAGTGGCACTGGGATGGAGAAGTGAATCCAGGGAAATGAAATTAGGGAGAGCAGTGGCACCGGGATGGAGGAATGAACCCAGGGAAATGAAATTAGGGAGAGCAGCACACGGAGATGGAGGAATGAACCCAGGGAAATTAGTGGCACTGGGATGGAGGAATGGATCCAGGGAAAGGGGGATGAGCTGCTACCAGAGGGATGGGAAAGCTCTGGGCACTGGAATTCCCCATTTCTGTGATTCCTTTTGCGGCTTGGACCTCACAGGTAGTGTTTTCTCTGAAGATGCCAAAGCTGAAAGCAGCTCATGGAGACAAAAGGGATAAATTTCCGCTGGCAGCCTGTTTTATTTAGAGTTTCCTACCCTTCCTATATTGCTTTTCCCCCCTCATTAAAATCCTCTGGCACCTTCCGTGGAGTCAGTTGATCAAGGTCTGAGACAGGCACTGAGCACCTGGCACTGCTTGGGAGGACAGGATCTGCTGCCTTCCCAAATGTGCAAGAATTTCTGAATCCTCCCTTTTTCCCATTCCAGGCACTTGGTTTCCTGCTAAATCCTGAATTCACTGAAATCTGGATGAGTAAAGAAAAGTTCATAGGCAGTACAATGGGAGTGAAAGTTAAAATATAATGAGCTCCAACACTGCTTTTTTGTTGTTGTTTTGCAAACCAGCCCATGCACCCTGCAAAGAATGCAGGGAAGTGCAGCTGGTGTAATGAGCTGCAGTCTTTAACCATGGAGGGCAGGCAGCCACAAAGCAAAACCTAAAAAACCACAACTAATTTTCACTACCTCCAACATGGAACTGGGAAATAAAAGCATGAGGGGGATGAAAATATTCAAGCAAGTCCCAACAGAGAAACAGGGAGAAGCTGTTGATAGTGGGAACTTGTGTTTTCCTACAAGATAAATCAGGATTTGGGTTGGCATTGACCTGGCTGCTTGGAGATCTCCAGGAGGATGGAGTTCCAGAGGGGAAACGTGCTGCTTTGCTTTGGAGCTGTCCCAGGGAAAAATTCCCCTTGGATACTGATGTGAGCAGAGAGGGAAATGAGCCTGAGGAGATCTGCAGTCCCTGTGCAGTGCCAGCTTTGCAGGCACTGATAATGATGGGGAAATTCAGTGTACAGAGAGAGCAGCTCCTCTCCAAAGGTATTTAGGGAAGCAGTGACATTTCCCAGGCTCGGTGGTGCCAGCAGAGCCATTAAAAGTTGTTTATCACGCAGGCTCATCCCTGTTCTGGGGATTTGGGGCAGCCAGTCGGTGTCCACAACAATTTAATTTCAAGGTGCTGAGTTCCCCTCGTGGTCTCGTGTTGATTTGCCTGGGTTGGTTGAGTGGCTTGTAATGGGTCTGAGAGAAATGACCAGGGTTGTGTTGATGGAATTTTAGAGAATTCCCATCTAGATTAGAAAAAAATCATGCCTGGACCACATCAGCCTTACTCATTTATACTTGAAGTCAAGTGAAATCACTGAAAAATAAATGTTATTTATTGCTGTATTAAAACATTGCAATCTTGCATCTTTTTCCTGCCCTGTTCTCATTTTCCCCTGCAGGTGAGTGGAGGCCACAGGTAAATTCTGGCACTTTAGGGAGCACAGTGAATCCCTTAACACAGCTTTGGGAGCTAAATTCCCCCAATAACTGCACACTTGTAATGCCTGGCAGTGAAAGCAAGGGCAAGCCAGCCTGCAGTGTCTAAAACTCCTTTTTTCCAACGATGAAAATAATCACTATAATCAATCTCCCCCTTGCCAAAGCAGGAGGATCCTTGTAAAACCAACTCTGAGAAGTGGGTGCAGAAGAAGTGGATAAATATTGCTGGGCTGGCTGAGGATGGGGATGAGTAAAGGCAATTACCCGTGTGTCAGGGCATGAGGTGTGCAAGGAACAGCTTCAGGTGGGATTTTGGGAAGGAATCCTTCCCTGGGGCTGGGAGGGGCTGGGATGGAGCTGCCAGAGCGGCTGTGGCTGCCCCTGGATCCCTGGCAGTGCCCAGGGTTGCAGTGGAAGGTGTCCCTGGGTGGGATTTCAGGTCCCTGCATCCCAAACCATCCCAGGATTCTGCATCTCTGGAGCAGTGGGGCAGAGGAGAGCCCTGTGCTCTCAGGAAGGAGGGTGGCCATGGGGCACGTGGCTCACCCTGATGTCCCCAAAGCCATCTGGGCTCTGTTGGGGTGGCACTGTGGGAGCAGTCGCTCAGATGGGTCCCGGGGCAGATTTCAGAAGAACAGGAATAAATTCCCTCCATCCAGCGAGAAGAAAACCCATCGAAAGTGCCAGCTGGGGCCATGGCTGGGGCAAAGCAGAGAGGACAGGGGCAGGGAGGGAACACCCCCAGGCTGATCCCCTCAAAGTGACACACCGGAGCAGCGGGGACAGTCCCTGCCCGGGGCCAGGCTGAGCTCGCTGCCCGCCTTGTTTCCATCCCAAATGAGCGGTGAAATGAGGGGACGCGATGCTGACAATCTCCGGGCGATTAAACCCCAGCGAGCCGAGGCTCAGGGAGGTGCAGCTCAGCCCTGCTGTCCCTGCCCTGCTCCGGCGCTGTGACAAAACCCGCCTGGCCCTGGGGATTAATGACCCTGTGGAATCTGAAAACCAACCCGGGAGGAGACAGAAAAAAAACCCAGTGACTTTTCCCCACCTTTTTTCCTTTCTTTTATTAGCCTCTAAATAATTAACAGGCGGATGGTGCTCTGCTTTGCAGCCCCGGAGCAGATGAAATAAATCCATGGGTTGCCATTCCCAGTTCCCTAGCAACGAGCCAAAGCAGGGCAAGGCGCTGGGCTGAGCACAAGGAGATGCTCGAGCAATTAATATTCCTCACCCACGGTGCAAAGAGCTGCAGGGATGGGCTCGGGCAGGGAGGGAATCCTGGCACTCCCAAAAAAGGGGCACAGAGGGAGCATCTGAGAGCGGGGAATGGGGAAATGAGGAACACGCGGATTTGGGGGTCAAACCGCGGCTCCACGCATCCTGCCCGGCTGAAGGACTTTGTGCAGTTCAAGCCAAGCTCAAAAATCAGATTTCTCCAGCTGGCTGCAGATCCCACACGTGGCTGGGCTGGGGATTGAGCTGTTCCGCGGTGTGGCAGCAAATAAATGGATTTTGGGGGACTTGTTTTTGAGCAGCCTGGGGTAGATGGAGAATTTTGGCTGTGGAGAACACATCTGGGCTGGGGGAGGAGGGTGAGGCAGCACAGAAACAAGTCCTGGCTACTTAAACCAGCAAAATTGAGAGAAATAATCGCTTGTGTGGTGAACAGGGACAAACTGACTGCGGCAGCAGCAAGAAAAGGGGAATAATTGTCCAAGAGGGGCAGGAATGGCAGGGAAGGAAGGGCTCTGTGTGTTGCACGGTGTCCCCAAAATTCTACATGTGCTCACCCAAAATTGTCTTGGACAACTTGAATTATCCAAGAATTATCTTGGCTGCTGCAGGGAAAGCTCCCCCTTATCCTGCTCTGGGGTTTTTCTTCACCAGAATGAGGAAATTGAGGTGTGACAATGTTAAAAACCAACCAAACAAACCCCCCGGAATGTGCTTGGAACTCTTTGGTTTCCTACAATTTTTTTTGTGGATGAGAAAAACGTCAGATTTCCTCCCGATGCAATAAATTCTCTGCCAGGAGACCAGGTTAAAACACACTTAATTGACCCCTGACTCATTAATTGTTTAAGGGGGAAGATAGCGACAGCTTCAGAATATTTAATTAACCGCTGAAAATTCGGCAGCGAGTTAATTACCACGTAACATTTGCCTCTCTAACAAACATTTCTTGAGACGGGGTAAGCAAGGCAACAATAATTGTAACAATTAATTAGAAATTAAACTGATAATGGCTACAGCTGCTAACAATTAGTGGCTAATTATGTCAAGCACTTGAACCGTTTGGAAGGGGACTGGAGGCTGGTCGGAGAGGGAGAAATTATGGACTCCACCCTGTCTGGAATTTGATGCTACCAAGTTTTTTGGGAAGAAAGAAGTTCAGCAGGGTTCCAGGGAAGGCTGGAAATTCTGAATTGGCAAAGACCGGGACAAGATCCATTAAAAAACTCCCTATTATTGATTATTATCAATAATAATCCATGTTTAGAAGACTTTAAGCCTTCAAGTGTTAGGGCACCATGAGTATGTTTTATTTTATTTTACTGGGAAAAAGCGTTTTCCAAGAGGCTTCGTGCAATGCAAAACTGCCCTTTGCAATACTTTATTTCTTCTTGGTTTGGAAAATAACATTTTCATGGTTTAAACGCCACTGGCCTCCATGATGTGAGCAGTGAAAAGCAGGAATTGTGTCTCCCAAGGCTGGGATTGAAGTGTGAGTGGCTCTTATATCCCTCTAGAAATTCTCTATTTTGGCATCTCTTGGTACTTTTTGCCATAAAAACGGGTCTGCTGGATGTTGAGGGAGCCTGGAGCCCGTCCTGTTGGGCTGGGCAGCTTTTCCCCACGTCCCCTTCCTGCTTCTTGCAGTCCTGACCATATCCCAGGGCAGCCATTCCATGGTTGTCCTGAGCAGGGCAGGTGCCAGGAGCAGAAATTGGAGTTTTTGCCCCTGTGAGCAACATTACAATCCTCCCTGCAGCCTCTCTGCTAGGCAAAACATCAATTTTGGTTGATTTGGGCCCTGGAGGTGACCTTGGGGCGTTGTCCCCTGCCTTGCCCCACACTGTGGTCGCCCACTTGCTTTTCCCTCCCCAAATCCCAGCTTCCAGCAGCCCCTGGTTGTTTTTGGAGCACAATGAAGCTTGAACTTCGCCAGCCCAAGACAATGAAATGTAATGATTGGAGCTGTAAAACCCATCTGTTCCAGCACAGGGAGTTTTTTCTCCATGCTGTGGAATTGTGCTGCCCATTTATATTGAAATCCTGTTCCTGTGGAGGGACCTGCCCTGCCAAGGCAGCAGAGCTGGCTCTGGGATGAGGGAAGAGCAGTGCCAGGGATTTTCAGGCTGGGGCTGCAGCTTCAGGAGGCAGAGAGCTGGCAGTGCTGGCACTCCTGAGGTGAGTCCTGCTGCACTTGGGGCAATCTGGAGGCCAAAATCTACATCTACATCAAGGACTGCTGCTGCCCTGGCAGGGATGTGCGGGTCCTGCCTCGTCCTGCTCCACCTTCACCCCGCTCTGAGCCAGTGAAAATCCCAGGGATGTTAAACCACAGGGTTGAACATCTTCTCAAACTCCTCCTCAGCTGCACTTTCTGGTTTAAATCACTTTTTGTGTTAAATACCTGCGGTTTGTGCCACCTCCCCCCACATTTATCCTCATTTCTGTGCCTCGGGGGCTGAGTCTGTCCAAGGCCTTCCCCAGGTGCCTGTTCTGCCCTGGAGGATGGAGCCAATTTGGCTGCAGGGCTTGACCCAGTGAAGAATTGCAGGACATGCCAGGGAATGTGTGTCATGGGCTGCAGTTCAGGTAAAATTCCATTTCAGCCTGATTTTTGTGGCAAGAACCCATTCCCTGGCAGCACTAGTGCTCCTTGCAGCAGTGCTCCATTGCCTTTACTTATTTTATATAGTTAGAATAGAATGGAATATAGAATAGAATAGAATAGAATAGAATAGAATAGAATAGAATAGAATAGAATAGAATGTGGAAATAATACAATACAATATAATACAATACAATATAATACAATGTAATAAAATATAATATAATACAATACAATATAATACAATGTAATACAATATAACATAACATAACATAATACAATACAATGTAATATAAGAAATATAATACAATAAAATATAATACAATATAATACAATACAATACAACATAATACAATACAATACAATACAATACAATTTAATATAATAAATATAATACATTATTAATATAAATATAATATTAATATAAATATAATATTAATATAAATATACTATATAATCCCTAAGACCTTTTCTTCTGCAATCTCCTGCACAAAGCTTGTGCACCATGTTAGGGAAACTGTTTTGCTGGTGTTGGGCTCCAGAGAGGTGCCTGGTGAATTCAGCTTTTTATTTTTAGTCAGGGAAGCCACACGTGGCTCTTGCTGCCGTTCAGGAGATGGATCCATCAGCAGGCAGACAGGTGGGAGAGGGGAGCGTGGAGATGTTTTCCCCATGTGCAGAGGCAATCAGCAGGAGGATATTCTGGGATGTGCTTGAAGGACAAAAAATCTCAACTAAAAATCCCCGTGTGGCTGTCAAATAGGTCTGGGGAAGAACAACCCAAATGAAATTAAAGCCCATCAGGTGTTTGAGCAGCGTTTGATGAGCTGGAGAGGCTGCAGTGGCTCTCCCCTCTGCAGGGATCTGCAGTGAGATGTCAAACCTGCACTGAGGCACCGCCAGAGAGGAGGGGATGGAGCCTGCAGGGTGATTCCAGCAGATCTGAGAGCTGGAGCACCGGGAGAGAAATCCATCCCTTCACCTGCCTCAGGGCAGCCAGGCAGGAGGAGAATCCTCTCTCCTGCAGTGCCCTGGGAGTGATGGGGTGGGCAGGATAAACCTGGGCACTGCCTGCACTGCTCCGGCTGGGAATGGTCTCTGGGCAGCACTCAGGGAGGTTTACACACACATCTCACCTGCAGAGCGCCCAGCACAGGGCAGGGCCAGCAGCCTCCACCCCCTCTGGGGGCTTCCAGCAAAGGGAGGTGAGCTGGGAGGTGGGGAAGGGACAAAACCAGCCTGGAACCATCTCGAAGGAGCTGGGATGGACCTTCAAATGAGAACGGGCGGCTTCCACGGCTTGTCTGTCAGTGGCAGCTGAATATCACCTGGATAACAGCTAAAAACAAGTTCCATGCCCAAGTCTCAAGGGGATAGAGGGGTTTTAAGGCACATGACAGCAGTGATCACCAGAAATGGGCCAGGACAATCCTGTCCCGGTTTGTCAGGGGGTGAGGCTGCTCCATGCAGTGGAAACGTTTCCTTTGCTGTCCCACCTGACATTCCCAATCCTGGTGCATGCAGGAACCCGTGGCTGTGCCCTGGCTCCTCTGCCAGGGATGTCAAAGCCCATTTCAGGCTCTGGGAGCCCTGGGAGCAGGGGCTGCTCTCCTGCCAGGCTGCTCCAAGCTCTGCTTCCTCACGCTCTGGCCAAGGCAGGAAATCTGTGCCCCCACAGCTCCCCTCAGACCGTAGCAGCTACAAAAATCAAAATAAAACCCGCATAAAACCGAAATCCAAGCATTTCTAACCTCTTAATTATGCTGGGACAGCACAAGGCAGATGCCTGGATGCATCCCACTCCCTGCTTTCCATTCGAAGTGCTTTGCAGTGCTGGTGTTTAAAGGGAACTTCTCCCACTCCAGCTCCAAGCACAGCAGATTCCCATCCCCACAAAGCTCCCTGCTGCACAGAGCCCATCACTGCAGGAATTTCTCCTCCTGCCCACACCCTCCATGAAGCGCAGTTTATAGAATTTTAGGAGTTTTGGCAGCCCCAGTGGATGCTCTGTGTTACCCAAGGCTCTCCTCAGCGTCTGCTGGGTCTCCTCAGGTGAGGTGGATCCTCTGTGTGTGTAAAACTTCCCCTTTCCTCCTCTGCTCCCTCGCTTCTGCTGGCAAACACAACATCTGTGCCTTGCACCGTTGGTCTTTATGAGGATATGAGCAGGCAGGGATTTTCTCTGCAATAAAAATCATCAGCAGAGCCATGAAATGGGTTTGGCTCCCTGGCTCGAGCTGCACACGTCCAAACAGAACAATCTGTAACCCAGAGGTGAACGTGCGGTAAAAAAAAATATAAAAAATAGCAGCAGGAGTTTGCTTCAAGTGATTTTTTCTGCTTCTGAAGCTGGCAGTGCATTTGAGGATGTTTGTGGCCTTGTGCTTAATATTTCCTTGATAAATTTGGGTCAGGGATGGATTGCTGTAGGTATTTTAGTGCAGAGGAAGAAAATGTTTGTAGGACAGGAGCTCAGTGGAGGCAGAACAGGTAGGGGGGCTGAGCAGTGGGAACCTGCACTGGTTAGACTGGGATGGCTTTTATTGGGGCCAATCCTGTGTAATTTCTGTTTTGGAACAGAGCAATTCCTCCCTCTGAGGATTCCTCACCCCTGATGCTCAGTTTGGGCCCCTCCTGCAGGGTTCCTGGAGCCTCTTCCAGACATGGATTCGTGGATTTGTGACTTCAGAGCCCATGCTGATGCACCAGGGTTTCTTTCCTTTAAAGCCAGGCATGTTTGCAATTACCCTAAGTGTGAACACATGCTTCCAATCCTGTGGGAAGAAAGCCCTGGCTCCTAATGAGATTTATTCCCCCAAGCCTGAAATAAATGGAACATGGCAGCACCAGCTTTTCTTTCTGCAGCAATGCAGCGAAGCTGTAAATATTCCTCCAGTGATCTAATCCTTTTGTGCTCCTCACCAGGCAGAGGCACTTCCAAGAGATTCCCTTTTAAGGCTCCTTTCCCCCCAAACTCCTCTGCTGTGCAGTCACTGGGGTGGCTCTGAGGTCCAGGGTGGTTTCCCCTGGAGCAGGAATGGGTTGGGAGGGAGCCTCGAGGCCTGACCAGGAGAGGAGCTGCACAAAGGACACTTCTGGTTGAGTTCTGATGGGTTTCTAACCCTGCACACCAGGGTTAAAAATGTAGGGATGCTCTGGACAGGAGGCAGTGCTGCTGGTCTCTCGTTGCTGATACTCACACTGATCCCCATCTCAAGGAAACAAAGGAAACCCTAAATTCTCCTCTCCAACCAAAACTAACACACAAAAACCAAACCCCACAGCTCCAACACAACCCCTTGGCTGCCTTCGGGCTCCTCTGTGCTCAGGGGACCTCTCAGCCCTGCCTGGGGTCTCTTGGCAGAGATTTCCCAAAAATGAAGCCCCTTCCCATGGGTTTCCTCATCCTGAACTTGCTGTGCTCTGGCAGAATTCCCATCCCACAGCCACTGCTTTCCCTGGTATGGGTGCCATGTAAGGAATTAACAGAACTTGAGGGGGAAAAAAACCCCACTGATGGCAAACTTGGTGCTGCTTCAAATCGTGAAGTCAGCTTGGGTGTGTTCATGTTGGCTGGAGACAGGAGAATTTGAGGTTTCCTTGGTTTCCTTGAGATGTGGATCAGCGTTCTAGAGAGCTCAGATGAGCTGGAATGAGCTGATCTGCTGCTCTGGGAGATGACACTGATGATGATGATGACTATTATTATTATTATTATTATTATTATTATTATTATTATTATTATTATTATTATTGAGGGCTATTACACCTTTTTAATGCAGGAGCAACCCTGATGCCCCAAGTGTTCCACTGAACCAAAACCCAACCCCAGTCTCAGAATTTAAAGTCAATCCTCACAAATCCTGCCAGGTTCCTCTCCCTGCTGCTCTGGCTTTTCCATCTCCACATCCCAGGCTGGAGGATGCTCACAGTGCCTTCATCCTGCTCAGTTTTCCCCTTGCTGCCTCTGCCTTGAGCTTGCAGGGGCTGCAGAGACTGAAACCCCAAATATTTTGTCACTTTGGTGGTCCCAGGGTCGTTCCCAGCTGTTTTCTGACCTGGCTGCCAGGGCTGTGCTTGGTGAGCACCAGAGATCAGCTCCCTGCCCCTTATGGACTTTAATGCCAATTTTATTGGGATTATCGATTGATAATTAGCCCCACCTATAATTACTGTCAGGAAAACCTTTCCTTTGGCAGCAGGGCCTGTTGACTCAGCTTTCTTTGGGGATGGATCAGCTCAGCAGTTGGGTTTTTAACAGCAGCCCTGGCACTCATTCCCAGCACTCAATTCCCATTTCCAGGCCAGGAGGAGCCTGGGGGGAATCTGAGCAGCCCTTTCTGCACTTCCCAGCCCCGTGGCTCCCCTGCCTGGCTCCCACATGGAATGAGGAGGTAAATCAGAACAGAGAATTTAGGCTCTTTCCTGGAAGGAAGATCTCTCCCCCAAACAAATCCTGGAGGCTCCAAGTGAGCATCTGCCTGCAGCATATGGGAAACAATGTCTGGGAGAGCCAGGCTGCAAAGCAGGGAGGGGATGCTGGCAAAAGGCATTTTTGGGATGTCTGGGGATCAAAACAGGCTGATGCAGAGAAATCAAATTTTTGGTAGGATTATTTTCCTGTATAACTTCTTAAAATGATCATCAGAGAATCTCAGTCTTGGAGAATGCCACTAGGACTAAAGTTTAGATTTTTGCTTCCCACTGTTTGAGAATGGAACCATTTCAGCCCCTTTTCTGCACACGCTGTGGGCTGCAAAAGCCTCTGGGGTTCCCAGCCATTTTCTGAGGAAAAGGGCTGGAAAAAATCATTTGATGTTGTTTCTCTGGAGCCAGAAATGGCTTTATCCTGGATCCCATCATCCCAGGCCGTTTCTATTCAACCCTACAAGTGAAGGAGCTGATAGAAACCTCCTGCCACACCAACAAAGTGCCCTTATCTTAATAGGAAAGGACCTTTGGGGTTAAAAGGGACTGGAGGGGGTCAGAAGAGGGAACCTCTTCTGGAGAAACGAGGCAGCACTGCTGCTGACACCACAGGATTGATTTTTACAAGTGGGGCACTTCAACATCTTCACTTTCAAACAAATATTCAGGGGGTCACAGATAAGCTGGGGAGCTCAGCAGCCCCCATTGTCTGGGACACTGGAAAGCCCATCAGGGAGGAAGGATTTGGACAGGAAATGCTCAAAAAAGAGGCTCCTGAATTTAAATTTTCAGACAGGTTTTTTTTTCTTCTCTCCTGGGAGCAGAAGGGAGCTTTGATGGCAGAGCTGAGGACAAAACAAGCAGGAGAGTGTGAGGAATTAAACACTTGACAGAGTTCCTGTCTCTCCCAGCTGCAGATTTTGGTGCATTTCTCAGCTTTTCTCAGCTTTTTCAGCCTTTACAGCCCCTGTGCATGGGGACAAGTGAAGCTCACTTGGACCTGAGGAGCTGGGGTTGGACCTGGGGAGATTCCTCATTTTTGACTCTTACCCTGCCTATTTCTTTGTGGTTGCCTCCCCCTTACAAATCTCACCTGGCTGCAGTTCCAAAGCAGTGTTTGAGAAGCAAATCACATCTTTTTCCCTAATAATCCCTGAGAAAAAAAAAAGAGTTCCCCAGCAGCCCCAGGCCCACACGGTGCAATTAGGTGAGCTGGTGGCATTCTGCCCCTCAGACCTGACTCCCGGTGGCCTTCTGGGGACAGCAAGCTCTGATTTTATTGCCTTCATTATCCTTTTCTCAGGAATTAATAGCTCCTGAGACTCCTGGTCTAATGTGGCTGATTTATGTTGGAATTGAGCAGCAGCAGGGAAATTGCTGGCTGGGGCTGAGGATGCAAACAGGAAACAAAGCTCACCCAGGGGGGAAGATGCTCTGGGGGTGCCTCAGGGGTTTGGGGGTGCTGCTGCTGCTCCCCAGGGTCAGCCCTGAGCCCTTGAGGGGTTGGGCACTTCATTAATGCTTTAATTTTCAATGTGCTGGGGGAAACATGCCCTGAAATTAAAGAAGCTGGGCAGGTGAGATGGATGTTTATCATGAAGAGTGTGGGAGCAGCAATTTTCCTAAGGAATTCCAAGCTATTCCCTGGTTGCCAGGAATTTCTGGTTTGGAAATTCTGTTGGCTGGCTATTGATAAGGCATGGACAGATCTCACCATGTGTGGGAGCTTTCTCTGGCCAGGATCTGCATCAGCTGGAATTCTGGAGCTGCTTTCCCCCCACACCCCCTGTGCAGAAGGGCTGTGCTCCCTGAAATCCCTGTAATTCCAGCAGGATGGATGTGTCAGTCTGCTGTGGATGGAACTGCTGCTCTCGAGCTTCATCTCTTTTGAAAGAGAACAAATTCCTCCCTGAGGAATCCTGAGGGGTCCCAGCTCTGAGGAGGAAAGAGGGGATTTTCTGCAGCCTTGGGAATTCCAGAAAAGAGCAGCCTGGTGCCACAGGGGGCTGGGCCAGGGAGAGGGGATGGGGATGCTGGGGATGCTGCCCCGGACAGACAGAGCCCCTGGTCCTGCAGAAATGGAGCTTTGCCCTTCACTGATGCTGGCAGCAGAGTTCCTGAGCCCCAGAGGGATCAGAGGGCAACTCCTGGAAATTCCTGCCTCGGGAATTGAAGCATTTGGACCTAGACCAAGGGGAAAGTGGGACAGCAGGTGGAGGGAATGGCAGCTAAGGCCTGGCATGCCACAGGAGGGATCTGAGAGCTGTGCAGAGAGCGTGGAGACCTTTGGGATGTGAGCTGCAGCCCTGGGCATGTCCAGGGACAGGGGAAGGGTCAATCCCACCTGGTTTCCCAGATCATCCCTGCCCTGCTGCCGTGTGAGGTGAGACCCCCTGCCCTGAGCCGCTCCCCCCAAATCCCTCGGGTGGCTCCAGGGCAATAGAAGCGCTCCAAGCCCACACTGTTCTTGCAGGAGCAGCTCCCTGGCCGTGCCCAGCGCATCCCCCAGCCCTGCAGAGCCCCTCCTGGCCGGGGCTGGGGGGAGCGGAGCTGCTCTGCCCCAGGTGGGGCGGGGGGCTCGGGGCCGGGGCCGCTGGATGGCACTGCTGCCTTGCACAAACCCGGCAGGAGCCGCGGGAGGTGGAAAGGGACCGCAGGCAGGGACACGGCGCTGGGGTGGCACTTGTCACACGCCACCGGGGCTGGCTCCTTCTGCCAGAGGGGCTGGGGGTGTTCCCAGGGAGGAACGGCCCTGGGAGCTCAGGCTGGGCGCGTTCCCTGTGCCATGGGGCTGTGCCCTTCTCCCAGCCTGGACTGGGCAGAGCTGGGGTCAGCCAGCCCCAGGAGCAGGGACAGAGGGACCTCAAACCCTCCCTGGTGCCCCGAGGCTGCAGCCCCAGGAGCAGGGACAGACGGACCTCAAACCCTCCTTGGTGCCCCGAGGCTGCAGCCCCAGGAGCAGGGGACAGAGGGACCTCAAACCCTCCTTGGTGCCCCGAGGCTGCAGCCCCAGGAGCAGGGGACAGAGGGACCTCAAACCCTCCTTGGTGCCCCCAGGCTGCAGCCCCTACTTTGTGGCTGAAGGGCAGACAAGGACTGGCAGGGCTTTGCTTTCTGCTCCCTCTCCAAGTCTGAGCTGAGTTATGAGAAAGGGAAAAACCCAAGGAACAGCGGGCAGAGGAAGACTTGCAGAGAGAATGAGAAATGACGTTTCTTGGGCTGTGCTGAGACGCTTTGCAGGTCAGCCTGGCTTAGATCCTGTTCTGGACCTTCTTCAGAGCACAGCTGGGGGAGCCTCAGGCCTGGGAGGCAGAGCAGTGATGACAAGTCCAGAGGGTTCACAGGGAGAGGGAAATGGAGGGGAAAACTTTGT
The DNA here is from genome assembly GCF_963513975.1 of Fringilla coelebs. Lineage (NCBI taxonomy): Eukaryota > Metazoa > Chordata > Aves > Passeriformes > Fringillidae > Fringilla > Fringilla coelebs. The sequence goes on along the minus strand of NC_140051.1, from coordinate 1,540,840 downwards.
GTGAGATCAGCAGATGAAAATCCAACCACTTGACCTTCTTTGAACTTATTTCAAACCCATCAGGCATGGAGAAAATTGAGGCTATAACTCAGGTTGCTCCTGTTGGTCACATTACCAATTCCATTACCCTGGGCTGTTTGTCTTAATTGAGCTGCAGCCTGGCCTATGACTAATTGCCAGGTCACTCTGGCCCTAAATTAAAGAACACGGTTGTTTTTTTTACTTTTAACAACTTTAAAGTCCAGTTATTGTCACATTTCTTCCAAAAGTGTGTGGGTTTTCTCCAGGCAGGCTAAATGGTGTGCTGAGTTCAAACCAACACACATTTTTCTTTTTGGGATGGTTATTTATATTCCAGTGGTGGCTACAGAGAAAATGGCCCTGGAGGTTACTCTGACCACTGGGAGTTCATTACATCAACAGAAAAAAAGGTGAGCAAACGGCTTCCTGCTCAAAAAATCTCCTTGCTGCTCCCTCTTACCCCACACCACCTTCTGTGCTGGGGTTTGGCTGCTCTGGCTTCTCCCCAGCATCACCTGGGAGCCTCAGCAGCACTTTGGGGGCTGGGGCTGCTGCTCAGGGCTGCTCTGCAGGGTGAGAGCCCCTCCTGACCCTGCAGCCCGGGGTTTGGGGTGAAATCCCCTCCTGACCCTGCACCTGGGGTTTGGGGTGAAATCCCCTCCTGACCCTGCAGCATGGGGTTTGGGGTTTGGGGTGAAATCCCCTCCTGACCCTGCACCTGTGGTTTGGGGTGAAATCCCCTCCTGACCCTGCACCTGGGGTTTGGGGGTGAGAGCCCCTCCTGACCCTGCAGCCTGGGGTTTGGGGGTTTGGGGTAAAGCCTGGGTTTTGGGATGAAATCCTCTCCTGACCCTGCAGCCCAGGCTGTGGGGGTTTGGGGTAAAGCCCAGGTTTGGGGATGAAATCCCCTCCTGACCCTGCAGCCTGGGGTTTGGGGGTTTGGGGTAAAGCCCAGGTTTTGGGATGAAATCCCCTCCTGACCCTGCAGCTCAGGTTTGGGGTTTTGGAGATGAAATCCCCCCTGGCCCTGGGGGTCTGGGGTAAAGCCCAGGCTGGAGGCAGGGCCAGGCTTGGCTCAGGGCTGTTCCCTGTTAGGCTGAGCTCATCTCGCTGCTCCAGCAGGTGCACACGGAGCAAGGCTTGGCTCAGGAGGTTTGTGGGGCTGGCACAGGGCTCAGCCGGCTGCCCTGGGGAGAGGGAGAATGTGGCACAGGGAATAAACCTCCCTGGCCTCCCCCAGCAGCATTTCCAGAGAAAAGCCGAATAAAAAGCAGCTAAAAGGTCCAACAGCCCCATGCCCGGGGTCTGTGGGTCCTGCCCCAGCCTTGCCTCACTGAATTACTGAACTCCCTTTGCTCCTGGCCCATAAAATGAGGATCAAACCCTGCCCTGCGCTGTCACAAGGAGAGTCATTAATATTCATGAAGCAAGGTAATATTCCGGGGGAGGGAATGGTTCTAACTGCTCTGACTAATGAACATCTGTCATCCCCAGCCCTGGGAAGGTAAGAGTGATAGAAAATGTGAGGTACTGCTGCACACCCAGACACTTCAGAGCTATTTACCCACTCACACAAACCAAATTAGCACCTGCTGGGGAAGTGCAGGGGCATCCATTCACACAAACAGATTTTTTTCCATCAAGGAATGTGCTTCAGAGATAGAGGCAGCCTGGGTTTCACAATTAGGCAATTAACGGGGCCGTTAAAAGGGAGTTAAAAGCATTGAAGCAAAATGAAGTGCACCCAAAAATTCGGAACTGGGTATCACAGCCTCCAAGCAAGGAGTGGCTTTGCATTCCTGATGGCTGTCTCTGGTCCCTGGGGTGTGACAAAGAACTGGCTGTCCCCAAATTCCTTGGGAAAACACCAGCCCTGACAGCGGGTCAGCAGCTGAGTTCCTGTACCTGCTCAGTGCTGCACACTCGGTGAGGGGATATCTGATTCAAGGGGCAAAAAATTCCAATTAAAACAGTCCAGGTGCTGCATAATGCCCCTTTCAATACCAAGGAAACTTCCTCAGAGTCGGTGAGGCCCAGAGTCACCAGGTCCTGATGCAGCCCAGGGTCTGTGTGTTGTAACAGAACTTGGAATAGCTGAAATTTTCTGCCCTCTACAGGGCTCTGATCCCTCATTTCTAATTATAGCAGCTGGGATAACAATCTGTGCTGGGAAAAGCCTTTTACAGAGCTCTGCTGATTTGTCCTGAGTATTTATTGATTAATATAATCCAAGCTTACAAGCTCCTGAGCACTGACTCCTCTTTATTTATTTTTTTTTATGGCTTATTAGCATTCACCTGAAGGCAGATGGGTGCTTCAAAAAGAGCAGAATTCAGAAAAGCAGCTCCCTGCAGCAAAGCCACTTCACCCTTTGCTGTGCCCCAGCCCAGAGATTTTGGCTTCATCTCAAAGCTTCTACCCCACACCCCATTTTCTGTCCATCCAAGGAACAAGAGCAGGGCCTGCTGAAAGGGAATGTGAGGGAGCAACAAAAATCCCCTGCAAGAAAAGAGGTCAAGGAATTATCAATAGAAGGATCTGTCAAGGTGGCCACTTGGCCAGGTTTGATTCCTGTGGATGTGTCCCCTCTGATTAGCTTTACATCTCGGGGCTATTATGGGAGTGTATTGTGTTGGAAACCATTCTGCAGACTGAAAATGCCCCACTGCTTCTCAGGCCCTGGTTTTTTTTGAGCAGGGAGTGGGAATGTTTTGTGTCTGGGATGAACCGTGGCCTCTCCTCCGGTCCTGAAGCTTCACAGATTGTTCTCAGATTTGGACACACTTCAATGGATGCTTTTCAATAATTTTTTTTTTTTAATTCTGTCTATAGGTCTTTTGTACGTTTTCTTTCTTGCTTTCCAAGGCTGAGAGAGAGTTCTGAAGATAACAAGTCCATTTGTCTCCTGCTTTTTGAAATGTAGATATCGATTTTTGCTCAATTTCCCCCGTTTGCACCTGAAGTCAACTGGACAGAGGAGCCAGGGAGAAAATGATGGATCACTGAGGAGAGAGATGAGCACAGGAGACTCCCACAGGACCGAATTTTGGCTCTCCCATCCTTTTGTAGGTGGTGTGAGCCAGTGATTGTGACCAAAAGCTGCTCCTGGCTCCCCCAGTGCAGCCAGGGCAACGTTACCCTCAGCTGCTCTGGATGGTTTTTATTTGGATTTATATCCCCCAGCTCTGGGTTTGATGTTCCACTCATCTGCAGGATATTTGTGTGGGGTGTTTGGGGCAGCAGAAGCAGGGAAAGAGGAGAGTAGGCCATTAAATAATCAACAGGAGGTGCTGAATCCCCTCATTTCTGTGTCTGGCAGGAATTATATTCCTGTCTAGGAGCAGTGGTCCTGAGAGAATTGGGACAATTGGATTTTTTCCCACCAGACTTGCCCTGATGCTCTGCAATTGCTGGGTAGAACTTTCAGTGCTGTCCAGCTCAGCTGGGCTGCCTGGCTGGAAAACGGGAAGCAAGGCTTGGATGAGCCTTTTTTTGGGGGAAAAATGACATTTGTGTGGCACAGACTGGTGTAAAAATGGGGGTTTTCACACATGGTTCTAAATCCATATTTCTCCATTAGCAATGTGCTTTTTTTTTTTTTTTAAATTTTATTTTGGTGGAAACTTGTTGGAATCTCCACCTGGGCATTTTGAGGGTTTTCCAAGGAATTCCTCCTTCTCTTCCCGAGAGCCAGGGCTGATCCTCTGCACATCAGGTGGAACCCCCTCCTCCAGCAGGGTGGCTGCTGATTTGGAGGTGAGGTGGCTGTCACAGCCCTCTCAGATGTGACATTTGAACAGAGCCGCTGCAGGCGCCGCGCCGCGCTCCCCTACCCATCAGCATGCTAATTAGATGCAAATTGTGTCTAAATATTTAAACTCAAATCAAAACAAGCCACTCTCCCTGCTCCATACCAAGCACCCAGCTCACCCATGGCGTAGCAACCATCTCCAGGAGGGATGGAGGGATGGGAAGGGATGTGGGGAAATTTCCAACACGACCTTTAAGGACTGGAAGCATTTGTTCAGAGCGACATTTGGGTGCACAAGGCAGCTCTGACAGCTCTGCCAGGGAGTTTGCACAAACTGTTGTTCCATATTGGAATCTGAACGTGTACACGTTTATTTGATTTTTTTTTCCTTTTTTTTTTGGATTTTTTGGAGGCTGTTTCTAGGGAGGGAGGTGGGAGAGAGGAAGATCAGAGAGCGTGGGGTGGATTTCCAGCCCTGTGCTTGGCTCTGCCTCCCCACACAGCACAAATGAGATCACACATCCCCAACTTGGCTTCCTTGGAGAGCTTTTGCCATTTTCCCCAGGGAAGGGAGGCTTTTCCCAACAAAACTGATCAACACCTTCTGTTGTAAGGAGATGTTTGCTCTCCCTGTGCTCAAATGGAGAAATGCAGCGTGGAAGGAGCCTCCCAGCACTGCCACAGGGCCTCACCTCGTGGGGAATGCTGGAAAAGCTGGGGTTTTATTCCAGGGGAAGCCTTGGCAGCAGCTCAGTCCCCAGCCCTGCAGCTGCCTCCTGTCAGCCTGGGGCGGTGGGTTCAGGGATTTCGTGGGGGTAACCTCAGACCAACACAGAAAATCGGAATTTAGGGTGTGACAATGAAAGTTTAGGCTCAATTGGGTTTTTTTGACGTGGACTAGCGGGGTGCACAGAGGCAAACAGTGAGATTTGTAACTGTATTTAAGTTCTATTAATTTGTTTAGCTGGGTGCATGTCTGAGTCTGAGCTTTCATTTAATGCAAGGATTATTTCCTAGCTGGGATCTAGGCTATGTGTCATCAAAGGAGAAAAGGAGGAGAAAAAATTACCTGCATGTCCAGCGGTAAAAACTTAATTTCCTTTAAAATCCCATTTTTAGGAGAGTCTGGCTCTGGGATGTCAGCCCTTAATATTGAGATTGTTCATGAACTGAGAGCCTGGGCTGGGAACGGGGCAGGTTTTGATGGTTCAGTTCATGGGAGAGTTTTCCATGTAACTCCACAGGCATTTTCCTCTAGAAAATTTGGGATTGCTGCAGCAATGATCAGACAATCTCAGCCCCCAGACTCGCAGCACTGAGTTCATGAAACCCTGGCTCCCTGTGCTGAGCCCTTTGAGGGGAGGATCAGCAGCAAGAGGTCCTGCCAGGCTCTCCAGGATTTTGGGCTGGGGGAGCTCCTGGATTTGTGTCAGTGTCTGGAAGTGAGGGTGGAACACCCAGCCCCTGACCTGCCCTGCCTGCTCCAGAAAATGCAGCTTTTCAGCGGTTCCAGAGGGGCTTGGGCTCAGCCCTGGGGGGCTGTTCCAGCCCAAAAGGTCCAGCAGGACAGAAAATGCCCAGCACAGGGGAAACCAACCTTCACCAGCAGCTTCCTGGCTGCCCCTCTGCCCCTGGGGGTCTGCAAGGGGGAGCTCTGGGCTGGCAGATCCAACTTCTCCCCACCGGTCTTGGCTGCTGGTGGAGGTTCAATGTTTGTTCACAACATTCAAGGCCCTTTTTGTGTGGCTTGGGGATTGCTTGCTCTGCTCTGTGCTTGTTTTTTCGGTTTTCCTCTTGACTTTGCAGTTTGGTTTTACTCAAAATAGAAACATCTGTGGCTGCTGCCCCTCTCCAGAGAGCCAGGCCAGTTTATTCTCCTTTTTCTGGGCTAAAATTGTTGGAGAGATTATTGTTCGTGTCCTTGGGTAAGTCCTGACTCCACAGACATCAGATTTCTCAGGGATTGCAGTGGTACAAATGTTTTCTTGAGAGGGTTTGGTGCCTCTATTTTATCTACTATTTAAATGCAAGAATTAGGGGATGAGAAATCTCCTGTAAAGGAGTCAGAGCATCAGTGGAGGGCTCTGCTTTGCTGTCTGAAGGAGCTTCTAATTCCCAGTTGTTGAACTGTGCAAGGAATGATCCCATGAGAGCCTCCAAAAGCCTCCCTGCCCTCCAAACCTTGCAGCATGTAGCTTTTGGCCTGCCATTTATTTTCCTTGGGTTGAAGAGAGGAAAGGAGTAAAAGAGCTGGAAGTGGCCCGGAGCACTTTGTCATCTTGGGGTTCATTGTTGTGCTGCCTTGATGAAAACTTTGCTCTTTTTGACTCCTCCACCCTTCCCTGCAGCCAATCAAAGCTGCCCAGGGAGCTCCAAACCAGGAGAAATCTCCTTTCCAGGGGTTCAGATCAGCTGTGCCAGCCAGGCTGGGCTGATTCCCTCCCAAGGGTCAGCCCAGGAGTTGTTTGTGCAGGGCAGAGATAAGGGACAGCACCAGGCTGGGAGTTTGCTCAGGCTCCCAGGGAAAAGGCAGCCAAGGAAAGCAGTCCCTGGTGTCACCCTGGCTTGGATGGCTCCCAGCTGGGAGCTGGGTGTCCCTCCTGACAAAGAGCAGCACCAGATGTCCCTAAGAGCCTCGGAAAAAGGGGGAACCGCGAAGGTTTTGTGCAAATTGGAATGGATTTCAATATTCCCACTTGAAAAACTTTCATTTTTCACTGCAAATGTCTTTGTGGTGGTGAAATCTTTGCTCTTTGATGACCTAAAAATGCCCTGGTCCTGTCTGGGATGCTGCAGCCAAGGAACATTCCTAACTCAGCAACACCAACGTACTGAGGCCAAAGCTTGAACTCTAAGGGAAGATTTATCAGAATCCTTATCCTGACCTACAGCACAAAGGACAGTCCAAAAAATGGGAAATAAAAACCCCTCCTGGTCTTTAATTTGGGGCACTTTTGGACAAGAAATCTCAGGGAAACAAAGGGAAAGCAGCCCCGTGGATATTTATTGGCACAGCCCCGTGTCCTGGCTGGGCTTCACCTCAATTATCAGGTGACTCTGGAATCCCTGGACTCATCATTCCCTGGAGCCTCAGGACTTGTGGAATTCACTCTCAGGGAAATAAAGCTGAAAATCTTTTCCCTTCCAAACCAGGAGAGCCCTTCCCAAGGGGAGCAACCCCGCTGCCAGCTGTGGCACTGCCTCAGTTTCCCCAGGAGCTCCCCTGCAATCTCTGCACCCCTGGGTCCCCAGGAGGGGCCTGAAGGAACCCCCAGCCCCTTCCAGCATCCCTGGCTTTCTCATTTGAGTCTTGCAGTTCTTCCTCCTGCTAATTAGGGTAATTAGGGGTGTAAATGAGGGGTCTTGGACGCAGAAAGTGAGAGCGGTTAATGCAGGGGGGAGACGTTTCCTGGTGCGTCCTGGAACCGAGGATGCTCCTGGCTGGAATTCAGGGAATTCTGTTTCAACATTCGCGGCTCTAATGGCTTTGCAGAGCAGTTAAAGGGAAATTAGGGCTGAAAAATGCAAATGTGAGGCTGGGATGTGTCTGGGTTTCTTTTTAGAGGAGCTCATTTGGAGGAAAGCTGGAGTGAAGAATTCCCAGTCCCAGCCCACCCAGGCTGCTGCTCCTTCACCCAAGCGTTTCTCCGTGGATGCTGCAATGAAAGCCACGTGTGAGCCCCCAGGCAGGGGGAAGCAGCCCCCAGGCACGTGGGATCAATAATTCCCTGCCTGGGGAGGGGATCCCAGCTGATGAACTCAGCCCAGATTCCTCTGCCGTGTCCTCTGCAAAGCCTGGGGAGAAATGAGCTCCTTTCAAAGCTGTGGTGGAGATTGTCTGGTACTTTCTCTCTTCTGCTGTTCATAATTAAACATTGCAGCTTTAATTTCCCCTCTCTAGAAACAGCATCATCTTTTACCCTCTAAGTTATGCTCTGATACCTTTTCTTTGCTGCAAGGACCTCAATCACCACAGTTCTGTTCTCTCCCCTGATTTTCACAGCTCACTCCTCTTCAAGAGCCGTTCCAAGTCTCATTGAAGTCTGTAAAATGTGAATTATCTGGGAGGAGACTGGGAAAATATTGGAAATGTATTGGATTTGGGCACAAGGGGAATGGGAACTTTGGCCCCTTATTTCCATGAGTCCCTTTAAAATGGGGCTTTTGACAATTAGAGTTTCTTTTTCTCTTGTGATCAAAGTAGGAATAGAGATTTCTAAATAATCTTGAATCTTCCTCCCAGTTTGCTGGTTTGGGTGGGTTTTTTTTTCCAATCAATTGATTTACTTGGAGCTGCTGTCCTAAAGGCTAATGAGGCAGTACAGAGATTTATGGATGATATTTCCCTGGCTCTGATGGGACTCTTTTAATGCCTAATTAACTCTGTATCAGAGCATCCCAATCCTCCTGAAATCTGAGCCACCAAGAATCCATTTCTTGTTGATTTTTCACCCAGGACTTGCAAAAACTGAGTCTTGGCTTTCCTGATCCCTTTGGAATGAGCCACCAGCCCCACTAGCTCTGGGATTGAGCTTTTGTATACAAAGATTTGGGGTTTTCCACCCAAAATGTCAATTTATCTGGTGAAGAGTCGAGGGGATGTGTGAAAAGTGGAATTTACTCGTGTGGCTGAGACATTTTTGGTCGAGCCTGCATCTCTTTTGAGAGAGATATTGCAGGGGCAAGGCTGAGCCAAACATAAACAGCTTTGGGGAGCCGGAAATTCCTGCAGTCCCACGAAAAGAACAATGTTTGTGGAAAAGCTGGACGCGAAGCCAGCCATCTCCAGAACACTGTGAGCATCTCCACCAGGTTTGTTTTGAAACAGAAGCCACCCAGAAATGTGAGCAGGGCTCTCATGGCTTTGGCTTTTCTGCTGGAATGTGGCTGCTCAGAGGGAGAGGGATTCAGAGCATCCTCAGGAGAGGGAGGCCTCGGGGCTTTGAACTTGAGCCTGTAATTAAGGCCATGTTTATATAAAAGTAAACATTCGGGAGAAGAACTCAGCGCTTCCTCCTCTCCTGCTGCTGCTGGGGGAAACTGGAGGGTTTTGCTTTTCATTCCTGGGCTTGGCCATTTCCAGATGGTTTCCAGCAGCTCAGGGTGAGGGGACATCAGTGATGTCCCCAAAGGAGCTGCTGGTGGGGCTCTCCAGCATCACTCCTGGCAAATTCCATGATTGGGGTGCCTGGGAAACACCTGAGAGGCCAGGGGTGGGATATTTGTCTTAAATGCAATTTAGGAGACGGTTTGCTGCTGCAATCTGGTGTGCAAAATGCTCCAGAGAGAGAATTGGGAATGGATTCTTCCCCAAACTTTTTGGGGGAGTGGGAGGAAGGGGAGAGGGGGGCTCTCACAGATCTCAGTCCCATATTCCAGCAGCCCCTGAGCTGCACTCTGCTCCTGCCTCTGTTCAGCACCACAAGAAGATTTTCTGCCCCTCAGAAATGTCCTGGTTTGGTTTTTTTATGATTTCCTCAGAAATTTGGTTCTGATTTCTGGAAATCAGGGAACTGCTCTTGCCTAAATTCTGCTTGGACACCTCCAGGCCACGTCCTGCTCCTGATGAGCAGATGCAGCCAATAAAGCTCCTCCTGCAAGGTTCTGCTCTCCAGGGCAGCTCAGCTCTGTGCCAGAGCAGAGACAGAAGCACTTAGAGAAGCTCTCTGAGTTTGATTCTCCTCAGGAGAGAAAGAGGAGAAAACCCCTGAATGTCCCTAAAAAATCACTTACCTGGAAGTGGCTGCACAGCTGAGAGGGCACAGCCCTGATGGACCAGCGTGCAGAGGAGCTGGGGGGCAATAATTAGATATATTATAGATATAATTAGATATATTATAGATACAAACACAATTTTCCAGGACTTCTCTGGATCTACAACCAGCCTGGGCTAAATCCTCTCAGTGTCTGTGCAAGAACCTGCAAGAACTTCTTTTTCTGGGCCATTTTTTATGGATTGTTTGGGAGAAAGGTTCTTCTTGCCTGTTGATGTGACCTTCAAAAGCAGAGAGGGAGTGGAAGGCTGGAGCACAGGCTGAAATGTCTCATTTTGTGAAAGACACCAGGAAAGTTAGATTGATTGATGTATCATTCCCTAAGGGGAGAGAATTTTATTAGAGGAAATGACTGCCAAAAAAATCTTGAAATAATTAATATCAGCACTTGCAGTTTTTAAGTGCTGTGAGAGAGAGAAAATGAGGGGAATTTATAATCCAGAGCACAGGAGCTGAATTCAGGGGCTGTGTGTTTTATCCAAGGTATTGAAGGAGCTGATGGAGGAGCAGATATTTCACTGTTTCAATTAGCACAGATTACTTTATTACTTTCTCCCAGACAGTAATTATTTTTGGTGATGAGGAAGCCTCGCAGATTTTTTAAATTTTCCCTGTGCATATGGGATGGAGTGCAAGGATGAAGTGCAGCGACAGGAAGTCAGATCCCCTGAGAACTTCAGTCTCTCTGAAGGGATGGATGGCTCAAGGAAACACTTCTGACATTTAACAGCATGCAAGTGTCAGAAACGTCTGAGCAGGGAAATTAACAGTGTTTATTAGCAAACAGAACGACAGCACTTTGAATCAGGGGCTGTGTTTGGAGAACAAGTGGAGCAGGACCTGTGTGAGGATTTTGAGGAGGAACTGGCAGGAGCTGGAGGATGAATGAATCTGAGCTCAGGCTGCCTCATTTCAGCGCCTGAAATGGGGAATTTGAGCTGGGACTGGGCTGGTTTCAGGGTCCTTTAATGGGCTCATTCATCTTGTGCTGAGGGCAGGGATGTTCTGGGCTCCAGAGCTTCCCCTTCCCTTAAAAAGCTGGGCTGGGGAGTTCCAGGCTCAGCATCCCCAATCTGCTCAGATCCTCCAGGACTGGATCCCAAACTGCTCCAGCACAGTTTGTCAGGGTCACAGAAGAAGGACTGAGCTGTCCTGAGCTGCTGAATTGATCTGGGGGTGCTTTTCCCCTCTGCCTGCTGCTCACAAACCCTGCACAGAACCAGCTGCAGTTTCACAGCAGCTTTTGGGGATGTTTTCAGCAGCTCCTGCCTTGCTTTTTTTGCCCTGACTTTTTTGAAGTGGACTTGGACTGGTTCTGTGGCCTGTGTTTGTGCCTGTGATCTCTTTTGAGGGGGAAAAACCTACAGGGGAAAACTGGAATAAATCGAAGCCCAACACTGCTTTTTTTCTCATTTGAAAGATTTCCAATTTTTTTTTTTTTCCCACTGAAATTTGTAACGGGCCAGAAGTTTTTATTTCAGTAAGACCCTGTTAGACTGAGGAAAGTGGCTGAGAAAAGACAGACTTGATGGAATAAGAGGCACTTCAAGAGCTGCAGAGAAACCACTCTGGCCCTGCCCTGTTTGCCATGCTCAGGCAGAGCTGAGGTTTTATTCTGCTCTGGTACCAATTCATAAAAGTGTCATTAGGAAGCCTGGCTTCCAAGCTGCTCCAGAGCAGATGTGCCCATTGTAAAATCCCCTTTCTGTCGTTCATTGCCTGCTTTTTGTTTCCTTCCAGGCCTCTCCTCTGCCCAGCAGCCCAAAGCAAACACTGCTGGCACTCTGCAAACAGCCAGGCAGCCTTTTTTGGGGTACAGAAAAGGAGATTTTATCTGCTCCTCTGGCCCCTTGCAGCTGCCCAGGGCTGTTGGCTCCATTCCTCCCCAATAAATGATTCCCCTGAGCAGGGCTGGGTGATAAAGGTCTCTGTCCTGCCTGGTCTTTGTGCTCAGCCTTATCAGCCCCTGCCCAGGGATGGTTTTCCTGGCTGCCAGCAGCAGAACCTGCTCCTGGAAGGGCTGTGTGGAAGACATTCCCTTTCTTTGCCCTCTGGCTGGATGGTTTTGCACCAAGAGAAAGTAAGAAAAGCAGCTCAAAGACGAAGAACTGTGGATTTCTGCAGTAAAAGTCAGCGTGGCTCCACTGATTTCACACTCTTTGATAATTTACATTGGTTTTCTCCGGTGAGTCCGATTTGGATTTAATCCCTCAGGAAAGTGAGGAAAAAAAATGCCATTTCTGGGGCAGACAGGCTGGCCAATGATGTCCCTTTTTCATCTATAAATGAGGAAAATACTGAATTTGGGAACACTGAAACTCCCTCCCTTGCAGAGCACCGTGGGTGCAAAGGGAAGGAGTCCCTGTGGACTTGGGCTGCAAAACACCCCAAAACCCCTGGTCAGTATTCATCCATAACAATAATTAGCCCCAAATCCACAGATTCACCCCTCTCCTGACTCTGACACCCACCAGAGCAGCTGAATCACCCACCAGGGTCTGGAAATGTCAGGGGACACCTCCCTCTAAGCACTGCCCTTTGCTGATTTCCCTCTGCCCCGGGGTTTTGGGGCCAAACCAGGTGGGAGAGGGAAAGCAGGAGCTGCTCCACGGCTTTTTGGTGCAGAGAGCCACTCTAATTTTAGCTTTCTGCCTTGTAATTAAGGCTTTGAGCTGGTTTTTCTCTGCCTCCCCTCTCTGTGGTTGTGTTTACCAAGAGGAAAATAGATAGGAGCTCTCCCAAGGCCAACTCTCAAATTGTACCCTTAGAAAATGCTGGGTTTAAATTGCCTGTGGTCCTGAAGCTCTTCCCAAGGCCCTGCCTTGGTCTCAGTTTAAGAGCAGCACTATAAATAAGTACAAGCAATGGTAAATCTCTGACTAATGTGGTTCTATTGTGTAGCAGAAGCTCTAAAAAATCAGCACAAAGATGCTTTGCAACCCAGAAATTCCAACTGCTGTGTCAAGCACGCTAAAGCTGAAGCCTGGATGAGGTAAAGCCAAATATATCCTAAAGCTTTAAATTTAATCCACCCCATTCTGTGCCACGAGGAATCATTCCTTGCTGTAAATCACCACCAGAGATGATTAATTGCCTGGCATTAGCACCACGTTCTCTGGTGAAATTATCACTCCAGCCATGGCATCAAAACATATTTCACCTCCTCTGCCCAGGATGAAAACAGGAGCACGTTCCTGTGTGCTAATCAAGCCCTCCATTAATCAGGGTAAGACACTGTAATTGTGATTACAGTCAGAAATCAATTAATGCTCACCTTAAAATAAAACAGTGCTCTCAGCTGCAGCAGGTGCCCACTCTGGGACTTTAAAGCCCTTTTTGGTCTCCTCAGCACCTTGAGCCCTGCCTCGCTTTGCAATCAAATGAATTTGTTGTCTTTTCATTCCCTCCCTTCGGAAGGTTCTGGTGGCTCTGGAAGTCAGGGGCACAAACATTCCTCAGGCAGGGAGATGTGGCTGCTGGGGCTGTTGGAGTGGGATGTTAAATGTGGGGTTTTGTCTCTCCTGATCCCTGGAACTAATGCCAATTTTGGCATCCTGCTCAGGCCAGCCTGGCCCTCTCTGCAGCCTGAATCGTGTCCTGGTTTTCCAGGCTCAGCGTTCCAGGGTCTCTCAGCTCACTGCAAACATTTGCAGGGCACAGCAGAGGGACTGGCCTGGGACTGGGCTGTCACAGCAGCCTCCAGAGGATGTTTATTCCCTTTATACCCACCCAGACTCCTCAAAGACTCCAGAATTCCTGGGTGTGCTCAGCTCCCTTCAGTGCCCTGACAGGGGTGACTGAGAGGAGCAGCTCCCACTCAGCCCTGCTGGGGATGAGCTCTGGGACAGGACCTGCAGGACTTGGGGAAGTTTTTGGGAGGAGGAATCGGTGGCTGAGTGGCTGAGAGGGCTCAGAAGAGCTGCTGGGCAAAGGATGGGAAGGAACTGGCACAGTTCTGGTTTGGGGCTGGCCAGCCCCAAGGGAGGAAAGGTTCTGGTGGTTTCTGGGCACGGACTGTCACCTTGCTGTGCCTGCACACAGCTCTCGCTGCCCCGTTCGTCCCAGGCTGCACCGGCAGGGAGCAGAAAACCCAGAGCAAAGGTAGAACAAGGCAGGGGCAGGCAAAAAACCAGAGTTTGGGACTGTTTGTTCAGCATGAAACTCTCTTTTGGTGCTTCCCCTTTTCAATTAAGCTGCCATAAATTAATCCAGATTAATTTTCAGATCTAGATCTGGTGAGCAAACACCGCTTTGCTTCCTTCTCTAACGGCTTTCCTTTCAAATATCACTCCCTCAGTTCTGGTGGAGGATTTCCCCGAAGGAAACTCCTCCTTGTGGCCTGTGGGAAGAGCTGTGGAGCAGGAATTGCCCTCGCAGCAGCTCCCACCTCGTGTCCCCTGCCAAGGAGCCAGATGGAGGTGGGCTCTAATCAGGTCACCGCAGGAGAGGGGAGCCCAAAGACTTGGAGGAGGCAAGAACTGCGAAAGGCTATCACGGCTATTTTTGATTCCCGAGGAGGAGAGATTAATTTAGATCGTCTGGCGTGCACAAGGAAAGAGGGGGAGGGAAAAAAAAAAAATCTGTTTGAAAACAAAGGGCCCAGTCCTGAATGCTCCTCTGGGCTCCGTCATTAACGGCGCTGATGAAAAGGGAACAAACGGCTCCCGCATCATTACCGAGCCCGGGCTGTCACACAAACTGCTCCAGACACGGGGCTTTGTTCCCAGCAGAAAGGGAGGCACACATCCCCTGCGTGCACAGAGAGCTGGGCCTGATTAGGGGACACAAAAGTGACAACACACAAAAACCCACGCACCAAAGCCAACGGTGCCTGCTGACCTCAGCCCAAAACGGGGAAACGTCCCGAGGTTCACCAACTGGAAGCCAAGGGAGATGATTTCTGATGAGTTCTGCTTGAGATGATTTCTGTTGAGTTCTGCTTGAGATGATTTCTGATGAGTTCTGCTTGAGATGATTTCTGTTGAGTTCTGCCTGAGATGATTTCTGTTGAGTTCTACCTGAGATGATTTCTGTTGAGCTCTGCCACTCTTCACCAGGGAATCTGGGGAGCAAATGCTCTCCTGAAGAGCAAACCACCAAAATGCCTCAAACTCCTCATCAGGCTGGTGAGAAGTGCTGGATGGTTGGGGTGCTGAGCTATAAAACAGGAGAGAGGGGAGAAATCCTGTGGTGTGGGTGACCTGTGCTCCCCTGGCAGATATTTGAACCTGGAAATGTGGATGGGAGAGCAAAGGAAGAAGCTGGGAAGGATTGTGCAGCTGGAAGAATGACAGAAATTGGGGTGTCACATTTTCAAGCTTGAATTTAGAGCGATCCTGCTCTTTGCAGTTGTGGGAGGTTGAGGAAGGACTTGGAGCATCAGGTGGCAACAGAGCAAAGCCTTGGATCTTCTCTCTTTCTTTTCTTCTTCTTTTCTTGCCCCTTTTCTCCACAAATTAGCAGGTTTTACTTTTCTGACAGTGGCTAAGGGAGCTGTGAGCTGGGGGAAATTCTGAAGGAATGGAAACTGCTCAAAGCAGGAGGTTAAATACAGAATAAAGTGAGGTTGGGTCACAAGCCAATTCTGGGGGTTATTGGCCCACTTCTACTCCTCCATTCATCAGGCAAAGGTAATTTCTTTATTGCAGTAGGAATCCTAACACAAACACAGCAAATGGAGTGAAAACCTCATGTAAATGGAGTGAAAACCTCATGTAAATGAAGTGAAAGCTTCATTTAGGACTCAATTCCTTTGCCTCACCTTTTTCTGTCAGAGCAGAGAGAAGGAAGAGTTGATAACAGGGAGAGGTATTGAACCAACCTTTCCCCTCCTGAATTTAAGTTTAGCTCAGTCTCTGACCAAAGGCTCTGCAAATCAATTAGGGCTGACAAGCCCAGCTCAGGGCAAACGGCGAGGTCTCAGCACTGAGAAAAAATCTCCAGCATTTCTGACCCTTGGGTGGAGTAAAACACTCAGGGCATGAGCAAAACAGAGAAAAAAAATCATTTATTGGTGAGCACGAGAGTTGGAGAATAATCAGCTCCCTACAGCTGCTGGATGGCTTTGGCTGGGATGTGACCAGTTAGAAGATTTTTGGAGAAAAACTGAATTTCCAGCATGATTTCCATCCTTCCTGGGAGGAGGTCCATGGAATTTCTCTGGAGCACCCAAACTTAGGGCTCGTTCCTCCCTGGGAAAATGACATTTGGTGCTGGGGCTCCCCCCCCTTCCCTCTGGTGCTGATCATTCCCATTTATGGGGTTTGATCCCTGTCACTGCCACCTTTTGGGTGCTCACAGAGATGGATTTTGGCTGGCAAAATCCGCCCCTCATCCCCGGCTTTGGAGCTGAGGTGTTTTCATCCCTCAGGTGATGACAAACTGCTGCTTATTGGGATCACTCTGATGGGATAAGGACAGCCTTGGGGGACTTCAAACTTCCATTTCTTTTTAATGGGAGGAACTTTAATAGAAAGGCTGAGCTGCAGCTCCTTATTGCGGTGCCTCAGCACTTCTGGAGCCATCAATTCTCCCCTTGCCCCTCCGTTATTACTGCTGTATCAATTCTTTCTACTTCTCTGAGCACTTAAATTGAAATAAAATCGGGTTTAGGCTTTATGTATCTTTAATATAATGAAATTCAGCTTAAAGTTGTAGGAAAACGCTCCTTGGCATGGAGTCCTCAATAAGTGAGAGCAGCAAGAGGGGAAATGCAGGATTGTGAATCTGGGAGGGGGAAATTCCCAGCTTTGTCTCTGGGCTCCCTCCCTTATTTCAAATCCCCCCCTTTTCCCTGCTCATTCTGCCTGCTGGAGTTCACGGTGTATTTTATCTGGTTTATCCCCTTTTCTCAGCCAAACTGCTCTCCCCACCCTCCTGGTGCTCCTAAATCTGATTTTAAGTGTCTTCAGTGGGGATCACACAGGATCATTTGTCCATGCGTGAGAGTGCCAGCTGCTTCCAGGCACATAAATTAAAAAGGGGGGGGAAAAACCCCAGGAAAAACAGAAATACACGAATTTCACAGGAAGCTATCCAGTGCTCAAATGAGGAGCAGCAGTTTGCAGGGAGCTTCCCGAGCTGGCATTTGTGCATTGCTTGGGAAGGACATCCAAATGTCAATTTACACAGGCAAAGGCACCATTACCAGGGCACCCCGAGGCTCCCAGCCCTCCCTGGCTGCCTTCAGGAGCAGAAATTGAGCAAATGAAATGGCCTGGGCCGGGCTGCAGGATGCAGGGGTCCTCAGCAGGGGCTGTTTGCAGAGGGAAAGGGGAAAACGCTGCCCAGGGCAAGGTGGGAGCTCTGTGGCCAGCTGGGAGCATCAGCCTTGGGTTCTGGAGGGGGTCTGAGGTGTCTCCTGCAGAACCTGCCTCATTCCTCATCCTTCCCAAAGCCTCTGGGCCTCTTCCCTTCCCAAGCTCTTCCTTTCCCGCCCTTCCAAAATATCCAGCTCCCATTCCATGCTCCACATCCCAGCACACTTGTTGGGCCAGCAGGAAAAAAAACCTTTTTTCAGGTTGGGAAAAACCTTTCCAGCAGGAAAAAATGCCCTTCCAGCCCAAGGACAGGGCTTGGAGCAGGGGCTGGGAGGTGTCCCTGCCCCTGGAATGGGATGGGGATCCCTTCCAACCCAAGCCATCCCAGATTCCGTGATCCCCAAGAAGCATCCCTCATGTGTGGGGAATGTGGAGGTGCAAACCCCTGCAGACAGAGCCAGCAGCAGCCCAGGGCCCTGCTCGGGGTGTGGCACAACCAGGGGATGGCAGCTGGGCAGAAATGAAATTACAGCTGCTCCCAGGCACCCTGACCCTCCGAGCAGCAGCACTGGCAGGGGGCCAGGCTGGCACTTAGGGGGAAGGTTCTGGAAAAAACAGGAGGCTGAATGACATTTTTCATGTGAATATCTGTTCCTTCCCTGTCCCCCAGCTTGTCAAATTCAGCTGTGCTCCAGCCCTGCCAGTCCAGGCTTGTATTCCCATTTTCCAGCTGAGTTTTGGGATCGTTTATTAAGCCAGAAACAATTAAATCAAATCCTAGCTGTTAATTATAAGGAAATAAGGACTTATTTCAATAATCCTACTGTTGTGTTCTGCTTTTCTTTTGAACTCAGTTTTTTAATCAGATAGAAACGGGAGCTGGGGATGCTTGGAAGAATCTCAGCATCCAGATTTCCAAGCCTGGTGCCTCTTTTCCTTTAAGCCCTAACCCAAAAGCTTTATTTTTAAAACTGCTCTCACTCTGTGGTATCTCTTCAGAGCTTCTGTTCCATTTGGCAACTTTAGCAGCTCATTAGGGCTTCTTGCTTTTATTTTGACTTGGGTAATGAGGGCTGTAAAGAATTGCCAGTCTACACTGGTGTTAATGAAAACCAGAGTGCAAAGGGCAGAGCTGATAAATCCCGCTCTGAGAAGGGCTGAGAGTGGAGCAGGAAAACATCTCGGGCAGGATTTAGCTCTAAGCTGCCCCAGCAGGGCCCAGCCTTGCCAGGGATGGTTTGCCTGTGGGGATCAAATCAGCGCCCTGGGGGTTGCCCCTTGATTTCCAGCAGATTTGGGGCTCTGGGGCACAGGGACAGCTCTCCCCGTGCCTCCCGTTCTCCCAGGCTGGCTGGAGCTCTGTCCCAGCCTGAGCAGATGGCTCAGCTCCCCCTGAGCCTCCTCAGCCTCCCCCCTTGACTCAGGGCTTTGCTGTTTCCAGGGTGAATTAGGGACAAGGAGGAAAATCCCTGCCCTGCTGCCCCAGCCCCGCTGTCCCCGTGTGTCCCCAGCCCTCTCTCACCTGTCCCACCTGGGTTTGTCCCCGTTGCCATGGCAGAGGATGCAGGCACAGCCTGGCACTCTCTACTGTCACCTCCCCAGCACTGAGCACGTGTGGCTGCCTCTCCTGCAGTCCCTGCACATGAATATTTCATGTCCACAGCCAGGAATGCGTTTCACCAGCCTCAGTGACGAGGGCTGGGCTTGCAGGACTGAGCCAGGCTCAGGGATGGTGTCCAGGCCTGGCTTTTCTGCTCTAACCCCCCTGGCAAACCTGGCCTGGCACTGCCCACACCGCCCTGTGCCCCCGAGCGTTCATCATTTGTCATTCCTGGTGCTCCAAGCCTGGCCTGGCTCCAGAGAGGTCTGACAGAGAGGAGGTTTGGATTGGAAATTAGGGGAAAATCCTGCCCCTGGAATGGATTCCCAGAGCAGCTGTGGCTGCCCAGCCCCTGGCAGTGCCCAGGGCCAGGCTGGAGGTGCCAATGTCCCTTCCAAGCCAGGCCATTCCTCCATCAGGGAGGGTCTGTAAAACCCCCAAGGATGGGAGTGGGAGCTGTCTGGGGGGCTGCTGCTGCTGCTGGGTTTGGCTCCTGCCAGGAGAGCTTTGATCCACAGCTCCTTGGAGAGCACACTTGTTGAGATAACCCAGCCCACAGCTGAGCATCCTCCTGCCGTTCCCATGGCAACGGGATGCGGCTCCATTGGCCCAGGGCCTGCTCTGGGGACAGCAGGGGTGCTGCTGAGGACACAGGCTCGCCCCTGAGAGCTGCTGGCCCCAAACCAGGAGCCCTCCCAGGGATTGGGTGCTGCTGCTTCCCCAGGGAAAAGAGATCTGGGCACCCTTCAGGATGTGAAATTCCATTTTCTGCCACGTTTTAAGGTGTGACATCTGTCCAGAGCTGCTCCATCCCCTCCAAGCCCTGCAATCCTGGAGTTTTAGCTCCTGTTCCCTTCCTGTTCCATCATTTTTAATGCACTCAAACACCAGGGAGCTGAGCTGGTTACAACTCCCCTAAAAAAGAATTTAAACAAACCTGGAAATGTGCTCAGCTCCCTCAGTCAGGGAAAATCCCTCCAGCAATCCCAGGGGTTTTTCCTGGGCTTTTAACCCCTTCCCTCTGCCTGGAATTCAGGAGGTTTTTGGGTCCCTCATCCAGCAATTCCTGGAGTGCTTTTCTCCTGCAGAGCATCCTTCCTCTCTGCTTTAACTCCCTCACTGCTGGCATTAAATCAGGGCTGGCAACCTCTGATTTCAGTCATTAACCTCTCATTAAATCAGGGCTGGCAACCTCTGATTTCAATCATTAACCTCTCATTAAATCAGGGCTGGGAACCTCCCAGAGGTGAAGGGTGGCTCTGAAGAATTCTCTCTTCTCTGGTGGGTTTATCCCACCAGGCAAAAACCCCAAATTTTGCTAGAGCTGGGAGGTTTTTTGGAGTTTTCAGGTGTTTCTTAGGAAAAATCCCAATTTTGGTGGGGAAAGTGGTGAGGTGGAAGAAACAGGAGAGGCCCTGTGACACCCCAAGTTATGTTTGTTGGGCACTCAGCTCAAATATGGCATGGTTGGACTCGAGCCCCTGCTCTGACAGAAATATTGGGATTTATCCCAGCTTGAGGATTCCTTTGTGTTCTCCAAGGAAAAATGGGGGGGAAGAGGCTGGAATATGATCCAGACCCACTCCAGATTTGTCCTGTGTGAGCTGTGTGAAACCCTTCCCTGGAAAATGCCTTTTCCTCCCAGCAGGAATTGTGGTGGAGATGCTGCAGTCTCTGAATTGAGCAGTGACTTGGAGCTCAATGATCCTTCCTGCCCTTAAAAACTCAGGAATTGACCTGGAAAAATTTACCTAAAAATCCTGGAATTGACCTGGAAAATTTACCTAAAAATCCTGGAATTGACCTGGAAAATTTACCTAAAAATCCTGGAATTGACCTGGAAAATTTACCTAAAAATCCTGGAATTGACCTGGAAAATTTACCTAAAAATCCTGGAATTTACCTGGAAAATTTACCTAAAAATCCTGGAATTGACCTGGAAAATTTACCTAAAAATCCTGGAATTTACCTGGAAAATTTACCTGAAAATCCTGGAATTGACCTGGAAAATTACCTAAAAACCCAGGAGTTTGCCCCAGCACAGGAAACTGAGGCTTCCCCTGATTTTTCAGGAGTGTTTTTTTTGGTCCTGGACATTTTTTTCCCCAATTCTTTGTTGTGCTTGGCTCCATCCCCCCACCTGACTTTCCCTTTTGGAATTACCCCCAGGAAAATCAGGTTTGAGGCATTGTCCCTTCCTCCCCAGGGCTCCCTCTGCCACAGTTTGTGCCAGGGAGGGATTTTTACAGTGGCTCCACATTTTCCTCTCCCCCCAGCTGATCTCATCTATCAGCAGGTTTTATTTTAAACCTTTTGTTGGCAAAAAATTTGTAATTTTCCCTGCATTTTCTGTCATCTCTAAAGGCAGGGAGCGTGCTACTGTCCCAGAATTGTAATAACTTATCTCTCCTTGTTGCCTTTGTGTCAGGTGTTATTATTAATCCTTATCAGTCTGTTGAGGGGAGGAAATTAAAAGGTCTGAAGGGACTGAAACTCGGAAAAATTTGTACTTTGCTCACAAGCAGAAGCAAAAGGGAAAAAAAAAAGATTATGTACAAGATTGAGAAGTATATTTCAAACTGATTTCTTTTATTTTTGGAAATAAGCAGTACAGAGGCCAAAAAAAAAAAAAAAAAGGAAACTCTGTCCACAAAAAGGGGAGAACCACAGCAAAGCCAGACAGGGCAATTCAGTCCAGCATTAAATTGCAGAGTTAAATATATTTAACTGCAAAGAAGTTATTTGAAGTTGCTGTGAATAAATAATGGATTTCATTTTCATAAACAACTCATTTTCCTTCACAGAAAGCACCCACAGCAAATGTTGCTCTGAAATTGTTTAATTACCAAGCCTTGCACTGAGTTATTTGCTGTGAACTTTCTGTCTTTCAGCATCTTCCCCTCTCAGATTAAATCTCATTTTCCCACTCAAATGCTGGGGTGTGAATGGAATCAGCACTTTCTGGATTTAGAATGGAACTGGGTTTCTGCATTATTAAAAGGAGAAAAAAAAAAAAAAGGGTTTTTCAGGAATCCTGGAGCTCATTTAGCTTTTCTGTTTCTTGTTTTCAGAAATGCTTTTCAGGGCAAGCACAAGGAGTGGGGTCCAGCTGTAAAAGAAAAAGGAATTTTGCTCCAGTCCCACGTCCATGACCTTGTCCAGCTGCTCATAAAATGGGATTTATTCAACACCATTCCAGGCTTTGACCTGAAAGGTTAATTTTAACCAAACTGGCCAATTTGCCTTTAATGGGATTTATTGGCCCCCAAATAGGAATCAATAGGAATTCTCCATTACTGGGCTTGTAAAACCAGCACTGAAAATAGAAATAAACAGGAATGAGCCGAATCAAGAGAACAAAAGTAACAAATCCAGAGCTGTGCCTGCAGCTGATTCTTTGGGGTTTAGGTTTCCACACCCTGCAGGATTTTGGCGTGGCTTTGGTGACCAAATCCCCTCCCTGCAGTTCCTAAACTCCTTTTTGAGCAGAGTTTCCTGCAGGGCTTTGGGAAATCTGCTCTGTGCCCCAGGAAGGTTCATTTCCAAAGTGACTCTGCCCTCTCCCCTTCCAGGGGTGCTGCCTGGGAGCTCAGCAGCATTTCCCTCCTTGCAAAGGGATTTTTGGGGCTGGTGGAGGGGCAGCCCCAGCTCTGAGGGGAGTTCCAGGGTGGGTGCAGAGGCTCAGCTCTCCGTCCTGCTGCTCTCAGGAATTCCCTGCGTGTCCCAGGGAAGGGGTTTAATCTCAGAACATCCCCTTGGTCAGGACTTGAGGCTGCTCCCTGTGGGGAAACAGCCAGCTCTGTCTGCAAAAGCAGCCATAAAACATCCAATTAAATCCTCTCCCACCAGAATGCTTTAAAAGCCCTCTGTAATTTTTATTTTTTTTTTCCCATGGGGAAAGATATCTTCTTGCTGTCCCAGAGCTTCCAGCTCCAGCCTCATTCCAGACACCCAACAGGGTGGAAAATGTCCCAGCCTCTCACAGAGCAGGGACAGGATCTGTTCTCTTCAGATCAGCTGCAGGTTTGGCTTTCAGTGGCTGCAGCTCTGGGGGCTGAGCTAAAGGGGTTTATTTTTCCACCCAGACATGGATCAGACAGTGCTGAAGCCAGGACATTCTCTCAATAGAGCAGGAAGTGTAAAGCACTTGATGTGTGAAAAGAAATATTAATATTTGAGCTAAAACTCATGGGGGAAAAAAAAAATCTGATAACCAGAAACAGCTTTAGATGTGGATTCTTTTTTTTCCAGGCTGAACTTGCAGGAAGTTTGGGGGCTCTGTGTTTCTTGCAAAGGCAAAAGGAAAACACTGAGAGCAGCTCAGGCTCTGCTGGGTTTGGGATGAGGGTGTTTGATCTGGGAAGGGCTTTGCCAGGCTGGGCTCAGAGCTGGCAGCTCTGGCAGGGCAGAGCAGCTCCCAGAGCACTGAAATCTGCTTTTCACCCTCCCTGCTTCAGAGGGAGCTTCCCCTGCAGGAGGGTCCCATCCAGCTGCTGGATCCATGGGGGATTTCCTTTGGACATTCCAGGGCTGGAGAGCCCCACAATCCCCACTGCTCCTCTGCTCTGCTGCAGACTGAGAGCATCTCAAGGACCTGAGCACAATCCCAGCGGCTGGGGGTGAGGAAATGTTGGATTTTGGGGTGCTAATCCAAGGCTGAGTGCCCCTCCTGCCCGTGCCACCCCAGGTTTGTGGCAGTGGAAATTGAGTTTCCTCATCCCTGCCAGGGTCTGGCTGGGGGCAGCTGCAGCAATTTGGGGGTGTCTAAAGGAGGCTCAGGGGGGACTTTTCCCTCCCCAGCTCCCTGACAGGAGGGTGCAGCAGCTGGGATGGGGCTCTGCTCCCAGGGAACAGCAGGAAAAGGGAAACAGCCCCAGATTGTGCCAGTTTTCCTAGAAATTCCCATCCTCACCCTGTGGGCTGGCATAGGGAGCCTGGCAGGGAGGTGAGGGCAGCCCAGGGGAACCCTGCCGCTTTTATCTCCTTCTGTGAACCACAAAGAGCTGCAGTGAAGGTGCCACTGCTTTCCCTGCTGGAAATGTGTGCTTTCCCCTCTGAAAAATCTGTGTTTTCCTGTCTCCTCCCCTTTCCCCGTCACTCCTGCCACTCTTCACACCTCCATTTGCAGCCTGGCTAAATTCCCTGGTGACAAATCTCCTCTAAACCCTGCTCTTAAACGTCTCCCCGCTGCCATAAATCCAGGCTGAGGGGTGTAAAAAATGCCACACCAGGCAGCAAAACGGGGAGATAAGGGGCTGAACAAGCCCCCAGGTGTTTGATCATTCCTCACGTGCTGCCAGAGCAAACACACCTTTAAAAAGAATTAAATGGACAACGTGTCCTTTTCATCTGCTTTATCTTGTCTGCTCCCAGCCGGGAGATTCAGAACTGGCTCTGCTCGGGCCTCGTAAATTGTTTCTATTATTCATGATTAAAGTCCGGAGCAGAAGGTTCTTGCATATATCAGCAGACACTTGTTAGAGACATCCTGATGTTATTAAGACATAGATTCAGCCAAAGGTCGTTAGGAGAGCGTCCAAATGGAAACATCACACGGGAGACAGAGGAGAAAATTGGGGCTGAATGTAAAATAGGAGAGGGGAAACATCACAGCGGGGCAGAAAGGGGACAGGGGGACAGGTTTGGGGCAGGGGAAAGAGGGAAGAGCTTCAGCACATCACCATCCCCTCCTGGCGGAGTTCAGCCCCCAAACCCCACCCAGTTCAGCCCCAAACCCCACCCAGTTCAGCCCCTAAACCCCAGCCAGTTTGTCCCAAGCACATTCTGAATCTAAAGCCACACTAGAGCTCATCCCTGTGTGAGAAACGCCAGTCACTTGTTTTTAGAATTTAAAAAGTTTAATAGTAATGAAATGGTTATAAAAATGGCAGTATCATTAGAGTAATAATAATTTGGACAATTTGGATGAGGACAATAGGAGACAATAGAAACAAAGAGTTATGGACAGTCTGGTCCCCCATTCTGGGCAACACAAGCCCGAAAAAGGCCCCAGGTTAACAGAGGATGAACCCTTAAAAGCAGCAGCCTGTTGCATATTCACACAGCTCACACATGGTGCATCAATTCCATTCACACACAGGATTCTGGCTGGGCAGTGCCAGCTTCTTCCTCTGAGTCCTGACAGCATCTTCAGGGCTGAGTGAGGCTGGAAGAAGTTCGTTTCTTCTGATAATGGGGCAATAAATTCTTTTTCTCTGAAAGATTGAGGTGTCCTGTGGCTGCCAGCTCAGTGTGAGTCCTTTCTCTAAAAAATAAAGTATCTTACACAGCATAGTTTCTATCTTAACATTATAACCTAAAACTATATATAACCTAAAACTCAAACCTAATCACACCTAATAACCTTATAACATTGACTTATCACCTGAAACTGTATTTAACACACTACTTAAGAGAATTAACACAGCATCACTTTCTAACACAACACATATAATATTCATTTGAATATTTGTGAAAAGCCAGTCATAAAATACCCATTTTTCACACCTGTTTCCCACAGCCCCCTCCATGCCTGGCAGGAATATCCAGATGTTCCAGAGCCTCTCTCAGGCTGTGCCTGCAGCTCCAAGCCTCAGAGTGCAGCTGGGGGCCTGGATGAGGTGGGAGCTGCTGCTGCTGCTGGCCCAGATGAGCCCTCCAAGCTCTGCCAACCCCTCCTGCTCCAGCTGGAGGTGCTGGGAAAACAAAGGCATTGATTCATTGATGGTGCTTTAATTGGAGCAGCTCCAGGGCAGGAATGGCTGCAGCTCCCAGGGATGTCCAGGCAGGTGCATTTGTCACTTTGGCTCGTTTGGAGATCCACAGGAGGGGTCTGAAGGGGAAATTAAGGGTACTGAGGGGTGAGGAGCTGAGCCCCACATCTGGGGGCTGAGCCCCACATCTGGGAGCTGAGCCCCACATCTGGGAGCTGAGCCCCACATCTGGGAGCCGAGCCCCACATCTGGGAGCAGCTTCCTGCCTGCCAAGCCCCTCCTGTGTGTGGGTTGGGATGTCTGTGTCCCTGAGAACAGGTCCTGGCAGGGATGGTGTGGGATGTGGGACTGGCACCGTGTGCTCTGTGCTTCAAGAGTGCCAGCATAGCTGCACCTGCCTTGTCAGGGCCTGGGGTCAGCCCAGAGCTCAGGAAGGTATCAAATATTCGTGATTCTGTGGTAGGGCCTGTTTTGTTACATCTCATCAGAAAGGGGCCACAGACAATGCTGGCAGTGGGGTGGTTGTTAATTCTCACCACAACACCTGGGCCAGCACCACCAGGGCCTCAAACCTGCCTTCTTATTCCAGAAATGTTTGTTTATTTCTGTGCAGGGAGAAAGTCCAGGAAAGTAGATAATGTTGCCTTTTTAACAGGGAATGGGAATCCCTTTCCTTTTTGGTGTTTTTTTTTAAATTTAAATTATAAAGTGCTGTTGAGATCCCACCTCCCTGGGAGCACTTCTCCTCCTGGTGGGGGCAAAAGCTGGGCTGGGTCTCTGTTCCTAACCCAGCTGCTTTTGGCTCCCTGGACTTTCTCCCTGGCTGGTTTTAAGGCCCTGGTGGAGCTGGCCCAGGCCTTGTGGTGAGAATTAACAAGCACCCCACTGCCAGCCAGCCATTGTCTGTGGCCCCTTTCTAATGTGATTTAACAAAACTGCCGGCAAGTCAAAATTAATGCAAATGAGTGCAAATTCACATATTCCAAAAGGATTAGAATATCATTAATGTGGGCATTAAATATTTAAACAATATCTCTATGAAAGAATTATGAGCTTTCAAAGCTTGTCTGTGTTTTATGACCACATTAAAGCAGTTGTAATGACATCTTCTATGCTGGGACTTGGAATTATCCTTTTTTTGAAGGCTCATCGTGGCCAGAGCCCCCAGTGTCCCCCCAGGTCGTGGGTGTTGTTTTCCTCATCTCTGGGGGTGTGGGGGAGGCTGTGAGTGTGAAACCCAGGCAGCAGCACTGCAGAGCCCTGCAGGGTGATCCCACCTCTGCTCCAGTCAGAGTGTCCAGGCTGGCTGTTTGTCTGTCCCTGCCCAGACAAGGGTGAGATGGGTTCGCTCCCCGGGCTCCAAAGGACCAGGCTGGACTCTCAGGTTCAGTCTCCAAGGTTCTTTATTATTTCTTATCTACAAAGTTTTCCTTTCTGCCCAGCTGGGGTCTGACCAGCAAGGCAGCCCAAGGCACTCTGACTGCTCACAGGGCGGTCACATCCTTTTATAACAAAGACTACATAAATCATATTTATCTTCTGTCCCCAATACTGATCATTTTTATTACCAAGTGTACCTTCACTAAGAACCTATCAAAAATATCTGTGTCACACAGAAAATGGAAGACATGAAGAAGGGACAGTGGGGATCAAGGCATTTATTTGAGTGGCAAATGTGAAATTAGGATGAACTTTGATACTCCTGGCAAAGGCTCAGCCTATCCTGAGCCTGTCAGGCCTTTCCCTGGCTCGCCATGAGAACAGCAGCTCATCAGGAGAACTGAAAGGATCCAAATGTAAAATTTAAAATGTAAAATGGGATGGTCCCAACACCCACAATGATGGTTTTAGGCCCAGGAGGGCTGTGGCAGGCAGGTCTGCAGCGGGATCTGAGCTCAGCTCTCCCCTCCTGGTACAGAGCACTTCTCCTGTGCCATTTCCAGCAGTGCCATGTGTGCCTAACAAAGGGATTAAAATTAGAAAACCGAAGGGAATCAAGTGCATGATTCCTCTCAGGGAAAGGAGAGGGGAGTGAAGAGCCCACTTGTGTGACTTAATGTGTTCTTTAAGGAGCTCTCTGGCACGGTGGGGAGGATTGCTGGGAGGGAGCCACGGATCCAGAGGCAGGGGGAAGATCCTTGGTGATGGCAGGGAATTGTTCCCAGGCTCTCCAGCCTCTGCTGGAGGCACTCAGCTCTGCCAAGGGCTGCGAGCTGCCAGTGGGAAGTGCAGGGAAGCACAGTGGGCTGGCATGATTTCCCAAAAACTCTGTGCTCCAAGCTCTGCTCACAGCTCCCTGGTAGGGTTCAGGTGAGATGGGCTGGGATGATTTCCCAAAAACTCTGTGCTCCAAGCTCTGCTCACAGCTCCCTGGTAGGGTTCAGGTGAGCTGGGCTGATTTCCCAAAAAATCTGTGCTCCAAGCTCTGCTCACAGCTCTTGTAAAGCTTCAGGGGAGCTGGGCTGGGGTGATTTCCCAAAAAATCTGTGCTCCAAGCTCTCCTCTCCTCACAGCTCCTGTAAGGGTTCAGGTGAGCTGGGCTGAGAAACACTCTGTGCTCCAAGCTCTGCTCTCAGCTCCCTGGTGGGGTTCAGATGAGATGGGCTGGGATGATTTCCCAAAAACTCTGTGCTCCAAGCTCTCCTCTGCTCACAGCTCCTGTAAGGGTTCAGGTGAGCTGGGCTGAGAAACACTCTGTGCTCCAAGCTCTGCTCACAGCTCCCTGGTAGGGTTCAGGTGAGCTGGGCTGATTTCCCAAAAACTCTGTGCTCCAAGCTCTCCTCTGCTCACAGCTCCTGTAAGGGTTCAGATGAGCTGGGCTGGGATGATTTCTCACACACTCTGTGCTCCAAGCTCTGCTCACAGCTCCTGTAAGGGTTCAGGGGAGCTCAGCAGTCCCTGACTGAGAGCTGGCCCTGCAGTGAGCCAGGGCACCAGGACTGGAAGGTGTCCCTGGCTCCCTCCCAGCTGGGGGGTTTCCATCAGTGCTCCTTTATTAAGGAATGCAGCTCTTGCTCTGCTTTTGGGACCCTTTTCCACAGGGCTGCGGGGTGGGGAAGGGAGCAGCAGGAAGCTGGGCTGGGTGCACAGGGAAATCCTGGGCTCTGGAATCCTGGCAGCAGCGCTGGAAATCTCCCCTTCACCAGCAGAGAATTTCCTTGTGCTGCTTCCAAAGGCAGGGCTGGGCTGCTCGCCCTGGAACACCACAGAGGGGTTTCTGTGGGGCAGGCAGGGATCCAGGCAGGGATCCAGATGGATTCAGACCCTGCAGCACTCCCTGGTTTCACTCCTGAGTGCAGAACCCACCAAGCTGAGCTGTGGAACCTGCTCAGGGATGGTCAGGCACCGTGGACATCAGCCCTGTGACTAATCTGATCCATCTCGAAATGCATTCCTTGTAATCAGCAATCTGTTTTCTCTCACTGCAGCCACCTCTACGTGACCAGGACATGATCTAATTAAATGCAACATATTAATGATCCCCTACATGGATTTGTGACCCTGTCATGAACAGCAGAACTACACCACAACTCTGCTGGGTTTGGTTGGGGCTCGGATTTTAAAATTATTTGCTCAATTTAATGGCCAAATAATTAATGATGAATCCGTGTGTGATGCTGCTGTAAAATCCTCGATGAGCCCTGCGAAGGACACCCCTGAGAAGGACACCAAGCTCAGCTAAGGTGGCAGAAATGATCATTAATTCAGCTGGTGCAGGGGTGAGGGTAGGTGGGAGGCTGAGCTGGAGATCTGTGCCTGCTTTGCCAGCTCCAGCTTTCCTGTTTTGTTGCCTCATGCACAAAAACAGCCCCGGGGAGCTGGGGGATGGAGCAGCAGTGACACCTGAGAGCTGCAGTGATTTGCTGGGATGTCAGCCCTGAGATTCCCTGTGATCTGCTGCAAACCTCGTGGCAGATTAAAGACACAGACTGGGAAGTTGGAGACAGAGCTGGCTGCAACTTGAAACAATCCCATAAATATTTATTTGTGCACAGCTGCTCTCGTGGGCGACTTACAAGGGGACTCCATCCCCCTTCCCTTTTGATTTGTACAAGTCCCATAAATTGTCATTTTTTTTGACCACTGCTTTATTTAATAGCTTGGTTTCAAGCTAGACATGAGGAAAAGCTGTTCAAGGAACAAATCAGTGGGTTGGCAGGAGTTCCTCACGTGGAGGGAACAGACTTTCCCAGCAAGGGGTGAGTGGGGGCTGACCCTGCCTTGGGGGTCCTCCTCCAGCCCCTTTTCGCCCCAGTTCTGAGGAATCTGTCAGATGCTTGTGGGATTTTCTCAGCTGTTGGTGTAGAGTGAAAAACCCAGGCAGGGAGGGGTTGGAGCCTCCACAAAGTTGAAGTGGTTCCAAGGAGCTCTGGATGCTCAGGAATTGGTTGCTTTGCTGCTTTGAGCAGGTATTTGATACATATATGTATAAAACCAGCAGATAAATTGGGGCAGTGCACGCTGCCTTGGCTCTGCTTTGATCAGGGTGCAGCTCCTCCACAGCTGCCCTGATTAAATCAGAGTGAAAATAAATTGAAAGGGCTTCTGTCTGATTTGTGAGACTTCTTCAGGTGTTAAGGGGAGAGCAAAAACATCCAAGGAACCAGGAAGAGAGGATTTACCCTTTCATTGCCAAGGAAAACTCCTGCTAGCACAGAGGGCAGAGAGTGGAGGGAAGGAACTGTGGGATTTCAGTGTTCAGGTAGCCAAGAGGAAAAACTGAGGAGAAACTGAGGAGAGCACTGCAGAATCATCAGCACCATGTCCTGCACGGCTCAGGAAGGACAACAAAGCCATTTTTCCCTGTTTTTTTAAAGTTTTTCCAAGCTTTCTGGTATTTACATTCTTGTAACGAACTTCCTCACACACTTTACGTAAATAATTTATTGGTTTGCATTCTTTTATAGAGGAAAAGAAATTTTATAAACTGTTGGTTTGTCCAGTGTCATTGGAGAGGTGGTGGCACTGCCACCCCCCAACCCGCTGTCACTTTTAAAGATCTGTACATTTCTAGGTTAAAATCTTATTAAAGGTTTTTAACACAACAGGGGGGGCTTGGGAAAGGACAGAAAGAAATGGCAGGGAGGTGAATCAGGCAGGAGCATCCTCAGAGTCCTTGGGGACAGCTCAGGCAGGGCCCTGTCTGCACTTTGTGCTGCTGGGAGCTCCTGCAGGGCAGGAGGAACATCCCAAAATTTCTGCTGGTCAGGGAGGCTGGGAGGGTTGACAGGAGACTTTTCCCTCACTCCCTCTTTCCACATGGCTGGCCATGCCTAGATCCCCTTCCAGAGGGGATTGGCAGCTCCTGTCCCTGTCCCAGCAGTGCCACCCAGCCTGGTCCCTCCCAGCAGCCCAGCTGGGCCACCCAGGCTGGCAGAAATGCTGCTTTCCCTGCCTATTCTGCTGTATTCTTATTTTCCTGCCTTATTCTGCTATATTCTTATTTCCCTGCCTTATTCTGCTATATTCTTATTTTCCTGCTGTATTCTGCTGTATTCTTATTTTCCTTCCTTATTCTGCTATATTCTTATTTTCCTTCCTTATTCTGCTATATTCTTATTTCCCTGCCTTATTCTGCTATATTCTTATTTTCCTGCTGTATTCTGCTCGGTGTCCAGAAAACTTTGAAGCATCAGAATAATATAAAGCAATATAAAAACCATTTCCTTTTCACTCCCTGCTGGCTCCTTCCCCCCATTCTGACCCCGATTGGTTTGTGGCACTCTGGGATGGACAAACAAACCCAGATCTCTTTGTTGGCTGCTGGAAAACACAAGCAGAGCCTCAGCACCAAAATAAGCAGAGATTTCACTGCAAGAGGCACGAGACCTTTAGGGGATGCTGCCCCTGGGGAAATCTGCTCAGCAAGAGGCTTTATTTTAATGTGAAATGGAGGAACAAAACACAGAATTGGAGCTTTTTGGTAAACCTTGCACAGGGCCCACAGCCCAGCTCGCTCTTTTTGCAGCCTGCCATTCTTCATGCCCCAGATTTGCTTTTTCTCAATGGGTTTCCCGAGATAAAAATGTGCATTCTGAAAGGAAAAAAAAAAAAAAATTGATCAAATGAGTATATTTCTGCTTTGTAACCAACCAGGCTCCCTCAGAAGTCTCTTTTTAAAATGAGCAGCACATTTCAGGTGTGCAGCTGAATTCCCTGAATTTCCCAAAGCTGCTTGTCAAAATTACCAAGGCAATGCGAGCAGGCCCATTGCAGTAATTGGATTATCAGACAAAACATGCAGAAATCTCTGGGTTTCCTTCCCCTCCTAAGAACAGTTGTTCCTGAAGCTTTTACTGCTGCATTCAGTGAACTTTTGCTGAGGTTCAGGGCTCTGAGCAGAGCAGCAGAAGCTGCTCAAGTTTCCTCCAGCACCAGGACGATTCCAGAAAAGCAAAGGCAGAAAAACGTGAGGAAAAGCTGTCTTGGAAACGAGGCCAGGTCTTGATTGCAGCCAGTGGCTAAAAGGGGAAGAAACTTGGACAAAAACCCCATCTGGGAGCTGCTCAGTCTGCATTTTCAGGCAGACTTGCACGTTGCTCCAATCTCTGTTCTTCCTGCCTTGACCCCACATCAAACTTGGCAGATGTGTTTGGGATCAGCGAGGAACAGAGCCTGGAGCTTGGAAAGCTCCTGAATAAAGCCAAGATGTTTTCTTTCTTTATTTTATTATTGGTATGAGTAGTGAGGAAAGGGCAGCTCTGGAGGGGGCTGGAGGTGAGCCCTGATTTCCACATTCCTTGGGAAAACACCCACACAGGGGCCACACAGCCAGAACACCCTCTCCCTCCTGAACCGCCCATTCTCCTCTCCCTCCACACCAGGCTCAGCCTTTCCTCCCCTCCAGCAGTGAAGGCAGGGCTGGGGAGAGCTGGAGAGCAGGAAAATGTGACAATAAATTGGTTTTTTCAGGGTTTGTGCTGAGAGGACAGGCGAGGCTCTGCCTGGGAGCAGCTGATGTGAGAACTGCTCCGCTGCAGCCCTGGAAGCAACCTCCCCTCTGCTCCTGGGAGCCCACCCTGGGAAGGGAAAAATGGCTTTGCTGTCCTTCCTGGGACATGCAGGACATGGTGGTGATCATTCTGCAGTGCTCTCCTCAGTTTTTCCTCTTGGCTACCTGAACACTGAGATCCCACAGTTCCTTCCCTCCATTCTCTGTGCTAGCAGGAGTTTTCCTTGGCAATGAAAGGGTAAATCCTCTCTTCCTGCTTCCTTGGGTGTTTTTGCTCTCCCCTTAACACCTGAAGAAGTCTCACAAATCAGACAGGTGGGGCTGTGCAGGGTGCAGGTGAACAGCAGGGTCCAGAAGGCTCCTCCAGCTCAGGAATGAGAGGAACAGAGGATTTGTCTTTCCAAGCCAGCTGTGGGTCTGCTGGGGGATAAAACCAGCACTGGGAGAGAAAAGGAACAATGGGAAGGATTCCACTGAGTGATGAATGGAAAAAGAGATTTGCTTTTACAAACAAACTTTAGATTTGCTGAGAAATGAAATTAGACATTGAGAGATGAAAGAAACAATGGGGAAGAAAAAAAAACCCTAAATTCCATAAGAATTAAAAATGCAAAGGGAGGGTTGTACATTAGAGGGAAATCTTTGTGATCAGGTGTTCTGGGGAGTCTGAACCTCTCAAGTACCTCAGAAATGGGGAAAACCCCCTAAATTCCATGAGAATTTAAAATTAAAAGGGAGGGTTATACATTAGAGGGGAATCTTTGGGATCAGGTGTTCTGGGGAGTCTGAACCTCTCAAGTCCCTCAGAAATGGGGAAAGAGAGAGGGGAAATGTGGCTGGAAATTGGGATGAAAAGGAGGCTGCACCCTCCAGAAATTGGAGAGACCCCAGGGGATGCCCCATGGCCTCTCCTTGATTGGAATAAAGCCAAAGGGCTCCTCTGCTCCTTTTGGGACATCAACCCCTGCTGTTTGTGGGTGAATTTTCCTACCAGAAATCAGCCACCCCCCTTGGGAGGAGAGCCCCAAACCCCCCCAAACTGGGCAGGGACAAGTCCTGAGCCCCAAATCCCGGCTGAGGACGCAGAGGGGAGCAGAGCTCAGCCAGCCCTGCCAGCAGCACCGGGCAGGCTCCGAGTTTGTTTTCCCCGCAGGGAATCTTGGCTGTCGCCACGTTTGGTGACTGTGCTGAGCAGGCAGCCCGGAGGCGGCCCGGGTGATACCAGGGTGCTAATTGCCTGTGCCAGGGCTCAGCACAAACATTCTGCCGAGCACCGGGGGGAACGGGGACCCGGGGAATGTGTTTACCAGCCGCAGAGCCCCGGAGATGCTGCTCCTCCTGTTGCCATGGCTACCGCACTTGTCTGACAATATCAGCGGGAAAATGTTCACATCGATTTCTCCCCCCTCCCCTTGTTTTCCCTCCGAAAGAAAAGATGATACCTGGGAATTAAATTAATCCCTGGGCTGGCTGCAGTTGTGTTTCCAGCACAGCTCCTGGGGGTGGGTGCACAGGGATGGATTTTTCCCTTTTTCCCTGTTTGCCACTGCTCCTCTCCCCTTAACCCTTTGCCTGCCATAGTTTCCAGAAGCGGGGGCACTCAGGGGTGGGGGAACAAGGATTCCCAACTAGAGTTTTTGTGTGTACTGGGAGGTGGCCATGATTTATTGATTTATTTAGGGTGAAATTTCCCAGCAGTGCTGTTTCATGGATGCTCTCGTTGCACTTTCTAACTCCCATTCCCACCAGGGCAGCTGGGAATGAATGCAGAGAGCAGCACTGAGCTGAATTTCCCGTGCTGTGAGGAGAAATGCAGTCCCAGGAAATGGAGCTTGGCCCCCTGACCTCGTGAATGTGATGCTCACTCAGGTCTGAGGGCCCAAACAGGAGTGTCCCACTTTCACCTCTCCATCTTCTGCAGTCCCAGAACTGATTTGAGCCAGGCTGGTACAAAACTCCTCAGGTGTGAGGCACTGGAGCCTGCAGGAGAGATGGAGAGGGACTTTTCACAAGGATGTGCAGGGACAGGGCGAGGGGGATGGCTTCAGAGTGCCAGGGAGGAGGTTTAGAGGGGATATCAGGAAAAAATCCTTCCCTGTGAGGGGTGGAGGAGGGAAGGGTGGTGCTGCTCTGGCACAGAGGGGAAAGAACCCAAGAGGAAGCTTAATTCCTCCTCTTAGCAGTTAAAATAAATTTTTCCTCTTGGAATCTGAGAATGCTACAAGCTCCCAGCACTGAGCAGGGAGGAAGGAAACTTGCAGAGTGCCAAAGGCTCTCAGTCCATCCCCTGACAAACTGCAAAATAACATTTGTATTTCAAAAATAGCTTCCCTGATCCCCTCCCCAATTCAGGGGTTTCATCTCTGCAGCTCATCCTGCAATGGGAATGGGGGAATTGAGGGGGCCCAGAGCTGAGGACGGGGTTGCTTAGCAATTCCTGGGAATCGCTGCTCAGCCCAGATGAATGCAATGTTCCTGCCACAAACCGGCACAGAACTTCTGAGCATCCCTTCATTGTTCCAATTAAACCTTACACATCCCGGGCTTTTTGTTTTTTCCCTTAATTTCTGTCCTTCAAAGCTTTCTGTCCCTCAGTCTGTCCCTCCCACGCTGAAGAACTGAGGCAGCAGCCCAGGATTCCAAACACATCGGTGCCGTTTTTACCTTTGCCGGCTGCTGCAGCAAATGAAGATCACCTGCTGGTGATAATCCCCCTGCCTGGAGGCTTAATGATGCCATGAACTCTGCAAGGAGAGTTTCTGGCGCTGGATCCAATTATCCAGAGCTAAAGATGACTCAGGAAGGAGAGGGGGATGATGCCAGGCTCCTGTGTCATTCCATGGCCTTTGAACGGGAGGTGCCATAGATTTCCCTGCAAAATCAGCTTTAGGCAGGCAGGGCTGAGGGCTGGGGGGGATTTCTGATTCCCCAGGCCAGTGAGGGGCAGTGATGCAGCAGCACCTGCAGAAGGGGCACTCTGGCACGGCTGATCTCAGCCCTGCCTGCAGAGCTTCCTCCTGCCCCTTCTCTCTGCTTTCCATTGGCACTGCACAACTGAGCCAGCCCTGCAGCCCCTCGGGCTGGGTGCTCTGGGACAATAAGAATTGAACCATCCCTGCAGCCCCTCGGGCTGGGTGCTCTGGGACAAGAAACCCTGGATGGGAGCACGGGGTGCAGGAGCTGGGGCAGCTGGGGAGCACTCCCTGCTGCTCCCAGGGGAGCTGGGGCTGCTCTCTGGCCCCAGAGAACAGAACAGGGGTCCCAAAGGAGCTGGGGCTGCTCTCTGGCCCCAGAGAGGTGACACTGGACAGAACAGGGGTCCCAGGGAAGCTGGGGCTGCTCTCTTTGGCCCCAAGCAGGTGACACTGGACAGACCCGGGTGCCCAGGGGAGCTGGGGCTGCTCTCTGACCCCAGAGAACAGAATAGGGGTCCCAGGGGAGCTGGGGTTGCTCTCTTTGGCCCCAAGCAGGTGACACTGGACACACCCAGGTGCCCAGAGGAGCTGGGGCTGCTCTCTTTGGCCCCAAACAGGTGACAGAGAACAGAACAGGGGTCCCAGGGGAGCTGGGACTGCTCTCTGGCCCCAAAGAGGTGACACTGGACAGACCCAGGTGCCCAGGGGAGCTGGGGCTGCTCTCTTTGGGGCCAAACAGGTGACACTGGCCAGAACAGGGGTCCCAGGGGAGCTGGGGCTGCTCTCTGCCCCAGAGAGGTGACAGAGAACAGAACAGGGGTCCCAAAGGAGCTGGGGCTGCTCTCTGGCCCCAAACAGGTGACAATGGCCAGAACAGGGGTCCCAGGGGAGCTGGGGCTGCTCTCTGACCCCAGAGAGGTGACAATGGCCAGAACAGGGGTCCCAAAGGAGCTGGGGCTGCTCTCTTTGGCCCCAAGCAGGTGACACTGGACAGACCCAGGTGCCCAGGGGAGCTGGGGCTGCTCTCTGCCCCCAAAGAGGTGACAGTGGCCAGAACAGGGAGCCAGGGGAAGCAGGGAGTCCTTGTGACGGCCAGCACAGCTCCAGGAGCCGTTTCCTTGCCCTTTCCCACCGCCCAGGCTGCGCTCAGGAGCTCCTCATCCCCCTGGGCAGCTGCTGGGCTCCACAATTGTTTTCTTTCTCCTCAGCAGGTCCCAGGGAGGCTCCCAGGGAAGCCCTGGGCTGGGGGGAGGCTGCTGGCCCCTGTGACAAGTGACATGATGGAGAAAATTGCCATGTCAGCCCTGATTAGGGACAGCATTTCCCTGCCTGCCCCGGCCTGGGAAGGGTCCCTGGGAGCTGGGAATCACCTGGAGCTGCTGTCCTGGCTGGGTGGGGATGCGGGGAGCACACCCAGGGCAGGCTGCTCCAGCCTGGGGGGTTTTGGAGCCCATTTTCGTGCTTGACCTGCTCCTCACCCCTCCCTGTGCCAGGAGACAAGGGAACAATGAGCTCCTTTCTCAGCCAGGGTGCTGGGATATTTTTGGCTGCTTCCTAGGGATGAGATCACGGAGGGAACTCGGGGAAAACAATTCCTTTCCCCCCTAATTAGAAACTACCCGCAGCTCTCACTCTCCCTAGGTCCGTTCAAACCATTTGCTGGCTTTGCAAAGCCCCTCCCCAAAGGCCTGGTTTTAGGGACACAAGGCTGGGCTTAGCTGGCTCCAGCTCAGCCTCTGGAGTGCTCTGGGTGGCTCTGGGGCATCCCCTCCCTGTGCACAGCCCCAGAGCACCCCCTGCCCCCCTTGGGCTGCCTCCACGCACTCTTCCCTCCTTTAGACAGGAAGAACTTTGGGAAAAGCTCCAAACACCACCCAAAAATCTGCATCCCCACCTCCCACCCAGGCAGCCTTTTCACCACGATGAATTTCCATCCCACCTGGCAGGGACCATAGGCAGCTGCCACCCCGATTACCCACAGCTCAGAAATCTCCTTTGGCAGCTCGTGCTCTCCTTATTTCCTCCCATTAATTGTTCCCTGGGAGCCTGGAGGGAGGCTCTGTCCCAAGGAAAAGGAAGAGGAGGCAGCAGCCCTGCCTGGGCTCTGGGCTTCGACATCTCTGGGGTTTTCTGGGGTCCCCCGTGGCAGGAAGGAAATGAATCTGACTCCATGTTCTGAAAAGACATAATATAATATAATATAATATAATATAATATAATATAATATAATATAATATAATATAATATAATATAATATAATATAATATAATATAATATAATATAATATAATATAATATAATATAATATAATATAATATAATATAATATAATATAATATAACAACATAACATAACATAATATTTACATTACATTCTATTATATTACATTATATAATATTTACATTATATCATAATTACATTACATTACATTACATTGTATTATATTTACATTACATTACACTATATTACATTGTCATATTTACATTACATTATACTATATTACATTATATTATGTTATATTATATTATAGAATATAATTTATAATAGAATGTAAATTATATAATATAATTTACATTATATTATAATTACATTACATTGTTATATTATATTAGCAATATGTTATATTATATTAACAATATATTATATTATATTATATTAACAATATATTATATTATATTATATTATATTATATTATATTATATTATATTATATTATATTATATTATATTATATTATATTATATTATATTATATTATATTATATTACATTATATTTACATTACATTATATTATATTTACATTACATTACATTATATTATATAATATTTACATTACATTATGTTATATTTACATTACATTACATTATATTATATAATATTTACATTACATTATGTTATATTATATTATAGAATATAATTTATAATATAATGTAAATTATATAATATAATTTACATTATATTATAATTACATTACATTATATTATAATTATATTATATTATATTATATTATATTATATTATATTATATTATATTATATTATGCTATACTAAAACTACACTAAAAATTTTCCTTCTGGCTGATTTCACATCTCCCTGCCTGGGAAATGAAGCCAGGGGAGGGTTTTGGATGCTCTGCAGGGACGAGGAAATGGGAGATGGCAGAACCACGTCAGGCAGGTGAGAAACTGCCTCTGGCTTTCCTGCAGCCACCATCACCCCTCTGAACCAGGGAGGGCGGGCTGGACACAGAAATTATCTCCAGAAAATAAAAATAAAGCAGCTTTTAACAGAGCAGGCCTGGAGGAATGGGTAACTCACCTGTAGGAGCAGCGCAATACAAGAGGAAATCCAGATTAATATTTAGCAGAAGCAACAAAACTCTTAACACCACATTTCCCCCCAGAACATTCTTCTCTCCACTTCATTGTCCTTCCCCTTGGAATGCTTTGGAAACAGCTCAGGTGATTCTTTGCAGGCCAAAGCAGTGATAAGAGGTTTTGTGGTGTTTATATAATTTCATGTACAGCTGATGGAGCAGATTGTCCTGTTGGTGCAGGTGCAGCTCCAAAATCCTTCCAGGTAATTGGGATTTTTTTTGAAGGAGCCATGGTGGAATTTCTCATTCCCATCCCATCATTTGTGGGGTTGCAGCTCTTCTCTCTGTGCTAAGGCTGGGGTGTTTTTTTAATGGGTTTTTAGCCACTTCAGAATCTTTGTTTTGGATTTCAATACGGTTTTAATTAAAATAAGGATGTTAATGGCACACTTAATGTTCATGAAAGCAACAGCAACAGTCCCCCAGTGACTCACTTAGAGAAAGCACATCAGGCTGTGCCTTTGTACTGAAATGTTCTGCATGTGCTGTTTGCCCATTTTATCCCCTCACAACCTTGGAATGGACTGGGACTGAATTGAAATTCCAAACAAAGATCCTGAAATGGCTAAAAAACCACAAAATTTGACTTTTCCCCCTTCCCTTGGCTGGCAAAGCCCCTTGCCTGGGGGGAAAACAAGCCAGAAATTGGGAATTCAGCCTCACCATGTGACTGCTGAGCGCTCTATAAGTATGAAAGGGAAACCCAAGGAACCTGGAATCAATATTCCAACAGACCTGCTGGATTTGGGGCTGCCCAGGTTCACCCTCACTCTGAATTCTCCTCTCCTCTGCTGGCACCAACAAAAAATTAAAATATTCCTGTGTACTAAGCAGCTCTTAATAATTACGTCAACCCTTAATTTGCTGCGACTCAATTAGTGCAGCAGCTCATTGACATTGTTAAGGTTAATAACTGCGAGGTGCAGAGGACAGGACTCGTTACCAATCCCACTGATTGTGGCAATTGCTGCAGCAGAGCAGGGGAACAACGGGAAAATGTTATTTAGTGACTCTGCAACAACTTTGCCAGCAGTCAAATAAATCCCCTGGCGGAGCTGCAGAGTCCGTGGATGCTCCTTGGGAGGTTCTGACTGGGAAATTCAGGCAGTTGGGGCTGGGAGGGTCTTTCCTCAATCCTGGGGGGTTTCTGCTTGTGCTGGAAGAGCCAGGTTTTGCATCCAGTACAGGCTGGTAAAAAGCAATTTTTCTCAGCCCAGTGGTGTGTCTGGACTACAACAATCTCCTGGAGGGAAAAGCCCAGTGGAATATCGCCCCAGCAGTGGGGGCCACTCCTCTCATCACCAGCACTGAGCACAGGAGTGATGGTTTAATGTATGTGCTGGAGTGACTCCTCAAATGAATCTTAATCACATGGGCTAATTAGAGGCTGTGTTTGTTAATCAGATGTGAATAGCAGGCTGATTTCTCTATTTAGATAAACGTCTGCTGCAAAACCTCTTGGCAGATGGGCCAATGTTTGCTCCCCCCCAGCCTAAGTGGGCATTTTAGCAGGTTGCAAACATCATTTCATAGCTAATTAGGGACAAATGAAAACAGCAATCCTGGTGTCCACCACGGGGCCCAGACCCTCTCCCGTGGTGGGAGGTGTTGAGTGTTGGAATCTGCCTTTGGAATTCCTGGGTCCTCCTTGGGGTCCTGGGCTAAGCTGATGCCCAGGACTGCTCAGAACTCTCTCCCCCACGAAATAAATCAGGGTGGGATTGACCTGCAGGCTTTACAGGCTGATGGGAGCCAAGTGAAGCTCTTGGGGACGCCCTGTGCCGGGCCAGGAGTTGGACTTGGATCATCCTTGTGGGTCCCTTCCAACGGTGATTCCATGATTCCAAATAACACTGAACCCTGGAGAGCTGGTCTCCTGGCTAACCCAACCCCAGTCCAGAAGCCAAGGCAAACAGGTGAATTTCGCCTTGAAGGGCCCCTGAGGTCTGTCTGCTCCTTGGGCTGTGGCAGCTTTGCCCTCTCCCCTCTCCTCACCCCATGGCTCTGCCCAGGCATCCCCTCCCTCCTGCCTCCCCCATCAGCAGCTGAAGCTCCATGACATTTTCAGTGTCTTTGGCTTCCCTTGCACTCTCCAGAATTACCCTGAAGAGTATTTAAATATCTCTGCCCGTAATTACACCGAGTTCCCTGCGCCCTTATTCCCAGCAGCTCCTCTGCCAGTGGAAGTGCTGAGTTCTCCTGCTTTTACCCTGCCTACCTCTGGATTACAAATAGATCTTATTAACTGCTCCAAGCTGACACATCTCTTGGAATAGAGGGGCTCCTTGCTTCCCAGGCAGCAGAACAATCTTCCTGTTATGCTAATAAATACAGGAATTTGCACAAATCTAATCAGGTGGCGAGGCTCAGACAGAGCCCAGCGCTCCTGGGCTGCTCCTGCAAGGGAATTGAGGGGGAATTGTCCCCACCAGTTGGGACTGGGCAGGGACTGGGAGGGAAGGAGGTGAGAGTTGTCTTTCCATCAGGCCAGCTCAGTTGCAGGGATTGTGTTGCAGAGCCCATCCTGGGGCTCCCAGCCTGTTGCATTATGCATTTTATGCATGAAATGTACTGGAGATAAGAAAAGGCAATTTGCTCTGGGCCCTGATTGTGAGTCCTCTGCCCTCATGTTTTCCATGTGTTGGAAAATAGGGTAAAAAACCCCCAATTCAGACCTTATAAAAGGGGAGGATGGTTCAGTCCCCACGCACAGAATCTTTGAGCACCACCTGCTCCTTGTCCAACACCTGTAAATTGAAATATTCCCCCCCAGATGGTTTGGGCAGCAGCCCTGTGAGGGTGGGATGCAGCCCCTTGGTGTATTTGGGTGAATTTGGGGATTTTGGAAGCCTTTCATTGCCCAGGTCAAACAGCAAGAGCAGCACCAAGGAGGGGGAGAGAAAAGCAGCCCTGGCCCCCAGGGCCCTGCAGGTGATTTATCCAGCAGTGATCACTGCAAATTCCATCATTGCCGCAGCTCCAAGAGGCTCACGGAGCATCCATAAGGCAGGAAAGGAACTTCCAGACACTCCAGCAGGACAGGGCCCTTGGAGGAACCAGGGGGTTTTCCTGGGAGCCTTCAATGTCGCCCTAAATTAGGCCATAAAATGTAAGTGCTTTTTAAAGGCAATCTTGCACAGCAGGGCCTGCATTGGCACAGCTTCCCGGTGATTTAAAGGTTCTCCTTCCTCGTGGCTCCTGCAAAAACCCCAACCAACGGGAGCCTGGCTGCTGTGAAAGATACCCCTGCCTGTAAATCTAGGGGAAAAGCTCTATATATATTTATATAACTGTACCTATATATATAAATATATATATAAATGTGATAAACATCTATAACCCAGAGCCATAAAGCTGGGAGGCTGGGAAGCACTGTCAGGGGAAGAGCAAACCTGGATTTTTGCTGGGGGATGTGAAGGTGCCTGCTGCTGCTGGGATGTTTTTCCACGGTGTTCCTCGCAGCATTTACTCTTTTTTTGGAGGCTCACACTGGCTGCTTTGAACCAGAGAAAATCCCACAGCACTGAAGTGGCTCATTTGTCATCAAGCTGCTCTTTGGGCTTGTTTGTTCTTTTGTTTGG